>NC_135332.1:53995129-55245129 GCF_023851605.1 Tamandua tetradactyla
CATTTCCTTAATGACTAAAGATGTTAGACATCTTTGCATATGCTCATGGGTCATTTGCATACCTTCTTTGGAGAAATGTCTCTTCAAGTCCTTTCCCCATTTTTTAATTGGGTTGCCTTTTTGTTGATGATTTGTCAGAGTTCCTTATATACCTTTGATTTTACAGGTTAGAAAACCAAGGCCCAGAAATGGAGACACCCTATTCTAGTTTGCTAGCTGCCAAATGCAATATACCAGAAACAGAATGGCTTTTAAAAAGGGGAATTTAATAAGTTGCTAGCTTACAGGATCCCTGGATGCAATCTAAGGCATCCAGGGAAAGATACCTTGGTTCAAGAAGGCTGATGAAGTTCAGGGTTTCTTTCTCAAGTGAGAAGGCACAGTCAGGGTTTCTCTCTCAGCTGGAAGGGCACATGGTGAACACGGCGTCATCTGCTAGCTTTCTCTCCTGGCTCCCTGTTTCATGAAGCTTCCCAGGAGGCGTTTTCCTTCTTCATCTCCAAAGGTAGCTGGCTCGTGGACTGTCTGCTTTGTGGTGCTGCTTTCTCCGAATCTCTCATTCTCCAAAATGTTTCCTCTTTTATAGGACTCCAGTAAACCAGTCAAGACCCAACCAAATGGGTGGAGACACATCTCCCCTAATCCAGTTTAAACAACCACTCTTGATTGGGTTACATCTCCAGGGAGATGATCTAATTACACAACGTATTGAATAGGGATTATTCTGCCTCTATGAAATGGGATTTTGTTTAAAACATGGCTTTTCTAGGGTACATACATCCTTTCAAACCAGCACACACCCTTTCAAACTCTGACCCAATCAGACATCGCTCCCTTGTCCAGGTCCAGGGACTAGTTGGAAGCAAAATGAGCCATAACAGTGCAAAGACGTTGCTTTACTTGTGACCTACCTGGCCTCAGAAGTGCTGCTTCCCAGCAAAGGCAGCGAGGGCAGAGCCAGGGGTGAGGCTGTGACCTGGCAGAGAGGGACAGCAAAGGACAGCAGCCCACAGAGGGGAGAAAGTGGGGGAAGCGAAAAGAGCCACAGGCTGGAGCTGAAGGGACACCTGGAAGCAAATTAAGTTTCTGAAATAGTTTAGGGCACATTTTTAGGCTTGATAAATTTGGCTATATTAAAAATTAAGAACTTTTGCTCAATAAAGGAAACCCATTGTGTCTTTTTTTTCAAAATGCGGGCTTCCAGGGCAGGGAGATGGAGAGTGGGGTCGCAGACTGTAGGCCCTTTCCCACCTCAAACCAGCGTGGAGTTTCCAGAAATATGTTAATGCCTTTCTAAACGGGAAAGCTCCTCCCAAGGGTGGCAAGTTGGGTCTCTGAGACCCCTGGAATTGACCAGTATCCAGCATGGCCAGAATTCCGTGTTTCAACCCCAGAGGTGGCCCCTTGGTAGAGACTCAGTCCCTCTACAAGACCCACTGCTGCTCTGTCCAATTCCAGAGTCTCACCCACCTGCAACTCTGGTAGCCACTAGCCAGTATGGCTACTGAGCACTTGAAATGTGGCCGGTCTCAATGGAGATGTGCAGTCAGAGCAAAATCCACCCCGGATTTCAAAGATGAGTGACCCAAAAAAGGATGTAAATAACTTAATACTTTTTAAAATAGAGTACATACTGAAATGATAATATTTTGGATATATTGGGGTAAATAAAACATACTATTAAAAGTAATTTGAGGGGGTGCAAGGGTAGTTCAATGATAGAATTCCTGCCTGCCATGCGGTAGACCCGGATTTGATTCCCAGCCCATGCACTTCCCCCAAAAAAACAAGCAAAATAAACAAACAACAGCAATAACAAAAATTCAACAAATGGTGCTGCAATAACGGGATACTCACATGGAAGAATAATGAAATGTGAACCTGCCATACAGCGTACAAAATAATAATAATTTTGATCTGTTACTTTTTTTTTTTTACTATGTACCTACTATAAAATTTTAAATGTGGCTCACATTACATTTCTATTGGACAGCGCTGACCTAGAGGACAGAATGAAACTGACGTAAAGGGACCTGTTTGACTTAAAACTCAGAGAAAGTTTTCCTTTCTCAACAAGGGAGTCCCCCAGGGTAGCCTGTGGCAGCCAGGTCGCCTGAATGGGCAAGATTCCAGGAACTGGGGACCCAGATTTGCTCTGTTACTGGGGTGCTTAGTTTGCAGGGCCATGTAATAGCTTGGTGGTGATGATGGTGCTGCGGGGTGTGGGGGATGGGAGGGAGGGAACCAGGGGGAGAGGAAGGGAGAAGGTGCAAGCTTCCAGGACTGGTGCTTCCCCCTGGACCAGCTGCTCAGGGTTTTAGGGCTCCAATCTGCAGCTGCCCCAGGTAGGTTCCCTTTTAGGTCTTATAACCCAAGCCTATGGGCCATATCCATGATGCAAAGCGGGTTTGGGCTGTGCAATGTTGACTCAATATGTGTTTTTAAAAAAATGATTTTCACATAAAAACTGGAGTTTCAGACTTTTGACATGAAGATCTGGGAACACTGGGTCATTTCCTGCAGAGCAGCAAACAGATGGGCCAGCTGCAGCCTCTGGAAGGGCACTGAGTCTCTGAGAGGCACACACCTGCCTGGGGGCTGTGAGATGTGAGCCCTGGTCCAGCTGGACAAATGTATCTCTCTTCCTGTTGCACAGCTGGCTGGCCGAGGCTGCTCTCTAGTGTGGATGTAGGGAACTGAAGGTCATTTCCCTCTCTTTCCCTTACCCTCTGGGCTATGAACTCCTGGAGGGGCAGGTGTACCCCCAGTGCCCTAATGCAGTAGTCCTGGCTCACAGTAAAGGCTGAACGAAGGAGAAGAGGATCATGTGTGTCCAGTGCGTGTCCACGCCCACTGTAACTCCATCTCTGCCCCCAACCTCTGCACAGCCCTAAGCATGAAGGATGCTGAGAGCTGGATGCACAAGAAGAGACCCAAGGCTAAAAGTGGTTAGATGGTTTGCCTAAGGTAACTCAGCTGACAAGACAAGCACTTTCAGATCCCTCCCACTGAATGCACAGATCTGCTAAATACTCACACTGCCGCCTGCAGGGGGCACCCTCGCCACCCCAGGCTGAGAGTACTGCTAGCTGAGACCCCTCATTTCCTCTTTTTAACTTGGGAAAACAGAACTTTGCTGGTCATCTTACTGTGTTTCTACAGAATAAAAACCCGAGGCCAAAGCAACGACAGCATCGTCCAGGCAGGCCTATCAAAAGACCTTAACAATATACAAACAAAAAAAATTTTTTGTTGAACACCTTCTAAATATCAGAATCTGTACATTATGAACAAATGTTAAAATTCACAGTTGCCCTGAGCTGGAATCATTATCCATGTCAGAGGAGAGGAAGTAGAGGCTCAGAGAGGTTGAGTGACATGCTGGGTTATATATCTAGGAAGTGGCAGAGCAGGGATTGGCTCTCAGGCTGGTCTCCATCTTTCTGCTGCCAGGCAGTGGCTGAGAAGGAAGGTTCGGTGAGCAAGGCTGGAGCCAGAGCCTTGCATTTTGCTGGATCTGACCCAGAATCAAAGCCTTCGTGGGTGTGTGCTGTAAACCCCTGTCCTGACTGTGATCCTGGGAGCTCTAGAGCTCATGGCTGGACAGAGGAGACCAAGGGTGAATCAATGATAGCTCTTACACCTCCACTGGGATACCTTCACTCCCTGGGTCTATGACTAACAGTGTCTTCTACAGCTTCTGCAGGTCCCCCCATTCTAAGCTGGCTGTGGGGTAACTATTCCCTCCAGCTGGCGAGAGCTCTGCGGTCTGAGCCCAGGAAGCCCTCAGCCCCTAGCAAGCAGCATCTGCCACATCAACCCTGTCAGCCTGAGTGAGGCCAAACACTGGCTCAGAGGTGTCCACCTTAGATGCAGGGGACTCTCCAGACTTCTCGTGGCAGGGGTCAGAGGGGGGCAGCTGGCTGTGCCTCCCACTCTTTCAGCAGCCTTGGCTGGTGCCCCTCTTCCTTCAACCTCTTTCCTGTAATCTTTCCTGGATTCCAGTTGCTCCTCATCACAGCAGCCCTGGTTGCACTGGCCCATCTTCCCTGGGTGCCATCCTCCATCACTCAGGATACAGGCAGGAATTACTGATACCCAATCCCTGGCCTCGTCCTCAGCTTCCCTCCCTGAGACTGGCCCAGACTCGGCTTTCATTGTGGCCTCACTGTGGCTCACTGCAGACAGCAGCTCTGCAGGAATGTCCAGAAATGAGGCTGGCCACATCCTTAGGCTCCCAACCCCATTTACTCCCATCTCCACATAATATCCTCTCCCACTCCCAGGGCACCGGGGGAAATGTCATCTCTGGATGCCTCTTTCCTCCCTTCTGCCCCTCACAGTGCTCAGCCACACCTGGAGTCTTGCCACGAACCCGCGGGTACCTACCTGTGAGTTTTAGGCCCTGACCATTGGGACTGGGCTCCCAGGTCTTAGGTCCCCCAGGCTTTCTTACCACCCTGGGACACTGGGCCCAGAGGAGTCATAGTAGCAGAACAGAGATGACAGTGTTTCCTGTTTATTTGGCTGCTTCTGACTGCCTGTCCCAGAGCACAGATCCCGGGCAGCAGTGCAGGCAGGGGACCACACACTGCCAGCCAGCCACACCGGAGGCCCATCCAACTGCCACACACAAGTCCCCCATTCTCCTAAGGGCAGCAAGAGAAAATAGGGCCCAGGCACAGAAACACAAAGGTCATTTTCCGAGAAGAGTTCAATGGGTCCAAATGTAAGAGCCAAGTAGGGCCCTGCTCCTTCCTCCCACCTGCCACCGCAGACCCGGCATGTGGGGAGGGCGGTCCCAGCCTCTGCATTTCTTCCACTGGCAAAGCTACGAGGTTTAGGCAGTCGTCCCGCCACTCCTCCCAGCCGGGCCAACCCCCTCGGGCCTGCCGGTTCCCTCGGCGCCGGCGCCGGCTCAGGAGTGCTGGTAGCCCAGCCCCGCTCGCAGGTAGCTCCGCGGCCAGGGAAGCGACCCGGCAGACGGAGGCCCGGGACATCGGCGCCAGCCTCCCCCGAAGGCCTGGGCCACGCCGGGTGCCTCGGCCGCCGCCCTGGGCCTTCCCAAGAGCGCGTGCGGGGAGCAAGCGGCGCAGCGCAGCGCGGGCGGCGCGAAGGAGCAGGCAGCGTCCCGGCTCCCGAGGCTGGGCCGGGCGGGCGGCGGCGCGGGTCGTGGGGGGCTGGAGCCCGCGTTCTCGGGGTACGCGGCGCGCGCGGCCTGGTCGTGGCACTCCAGGTGCCCGCAGGGCCAGCGGGGCGCGGGGCTGGCGCGCAGGACGAGGGAGAGCGCCGTGATGCGGTGGATGGCCCTGCGCAGCGTGGCGATCTTGGAGAGCCTCTTGCCGCCTAGGTCGTGCCGCAGGGCTCGGCGCAGCGCGTTGAAAGCCTCGTTGTAGTCCAGGATGCGCTTGCGCTCCCGCACGTTGGCCGCTATGCGCCGCGCCTTAGACCGCGCCGGCCGGGCGCGCTTCCTGCCCGCCGCCTCCTCTGCCTCGCCCAGGCTGCGGGGGGCACCGTTCTGCTTCAGCGCCCCCAAATCCCTCCCGGCCTCCAGGCAAGAGTTCCTCAAGTCCTCGGGACGGCCCTCGGCCCCCTTCAGGCCCCTGAGGCCTGGTCCTGACACACCTCGGAGCATGGCCTTCTCCCAGGCCCCTTTGCTCCGGTTAGAGAAGCTGACTGTGCACCCTCTGAACGTTGGCTTGTCAGGCTGGACACTCCCCTGGCGGGCCCTTTCTAGCTGGGCTTTATGGCACCACGTGGCTCCCCTCCCTCCCCATCCATCTGTCTCCCTCCTCCTACTTTATTACCTGCCCACAGGTAGGTTGGAAAGGGAGGACCCAAGAGGAAGGAAGCAAGCAAGGAAGGAAGCGTGCAGATTCTTGTACATGGGGACCAGGCGGGCAGCTGGCCACGCCCAGGGCAGTGCTCCAGCCTCCACAGAGAACTCCCTCTTCCTCACTCCCAGGCCCTTCTGGGTTGACTGGGTTCCACATTCTTCCTCCTGACCCCAGGTAGAGTGCCAGATTTGGCCTCTGGGCAACAGAGATGATGATAGGCTTGTAAGTGATGGCCAGTTGGGTGTGTTTCAAGAACCCTGAAAGTTCTTGTCAAGTCCTGTACTGGAGGCCAGAGGTCAGAGAGCTGTCATTGAGAAAAGCATGACTGTTCCAGGAGGGCTGATAGGAGAGGAGCAGCTCTTATAGGGGACACAGCTGGGCCCTGCAGGTAAGAAGGGCCTTTAGCCTTGGGCATTTTCAGCTACCAGAGCGAGGCTGAGTAGCTGGCTTGGGTTGTGATTGGGCCTTATGCTACCCCCGTTTGGCTCCCCTTCTGAAGGCGGAGCCGGGTGAGGCAGCAGCAGAGGAAGATGTAAAGGATTGCCTTTTGCCCTCTGCTCCCCTTTGTTACCTGTCAGGGGCATCTTTGGGTGTCCAGGGTCTCCGAAAAAGAATAATGCTTAATCCTAGAGAACAATGCTTAAACTTTAAGAGCCCCTAACGGTGGAACTTCAGGCATCAGCAGTTGAGTTATCTGGAGCACCTTAAGATCAATTTCACTCCTAGCCACAATCTAAATGCCTCCAAAATGCCAAGGCATTGGTTGGGATGGGAATGTGGTTCGTATCCTTTTCTCTAAAAAGCATAAAATAACCCCATTATTTGAAACGGAATTTCTTCATGGAGGAGGAGAACAGGGTAACAGGGAACAGAATGTATGTATTTCTTTGTGATTACTTTATAGTTCATCTTGACCACTGATTGTAAGCATCTTCAGGCATTTGTATTTTCAAATCTGCAATATATGTGAAATGAAAAAAGAGTGAAAGCACCTAGAATAGAATGCTTTTTTTCTCTATTAAATATGTTCCCCACCTTCCCCAAAGCACACACCCACATAAGCATACACAATCACACATATACACACTTCACACAGGATTCTTCACATAAAAATTGTGAATCATGGATATCTGAGTTGTTATGTCTGCCCATCCAGCTCAAGTGACAGATGTCAGTCCATCTCTCTGGGTCCCAGAGCTGGAGTAGGGGTCAGGACAAAGATGAGTCAGTCTGTCCCCACTCTCCTTTATCCATTAGCCCCTCGATGTCACTCTAGAGAGAGATGGGTCACTGGCCTTCTCAGGGCAGTGAGACTCAGGGCCTTGCCAAACTCATCTGAGATGTCTGGCCCCTGAACTCAAAGGTGGGCCTTTGAGCCCCAGAAGGACCAGGTGGAAGTGGCAGTTTCGTGGGCCAGACCCCCAACCCCATCCCCTGTCCCTAATGGCTCCTTTCTGAACTGCCTCCATTGAGGATACAGTTGGACATATAACTGGGGGTCAGGACCTCTAGTTCTAGTTCTGCCTTGTACTTGCTATGTAACCTTGTGTCGATTGGGTTTCCCTCTCTGTATGTCAGTTTCCTTCTCTTTGCAAGGAAGAACATCCTTACTAGGAAAGACTGTAGGCAGTACCAGCTACATAATTTGCAGGGCCCAGTGTGAAATGAATATGTGGAGCCCCTTTTCAGAATTATTAAAAATATAAGATCTGGCAATGGCAGAGCTGTAAACCAAGCACAGGGCCCTTCTAAGCCTGGGCCCTCTGTCACTGCCCAGGTCACAAGCCCATGAAGCCAGCCCTCAGTGTAGGACAGAATGGTGTGGTGAGAAGGAGCACAGTTTTGGTTCCAAACTCATCTGGGCACCTGATTGCCATTTTCAAAGACATGACCTTGGGAAAATCTCAGAGAACTCACTGATATAAACCCAGTAGAATATGGGCTTCAAGAAACACTGTATCTGGTTATCTTGAGAGGACTGTGATTCCTAAGCCTGAGTGTGACCAAGGCTTTACCTTACCTGTGGTGTTCACCAGAGACCCATGACTCATGAAGGAGTAGATGGGCAAGCCTCACCCTCCCATCCAGGGAAGGACAGAGGACCTGCCTTCCCCATAGATCTCCAGGACAGCCACCCATAGGTGAGAATCTGCCTGGAGCCATGCAGGAGCTGAGGGGACCCACTGGACGGGTGATAAACAAGCTTAAATTGCTTCCAGGGCCTTCCCTTCCTCCAGTGACTCAGCATTACAAGAACTCAGTCTCACCATGGACAGGATACTACTTAGTAATAATAATAACAATAATAATCTTAATAATATTGGCACTGACTTCCATTGAGAACTGATTATAGGGCAGGCATTGTACTAAGTGCTTTCAAAATACATTATCTTAGCCTCACAGCAACCTATAAGGAAAGCCCTATTATTACACCCATTTTACAGACTGGAAACTGAGACTTAGAGAGAATAAAGTAACTTGCCCGAAGTCAAAGGTCTGGGCCATGGCTTGGGCCAGGATTTCAAATCAGTTGGTGGGGATCCAAGTCAAAGACCAAGCTCTTAACCACTCTGGGCTGGACCTGTATTCCTGGTTGAGGACCCCCCCACACACCCACACCTATAGCCCTTAGCTATTAGAGGCCCCAAATCTGCCCTTTGAAACAGAAGCCTTTAAAATGTTAAATAGTTTCAACTAAGTCTATTTAAAAAAAACCACTTAGGCTAATACAGTGAGAATTTGGAAGGCAGGAGTAGGGGTGGGGAGAGGAGAGAGAAGGAGGCTCCCCCAAATGGAGACAAGACAAGCAGGAGCCACTATGGCTGGAAGCCAGGAGAGGGCTGGACTAGCTGAACCAACGGCCTGCTGGGACTGAGAGTTACTGCATGGGGTTTCCTTGGCTAATTCTGATTCTGGCTGACCCTAGCTGAACACGGATGCTAAGATTCCAGGGAGAGCACCAGAAAGAAGTTCCAGGCCCAGTGCTCACCTGCCTCCCTCTATGCAGTAGAGCCTCCTAGTGAGCCAGGACTAGCCTGTGGGGATTCAGGACCAGCCTGCTGCTCCTTGCATGCATGTGTTGGGATTGAGCCAGGCCCCTGCCTGCCTGGTTCAGCAGAAAGAGTTCTGGATTAAGTCCAGCTCCTGCAGTGGGGTCACCAGCCTCAGAGCTTGCTAACCTTTCCTCCTCTGTGAAGCCTGCCCTGAGCCCTCCCTCGCAGGGCTTCTCTTCTGCGTTTCTTAATTCCATCTTAGAATTTAGCAGAATGTATTGTACTTTCTTCACTAGACCGATGCTGGTCCACATCTAGGTCACTTCTGTGTCCTCACTTACTAGCACAGGGCCTGGCACATAGCAGGAGCAAGGAAGTATTTGCTGAATGTTGAATAAATGGTGCTACTCCTGATATTAAGATATTGAAATTCTGAAAATTCCACAATGGTCTAATCAAGCAAGCTTTACATTTAAATCCAGCAAACACTCAAGAGCACCTACTAAATGCTAGATCTAGAGTTGTGGGCTTTCACACAAACACATGTATTAATATGAGCAAAATTATAGAGGCTTATATTAAAACAGAAGGAAGTAAACCTTGCAGCCAAGGTTCTACGCTTTAAATGGCCACCCATCTCCATCACCTAGAGGCAAACACAGCACCCAGGAATCTCCTAAAGTCACACATTCTCAGCTCCACCCTAGATCCACTAAATTAAAAACTGTCTTAAAGGCAAGGTTGTTGGAATACTCAGAAAGATATATATTTGCTTTTCCAGAATCTAGCACAGTAGTTATTAAATTTTAGCTTGCATAGGAATAACTGTTCAGTGTTATATACAGAATGCCTCCTAGACTGCATTTTATGAGTAATGCAAGGCTTTTCAAGGATAATTTTGACTATACACGATTTTCTTTGCACATCAACTTTAGAACATCCCACCTCTACATTCAATGGAGGGTAAATTCAACAAACAACCATGGGTCCAAAAGGAAGAAAACTAATAGAAAATCACTGGGGGGGGGGGGGGGGGGGGGGGGGGGGGGGGGGGGGGGGGGGGGGGGGGGGGGGGGGGGGGGGGGGGGGGGGGGGGGGGGGGGGGGGGGGGGGGGGAGGACATCTCTACTGAGCTCCTAACAAAACTCTCAATCGACATTAAGACGAGACTAGTGAAAGCAAAGAAAATGCCCAAACGCCACAAGTTTGCCACAAGTTTCCCAATGCGGGACCGCGCCCGCTCTCCCACCCTTCCGCTGAGCAGCGGAGGCGTCCCCCTTCCCGCGCTTCAGGGCATTTCCAGGCCTCAACCTCCTCCGGACCCGCCTGCGCCCCATCCCCTCCCCGCACTTGCAAGAAATGACCACCTGCCGCTGTGGGCGGCTCCAAATGAATAACTCTGAGGCCACGCTCTCCTGACAAATGGCCGGGCTCCAGAGAAGAGCGCCCCGCCCCCGGCAGCCCCCCTTCCCAGGCCCTCGGATGAAACTGCTCAGCGGCGGCGCGTCCCTCGGGCCTGTCCCTCCGCGGGGCTCGGTGGCGGCGCTGCGCCGGGGGCGCGCGGGGCCCGACTTCAAAGGCCGGCGGTGGGCGAGCCATTTCCGCGGCACCTGCAGCTGCGGCCGCCCCCCCCTCCGCCGGCTGCAGGCCGCCCCTGCCCGGAGCACCGCTTCTCCCGCGAGGAAGGAGGCCGGAGGAAGGGGAGGCGGGAGGGGCTGCAGTGATTTAGGGCCAGGAGGTTCCGCTGGCAGCCGGGAAGGTGCCTATTACCGCTCGGCTGGGCCTGGATTCAGAGATTTCAGGAATTCCTGCTCTTCTTCTGGAAGTTCCGGCGTCGCTCCCCCGAGGGAGGAAGAACTCCCACCGTGCTGAGAAAGCAGACGACAGAGGGACCCGCTTTCAGGAGAAACGGAGCCCACGGGTCCCGAGAACTCCATTAGGCCATACGGTCCAGCTTTCTTTCTCTCCCGGCAAGACCCACAGCATTTCATCTTAGAGACAGGCTTACTGTCGGGGAAATGGCAAGGGCTTTGATACCCGGCACATCTGGGCTCAAGCTCAGGATCTGCCCCATTCATTTCTTCATTCAACAAATGTTTATTTGCTGTTCTACACACTACAATAGAACAGTCAAAAACCCTTCGCTTGGAGGACACATTCTAGTGGGGACAGCAAAAATGACAACATGGTATATAATAAGTACTATCAGAAATGTACTCAAAAGTGATCAATGCTGTGGAGAAAAATAACACCAGGAAGATAGAAAGTGTCTGTGGGGTGGCAGGGGTAGGGACATGGTAGGAAAGGCCCACTTGAGAAGGTGACATGTGACACTTCGAAGGAGACAGGTCATTGTGGCTATTTTGGAAAAGAGCCTACCAGGCAGAGGGAACAGCATGTGCAAAGGGACGGGAGGGTGTCTAGCAAGTTCCAGGAATTCCAAGATGGGGCAGAGGAAGAGGCCAACTTTGGGAGGGGCTCATAGGCCACTACCATGTTCTTGGCTTTTACTTGGCTGGAGATGAGAAGCCATTTAATATTTATTTCCTTCCCTCACTTCCTGGATCTTTAAAAACAAAAGAAAAAAAGCATTTCGCATTCTTTGCTTCTGTAGGCTGAATGAGGAACCATCTCCACCTCACTGCTCTCCAGGCAGGATCCCTCTCCTTTCTCTCGTCTTAGCAGCCTTCCTCCCTCCCGAGGAAGGCTTAGTTTCCCAGGGCTGCCGTCACAAAGTACCACAACCTGGGTGGCTTACAATGGAAATATATTGTCTCACAGTTCTGGAGGCCAGCAGTCCAAAATCATTATTGCTGGACTGAAATAAAAGTTGTCAACAGGGTGGCATTCCATCCTGAAGTCGGCGGGGGAGAATCCTTCCTTGCCTCTTCTAGTTCTGGTGTTTGCTGGCAATCTTTAGTGTTCATCGGCTTATAGATGTCTAACTTCATCTTTCTGCCTCTGTCTTCACATGACCTTCTTCCCTCTTGTCTATCAGTCTGTGTGTCTTCTCTTCATCTTATAAGGATGTCATTGAAATTGAATTAAGGGCTCACCCTACTCCAGCATGACTTCATCTTAGTAATTATGCCTGCAATGACCCAATTTCCAAATAAAGTCACGTTCTATTGTACTGGGGTTAGGACTTGAACATATCTTTTGGGGAGGCAAAATTCAACCCATACCACCGGGTATCCCTGCCTGTGCTCTGGGCGTCATGCCCTCCTCTTTCTCCTTTCCTGCTATCGCTTCTGGGGTCCTTCCACACCAACTGTCCCTCCGTCAGTTTTTTCAGCTTCCCCCCTCCACTGGCCCTTTCCTTGGAAACGTGAGTATGCTTAGCCTGCTTACTCCAGATGAGTACATCTTGGAATTGATGACTTCTCTCCTTTCTTTCATCTCCCAGCCTCTTGAAAGAGGAATCAGCACTCCCTGCCTCCGCTCTCAGCTGGCATAATAAACTGGAAGTCTGGTTCTCACTGTCCCCTACTCCCAGACCACCGAAACTCACTTCTTTCATTCATCTGCTGTTGACTTCAGCAAGCCTTTCTTGGCCAATTAAGCTAAACACTTAACTGAGCACCTTCTACTGTTTTTCAGGTCTTGAAAATTCGATGACAAACTGATACGATTCCTACCCTGTGGAGCTTGCCATCTAGGGAAGAAGGCTGGCTTGTAAACAAACGATTTCAATATCATGAAATAAATGAATATTCAAGTTTGGAAGTAGTACAGAGGATGGAGTATGAACTTCTCTGAGGGGTCAGGAAAGGTTTTACAGAGGAGATTAATGCCTGAACTGGATTTCTAAGGAGTTTGCTCAGCAAAGAAGGAGTGGAAAGTTGAGGGAACAGCATGTACCAACGCCTGAAGTATAAACCATCATATATAATGAGAAAAAGAGAGTGATCTGACTTTGCCAAACAATGAAATACAACACCAAAGTTGATGGGAGATGAGGCTGGGGACCATTAGTCCTGTACGCCACCCCAGGGCTGCCCCATAGCTTCTTCTGCTAATGTGAACGAAGTTGGATTTGTTATTTACAACCAAGAATCCTGATGATGCAGAACAGACGGTAAAAAGCCATCCTTTTCCTCCTCTCTTATTCCCAAACAAGTCGCTGTATCTGCCATTTACCAGCTTTGAGACCTGGGTCTCAATCTCTCTGAGCCTCAATTTCCTTATCTATAAAATGGAGATGATAATGGTAACTGCCTTAAGAGGGGAGTTGTGCGTATTAAATGACACTATGAACAGAAAACCCTTAGCACAATGCCTGGCACATAGTAAGTGCTTAATAATATTACTTATTATTGTTATCCTCTTTCTGGCAGACAATTCCTCAAGGGTACTTTCTCCCAAGCTCATACACACATTTGGCTCTCTCCCCTGCCCCACTGCTAGCCCAAAGAGGAACATCCTTCAATCAGGCACTTCCTAACAGTTTGCTTCCTTCTTGGTCTGAAGTCAGAATATATTTTGAACCTTCATCTGCACGCAACTGCCCCGTGCCTGTAGCACTGATTGGCAGCATGGTTATTTGGGCTCTGGAAGAAGACCACCACTTATTAGCTATGTAGCCTCAGGCAAGATGCTTAGCCTCTCTTTAATCTCAGTTTCCTTGACTGTAAAATGGGTATTATAATAGTACAGCTTCATCTGAATTTTGAGAGTTAAATAAAACAGTGGATGTTAAGCTCTCAGCACAGGGCCTGGCTCCTCATATACCATGAATATTATCTCCTCTTTCTGCCTCTCTCCTCTCCCAGCCAGCCTGATCGCTGCAGCTATAAATCAACCAGATAACCAAGAGCATCCTCCTTCCACCCTTCCCAGTACCAAACTCATCACTTCCACCCACTAATGATCTGGTGATTGCCTTCTCAATAAATAAATGACAAAGGGCTCCTGTGCTTTTAACTAGGGTCTAATCGGCCTTGGATCTGCCGGGGGGGGGGGGGGCCGGGGGAAGTGTAGTGATGCCAGGGGTGATTTGGTATGGATGGAGGACTCTGCCTCCTAGGAGGCATCCTCTATTCCTGGCTGCTCAGGGCCAGGAATTCTCAGGACAGGATTCAGCTATTGGCGAGTGGGGCGCACCAGGCTCCAACCCAGTGCCCAGGAGGCTGAGGGCTATGTGCAGTGTCAAAGAACCATCTCTGCCACCCTGAGGTTCAGTCTGCTCATCTATCAAGAGGAAATAATAAATAATTTCTACCTTGTAAAGCTGGTTCAAGGATAAAATGAGATAAATCAAGCACATTTCTAGCACTTTGTAGGTAGCAATACAATCATTACATGTGGCCATTATTATGGTAATTGTTGTCATTATTGTTTTCATTATTATTGGAACCCAGGTGCCAATTTTTCCAACTCCATTTGTTGATTAGTTTATTCTGTCTCCAATGATTTGTAAAGCCACAGCCCTCCTATGTCATCTCTAGCCATTTTGCTTAATTCCTGTCTGGTTGGGCAATCCCTCCACCTTCTTTCTGATGTTCAGAATTATCTGGGGTGTTACTGGCTCTTTATACTTCCATGGGAATTCTAGAATCCTTTTGTCTAATTCCATGACTATTCCTCTGTGATTATTTCAACTCTGCTCACTTCCATGTGTGTTTCTTTCTCAGGATGACTTTCCTCATGGTGGCAAAATGGCTGCAGAAAACGTTCTAGGATTCACAGGTATACTCCACACGTGTAAAGGAGGAGCAGTTAAGCTGCTCATAAATGCCTGATTCATAGAAACTGTGAGCTAATAAATAGTTATTTTAAGCAAACAAGCTTTGAGGTAATTTTTACACAGCAATAGTTGATGTATCTAGTTTTTTTTTGGGGGGGGAGGTGGGGTGGTGCGTGGTCTGGGAATTGAACCCGGGTCTCCCACATGGAAGGGGAGCATTCTACCACTGAACCATCCATGCACTCAGCAATAGATAATGAATACAAAAGTTAAATGTCGTTTTCCAGCCTTTCCTGCAGTTTCTGAGTTCTCTTGTGGAATATGAGCAGAAATTATGTAGGCCCCTTCCAAGCCTACCCATAAGAAATTCCTATATGCAGTCTCCACACCTCAGAGGCTACTCCCAGTACAGCCATGAAAATCACAAGCTGAAGATGGTAGAGACATGTGGGAAAGGATCTTGGCCTCTCATCACTGCCTGGTGAAGGTCGCCCAGGAAAACCACCTGGCAACAAACACTCGACCTGGATAATTCAGCAAGAAACTTTTATGTTTAAGCCACTGAGATTTGAGGATATATATATTACAGTTACCGAACATCACCTTACCTAGTAAATATGCTTCCTACAGAGCTTTACAGATGATTTTAAAAACACTTTCATAAGCTTCATTTTACTTTGATCCTTATAACTTCTTGTGAGGTAGGTAGGGCAGAGCTCCTCTTTTGCTAATGAGAACCGAGGCTCAGAGAGACTAAGGCACTTGCCGTGGGTTACACAGCTCACAGGTGCAGCAGGATGACAGTACAGCAAACCATAGCAAAGAGGCAAGATCATCTAGTGAAAAAGTTTAAGCTTTGGGGACGGCTGGACAGGGGTAAGTCCTGGATCCACCACTCACTGGCCTATGTGACCTTGGACAAGTCACTTAATTGCTTTGGGTTTCATCTGCAAAATGGGAACTATAATGACTAATAAGCAGAGCTGTTTGGGGAAGTTCATGAGATAAAATACGTAAGATTCCTGGCACCTAATAGGTATTCAATAACTACTTGATGAATGAATTAATAAAGTGTTAAGCACAGCTCGGACAGTGAATCAATAACTATCAGCTACTGCTACTATGACGTTTATATCTTATTTAAATATAAACATGCTACAGTTTATTACTATCAAGGCTGTCATTGAAAAAGACGCTTAGAATCCGCGAGCTTCTCTAGTCTCCCGCGCACCCTCTGCCCTTCTGGCTCCCCTAGGTGCTGGGCCCCTCCGCAGGACGCAGCCCGCCCGCCCATAAATCAGGCCCCACTGACCTGTAATTAACATGCCGCAGTGGGCGGGCCTGGGGCGCGGCCCCTCCCACCCCGTCCCAGCGGCTTCCTGCGACCGCCCCCCCGCCCCGCCCCGCTCTCTCAGAAGTGGGGCAGGGAGCTGGGGGGTCCCCCCGATGGCCCGGTGATTTATCACCCTCTGTGTGAAGCAGATTTATGAGCTAAAATGGGAGCCAGGACCTCGAAGAGAGGTGCTGGGAGCGCAAAGCCCGGAGGCCAGAGAGATGCGCATAAATCCCGCGGGTGGGTCACGCCAGGAGCCGGACTAGCAGAAAGGCTGGGGGCTCCCCTCACCCCCACCTCCAATTTTCCAGGGCCAGACTCTGAAGTCAATTCCACGACCCCTGAACTTTGGTCCCGTCTATTATTACGACCTCCATTGCTTCTCGTCGGTTGTTTTTGCTTTTGTTTTAATCTGGCTGTATCATTTCCCCAAGAGAGGAGCCGAGGCAGAGGCCCGGCCTGGACACCTGCTTGGGGTGGGTCAGGGAAGGGGCAGGAAGGGACCAAGCGCCGCGTCAGGCATCTGTGAGGGCAGCCCTTTGTGGTCAGTATTACTATGCCCGTTTCATAGATGTGGAGACGGAACCAGAGGTTAAGGAGCTCATGGAGAGTCAAAAGGGTTAAGGGAGAGGTCTCTGGATGCTTTTTCCAAGTGGGGTTGGGGGGCGGGGTATGAGAGGAGAGACTACGGGGTACCGCTGAGCTTCCCCCTTTCTCAGGGATTAATGGGGGGTTGTCAGGAAAGGCGCTTTGGCTGCAGGAACGTGTCAGTAGATCAAGAGCCCCCAGGGGGCGAAACCCATGTCTCCCTGTGGGAAAATGCCAGACAGCCGATGATGAGGTTCGGCCACGCCTCTTCTGGTGAGCTCTGAAACCTGACACAGCCATTCCCAATCCCCCAATCTCTACCCCCACCCCACCTACCAACCCACAGTGTGAGGTGTGGCAGCTCCTGAGAGGGTCTGGGTCTCCCTGCCCCGCAGCAGCAGTGCCCCAGCTCCCCTCAATACTCACCTTGGGAGGAACAAGTGTAACCCTCACATCAGGGACATCAGGACATGCAAATATTCTGACTGCAGGGGTGGGGTTTTGCTTGTTTTTGTTAGAGTGACACAATCCACACAGGGGGGAGGGCATGGGGTGGAATTTCATTTCAGACTCTGAGAATGTCAGAACAGGAAGAATTCATATTGTTCCTGGGTTCTGAACCTGGGCTAACTTCAGGCGTACATGTGCTGGGGGAGAGGGTTGGGGTGTCCTCCCCAAATCCATTCATCAGTATTTATCGAGTATCTGCCACGTTTGGGGCATTTTTCTAGTCTATGGCAATAAATGAAGCAGACAAAAAACAAAAAAACAAAACCTTACTCTTATGGAGTTTATGTTCCAGTGGGTGGAGAAGAGTTAAACTATGTGTTATGTATCTAAAATATTATATCTGTGGGCTCTTATTAGATTGTCAAGGGAATTCATGACCCAATAACGGTTGAGAATCCTAATTTAGTTCAACCCTTAGAGAGGGGGAGTCACTTGCCCCAAGTCACAGGACCAGCCACAGACAATCAGGATGTGAATCAAAATCTCCTACAGCTCTGTGTCCTTCTGTCCACTGCACTATTTATCCAAAAGGGCAGTTGAACTCAGGCCTGCCAGGTGCTCTGTGTCCTGTGGGTTCATGCTTTTGTTGGTGGGCTTTCTCATGAAACCAAGCCCCAGAGCTCACCTATACCCCACCCGATCCTGGTACCTGACTCTTAATTAGGACCCCCCTTCTTTGTCCACAAAGAAAGCAGAAGCAGAAGGAATAGCGAGTCCCCAGCTTCAGTCCCTTCCCACCTTGTAACACTTCTATGGCATATTATCCTTTGCTATGCTGTGTCACAGTAAGAGAGCCCTCATTCTACCCAGGGCCAGCCCTTTGGTCTCTTGGACAAACTCATTCCATCTGTTAATCCTCTTCTGCCATGAACTGGCTTCCTCCCCAGGGCCCTTTCCCTCAGTCCATAAACATGGTACTGTTTCAGGTATCTACTGCTGAGTAACAAACGACCCCACTTGGTGGTTTAAAACACCAACTGATTATTTCTCATGATTTTCTGGGTTCACTGGGCAGTTCTTCTACCTCATGCAATGCTGACTGGGGTCACTCATGTGACTTCTCTCATCTGGAAGCCTGTCTGAAGCTAAAATGTCCAAGAAAACTTCTCTCTCCATGTGGGGTCTCATCTTCCAGGATCTCTTCACATGGCCTATGTTTCTAGTAGGATAGCCTAGACTTCCTGACAGAACGGCTGCTGGTTTCCAAGAGGGAGAAAGAGGAAGCTGCCAATACTCTTAAAGATTGAGTTTGGAAGACCTGGAATACCACTTATGCCAATTCTATTGGTCAAAGCAAGTCATGAAGGCAGAACAGTTTCAAGATGAGGGGACTCAGACTCTACCTCTTGGTAAGAGGTATATACATGGATGAGAGGTGTTCCCAGCAGTATTTGCAGACTATCTATTACAGGGCTCAAGTATCTAGTTCTGAACACAACAAAACCTTCCCTTGATCCTTCACCCAAGAAATCCCCTTGTTGCCCCATTCCCCTCCCCCACATTCGTTCATCCCATAATAATCTGGGTTAGCCTCTCTCCACTCCACTGAAACTGCACTCACCAGTGACCTCTCAACTGGCTGCTCTAATGTCCACTTCAGGTCTCACCCTACTTGCTCTATCCATGACCACTTCCTCCTTCCAGAAACTGGGCTTCCTGTTGCAACATGTCCCTCTTTTGGGTTTCCTTTTCTGTCTGTAAACTCCTTTTCTTCCAACTACCCCTGAAATGTCAAATCCCTATTTCCATATATAGTATTTGATCCAAAACTTTAAATTTACTTTTAGATGCATAAAAAAAGGTAGAAAAAGATGAGGTATATTCCAAAGATGTTAGCAGGAGTTATTTCTGAGCAATGGAATTATGCTTTCAGCTTTTGTTTAGTGATTTTAGTTTTTATCCTTTTGTTTATATGTATTTCCTTTTTTCCATAATATGAATAAAATTTAAATAATTTGATTTAGAAAATAAAATTCTATTTTAAAACAAATCTGTATTTCCAGCTGCAAGCTCTCTCTAAGTTTCAGACCCATGTTTCTCACTTCCAAATGACTGTTTTGCAGACATCTCAACTCAAATCCAAAACTCTTCTCCATAGCTCCTCATCTTGGGGAATCCACAAGTTGTTCAGTTGCTCCAGCCAAAACTCAGAAACCATGGTACACGCCTCCCATTTATGTCTAATTCTGTCGTCCGCCAAACCGTCAATATATATCCTGATTTGGTCTTCAGTTTGTCCCCTCCTTTTCACCTTCCATGGCCATTGCCCTGTTAGGCCAGGGGCAGAGGAATCTCCTAACTGTTCTAACTGGTCTTCTTGCCTCGCTCTGCTCACCCTTCACCTCTCCCTCTACTCCAGTCTCCACCTAGCTACCCAAGGACCACCAATCCCCTCCCTGCCATGAGGGCAGGGCCAACTGCAGCATTTCACAACGTATGTTTTGTGGATGTTGGCTGGTGTGAGAAAAAAAAGTTCTTGGACAAATCTGAGGAATGCTGGTTTTGAACAACAGGTTTCTTTGCTACCTGACTCTTCAGATTCTCCAGTATGCTGATATGCCCAGGGAAGGTTTGCAGCTTTTCCAAACTTACCTGGCATGGGTTCCGCTCCTTAGAGCATCTCCCCAGGATGGGCGTTCCCAGCACAGCCCTGTTGAATGATGGGTAATGAGTTCAAATCCAATAGAAACGCAGCTTAGCAAGAGGTCAGGCGGAGCCTTCTGGGTACTTCCGGCCTAAGGTCATCAGGTAACCTCTTTAACCTGAGACTCCGTTTATTAGTCTGCAAAATGAGATACTAATGACAACTTCGAGGTGGCTGTGAGGAGGAAATGAGGCAGCGCCTGAAGCATCCCCGGCCACACCAGAGGTACTGAGTGATGGCGGTCTTGTATTCAACTCTTCTGTCGCTTCTTTGAGGAGGTTTCATGACCAAAACAAGTAAGAGAAATGAGCGCTCAGAAGCATAATTAAATTCTTTGTTTGCAAATGTGAGCCTTTGGGCTACTCAAAGACTTTCTCCTCCTTCAAATATGGCTAACTCACAAAAGACATTTTTTACTCCTAGAATCAAAGGCTTTGCACCTTCGGGAAGAGAAAATAGGGAATCTAGGCCTGGGTTGTGGGAAAGCGAGTGAAAAGTTGGGTCGGTGTGTTGGCGCCCTCTTCTGGACAGGAAGTGGAAATCCACGGAGATGCTCAAGCTTGGCCTCGGCCTCCCGCTGCTGCTCAGGCCTGGCTGTTTGGTCCTGTAAGGGGCTGCCAGCAGCGCAAAAAGATGTTTTATTTTCTTTTCATCTGTGAGGTTAGGGGAAATGGGTCTTTATTTGCCTGGCCAGTTTTCTCCTAAACTCTCCCCAGGGTCCCTCCTTCATCACTTACCTCACAGTTTTTTCATAGACGCCGCTTTCACCGGGCAACCCACTCTCACCTCCTGAGTCACAGAATAAAAATTTGAGGCCGTCAGATATGAACCCTCAATTGATGCCCCCCACCCCTGCCCCCACCTCACTGGAATATCTGTGTCCGCACTCACCTGCACTTCCTGTTCTCCCCCATTTGAAGCTAATCCCTCTGGCTGAGTTAGGATACCCTCCAGTCCCATCTCTTATAGAACCTAGACTTCATTTCACTAGCTATTCCCTCTCTTTCCAATATTTTAAATTCCTTCCCTTTTTTTCTTCGGCTTCAGGCACCTAATAACATTATTAAGATTTGTGCAATGATATTTATTGTAGCAAAAAATCGTAGACAACCTAAATGTTCATCAGTTGGGGAATGACTGAATTATGGCATGACCATTATGTGGAAGCGCTTGAGCTCCTCTGGGCAATTTCTTTTAATAAGTTAGGTGTTCAAGTACTTACATGGAAAAATATAGTGATTAAGGCCACAGGCTCTGGAGACCATCTGCCAAGTTTAAATTCTGGTGTTATCCACCCTTCCCCTGTCTACGTGGGACATGACTCCCAGGGGTGTGGATCTTCCTGGCAACAGGGGACAGAAATCCTAGAATGAGCTGAGACTCAGCATTAAGGGATTGAGAAAACCTTCTCGACCAAAAGGGGGAAGAGTGAAATGAGACAAAATAAAGTGTCAATGACTGAAAGATTCCAAACAGAGTTGAGAGGTTATCCTGGAGGTTATTCTTACGCATTAAGTAGATATCACTTTGTTATCCAAGATGTAATGTAGAGGCTGGAGGGAACTGCCCGAAAATGTAGAACTGTGTTCCAGTAGCCATGTTTCTTGATGAAGATTGAATAATGATGTAGCTTCCACAGTGTGACTGTGTGATTGTGAAAACCTTCAGTCTGATGCTCCTTTTATGTACCTTGTCAACAGACGAGTAGAACATATGGAATATAAATAATAGGGGGAACAAATGTTAAAATAAATTTAGTTTGAAATGCTAGTGATCAATGAAAGGGGTAAGAGGTATGGTATGTATAATTTTTTTTGTTTTCGTTTTATTTTTCTGTTGTCTTTTTATTTCTTTTTCTGAATTGATGCAAATGTTCTAAGAAATTATCGTGATGATGAATATGCAACTATTAGATGATATTGTGAATTACTGATTATATACGTAGAACAGAATAATCATATGTTAAGAATGTTTGTGTTTCTTTCTTGTAATTTTTTTCAATTTAAAAATTAATAAAAAAATAAAATTAAAAAATTCTGGTATAATGGCTTTTAGCAAGTTACTTGAACTCTCTGAGCCTTAGTTTCTTTATCCATAACATGGGTAATTACAAGAGAATCTATTTCATAGGGTTTCTATGAGGATTAGGATACATATAAACTGCTCAGAATTATTCCTGGCACATGGTAAGCCTCAACAAATGTTATTAATGGTATTCTATGTAAAGAACTTCCAGACTTTGTGTTGAGTGTTCCAGACTTTGTGTTGAGTGGAAAAGGCAAGTTGCAGAAAAATACATATACCAAATTATCATATGTGTACAAACTGTTAGACATGGGAGACTTTCACTCCTGGATGTCATATGCCACATAGGGGGAAGGGTAATGATTTTCCTTGCCGAGTTGGGCTTAGAGAGAGAGAGGCCACATCTGAGCAACAAAAGAGGTCCTCTGAAAGTAATTCTTAGACATAACTATAGGTAGGCTTAATTTCTCTGCTACATGAATGAGCTTCACAAGAACAAGCCTAAAGATCAAGGGCTTGTCCTGTTGACTTGGGAGTCCCTAATATTTGAGACAGTATCAGTACCCCGGTGGTAAAGTATAATAGTTCCATATTTTTTCTCCCACCCCTCAAGGGACTTTGCCAATACTTTTTAATTACCTGCTCAACATACTCTGAGATATATCCTGGCATTACATTAAGCTATACAGAATTACAAGCCCTCATTCCCATTCTGGGCTCCATGTGTTTGGGTTGTTTAAGTGATCTATCCATTCAAGTTGAATTATAGTATGTGCTACAGAAAACTTAGGGTTTGTACAAAGTAGACTTCTCTTCCTCTGGTCTCATAGAGTAGGTGAAGTTCTAAACCACAGACAATTACCTCCTTAAGCCTGTGTTCTGATTTATCTTAGTCCCAACCTGATCAGCTTCGTTCTTATCTAATTGGAAGTCTGATCTCTTTTTCAGTTCCGTTAACAGTTGTTTTATGTGACAACGCTGACTTTCAGACCTGCGAAATACCTACTCTGAGCCTTAGGTGTCACATAGGCACCCAAAGTTCCAGGGAAGTACCAGGTTATTCTTATAATTACACAGCTTCTCAGAATATAGAAATAACCATTACAGCTCTGGACTAAATGTAACTGCTATAAGAGCTTACAATCTAGGCCCCGATTTTCTTATAAGTAGTTTCTAAATGAGACCATACAATATTTGCCCTTTTGTTTTTGGCTTATTTTTTTTTATCACTTAATGTCCCCCAGGTTCATTCACGTTATTGCCTCCCTCACAACTTCGTTCCTTTCTGTAGCAGCATGATATTCAGTCATATGTATATACCGCAGTTTGCCATTCTACTTCTCAATTAGTGTATCCTTCAGCCAGCTCCATCCATTGGGCGTCATGTATAATGTCCAAAGTCAACAGCCCATGTCTCATATTATCCTCATTTAGTGGTATAATCATCAACACTCTCAATTTTAGATAATTTTCATGTTCCCAAGAGAAAGATAACTGATAAATACACCCTCACCAAATAGAAAATCCAAACCTCCCCTTAACTCTTGTCCTCTCTGCATCCCCATCCCAATTATTTACCCCTGGTATTGCTGTGGTACTGTTGATGTCTTCCTGGTGAACATAGCCCCTATACCCTGATATTATTTACTCTTTGTACAAGGTTCATACCTTTGAAATAGTTCAAACAAGAAATTATTTGTATTTGTTGTGTTAAGCGGTGGGAGACATGGCTCTGTACAACCCCCTTCAATCGACATGACTTCAATATGGCAGTGTTACTTACAGATCCACTAATGAAGTGCCTTCACTTCTATCCATTCCCTTACATTTAAGTTCAATCTCATTAGCTAACTGTTCACCCTCTCTTTCTTCTATGCATCTCTAAGTCCCCTATATTCTCTAATACAAGTCTCTGGATTTACTTTACTAAGGTCATAAAAGTGAAATTATACAGTATCTATTCTTCTGTGCCTGGCTTATTTAGCTCAGCATTATGTCCTCAAGGTTCATCCATGCTGTCATATGCTTCAGAACATTCTGTTTATCCACTTGTCTGTTGATGGATGCTTGGATTCTTTCCATCTTTTGGCAATTGTGAATAATGCCACTGTGAACACTGGTGTGCAAATGTCCGTGACACTACTTTCAGCTCTTCTGTATATAAACCAAAATTGCCAGGTCAGAGGGCAACTCAATATTTAGTTTTCTAAGGAACTGCCAAGCTGTCTTCCACAGCAGCTTCCATTATGCATTCCCATCAGCAGTGCATAAGTATCCCAATTTCTTCACATCGTCTCCAGCATTTGTAGTTCCCTGTTTGTTTAATAGCAATCATTCTTATAGGTGTAAGGTAGTATCTCATTGTAGGCTGGATCTGCATTTCCCTTATAGCTAATAAAAAAAAATGAGCATCTCTTCATGTGCTTTTCAGTCATCTGTATTTGCTCTTCAGAAAAATGTGGATTCATATCTTTAGTCCAATTTATAATTCAGTTGTTTGTTCTTTAGTTGTTGAGTTGTATGATCTCTTTATGCATACCGGATATCAAATCCTTATCAGATATGTGGTATTCTGGTTTGCTGGCTGCCAGAATACAATATACAAGAAATGGAATGGCTTTTAAAAAGGGGAATTTAATAAGTTGCAAGTTTACAATTGTAAGGCCATGAAAATGTCCAAATCAAAACAAGTCTATATGAATATCCAATCTAAGGCATCCAGGGAAAGATACCTTGGTTTAAGAAGGCCGATAATGTTCAGAGTTTGTCTCTAGGCTGTGAGGGCACATGGCGAAGTCTTCTAGCTTTCTCTTCTGGCGTCTTGTTTAATGAAGCTCCCCCAGGGGTGGCGTGGGCTCTGGTGTCATCATTTTCTGCTCTCTCAGACCCTCCAAAGGTCACTGGCTTGTGGCCTCTGGTTTTCTTGGCCTTGTGTCTCTGCTCAGCTCGGCTGTGGCTTTCTCATCGTTCATTCTCAAAAGGCAATTTCTGTTTTGTGGTTCTTTGGCATTCTGAAGCTTTCTCCAGAATACTTCTTCTTTTATAGTATTCCAGTGACCCAATCAAGACCCACTTAGAATGGGTGGAGACTTGTCTCCATGTAATCAAGTTTAATACCCACAGTTGATTGAGTCACATCTCCATGGAGACAGCCTAATCAAGTTTCCAACCTATAGTACTGAATAGGGATTAGAAGAAACTGTTGCCCTCACAAGATTGTTTAGGATTGGAACATTACTTTTTTAGGGTACATAAATCCTTTCAAACCGGCACAGTTTCCAAATATTTTCTCCCATTGAGTTGGCTGCCTCTTTACCTTTCTGACAGTCTTTTGAAGCACAAAAGCATTTGATTTTGAGGAGTTCCCATTTGTTTTTTCTTTTGTTGCTTGTGCTTTGGGTGTAAGTGTAGGAAGCTACCTCCTATTACTAAGTCTAAGATGGTTCCCTATATTTTCTTCTAGGAGTTTTATAGTATTGGTTCTTATATTTAGATCTTTGAGCCACTTTGAGTTAATTTTTGTATAGGATGTGAAGTAGGGGTCCCCTTTCATTCTTTTAGCTATTGATTTCCAGTTCTATGCCCATTTAATGAAAAGACTATTTGGCCCCAATTCAGTGGGTTTGGGGACTTTGTCGAAGATCAGTTGACTATAGATTTAGTGATCTCTTTCCGCACTATTGATTTGATTCCATTGATCAGAGACTTCTATCTTTTTGTCAGTATCATGCTATTTTGACCACTGTGGCTTTATAATAAGCTTTAAAATGAGGAAGTATTAAACCTCCCACTTTGTTCTTCCTTTTTTTATTTTTAAAAATTTTTTATTAACGGAAAGAAAGAAAAAAAAATTAACACAACATTTAGAAATCATACCGTTCTACATATGCACTCAGCAATTCTTAACATCATCACATAGATGCATGATCATCGTTTCTTAGTACATTTGCATCGGTTTAGAGGAACTAGCAACACAACAGAAAAAGATATAAAATATTAACATAGAGAAAAGAAATAAAAGTAGTAATAATAGTAAAAAAAAAACCCTATAGCTCAGATGCAGCTTCATTCAGTGTTTTAACATGATTACTTTACAATTAGGTATTATTGTGCTGTCCATTTTTGAGTTTTTGTATCTAGTCCTGTTGCACAGTCTGTATCCCTTCCGCTCCAATTATCCATTATCTTACCCTGTTTCTAACTCCTGCTGGACTCTGTTACCAATGACATATTTCAAGTTTATTCTCAAATGTCCGTTCACATCAGTGGGACCATACAGTATTTGTCCTTTAGTTTTTGGCTGGACTCACTCAGCATAATATTCTCTAGGTCCATCCATGTTATTACATGCTTCATAAGTTTATCTTGTCTTAAAGCTGCATAATATTCCATCGTATGTATATACCACAGTTTATTTAGCCATTCTTCTGTTGATGGACATTTTGGCTGTTTCCATCTCTTTGCAATTGTAAATAACGCTGCTATAAACATTGGTGTGCAAATGTCCGTTTGTGTCTTTGCCCTTAAGTCCTTTGAGTAGATACCTAGCAATGGTATTGCTGGGTCGTATGGCAATTCTATATTCAGCTTTTTGAGGAACCGCCAAACTGCCTTCCACAGTGGTTGCACCATTTGACATTCCCACCAACAGTGGATAAGTGTGCCTCTTTCTCCGCATCCTCTCCAGCACTTGTCATTTTCTGTTTTGTTGATAATGTTCTTCCTTTTTAGGATATTTTTAGTTATTAAAAGTCTCTCTCCTTTCCAAATGAATTTGATAACAAGCTTTTCCAAGTTTTCCAAGTAGGTTGTTAGAATTTTGATTGATATTGTGTTGAATGTATAGATCAATTTGGGTAGAATTGACCTCTTAACTCCATTTAACCTTCTTATCCATGAGCTTTTCATCTCTTTATAGCTTCTCTGATTTCTTTTAGCAATGTTAGTTTTCTGTGTATGGGTTCTTTACATCTCTAGATAAGTTTATTCCAAGATACTTGATTCTTTTAGTTGCTGTTTTGAATGGAATTTTTTCCTTAATTGTCTCCTCAGTTAGGTCGTTGCTTGTGTATAGAAACATTACTGATTTTTTTTTATCAATTTTTTTTCTTTTTTTATTAATTAAAAAAAATTAACAAATCATTTAGAAATCATTCCATTCTACATGTACAATCAATAATTCTTAATATCATCACATAGTTGCATATTCATCATTTCTTAGTACATTTGCATCGATTTAGAAAAAGAAATAAAAAGACAACAGAATAAGAATTAAAACGATAATAGAGAGAAAAACAAAACCTATACCTCACATGCAGCTTCATTCAATGTTTTAACATAATTGCATTACAATTAGGTAGTATTGTGCTGTCCATTTCTGAGTTTTTATATCCAGTCCTGTTGCACAGTCTGTATCCCTTCAGCTCCAATTACCCCTTCTCTTTTTTTTTTTTAATTAACGGAAAAAAAGAAATTAACCCAACATTTAGAAATCATACCATTCTACATATGCAATCGGTAATTATTAACATCATCACATAGATGCATGATCATCGTTTCTTAGTACATTTGCATCGGTTTAGAAGAACTAGCAACACAACTGAAAAAGATATAGAATGTTAATATAGAGAAAAAGATAAAAGTGATGGTAAAAACAAAACAAAACAAAACAAAAACCTATAGCTCAGATGCAGCTTCATTCAGTGTTTTAACATGATTACTTTACACTTAGGTATTATTGTGCTGTCCATTTTTGAGTTTTTGTATCTAGTCCTGTTGCACAGTCTGTATCCCTTCCGCTCCAATTATCCATTATCTTACCCTGTTTCTACCTCTTGCTGGACTCTGTTACCAATGACATATTCCAAATTTATTCTCGAATGTCCGTTCACATCAGTGGGACCATACAGTATTTGTCCTTTAGTTTTTGGCTAGACTCACTCAGCATAATGTTCTCTAGGTCCATCCATGTTATTACATGCTTCATAAGTTTATCCTGTCTTAAAGCTGCATAATATTCCATTGTATGTATATACCACAGTTTGTTTAGCCACTCTTCTGTTGATGGAGATTTTGACTGTTTCCATCTCTTTGCAATTGTAAATAACGCTGCTATAAACATTGGTGTGCAAATGTCCGTTTGTGTCTTTGCCCTTAAGTCCTTTGAGTAGATTCCCAGCAATGGTATTGCTGGGTCGTATGGCAATTCTATATTCAGCTTTTTGAGGAACCGCCAAACTGCCTTCCACAGTGGTTGCACCATTTGACATTCCCACCAACAGTGGATGTGTGCCTCTTTCTCCGCATCCTCTCCAGCACTTGTCATTTTCTGTTTTGTTGATAATGGCCATTCTGGTGGGTGTGAGATGATATCTCATTGTGGTTTTGATTTGCATTTCTCTAATGGGCAGGGACATTGAGCATCTCTTCATGTGCCTCTTGGCCATTTGTATTTTCTCTTCTGAGAGGTGTCTGTTCAAGTCTTTTTCCCATTTTGTAATTGGGTTGGCTGTCTTTTTGTTGTTGAGTTGAACAATCTCTTTATAAATTCTGGATAGTAGACCTTTATCTGATATGTCATTTCCAAATATTGTCTCCCATTGTGTAGGCTGTCTTTCTACTTTCTTGATGAAGTTCTTTGATGCACAAAAGTGTTTAATTTTGAGGAGCTCCCATTTATTTATTTCCTTCTTCAGTGTTCTTGCTTTAGGCTTAAGGTCCATAAAACCGCCTCCAGTTATAAGATTCATAAGATATCTCCCAACATTTTCCTCTAACTGTTTTATGGTCTTAGACCTAATGTTTAGATCTTTGATCCATTTTGAGTTAACTTTTGTATAGGGTGTGAGACATGGGTCTTCTTTCATTTTTTTGCATATGGATATCCAGTTCTCTAGGCACCATTTATTGAAGAGACTGTTCTGTCCCAGGTGAGTTGACTTGACTGCCTTATCAAAGATCAAATGTCCATAGATGAGAGGATCTATATCTGAGCACTCTATTTGATTCCATTGGTCGATATATCTATCTTTATGCCAATACCATGCTGTTTTGACCACTGTGGCTTCATAATATGCCTTAAAGTCAGGCAGCGCGAGACCTCCAGCTTCGTTTTTTTTTCCTCAAGATGTTTTTAGCAATTCAGGGCACCCTGCCCTTCCAGATAAATTTGCTTATTGGTTTTTCTATTTCTGAAAAATAAGTTGTTGGGATTTTGATTGGTATTGCATTGAATCTGTAAATCAGTTTAGGTAGGATTGACATCTTAACTATATTTAGTCTTCCAATCCATGAACACGGTATGCCCTTCCATCTGTTTAGGTCTTCTGTGATTTCTTTTAGCAGTTTTTTGTAGTTTTCTTTGTATAGGTTTTTTGTCTCTTTAGTTAAATTTATTCCTAGGTATTTTATTCTTTTAGTTGCAATTGTAAATGGGATTCATTTCTTGATTTCCCCCTCAGCTTGTTCATTACTAGTGTATAGAAATGCTACAGATTTTTTTTTTTTTTTTTTAAAGGAAAGACAGAGAGAAGGAAGGAAGGATAGAAGGAAGGAAGGAAGGAAGAAAGGGAAACATCTTTAAACACTTTCTTGTTTTATTGTATTTTGTTTCTCCGTTTTTGTTACATGGGCTGGGGCCGGGAATCGAACCGAGGTCCTCCGGCATAGCAGGCAAGCACTTTGCCCGCTGAGCCACCGCGGCCCGCCCAGAAATGCTACAGATTTTTGAATGTTGATCTTGTAACCTGCTACTTTGCTGTACTCATTTATTAGCTCTAGTAGTTTTGTTGTGGATTTTTCCGGGTTTTCGACGTATAGTATCATATCGTCTGCAAACAGTATAGTTTTACTTCTTCCTTTCCAATTTTGATGCCTTGTATTTCTTTTTCTTGTCTAATTGCTCTGGCTAGAACCTCCAACACAATGTTGAATAATAGTGGTGATAGTGGACATCCTTGTCTTGTTCCTGATCTTAGGGGGAAAGTTTTCCATTTTTCCCCATTGAGGATGATATTAGCTGTGGGTTTTTCATATATTCCCTCTATCATTTTAAGGAAGTTCCCTTGTATTCCTATCTTTTGAAGTGTTTTCAACAGGAAAGGATGTTGAATCTTGTCAAATGCCTTCTCTGCATCAATTGAGATGATCATGTGATTTTTCTGCTTTGATTTGTTGATATGGTGTATTACATTAATTGATTTTCCTATGTTGAACCATCCTTGCATACCTGGGATGAATCCTACTTGGTCATGATGTATAATTCTTTTAATGTGTTGTTGGATATGATTTACTAGAATTTTATTGAGGATTTTTGCATCTATATTCATTAGAGAGATTGGTCTGTAGTTTTCTTTTTTTGTAATATCTTTGCCTGGTTTTGGTATGAGGGTGATGTTGGCTTCATAGAATGAATTAGGTAGTTTTCCCTCCACTTCGATTTTTTTTGAAGAGTTTGAGGAGAGTTGGTACTAATTCTTTCTGGAATGTTTGGTAGAATTCACATGTGAAGCCATGTGGTCCTGGACTTTTCTTTTTAGGAAGCTTTTGAATGACTAATTCAATTTCTTTACTTGTGATTGGTTTGTTGAGGTCATCTATTTCTTCTTGAGTCAAAGTTGGTTGTTCATGTCTTTCCAGGAACCCATCCATTTCATCTAAATTGTTGTATTTATTAGTGTAAAGTTGTTCATAGTATCCTGTTATTACCTCCTTTATTTCTGTGAGGTCAGTAGTTATGTCTCCTCTTCCATTTCTGATCTTATTTATTTGCATCCTCTCTCTTCTTCTTTTTGTCGATCTTGCTAAGGGCCCATCAATCTTATTGATATTCTCATAGAACCAACTTCTGGTCTTATTGATTTTCTCTATTGTTTTCATGTTTTCAATTTCATTTATTTCTGCTCTGATCTTTGTTATTTCTTTCCTTTTGCTTGCTTTGGGATTAGTTTGCTGTTCTTTCTCCAGTTCTTCCAAGTGAACAGTTAATTCCTGCATTTTTGCCTTTTCTTCTTTTCTGATATAGGCATTTAGGGCAATAAATTTCCCTCTTAGCACTGCCTTTGCTGCATCCCATAAGTTTTGATATGTTGTGTTTTCATTTTCATTTGCCTTGAGGTATTTACTAATTTCTCTAGCAATTTCTTCTTTGACCCACTCATTGTTTAAGAGTGTGTTGTTGAGCCTCCACGTATTTGTGAATTTTCTGGCACTCCGCCTATTATTGATTTCCAACTTCATTCCTTTATGATCCGAGAAAGTGTTGTGTATGATTTCAATCTTTTTAAATTTGTTGAGACTTGCTTTGTGACCCAGCATATGGTCTATCTTTGAGAATGATCCATGAGCACTTGAGAAAAAGGTGTATCCTGCTGTTGTGGGATATAATGTCCTATAAATGTCTGTTAAGTCTAGCTCATTTATAGTAATATTCAGATTCTCTATTTCTTTATTGATCCTCTGTTCAGATGTTCTGTCCATTGATGAGAGTGGGAAATTGAAGTCTCCAACTACTATGGTATTTGTGTCTATTTCCCTTTTCAGTGTTTGCAGTGTATTCCTCACATATTTTGGGGCATTCTGGTTCTGTGTGTAAATATTTATGATTGTTATGTCTTCTTGTTTAATTGTTCCTTTTATTAGTATATAGTGTCTTTCTTGTCTCTTTTAAGTGTTTTACATTTGAAGTCTAACTTGTTGGATATTAGTATAGCCACTCCTGCTCTTTTCTGGTTGTTATTTGCATGAAATATCTTTTCCCAACCTTTCACTTTCAACCTCTGTTTATCTTTGAGTCTAAGATGTGTTTCCTGTAGACAGCATATAGAAGGATCCTGTTTTTTAATCCATTCTGCCAGTCTATGTCTTTTGATTGAGGAATTCAGTCCATTAACATTTAGTGTTATTACTGTTTGGATAATATTTTCCTCTACCATTTTGCCTTTTGTATTTTATATATCATATCTGACTTTCCTTCTTTCTACACTCTTCTCCATACCTCTCTCTTCTGTCTTTTCGTTTCTGACTCTAGTGCTCCCTTTAGTATTTCTTGCAGAGCTGGTCTCTTGGTCACAAATTCTCTCAGTGACTTTTTGTCTGAGAATGTTTTAATTTCTCCCTCATTTTTGAAGGACAATTTTGCTGGATATAGGAGTCTTGGTTGGCAGTTTTTCTCTTTTAGTAATTTAAATATATCATCCCACTGTCTTCTAGCCTCCATGGTTTCTGCTGAGAAATCTACACATAGTCTTATTGGGTTTCCCTTGTATGTGATGGATTGTTTTTCTCTTGCTGCTTTCAAGATCCTCTCTTTCTCTTTGACCTCTGACATTCTAACTAGTAAGTGTCTTGGAGAACGCCTATTTGGGTCTAATCTCTTTGGGGTGCGCTGCACTTCTTGGATCTGTAATTTTAGGTCTTTCATAAGAGTTGGGAAGTTTTCAGTGATAATTTCTTCCATTAGTTTTTCTCCTCCTTTTCCCTTCTCTTCTCCTTCTGGGACACCCACAACACGTATATTTGTGCGGTTCGTATTGTCCTTGAGTTCCCTGATACCCTGTTCAAATTTTTCCATTCTTTTCCCAATAGTTTCTGTTTGTTTTTGGAATTCAGATGTTCCATCCTCCAAATCACTAATTCTATCTTCTGTCTCTTTGAATCTATCATTGTAGGTATCCATTGTTTTTTCCATCTTTTCTACTTTGTCCTTCACTTCCATAAGTTCTGTGATTTGTTTTTTCAGTTTTTCTATTTCTTCTTTATGTTCAGCCCATGTCTTCTTCATGTCCTCCCTCAAGTTATCGATTTCGTTTTTCAAGAGGTTTTCCATTTCTGTTCGTATAGTCAGCATTAGTTGTCTCAGCTCCTGTATCTCATTTGAACTATTGGTTTGTTCCTTTGACTGGGCCACATTTTCAATTTTTTGAGCGTGATCCATTATCTTCTGCTGGCGTCTGCGCATTTAGACAGATTTCCCTGGATTTTGGATCCAAAAGTTTGGAAGATTTTTCTGTGAAATCTCTGGGTTCTGTTTTTCTTATCCTGCCCAGTAGGTGGCGCTTGTGGCACACGTTTGTCTGCAGATCCCACCAGTAAAAGGTGCTGTGGGTTCTTTAACTTTGGAAAACTCTCGCCATCCGGGAGGTTCGCTAGCCGAAGCGGCTTGGAAGAGTGCCAGCCGGCCCAGGGTCCGAATTCGGGGAGGGTCGCTGGCCGCCGCAGCCCGGGAAAGCGCCCGTCCGAATTTCCTAGTTGGCCCGGGGCGCCAAGCGTGGCGGGAGGGCGCCAGCCGCAGCGGCCCGCCTGGGAGAGTGCACCGTTCCCGGGGAGTCACGGGTTTGGAAGGGGCTCCCCCCGTCACCATTCTCCGCGGCTTGGGGATTTCCGATCCAATTCTCTCAGTTGGTCCGGGGGGCTGCGCGTGGTGTGGGCGCCAGCCGCCGCGGTTTGAGGGGACCGCCTGTCCAATTCTCCCAGGCGGCCCGGGAAGGGGGAAGGGAGTGACTCCGGCTGCTTGCCGCCCCTCCCGGTGAAGCCCGCGCCCCTCGGTGATCTCACCAGAGCGGGTTCTCTCAGCCAGCCGGCCATTCCAGGATGCGGTACGCTGTCTTTTTTATCTCTGTCGTGGCTTTGGGAGCTGTTCTGAATCATTTCTACTCCCCTAGTAGCTGTTCTGGAGGAGAAACTAAGATCCGCGCGTCTTACTAAGCCGCCATCTTCTCCGGGAGTGTCACATTACTGATTTTTTTTTTTTTTTTTTTTAGAGAGAGGGAGGAAGGGAAGGAAAGACAGAGAGAAGGAAGGAAGGATGGAAGGAAGGAAGGGAGGAAGAAAGGGAAACATCTTTAAACATTTTCTTGTTTTATTATATTTTTGTTTTGTTTGTTTGTTTTTACATGGGCTGGGGCCGGGAATCGAACCGGGGTCCTCCGGCATGGCAGGCAAGCACTCTTGCCCGCTGAGCCACCGCGGCCCGCCCACATTACTGATTTTTGCGTATTAATCTCATATCCCGTCACTTTGTTGAATTTGTTTATTACCTCAAGAAGCTTTGTCATAGATTTCTCAGGATTTTCCAAGTATAGGGTCCTGTCAACTGCAGAAGTAAAAATGAAAATTTTACTTCTTCCTTTCCAATTTGGATACTTTTTATTTCTTTGTCCTGCCTGATTGCTCTAGCCGGAGCTTCTAGTGCAATGTTGAATGATAATGGTGACAGAGGGCATCCTTGTCTCGTTCCTGTTCTTAGGGGGAAGACTTTCAGTCTCTCACCATGGAGTATGATGCCGACTGTGGGTTTTTCATATATGCTCTTTATCATATTGAGAAAGTTTCCTTTGATTCCTATCTTTTGAAGTGTTTTTATCATGGCGTTTGGGTCACTTCCTTACGTAACTTACTTGTGCCATATTATGGTACCAACTAGGTGGTGATACTTTGCAGGGCTGGGGCAGTGTTCTCCAGGAGGCTGTGTACGCTCTGAATCAGCATCCACTCTATGTTGCTGTTTCTCCTGTAGCTAGGTTTATGGGTCCAGGATTCAAGGGGTGGAAATGAGAGTGACATCACTCATTATCACCCCTAGTGATCCACTAGAAAAGTGTTTGCTTCCTGTGCCTTAAACCTTAAACTCTTCTAGTCTACAGGTCTTAGTTCCAAAACGAGGAGTACTCCTTCCAGGAGACACAACAGTGATTCCATTGAACTGGAAGTTAAGACTGCCACCTGGCCATTTTGGGTTTCTCATGTCTGTGAATCAACAGGTAAGGAAGGGGATTACTGTGCTGTCTGGGGTCATTGATCCAAGCTATAAAGAGGAAATACATTCGCAACTACACAATGGAGGTAAAGAAGAGTTTGCCTCAAATACAGGGGATCCTCTAGGGCATCTCTCAGTACTACCATGCCCTGGGATTTAAGTCAATGAAAAACTGCAACAACTCAATCCAGGACTACCAATGGCCTAGAAACTTCAGAAATAAAGGCTTGGGTCACACACCTCCACCCTCCACCCCCATGCACCACCACCATGAAATGCTTGCTGAGGGTATAAGGAACATGTTTCAAGGTGATATGTATAGCTGCCAAGTTAACAAGGGGTGGACTGTGATGTTTAGGTTCTAATGTCAGCTTGGCCAGGTGATGGTATCCAGTTGTCTGGTCAGGCAAGCACAGGCCTAACTGTTACTGCAAGGATATTTCATGGCTTGTTGATAAACCAGAAGGCTGGTTTATTAAGTATTCAGTGAGTTGATTGCAGCTGTGGCTGATTACATCTGTGATCAACAAAGGGTGTGTCTCCTGCAAATGAGATATTCCAATCAGTTGAATTTGAGTTGGTCAAAGATGTTTAAGGGGGTAGAGAGAATTTTCACTGCTTCTTCAGCCAGCAAGCCTCTCCGATGGAGTTCTTTGAGACTCTTCATCAGAGCTGCCAGCCTTGCAGCCTGCCGTATGGATTTGGGGCTCTTGCATTCCCATTGTTGCATTAGATACTTTTATAAATCTTATATTTATAGATATCTCCTGTTGATTCTGTTTTTCTAGAGAACCCTGACTTCTACCTTCCTATCCATGAACACAGAATGTCTTTCCACTTATTTAGGTCTTCTTTTAGCAATGTTTTGTAATTTTCTGTGTAGAGGACCTTTACATCCTTGGTTAAGTTTATTCTTAGATGCTTGATTCTTTTAGTTGCTATTGTGAATAGATTTTTTTTCTTAATTGTCTTCTCAGTTAGGGCATTACTTGTATATAGAAACTCTCATTGTTGGCTTAATCTTCATTTCCCTTATAGCTAATGAAAATGAGCACCTCTTCATGTGCTTTTGATCCATCTGTATTTGCTCTTCAGAAAAATGCCTATTTATATCTTTAGCCCATTTTATAATTGGGTTGTTTGTTCTTCTGTTGTTGAGTTCTGTGATTTCTTTATGTGTACAGGATATCAAACCTTTGTCTGATATGTGATTTCCAAATATTTTCTCCCATTGAGTTGGCTGCCTCTTCACCTTTTTGACAAAGTCTTTTGAGGTACAGAAGCATTTGATTTTGAGGCGTTCCCATTTATCTATTTTTTCTTTTGTGGCTTGTGCTTTGGGTGTAAAGTTTAGGAAGCTACCTCCTATTACTAGGTCTTGAAGATGTTTCCCTACATTTTCTTCTAGAAACTTTATGGTGCTAGTTCTTAAATTTAGGTGTTTGATCCACTTTGAGTTAATTTTTGTATAGCGGGTAAGGTAAGAGTCCTCTTTCATTCTTCTGGCTATTGATATCCAGTTCTCCCATGCCCATTTATTGAAAAGATTATTTTGTCCCAGTTCTGTTTATTTGGGGGCTTTGTCAAAAATCAGTTAACCATAGATTTGGTGGTCTATTTCTGTGCTCTCTATTTGATTCCATTGGTCAATACTTCTATCTTTGTGCCAGCACCATGCTGTTTTGACCACTATGCTTTATAATAAGTTTCAAAGTCAGGAAGTGTTAATCCTCCCACTTCATTCTTTTTTAGGATGCTTTTAGCTATTCGGGGTCTCTTTCCCTTCCAGATGAATTTGGTAACTAGCTTTTCCAAATCTTCAGAGTAGGTTGTTGGGATTTTGACTGGTACTGCGTTGAATCTGTAGATTAGTTTGGGTAGACTACTAAGTTAAGATAACTTAACTACTAAGTTAAGTTAAGATGGTACTGCGGTTTGCAAATGCCAGATATGTTGGAACCGTGTTTTGAATGGCTAAGGGGAAGATTTTGGAGGAACCGTGAAGAGAATGATGGAGAAGTCCTGGAGTGCTTGAAGAGACTATGGGTGTAAATGAAACCACTGCCAATCTTGGAAAAGGAGGACACAAAAGGGTAAAATTGGAGTTTGCAGAGTAAGAACCATGGAAGCCTTGGGTCTGAAGCCATGAAACCTTGGCCAGGAGAGTGGACCCACCTGTACGTATGGAGAGGGTGAGTTTACCCTGAAGGGCGAGGATAAGACTCCCACCTTGTTGTAGTGGAAGAGTTGTGCAGCCTCAGGCCTTGGAAAAGGTGTAGCACGCTCCTTGGGGGACTGAGAGAGCCTGGCTACCACCACATGGAGGGGTTGAGCGTGTGCCCCAGAAATGGCAGAGAGCCCAGAGGTGGCTCTGATGCCTGGAGAGAATGGAGCCAAGAGGTGGTCTCCTCGATGTTCCCCGAGGTTGATTTGGAGAGAGGCGGGCCACTGCATAGGCCCTCAGAAAGGGTGGGACTGCCACTTTCTAAAGCTGAAGGATGAATGACTTTCAGACTTCGAAATCCTATGGTGTTTGCCCTGCAGGTTTTATATTTGTGTTCTTCCAATTTCTCCCTATGGAAATGAAAACCTATATCCTGTGAATATCCTCCTTTGCATAATGGCACCAGATAATTTGTTTTGAGATTCACAGGTCCACAGCCAGAAGAGAATTTTTTGCACCTTAATATTTTTTAAGGTGATGTGTGTATTGCCAACTTGACAAGGGGTGGACATGTGTAGTTAGATTCACTTGTCAACTTGGCCAGGTGAAGGCACCTAGTTCTGTTGCTGTGGACTTGAGCCAATGGTACGTGAACCTCATCTGTTGCTAATTATATCTGCAGTCAGCTAGGAGGCATGCCTGCTGCAATGAATGATGTTTGACTTAATTGGCTGGTGCTTAAATGAGAGAGCACAATGTAGCACAGCCTAAGCAGCTCAGCATTCCTCATCTCAGCACTCGCAGCTCAGCCCAGGCCTTTGGAGATGCAGGAAGAAGTCACCCCGGGGAAAGTTGTTGGAACTCAGGGGCCTGGAGAGAAGGCAGCAGAGACCATCCTGTGCCTTCCCATGTAAGAAAGAACCTCAGTGGAAAGTTAGCTGCTTTTCCTCTGAAGAACTAACAAAATAAACCCCCTTTTATTAAAGGCCAATCCGTCTCTGGTGTGTTGCATTCTGGCAGCTAGCAAACTAGAACAAACCATCCTTGCATTCCTGGTATAAAACCCCAGTTGGTTGTGGTGTATAATTCTTTTAATGTGTTGTTGGATTCCATTTGCTAATATTTTGTTGAGAATTTTTGCATGTATGTTCATTAGAGAGATTGGCCTGTAGTTTTCCTTTCTTATAGCATCTTTACCTGGTTTTGATATTAAAATGATATTAGCTTCTCTGGAAAAGTTTCAGCAGGATTAGTTCTTTTGGGGATGTTTGATAAAATTCCCCTTTGAAGCCATCTGACCCTGGGCTTTTCTTTGAAGAAGATTTTTATGAATGATTGAATCTCTTTACTTGCGATTGGTTTGTTTCTTCCTGAATCAGTATAGCCCATGTAAGAAAGAACCTCAGCTATACTGAATCAGTATAGCTTGTTTGTGTGTTTCCGGGAATTTGTCTGTTTCATCTAAGTTGTCTAGTTTTTTGGCATATAGTTGTTCATAGTATCCTCTTATGATTTCTTTTATTTCTTCAGGTCTGTGGTAACACACCCTTTTTCATTTCTGATTTTGTTTATTTGCATCCTCTCTCTTTTTTCCTTTGTCAGTTTTGCTAGTGACCCATCAGTTTTATTGTTTTTCTCAAAGAACCAATTTTTGGTTTCATTGATTCTTTCTTATTGTTCCTTTGTTCTCCCATTCATTTAATTCTGCTTTAATCTTTGTTATCTCTCTTCTCCTATTTGCTTTGGGGTTAGTTTGCTGTTTTTTCTCAAGTTCCTTCACGTGAGCAGTTAAGTCCTTGATTTTTGCTCTTTCCTGTGTTTTTAAATACAGGCTTTTAGGGCAATAAATTTCCCTCTCGTCACAGCCTTTGCCACATCCCATAAGTTCTGATATGTTGTATTCTCATTTTCATTCATCTCCAGATAACTACTGATTTCTCTAGCAATTTCTTCTTTAACCCACTGTTAAAGCTGTTTAGGAGTGTGTTATTGAATCTCCATATATTTGTGAAAGTTCTTGTTCTTTGCTGGTTATTGATATCCAGCTTTATTCCATTTTGATTGGAGAAAGTGCTTTGAATAACTTCAGTGTTTTTAAATTTATAAAGTCCTGTTTTGTGCGTCAGCATATGATCTATTCTGGAGAATGTTCCATGAGCACTAACTAGAGAAGAATATATATCCTGGTGTTTTGGGGCGTAATGACCTATATATGTCTGGTAGGTCTAATTCATCTATTAAGTTGTTTAACTTCTCTATTTCCTTGTTAATCTTCTGTCTGGTAGAGGAGAGTGGTGTATTGAAGTCTGTTACTATTATTGTTGAAACATCTGTTGCTCCCTTCAGTTTTGCCTATGTCTGTCTCATGTACTTTTGAGCTTCTTGATTGGGAGCATAAACATTTATAATTGTAAATTTTCCCTTTTAATAATATATAGTGTCTTTCTTTGTCTCTTATGATGTCTTTACATTTAAAATATATTTTTCCCCTTATTGGTATAGCTACTCCTGCCTTTTTTGGGGAGGTAGGGGCAGGTGCATGGTCCAGGAATCAAACCCGGTTCTCCCACATGGCAGGGAGAATTCTATCACTGAACTACCTTTGCACTGCCCTTCTCCTATTTTCTTTTGGTTACAACTTGCATGGAACATCTTTTTCAATCTATTTGCATCCTTGTGTCTAAGATGAGTCTCATAAACAGCATATATCTGGATTATACTTCTTAATAATCCACTCTGCCGGCTTATATCTGAATTATACTTCTTAATCCATTCTGCCAGTCTGTATCTTTTTTTTTTTTGTCATTCCATTCTACATATATAATCAGTAATTCTCAATATCATCACATAGTTGCATATTCATCATTTCTTAGAACATTTGCATTAGTTCAGAAAAAGAAATAAAAAGACAACAGAAAAAGAAATAAAATGATAACACAGGAAAAAAAAAGATTATACATACCATATCCCTTACCCCTTGCTTTCATTTATCACTAGCATTTCAAACTAAATTTATTTTAACATTTGTTCCCCCTATTATTTATTTTTATTCCATATGTTCTACTCGCCTGTTGACAAGGTACATAAAAGGAGCATCAAACACAAGGTTTTCACAATCACACAGTCACACTGTGAAAGCTATATCATTATTCAATCATCGTCAAGAAACACAGCTCTACATTTTCAGGCAGTTCCCTCCAGCCTCTCCATTACACCTTGGTCAACAAGGCGATATCTACTTAATGTGTAAGAATAAACTCCAGGATTACCCCTCGACTCTGTTTGGAATCTCTCAGCCATTGACACTTTGTCTCATTTCACTCTTCCCCCTTTTGGTCGAGAAGGTTTTCTCAATCCCTTGATGCTGGGTCTCAGCTCATTCTAGAGTTTTTCTCAATCCCTTGATGCTGAATCTCAGCTCATTCTGGGATTTCTGTCCCATGTTGCCAGGAAGATCCACACCCCTGGGAGTCATGTCCCACATAGACAGGGGAAGGGTGGTGAGTTTGCTTGCTGTGTTGGCTGGAGAGAGAGGCCACGTCTGAGCAACAAAAGAGGTTCTCCTGGGGGTGACTCTTAGACCTAACCCCATGCAGGCTTGACCTATCCCCTGTGGGGTCAAGTTTCATATGAACAAACCCCAAGACTGGGGGCTCAGCCCACAGCTCTGGCTACCCACACTGCTTGTGAGAATATCAAGAATTCAACTTGGGGAAGTTGAGTTTTCCCCTATTCTCACCATTCCCTGAAGGGGCTTTGCAAACACCCTTCCACTCACTGATCAAATCACTCTGGGATTCATCAGGGCATCACCTGGACAAACCAACAAAATCTCATGTCCTATACAAAGTTCCATGTACTTAAGGTGCTCAACTATCCACATAAGCTATACTAGGAAATGCACTAGTCAAAGTACAAATTTGTACCAAATAAACATTTTTTGCTTTAGTCTCACACATAAGTCAAAACTTTAAAATATTAATTACCATCTATTTTCAGCACACTGCAACAATGACATTCCTTTGTTCCTCCTCATGCAAAAACACTTTCCAAATTTGTACATTTAGTCTCTATCATAATACACTCCAGGCATTCCCAGACCACACCATCTCAATCTCCATTCGTCCATCCTTCCTTCTGACCTCATTTATACCCCAGCCCTCCTCCCTCTATCATTCTCCTATGCAGCTTCATTCAGTGTTTTAGCATAATTGTATTACAGTTAGGTAATGTTGTGCTGTCCATTTCTGAGTTTTTATATTCAGTCCTGTTGCACAATCTGTATCCCTTCAGCTCCAGTTACCCAATATTTTACCCTATTTCTGTCTCCTGATGGTCTCTGTTACCAACGAAATATTCCAAGTTTATTCACAAATGTCAGTTCATATCAGTGAGACCATACAGTATTTGTCCTTTTGTTTCTGGCTAATCATACTCAGCATAATGTTCTTAAGGTCCATTCATGTTGTTACATACTTCATAACTTTATTTTGTCTTACAGCTGCATAATATTCCATCTTATGTAAATGCCACAGTTTGTTTAGCCAACCATCTGTTGATGGGCATTTTGGCTGCTTCCATCTCTTGGTAATTGTAAACAGTGCTGCTATAAACATTGGTATGCAAATGTCCATTTGTGTCCCTGCCCTCATGTCCTCCGAGTAGAGACAGCATTAAGATGGGTCCTGTTTTTTAATCCATTCTGCCAGACTATGTCTTTTGATTTGAGAGTTTAATCCATTAACATTCAGTGTTATTACTGCATGGGTAGTATTTCTTCTCCTACTTTGCCTTCTGTATTTTATATGTCATATCTAATTTTCCTTCTTTTTACCTTTACTCATAGTCTTCCTTTCTACACTCTTCTCCACACCTCTCTCTTCTTTCTTCGTATCTGTCTCTAGTGTTCCCTTTAGTATTTCTTGCAGAGCTTGTCTCTTGGTCACAAATTCTCTCAGTGATTTTTTGTCTGAAAATGTTTTAATTTCTCCCTCATTTTGGAAGGACAATTTTGCTGGATATAGAATTCTTGGTTGGCAGTTTTTCTCTTTTAATAGTTTAAATATATCATCCCACTGTCTTCTTGCCTCCATGGTTTCTGCTGAGATCTGCACATAGTCTTATTGGGCTTCCCTTGTATGTGATGGATTGCTTTTCTCTTGCTGCTTTCAAGATTCTCTCTTTCTCTTTGACCTCTGACATTCTGATTAGTAAATGTTTTGGAGTACGTATATTTGGATCTATTCTCTTTGGGGTACACTGCACTTCTTGGATCTGTAATTTTAAGTCTTTCATAAGAGTTGGGAAATTTTCAGTGATAATTTCTTCCATTAGTTTTTCTCCTCCTTTTCCCTTCTCTTCTTCTTCTGGAACACCCACAGCACGTATGTTTGTGCGCTTCATATTGTCCTTCAATTCCCTGAGTCCCTGCTCATATTTTTCCATTTTTTCCGTATATTTTCTTTTTCTTGCCAGATTTCACATGTTCCATCCTCCAGTTCACTAATCCTATGTTCTGTCTCTCGAAATCTACCATTGTAGGTTTCCATTGTTTTTTTTTCATCTCTTCTACCTTGCCTTTCATTCCCATAAGTTCTGTGATTTGTTTTTTCAGGCTTTCAGTTTCTTCTTTTTGTTCATTCCTTGCCTTCTTTATATCCTCCCTCAATTCATTGATTTGGTTTTTGATGAGGTTTTCCATGTCTCTTCGTATATTCTGAATTAATTGTTTCAGCTCCTGTATGTCATTTGAGTTGTTGGTTTGTTCCTTTGATTGGGCCATCTCTTCAATTTTCCTAGTGTGATTTGTTATTTTTTGCTGGTGTCTAGGCATTTAATTACCTTAATTAGTTTATTCTGGAGGTTGCTTTCACTTCTTTTACCTAGGGTTTTCTTGCTGTATGAATTTGTTGTCTATCTGTTCTTTGACATTCAGTTCAGCTTTATCTGGACCTCTAGCTTATGTTTTGTTTAACAGAGGATAATTTTTCAGTTCTTGTTTTCTTGTTTCTTGCCCTGCTTGTATGGTGCCTTTCCCCCCACTCCCACCCTTAGGAGGGTCTACTTAGATATTATGCACCCCAGCCGGATTTTCCCAGACCAAAATGGCCTCCTATCAGGAGGAAAGAGTCACCTGTGTCGGTTTTCCCTGAACGTGAGACCCAGCAGGTTGAAAGACTTTCCTGTGAAGTCTCTGGGCACCGTTTTTCTTATACTGCCCAGTATGTGGTGCTTGTCTGCCTGCAGGTCCCACCAGCATATAATGATGCAGTACCTTTAACTTTGGCAGACTCTCCCTGCTGGGGGCGTGATGGAGACAGAGGAGAGGTTGTAGGCTGGTTTTAATGGCTTCAAATTACCAAGCCCTGGTGTCTGAATTCCTTGAGGGAAGGATTCCACATGAGTTCCCCTGGAGAAGGCACAGGCTCCAGACAGGCCCCCAAAAGAGCTCACTTCTGCTTATGCCTGGGGCAGTTGCAGCCTGAGAAGTCCTGCTGCTGTATCCAAAGGTAGTCAAGCCTTTGTAGAAACACAGCCACAAAAACCTCTGTTTCCTTTTTTTTTTTCCCCCTTTTTCCATCATCCGTGCCCCCTTGGCACTGGGGCAAAAATGAGCAACCTTCACTTTGACCAGGCCCACCTAAGCTGGGGGCCTATTTTTAGTAGTCAGAATTTGTTAATTAATTCCACAATTGGCATTTAATTGTGCTCACTCTGTGCTGCTGGTAAATTTCCTTTCCTTTCCCCTCTGGGAAGTGGCCTGTGGGGGAGGGGCGCTGGCCACCTCAGCTTTGGGAACTCACAGTTCTGTGGGGCCTTGCAGCTGGTCCTACTGGTCCAGACTGGGGTATGCTGTGTGTCCGGTCACTGACGTGGCCCCAGGAGCTGTTCTGTACTGTTTCTGGTTATTTAGTAGTTGTTCTGGAGGACGAACTAAAATGCACACATTGTTAAGCCGCCATCTTGACCTGGAAGTCTCCAGTCTGTATCTTTTAATTGATAAACTTAGTCTGTTAACATTCAGAGTTATTGCTGAAAAGGCGTTTCTTGAATCTACCGTCTTATCTTTTAGATTTTATATTTTCAGACCTATATATTCTTTTCCCTCTTACCCTTTTTATCCTTTAAGTTACACTTACTGGTACCCTTCAATTCTGTGCCCTCCTCCAGACCTCCCTCTCCTGTCTTTTTTTTTTTCAACTGGCAGAACTTCCTTTAGTATTTCTTGTAGGGCCAGTCTCTTGTTGACAAATTCTTTCAGGACTTCTTTGTCTATGAAAACTTTAAACTCTCCCTCAATTTTAAAGGACAATTTGGCTGAGCACAGAATTCTTGTCTGAAGTCTTTCTCTTTCAGAATCTTGAATATATCATACCACTGCCTTTTCACCTTCAGAGTGCTAGTTAAGTAGTCTGAACTCAGTCTTATTTTATTTCCCCTGTATGTAGTAGGTTCTTTTTCTCTTGCCACTTTCAGGATTTTCTGCTTCTCTTGAACATTGACAGACTGATAAGTAGGTGTCTTGAGGAAGGCCTATTTGGATTTATTCTGTTTGGAGTTCTTTGAGCTTCTTTGACTTACATATTTATGTCCTTTATAAGGGTTGGGACGTTTACCCCCATTATATCCTCAACTAATCTTCCTAGCCCTTTACTCTTCTCTTTCTGGGACACCAGTGATTCTTATATTTGTGCACTTTGTTTTGTCCATCATTTCCCTGAAATCCAATTCAAATTTTTCCATCTTTTTTGCCATTTACTGTTTTCAGTGTTCAAAATCAGTTTTCTGGCTCTAGTTAGCCTTTTCTCTTTCTTCCTCTTCAAATATGCTGTTGTGTGTCTCTAGTATGTTTTTTATTTGGTCTATAACATCTTTAATCTCTGTGATATCTGCTATTTTTCCATTTATTCTTTCAAATTCCTCTTTATGCTCTTCTAGAGTCTTCTTGATCTCCTTTTTGTCATTAGCCATCCCATTTATTTTATTTAGTAGAGTTATATGAACATCTTTGATTAGTTGTTCCAATGTCTGTGTCTCCTCTGGTGTTTTAATTTGATTGTGAGGCTGGACTATATCTGTCTGCATCATGATATGCTTAGTGATCTGCTGTCTTTATGGCATGTAGATATCTTGATTGGTTTACTTTGAAAGTTGATTTCCTTCAGTAGTCTAAAGCTTGCATTTGTGGGATGGATGTGGAGCAGGATGCAGGGCACGGGGCGGGGCACAGCAGTGCAGGGATGCATTGCAGTGCAAGTACAGGCACAGGTTGAGGATGCTATGCTGGTGCCTGTGAACATGGGTGTTCAGCAATGGGGAGGATGTGGCTGTGTGTGTGCATGGGTCTGGGGGCAGGGCCCTTAGTGCACATGCGCAGAGCTCAGGACATCAGGTCAGCGTTGTGTTTGCGTGGGTTGGGGGCCTGGCTGCTCGGCTCAGCACTTACCCAGTGCTGGTGGGGCGTGACTGGAGGCTGTGCACATGCACAGATCTGGGAGGGCCGTAAACTGATATACATGTGCGCAGATTTCAGGGTGGGGGCAGGGTGAGGTGGCATGGCTGTATGGGCTGTGGACAGGTGTAGCCTGGGTATGGAGGTAAATGCCTGCAGCCTTTATGCACTGTCCACTGCCTGCTGGGGGCAGGGACAGGTAGGTAGGGCTCAGGATGGGTGGGGTGAGACTACACCTTTGCAGGAAACATGGGTTGGGCTGGACAGGTGTGCACGTGCTTGGGGTAGGATTGTGGGGCATATATGTGCGCGAGGGGTTGGTGGGGCGGGGGTGCTTGGAGCACAGGAAGGGGGTCAGGTGAGGCGTTTCAGGTGCATGGGGCGTGGGGTGAGTTGTGGGTCGTGGGGGTTGTTCTGGTGAGCCTAGCGCCCTTCAAGGAACATTGCTTGGCTTACTTCCTGTCCCCGTCTACCCGTCCGTGCACTCCTGAGGACTCCGTGCTTCCACATTAGGCTGTTTGCATCAGACAGATGGTCTCTGGTTCTGTTTCTCAGTTCCTCAACTTTTGCAACCAGGGCTTCCCTATGTGGTGCAGAAGACTCCTCTGGAATCGCCGTTTCAGTTGTCGTCTCAGTTGCCTTCCCGTCCCTCCTCTAGCTGTTCCTTGGAGCAGGTTGATCTCAACTTATCCTATTCTGCCATCTTCCTGGAACTCCTTCTCTCCCTCACTTTTGTTCTTTTTTTTTTGCATGGGCAGGCACTGGGAATCGAATCCGGGTCCCTGGCATGGCAGGTGAAAATTCTGCCACTGAGCCAACATTACACCGCCCTCTCCCTCACTTTTGAAGGACAACTTTGCTGGATAAAGAATTCTTGACTGGAAATTTTTCTTTCAGAATCTTAAATATATCATACCACTACCACTTCACCTCCATGGTGCCTGTGGAGTAGTCAGAACTTAGTCTTATGTGTCTTTCCTTGTATGTGGTGAATCGCTTTTCTCTTGCTGCTTTCAGAACTTTCTATTTTTCTTCAGCATTTGACAGTCTGATTAATAGTGTGTTGGAGTGGGTTTATTTGGATTCATTCTATTTGGAGTTTGTTGGACTTCTTTGATTTGCCTATTTATGTCTTTTATAATGATTGGGAAGTTTTCCCCCATTATCTCCTCAAATAATCTTCCAGGCTCTTTTCTCTTCTCCTTCTAGACACCAGTGATTCTTGTATTTGTGTGCTTCATGTTTTCCATCATTTCCCTAGGATGCAGTTCGAATTTTTCCATCATTTTCACCATTTGTTCTTTTACATATTCTAATTCAATTGTTCTGTCCTCTAGGTCACTTGCTCTTTCTTGTGCCTCTTCAAATCCGCTGTTGTGTCTCTGGTATATTTTTTATTTGAGCTACAGTATCTTTCATCTCTGTGATATCTGCTATTTTTGTATTTATTTTTCAAATTCTTCTGTATGTTCTTCTAATATCCTTTTTAAAAAAAACTTTTTTATTGTATAACATATATACAAAGTAAAGAAATAAAAAAGTAATAGTTTTCAAAGCACTCTTTGACAAGTGGTTATAGGACAGATTCCAGAGATTGTCATGGGCTACCATACGATCGACTCATGTGTTTCCTTCTAGTTGCTCTGGAATATAGGAAGCTAGAGGGCATAAATAATTTTTTATCATCTCAATCGATTTCTTTCCTCCTTTTGTGAAAAATAACATATATACAAAAAAGCTATAAATTTCAAATCACAGCACCACAATTAGTTGTAGAACATATTTCAGACTTTAACGTGGGTTACAGTTTCACAGTTTTAGGTTTTTACTTCTAGTTGCTCTAAAATACTGGAGACTAAATTATCAATTTAATGATTCAGCATTCATATTCATTTGTTAAGTCCTATCTTCTATGTATAATTCCACCATCACCTTTGATCTTTCCATACCTCTCTTTGGGGTTGTTTGGGCTATGGCAATTCTAAATTTTTGATGTTGGAAGGGTCTGTCACTAATATGAGGTAGGGAGATGCAACTATCTGATGTTCTGGAGAGGCTGGGCTAGGTTTCAGGACTTATCTGGATCAGGGACCCATCTGGAGGTTGTAGGTTTCTGGAAAGTTACTCTAGTGCCATGAATCCTTGTGGAATCTTATATATTGCCCTAGGTGTTCTTTAGGATTGGCTGGAATGATCCTGCTTGGGGGTTGGCAGGTTATGATAGGTAGCAGGGTCTAACTGAAGCTTGCATAAGAGCAACCTCCAGAGTAGCCTCTTGACTCTATTTGAACTCTCTCTGCCACTGATACTTTATTAATTATGCATCTTTCCCCCCTTTTGGTCAGGATGGAATTGTTGATCCCATGGTGCCAGATCTGGATTCATCCCTGGGGAGTCCTCTCCCACGTCACAAGGGAGACTGTCACCCCTGGATGTCATGTCCCACGTAGTGGGGAGGGCAATGATTTTACTTGCAGACTTGGACTTAGAGAGACTGAGGTCACATCTGAACAACAGAGTTCTCCAGAAGTAACTCTTAGGCATGCCTATAGGTAGTCGAAGCTTCTCCACTACCTATATAAGCTTCACAAGAGTAAGCCTCATAATTGAGGACATGACCTATTGATTTGAGTATCCTTAAAGTTTGATACTGTATCAGGGGATTCCCTGATGGTAGGGTTTAATAGTTCCATATTCTTTCTCCCCTCCCTCAGGGGACTTTGCCAATACTTTTTGATTATCTGCTTGATATACGCTAGGATGTTTCCAGGCATTACAATAATCTATACAGGATTAAAGTACGTCTTTCTTATTCTATGCTCTCTTTGTTTCAGTTCTTCAAATGAGCTATACAGATAGGTTGAATTAGATTGTGCACTACAAAAAATTTCAATTCCGGATCAAATAAACCTTTTTCCATTGGTCTTAAAGAGTATATGCTGTTCTAAAATATAGACACTGTCTTCCTTGCCCCTGTGTTCTGAATTACTTTAACCCCACCTGTTCGGCTTCATTCTTATCTCTAAGTATTAGGTTATATATATAAAATAGCCTCTCAAAGTCCAGAAATAATATTCACAACTCTGGACTTAATGTATCTGCTCTTAAAGCTTACAATCTAGGCTCCTGTTTTCTTATAAGCATTTTCTAAAGGTGACCATACCATTGTTGTTTTTTTGTTTCTGGCTTTTTTTTTTGTCTCACCAAATGTTCCACATGTTCATTCACATCGTTGTATGCCTCACAACATTGTTCTTTTTTGTAGCAGCACAGCCTTCATTCATAAATATACCCATCGTTCACCAATCTACTTCTCCATCAGTGCATCCATCAGCCACCTGCGTTCATCGGGCATCAGGTAGGGGCCCCAAAGTCCACAGTCCATCAACATTCTCAATTTTAGATAATTTCATTGTTTCCAAGAGACAGAAAACCATTAAACACGACTTTGCCAAATAGGAAATCTAAACCTCCTCTTAACTCTTGTCCCTCACCCCTTTATTTACCTCTGCTATTGCTGTGGTAGTGCTGATGGTTTCCTTTTGAACAAAGCTCATAGCATGCAACAGCAGTTTTCACCCTGTACCCTGGACTTAAACATTCTTTATATAAGAATCATATTTTTGAAGTAATTCTTATGAGAACCCATTCATATTTCTAGTGTGTCAGTGGGACACATAGATCTATAGAACCCCTTTCAATCTTGTTCATCTTTAATATGGTAATATTCTAGACTCTCTAGAAAATCACCTTCACTCCTATCTATTCCCTTACATTGGAATTCAACCTTACTAGCTAACAGTTCACCCATCTCTAGCTTCTATGTATCTCTAAGTCCCCTGTCTTCTGTATTATAAGCCTCTGATTATACCTTTATGCTGGTCATAAAAGTGGACTCACACATATCCTTTTGTGTCTGGTGTAACTTCACTCAGCATTCAATCCTAAAGGCTCATCCATCTTGTCATGTGCTTCAGGACATCTTTTTGCCTTACTGCTGCATAATATTCCATCATATGTACATACCACATTTTGTTGATCCACTCGTCTGTTGATGGGCATTTGGTTTGTTTCCATCTTTTGGCAATTGTGAATAATGCTGCTGTGAACATCGGTGTTCAAATTTCTGTTTGTGTCATTACTTTCAGCTCTTCTGGGTATATACCAAGTAGTGCTGTTGCTGGGTCATAGGGCAATTTGATATTTAGTTTCCTAAGGTACCGCCAAACAGTCTTCCATAGTGGCTGCACCATTATATATTCCCAACAGCAATGCATAAGTGTCCCAGTTTTTCTACATCCTCTCCAACATTCATAGTTTCCTGTTTGTTTAATAGCAGCCATTCTTATAGGTGTGAGGTGGTATCTCATTGTAGTCTTGATCTGCATTTCCCTTATAGAGCATCTCTTCATATGCTTTGATCCATCTGTATTTGCTCTTCAGAGAAATGCCTATTCATATCTTTAGCCCATTTTATAATTGGATTGTTTGTTCTTTTGTTGTTGAGTTGTATGATTTCTTTGTATATACAAAAAATCAAACCTTTGTCTGATATGTAATTTCCAAATATTTTCTCCCATTAAGTTGGCTGCCTTTTCACTTTTTGACAAAATCTTTTGAGGTGCAGAAGCATTTGATTTTGAGGAGTTTCCATTTATCTGTTTTTTCTTTTGTTGCTTGTGCTTTGGGTGTAAAGCTTAGGAAGCTACCTCCTATTACTGTGTTTGAAGGTGTTTCCCTACACTTTCTTTTAGAAGCTTTATGGTGCTAGTTCTTTTATTTAGGTGTTTGATCCACTTCGAGTTAATTTTGCATAGGGTGTAAGATAAGGGTTCTCTTTCATTCTCTTGGCTATTGATATCCAGTTCGTCCATGCCTGGTTATTGAAAAGACTATTTTAATCCAGTTCAGAAGATTTGGGGGCGTTGTCAAAATCAATTGACCATAGATTTGGTGGTCTCTTTTTGCACTCCTGATTCAGTTTCACTGATCCATGCTTTTGTCTGTGTCCCAGTACCAAGCTGTTTTGACCATTGTAGCCTTATAGTAGGTTTTAAAGTCAGGGAGCATTAATTCTCCCATTTTGTTCTTCTTTTTTAGGATGCTTTTAGCAATTCAGGGTCTCATTCCCTTCCAGATGAATTTGGCAGTTAGCTTTTCCAAATCTTCAAAGTAAGTTGTTGGAATTTTGATTGGTACTGTGTTGAATCTGTGGGTCAAGAATTGACACCTTCACTGTATTTAGCCATCCTGTCCTTGTGCAGGGAATGTCTTTTGACCTATTTAGATCTCCTTTGATTTCTTTTAGCAATGTTATGTAGTATTCTGTGTACAAGTCCTTTTGTGTCTGTGGTAGTTAGATTTAGCTGTCAACTTGGCCAGGTGAAGGCACCTAGTTTTGTTGCTGTGGACATGATCCAATGGTACGTGACCCTCATCTGTTGCTAATTACATCTGCAGTCAGCTAGGAGGCGTGCCTGCTGCAATGAATGACATTTGACAATTTTAATTGGCTGGTGCTTAAATGAGAGAGTGAAATGTAGCACAGCCCAAGCAGCTCGGCATACATCATCTCAGCTCTCACAGCTCAGCCCAGGCCTTTGGAGATGCAGAAAGGAATCATCCCAGGGAAAGTTGTTGGAACCCAGAAGCCTGGAGAGAAGGCCAGCAGAGATTACCCTGAGCCTTCCCACATAAGAAAGAACCTCAGATGAAAATTAGCTGCCTTTCCTCTGAAGAACTAATGAAATAAATCCCCTTTTATTAAAAGCCAATCCGTCTCTGGTGTGTTGCATTCTGGCAGCTAGCAAACTAGAACAGTGTCCCTAGTTAAATTCATTCCTATTTGATTCTTTTAGTTGCTATTTTGAATGGAATTTTTCTCTTAACTGACTCCTGGGCTAGCTTATTGCTTGTGTATAGAAATGTTACTGATTTTTGCGCATTAATTTTATATCCTGCCACTGTGCTGAATTTGTTTATTGGCTCAAGTAACTTTCTGTAGATTTCTCAGGATTTTACAAGTATAAAATCATATCATCTGCAAATAATGAGAGTTTTACTTCTTCCTTTCCAATATGGATGCCTTTTATTTCTTTATCCTGCCTGATTGCTCTAGCTAGAACTTCTAGCACTATGTTGAATAATAGTGGTGACAGTGGGCATCCTTGTCTTGTACCTGATCTTAGGGGAAAGGCTTTCAGTCTCTCTCCATTGAGTACGATTCTGTCTATCAGTTTTTCCTATATTCCCTTTGTCATATTGAGTTAGTTACCTTTGATTCCTATCTTTTGGAGTGTTTTTATCAGAAAAGGATGTTGAATTTTGTCGAATGCTCTTTCAGCATCAATCGAGATGATCATGTGATTTTCCCTATTGATTTGTTAATGTGCTGTATTTCATTAATTGATTTTCTTGTGTTGAACCATCCTTGCATTCCTGGTATGCACCCCACTTGGTCATTGTGTGTAATTCTTTTAATGTGTTGTTGGATTCAATTTGCTAATATTTTATTGAGAATTTTTGCATCTATGTTCATTAGGGAGATTGCCTATAGTTTTCCTTTCTTATAGCATCTTACCCGGTTTTGGTATTAAAATGACAGTTTCACAAAATGAGTTAGGTAAAGTTCCTTTTTCCTCAGTTTTTTGGAAAAGTTTGAGCAGGATTAGTGTTAGTTCTTTCTGGAATGTTTGATAAAATTCCCCCATGATGCCATCTGGCCCTGGGCTTTTCTTTGTAGGAAGATTTTTTTTTTTTGGCTTTTTTTAAAAGGGAAATTTAATAAATTACAGGTTTACAATTCAAAGGCCATGAAAATGTCCCAATTAAAGCAAGTCTATAGAAATGTCCAATCTGAGAAATCCAAGAAAAGATACCTTGATTCAAGAAGGCTGATGACATTCAGGGTTTTTCTCTTAAGTGAAAAGGCACAAGGCGAATGAGGTGTTGTCTGCTAGCTTCCTCTCCAGGCCTCTTGCTTCATGAAGCTCCCCCAGGGGCATTCTCCTTCATCTTCGAAGACTGGCTGGTGGACTCTGTGGTGCTCTCAGCCTCATGGCTCTGCTCAGCTCTGCTGTGGTTTTCTCATCATTCTCAAAAGGCATTCTTTCCAAAAATGTCTCCTCTTTTATAGGATCCCAGTAAACTAATCAAGACCCACATAGAATGGGTGGAGACAAGACTCCATCTAATCAAGTTTACTACCTATAGTTGATTGAGTCACATCTCTGTGGTGATAGCCAATCAAGTTTTCAACCTATACTACTGAATAGGGATTGGAAGACACCATTACTCTCTCAAGATTGATTAGGATTAAAACATGGCTTTTTTGGGGTACATAAATGTAGGAAGGTTTTTGATGAATGATTGAATATCTTTACTTGTGATTGGTTTGTTAAGATCTTCTATTGCTTCCTGAGTCAGTGTAGCTTGTTTATGTGTCTCCAGGAATTTGTCCATTTCATCTAAGTTTTTGTTGTTGTATAGTTGTTCATAGTGTCCGCTTATGATTTCTTTTATTTCTTTAGGGTCTTTGGTAATGCAATCCTTCTCATTTCTGATTTTGTTCATTGTATTTGCATCCTCTCTCTTTTTTTCTTTGTCAGTCTTTGCTAGTGGCCCATCAATTTTATTGATTTTCTCAAAGAACCAACTTTTGGTTTTATTGATTCTTTCTATTGTTCTTTTGTTCTTCTATTCATTTATCTCTACTTTAATCTTTGTTATTTCTCCTCTCCTATTTGCTTTGGGGTTAATTTGCTGTTCTCAAGTTCCTCCAGATTTTCTGTTAAGTCCTCGATTTTTGCTCTGTTTTTTAATATAGGCATTTTAGGGCTATAAGTTTCCCTCTTATCACAGCCTTTGCTGCATCCCATAAGTTCTGATAAGTTATATTCTCATTTTCATTCATCTCCATAGCTACTGATTTCTCTATCAATTTCTTCTTTGACCCACTGGTTGTTTAAGAGTGTGCTATTTGGTCTCCATATATTTGCAGATATTCTTGTTCCTTGGTGATTTTTGAGATCCAGCTTCATCCTATTGTGATCAGAGAAAGTGCTTTGAATAATTTCAATGTTTTTAAATTTATAAAGACTTGTTTTGTGCCCCAGCATATGATCTATACTGAAGAATGTTCCATGAGCACTAGAGAAGAATATATATCCTGATGTTTTGGGGTGCAATGACCTATATATGTCTGTTAGGTCTAATTCACTTATCAGGTTATTTAACATCTCTTATTTCCTTGTTGATCTTCTGTCTGGTTATTCTATCTATAGAGGAGAGTGGTGTATTGAAGTCTCCTACTATTATTGTTGAAACATCTATCTCTCCCTTCAGTTTTGCCAATGTCTCATGTACTTCGGAGCTCATTGATTGGCAGCATAAACATTTATGATTGTTATATCTTCTTGGTGAATTGACCCTTCAATTAGTATATAGTGTCTTTCTTTGTCTCTTATGATGTCTTGACATTTAAAGCCTATTTTGTCTGATATTAGTATAGCTACTCCTGCATTCTTTTGGTTACAACTTGCATGGAAAATCTTTTTCCATCCTTTCATTTTCAATCTATTTGTATCCTTGTGTCTAAAATGAGTCTCTTGTAAGCAGTTTATAGCTGGATTATGTTTCTTAATCACTTCTGCCAATCTGTATCTTTTTTTATCCCTCCCCCATCTGTATCTTTTAATTGGTAAGTTTAGTCCATTAACATTCAAAGTTACTACTGAAAAGGCGTTTCTTGATTCCACCATCTTATCTTTTTTATGTTGTTTGTTAGTTCTAAATATATTCTTTTCCCTCTTTCTTTTAGTATTCTTTAAATTACTCTTGGTGGTACTCTTCTCCATTCTGTTGGTACTCTTCGGTTCTGGCCTTCCTCCAGACCTCCCTCTCATCTTTTTTTTTTAGCCAGCAGAACTCCTTTTAGTATTATTAGTAGGGCCGGTCTCTTGTTGACAAATTCTTTCAGGACTTCTTTGTCTGTGAAAACTTGAATCTCTCCCTCAGTTTTGAAGGACAATTTGGCTGGGTACAGAATTCTTGGCTGGAAGTCTTTCTCTTTCAGGATATTGAATATATCATACCACTGCCTTCTCGCCTCCAGGGTGCTAGTTGAGTAGTCTGAACTGTCTAATTTGATTTCCCTTGTATGTAGTAGATTGTTTTTCTCTTGCTGCTTTCAGGATTTTCTGCTTCTCTTCAACATTTGACAGGCTGATTAGTAGGTGCCTTTGGGAAGGCCTATTTGGATTTATTCTGTTTGGAGTTCTTTGGGCTTCTTTTACTTGTATATTTATGTCCTTTATGAGGGTTGGAAAGTTTTCCCCCATTATATTCTCAACTACTCTTCCTAGCCCTTTACTCCTTTCTTCTCCTTCTGGGACACCATTGATTCTTATATTTGTGTGCTTTGTTTTGCTTATCATTTCACTGAGTTCCCATTCAGTTTTTTCCATCTTTTTTGTCATTTGCAGTTTTGAGTCTTCGAAGTCAATTATCCTGTCCTCTATATCACTTATTCTTTCTTCTGTCTCTTCAAATCTGGTGTTGTATGCCTCTAGTATGTTTTTTATTTGGTCAACAGAGTCTTTAATCTCTGATTTCTGCTATTTTTCTATTTATTCTTTCAAATTCCTCTTTGTGCTCTTCTACTGTCTTCTTGATCTCCTTTATGTCATTTGCTGTCCCACTTACTTTATTAAGTAGCGTTGTATGACCATCTTTCATTAGTTCCAACATCTGTATTTCCTCTGGTGTTTTAGTTTGGTCATTAGGCAGGGCTATATCTGTCTGCATTGTGATATTCTTAATGATCTTCTGTTGTCTTTATTGCATGTAAATATCTTGAATGATTTACTTTGGGATCTCTTTCAGCAGTCTAAGACGTTGCATTTGCGGAATGGTTTACGGCAGGGAGCAGGGCACAGGGTGGAGCACTCAGTATGGTGATTTGTTTCAGGGCAGGTACAGGTGCAGGTTGGGGATGTGAGGCTGATGCTTGTGAATGTGGGTGCCCAGCAGCGAGGGAGGATGTGGCTGTGCTTGTGCACTGGTCTGGGGGGCATAATCCTGGTGTGCAGTGGTGTAAGGCATGGGGCCCTCTGTGCACATACGTAGGAGATGTGACAGCAGGTCACTGTTACGCCTTCATGGATTGGGATCAGATGTGACCCGGCTGTGCAGGTCATCACTTTCTCAAAGCTGGGAAGTGAGGCTGAGGGCTGCAACGGTTCTAGGACTGCTATAAAGTGCGGTTCCCAGAGCCGAATGACGTGATTGGGGCCTTTGCGCATGCATGCGTGGGCCTGGGAGTGCTGTAAAGGGATGCGCTGAGCTCAGAGAGGGTGGAGTGAGGCTATGCGACACTATGGGTGGGGGGCAGGGGTAGCCTAGGTATGGAGGTTTAGTGCCGGCAACCTTTAAGCGCTGGCAATAGCCTGCAGGGAACAGGGAGGGAGAGGTAGTGCTTGAGAGGTGTGCTGGTTTGAAATGATGTATGTACCCTAGAAAAGCATGTTTTAATCCTAATCCCATTTTGTAAAGGCAGCCATTTCTTCTAATCCCTTTTCGGTATTGTATGTTTGAAGCTGTGATTAGATCATTGCCCTGGAGATGTGATTTAATTAAGAGTGGTTGTTAAATGGATTAGGTAGAGGCCTGTCTCCACCCACTTGGGTGGGTCTTGATTAGTTTCTGAAGTCCTATAAAAGAGGAAACATTTGGAGAATGAAGGAGATTCAGAGAGAGCAGAGCAGAACCACATAGCCATGAGAAGCAGAGTCCACCAGCCAATGACCTTTGGAGATGAAGAAGGAAAATGCCTCCCGGGGAGCTTCATGAAACTGGAAGCCAGGAGAATAAGCTAGCAGATGCCACCGTGTTTCCCGTGTGCCTTTCCTGAGGAGAGAGAAACTCTGACTGTGTTCACCATGTGCCCTTCCACTTAAGAAAGAAACCCAGAACTTCATCAGCCTTCTTAAACCAAGGTATCTTTCCCTGGATGCCTTTGATTGGACATTTCTATAGACTTGTTTTAAGTGGAACATTTTCTCAGCCTTAGAACTGTAAACTAGCAATTTATTAAATTCCCCTTTTAAAAGCCATCTGGTTTTGGTATATTGCATTCAGCAGCCAGCAAACTAGAATAGGAGGTGTGCGGGAGAGGTGGGTTGGGCTGCACTTGGGGTGGGGGTATGGGGCAGGTAGATGCACTGGGGGCTGGTGGAGTGGGGGCACCTGGAGCGCAGGGAATGAGAGAGGGTGATGGAGTTCAGGTACGTGGGGTGTGGGGTGAGTTGCTGATCACAGGTCTGTGCTGGTGAGGGTAGTGCACCCAAGGAACGTGACCTGGCTTATTTCCTAGTTCTGCGCTCCAGTCCCTGCAGTCCTGCGGACTCCGCACCTCCACGCCAGGCTCCAGCTTTCTGCCTCTCAGCTCCTTAGCCTCTGCAACCAGGGCTGCTGCACGTGGTGCAGAAGGCTCTCCCAGGTCATTCTCACTCTGGAATCGCCACCTCAGGTGCCCTCTTGTCCCCTCTCCAACCTTTCCTTGGAGCAGGGCTAATCTTGAGCCACTCTAGTTGACCATCTTCCCAGAAGTTCTAATATGTTTTTGATATTCTTTATCTTTAGCCAACCCATTAAACTTATTTAAGAGATTTCTGTGAACATCTTTGATTAGTTGTTCCAAATTCTGTGTCTCCTCTGGTGTTTTGTCATTTGGCTGGGCCATATTTTCTTGCATCTTCATGTGTTTGTGATTTTCTGTTAACCTTATGGCATTTGATTATCTTGATTAAGGTATTTTGAAAGTTGATTTCCCTTGCTTGTCTAAAATTTTGTAGTTGCTTACATCTGTGCTAAGGTCTCCTTTTGCACTTGTTTTACCAGTAATTCCCCGCCAAACTAAGGCTGGGATCTCATGCAGGAGGTGAAACTCTAATTGCAGATCTGTTAAAAGCTAGGCATACTTGATCCTTGAAGATGATTGTGTAGCTGTACACTTTTTTTTTTACTGTATACTTTTTGACGTGTTACAGTGTGATTGTGAAAACCTTGTGACTGACACTTCCTTTATCCAGTGTATGGACTGATGAGTAAGAAAAAATAGGCAAAAATATAAACAAATAATAAGCAGGGATACTTATTGAATTTTTTCTCCAAAGAAAATATATGCTTGGTCAATAAGCGGGTGAAATGTTTTGGGTATACTTTTTACTTCTTTTTTTTTTTAAAGGAAAGACAGAGAGAAGGAAGGAAGAGAGGAAGAAAGGGAAACATCTTTTAAACATTTTCTTGTTTTATTGTATTTTGTTTCTCCGTTTTCGTTACATGGGCTGGGGCCGGGAATCGAACCGAGGTCCTCCGGCATAGCAGGCAAGCACTTTGCCCGCTGAGCCACCGCGGCCCGCCCCTTTTTACTTCTTTTATTCTTTTTTTTCCTTTCCAGAGTAATGAAAATGTTCAAAAATTAATTGTGTATAATTAATGATATATGCACAGCTATATGATGATACTGTGAACCACTGATTGTACACTTTGGGTGATTATGTGGTACATGAATATATAATATATCTCAATAAAATTGCATTAAAAAAAAAAGGCAAGGCAGAAAGGCAGTTTGCCCGACTGTACTTTCTGTGTCTTCCCAGCAAATGGTGCTCTTGGGCCAGCTCTTCCCCTCAGGCCTGCTGCTCCCCAACTAAGTCAGTTGGCTGGGCAGGGACCCAACCAGCTGCAAATCCAGCCAAGGTCCCACGTCTCCATGCAGGCTGAGTCGCCGACCCCGGGGATGAGGGTTGGGCATTGTGCACTTTGGCATAGAATCCTTTTGGCCAAGATGGGTCTTGTGTTCCCCAGACTCCAGTGTGGAATGACTCTGGGCTGTGGGGCTGAGTGTTTCAACCACCCCTGCCGCAGCTAACCCAGGAGTGCCTGACAGTGTGGCAGAGCTCACTCTCTTGTCCCCGCCTCTCCTCTCATGCCTGCTGTGAGTGCTCCAGGCCTCCAGGGAGAAAGAATAGAAATAGTGGGACTCAGAGAGAGACTCACTGGCCAATTGACAGATCAGTTCTGCTTTGCCTTGCCCCCTTCTCCCAAGGGGAGGGCCCCCCAGTCTCTGCCAAAACCAGGCGCCCATAGAAGCCTGCCTCGGGTAAGGGATGTGCACTGCAGCAAGGTTTCTGTGTGTAGATAAACCAAATCAGCTGGCTTCCAGGTTCCCCTTGGAAGCCCCCAGCTGCAGAGCTGAGAGACAGAATCTCCCGAGCTGGCTGCAGAGGTAGGCAGGAGTGCTGAAGCATGCCACTTCAGTACCTCCGCCTGCCTGTGCATTACATCATGCCTCAGATGCAGTCACGATGAGTAAACTCATCCATACTCTCAGTCATAATTTCTCCCTTTTTTCATCCAGGTCCTCCATATATAATATAGAAGTCCCTCTCTGGTTGCTTATACCCTGAAACTGCTGTCCTACTTGTTTTTCTGTCACTTCTCTTGTTGTTCCACGGAGCAGGGGTGAACTCAGCCTATCCTATTCTACCAAGCATCTTCCTGGAAGCCACTGTGGTTTTGATGTGCATTTCCCTAATAATTAATGATGTTGAATATCTTTTCATGTGCTTATTGACCGTTCATATATTTTCTTTGGAGAAAATATTCAATACTGTACTCAAGTCCTTTGCCCATTTTTAAATTAGGTTATTTTTCTTTTTGCTGTTGAATTGTAGGGGTTCTTTATAAATTCTAGATATTATACCTTTATCAGAGATAAGGTTTCCAAATATTTTCTCCCATTTTTCTAGGTTGTCATTTTACTTTTTTGATAATGTCCTTTGATACACAGAAGATTTTTACTTTGATGAAGTCCAATTCATCTCTTTTTTCTTTTATTACTTGTGCTTTTGATGTCCTCTTTAAGAATCCATTCCCAAATACAAGGTCTTGAAGATTTTCCCCCTGTATTTTCTTCTAAGAGCCTTATGGGTTTAGCGCTTATATTTAGGTCATTAATCCATTTTGAGTTCATTTTTTATATATAGTGTGATATACAAATGCAAATCATTCTATGGCATGTGGAAATATAATTTCCCTAGCAATATTTGTTGAAGATACTATTCTTTCTCCATCAGAGTCACCAATTTTTAACATTTTGTTTCATATGCATATCATTCATTTTCTCTTTCTGTATATTTTTTTCTGAAAATTTTGAGGAAAAGTCACTGACATCATGCTCCTTTTGCCCCTAAAGGTTTCAGTATGTGCTTCCAAAGAACAAAGACATTCTTTTTCATAATCTTAATACAAATTGTGAAAATAATCAATACTATTTTGTAATCCACAGTCCATATTCAAATTCCACTAGTTGCCCCAGTAATGTCCTTTTTAGCGATATATATTTTTTCCATCTAGGCCAGGATCCAGTGTTGGATCAAGCGCATTTAGTTGTCACATCACTTTAGTCTCCTTTAATAGGAAGCAGCCTTTCTTTGTCATCCTGTCCTTGTCACAGGTTTCACTCCCAATCTCCATGCCACAGTGGTAAAGCTTAGCACAGTGGAAGTGGTGGCTTGACCACAGAAATTTTCAAAGTTATGATTATCTCAGGCATGCCAACAAAAAGGCGTCCAAAGCTCATGAGATAAAGGGAAATAAAACCTCCTCCCTGTGCAGGAAAATAAGGAGGGTGGATATTCTCAAAGATATCAACCTGCCTTCATGGTAGGGGACTGGTAGGTGAGAGAAAGGCAAGGAAAAGTTTTGGCTGGCTGGTGAATCATGGCAAGATGGAGAAGTTCTCTGAGAGTGGGGGGAGGAGTCAAATCTTCATTCATCTTCTCCTTTTCCAGCAGCCAAACGAGCTGAGGGCTATGTGGTCTTCTGCTCTCAAGCCTGAGATGGCCACAGTGTGAAGGAAAGGGTGGGGGGAGGTGGGGTGGGGGTGGGGGTGGGACCGTGAGAAGGCATGGTTAAGACCTGTGAAGGAAATGCTGCTCAAAACCACCACCTCCAGCCCCCAGAGATGTGGGCTAGTGTGGTTAAGATTTCTGGATATTTTTTTCTGACATCCATTCCCCCATCTCCCACCAAAACAACCTTAACTTTCTGTTGGAAATTGACAACACTATAGGGGCCTTTCAGTCTAGACTGGGGAACCCACTGAAAGCAATTTGGTAATGATTCAGCTGCTTGATAGTTCTTAAGCACTTTTGTTATTAAGTTCATTTGAGCAATTTACCAAACTAATATTACTTATGCGACCCTTGAGTCTTAATAACAAGGAAAAATAATATGGTTGAGAAAGTTATGTGCCAGGCACACGGGATAAGAAGTTGAATAAGAGACCTGTCCTGCTTTTAAGGATCTTAACAGAGGGTGACAGATTCAAAAATAGGTCATTTTTGATATAATATTGTTTCTAATGCTCAACCACTCAGTATTTGACAAAAATTTTGTGATTACTGTGTACCAAGCACTGGGTATACAGTGTGAACAAGACACAGTTCCTGACCCTTGAGAACCTAATAGTTTCCTGGAAAAAAATAAATGTTAATGTGGGATTGGATAGTTCACAGAAGTGCAGCAAGCTCTGGTAGCAGTAACAGGAAGACCTTACCCAGCCTGGAGGAGCAGGGACAGCGTCTCCGAGGGATGATTTCGAAGGTGACCTGAAGAATGTAGAGGTGGGGGAGAACATTCCTGACAAAGGGAAATGTATTTACAAAATGTTGTATAGAGGTTATACACAGTGTTCCTGAGCACAGAGAATGGGAGTTCAAGGAAGACTGCCTAAGTGAGGGACACCTAAGGGGGTCTTTAAGGATGAGAATGGGTTGGCAGATGGAGAAGGGGAGGGAAGGCCCTCCAGGCATAGAGAATAACTTCTGCAAAGGCACAAAACTGTAGGATAGTTTGGTACAATGTGCAGGGTGAAAACTTGGGTCATGTTTTGGAGTGTAAAGTTCAAGGCTAGAAGTAGCAAGAGATGAGGTTGCAGAACTCATATTCCGGGCCAAGGAGTTTGAACTTTATACTATGGGGTGGGGGATAGCAGGTATTCTAGTTTGCTAGCTGCCAGACTGCAATATACCAGAAACGGAATGGCTTTAAAAATGGGAATTAAATAAGTTGCTAGTTTACAGTTCTAAGGCTGAGAAAATGTCCCAATTAAAACAAGTCTATAGACATGTCCAATCAAAGGCATCCAGAGAAAGATATCTTGGTTCAAGAAGGCCAGTGAAGTTCAGGGTTTCTCTCTCAAGTGAGAAGGCACATGGCAAACACAGTCAGAACTTCTCTCTCAGCTGGAAGGGTACATGGCGAACAAAGCGTCATCTTCTAGCTTCTTCTGGCTTCCAGTTTCATGAAGAAAGGAAAATGGGAGGCGTTTTCCTTCTTCATCTCCAAAGGTCACTGACTCATGGACTCTTTGCTTCGTGGTGCTACAGCATTCTCTGCTGTCTCCGAATCTCTTCTATTCTCCAAAATGTTTCCTCTTTTATAGGACTACAGAAACTTATCAAGACCCACCCAAATGGATGGAGACATGTTGTCACCTAATCCAGTTTAACAACCGCTCTTGACTAAATCACATCATCCAGGGAGATGATCTGATTACAGTTTCAAACATACAGTATTAAATAGGGGTTATTCTACCTTTATGAAATGGGATTTTGATTAAAACATGCTTTTCTAGGGTCCATACATCCTTTCAAACCAGCACATTCCACTCTCTGGACCCTAAAAAAGACATGTTTTTCCCATATACAAAATACATCAATTTCATAACAATATCAGAAATCCTTAAACCATTTCAGTAGCAATACACATGAAATACAAAGTTAGGAACATAGAAACTCCTATCAAAGTTAGTTATAGGCATAGTCTGTTCTAAGGCAAAATTATCCTGTCTCTGGACCTATACAAACTCAAAACAAATTATTTGCTGCAAACATACAAAGGAGGAACAGTGATAGGATCCATATACCCATTTCCATAGGAGGAAAGAACACAGGGGTCCCTGGACCCACACAGTTTCAAAAACCCACAGGGCAAAATCCGTTTGATTTTAAAGTCTGAGAATCATTTATCTTCGGGGCTTCTGAAAGCAGCAGTCCCACCCTTTCCAAGGGCCTAAGTAGAGGCCTGTCTCTCTCTGAATGCAACCTTGGGGGACATTGGGGAGACCACCTTTCTCTCGGCTCCACCCTCTCCAAGCATTGGGGCCGTACCTGGGCTTTCTGCCATCTCCAGGGCACATACTCAACCCCTCCATGTGGTGGCAGCCAGGCTCTCCCCAAACCCCAAGGAATGTGCTTCACCCTCTCCAAGGCCTGAGGCGGCATGACTCTTCCACTGCAAAGAGGTGGAAAGCCCATCCTCTGCCTTTGGGTCAAACTCGCCCTCTCCATGGGCTTGGGTGGGTCTGCTCTCCTGGCCCAAGGCTACTTGCCTTCAGACCTCAGCCTCTGTGGTTTTGCCTCTGAAGTTATTTTTCCTCCAATGTGTCCCTTCTCTGAACCCCCAGTCTAGACTGGCAGCAGCTCTGTTTATACAGGTCCCACAGCACTCTCATCAGCTTTCTATGCAGTAGCCTTGGATCATGCCCATCAGACATAACGAGTTTCCACAAATCCTTCCTGGATAACTCTATGTACAGTTCTGGCTTTCTCTGAAATGGCTGACTGGTTCCACATCTGGTCAAGTTCTCATGTGGCACACTATCTCTGGGGTCTCCCTTCTAGGAAGCCCAGAATTCTCCAGAACATCAACTTCTGGTTTCCTTGTACCCAAAAGTTCATTTCTCAGCTTATCTCTTTCCTGTCGCATTTCATTATAAGCTGTGAGGAGAAACCAGGCTGCACTTTCCACATTTAATTTGGAGATCTCTTCTGCTAAATATCCAAGTTCATGGCTTTTAAAACCTACCTTCCAGCCAAAGCCACTAGTCAATTTTGCCAGACTATCTGCCATTTTAAAACAAGGCTCATCTTCCTTCCAGTCTATAATAACACATGACTCATTTCTATCTAAGACTTTATCAGAAGTGTCTTTAGAGCCCACATTTCTACCAGCAGTCTCTTCAAAGCATCCTAGGCCTTCTCTGTCAAGCTTCTCACAACTCTTCCAGATCATCCCTTATCCATTTAAAATGCTGTTCCAACATGTTTGGTATTTGCAAACCCCAGCAGCAGCACCCAACTCTCCATTACCAAAATCTGTTCTAGTTCGCTAGCTGCCGGAATACAATATACAGAAATGGAATGGCTTTTAAAAAGGCCATTTTAAATGGGGAATTTAATAAGTTGCTAGTTTATAGTTCCAAGGCCAAGAAAATGTCCAAATGAAAATAAGTCTATAGAAATGTCCAATCAAAGGTATCCATCCAGGGAAAGATACCTGGATTCAAGAAGGCCGATGAAGTTCAGGGTTTCTTTCTCAAGTGAGAAGGCACATGACGAACACAGTCAGGGCTTCTCTCTCAGCTGGAAGGGCACATGGCGAACACGGTGTCTTCTGCTAGCTTTCTCTCCTGGCTTCTGGTATCAGCAGAGAAGTGAGCTGATAGGATTTTTATTTTAAAAAGAGCACTCTAGAAGCTGGCTGGGTAAGGTCTAAGAGAGGTGGAGGAGACTGGGTTAGGCAAACAGACCAGAAAGGAGACTACTGCAACAGTCCAAGTGAGAGATAGTGGATAATGGAGGCCTGGTTTAGAAGTAGTGTGGAGGAGTGGTACTATGGCTAGAGAAAAGGGAGTAAACTTTCAAGTAGATTTTGCTGTTTGCTTGAATATAAAAGAAAGGAAAAGGCAAAAGTCTAAGATGACTCAATGGTTTCTGGCTTGAGCAACTTGAGTAGGTAGTGAAGGCGTTACCCGAAATAGGCTGCTCTGGAGGAGAACAGGTCTTGGGAAGAAGAAGAGTTTGGCTTCAGAAAAACTGAGTTTGGGGTGATTGTGGAACATCCAAGTGGAGATATTCACAACTAGCAAAGGTATATACAGGTGTGAAGCTGGTTGAAGAGTTTAGAGCTGGATTATGTAGGTTGGAGAGGCATCAGCAGATGCTGGTAGCTGTAAGAACCAGGTGAGTTGCCTGAGAAGAGCAGTGGATGTCAGGCACATCAGTAAGAACATTGAAGTAAAGTGGGTGGCAAAGAAGACCCCTCAAAGGAACCTGATAAAGAAGGTCAAAGAGGTGGAAGGGAAACCATGGTTCATGGAAACCATTGAGTAGAACATTTCAAGGAAGCTGTCGTCATGAGCCAGACCCTTGAACAGTCAGGTAAAATGATTGATCGTGGGGATCTGGCTGGTTAATGAAGTTCTTTCAGGATACAAGAAGGGGCTTGGTTTATCTTAATTAGGCCTGGTTCTCAGGCTGGAGAGTACATCAGAATCACCCCCTAGAGAGCTGATTAGCACAAGTTGGGCCTACTCCTAGTGTTTCTGATTCAGTAAGTCTGGGGTGAGGCCAGATACTATGCATTACTAGCAAGTTTCCAGGTAATGCTGCTGCCACTGTCCAAGTTCCGCACTTGGAGAATCGCTGTCTTAGGCATTGGATGGCAGCAGGAACATCTTGGCAGCCATTCCAAGACTCAGGGACCTGGGGATAGCCAGAGCAATAGTTCATCAGCATTCCAGTCCTGGAGGAAGCTTTAGTAGAAGAGCTTGTTCAATAAGGCACCCAAGGAAAGGATAAAGAAGGACTATTCCCACCATATAAAGACAAGCCCTCCACACATGGCTGCTGGAAGGGAAAAGTGGCATCATTCTTTTTTTTTTTTTAATTGTGAAAAATAACATATATACAAAAAAGCAATAAATTTCAAAGCACAGCGCAACAATTAGTAATAGAACAGATTTCAGAGTTTGGTATGGGTTACAGTTCCAGCTAAAAGATTTTACCTTCTAGCTGCTCCAAGGCACTGGAGACTAAAATAGTAACATAATGATTCAGCAGTCATATTCATTTGTTAATCCTATCTTTACTGTTATAACTACTCCTTCTGCTTTGATCTTTCTCCCAAACTTCAGGACTATTTGGGCTATGCCCATTCTAACTTTTTCAGGTTGGAAAGGGTTGTCAATAATATGGAATGGAGGATGGAACTAGTTGATATTCTGGAAAGGCTGCCTCTCTGGGTTTCAGGGCTTATCTGGCCTAGGAACGCGTCTGGAGGTTATAGGTTTCGGGAAAGTAATCATAGTGCACAGAACCTTTGTAGAACCTCAGATGGAGTCCTCGGTATTCTTTAGGCTTGGCAGGGATGGTTTTGGTTGGGGTTTGGCAACCCATGATAAATAACAATAGCTGAAGCTTGCAAAAGAGTAACCTCCAGAGTAGCCTCTTGACTCTGTTTGAACTCTCTCAGCCACAGGTACCTTATTTGTTACAATTCTTTCCCCCTTTTTGGTCACGAAGGCATTGTCGATCCCACCGAGCCAGGGCCAGGCTCATCCCTGGAGTCATATCCGATGTTAGCATCACTCTTATGAAGGGTAATGTGACAACAGCTGTCAGACTGACAAGTGTATAGTCCCTTTGACCCAATAGTCCTACTTCCTAGAATTTATTCTACAGATAGATCCGCATACATGCAAAACTACATCTTCCACAGTTATTCGTGAAAGCATTGCTGTTAAAAGCAAAAGATTAGAATCCACCAAATATCCATTAATGAGGGACTGTTGAAATAAATGTCAGTACATCCATACAGTGAAATGCTTTTAAAAAGAATGAGGACAGTCACCTTCCATGTGGGAGCCCTGGGTTTGATTCCCGGACCATGCACCCCCCCCACCCCCACCCAAAAAAATGAGTGAGGACTGGGTCAGCATGGAGTGCTTTCTGATGCACCTTCTTAAGTGAGAAAAGTAAGGCTTTGACCAGGGCATGTAGTATGCTACCTTTCATGTGAAAGGTAGGTGGAGGGGAGTAGTAATACATATTTGTATATGCCTGGTATTTACCTAAAGAAATTCTTGAAGGATATACAAGAAATTAATGTGTGGTTTAAAGGCAGGGGTGGGTTGAAATTGGATGGATGGAGAACAGGAAAGGGAGATGGGCATTTTGCTGATTATCTGTTTATTACTATTTTTTAATATTTGGACCATATGACTCCATTATCTTCCTCCCAAATAAAATTTTTAATTATTAAAAAAAAATTAAAATGCAGGTTCTTGAATGCCACTGCCTGGACTTAAGTTTCCTTTTTACCACACTTTGACCAATGTGCTCAGATCCTCTTTTCCTTTCCCTGAGGCGGGGATGCTGATAGGAACTACGTTGCAAGACTGCTGAAAAGATTCAGTAAGACCATGTATGACAGGTGTAGGTGCCTGACACTCAGTAAACACACACCCAGGTAATACTGTTAGGATTTGTCACCTTGGCAGAAGTAGGCTTCCAGTGCCCGGTGTGCACCTCAGTCATACCTCCTAAGGGACAAAACCCAAATGGGTAAGATTGTCACCATCCGTTATGGAATATCCCTGTTGTACAGATTCTCACAGACCCATCTCATGGGAGGCTGGTCGTTCTTATATCCTACCTGTTCATGGTCACTTTGGGCTTGGGCCCCAATCCCTGGACCAATGTATTGGTTTTAGAACAGTCTAGGCATATAGCAGAAGGTGATGTAAGAAACTCCCCTAGAAAAGGTGTGTCTTTCCTCAGGGGAGGACTGTGGGTGTGGCAGGCATTCAGAGCTATTTGGTTTGTGTGGTAAGGTTGGTTAGGAAAGGAAAAGAGACCAGGGAGAGCCTGGGAGGAAATGAGGGATAAAAATCTATTGCTTTAGGATTGTTGGGAGGATGAATTGAACCAAACCATGTACAGTACTTAGAAAAGTGCTGGGTTCGTTCTAAGCATTCATACATGGTAGCGTCGAGGACGACGATGATGACTGTTAAACTGGAGGTCTAGTTGAGGCTGAATAACAGGTACAGGTAGAATGTTAGGAATATACAAGGATAGGAATCATGCTCAAGAAGGGGATTAATGGGATTTAAGGTGTCAAAGTTGGAGCAGTTCTTGGAGACGTTTATCAGTTTGCCATTATTACATGGCTGAAGTAAGGTGGAGACTCAAGCCCATGCTGAGACCCTGGGAGTGTGATATGGACACTCCTGGGAGCTCCTTCCTTGGCCTGTGGACAGGTTCAGAATGTCCAACCCTCATCTTCTCCTGGCATCTCACCCAGTGCCCAAGCTTCTTGCCCTGGCTCCACAGAAAGCCCTTTGCCACTTTCAGATACCAAGCCTCCCCACCTCCCAGGACTCTAGGAAGGGGCCAGTGTTCAAGGCCCTCTTGCCACCAAGCATGAGTGCTCCTGGGTGGCACAACGGGAGACTGGCTCAAACTTGAGCTGTGGAGGAGGTTCCAGAATGTGGGCTTATTTTTAGCTTGGCACAGATGCCCAATTCCCAGCTAAGGGAGGGAGGCGTGGTAGGTAGGAAGCAATCTCGCTTTCATGGTTCATTATTTTATTAACCACTTAACATGTGGGATACGATGAGCATCATCTAGTTTCATCACTAGTTTTCCATTTCACGATTCCTTCTCTCTTACTTCAGAACCAAAATTCTCCTCCAGGGGACAAGAGGGTTTAGGAAGAAAGTGTAATTGACCAAGTGACAATGAATGAGGATAAGGAAGGAATAAATATCCCATCCTGCTCCATCAGCAGTGGGAATAAGTCCAAAAAAACACTTAGCCTCATAAATTGTTCACTTAGCCTCCCTGTGGTGAATTCGCTCCAAATGGCTTGGAAAACTATTGCTGCTAATCAGAGGCAGCAGGCCCATTCCTGGAAAGGGGCCAGCCCGGGTCCAGCAGGAGTCGGAATCGCGCCGGGATTCATTCTCTTTAGCAAGCCAACATTTTAGCGGTAGGTTTTTGTTTGATTTCGAAGTGAGATGGTTTGTTAAATTATAGCTTTTAATTAGTGGGTCTAAAGAAATGAAAACCCTGAGAGAAGCACACATGCCTCTAAGTTTGTGTTTAGAATTTATAATTATTGCTCTTTGGAAAAGATTAACTGGGGGAAGGGAGTGGTATTCAAGTCTTTATTTTAAGAAAATCTTCAAATTATATGCTGTTGGGGGAGGGGTAAGGGAGAGGCACCTAAGCTAGACATAGACCTCACAAGTGGTATTATCTGTATTATAACTCACATCCAACGTCCCTGTATTTGCAGAGAAAAAGGGGAGACAGATGTTTTATAATGATGCACATGACTTTTCCTCAGCCTGGACTCAAGATGGGGGTATTGAGGCACCAAGGGCATAGTGACATGGCCAGCAGTCAATAGGGTGGCCTAGGCCCTGGCTATAGTTTTATTTACTACTCACCCATCCTCATTCCTCTGGAAGCTAGGAAAGATAGGGGGCTGTGCTGGTTTGATGATGTATGGACCCTAGAAAAACCATGTTTTAATCCTAATCCCATTTTGTAAAGGCAACCATTTCTTCTAATCCCTATTCAGTATTGAATGTTTGAAACTGTAATTAGATCATCTTCCTGGAGATGTGATTTAATCAAGAGTGGTTGTTAAGCTGGATTTGGTGAAGACATGTCTCCACCCATTTGTGTGGGTCTTGAGAGGTTTCTGGAGTCCTATAAAAGAGGAAACATTTTAGAGAATGAAGAAGATTCAGAGAGAGCAGAGAATGTGGCAGCACCACAAAGCAGAGAGTCCGCTAGCCGGCACTTTGGAGATGAAGAAGGAAAACGCCTCCCAGGGCGCTTCATGAAACAGGAAGCCAGGAGAGAAGGCTAGCAGATGACACTGTGCTCGCCATGTGCCCTTCCAGTCAAGAGAGAAACCGTGACTGTGTTTGCCAAGTGCCTTCTTACTTGAGAGAGAAACCCTGAACTTCATCGGCCTTCTTGAACCAACGTATCTTTCCCTGGATGGGTGCCTTTGATTGGACACTTCTATAGACTTGTTTTTTTTTTTTTTTTTTTTTTTAAGACAGAGAGAAGGAAGGAAGGATAGAAGGAAGGAAGGAAGGAAGAAAGGGAAACATTTTTAAACATTTTCTTGTTTTTTTTTTTTTATTGTATTCTGTTTCTCCGTTTTTGTTACATGGGCTGGGGCCGGGAATCGAACCGAGGTCCTCCGGCATAGCAGGCAAGCACTTTGCCCGCTGAGCCACCGCGGCCCGCCTAGACTTGTTTTCACTGGGACATTTTCTCAGCCTTAGAACTGTAAACTAGCAGTTTATTAAATTCCCCTTTTTAAAAGCTATTCCGTTTCTAGTATATTGCATCCGGCAGCTAGCAAACAGAAACAGGGGCCCTGACATCAGTCTTGGTAGATTTTGCCCCTTGGGGACTTGGTCTCTGCCTTTGGAGAAGAAGGAGAAAGGACTGGTATTCTCTAGCTTGGGTCCTTCTGCCTACCTTACCTGCCCACCTGGTTTAGATGATGCTCCACTAGCTGCAGAACGGCCTTGATTCCAGCAGGGGGCGCACTACCACCTGATTTAGATGCTTTTACTGCAGCCCCTTAGCAAACCACACCTCCACCATCTGCGCGAGCGGTGTCGCTTTTCTTTCAGTCTCTGTTGGTTTTCCTTTTCTGGTAATGACTGGGGTGCAGATTACAGACTCTGCGTGTTGGGTCTCTGGGTGTGAGTGACTGTAAAGGTGAAAGTCCCAGCTTTCTTCCTCTTTTCACTCCTAACGAGGGTCTTGCTGCTCACTGCACAGGGGCCGAGGCAGCCAGAGGCCCCTAGAATCAGTCATTTTCCCCAGTCCTCACCAGCTCTGGAGGTCCTCCTTCCCTTTGCTCTGTTCTTCGCAGGTCCCACTGCTGGTCAGCACGGGGCCTGCTCACACCCCTAGCCCCTCCTCTGACTTCCTGTGGAGCTTTGATGTCTTCTGCCATGGGCCCACGAATTCCTTAAGGTCGGGCCACCACGTGTGCCCTCTTCTCTTATCTGTTATCATAGCCAGCATAGTGCCTGACACAGATACACAAGAAAATACGTAATGAATGAATAAATAAATTCCCGTAAGCTGGTATTTAATTATTTTATTCTTTCCTGCACTGAGCCTGTCCTCTGTGCCAGAGTTTAATCAGTGATTAGAAACAAACGAATATTGTCACTGTCTTCAAGGAGACTTCAGTCTGGAGAAAGAGGTAGATGTAAAACTGGACAATTAGAATTTCTAGCTTCCCCTGGTTGTAGCTAACTAACTTCATTTCACTGACCACAGCAGCCAGAGCGATTCCACCAGTCACAGAGCAGGGGTACATATCCTTCTAAAATTCAGCTACTCTTCTCTTGGATATGAATTTGACTCCCACCCTCTTTCCCAGGTTTGGGGGTGGGTGGGTGGGGAAAAATTTTAATTCAGATATACTCAGTCTCCTATTGCTTTGAAGCCCCAGATTATACTTTGTATCCCATCATTCCTGTGAAACCAGGCCATCTCATAAACGTCACTCTTGACGCAACACCTCTTAAGAAACTGGGCATCAGGGACTGAGTGATTTTTCCTTCAGGAGAGAAATGAGGAAACAGCCCATTAGTCAATAACATGTTGTCCTAACAGAGTTTGGGGGTTTTGCTTTTAGATTTTTGTTTTGATTTCACTGGAGAGTTGTTGGGGATAAAATCATGGTCCACACAAAGGGCAGGTTCGGGTTCCAATAGGACCTTTGAAGAGGCTGTTAGTTAAGGTGTGCCTGTGCTGTGTGAGGGTGGGCCTTAATCCAATATAACGAAGTCCTTATTAAAAAAAGAAAATTGGACATGGAAGGAGAAGCCACGGGAGAAGCAAGAAACCCAAGTCAATGGAACCTGGAAGAGACAGGAGAAGATATCGCCATGTCAAAGAAAAGCCAAGGAACCTCAAAAGTCATCAGCAGCCAGCCCCAGAATGCAACAATTTCAATGACAAAGCATCATCTTACGGATGCCTCGATTTTTTACTTTTCCTAGTCTCAAAACTGTAAGCCAATAAATTCCCGTTGTGTAAGCCAACTCATTGTATGGTATTTGTTTTAGCTCCTAGGAAGCTAAAAGAAAAGTGTTGATTTGCTTCCCCACTTCCCAATCTTGCTTTCATCTTTATTCTTAGAGAACATATTTACTCATAGGAGTAATAATCAAAGAGATGAGACCCTTTCCCTGTGAGGGAGAACAGCACAGATAAGTAGCCCAGAAGCAGTAATTATTTTTTGATGAGCAAATGTCAAGTTTTATAGGAGATTAACTTTGGAGATGGGAGGAAGGTTATTGTATGGCCTGAAGCAACTAGACTTCTCTCCCAAGTTCTGATTGCAAGGAAGGAAGAATAAATGTTTTGGAAGTGATTCAACATAGAAATTTTGGTCTCCTGGAAAAGGCTAAATGTGAAATGAGTGAAAGAAAATGATTTAAAGCTTTTTTACTCTTGCAACAGAAAAAAATTTTTTAATAAATTCTTTATAATTTAATGGTATTGAAAATGTACTAGAACTAAGTGCTTATTTTTTTTAAACCACACAATTGCTCTAGCTACAGCTGTGTGCACTGGTGTGGATCAAATACTGTCTGTCATTTAGATTGCATTTCTTCCCTCTATAGCCCCCAGCCAGAATCCCAATGACTACAATTAAAACCACTGCATGAGATGGTTTTAGAGGAGAGTTCTACATTAGAGAATTCTGCTATATTCTCCTTAAAGGGAAGATAATTCCAGTGCTGTTTAAATTGTTACAGCCTGTAGAAAAAAGAAAACTTCTAAAATCTTTTAAAAATGTGAGCATAAGGCTGATACCAAACCTGGTATAGACTGCACTAAAAATATAAATATAGGTGATTCTCACTAATTAATATTAATGCAAAAAGCCTAAATGAAATATTGGTAAAGTGAATATAGTATATTAAAATTTATATATCATGACCAAGTGGGGCTAATGCCAGGAATTCAAGGATGGTTTAACATGTGGAAAACTGATACTATACCCCAGAAATTCTTCTTCTGGTAGTAGACTAGGTAATTTGTTACATAGCAACATCCCTGTGAAGATAAATTTAAACTCTGGGTAAAGTATAACAAAAATATTTTTAATAGCATCAAAGATTTAAGGTAGGGATCAATTGCTGGATGAGATCTGAGAGAGGCAGGGAATGAGGATTGGTGAACAAAGCACTTGGGTTACTTTTGCCCGGAACATTTTTTGAGAGTTTAAGGTAAGCTTATGGTAGTTCCTTAGGAATGGGGACAGAAGTTGGAATCCAGAGTCCACCAAGTGTACGTGTTTGGTAAACCCCCCACCCCCCAAGTCAAAGCTTTGAGCTGGGACTCTGAAGGGCTAAGAGTGTGGGTAATCCTGAAATAAACTAGCCTTCCTTCTCACAGGTAGGCTTCTAATCATGTGCATGGCCCAGAAAATCTCAAGCCTAGGTCTTGGTGTAATGAGGTATAGGACACGTGGGAAGAGGCAAAAGAAAATTCTCTCAGGAAGAAGTTAACATTGTCCTAGGCCTCAAATTATTTCTGCAAATGTATATATATTACTTCTTATTTTGAAATACTTTCAAAATTAACAGTATGGTTACAAAAATAATATAAACTCCATACAGGGAACTCCAATTTATCCCTGTTCCCCCACAAACCCATTGTACTACTGGTTTGAAACTATTGTGTACCCCAGAAAAGTCATGTTTTAATCCTGATTCAGTCTTGTGGGGGCAGCCATTTCTTTTAATCCTGGTTCAATATTGTGGGGTGTAAACTTTTGACTGGATTATCTTCACAGAGATATGGCACACCCAATTGTGGGTATGACCTTTTATTAGATGAAGATGAGACTCCACCTGGGTCTTGATTAGTTTACTAGAGTCCTTTAAAAGGGAAAGCATTTTGCAGAAACCACAGATACAGACACTTGGAGAACAGTTGCTTCAGAGCTGACAGTCACTGATGTTCACATATGCTTAGAGTGTTTCATAGAGGGATGATGCCTAGACACAGGCAGAGCCCAGCAGACTTTGCCATGTGCCTTCCCATGAGAAGCTAAGCAAGCCGAACCCAGAGATGTGGCCTGGAGTTGCTAAGTGAAAGCCCACAGATGTTTATAGAGGAAACCACTGGCATCAGAATTAAAGCAACAGGACCGAGAACCAAGGACCAGCAAATTTCAGCCACATGCCTTCCCAATTGACAGAGGTGCTCCAGATGGCATCAACCTTTCTTGAGCGAAAGTAACCTCTCGTTGGTGCCTTAATTTGGACATTTTCACAGCTTTAGAACTGTAAAGTTGTAACTTATTAAATTCCCTTTTAAAAAGCCATTCCATTTCTGGTATATTGCATTCCAGCAGCTTTAACAAACTAATACACCCATATCCACCAATTTTAACATTTTTCTACATTTGCCATTTCTTCCTTCCTTTGTTCCTTCGTTCCTTTGTTCCTTCATTCCTCCCATTACAAGATTTATTTTAGGAATATCCTTCTTGCCTTCCTTACTTTCCCTCCCCTCCTTCCTTTTCTTTCTTATTTCCTCCCTCCTCCCTTTTCCTTCCTTTTTTCCCCTCTCTCCCTCCCTTCCTCCTTCCTTCCTTTCTTTCCTTCCTCTTTTTATTTATTTCTATCTATTATCTATCTATCAATCCATTTTTCTGAGCACTTGATTATAGATTGTATACATCATACTCCTTGAACACTTAATACTGCCATGTGCATTTCCTAAGAAGAAGGATATTCAGCTATGTAACCACCTTAAGTGCGGTTATCAAGTTCAAGAAATTTAATGATGATATAAAGCTTATAATCTTTATTCCACTTTTTAAATATGTCCCAATAATGTCCCTTGGAGCCTTTTCTCCTCCCTTGCTAGATCCATCTTAGGATTGTTCTAGTTTGCTGGCTGCCAGAATGCAATATACCAGAAACAGAATGGCTTTTAAAATTGGAAATTTAATAAGTTGCTAGTTTACCGTTCTAAGGTCAATAAAATGTTCTAATTAAAACAAGTCTATAGAAATGTCAATGTAAGTCATCCAGGGAAAGATATTTGATTCAAGAAGGCCAATGAAGTTCAAGGTTTCTTTCTCAAGTGAAAAGACACACAGCAAACACAGAGTTTCTCTCTCTTCTGGAAAGGCACATGGCAAACACAGCATCGTCTATTAGTTTTCTCTCCTGGCTTCCTGTTTCATGAAGCTCTCCAGGAGGCATTTTCCTTCATCTCCAAAGGTTGCTGGCTGGTGGACTCTCTGCTTCTCGTGGCTATGCCATTCTCTGCTCTCTCAGAATCTCTTTCTCCAAAATTCCCTCTTTTATAGGATTCCAGTAAAGTTATCATGACCCACCTAGAATTGTGGAGACACGTCTCCACCTAATTCTGTTTAACAACCACTCTTGATCGAGTCACATCTCCAGGGAGATGATCTAATTAAAATTTCAAACATACAGTGCTGAATAGGGATTAGCAGAAATGGCTGCCTTTATGATATGGTATTAGGATTAAAACATGGCTTTTCTAGGGTACATGCATCCTTTCAAACCAGCACAAGGATCATGTATTGCATTTAATTGTCATTGGCTTTAGTTGTTTTTTTTTTTTTTTTAATGTTGGGAACACAGATATAGCATAAACTTTCCCATCTAACCCCCCCAAGCATACCATTAAATGAAATTAATCATATTCACAGTATTACATTATCCTTATCACCTTCCATTACTAAAACTTTCCCATCCTCCAAGCAGAAAACCTATACCCATTATATATTAACTCCCATTTTCCCTTCCCCCCACCTGATAATCTGTACTCTCATTTGTATCTTTACAAACTTGTATATTCTCCAGTATTTTCTTTGCAGTTACTATGGGCTTAAATTTAACATCCGAAATCTACAACAACCTCCTTTGCTTTAATGCCAGCTTAACCTTCAACAGTATACACAAACTATGCTCCTTTATCCCTTCCCCCACCTCTATGTAGTTCTTATCACAAATTAATATTTTTATTCATTATGAGTCCCAAACCACTGATTCATCATTACATTTCAGACACTTGTCTTTTAGATTGTATAAGAAGTAAAAAGTGGAGTTACAAACCAAAAATATAATAGTACTGGCATTTTTATTTACCCAAGTTATTACCCTCAACAGAGATCTTTATTTCTTATTGAAACTTTGATCAGTTCTCTATTGCTCTTTCCTTTCAATCTGCGGAACTCTTTAGCATCTCTTTTAAGTCCTGTCTAGTGGTGATGAAGTCCCTTAGCTTTTGTTTTTTAGGGATGTCTGAACCTTTCCCTCAGTTTTGCTGGATGTAGAATATTTTGCTTCCAGCATTTTAAATGTATCATCCCACTGCCTTCTTGCCTCCATGGTTTCTGATGGGAAATTGGCAGTTCATTTTATTGAGGTTCCCTTGTGCATGACATGTTGCTTCTCTTTTATGGCCTTTAGAATTCTTTCTTTATCTTTGGCATTTGACAGTTTGATTTTAACCTTGCGTGGTGTGGGTTTCCTTGGGCTTATCCTGTTTAGAATTCGTTGAGTATCTGTCTGTGATGGTTAGTTTTATGTATCAGTATGGCTAATGGCCACTGGATATTATGGGGGGACCTGGGCCTCATCCAATCGATTGAAGGCTTTAAGAACAAAGATCAAATTTTCCTGAAGAAGAAATTCTGCCTCAAGACTGCAACATAGAAATCCTGTCTGGGTTTCCAGCCTGCTGTCTTGCTCTATAGATTACAGAATTGCCAGCCCCCACAAGTATGTGAACCAATTCCTTAAAATAAATCTTGTAATATTTATATGCATGTATCCTTTTGGTTCTGGTTCTCTAGAGAGCTCTGACTGATGTACTGCTATTTATTTTAGTTATTTACCTTATTTTTTTTGTTCTCAATCTCCCCACTAGAATAGAAGTTCCACAAGGGCAAAGCTTTTCCTCTGTTGTATTCACAACTAAATCCCCAGTACCTAGAATAGTACCAAACACAGAAAGGCTACTCAGTAAAATATTTGTTGAATAATTGAATTGAGCGAATAGACAGACAGACCAATGGAAAAATAGGAAATTTTTCTAATTCATTAAGTATTTAGTACAGATAGAATCCAAAATCAGTGAAGGAATAGGTTAACTTTTCAATATGCAGTATTGGAACACTGGGTAGCCACTATAAAACAAAGTTGGATCCTTATTTCAAACTGCATATTGTGAAAAATTCTAATTAAGCTGAGGCTTGAAATGAAAAAAAAAATCCATGAAAGTAATAGAAGAAAATATGAAAGCATTATAACTTCATAGTGAGTAAGGCCTTTCTTATTATATCATAAAATTCGAAAGCCACTTTAAAAAAAAAAAAAGATTGAGAAATTTGACCACATAAAAGAGTCTGCAAGGCAAATGATAACATAGGCAAAATCAAAAGACAAATCACAAATTTGGAAAAATATTTTCAACTCATACTACAGGCAAAGTGTTAATTTCTCTGTTTAAAGAGGTCCTACAAATTGAGAAGATAAAGATTAGTAGCCTGAGAGAAAATTGGACAGGGATATAAACAGATGGTACACAATACAAGAAAATACAAATGGCTCCTATTATAAAAAGATGCTCAACCCCAGTCATAATTAGATAAATGCAAATTAAAACTACATTGAGATAACATCTTTCACTCATTATGCTAGTGAAAATCCAAAAACGTGATACCACGTTGAGTGGACAAAGCTGTAAGGAAACAAGTACCCTCATATTTTGCTGGTAGGAGGGTAAATTGACATCCGATATGAAGGCCAATTTGTCAGGATTTATCAAAATGACAATTCTATGTGGAACAATGGAAATGTTTTGGTAATGGATGGTGGTGATGGTAACACAATACTGTGAATGTCTTTAACAGCACTGAAATATATATCTGAATGTGTTTAAAAGGGTAAATGTTAAGATATATATGTGGTAGTAGGATAAAAATTTTTAAAAAATTCTTGGAACTGTATATACAATGAACCGTAAGTCAAACCATGGACTATAGTTAATAGTACAGTTATTAAAAATGTTCTTTCATCAATTGTAAGAAATATACCACACCAGTGCAAGGTGTTAATAATAGGGTGGTATATGGGAATTATTTTATGCATGATTGTGTTGTGAACCCAAAACTTCTCCAGTAAAAATAAAAATAAATAAATAAACTAATCGTAACAACCATAACAAGAAAAAATTACAAATTATATACCTTTTGATCTAGTAATCCCATTCTGGGAATTTTATCCTACAGTTAATCTTACACAAGTGCAGAATGAGAAAATACAAGATTATCCATTACAACTATGTAACAGCAAAAGATTGGAAGCAAGCTAAATGTGCCACAATGAAGGATTAAATAAATATGGTATTCCATATGTCAGATCATTTACAGCTGTACAAAGAGGATACAGAAGCTCCTTATGTGTTTTATGGGAAGGTCAGCAATATATGTCATAACAGAAAAGGCAAGGTGCAGGACAGTGTGCTACAATTTGGGTAAAAAATAGGGGAGGGGGGAAAGAATATATACCACAATGTCTTGTATATACATAGAATTCTGTGGAAGGATAGCCAAGAAACTAAAAACAGGGTTCACCTGCTGGGGAGCATGGGAACTGAGTGGATAGGGAACAGGGGTGGGAGTAAAATACTTTTAATATAGTGATTAGTGTTTGAATAATGTGGATGTTTTCTCTATTACACCCCTTGGGGTGTAACCTTTACTGTTAAGTGGTCTTTCTTAACGTACCCTTAAAGAAGCTGATGAACCACATTTTCCAGCAACAAGAAATGCCTCAACCAGATTCTCTTGTGACCAAAGACATTGCTTTTCTAATCACCAGCAGGGCTTCGGGTGAGTCTGGGTGGTTTATGAGACAAAATGGAGCTCTCTGCTTCCTACATAGATTTCGCCCCTAACATTGGCTTTTAATCAACTGAATTAACCCAGAGCTACACTCCTCAGAGTCCATGGACCTGATATAAGGAATCTGACTGCAGAGAAAATCTGGAGGAAGGTTAAAATACAAACACTTAAAAAATATAAGATAGCCAAGCACCTTGTAGGCATAAATGCATCCCAACAAAAAAGGTGAAAAATAGAAATATGAGCTATATGCTTTAAATAGCTCCCTTTTATTTCTACAAATGATCCACTGTAATGTTTGTATTTCATGTCAGGCACAGTCTTCATCTAGAATCCAGAGGATTTCAAAGGAAGCCTGGCATCTGTCCTGTCCTGATCCACACAGGAAGGACAGATGGGTCTGTGACTTGTACCTGCTGATAAGGTAAATTTTAGTCACAGCTATGTCTCTGAATAACACAACCTCTTGGCACTCAGCAAAGGTGGCCCATAGCGATATTAATGTACCCATTGGCTAATGAAGGCTGCAAGCTCAGTAATTTGCTGATTGCCTTCTGACCTCCACTAAGAGGGCTTCTGAGCAGGAGTAACCTAAGTAGCATTAAAAATGTGCCAAGGCATCTACGAATTAGTGAAATAAACACTCTGTCACACTCACCTCTGGAATCAGTTTTTACTCACCACTGTATGTGAGTAAGTGGCTGTTTTCAAGGTTGCTTCCTGTACTTAAAAAAATCTCAAACTCTACTTACAGTGGGTAACCTGAGTTCTCTTTCAGACATACCCTTTGCAGCCACGAAGGGTCATTGAGATGCAGTTTGCACGTGGCTTGTGTACCAGGCACATGACAGTGTGGAGACCCCCTTGGGGAAGCTGATGGTGGGATGGTGTATGCAAAAGCAGCCTCCTTTGCATAGATAGGGAAGAATCAGAATGGAGTAGTAAACTCTCAGGAATGGGGACCCTTAGTTCAATGCAGAGCTGACGTTTTTGTTTGTCAAGCCCTATTCTCATTCCAAAGCCACCCTGATTTCTCATGGGAGACTTAACTCTTCCCCCATTCTTAGCTAGGTGGGTTAGGTACAGGTGATCCCACTTCTAATTCCAGGGATGGGTCCCAGTTGGCTTAAAGACAATCAAAGTACCCCAAGCACTTGATGCAGTGGTTGATTTAAGATCAGCACTTAAGCCAATTAGTGCTAATAATATGCAAGCAAATGTTTGCTGGGGTTTCTTGGAAAGAAAAATCTTGGGGGAGCGAACAGTGAATGAAAATTAGGAAGGGTGGAGCCTCCTGGCAGCTTTCTTGCAACCATGAGAGAGAGCCTGCCTGAGATTTAAGCCAATGCTGAGGAAGATGAGACAGAAGCCATTAAAGAGAGGTTGGCTCCTGGGCATATTGTTTGAGCTTAGATTGAGCCTTGCCTGAAGTTTGTCCTATCTCTGAGCCATTCAGTTATGTGAGCCGATAAATAACCTTCATTTTTAAAGCAAGTTTAGTTGGGGTTTCTGTTATTTGCAATATAAAGTCATCCAGCCAATTCAATCCTCCATGATCAATGTAATAAACATAGATCGTCCACTGAGAGAAAGCTGATAGCTGTATTTGCAATGTTAATAGAATTTCAGCAGTGAATATGGGCAGGGGAATGAAAAGCATGTGAAAAGGAAGGAGGGAGTTTGGTGTCCACCCAGAGAGAGGAGGGTAGTCCTGGCTAAAGATCACTATTCATAAGGAGACATGTTGTGCCCAGACAAGCATTAGGCCATCCCCACATAAATTTGCGAAGAAAGCCACATTTGCGTTGGTTTGATCTCTCCTACTGTTCCCACTCCTCTCTATAAAATGAGGATGCTAGATTTGGTGAGCTCTGAGACTCCTCTAGCTCTAGCATTCTACACTTCTTTCACTCCCCAGGCCCTGGTTCAAATTCTGCCCGTATCAGCTGTGCAAAAGCAGTCAAGTTACTTAACTTCTCTAGCCTCAGTGTCTCCTGCAATACAATGGGGATAATGTCCCTACCTTCCACACAGTGTTTTTTTGTGAGGGTTAAATGAGATACCACATATAAAGGTGCCAGTGCAGTGCCTGGCAGGTGATACATGCTCCGTAAATGTTAGCTCTCCCCATCCCGTTTCCTTTCTCTGGGAGTATAGAACAGGGGTCAACAACCTAATTTGGCCAAGGAGCCAAATCCAGCCAGGTGCTGCTTTTGTAAATGAAATTTTATTGAAACACAGCAATACCATTTCATTTATGTACTGTCAATAGCTGCTTTCTAGCTACAAAGGGAGAGTTAAGTAACCAGGACAGATAACTATGGCCCACAAAGCCAAAAATATTTACTATCTGGCCTTGTATGGGAAAAGCTTCATGACCCCTGATGTAGAAGGTAAGACCGTGAACCAGTTTAAGGAATTCCAAGTATTAGGCAGTAGATAGGGGAAATATTGGGAAGGTATGAAGGAACTTCTTGATGTTGTTGGGGGGGCATGTGAGGCTTTACCCTGAGGGTGGTGACCAGTCTCAGAGGAGAAGGCCCCATGGCAGGAAAAAACCCCAGTGAAGTAGTCATAAGTTGTCCAGGATTCACCCCTTCCCTAGCACTGAAGGAGAAGGACCAGCCTTCCAAAAGGGAGGCGTTGCTTTAAGGAAATTAACAGAGATTTTTGTTTTGTTTTGTTATTAGTACAAACATTAAGTAAATGTTGAAATAGAGCTCATGTTCTTTTCTGGTGTAAGGAAAAAACTACTTCCTATGGCAGAAGGACTGTTTTTGGTGGGCATGGCTCCAGAAGGAGTTTTGACCATAGGATAATTAGATGGCCCCAACACTGACCACTTGGAATCTGGCTGGATGCCCCAAACAGATTACCTGACCAGAGCAATTTATGCTTTTCTCTGCACACATAAGTACTGGAGCAAATAATACTCCACAGATTTATATGATGTTTCTCTATGTAGAACAAATAGAAAAGCCACGGTTACTCGCCATGACTGTTCATGCAGATTAAATGCAGTTTGCATCCCTCTAAGCTGTATGTTGCCTCTCCATATAAGATATAACTATTCCCCAAACAGTAATATTAGGTACACATGCCACTGAACATTATGCTGTTTTTCTTTTTTCTTTTTGATTTTTTTATTAATTAAAAAAAATTAACAACGAACAAACAAAACAATAAGATGCCATTCCATTCTACATATATAATCACTAATTCTTAATATCATCACATAGTTGCATATTCATCATTTCTTAAAACATTTGCATCGATTTAGAAAAAGAAATAAAAAGACATAAATTGTTTTTCTTAGCAAGACTCATCTTATCGGGGCATATCTTGGAGTTAGGAACTCAATTCTTGACCCTTTCTGAGTGATAAAATCTCATGGGTAATTTTTTAGTCTTTTCTTGGGGAAGAAGCTCAGCTCTGTGTATCTCATGTTTTTTTCCCAGAACTCAGGACTGGAGACCACCTCTCCCTCTATCTTGCCCAACTGGAAAAGTATGGTCTGGATTTCCTTACTCATAGTTTGTTCCTTATTAAAAATACATTGACACTTGGAAATGACGATGTTTTCATTTTGTTTCAGTCATAGAATGCCAAAGTCTGAAGGGCAGTGATTCCCACCCTGTGGTGTGGTGAAAGATGATCTCAGGGGGTACCTAAAGATTTTTTTATTTTTAAGAGTAATGTATTTATGTTAATGTGCACTAGGAAATTTTGTGAGTAGATACCAAATCCATTAATGTTTAATATATCTGTGTGTAACTGTGTATGAGGAGTCTCCATAAATAAAGATAAATTCAGTAAATATAGCATGAAGATATGTGGATTAAAAAATCATACTTTGCAAAATACTGACGTTTGGGAAGTGCTGCTCCAAAGAGTACCAACAATTTAGGGAAGAGGCTTAAACTAGGGACTTTCCTGTAATTAAAAGACACATCCAGTCTCATTAATTACCAAAGGAATATGAAATATAACTACAAGAAGATACAATTTTTCACCTTTCAGACTGATAAAGATGATAAAGTTTGTTCTTACTTCAACATCCCTACCCAGGGCCTATGCTAATTTTGTATGCATGGTTCTAAATGACATACAAATTACTGTCAAATCCCAGGAGGCTGTAGTGAGAATGATCAAGTTGGTGTGTCAAGAACAGGGGCTCTAAGGAGATTCTCAAATGTGAGATCAAGATTAAGTAAAAATTCTGTTGTCCTGAACATTATAAATTGGACAATTCACTATGAACTCATGATGTAGTTTAATATATATATACTATATATTTTTTTGCCTTGTCCACTGAAAAGAACTATGAATAAAGAGCAATCCAGTAGAAATGAACACTCTGATGTCTTGATTGAAATCTCCAACTGCCATTTCCCACTAAAAGGAACTAGGGCTCCTTGGAGAAATGCTTGATTTTATATCTGGGATGGGAAGTATATAAAATAGGCCTGGAACATTTTGTCACACCAGAAATCCACAAAGCTATCAAAGACTACTAGAGTGGTATCAAAAAGCCTTAAGAGCCAACTTGAAGAGACTCCACTGAGAATACTAACTACAATAGATTAAAACATATACATATATTTAAATCCCTAAATCTATCATTATACTAAAAACAATTCAAAACAAACCACAACCTCATTGATTATCTTTCAAGGACGCTATTAAAGCAACTCATTATTTAAAAAAATTTTTAAATGAGAAAAAATCAAACATTTCTCATGTGTTCCCTAAATAAACTGTACCTCTGGGTAACCCAATAGTTGACAAGGAGAAGTTTCTCTTTATAGACATATTCCAGCTAGCAAGTGAAGACGGAATGATGAAGTAACACCATTTTGCAATGATCGTCAGTGGCTGCTAACAACAAAAAGAAATACCGTTAGACATCATGTGCCTTCTGATGGAAGGACACAACTGCACCTATGAAGTCGACTTAACTCTCCTCCCCAAATTAAATCTGATCAAGACTCTCGATCTAACTACCTCACAAGAGGAATACATTAAATGATACCACAAGTTTGCAGTCAGCAAAATGCAAACCATGGAAAACTCTACAGAACGAACAATCAGATTTCTTCAATAAATTTATTACAAGGACAAATGAGAGAGAGAGAGAGAGAGCTTGTAAATTTAAAAAGACAATAGATTTATAGACTGAAATCCTGGAGTTTTTTGAATCCTAATTCAAATAAACTGCTAATGAAATTATGAGACAATTGGGAAATAAGACTGATAGATATTTGATGATGTTAAGGATTTAGTGAGGTGTCATCCTGGGGTTGAGGTTGTGTGTTTTCTTCCTTTTTTTTCTTTCGTATTGCATGAGCAGGCACCGGGAATCAAAGCCCGATCTCTGGCGTGGCAGGTGAGAACTCTGCCTGCTGAGCCACTGTGGCCCACCCGTGGTTATGTTCTTTTAAAAACCCTTCATTAGAAATACATACTGAAATATTTACAGATGAGATGGATTTGTGACTGGAATTTGCTCCAAAGTGCTCCTGCGGTGGTGGGGAAGAGGATAAAGATACAGACAATGAAACAAAAGATTGATTTCACACTGGGTAATGAGCATGTAGGGGGTCCTTATAATATTTCCTCTACTTTTATATATATAATTTTCCACAACAATATTTTTTTAAAAGATCCATTCATGGCAAAGGAAAGGTCTCTCTCGCATGCTATTGATGAGAGTTCAAATTGGTACATTTATTTTGGAGGGCATTTTAGCAGTATCTTTTTAAATGTCAAGGGTACATATACTTGATACAGGAATTCCACTTTTGGAATGTAATCTGAAGAAATACTTGCAAGGATGTTCCCTGCAACATTTTTTGTAATAGTAAGGAAGCTGCAAACAACTACAAAATCTAACAATAGTGAATATTTAAATAAATCATGGAAATCTGTACAGTGGAATGCCATGAAGCTGTTTAAAAGAATTTGGAAAATCCACATGCATTATCATAGAAAGATCACCAAGACATATCATTGAAATTTTTTTAAAAAAGCAAATTCCAGTTTATTAGGCAGAGCATACTTCTATTATTTTAAGAGAAAACCAAACAAAAACTATTCTTAATTCATTTTTTTCATCCAACAGGTCTTTATTAGGTACTTACTGTGTGCCTGGATACTGCGCTAGATGTAAGTATACATCAAAATATATTTTTAAAGCTCCAGATGGGAGCCCACCAAAATGGATATACTTACCCAGGAGAGAGGTGCTGAATTGGGGAAAGAGTTTTTTTTTTTGTATATCTCTGCATTCTTCAAATATTCTTTAACAAGCATATATTGCTTTTTTTATTGTAAAAAGTAACATATATACAAACATATATTACTTCTGTAATTTAAAAAATCTAAAAACTAAAAGATGCACATGAGACTTTTTCTTGTGAAATCAGCAGAGCCTTGGCAAAGAGGAGAAAATATCCCATTCTGAGTTGTCTCTTACAGGAGATCAGAGCCTGGGGAACACAGGGTCCGGCTGGCACCCATTCTGAGGGAGGACCTGATTCCCTGGAGTCTCTGGCCTTCAAGGCCTGTTCCTTCCTAACTCTTTCTCTTCCGCATGATCTGACTTCACAGGGGAGATCTCAGACCCTAAACCAAACTCTAGACTGCTAGGCAGCGAAGATGCCCTTTCTGCCCTGGGAGCACGAGAAACAAAGACTGAAATGTCACTCTAGCCTCTCCCAGAGGCAGCAGAGGACAGAGCCTCAGGGATGTGCTACCCACCTGCCTGTGGGGGAATCTTTCAGGGTTGGACCATCCTTTCTGAATCATCGGATGCCACCTGGCCCCTCTGAACCCCTGCTAGTCAGACATAGAAATTGGGAGGACTGAAGAATTGGTGACAAGGGGAAGAAATCTCCTAAATGGTTGAGCAGTTTGGTTGTGGAGCTTAATAAAACCCTCAGAGGAAGCCCATGAGATGCGCTGATAAATGCCAAAATATTACGTAAAGGCTCATGTCTGAGAATTATTTATTTAAAGAGTGGAATAATGAGCCATTTTAAGGATGGGATTCTAAACCTATGGAAAGGTCCTAAAGGATCCATAAATCCTTGATATTTGCAGAATGTTCATGAATTTCATGTACTTGTTATTCTATTTGGTAGCTCTTTAAAAAATGGATTGTCAAATTGATGATGATAAAAGAGGAAGCTTTGCCTCACTTAAAAATAGGACCTTTTAGAATTTTAATGGCCATATTTGAAACAATTTGATTATTGAAAAGATCCAATGCAGTAAGTGATTCTGGCAAGAATCATTAATAGAGGCTAAAGTCATTTGTTCTAGTTTGCTAGCTGCTGGAATGCAATATACCAGAAACGGAATGGCTTTTTTTTTTATACATGGGCAGGCACCGGGAATCGAACCCGGGTCCTTGGGCATGGCAGGCAAGCACTCTTACCTACTGAGCCACCGTGGCCCACCCTGGAATGGCTTTTAAAAAGGGAATTTAATAAGTTGCTAGTTAACAGTTTTAAGGCCGAGAAAATGTCCCAATTAAAACAAGTCTATAGAAATGTCCAATCAAAGGCATCCAGGGAAAGATACCTTGGTTCAAGAAGGCTGATGAAGTTCAGGGTTTCTCTCTCAGTTGGAAGGGCACATGGTAAACACAGTCAGAGTTTCTCATCTGGAAAGGAACATGGTGGACACGGTCAGGGTTCCTCTCTCATCTGGAAGGGCACATGGCGAACACAGCATCATCTGCTAGCTTCTTCTCCTGGCTTCCTGTTTCATGAAGCTCCCCGGGAGGCATTTTCCTTCTTCATCTCAAAAGGTCACTAGCTAGTGGACTCTGCTTCTCGTGGCTATGTCGTTCCGCTCTGCTCTCTCTGAATCTCTTTCATTCTCTCAAATGTTTCCTCTTTTATAGGACTCCAGAAACTTATCAAGACCCACCCAAATGGGTGGAGACATGTCACCTAATTCAGTTTAACAACCACTCTCAATTACATCACATCTCCAGGGAGATGATCTAATTACAGTTTCAAACATACAATGCTGACAAAATGGGATTAGGATTAAAACATGGCTCTTCTAGGGGACATACATCCTTTCAAACCAGCACATCATTGGATAAAGATTGTCAAGGAATAAAATATATATATGGACTCAAAAATCACCCCACGGAATACTTATTAATTATAAAAGAAAAAAGGTCCCAAGCTTAAAACGAAGAGTGGTGGACAAGGCCTTAATAAGGGATCAAACTGAACAAAGCAATAATGAGAAAATGTCATTATCTTCCTCCTTGTGTAGTACAATTGGGAGCACACAGCATCACCTCCCAAAATACTTACTCTAATGAGGAAATAATCAGACAACTCCATATTATTCAGTAGAGCATTCTGTATGGTGACTGGCCTGCAATCATCAAAAATTTAAATGCCACGAAAGATTTTTTTTTAACTTTTTTTATTAATTAAAAAAATTAACAAACAAAACATTAAGATATCATTCCATTCTACATATACAATCAGTAATTCTTAATATCATCACATAGTTGCATATTCATCATTTCTTAGAACATTTGTATCGATTTAGAAAAAGAAATAAAAAGACAACAGAAAAAGAAATAAAACGATAACAGAGAAAAAAAAGATTGTACATACCATACCCCTTACCCCTCGCTTTCATTTACCACTAGCATTTCAAACTAAATTTATTTTAACATTTGTTCGCCCTATTATTTATTTTTATTCCATATGTTCTACTCTTCTGTTGATATAGTAGCTAAAAGGAGCATCAGACACAAGGTTTTCACATTCACAGAGTCTCATTGTGAAAGCTATATCATTATTCAATCATCATCAAGAAACATGGCTACTGGAACACAGCTCCACATTTTCAGGCAGTTCCCTCCAGCCTCTCTGCTACATCTTGAACAACAAGGTGATATCTACTTAATGCATAAGAATAACCTCCAGGATAACCTCTCCACTCTGTTTGGAATCTCTCAGCCATTGACACTCAGTCTCCTTTCACTCTAACCCCCTTTGGTCGAGAAGGTTCTCTCAATCCCTTGATGTTAATTCTCAGCTCATTCTAGGGTTTTTCTCAGTCCCTTGATGCTGAGTCTCAGCTCATTCCAGGATCTCTGTCCCACGTTGCCCACGAAAGATTTTTAAATGTAATAATAAATAAATGAGGGAAGACTACTCTAGGTTAAAGGAGATCAAAAACTTGTGACAAATGCTATGTGTGACATGATCTTTGTTTAGATCATGAATCAACGAAAATATTTTTTAAAGCTATAATACAATATACAAAATATAAAAATCAGTTGCATTTCTATACACTAGTAATGAGCAATCTGAAAAGGAAATTAAGAAAAAATTCCATTTGCAATAGCATTGAAAAGAATAAAATAGGAGTAATTTTTCTAAAATTTTAATGTGGTAACATAAATACAACACAAAATTTCCCAGCTTGAATCACTTTCATAGTACAGTTCAGTGGTATGAATTACATTCACAATGATGTGCTACTGTCACCATGACCCGCCGTCACCATGACCCAGCACCAAAACTCTCTCATCACCCCAAACAGAAACTGTACCCATTAAGCAGTAACTCCCTATTCTCTCCTAATAAATACAACACAGTTCCATTTATAATAGCATCAAGAAACATAAAATACTTTAGAAACAAATTTAACAAAAGATGTGCAAAATCTTTATACTGAAAACTTGAAATACTGCAAAGGGAAATCAAAGACACTTTAATGAATGAGGAGAGAGACCAAATTCATGGCTTGGATGATTGAGTATTATTAAGATAGCAATTCCCCCCAAATTTATCCACACATTCAATGGACTCCCAATCAAAATCCAAGCAGTTTTTTTTTTACTTGACAAACTGATTTTAAAACTTATATGGGAAAGCGAAAGACTAGAAATAAAAACCACAAACTTGTTTTTTTAAAAAAAGAACTGTTGGAGGACCTATGCTAGCTGATGGCAAGACCTACTATAAAACTAGTGATTAAGATGGCATGGTATCGCCTTGAGAATAGACACACAGATCAATAACAGTATAGGGTCCAGAAATAGATCCACATTTTAATGGTCAATTGATTTTTGACAAAGTTGCCAAAATAATTCAGTGGGGGAAAAGATAGTCTTTCTATTAAATGGCGCTACAACAACGGTATATTCACATGGAAAAAAAAAAAACCAAAAACCTCTATCTTTGCTCTGCACCATATGGATAATAGACTTAAATATAAGACCTAATGCTTTTAAACTTCTATAAGAAAACATAAGATAAAATCTTTTGACTTTGGGATAGTCAAAGCTTTCTTAACAGCACACAAAAGTGCAAACTAGTAAAAAAAAATAATAAAATGCACTTCAACAGAATAAAAAATGTTCACTCGTCAAAAGTCACAGTTAAAATGAAAAGGTAAACCACAGACTTGAAGAAAATTTTTTGCAAAACATGTGTCTCACTTGACTTCCAGGGCTGTAAGTCTCCCTGGCAACCTAGGACCTGCCTCCCGGGGATGAACCTGGCCCTGGCATTGTGGGATTGAGAAAGATTTCTCTAATTCTCTAATACCAATATGGAGCTGTATTTCCAAGATTCGGGATGAAATGGTTTTGGAGGAAGTCTAAGACTAGAGATGTTTAATACCTCTCCGAAGTTATTCTAATTTGTAGCCAGAAAATCCCTTGCATTAGAGGAAGCAAACCAAGTGAAAAGTGCTTTTTAATCTGTTCACATCTTCACCACTCAAAAATTCAGATCCCATCCCATCCCAGCTTCTCTCCAGGTACTCTCTTCCTTCTGGCTACCCTCAGCTTCTATTCTCCCCCAATCCCAACTCTCAGCCCTTTCATCTTAATCTCAAATTTAACCCTTGAAGAAAGGAAGGAAAGGAAGGGGGGGCGGGGTAAAGCAGTTCACAGTAAACTGTGAATGATTGATGACCAGTCTTGTATTTCCATTGAGACTGCTTGTTAATCTAAAGACATTTTTTTAAAGGTGGAATTCTGGGCAGCATGACTTTCAGAGGTGTCTTTCCACACTGCCTTTGAGTAAGGTAGTCCTGCTTTAAGAGCCAAAGAGCCCAGGTGGTATGCTAATCATTCATTTTCTCATTCATCATTCATTAATTCAGCAGACATGTAGGCACTGACTCTGTTTGACACCATGTTAGGTAGTAGGGCAGTTGGAGGAATGAGAGGAGCCAGCAGGCCAGAAGCATCTGGTCTACTCAAGGAGGGGTGGAATTAATTACAGTGTAGTGTGGCCAGTGCTGGAACTGAGGCAAGTCCCTCTGCAGAGGTATGCCTAATTGGGCCTGGTGAAGAGAGGGCTATAGAGAGAAAGTCACAGGTTAGCTGGGCTTTGACAAATGAAAAAGCATCTCACCAGTCATAGGAGGGAGAAGCATTGCAAAGGAAGGTATGAGAGACCCAGGAATAACTGAGAGAATGTTGAAACACCTGGAGTGGTGTATCAGCGAGGGCATGGGGAGGCTGGAGGGTGACTTAGTTCGGGGAAACAGAGAGTGGAAAGCAGAGACTTGGGCAAAGACCTGGTGCATGTATTTTATTTGGGAGATCATTCCAGGAAGCAGGAGTGAGGGAGAAGGGGACAGAGAAGAAGAGAAGGCTAATGGAGGGCTCATAATTGATTATTGATTGATTTCCGCTGTGAGCAATGAACTTATTCCTGTTGGAGACCACTGAGGAACCATGCCTCGGAACTGCCCTACAAAGATAAAAACCCAGGGCATTTATTAACCCACATTTCCACTGGCCATGGGATGGCCCTGGGAATGTTAACTCCCCCCTTGGAAGCTTCCATCTGGGCTGCCCTTGAGAGCCTTCTACTTTGGAAAAAGCCTTAAGGCAGTGAAGAACAGTGAGGGTCTGTGAGATCCTGGCAGCCCTTGAGAACTGTCCATGGCAGCTGCAGCAGAGATTCAAAATGGGGCACGGTGAGGTGGCAAGGGACACAAAAGGCATCTGCTGTAGAAGGTGACTCAGTTTGGAGGGCTGAATGGGTACAGCAAGTGGAAGAAATTCAGGAAATGGGGTTGGAAAAATAGTCTGGAATCAGAGGTTCCATTGGGGAGGATCTGACCAGACTACACAATTTGAACTTTATTTGCTAAGCCCTGGCACATAGTTGGTGCTCAACAAATACTGAATGAATGTCAATGACAGATGCACCTGGGCCAACCCCTGCACAGCAGCTGGGCTTTGGAATCCAGGCTAGCTGTATGACCATGAACTTTTCTGACCTTTTGTTTCCCCCTCTCTGAAGTGGTGAAAATGGTATCTTCTTCACAGGGTTGTTGTGAGGGACAAGAGGAGATGAATAATATAAGGCAACTAGAAGTGTGAACTCAATAAATGTCAGCCACCCTATTCCTGCCCTGATGATGACCCAAAACCAAGTAATAAAACTGAACCTTATACCAGCTAGAGACAATGCAAGCTACTCCTGGGATGTGTTTACAGAAGATATATGCTGGCATTTCTGGCTATATTGGCCCTCATGGAAAAAATTAGTGGTATTGGTAACAGATTTCTCGGACCAAAAGGGAGTTATACCATTGCCTTAATTAAAGGACAGAGATGAAATTATCCTCCCAGGGAACTTTCAGATTCGGAAATTGATGGTTATAGTAACTTAGCAAGTTTTTTTTATTTGTGCACTTAAATATGCATATAAAAACACCTTCCAATCAATAGGCTATTGACTGTGGTCATCTATCACCACTGTGCTGCCTGTTCTCTCCCACTCTGAAATCTCAGCAGTGGCCAAGATGCTTGTGGACACTGTCGGATGGAACAGCCCTGTGCTGGCTGGCAATAAGAAGTGGGAGCTCCTCAGCCTTCCCAGTAGACCACGGAGATTGTGGCTGCCTGCGGATAGTCTCTTCAATAAGAAGATAAGATAGGAGGGAAAGCAGGTTGAAGAACTAAGTGAAGGAGTGGATAAAATAAACCAAATTGGGGAATACTTGGTTAGTGTCTTTTAAAATGCATCCATTCCCCGACAGCAGTTTGGTGCAAACTGTAACAATTCATACCAGTGGCACACCAAATTTTAAAAAAAGGAGGAAGCAGGGACATTGGGAAATGTGGAAATACAGAGTTTGGCAAGGAAGGAAATTGTGGAGTTGAGAACCCTCTGTGTGAAGCACATCTGCTCTCAGGAGGGAGTAGTTCGTAACTGGAGAAGCCCAGCAGGACCAGCTAGGTGGGGATTCATTCATCTGTATGTTCATTCATTTCTTTCATTCAACAATTATTATCTTCTACTTCACGCCCTGTGGAGGAAGCAACAAGAATACAGAAGTGGAAGAGACTCAATTCCTGCTTTTGAGGGGTTCTGAGAGTAGGGGGGCGAAAGGAGTCACTGGTGATTGTAAAAAAAAGTGGGACAAGTACAAAGATAAAGGCATGTAAAGATCACTGGTGACATGAAGATGAGGGGGAGGGGTCAGAAAAGGCTTCTTAGAGGTGGAGATCCTTTAGCTGGGTCTTAAAGGAGGTTTGGAGTTCCCCAGATAGCAATGAGGCAGTGTGTCTGTTGGGGAAGAGGCAAACAGGAATTCCAAGGAAGAGAAAGATGCATGTATAAACAGCAGCATGTCTTTTGAGCACAGCATCAAATTGGCAAAGCTCAAGTATAGGAGGGAGCAAGAGAGGTGGACAGAGACCAAATGTGGGAGGACCTCATATGTCATACAAAGGAGTCTGGGCTCCATCTTGTAGGTGATGGGCAGCCACTGAGGTGTTTTGAGCAAAAGCATAGCACTATCTCATTTGTGATTAATTAATCTTCCTGGTAACCTTGTGGAATGGACTGGAGGAGATTGAAAAGTGGGAGCAGGTATGACCTGGCCTGTAGGTGAGAAGTAAGCAGCAGTCAACTGAGGAGAAAGGGACCCTGAGCTTAGCTTCAGCCCCTAAAAGCAACGAAGAATTTCCAGCTACAAGTTACTTAGCCTCTTGTATCAATTCCCTCATCCTCAAAATGAAGGAAACATGAATCACTGATAAGGACTCCACCAGGCAAGCACGAGACAGTTTATCAGGGCCTCTCTCCGCAGACAGTGGGACACCACCAACTGCTGAGAAAGGAAAGGAAAAGTGCCCTGCAGCCAAACTGGAGGAGTGGCGCCACCCCCCACCCCACTGCACCTCTCTCCAGCTCCTTTTCCCCTCCAGGGGATTTGTCTGAGGTGACAAGGGGAGGTGGAGCGGAGGACCTCTTGGAGGCCCACTAGCTTCCTCTACTAGGTCTAGACCTCTCCGCCGCCGTTCTGTCCCCTCCTGACTCTCCGGGTGTGGTCACACGGCACCCTCAGCTTTGAAGTCACCGGGATCTCCAGCGAGTCACGTAGAGTGGTCACCCTTGCATGTTTCTCCCTCTAAAAAGCGACCCAAAATATCGAGGTTTAAACCCAGCTTTGGATGAAACTGCTCTGTGATCTTGGATAAGTCAATTCAAGGCACTGTAAATCCCTGCAGTAAGCAACCCGGTCGGGTGGCAGACAGTTCTCTGGTACACTTGGGCTCGGCGCCACGCCACATCACCTTTCCATCACCTTTTCCTTCTTGGTCCAAGGCGCCGCCCTGACTCTGGGTTGGCAGGGCTGCAGTGTGGGGTGGCGGGAGCTTGGCTGGAGGCCAAGGCGTGCTCCCTCACCCGGGCTCCCGCTTTTCACCGGCCGCGCGGCCCCACGCTCGGGTGCAGGGAACCGGCGCAGGCAGCGCGCAGCGGCTGGAAAGGTGCCAGCCGGGCCAGCCGCAGCCAGCTCGGTTTCGCCGGCGCCTCTAGAGCGGGCAGCACAGCCGGGCCGCCCCCTGCGGGCCAAGCTGCGAGGTGCGCCTGCCGGACCTAGCCTTGCGCCGCCGCCGTTCTGTCCCTTGCCGTGGCTCTCCCGGCGCCCGATCCCGCGGAGCGCCCGGCTGGGCGGCGGGAGCCGCAGACGGCCGACTCCGAGCGTCCTGCTCTGGGCGGGCCCAGGCCCCCAGGCGCCCGCCTCCACCGCGGTTGGCCGCTTACGTCAGGAGGCAAAACCCAGAAGAAGAAGGGGAAAAAAAGACACGAGGGCGGAAGGGGAAAACTTTATTTTTTTCTCTTCGGGGGCTGAAGGGAAGGAAAGGCGACTGTGCCAGCGCGGGCTTTCCGGAGACAGCCGGGGCGACTCCAGTCCGCTGCGGCGTGGAACCCGGGCGGGGTCCGACATGTGGGACCCGCAGGAATTTGAACGCCACTGGCAGGCCGAGTTCCCCGGGGAGAAGGCACCCATCATGCGGCTGGACTCGGTGCCGGACATGGAGCGGGAGCTGGAGCGCTGCAAACTCAACCTGAAGCGGATGCAACAGGTGCTGGCGGAGGAAAAGTTTAAAGTCCTCTACCTGCAGGCGGCCCTGGCCGGCGAGAAGCGGGACTTAGGCTTTGGACACCTGAAGGACAGAGACGCCGACAGCAGGGGCGCCTCCGCCGAGGAGCTGGCGCCCGCAGGGTCAGAGCGGGCCCCGCTACCGCGCGAGGACGAGGGCGCAGCAGGTGATGGCGGAGACTCCCCGGGCCCTGTGCGCTCTGACCCGGCGTTGGCCGCAAAGGCCGAATCTCCATCCTACGTGTGTCTGGACCTTCCCACCGTGCCCCGGCCGGTGGGGGAAGGAGGCGCAGTGCGTTGCCTGACTGCCGCCATCCACCAGCAGTTGCTGCAGCCTCGCCTCCTCTTCCGGCCCCGGGAGGACTGTGCGCCCCCCGGCCACGACGGCACGGTTCCCAGGGCTCCGCGAGAAGAGCTGTCCTTGGCGACTGGCCCCCGGCGGTGCTCGGAGAAAGGTGAGCCGGAAGGTTCGGGCGCCGATGATGGGGACGACAGCAGCGACCACGACTTCGAGATGGTGGATTTGAATGAGAAATTCGTCCTCGGTCACTTGCTCATGGCTCCCTGCCGATTCGCAACCCGCGACGAGGCCGAGAAGCCGGCGCGGGCGTGCAGTCCCTACCGCTGGATGCACCTGATTCCTGGGGGACGGCGGCAGCAGCGGCGCGGGAGCCGGGACCTGGAGCCGCTGGAGGCCGAGGGCAAGGACGCACCGGGTTCGCCCCTAGCTTCGGATGAGTATCCCCGGCGCGGGGCCCGCGAGCACCTCCCGCCGTGGCGGCGCAAAAGGTTCCTGCGGGTGCCGGAGCAGGACTCGCCCTGCCACAGCTCGCCTGAGAGGGGCAGCGACTGCAGCCGCAACAGCTCGGACCACGAGGACGGCTCCTCTGCAGGTAGGAGCACCCCTCTCTAGATCCCCTCCCTGTGAGGGCCCCACCCCGCACTCCCCTCTGGCAGACCTTGGCCGTCCTGCTTAAACCTCGGGTGCCCAGGAGGAAGAGGAATGAGATTTATCTGTTTGCCTTGAAGCCACTTGAGGAACTTAGAAAAGATATTGCAAAGTAATTTTGGCCTGGGCGAGTTTATGAAATAAGCACAAGGATGGCTGTGGCAGGGGCTGGTGGAATGGTGTCCTTCCCAGACCGCGGAGGAATGTTGCACTTCAGGCCTTAACCCTTCTGCTCTGACGATTGCAACATCATCCCCTTCCTCCAGAGCTGCCACATTCCTTTGCACCACTGTGGTCATATGCTTTTACTCACAAATTTGTGGCTTCCCATTTCCCCCAGATATCCTTGGTATAGAAGCCTGAGTCTTCTACGTCATTTTCTGCATCTTGTGCTCTGGCCAAATTGAACCAACCTCTCACTTCCAGGAAGGAACACAATTCTCACTGGCCCCTTGCTGCCTCTCTGCCTTCCTCGAAGGCTTTAAGAGCATCTGTCAGCTTCCTAGGAGCCCCAGCAGGAAAGGAAGGGCCTAGAATCATACAGTTCCCAAGCTGGCACAGTGCCCAGAGATCATATCTAGTCCAGTGCCTTCATTTGATAAAGAAGCAAACTGAAGCTCAGAAAGATTATGGGCTTGTTGAGCTGAGCTGAGCCCTGCGCGCCTGTCATCTGTGTTTCCCCTCACAACTGCCCTCTCCTGAGGACAGGGCTTGGTCTTAGTCATCTGTGATACTGTATGCTTTGCCTGTAGTAAGTGCTCAGTACATGTTTGTTGAATTAATGGATGATTGTACTGAATTGCATGTCTCCCAGCCTTCTGACTCCTCATAGGTCAGGGACTGGGCCAAGGAGAAAAGGGCAAATAAGGAAGTGAGGGGGCCTGTGACTGCCCTCATACTGTACTCAGGGACTGTCAGGGTCCCTTTAGCCATAGAGGAAGCATAAACTGACATCTGGTTGAGTGTAGCTACTACCAGGAACTTAAGAAGCCTTTCTGATCAGTGAAGGAGGGGGGATAAAAAATAAGAAGCAACCACTGGTGCTGGGATTGTTCCAAAATCTCCATTATTGGATCTTATCTAGGTGAGTTTGCATTTGAATGAAAAACTGTCCACTTTGCTAAAAGCACATTTGGAAAGCGCATCAAGTCATCTATTTTGATCAATTACACTTATTCATTAGTAGAAATTGGCTTCTTTTCCCATAGGTAATGTTTCTTACTGCCCATGCTAGTAACATTTTTGTGTCCCTTTAACTTAAAGGGAGAGTCAAAACTTCACAAAGTCAAGTTCCAAATACCCTCCATGGAGGCTATCCAAGTGGCCCCAGCTGCTTGGCCCCAGCTGCTTCAGAGCGGGCTCCAATGCTATGTCCCCATAGACCCATGATCAGTCACCCTACAAGGTGTGCCCAAGGCATTGAATTTCCCTAGGGAGCAATTTGTTTTTTACTTCTGTGAGTGTCTCCTCTCTTCCTAAAGGCACTGATAGCACTCAGGGCACCTTGATGCAAAGTAGGAACCCACACTTCCTCTGGGCCAACAAATAGCAAAAGGTGCCCCCTCTTGAGTGGACCAATGAAATAAAGCCTCCCCTTCCCCTGGGCTTAAGACTCCAGCCAGGGCAGGTATCTGGCACTTGCAGCTTTGGTCAGCAGTGCCCAGGCTGTATTTCAGTCCCCATTCCTGCCCCCTCTGGAGGACAAGCTTGTATAGGGAGCCAGTTCACAGCTGCATGTGGAGGCCCCTGCCTCCTGTCTCCAGAACCTCCCCTAGTGAGTGAGTGAGTTCATGGGGATGTGTACACACACACACACACTCATGTGTGCCCAGCACCCACATGCTTCACAAACATGCATACATGCATGCCTGGGTGTGCATGTGAGTGCACAGCCCAGAAGTAAGAGCCTTCGAACATTCAGGAAGGCACTAGAGTGGAGTGTGTAAGGGCAGGAGTTTTCACACCGGCGGGGCCACGCACTGAGATCAGTGTTGAGGGAATGATGGCAACCTGAGTCCTTCCTTGATACCACCCTATTTAAAAACAGTATATCCTCCCTCCATACCCTTTCTAGCTCACTTCCCTACTTTATTTTTCTCCACAGCGCTCACTAATCACCATGCTATGATTTTTCCTGTGGCTCTTATGTATCGTCTATCTCTCCCTAGTAAAATGTAAGCTCCATGAGGGCAGGGACTGTTGCCTCTTTTATTCACTGACATCACTCTGAAGCCTAGGACAGTGTCTAACACACAGTAGGTGTACCATAAATATTTGTTGAATGATACATTTTAAAAAAATGAAATGGAATAGTAGTTGTCAGGGTATGTTATACATGTTAATGGAGAGTATTATTCTGTTTAAAAACTTTGTTTTAATTACATATACATATACTGGTTTGTGATGTAGAATGTAGTTATTATGGCGGGTTGATTAAATAGATTTGAAAATGCTGAAGAGCATGGGCTCGGAAGCTAGACTGCTGTGTCGTGACCTTAAGAGATCTTATTTGAATTTTCTGTGCCTCTATTTTCTTATTTGTAAATGAGACTAATAAACACTTGGCTTTCCTCATAGCTTTGATCTGAGGAATAAATGGGTTATTTTTTCCTAAAGGGCTCCAAACAGGTTCTGGAACATAGTAAGTACCCCTAAGTGTTAGCAGATGTCATTGTCACCACCACTGCTACAGGTTTTCTTTGAGTTGACTCTTCAAAGCTTCCCACTCCCATATCATTCTGGATGGTTTGGTATTCCATGATGCATATGATTTCTCCAGCGTGGCTCTGGTGTTTTTTTTAGAACCTTCCAGGCAGCAGGGCAGGGTCTTGGGCAAAGTGGTAATCTTGCCTCATGAGGCTCTTTTGCTAGGTTGGTTCTAATGTTTCTCCTTCTCCACCAGTAATCATACTTATTATCTGTATTCAGAGATAATTAACTGGGATTGGTTTTACTGGGCAATCCAGGCTTTGTGTTAGTCTCAGGGTTTCAAGGACACAGTGCACGTCAGGTCTCATATAAAAAGGCTCCAGCTCCATTCTCTCTAAGCCAGCTGTGCAGGTGAACTCACAGCCCTCCCCCTTACGTGGGACAGGACTCCCGGGGATGAGCCAGGACCTGTCATCGTGAAGTTGTGAAAACCTTCTTGGCTAAAAAGGGAAAGAAATGAGACAAAATAAAGTTTCAGTGGCTGAGAGATTTCAAACAGAGTCAAGAGGTTATCCTGGAGGTTATTCTTATGCATTATATAGATATCCTTTTTAGTTTATGGTGTTTGGGGGTGGCTAGAGGGAAGTATATGAAACTGTTGAACTGTGTTCCAGTAGCCTTGATTCTTGAAGATGATTGTATAACTATATAGCTTTTTACAATGTGACAATAAATAAATAAATAAATAAATAAATAATAGTTGGGGATAAGGGTTAAAGAAAAGTTTGTAGATTGCAATACTAGTGGGCACTGACAGGGAAGGGCAAGGGGCATGGGATGTATGGGTTTTTTTCTTTTTTCTTTTTATTTCTTTTTCTGAAGTGATGCAAATGTTCTAAGAAATGATCATGGTGATGAATATACAACTATGTGATGATATTGTGAGCCATTGATTGTATGCTTTGGATGGACTGTACGTGTGTGGATATTTCTTTTTTTTTAATTAATTTATTTTTTATTTGTGATACATAACCACATACAAACACAAACATTCTTATCATATGATCATTCCATTCTTGTTATACAATCAGTAACTCACACTATCAGCACAGTTGTATATTCATCATCATGATCATTTCTTAGGACATCTGCATCAATTCAGAAAAAGCAATAAAAAGAAAACAGAAAAAATTCATACATACTATATGCCTTACCCCTCCCCTTCACTGATCACCAGCATTTCAATCTACTAAATTTATTTTAACATTTGTTCCCCCTATTATTTATTTATTTTTAATCCACATGTTTTACTTGTCTGTTGATAAGGTAGACAAAAGGAGCATCAGACACAAGGCTCTCACAACCACACAATCACACTGCGACAGCCATATTGTCATACAATTATCTTCGAGGAGCATGGCCACCGGAGCACAGCTCCACATTTACAGGCAGTTCCCTCCAGCCTCTCTGTTATGCCTTAACTAAACAGGTGATATCTATTTAATGCATAAGAATAATCCCCAGGATAACCCCTCGACTCTGGAATCTCTCAGCCATTGACACTTTATTTTGTCTCATTTCACTCTTCCCCCTTTTGGTTGAGAAGGTTTTCTCAATCCCTTGGTGCTGAATTCCAGCTCATTCTAGGATTTCTGTCCCACGTTGTCACGAAGCTCCACACCCCTGGGAGCCATGTCCCACGTAGATAGGGGGGAGGGCAGTGAATTTGCTTGCTGTGTCGGCCGAGAGAGAGGCCACATCTGAGCAACAGAAGGTTCCCTTGGGGATGACTCTTAGGCCTAATTTTAAGTAGGCTTGACCTATCTTTTGTGGGATTGAGTTTCATATGAACAACCCCCAAGATTGGAGGCTAGGTCTATTGCTTTGGCTATCCCCACTGCCTGTGAGAATATCAAGAATTCTCCGCTTGGGGAAGTTGAATTTTCCCCCTTTCTCACTATTCCCCCTAGGGTACTCTGCAAATACTTCCCTATTCACATGTATGGATATTTCTTAATAAAAAGAAAAGGCCCCAGAGGCAGAGGTGCATCCCTCCTTGGAAAAGAGCCATTATCTCTTAGGTGAAGGGCAGATTCCCACACCAAGAAACATCTGTATTTCCCCACCCCCTGACACGTGCACATAGTAGCCAAATCAGAGTTCTTTTACTGCCTTCCTTTGAGCATCTCAGAGCTTTGGTTGGTACCAGTTAAGAGTAGAGCATGCTGGTGTGGTTAGGAGTGGGGGGGCAAGTGTGGTAGAGAATTGTGGGGGTGCAGGGGGCAGCAGAGCAGGAATCAGCCAGTTGGGTCATGAGTGCTGTAAAGTCAGACCTGTGTCTGTGCCCTGGCTCTGCCCCTTACCAGGTGTGAGACAAGCTCCTTACCTATTCAAGCTGCAGTCTCAGTCTCTGTCTACAGGAGGGGAATAACGAGAATCGCTGACCCTAATCGATTGCTTACTTTGTGCCAGCTCCTCTTCTAAGCATTTCATACCTATTAACTCATTTATACCATACACCTTTATGAGACAGGTCCTAATATTATTTCTACTTTACATGTGAAAATCCTGAGGCCTGGAGAACTCCAACCACCTTGCCCAAGGCCACTTAGCTAATGAGCCAGTCCTTGGGATTTGAATCCAGGCAGTCTAGCTCCAGAGTCTTTCAAACACCAAGCCATACTGCCTCAAATAATAGTACCTACCTCTCAGGATGGTTAGGTTAAATACAATAAAATAGTTAAAGAGTTTAGCAGAGCATCTGGTGTATAACGACCATTAAATGCAGATGTGTGTGTATCTCTGTGTGCGTATAATTATTTTCTTTGTCAAATTAAAATGCTCAGCAGACCCCAGTCCTGCCGAGGTTTAACCCTTGGTGCCGCCACCCACTCCTGGGGCTCTTGGGTGGACTCAGTCCACAGGTGAGTCTCCCATCTGCTGGATTTCAGATCTCTCCGGCTTATTGGGGTGCCCTTGGGCAGATAAGCTGCACATCTGTAGGTGGAGACCCTAAAATTTCCTTTTCATGAGAGCGTGCTTCTGGCCTCCCCTGCCACGGGGATTGGGCAACATTTTCCTTCTCAGATTTTATGCATCCCTCTGCAGCATCCCCTGTGAGGGTGTACCCCTGTGGACCAAACAAGGTCCACGTTGTACCTTTGACAGGCAGAAACTATTATCTGATGTTCTGGTCTGTTCAGATGACAAGTAAAAAATACTGTTCATGTTTTAAATTGGTGGCATTTTCTCCTTGCGTTACATTTTGCTCAGCAGAAGATGAGGACTCTCTAGTTTTGCTGGCCCTTGGACTTCATTCTTTCGCTCCACTTAACAAGCCTTTATGGAGATCTTCCTCCATGCCAGGCCCTGTGCTAAGGATCCAGAGTGCAAAAGTCAGAGGTCCTACCCACCCTCAGGGTTCTTGCTGGCTCTTTAGCTCCGAGAGTAGAAACCGTCATTGAAGAAACAACTTTCCAACAGTGACTTTTAAAAACTAAAATGAAAAACTAAGGACTCTTATTTAGAACCTCAGCGTCACTCCTGAGTCCAGAACAGGAAGGGATCTTGGCAGATATTTGCTCCAGCTTCTCTCCAACCGACAGGGAGACTGAGTAAGGTGACTGCCCGAGGCCACACTCTTGTCACCATCAGGGCTCTTTTCATAGCATCTGGATGCCTCCTCTATCCTGGAATTTGAAACAGAGAACACTAGAGATGTTAAGTCCTATCAGACTCAGAGTAACAAGAACAGCAGACCATCTCATTTTGCCTCCCAGCCATCTTGGCAGGTAAAAATTATTAGTCTTATTTTATAGGTGAGGGTGCTGAGGCTTAGAGAGGTAAGGCAGCTTACCCAGAGTCGCAGTGTGAGCAGGTGGTGAAGTCAGCATTTCAACTCCATCAGCCTGCAATGCTGAGACTCCTAAACCCCGGTCTGTCGTGCCATCCTCTGCCCACTATAGGGTTCCAGATTTCTCTACTTAGGAAACCTGGCTCTCTAACTTCGGATTCTGCCAGGCTGCCTGATGGAGGCTTTTAATTTTTCATCTTCATGGGAAATGCATTTCCTCCTTAGGTACTCATGTGACCTAATTCATGGGTAACCCGATGGCTTTTTCCCCATTCCCGTTAGTGACTAATGAGATTTCTGCTCCAGGAAGAATTCCTCAGGTTCAGTGGACTTGTCTGAATAACTTTAAGTATTGAATGTTCAGCCTTATCTGTGAAGGAGTAATTTTCTTCCAATCCATTGTGGAGAGATATTAAAAAACTATTTGAGACACATGATCTGGTGTTTGCTGTGATTCATTGTAGCTGGAATTGGCATTGCATCACGTCACCGTTGGCTTGGCTATTCAATGCTTGCCTCTTTTCATCCCACACCCACATCTTAGCACCATCCATACCTCATGATCACTTTTCTGGCCAGCCAGAGGATGGGGGGTGGGTTTGTTAACAATTCCTTCCTCCTGCACAAGTTGTAAACCAACCCAAGCCTGCAAACTTTTCTGATCTTCTGGTCTTTCTGTTTTTCTTCTGATTAAGAGACTATTTACAAAGCAATTAACTCTATATTTGGCTCTGGATCTTTATGTTTTACAATCAGACCCTTCACAAATTTTCCTGGTTTTGAAATAATAGTACAAAGTTTCCTCATCTGAAAAATGGCATTGGTATTAGCGTTCCACCACACCCCACCCGCAACTTGCAAGGCTGTGAGTATTATGTTGGGCAAGTACGTACGCTGTCTGCAAAGTGGGAGTGATAATAATAAGATTAATTTGTAGAGTTGTGAAACTTAAATGAGATAATGTGTATAAAGTGTATAACACAGGGCTAGTGTTTAATCAATCTTAGATAGTATTATTATTGTTACTATTCTAAGTCCAGGAATTTTCAGTTGGTTGGACCAGGTCACTGCTCATATTGGCATCTCTTCATGTAATGAAGTTCCCCAAATCTCTATCTCCTTGCCTACCTGTTCACAGGTCTAGAGGTGTTTTGCTCCTTGCAGGAAAGATGAACTTCCTTTGTGGTCCTTTGTGTTCCCTGGTCCTTCCCCAATCAAGTGCTGACTCCCCTGACAACTGCAAAGTCGTGACTTGGCTTCTTCTTATTTCCCATTCTGTACCCATTACTTTAAGCTAGTGCTCATTCCTACCAGTGTAATTTCTTGTGCTCCCCATGGCAGTTGAGATGCTCTCCCACCTCCATGTCCTAATCCCAAAGCCTACCCTTCCTGTAAGGCCTGTTTTTTCTATGGAATCTTATATTGGTTAAGATTTGGGTTTGTTGTATCTAAATTAAAACGCAGACAAGTAGCTTTAAAAGATAGCAGTTTCTTTCTCAATAAAATAATTCCAGTGGTAATTCTAGGGGTACGTAGTCCAGGGAGAATATGGTGACTCTATGATCATCAGGAATTCAGGCTTTTTTAATCGTTCTGTTAGTTGCCTCATGGTATAAAACGGCTGCTGGAGATCCAGCCGTCACATTCATAGTTCAGGCAGGAATTAAGAGAAAGGGAGGAGGGCGGGCCGCGGTGGCTCAGCGGGCAAAGTGCTTGCCTGCTATGCCGGAGGACCTCGGTTCGATTCCCGGCCCCAGCCCATGTAACAAAAACGGAGAAACAGAATACAATAAAACAAGAAAATGTTTAAAAATGTTTCCCTTTCTTCCTTCCTTCCTTCCTTCTATCCTTCCTTCCTTCTCTCTGTCTTTCCTTTAAAAAAAAAAAAAAAAAAAAAAAAAAAGAGAAAGGGAGGAATAACACAAGCCTGAGCAACATCTGTTGTCTGCCTTTTAAGACACTTTCCTAGAAGTCTCTTTTGACAATTTCTGTGTTTATCTTATTAGCCACCTCTAGCTATTAGTGAGGATGGAAAATGCAGTAATTTAGCTGGGCATATAGCTACCTCAAATACAATAGGGGCTCTATTCCAAGGAAAAATGGAAGAATTGATATTGGGTAGGCAACTAGCAGCCTCTGGCACAAGCCCTTTCCAACTACTCCAGCCCATCCTGTGTTACTTAGAGTGAGCCTCACATCCCCACAATTGTCTTATTATTGTGCTGTCTATTATTTCATTGATCCAATGAACAAATAATGACTAAACCACTTCTCTGTGCAAGACACGAAGCCTTTTATAGGTTTGCTGTGAAGTGTTGCGCTCAAACTAAGAGGTTAACTGGATCTTTGAGTGCAGGGCCCGTGGCTTAAGCTTCCTTTTCTCTGTCACAACAATGCCTTTCACAGGGCTGGGCACATGGCAAGGACGTGCTTGATTTTGGAATAGCTCCAAATAAGGGGCCTAATGAAAAAAAAAAAAGACTTCTCTGCCTTAGTACTGTGCTAGAAATTTCTGGTTCTGTAGGGTTTGTCTCTGGTTCATTCTGGTTTTCAGGAACCATAGCAAGGAGGATGGGGCCTGGGTCATCTCTAAAACACACGGGCTATGTTGTGGCTGCTTGGATTTGTCTAGGAGTTGAAGCAGATGTGGCTGTTTTGGAAACTGGGCTCTGTTTGTGTAGCATACTGGAATGATAAGCAGAAATCTCTGTTCCCCCGCTCCGACTTTCCTGACACTCCAAGTAGCTCTATTTATACTGTGTCGCTCTCTCTTGTTACCTCCGCACTGCGTAGCTGCAGAGTAGATCTGCAGTCTTTCTGCAGTGAGCGTCTGCTTCAGTCCAAGGAGGGTCTACCCGAGACAATACTGTCTGAAGGGAGATTGCCTAGAGCTTGCGTCACGTCTTACAGCTGCTGAGAAAATGAATTTTCAAACATTCTTTATTGGCACTTAGGAGGGAAGGAACTAGAATATATTTGGCACCCACTACACTCAAAACACTGTGCTAGATTCTTTGCCTACATTATCGCATTTAATATTCATGACAGTCTTATGAAGTAAGTACTACTATTCTCCTTCTACAGATGGAGAAAGTGAGTTACTTGCTTAACGAACAAGTACAAGCTCACTTTATGCTAACTGGTAGGGTTATGTTTTCCTACTTTTAAAAGAGTTGATTTTTATTGAAATATAATTCACATACTATAAAATATGTATTTATAAAATATACTACAAAATTCAGTTCTGTACTCTTTAAAATATTCGCAAGTTATGCCACCATCACCACTATCTAATTCCAGATTATTTTCTTCAAGTGGGGTATTTTTAAGGCTGGGCCTCTCATACTACAATGCCTGTTCCCTGTTCTCATCTGCTACATGCAGTGATTTAAAATAGCTAAGCAGGGTGGGCCACAGTGGCTCAGCAGGCAGAGTTCTCACCTGCCACACCGGAGACCTGGGTTCGATTCCTGGTGCCTGCCCATGCAAAAAAAAAAGATATATATATATATAAAATAGCTAACCAGATTTGGGGAACATCAGGGCTTGTTTGGATGAGGTATGTACATAAAAGGGCCGTCAGGTTCATCAGTGGCTCTCCCATCACTGTGCTACTCCTGGTGCCCCTTCGATTTGCTGGAGAGTGGAACTGGTCTTAATTCCTCTGGGTCCCCACCCACACTGCGGACTCTTTTGACAGCAAATGTTTCAGGCCATTGGGATCTAATTCACCCTTAGCTCCACCCTCCTCTTCCACCGCACACCATGGCATACAACCTTATGCTATGGCAATAATGAACAGCTTACAGTTTCCAAACACACCTTATACACTCTGTCCTCTGCACATGCTATTCGCTTTCTCTGGGAGGCCCTCTTCACACGGGCCCATAGGACAAACTCCTATTAACCCTTCAGGTCTCAGCTAGGAGGCTCCCACCTCTGTGAAGCCTTCCTAGGTAGACGTAGGAGCTAGATCTCAGTTTGGAGTATGATTAGCTACAAATAACAGAAAACGTACCATGATGGCCAACATCCTAATCCCCAGAAAATTTGAATATGTAACTTTAAATGGGAAAAGGGACTTTGCAGATGTGATTATGTAAGGACCTTGAGATATGGAGATTATCCTGGTTTATCTAGGTGGGCCCGGTGGAATCACAAGGATCTTAAAAATTGAAGAGGGAGGCAGAAGAGGAGGTCAGAGTGATGCCTTGGGAGAAGGACTCACCTGCTCTGATTGGCTATGAAGATGGAGGATGGGGCTGTGAGCCAAGGAATACTGGCAGCTTCGAGAAGCTTGAAAGGGCAAGGAAACAGTTGTTCCATAGAGGCTCCAAAAGGACCAGTGCCCTACCAACATTTCAGTTTAGCTCCGTGAGATCCATTTTGGACTTCTGACCTACAGAACAGTAAGGTCTTAAAACTTATGTTAAGCCACAAAGTTAGTAATTTGTTACAGCAGCAATAGAAAACTAATACAGTGGCTTAACCAGATAAGGGTTTGTTTTCCTCATATAACAAGAAGTCCACAACCAAATCAATAGGCTGAGCCCCCGATCTTGGGGTTTGCCCCTATAAACTTATTCCTGCAAAGGATAAGCAAAGCCTACTTAAAATTAGCTGAAGAGTCACCCCCAGAGAACCTCTTTTGTTGCTCAGATGTGGCTTCTCTCTAGGCTGACATGGAAAGTGAACTCACTGCCCTTCCCTCCTATGTAGGACATGACTCTCTACAGGGAGAGGTGTGAATCTCCCTGGCAACGTGGGACAGAAATCCCAGGATGAGCTGGGACCCGGCATCAAGGGATTGAGAAAACCTTAACCAAAAGAGGGAAGAGAGAAATGAGAAAAAATAAAGTGTCAGTTGCTGAGAGACTCCAAATAGAGTCAAGAGGTTATCCTGGAGGTTATTTTACGCATTATATAGATATCCCTTTTCAGTTTATGGTGTATTTGAGTGGCTAAAGGGAAGTACCTGAAACTGTAGAGCTATGTTCCATCTTGAAGATGATGGTATGAAGATATAACGTTTACAATGTGACTGTGTGATTGTGAAAACCTTGTGTTTGATGTTCCCTTTTTCCAGAGTGTGGACAGATAGGTTAAAAAATATGGATTAAGGGTGGGCCATGGTGAAGTTCTCGCCTGCCATGCTGAAGACTCGGGTTCATTTCTCGGTGCCTGCCCATGCAAAAAAAAAAAGAAAAAAGACAGGATTAAAAAATAAATAATAGGGGGAACAAAGGTTAAAATATATAGGACAGAAGTAAATACTAATGGTCAATGAAAGGGAGGGGTAAGGTGTGTGGTATGTATGATTTTTTCTTTTTATTTATTTTTCTGAAGTGATGCAAATGTTCTAAAAAATGATCTAGGTGATGCATACACAACTATGTGATGATATTGTGAACCATTGATTGTACACCATGTAGGAATATTTGTACGTTAAGGATGTTTGTGTCTGTAAGTTGTTTTGTCAATTAAAATATTAAAAACAAACAAGCAAAAGAAAACAAGAACTCAGGGGCAGGTGCTCCAGAGCACATCTAATGGCTCACAATGCCTCAGGGGCTCAGACTCTCCATTTTCTACATCAGCATTATCAGCATTATTGCTGTCTTGCTCATTGCCTCATGGTTAAAAAAAAAAAAAAAATCCGCTTTATCACAAGGCGTGTGCTGGTGTTTCAGGGTGAAAGAACAGTAAAGAGCTAAAGTGGATGTGCTGGCTGTCCATCCTTCTAAAAAAGCTTTCCTGGCAGCCCTACCTAATGAACTTCTATGGACATACTACTGGCAAAAATTGCGCCACATGACCATCTTGAGCTACAAGGAATCATGCTGGGGAATCAGGAATTTTAGCTCTTCAGCCTCTAGGGAAAGTTCCATTTAGGGAGAAGGGGAAAATGAATGACTTTTAGAAAACCAGTCCAGTGTCTGTCCCATGATCTTTCCCTGAACTTTGCACAATTGTAAAACTCTAAAAATCGTTTGCCTCTCTATTTCCCCACAGAACTCTAAGCCTATTTTATTTTCCTAGGCAACTTAAATCAAATACCATGAAATGGTTCGGCATGAACAATGGGAATTTATTAGCTTACAGTTTTGAGGCCAATAAAAATGTCCAAATCAAGGCATCATTAAGGCGATGCTTTCTTCCTGAAGACGGGCAGCCAGCGATCCCTGGCTCCTCTCCCACATGGCAAGGCGCATGACGGTGTCTGCTGGTCTCTCCTGTCTCTTCCTGGTTTTGTTGATTTCAGCTTCTGGCTCCTGTGGCTTTACATACATACATACATATAAATCCATTCGTTTATTAAGGACTCCTGTAAGAGGATTAAAACCCATCCTGCATGAGGTGGGTCACACATTAATTGAAGCAGCCTCATCACAAGGTCCTACTTACAATGGGTCCACACCCACAGGAATGGATTAAGAGTAAGAACATGTTTTTCTGGGTACACACAGCTTCAAACCACCACAGAGCCCTTGGAGTGTTTTGTGTTAGGGGATCTCACCTCTTTTAATTCTATTGTCTCTGCACCTGGCCCAGGGCGGGTACATTCTATTTGTTGAACAAATAAAAGAATGATTGTGCATTTTGAAGTGAGGATTTTTGTGAGAGTTGGAAAACTTTGGGTAGAATATTGGTCTCGAAGCATTTAGAGGTCTTTCATTATTTTTAGTTTTCTGGTCTACGAGGACTGATTGCTAAGGCACACGCTGGAGCTGCGATTTTCAAAGACTCTGGTGGCCTTTTCTTTCTGAAGTCTTTTTCAAACTTTACATGCCCTCAAGGAGATTTTTTTTTTTTTTTAATTTTTTATTTTGTTTTGTTTTCAAGGAGAGTTTCATACACCTTCCTAGCTTACTTCCGAGTCTGTCAGTGGAGAAGTGTGTTGTTTACTGAAGGTGGGCAATGCAGAAAAAAGCTGATACTCCAAACCTGGCCAAATAGGCCATCCCCAACTAATGGAGACTGTGCTAGTCGTTCACACTGCAGACCAAATCTTCTGGTTCCACCTTGCTTTCTGGGCACGCGTTAGATGGGATTACTTTCCTGACTCCCTTGTAATTGGATGGGGGCCATTTGCCAAGTTCTGACAAGGTACCATGGCAACATCTGTACCACAGCCTCTAATGCTGGTAAGGGATACTTCAGAGCTCTGCTAATGCAGCCCACAGTGTTCCAGATGGTGACTGTTCTGTCATCTTGGGTTCTGGAGAGAGGCATTGTGGAGCAGCGTTCCCAGGCAACCCACCATGGACATATAATGTGAGCATGAAATAAACCATTGTTATATAAGCCACTGGAATTTTTTGGTGCTATTTGTTACTACAGCATTACCTACTTTATCTGATTGATGCAGATTTACAGTATTTCATGCAGAAGAATGGCTCTTCTGAGCTTCAGAAATCAAGATATTTTCCTCAAAACCTTTAAGTTCCTTCCTTACTAAGGGAAAGTGGTAACCATAACTGTTTGTGGATATATATGAAGGGGTGGACTTTAAGAAACGGACATACGATGTTGGGAATGGCTTAATTGTTTCATTTGATGATTTACCAGCAGGATTTACAAGACTCAATAGCAGATTATATTTACAGCTAAGATTTTTTTTACAGTGGATACAGAGCAAAATCAGCAACGTAAGCCTTTTTTCCCCCCTTAAGCCCAAAGATTAAAAGGTCCCTCCAATCTAAACTGAAAATTCATTTTGGCTTTCCTCAATTTTTGGATCTATGAAACTACTATATTTTATTCTATTATGCCTATATATACTTTTTCTCCCCTAACTGCTATGTTGGGGGAAGTGGCAAAATATGTAAATTCTTGCTCAACAAGTTTACATTTCCTGACTTAATGAGGTTCAGTGTTAAATGTCTACAGTAAATCTGGTAGCACTTTAAAGGAATTAAAAGAGGGGTTTAAGATTTGAATGTAAAATTTCTGACTTTAAATGTCCTTTTTCTAATTTAGAGCTATTTCAATGTATATAAGCATGGCATAGATACACATGTGTATATAAATACACGTCCCTTCCGGCTGAGTGTGTCTTCTCTGCTCTCTGTTCCCCAATGCCGGCCACAAGAGGAGGGCAGGACCACAAGACGCTGGGGCCTGGGCCTTGTGTGACCCTGGGAGCAAACCCGCCCATCCGCAACACCTGCATTCACTGTTACACAGACTGGAAAGAAATTTACCCAAAATGCTGAAGTATGTTAAGCCACTGGCCTTACTCTGATATAATTGTTATATTCCAAGGAGCTGGGATTGCCAGCCAGGAGAGGCGTCACCAAGGCCAACAGCGGCTCCTTCAGGCCCACTGATATGAATAATTAATTCTCTTCTCTCCTTGCCAGCCCACAGAGGTTACCAACAAGCCCGGCATTCAGGAAGGAACTCCATTTCCTTCTGAGACAATGAGGACAGTGGTGGGAGCCTGGGGGTGCCCCGGGAACCCCATAATGAATCTGACAGTGGCCTGTGCTCAAAGGGAACTTGCAGGTGGGGCCCGGACCTGCCTGCGCCCCCTGCCCTGCAGTGTCGCCTCCGTGGGCCCCTAAGAGCATCGCCCGGCTCATTAGAGAAGAGACTGGCTGCGCCTTTCCCTCCTGTCAGCGGGGAGTGGGCTCTGAATTCCTCAAGATGCTTTAAAATAAAAGAGAAAGGGGCAATTATGCGGCCGCATACAAAGCAGGCCCTTCTCCATAAAAGGACCACAACCCTACTGCCGGGCTGCAGCTGAGGCATCTGTAATTGGATGCTCCACTGCTCCAGCTCTTGGATTATTCAAACTGTTGGATTTCCAGAAGCCTCGGCTTTCATTGAAGGCTATGACCAGGCGACAGGAAGAGCAAAACACCATTTTCGCTCTTCCAGTCCATTTCGGCAATACGCACAGGCAAACTAATGATGACGGTGATGAGAAAAATAAGATTAGTCAACACATGCTTATTACGTGCCAGGCATCCTTCTAAGTGCTTTTATATATAATAAGTATTAACTTATTTATCGTCGAGCCAACTTAATTAGGTGTTATATTATTGTCACCTATAGATGTGGAGACTAAGGCACAAAGAGGTTAAGTAACTTGCTGAAGGTTGCGTAGCAGTTAAGTGGCAAAGCTGGGATTCAAACCCAGGCAGCGTGGTCCTAAAGGGAATACTTTTGACCATCACGCTGGTGGCTACTTGCATGTTTGCAGGGTATATTATATGGCAGACCCTGAGCTATATGTTTTCTATGTATTACTTCATTTAATCGTCATAATAACTAGGTAAAGGATAATCAACTCCATTGTAAAGAGAAAATAGACATATAGAGAGGTGGCGTAATTTGGTTAGGCGCACAAAATAACAAATGGCCCACAGCTGGGATCCAAACCCAGGTTCATTTGATTCAAACCCAGGCTCTGTTACCTGGCACAGAGGCCTACCTACTCTAACTTATCACAATTCATAAAACTTAGGGCTAGAAAACCATCTGGTCCAATTACCTTATTTTAGAGGTGAGGAGCCACAGCCCGAGGTTATAGTGGTGAGACGGAGGAGAGGCAGCACAGATTTGGCCCCAAAAGAGCAGAATTCCAATCCTGTCTGTTATTAATCAGTTGTGTGATTCTGGGCAAGTGAATCAATGTATTGATCCACTGTTAGTGTCGCGTGGGAATAATAATCCTTAGCCTCATGGGGCCACCCTGAGAATTAAGGGAAGTATATGTGGGATATATATAAGCACACTTCTAAGTGCTTTTATATGTATTAACTTCCATTCTGCCTCTTCTTGTAGGGGGTTAGATGTTACCTGCACCCCACTAGCCTCGCTGAAGGAGGGGGCTGTTTTATGGTGGTGACGGCTGCAGGCTCTGGAACCAGACTGCCTGGTTTTAAACTCCTGTTTCACTTACTTTCACTTCTCTGCCTGGCTTTACTCATCTGTAAAATGGGCATGTTAACAGCATCTATCTCCTGGAATGTTGTGCGGATTAAATGAGATTGCCTACATTAACCATTTAACATAGTTCCTGACACATGACAGGCACTCAATAAATGACGGCTCCTGTTACTTACTGTTCATCTCTGCTTTCCTTTTGCGTCAACCTTTGTGGCTAAGGTGACCTACCTGTTTAATGAATGTTTACTGATTAACCTGAAAGAACAGTTGAGGAAATTGCTAAACCATTATTCTTCCACTTCTGGAACAATCTAGATAAAAACCAACTGCAAGTTAGAATCCTCTGTGGGAACATTGTTAAAAGGCAGATTCCTGGACGCCAGCTCCCACTGAAGCAGAATACCAGAGATTCTGGGCAGAGCCTGGAATCTGTATGTCTAACAAACCCAGGAAATTAGCAACCAGCCCAACACCCCATAGTTTGGCAAGCTCTGCTTAACACTTGCTTGATGTAGATGGGGAGCTTTAAACAGGAACCTTTCTGCCCATCGGATTCCAGGGGTTGGCATCAAAAGGAAGCAAAAATGTTTTAAAATCCTACTTTACTTAAGAACTTAAGGTGCTTCTAAACAAATAGGGGAAAGCGCTTTTGAGTTCCTGTCTGAGTGGATAAGGAGTTGGGAGAGAGAGGTGATCAAGTAATCCGTCTGTGTTAGGAGCCAGAAGACAGAAAGGATGCCAGCCAGGGGAGACCTTTGGCTTGAAAGCAAACACAACAGCAGAAAGCTGAGTGGTTCTTGGGCAGAGAAGTCCACTGAGATCTGCTATTTCAAAATCAGTTGTGGTCACTGCCTCCAGATAATCATCCTGGTGTTTGGACGTGTTTGAGGGTTGAGGTTTGAACACTTATTCCACACTCATTCCCCCTGCGGAGCCCCAGGGCAGGAGGGCACAGGTGGGCTCAGATCTTTCCACCTAGCTGCAATCATTGGCCCCAGAAACCCCTGTGTGAGCTTCTGCTTTTTCTCCAAATTCCATTATTCATTGCCCCTACTTTCTCCTCCTCACAAACAAATCGCCCTTCACTAACTTAGATGGAGGTGGCAGGAAAATTGTGAGTGTGTGCTTTCTTTCAGAGCAGAGATCACTTTGGAGTTAAAACGATAGCTTTGCTATAATCCGTGAATTTGCTGGGTTTGTAAATAGCTGAACAACCCTGCTGGATTTTGATAAACCACACTTTTTCTAGTATTTTAAAATAATCACCATGGAGAGCATATATTGCTTATATCCTCCAACCTGATCAATAAAAAAAGGTCAACCCTGGAATGATAATGTTTTGTCTGTTAATTTTTTTTTAATTAATAAAAAAAGTTTAAAAAAAAAAAAGATCAACCCTATACCTTTCCTATAATTCTCAATGTTTAATGGAGTATCTAAATCACCTAGTATTAGAAGGTTAAAAAGAAGGGCGTGGAAGATAAAACATCGCTCACTTCGAAGCAGGCTCCAGAGAAAGAAGCCTTATATGCCTGATTTTACGACCATGAGCAATAAATTCCAGGCTACCATAAACTCCTTCTATCTAGGAGAAAGGGATGCAGGTGCCATTAAAGCAAGCTTTATTGTCACCTGAATCGTGCCAAGCTGTGTATCAGGAGAAAGAGTTCAAAACTCTGCTCTGAGTCTAACTGTGGAGCCACACGAGTAGACAGGTGTTTACTATGTAAATGCATGTACAGCAGAGACCCATGCTAAAGATTTGCCATCTTTAATTGGCTGGCATGACACAAAGTAGGTCTTTAGAAACAGTTAGCAACCACTGCTGATGAAACTAACTCTTCAAATACCGAACAGTAACAACTACATCCTTACTGGCCGACCAGGACAGTCCCTGCTCCACCATCCACATCCTTTGGCACTTTTTTCTAATTTCAGCTCCAGGACCTGCATGCCTTCCAGCAGAAAGTGCAGCAGCTGTCTCTTTAAGCTATCCGTTACAGAGCCAAAAAGAGGGCAGTGGTCAGTGCAGTGACCTATATGTGTCATAGGACATAGGTATGTCAGCATGGTGACACACCTATGTCGGCAGAGAATTTAAGTCTCATTAGCAGCAGGGATTTCTCACTTTCACAAGCATGGCTTTCAGACTGGTCTGGATGGCCTGATAGATGACCCTGATACACGAGCCAGCACAGGCTGCCTTCGTTCTTGGAGAGAGGAAAATGTCAATCCCTCACTGCTAAGTTCGGCTGAGGACAGCTCACACTTGCGCGTCCTGAGTTCTGCTCCTGATATCCATTTCCTTCAGGTCACAGAAAAAGCTGCCTCCCAGGGGTCAGCCTGTCCTGGAAAACCGGGATGGACAAGTGCTAGCATCCGCTAAGATTTCCTTTCCATCCCCAGAGACCCATCTGGCAACTTCTCTTTCTAAACCCATAGAACTCAGCGGGTCTGCTTATACACCCTCCTTCCCAAACAGTAATAGCAAGGCTATCTTTGATGACAGCAGCTCCCAAGTGGATCTTCTAATCTTCTAAGAGAGGCTGCCCAGGGAATTACAAGGTTGAGTGACAATGTCTGTATTCCTATAGCTTTTTTTTTTTTTTTTTGCACGTCTCTTACTAGAGAAGGGGAAAATTTCACAAATCTAATCCTCGGCAGAGTATCCCAGTTTTTGTCATGACAAACAATGCTGCAGTGAAACAGCATGTTGAATAGTACACGGCCCATGTGTACATGTGCAAATATTTCTCTAGAGAATAGCTGGAAATGGAATCACAAGGTTCAGAGATACATGCATGTTAAATATGTGCATTTTAAATCTGAATTCATTTTGTCAAACTGTCTTTAAAAATGTTCCAGTTTACATCCCCACCACGTTTTTAAGGGCACCTGTTCACACTCTCACCAACATTTGTTAATTTTCATTAGTGCCAATGTTATGGCCAAAAAGTGGCATTGTAATGTACAGGTGACACTGTTTACTAGCAAGGTTATTTTTTCTATGTTCTTAAGCAATAGTATTTCTTCTTCTTTGTAATATCTTTTGCCAGTTTTTTAGATCCAATGTGAATATGCTTAATGCTTCCCCATTGAATAGTATGCTAATTACAGATTTGCTTAATCGTTTTAAGAAAGTTTCTTTTTCTTTTGATTTCTAGTTTCCAGAAGTATTTTTTCTGCCCTTTTAATCGGGAATGGATATTACTTTTAACAAATGCTTTCCCCAGCTTTTAAACAGCTGCTTTAGATGATCACATATTTTTTTCTTTCTGAATCTATTAATATAGTGAATTACACAAATATATATATATTTTTTTTCACAAATATATTTTTAATGTCGAACTAGATTTATATTCCTAGGATAAGCTCTATTTGGCCATGATATACAGGGTCATAGGCTGCTCAGTTGTTCACTAAACAACCTATGCTATGGCAGTGAGTTGTGCAGTTCACAACCTGTACAACTGTACATAGAGGCCCTGAGTTATACTATTTCTTTAAAAACTGGATTCAGTATGTTAATTGCAGTTAAGATCTGTTGCATCTGTGTTCTTAGGAAAGATTTACCTATAGTTTTCTTTCCTTCTGCTGGCTTTATCCAGTTTTAGTATCAGGATTATGTAGTGTTGTGCCATTAGTTGGCTAGCTTTCCTTCTGTTTCTATGCCCTGAAACCGTTTACATAAACATGGACATTTTCTGTATGTAAAGGTTTAGAAGTTTTTGCCTTCATAACCACCTGTACCTGATATCTAGATCTTTGCCTACTTTTCCTTTTTTAAAACAAAAATGTTTAGTAATTTATTGAGGTTTTCCACATGAACCAATTTTTGGACTTTATATTTTCCTGGAAAATTGATCATGCCAAACTTTTGATCAAGTTCATGCTGTGAATTCATGCTTTAAACTCTCCCCTCTGCTCTAAATAAACCCATTTTAGGTAAAATCTTTTTTTTCATTAAAATGGTATAGTTGTGTTCAAAATAAAATATACACCCCCATCAACCAGAAATGGAATGGAAACCACAGTGCAAAAGGGGCTGAAGGTGGAATCGCTTGGGCTCTGGGCCTGGTGAAGAGAGGGTGAGACGGAAAGGGACCTGGGTGCTGAGCTGCCCAGCTGCTCCTCCTGCCTCCTCCCCTGGGTGATGTCCCTGGATGCTTCCCCGCTGTGGAACCTGCTGCCTCCTCTCCCCCACATTGGGAACAGTGCTCTCCTGGCTATAACGTGGGCTGTGATTTCCTCCTTCAGTCTGTTCCCATTTGCCCCCATCTTTCAAGAGTTCTTTTGAATTCCTGGTCTTTGAGAGCACCCTGAGGTCTTACAGGTTTTAATATCATTTCTAGGAATTTGGGTTCAGAGGGAGAGCATATGACAAGTGTATCATAATGTAGGAATAATAAAGTATCTCCATGTACTCAGCCTTCCACCTTCCATCAGAAGCCCCAAATGAAAATCAAGCTAGAATGAAGATCTCAAACTTTTCAAAACTCAACATCTAAGTCTCTCCCATGAAGTAGGTCCTATACTAAGCACCTGTAATACATGGATACATTTTCAGGGTAAAAGATTCAAACAGTACTGACTAAATTGGAGTAAAGCATATCAGTTCCTGTCACTCCCACTCCTCTCCCAAGGAGGAATCTGCAGCTAACAGTTTCTTGTGTATTTTTTATCCTTCCAGTCCCCTTACTGCACATTTACAGCAAGCATTTGTATCTAATTTGCTCATTGTGTAATTTCTTCTCCCAGCAACCATAAGAGATAGGTATTATTAACCCCATTTCAAGGATGACTGAGGCCTTGGAAATTTGGATAATGTGCCAAAGGGCCCACAGCTAATTAGCTTGAACCCATGTTTCTCATTTTGAGAGAGCCAGTGCCTATTTCTCAGGAGACCCAGGCATCAATCTTTTTTTTAAAAAAACACACACACAAATGAACAAGCCTTGCTCAGTAGAGTATTTCTTACAAACCCAGAATAGTCTGCGGGAGTCCCAGCAGGAGTCCCAAGGCAGGCTTGGGTGGAGCTGAGAAACCACACTCAGCTCAGCTACACTGCTTTTTACAGTTGTCCTTCAGGGACCTGAGTGGGGACAGTCCTTGTCTGATTATTTGCATTTCAGGTGACCTTCCTCTGGATATCAGATCTTCTCTTTTGCTAAGGCGTTTTAAGTCCTGTGAAAAGGTATCTTTAAATGCCTCCACATAAGGTGTCAGGGACTCTAACGGTTTCTCTGGGGATCTTAGGGGGAAATGAGGCGACCCTGGCGGGGCTTCTGCGGGAAGAATCACTAGGAAATGCGCTGGATGCGCGCCTTGGGCAGGTGGGTTCTCTGCTTTCTTGCTCCTCTTTGCTCGGCTCCAGGGACTCCCCCAGCGGACACGGCCGCCGCTGGCCTATGGCAGCCTTCACCGAGGCCAGGAAACGGAAACTCTTTATTTTAAAGCCAGAACAAAGGGCTAAAGCTGGTTTCACCTCGCCTGTCAGCGCCTCCCGGAACGCCTGCGGCTTTCTGCCGTCACTTGGAGGCGCAGTGGTGGCGCGACGGGACCCATACAAATGCCACCCAGCCCCTTCCCCACGGAATTAGGGAGAGCCTGACCCTCCCTTCAGCCCACAAGGTGCCGAGCATGCAATCCTGTCTCGGGTGAGCTGCGGCAGCTGCCTCCCTGAGCGAACTGGGACACGAGGCCCCAGGCCCCGAATTCATTTGCATCGCAATAAGCGCGTAAACCTCGGAAAGGAAGGCAGTCCCCCCGCGGGGCTCCCTGCAGCAGCAGCGGGCGGGGTCGCGGCTTCCGATTTGCTGTTGGACTAACCATGCGTGCAGTCGGAGACAAGTCTGGTCGCCCGCGAGGCCGTCGGGGACCGGGTTCCATTCCGCGTTGATCTGCCGCAGCGCCCCGCCACGTGACCAGGAGGGCGCGGCCCCGCCCCCGCCGCCCGTGGGCCCCATCCAGGGGGCCCGCCCCGGGGTCTGCCGTTCTCACGGACTAATAAGAGCAACGGGTGTGTGGGGAGGGGTGGGGTGAGCCGAATTAACCATTTTCTTAGGCAGCTGGGGCCACCTCCTTGAAAAGAGAGGGTCATTTTCCTTCAGGCCAGCTGTTTGCAGCCCCAGGGTTTCTAAACCCTCAACTAGGCAGGCTTTCATCAAGGGTCTGCTGGCTGAGAATAAATGATTATGAATCATCTTCCCATTCCTGACAGGATCGTCAGATTTCACGCAACATTTACCAAAGGCTAAATAATATGTGAAAACACAAGAAGGGCTCACGAGAGCGGGGTTCTGCAGAAGAAGATTGGCTAAAAGTGCTCCTAAGTGTGATTGTGTGTGTGCATGTGCGTGCCAGGCACACGTGTGTTTATTCCCTGAAGAAATATATGGAAAGGCAGCAGGGATCCCCATTAAATTTGCCATTATAGAACGAATGATTGCGCTGAAGTTCAAGATCAGTAATAGAAATGGACGGACTTAATGTCAGCTGTGGACCTCTAGGATAGATGAATCTCTTATTTTATAAAAAGGTCTTTCTGGATCTCAGCATGCCCCTGTGATGATACTCAGACGTGTCTTCAAGTTATTTCTTGCGTGTAGCTGTGTGTGTGTATATACACAAATTTTCAATTTTGAGAAACATTTTTTCTTAGTCCAGCGTTTTTATATAGTGTTGACTCTGGATAATCCGAGCCTTGTAATTTTAATATAAATATTACCAATGTATCATTTTGTTTCTTTGAACACTCCTCAGCACTTGCAGGCTTCGGACTCTACCCGAGTGCCCTAGAGAAAATTCTGTTTATCAGGAAAGTTTGTACTATCCTCCGTTTTTCAGCTTTCATCGTTCTTGACACCTTTCAAGACTGTAAGCAAGCTAAAGACTCCTGCCTCTATCACAAAACAGTGAAGGGGTTAAGTCACTTATGGACCCCAGGTTTTGAACCCAGGTGGATTCTGTCTCCAGAACCCACGTTTTGACTTTAACTGTTATGCTCTGCATCTGCAACTGCAGTAGCCCAGACCCAGGCTCCATGACGCCATCGCTGATGTGACTGGCATGGAGTGCTGGTGCTGCTGGCAGGAGCCCGAAGAGCCTGGCAGCAGTGCCAAGAGGATTAGCAGGTGTCCCTCCTCCGGCACTGGGAAGGGAGGATGGGCCAGCCCAGGCAGGGAACACCAGAGAAGAACAGTTACCTTGCAGGCAGTTCTGCTGTTGCAAAAGTAAATATCAGTCTGCACCTCAGCTCTCTGGCCTGTGAACTCCTGAACTGGGAAATGGGAGCCTTTTGACAAGATTGGCATAACCAGATGTTTGGCCCAAAGCCATAGCATTCTCCTCCAGGCTATCAAATCTGCTTTATGGGCAGCCATGCCCAGCAGATCTGGTATCCTAAGAAGCGTGTCCTAAACCCCATTGCCTGAGTGCACAGGGGAAGTTCCCTGGCCATTCCTCAGCTCACCTGCTGTGAGGTTTTGGATTGCTGCCCTCTGAGGGGGGCTCACGGAGATTATCTGGGGAGGGTGGGAGCTCCTAACATCAGAAGTGCTTATAAAACCCATGGCTGCTTTGGAGGGTTTACTAGAATTAGGAGGTCCTCTCTCCCCACCCCTTCTCCCAGAGCATCCAAATGAATTCACCTAGAATAGGTTGAAGGTGTCCAGAAATATCCATGTCTCAGCCCAGAGTAGCTGCATGGATCCTGGGACGGTGGGATTCCCCATCCCCTCTTGCCTCTGACCACTAACAACTTTGCTTACCCCAAAGTCCTATGCAAATACTGTCATTTCCTGCATGTGCCATGGGGTGGAAAAGTTCAGAAAGCACTTCCCTCTCTTATTGTCCTGAGAGTGGGTTGGCAAACCCAGCACTCCAACTCGCTTTGTTTCTATCAGGGATTGGGCTTTGGTGAGGAATCCAAACCTAACTTTCTCTTTACAGTTCTACCTGCACCCCTCTCCCCTCTTACTCCCCATTTTCCATTGCTGAAGGGCTGGTGTCACTCCTCCAGCACCTTCCACCCCTGCAGGTGGGTAGCCCTGGCCAACCCCAAGACTTCCTTCCAACCTCAAAGCTGTAGCCCAGCCCAGGAGAAGGAAGAAGCCCAGTCTCTGTCAGGAGCATTTCTCAGTTTCCCACTGAGGACACTACAGATGAGAGCTTGTTTCTGGTGTCCCTGACAAGCCAGGCAATTTTCTTCCCTCTCTCAGGTGGCAGAGATATCTTGCTTGCACTTTAAACAGACTTGGATGATAAACTAGAGTTTCCACACCGGGACTTATCTTTGTGCTTGTGGCCAAGGAGGCCCTGAGGTCAGGAGCTCATCTCGGCAGAATTTGTCCTGCTGAATGAAACGGGACAAAGGGAGAAAAATTAAGGCTAGACTGGCCAAGGACCTGTGGCTGAGAGATTCCCGTGCACAATCTGGAGAGTTCCTCTGATATAACTATGCAGAGCCCCTGATGGTGTGCATACTAAAGAAGGGCTGGAGCAAACAGGAAGATGCGAATTGGGCAGTTGTATTTATGGGTTCCTTTTTCACTCTTTATTGTCTAAAAAACTTTTATTGTGACTTTATTGCTTCTATAATAAGAAATGGGAGGAACTTACATTAAAAAAAAAAACAAAACCACAATACCAAACAACCTGACAGCCTATATACTTCACACCTTCCTGCTGGCTTTTGATGACACGTGAACTGCACACAAATGAGCAAATGACAGGGTGCTAATTGCAGTGTGGCTTCAGAACCAGCAGCTTGGGTGTTCTGCACAGCAGGACGCTGGTCCGACCACCTGTGGAGCTGGAAAGGAGTTTTGTTTTCCAGGACAAGGTGTCTGTGACCCTGTCCACTCCTAATTCAAGTTTTCATCCCTTCACCAGCCCCCTTGGAAGAACAAGGGTCTGGGTGGGAGACAGTGCATTGCATTTGAGCTTAGCTTGCAGCATGAGACCAGCGAAATGGGAAGTAAGCTTCTGTTGGTGCCTCAAGCCAGAACAAGCGCTTCCTCCACGAGGCAGAACCTCTTCTTTTCAGATTCTGAAAGCCAGGCTCTGAAAGAAGCTCTGCCTTGGGTAGATGTGCTCATTTGTACTAACTTTGGGAGAAGATGTGCTCACATGTTGTCATCTTTGCAGGAAGTCAGTGTTCCTTGTTGGCCTGGAAAGGAATGTGGCCTGCATGCATGAGCAGCTCCACATGTGGCCTTCATGTGGGAGCAGAAGGGAACCAGGAACCTCAGAGGCCAGAGCTTCTCTGTAGCAGCTTCCTCATCTGTGGTTAGAAGTGGTAGGAGGCAAATAGGATTACTTTTACAAAAAGCAGCCCTTTTACCTTCCTGGCAACATGGGACAGAGATCTTGGAATGAGCGGAGACTCAGCATCAAGAGATTGAGAAAAACCCTAGAATGAGCTGAGATTTAGCACAAGGGATTGAGAAAACCTCTACCAAAAGGGCGAAGAGGGAAATGAGACAAAGTGTCAATGGCTGAGAGATTCCAAACAGAGTCGAGAGGTTATCCTGGAGGTTATTCTTATGCATCAAGTAGATATCATCTTGTTATTCAAGATGTAATGGAGAGGCTGGAGGGGACTGCCTGAAAATGTAGAGCTGTATTCCAGTAGCCATGTTTCTTGAGGATGATTGAGTAACAGCTGTAACAATGTGACTGTGTGATTGTGAAAACCTTGTGTGTGATGCTCCTTTTATCTACCTTGTCAACAGACAAGTAGAACATATGGAATAAAGATAAATAATAGGGGGAACAAATGTTAAAATAAATTTAGTTTGAAATGCTAGTGATCAATGAAGGCAAGGGGTAAGGGGTATGATAGGTATAATCTTTTTTTTTTTCTTTCCTGTGTTCGTTTTATTTCTTTTTCTATTGTCTTTTTGTTTCTTTTTCTGAATTAATGCAAATGTTCTAAGAAATAATGAATATGCAACTAGGTGATGATATTGTGAATTGCTGATTGTGTATGTTGTTTTATTTTGTTTCTTATTTTTTTAATTAATAAATTAAAAAAAAAAAAGGCAGCCCTTTTACTTCCAGAAAAAACAGCTCAGCCTGTATTTCAGTCTAAGGGAATTCAGTCTAAGGGAGAAGCCAGCACCTCAAGAAGCTGACCCTCAGTGTGAGGCTCCTACTGTCCCAGTACAGCAGCAGCAAAGTTTCTCTCCGCAGCCTCCAGCATGGCTTTGAACTGACAGTCAGTAGGGCACGTTGACCCAAAGAGCTGGGAATCCAAGGGACAGAGAAGGTCAGGAGCCCAGGTCCAGCTGGTCAGTATCAGAGCCTCCAGGCCTTTATTGGGCTGTCTGGAACAGTTGTTAACATCTGCTGGGGGCTGCCTGACCCAGAGCCCATGTGCAGGGAGAACTACTCTCTAAGGAAACAGAAACTGAATTGGGATCTCATTTAGGCTTGTGCTGGTCTTCTCCTCCTTGAGAGTGAGCTGGTAGGGAGCTGCTTTCCAAGGCTCTGGGGTCCAGGAAAGGGGCCTCTTCCCAACAGCCTTCCCCATGTTCCTGGTAACCTGGGGCTACTCTCATGTGATGAGCACATGGCTTTCACGAGGAAAGAAACTTGCACAATCAGACAGAAATAGGAACCTGGAAAATAACTCAGTGGGGCTTTAAGGAGATTGGGCAATGAGTCGTCTGGAAGGTTTTGGGCCATGAGAGAGGGCTTAGAGTGAGGAACTAGGTTTCATCTGAGTCATGGCCGAGGTCTAAGAAGGCTCTGAAAGCTTGAGACTTCCGGGGGATTAGGAGACAAAGGGACAATGTCTTCCTGTCTCTGCCCTGTCAGACTAGAAATCGGACTTGGGGCTGACTGTGGAAAGGGTGGGTGGTGACAGAGGCTTGAAACAGTTGAGCATGGTGCTGAGGCCCCTGTGGCTCTGGGATGGGGGCAGCACCCACCATCCCGGTCTCTACCCTGAGGACCTTGTTTCCTGGTGGGTCTGAAATGATTCTCCTTGAAATGTTCCTTGCAATACTCAGATAAGCCTGAGCCAGACTGGGCTGGGGCAGGCTGGATGAGAGAGCTGATCCTGAGATTAGATCATCCCCCACAGCGTCGGAAAGTGCTTGCTTCCAGTTGCCTTTGCAGGGAAACCAAAATTCCTCGGAGTCTGTCCTTGGTCTTTGAAACTCTTGTGGGAAGGTTTCTCAGAAGTGCAGAGTCCTTCCCTAGGAAAGTGAATGTGTTATTCCTCGCTAGGTGGTGTTCTCTTCCTTGAGGGCCTTTGACCCTTTGCAGAGCACTCAAGAGAGAATTTTCCAGAAGTTCTGGGTCTACTGGTGCTCTTCTTTAAGCTCAGGGCAGCAGGAAATTTGGGAAGGGGGTTTGGTGAGGCAGAACCTACAGCTGTTATTCCTGTTTCTTCCCCGTTTTCCATGAGAGGTTAGCTAAGACCCCTGCTCCCTTACGTACCACCAGGGATGCTCCATGGATGGGCCTCCTGGCCAAGGAGCCGTTAAAAGACCTGAGAGCTAGACCTTTGTTGAAGGAAAGAGGGTGAGATGCATCTTCTTATCTTCTCTGCATGCTGCTTCCCCTGGAGAGTAGCTTATGAGTACTGTGCGGATAAATTCACATTATTGGCAAGTGCCAAGGATGCCTGCATGCCCTCGAACCCTGCTCCCTTACCAGTGAACATTAAAGAGATAGTCTGGTGAGCTCCATGATTGGTGAATGGGCACAGTCACGTGGTGGTTGGAAGTTTGGTGGTCGAAAGCCAGCCCTGAGTGTAGACTTGCCCCCACTACTTACAGGGGGCATGATTTTGGGTCTCCTCTATAAAGTGGGGATAATGACATAGAGGTGCTGAGTATTGAATGTCTGAGTGGAGCAAAAAGGACACATCAATGATGGTTGTGCTGGTTTGAAAGGAAATATGCCTCCTAGAAAAGCCATGTTTCCCTGGCCATTAGAGAAATGCAAATCAAAACCACAATGAGATATCATCTCACACCCACCAGAGTGGCCATTATCAACAAAACAGAAAATGACAAGTGCTGGAGAGGATGCGGAGAAAGAGGCACACTTATCCACTGTTGGTGGGAATGTCAAATGGTGCAACCACTGTGGAAGGCAGTTTGGCGGTTCCTAAAAAAGCTGAATATAGAATTGCCATACAACCCAGCAATACCATTGCCAGGTATCTACTCAAAGGACTTAAGGGCAAAGACACAAACGGACATTTGCACACCAATGTTTATAGCAGCGTTATTTACAATTGCAAAGAGATGGAAACAGCCAAAATGTCCATCAACAGAAGAATGGCTAAACAAACTGTGGTATATACATACGATGGAATATTATGCAGCTTTAAGACAAGATAAACTTATGAAGCATGTAATAACATGGATGGACCTAGAGAATATTATGCTGAGTGAGTCCAGCCTAAAGGACAAATACTGTATGGTCCTACTGATGTGAACCGACATTCGAGAATAAACTTGGAATATGTCACTGGTAGCAAAGTCCAGCAGGAGTTAGAAACAGGGTAAGATAATGGGTAATTGAAACTGAAGGGATACAGACTGTGCAACAGGACTAGATACAAAAACTCAAAAATGGACAGCACAATAATACCTAATTGTAAAGTAATCATGTTAAACCACTGAATGAAGCTGCATCTGAGCTATAGGGTTTTTTTTTTTTTTTTACTAATATTACTACTTTTATTTCTTTTCTCTATATTAACATTTTATATCTTTTTCTGTTGTGTTGCTAGTTCCTCTAAACCGATGCAAATGTACTAAGAAACGATGATCATGCATCTATGTGATGATGTTAAGAATTACTGAGTGCATATGTAGAATGGTATGATTTCTAAATGTTGTGTTAATTTCTTTTTTTTAAAAAAAAAAAGAAAAGCCATGTTTTAATCAAAATCCCATTTCCTAAAGGTAGAATAATTCCTATTCAATACTGTATGTTTGAAACTGTAATCAGATCATCTCCCTGGAGATGTGATTTAGTCAAGAGTGGTTGTTAAGCCGGATTTGGTGACGACATGTCTCCACCCATTGGGGTGGGTCTTGATTGGTTTATTGGAGTCCTGTAAAAGAAGAAACGTTTTGGAGAATGGGAGATTCAGAAAGAGCAGAGAATGCTGCAGCACCATGAAGCAGGGACTCCACCAGCCAGAGACCTTTGGAGATGAAGAAGGAAAACGCCTCCCAGGGAGCTTCATGAAACTGGAAGCCAGGAGAGAAAGCTAGCAGATGACGCTGTGTTCGCCATGTGTCGTTCCAGCTGAGAGAGAAGCCCTGACTGTGTTTGCCATGTGCCTTCTCACTTGAGAGAGAAACCCTGAACTTCATCGGCCTTCTTGAACCAAGGTGTCTTTCCCTGGATGCCATTGATTGGACATTTCTATAGACTCATTTTAACTGGGAAATTTTCTCGGCCTTAGAACTGTAAACTAGCAACTTATTAAATTCCCCTTTTTAAAAGCCATTCTGATTCTGGTATATTGCATTCCAGCAGCTAGCAAACTAGAACAGTGGTGAAGAGGACGCATTGATTGAAGGGCTTCCAATAACTGGGTGCTTTCGCCCACAAACTCACAGGGAAGGGGCCTCCTTAACTATGTGTGCTGGGAGGTCAAGAGTGTTCCAGAAAGCCTTCTTTATAAAAATCTAAGAAAAGCTGCAAATTCTGTTTTGTACCTGGATTTTCATGTTGAGGTACATTATGTTAGCAATCCTCTCCCTGTTTTCCACCAGTCTCTGAAGAAACTTTTCCTCCAGGCATCCATTCTAGTTCCACTCTCTGGGTCCCATTTTTGCCTCTGTGCAATTGCTGCTTTTCCTTCCACTCAGTATGTCCTACCTCCCCACCCCACTGTTTTTTGCCAGTGAATCACTAGGTATCCCCCAGGCCCCAGGACAAACACTCCTTCTTCCTAGAAGCCTGTACTCATTAACTCAGTTTGAAGTGTGAGCCCCCTGCCCCCATAACTCACCGTCCAGGCTACTGCCTAGACCCACCAGTCACTGCTTTGCCTCTTGGTGATTTCTGGGCATGCTTCAAATCTGCTATCCAAAGCATCCTGGGTAGAGGAAGCCTGCTTTATATAGGGCTCAGGGAATATTCAATGAGCTAATGAATGACTTTTCTAGCCCTCAAAACCCACTGCACTTCCTTGAGTATTGGAGAAATGAGAGATGAGGAAGAAGAAAGATTTTCCACTCCCTTATCAGCTACTGCCTGATCCTCTTATTTTTCAAGGACTCATAGACAGGTCAGCTACATGCCTTCATGTCCAGGTGAGAAAACCAAGGCCCGGAGAGGGGAAGGAAGTTCCTTGAGGATGCACAGCAGGTTAGTGGCAAAGCCAGGACCTGGATTTAGGGTTGTCCTTAGTTTTATGCTCTTTCCCTTCACAGTTGAAGAGGCAGTAGAATGTTGAGGGGCTAAGCCATGGATTCTGGGGCTACCATGGATTGCTGTGATAAGTAAATGATTTAATAAATGCAAAATGCTTAGATCAGCACTGTCATAGTAAGTGTTTGTTACTAGTGTCTTTATTATTATTCCTTTGCCCTTCACTGACACTGCCGCTTCCTCCTACCAGGAATGTCCCATGTCACTCCAGGGCACAGACGAAACCCAGTAGCATTCAGTGTACCAGAAAGAACATCTATACCAGGGGCAGGTGAGAAGCTGGCAGGCAGCTTATAGAACTAACTATCTGGATTACTGATCCCAATAGCCTAGGGACATTTTATGAGCCATCACAAACTTAAGACCCAACAAACCCGGCCTTAACTGAAAACTGGGTGTTTTATTTGTCTCGGTGTTTTGGTGAAGGGAAAATGAAAAGGAACCTTCTTGCCTTTTTCCAGGTGCCCAGCAGAGAGAGTTAAGTCTAGCGCTGTGCCCTTCTGAGCTCTTAGGCCTGCCCAGCGGCCACCATGGCTCAGTGCAAACCACAGCCACAGAGGGTCTGCTCAAGCCTTCTCTGTCCATCTGTCAGGCAGTGTGCAGACTCTCTCAAGTAAGTCCTTAGGGAGACAGGAGACCCAGAGTTATTTTCCTTCACACTTCTCCCATCATTGAACTGAAAGCAAGACTTCCCATCTGTCTGGTTGGAGAGCTGGTTGTGAGAGGTGCATCCAAGCCATCCATTGGGAGCTGGTGGGTGATGGCTTCAGCATCTCTCCATGCAATGAGCATCTTCTTTCTCAGGCCGCCCTCCAAGACAGCAGGGGAAGAGACAGGACTGGCATGCCCCCGGGGATGCTTTTTGCTGGGCAAGAGCTGCGATTTCCCACCTTCCCCTATAAACCAATTGATTGCAAATTTGGGGCAGGCCTCGGAAAAAGATTCTAAAAGAATTGAGACTAAAGTTCCCTTAGTGGGCTGAACCATTTCTGGGTTTCTATTCTATTTCCTTCTTGAAGTCTGATTGGGTAAAAAGGAGTGCAGCATAGAATCCTGGCAGCTTAGCAAGGGAGACTATGCCTTTGGGAATTTTTAGTTGGGATTCTGTGTGAGCAAAGAATTAATTGGAGCAGCAACTCTTCTGCCCCAGTTCCTATTCTAGGGTCCTCTTGTTGTTTTCTGAATCTCCAAAGAGCATGGCCATCCTAGACATGGCATCCCAACCAGCCCAACAGTTCTTTTTCCATTTGATGGAGCTGGGCTGACTGAGGCATCTGTACTCCCTCATTCCATGCTCCTGGTGACTAGGAACATATTTGGTCATTTATTCACTCATTTGCACATGCATTCATTGAATCCAGTATTTGTGCAAGTGCTGGGTTTATGGTGGTGATCAAGAAAGAAGTGGCTCCTACCCTCTCGGAGTTCTCAGTCTAGTAGAGGAGATGGAATTGAATGATTTACAAGAGCATTGTGTTTTCTGGAGGAGAGAATCACACCTTCCTGGTCTGGTGGTTGGGGAAAACTTCCTAGAAGTGATATCTAAGCTACAAATTGGAGAGTTAAATAGGAGATACCCAGGTGGAGTTGGGGAGGTGGGGTGGTGGTGGAGCATTTTAGACAGTGACAACAGTCTGTGCAAAAGTTCTGAGGAAGGGCAGATCACAGTGGCTCAGCGGGCCAAGTTCTCGCCTGCCATGTCAGAGACCCTGGTTCGATTCCCAGTGCCTGCCCATGCAGGGGGGAAAAAAAGTCCTGAGGGATAGGAAAAGGCAGGATCCGTTGGATGAATTAAAAGAAAGTGGATCAGGCCAGGTATTTTTGCAGAGAGTTGCCAAGGTTTCCTGTTTCAACAGTGCTTGAACAGAACCTGGCACTCACCCTCATGGGCCAATCACTCTGAGCCAGCCCTCTGCCACCCCCTCACAGTGCCCTTGGACTACCCCAAGGCACCACTGCTGCTTCTCAGTGCCCACTGCAGGGTTCCAGAGTGACAGCCAGGCCTTGGAGGCCACCAACCAACCGCCAGATCAACCCAGGGCTCTGTGCCCCTTCCATCGGCCTGTCCGTGTCTTACGATTTTGAATGTGATGATGTGGTTTGGAAAAACTTTGCTAAATATTTTCTTCACCAATCTCGTGAGGAAAGGTAACATGCTGAGGAACTCAGGAAGCTGCAGAACAAACGAGGTGGCCGGATCTTCTTTAGGATATGGGGAAACCAGAGCATGAGGACAGGGAGAGCGGGCTGCATGCAGTTGAGTGGGTGTGACACTTGGAAAAAGAGGTGACTCGGTCCCTGCAGCTGCACTGACCGGCCACTGATAAAACCAACCTCCCGCTTGTGTGACTTCATTACCTGAATGGGCTGGTAAGGGCTAGCCAACTTGTAGAAGATGGGAGCCCTGGATTCTGGTTTGGCAGAGTATGTCTTTGACAAGGACACTGGGAAAAGGTGATGAGAGAGCTGCGCCTTGGGCAGGGTTCCCCATAGCCATGGGGGTGGCTTCAGTGGTTACCATGGCAGCACATGCCTGGTGGGTTTACCTTTACCTTTTCCGTAAGTTGTATCGGCATTCACCAAGTTTTTCATTTGTACATTTCTTTCAAATGAAGTAATTTTGTGCCTCCACCCCCACCCCCACATGCAAAAAAGTGTGTAGGAGTGGAGAACAGAAGGCAAAGGGGAGAACTGCCAGATGAAGCTGGAAAAGAGTGGAGGGGCCAGGTACAGGGTCTTATAAGCCCACAGAGAAGATGGGAACTTCATCTTGGCCATGGTGGGAAGCCATAGATGAGTCTTAATAAAAGAGAAGTGACATGTCAGATTTGTTTTAGGAAATGCTCTCTGGTTTCTGGGGGATTCTGGGAACTTTTTCCTTCTAATGGACCTTCATGCCCATGATGCTGGTCTCATGAGACTTGGACCACTCAGGCCAACAAGTTGAAATATGATCCCCGTGTAGCCTTCACTGGCTACTGTAGCCAGAGTCTTGTCCTTTCCCATGCTTCTTCATTAGAATACTTGTCACATGTGCCGGTGTCTCATGTCTGCCCCTGGCATCAGACTATGTTTGCAAGACTGAGCTGATCAGCCCCATACAGAGTTCAAAGAGCTTGGGGAAGGGGGAATTAAGGGTTACAGGGTTTTGTGATGAGAAGCTGAACATGCCTTATGTAGAAGATCTGTGTCCTGGGACAGAGAACAGGGATGGCTGAGTCATCAGGTGGGAAGAAACACAGGGTGGTCCCGTGGCCTGATGGGCGTGGGAGCGTGGGCTGACAGTCTATGGTTTCTTCTCGGAGACTGGCTGCTACTTCCTAGCAGCCCAAGTCGGCTTGCCAGCCTGTGAGCATCTCCTTTCCAAGGGTCATGACGATCCAACTAGACCCAGGAGGATGTGCAGGGCTTCTGGGGAGGGGCAGCCAAGGGCTTGGCAATCCCTTGTGAAGGTGGCCTGGATCAGACCACCTCCTTTCCCCACCCCTAAGTTTATAAAGGTGAAATTAATTATGGTGGACACAAAAGGCAGCACTGATGGGGAACGGGGGAAGGGGAGACGAAAAGAGGGGCATGAGCTTGCCAAGGAGCCATCTTTGGTTCCCCCCAACCAAATGGTGTTTTCAACACCTACTGGCATTTGGGGATGGACATTCTTTTGGACAGTGCCACATATTGCAGGCCCACTCAGTGCCATCCGTGTCCCCTAGGCATCCTGACAACCTAAAATGCCCTCATACATTTTCCAATACTCCCCTCTCCTAATTGAGAACGCCTGCCCCAGTATTTATGGGGACAGGGTAATTACAGCTGAACTTCAGTTCCCCACAGGTGGCAAGCAAGGAGAATGAGGAAACAACCCCATGAAGGTAAACAGTGAAGGTTTTGTCCAGTGGGATGGTCATGCTCCCCAAGCCACTCTTGGGGCTCTTCATGTCCCCTGGCCCCAAGTGGAGTGCCTCCTTGACTTCTCTAGTCTCCGTACTCACCACGGTGTCCTGCAGTCCTGGTGGGATCTGTAGGGCGGCGCTGGGATTTAAGTGCAGGCATCGTTAGCCCCTCGGCTGGAATGTGGCATGACGCCTCTGGTGGCCGAGGCATCGCTGCCTTGGGCCGCCAGATGGCACTCGGGAGCCCGGCTCTGTGCCGCAGGACCAGTGGCAGCCGGAGTTGACTGCAGAGGGAACTTGCTTCAAAAAGAGGCCCGGCTCTTAAAGAGACACACCGGCAAACTTGAACAATAACCCCAATGCGAAGCTCCACTGATGACAAACACTGGGCGCTGATGCTTCACTCTTCTCGCTGTTCTTGAAAGCTGAGCTGCCAGCTCCTGGAGCCAGTCCCCTTGACAGGCTTTCCTCAGCCCCTGCGGCCACTCGTGGGCCTGACAGGGCCTGGCTAGGCCTGGCCGGTGGCGTCAGAGCTCCTGGCAGAGCAGAGCAGGGCTGGAAGGCATCTGCAGAACTCTGGCTGAAAGACAAGGAGCAAGGCCAGTTTCACAGGAGTGGTGACCGCAGGAGGCTGGAGGACCTGCCTACGAGCTCTGACCCGGCTGGACGCGCCCCTGCTCCCTTGTTGCTGAAAAGTTGGAGCTGTTGAAATTTACCTCTGGGCTCTGGGGGCTTGGAGATCCTTCTGCCTTCTCTTCTGCGGGCATCTTTCCAAATGCTGATGGGGACTGCTTGGTGAGTGAACCAGGAAGGGGGTCCTGGACCCTACAGTTGAACCCTCTGACTGACCATCTTAAGAAAACTCTCATGATGACCCCTGAGTGGTGCAATCTGAGGGAGACCGGCCGGGGGCTGCTTTAGCAGGGGCTTGGCACGAGGTCCTTCCTATTTTTGCAGCTTGTTTAATATAGTCTAAGGCTCTAAGGCTGCCCCTCTGCTCAGCATGCTGTGGCCCCCGGGAAAGGGCAGCATATTGGGGGGTGAGCTCCGCTGCTACAGGCCCTGGGTGCTTCCTCCAGGCAGAGGAGCCTAGGGAGGCAACCAGGGGCCAGGGCAGTTCTCTGGGGATTGGTTCTACATCTTGCTAGGGCTGCAGACCTTTCCCATGATTCAAGTTGAACCAAAACTTTGGTAGAGAAGTGAATAATTGCGGTGGGTCTTGAGGTCATCTCTGCTGCCTGCAAGGTCCTACTGTCTGCTGGGAAAGCAAGGAGGCTGGGAAGAGGCAGGTAGGAGGAGGGCAAAAGAACGCATTCCTTGTGGGTGACTCAGTGGAGGACTGGGGAATTATCTTCCTGAAGCAATGGGGGTAATTTGAGAACAGTAATTGATGCTCTGCTCCACCAAGAAAGGAGGAGAAAAACAGACCACCCAGGGTCTGCTAGAAAGCGAAAGTTTATGGTCCACTAGAGCTGATGGGAGGTTGGAGGTCATCTCCCTGATCCAACTGGATGCTCTCCTTCTATGGATATGGAAGCAGAGGCCAGAAAGGTTCAAGACCAGACATGGAGGTCTTGGAGGTTGGGGTGGGGGGTCGCAGGGGGATAGGGGTGTCATTGCATTACAGTCGGTGTATCTCCAGGGTCTTCTACCAGGTTGGGTTAGACGCTGGGTTTTGTTTTGTTTTGTGTGTGTAGGTTTTGTTTTGTTTTGTTTTGTTTGGAACCAGTTTTCTTTTTGTTTAATCACTAGTGGCCCGGGGGGATTCTGGAGTAATACCAGCTTGCATTTCTCTAGTAGCTCCAATTTCTTTCTTTCTGAGTTTCACTGCATTCTGCTTATTTGATTTGTTTGCTCATTTCAGCTCATACAGAGATTATACATGTGTGCTCCGGATTCAGACACTCTGGGTCCATTTCCTGGTATTATCCCCTGCCAGCTGGGCAACTGACTTAACCTTTCTGTGCCTCAGTTTCTTCTTCTGTGAAATGGAGATACTAGTAGTGCCCATCTCATTGCTTTATTGTGAGAATTAAGTAAAGCACATGGAACAGTGCCTGGCACTTAATAAGCATTCAATAAATGTTAGCTGTCATTAATGTCATTTACTTGATATGCATGAAAGAATGTCAGTCTACTGGGCTTTGGGCAGAAGGCTGACCTGGGGGCATGGTGAGGTTCTGGCTGCTTTGGAGGTCGACTGGCCATCCACTGGCTGGACTGAGCGCAGTGTATATCCAGAGAAAAAGATGGATCTGCCAGAGAGGGAGCAAGCTTGGGTTTTTTTGTTTGTTTGCTTTTTGCCTCACATTCTATTTTATTATTTTTTAAAAATTTGAATTCAAATGTGGAAGACCCTACCCCCTCACCACCTGTGCATCCGGCTGTGCACACACTGGGGCTCACTGCCTGGCCCCAGAGTAGAGAGAGGTGAAGGGATTTCCTTTTCCGAGGAAGTGACCTCTGGCTGATCTGGGAAGCAGGGATTGCCAGGGTCTTCCCTGTGTCTGCAGCAGAGCTGGGTTGCTGATGGTGAGGAGGAAGAAAAATGGAGATCCCCAATTTGGTTCTAAGCACAGTCACCTTTTTCCCATTCTGGCTAAGTGATTGGTAGAAGCAAGAGCTGGTTGTTGGAATGTATCTCATCCCCACTTGTCCTTCATTGCCAGCCCGGCCCCTGTGGCTGTGTACCATGCCCTTAAATCTGGGTGGTGAGGCAGAAGCAGGCAGGCCACCATGCTGGTAGGGTGATGGAGGAGTCTGTGGCACAGGCTGGGGGTGGGGATGGGGCAGGAAGATAGAGAGTATTGGCCCAATGGAGTGAACAGTGAGCAAGTGATGAGTGGCAGCTTGGGGGAGGCAGTGGATGGGTGCTGATTCAGTGCCTTGAGGTGCAGGCACAGGTTTGCACTTAGCTGAATCAGGGCAGTCTAACCACGTGAAAACTTCCCTGCTGTTCTGACAGATTGGGGTTGATGGTGAAAGCATTTCACAGTTGTATCGCCTATGGCAAAATGCAGATGAAAACGACTCCTTAACTCCTTCCTTCCCAGAGTGTGGCAATGGGTCTCCCCAACCTGCTCCCTGCCCCCTGTGCCAGGAATCTGGAGGCTTCTGTTCTGGTCCCAAATCACCCCACTGTTCAATGGTTGGCACATCTGTTTCCATTGCAAGGTTAGGGTCAGACCACGTGGGGTGAACATAGACCCGAGAACATCCAATAAAGGAATCGTAGGAATCTTGAAGTAACTAATTGCGCTTTCCTGAGACAGCTATGACCAAGACGGGGGCATGGAGACAGCAGAGGGCTGGAAAGGGTTCTTAGAAGGTGGTCTCTTACCCAGAGGACCTCTGCTACCCTGCTTTCACCAATCCAGCCGACAGTGGAGGCAGCATGCAATGGGCGACTAAGAGCATGAACAGACTGCTGGGTTTCAAATCCCAGCCCCCCACTTCCTGACCGAGTGGCTGATTCAGCTGCTGCTCAGTGCCTCAGTTTCTCATCTGGCTAATCCTTGTAGACAAAGCACTAAGATCCCAGCCAGACGCACAGTAGACATTCACTGTTGGTTATTACAGGACTCCCCCTAACAGCTCCGAGGATTTGTCTTTCTCTTTTTCCTATAATGTGTTTTGGAGTGGGAGGCTGAGGGCAGGATTGAACAGAATTTAGGAAAAAAGCAAACTATGGCAATGCTAAGGAGAGCAACTGCCACATTTTTGCTTTAAAAAATGCTGAAAATAGCTTGTTCAGCCTTTGTAGATATAAGTGTAAAATGTATGCAAATGTATGTGACTCACGCAAAGCATACATCCATGGCCTCACTGTCAGCACGGGATGTGGCCACCAGGAAGGTCCCTATGCTATGCAGAGAGGGCCCTGCTGCTGTGGCCGGCCAGTGGTAGTGGTGGTGGTGGTTGGGGAGGAGGCAGTGCTGCTGCTTCCCCAGGCTGGCGGCTCCAGGTGACCTCTGATGACGGCAGCTCATTTCCCTGTTTCCACCTTTCTCCTGGGTTCTGTGTCTTCAGAGTTCCCCGTGGGAAGAAGAGCGGTCCTCTCTGCTCCTCCCTTCTCACTGTCCCCCCTCTGGTACCTCCCAGAACCCACTTGTTCCCTCTCCCACCCCGGCTCTATTTCTGGAGGACCTCATTGGAGATGCACGCCTCCCTCCCTGCCAAGCTCCAGGTGCCTGCCTGGCTCTCCCAATCTTGTGTGCGAGTCAGGGATGGGTGGGAGGGTGACAGCTGAGCAGGGAGGGGGAGCGTGCAATCAAAAGATTGAGCCTGAGCCTGGAGGGCTGGGGTGAAGGCGGGGGAGCCTGAGTGGATGCAGGGAGGGCAGCCATGGCCTTTTGGTTGAAAAACACCTGCTGCAGCTACCCACCCATGGAGACTTTCTGCATGCCAGAGCACCCTCCCCTGCCCCTCCAGGGACCTGCACTGACTGCTGTGAGTTGGTGGTCACTACTTCCCCTCGGCCTTTCAGCTTGGAAGCCTCTGCTCAAGCAGCTTAAGCGGCTGGTTTCAGGCTTCTTTCAGCATCGTGGTTGCCAGTCTGCCTCTCCCCTTAAGAGCTAGACCCCTGGTTGTCCAGAATGTTCAGGTGGCCCGCCCCTCCCCCTTTCTCTGTGGATGCTGACAACAGTGGCCTCCTCAGAGGTACGTTTGTAGAGGTGGATGCTTGCAGGCTTTGTCCTTAAGTTGCTTGGGGGGTGGGGTGGGGGGAATCTCACCATTAATTATATCCGTTATACTACCTGATTAAACCAGCTTCAGTAGCCTGGTGCAGGGTTCCCTTGTGGGCCCACTGCCCCCCACCCCCCCATCCCTTGTGTTAAGGGAAGGAGCTTCAGCCCCCTGCCCTGGACTTCTCACCCCGCACCCCCAGTCCCTTTTCCAGAGCCCTGGCCCCAGGAGTCCTACAGGACTGAATCTGGGTGTGTGTGGCCTTGGCACGAAGGCCCCTGACCTTTTCACTGATCTTGGGGTTTCTTTGTTAGAGGGAATTTTGTTTCTGATGATTCTGTTCTCAGAGGCATCTTGTCCCCCAACTTCCCTCTACTCATATGTCATTTTGCATCCATCATAAACCTCCAGGGCCGTGCTAGGGACCTCCAGGGAAAGTTCCGGGAGGGGACCTAGTGGAGACCCTGGAGCATCTTCTGTACCCCAGTTAGTTCTCCTGCCAAAGAAGGGCAGGTCTAGACGATTTTCCTCCCTCCTCAGTCCCTCCCAATCCCCACCTTTCTCCAGCTGCTGCCCATAGGACCGCCCCATTCTTAGGTCAAGGGTATTTAAATGAATGAGGTAGCATTCTCAAGGTTTGGAAGACTGGAGTCCCAGGCTGCCAAGCCTTCCCACGACACAGGACATTAACCCTATCTGTGCCGCTCCCCAGGCTTGCCTAGGGGAGGGGCCTGGCAGCCTCACCAGCCCTTCAAACAGCGCTTAGAGATCCTGGGGTGGCAGGTGATGTCACCCCTGCGGGCCCATAAGTCTCCCCGCGGCACCTAGTCTGCGGGTTGCCAGAATTCTGGTGAGCCCGGCCGGGGGCGGAGAGGGAGCCCGGGCTGGCGTCGCCGCCCGGAGACCCCCCGCAGGACCACTCCTCCAGCACCCGTCGGAGCCCCTCTTGCTGGGCGTCCGTGGGGACGCCGGCTGCTCCCCATTCCGCCACCGCACCCCTCCCCCCGCCCCGGGGCCCGGAGGCGTGCTGCGGCGTGTGAGCGGGGACGCGGCGGAGCCTCGCGCCGATTGGTCGCCGCCCCCGGCCGCCGCCCCCCGCCCCTGGAGTGCGGCGCAGCCCCCGGGAAGTTGCTAGTCGGCCGGCGGGCTGAGGGGCCGCGGCTCCCGGATCCGCCGCGGGGCCGGCCGCGCCTGCAGCGGCCGGAAGGGTGCCCGGGGGTGCTCGCCTCCCCTCGCCGGCTCTCCCCTGCTCTCCCGGCAGCTCGCTCCTCCCTGCTACCTGTTTCCCTGCCTCCCCCGCCTCCGCCCCGCGCTCGGGAACTTCGCCTCCGGGGCCGGCCGCCCCTCCCGGCTCTCCGCCCGCCTGCCCGCGCGCCGCCCGCGCCCTTCCTCCTTTGTTGTGCGATGAGGGTCGGGTTTCCCATCTGACCGAGCCGCCGCCTGGGCCGCGGGCATGGAGCCGCTCAGCCACCGGGGCCTGCCGCGCCTCTCCTGGATCGACACCCTCTACAGCAGTAAGTGCGCGCCCGGGAGCGCGGGAACGGGCGCCCCGCGCGGGCTGGGGCTGCGGGCGCCGCCGGCCGGGGGCCCTCGCGATCCGCCGGGTCGGGTCCCCGGTGCGGACTTCCCGCGAGTCGGGTGAAGGGGGAGACTAACTAGATCGACGGGGCCAGGAGAGCTGTCACCCCCTCCCACCTGTTGTGTAACCGATCGCTCCCCACCTCCTAAGAAAAGAGGGGAGAGCCCTTTTTCAGAGTGCTGCCTCGGCTCTCCGACTCGCTGCTCCCGCTTGTCCACGCTGAAGCGGAAAGGCCATTTTGGGAGAAGTCCTTGGCGCCCGCGTTTGCCCCCTCAGGGACGTCTCAGGCCGTTGGGTGTTGCGGGGTGAGGGGTGAGGTCGGCGGGAAGAGAGACTGTAGGTGCAGGTCTCTTTGGGTCCATTTGGATGAAGAAGCTGAAAATCCCCGGCTCAGCAATCTTTCCTGCCAGCCTTATCATCACCACCCCCACCCTTACACTCACCCCCAAAAATAAATTTAAAAAAACCCAAACCATATCTGATTCTCCGCCTCCTCGCTCCCAAATCTGCCTCGGTCATGTGACTGCGCCCGCGCTGCCGCTGGGGACGGATAACTGATTACTGGTATAGACTGGGGGCCTAGACCAAGCTGGGAGTCACTTTCCCCAACCCGCCCCCCACACACACACACACCTTGCTTAGGTGGCTAAAAGGGCTCTGTCTGTTCTGCCCACCCCTCCCTTAAGACAGCTTCCCCAGGCGCTTTTGGTGATATTGAAAGAAGGTTCATCCGTATCTAGGGAAAAAGGAAAGTGAATTGCTGCCCTTCCGGATCCACTTCGATGGGACGTTCCCACTCTCCCTGGCACTGTCTCCTGCTCTGGAGCCCGCAGGCAGGGGTTAGGGGCGGTGGGTGGAGCCACATTCTGGTTCTGGATACTGGATGCTGTGGGATGAGGTCATTCCTAAGGGTCAGCCTGGCTCAGGCTCCTTGGTAATCGTCATATGGGTTGCAGAGTGAGCAAGAGTGATGCCTTGACCTGATTCTTGCCCTGAGGCTGTGTAGTGCCCAGCACACAGCCTCTGACCTCTGCCTCCCCTTGGGTCCCCAGCTTGCCTCCTCTCTGCCCACTCCTCCTCCCTCTCCTCCCCCCAGGAGCTCTCCTTGGGATGGTTCGTTCTGTTTTGGATTTTCAGCTTCAAAGGGGCAAAGCCAGATCCCCTGGGTGTCAGTTCTGCGCCAAGCCCAGCGACTCCATCTGCTTCTCTCCTGGCAGAGGCCAGCACCGTTGGGTGAAGGTCAGGGCCCATGGCTGTCTTGTGTGTGTACATGTGTTTCTGCATGAATGGGGGCTCACATCTGTTCAGAACCCTGCTGCTAATCAGCAACTGACCCTAAGGAAGGATTAATGGTCTCTTAGCTGTGCTCTTGCAAATAGCCATCATAACAATGCCTCATATTCACAGACTGCTTATTCTTCTGAATATTTCTTGCTCTTTGCAAAACCCGGGACTGCTTCCCTATTTCCCAAAGTGTGGTATCTTATGGACACCTGTTTTTAGCTTTCTCTCCATTGCCCTGAAAAAGACTTCCACCACTTGATCATTTCCAAGTTTTCTATTCCTACCTCGTTGCCCCCACTCCTGGAGCAGGGATCAAGATTGCCTCAGGCTACCTTGGAAATTCCTTACCAGAAGGAAGGCAGTACAGAAAGGGAGTTAGTCCAAGGGCCCCTTTGGGGGTGCTGGTTAGCTAGGCTAGACTCAGGGAGGCTGCCACTTGAACTTGAACTGCTGCTGCCCTGGCCTCTGGGCTCCTGGAGCAACCTGCAAGGTGATATGGGGGTAGGGGAGGCACTGACTTGGCAGCAGCCTGAAGAGTTCTTGCCTCCCTCTGTATAATGGCTTATTTGAGAGCCGTAGGATGAGGCTTCCTGGGGAGGTGCTGTGCAGTCATGTTTGGGCTGTTAGCCATGAAGTTTCCTCTTGACAAGAGCCTAAATTAAAACAAATACCCGGGCTGTCATTTGCCTGGCAGCATGGTGTTGTGCTCCCAGAGGAAGTCCCTCTGCCTCTCAGGAAGCTGTTTGCTCACAATCCTAGGGTGGCAAGTCCCCACAAAAGCCAAATCCATCAGGGATGGTAAAGAGGGTTGACTCAGCACACAGGTGGCTGTTGTGACTTCTTAGAGATGTGCGTGTTGTAGAAGTAGAGGCTCCTCCTAAGCGTTGCCTCTGATAACAGTGATAATAGCATCTCCTGAGTACCTACTATGTGCAGCCACTTTTCATCCATCCTCTCCAAGCCTCACAATTCTGCAAGATAATCTTTTCTCCATTGTGCACATTCAGAGAGAGAGACTCAGTAAGCTCAGGTCACTTACTCAAGGTCACATAACTGTGAAGTGACAGAACTGGAATTCAGATTGTACCTTGGACATGTCTGAACATATTTAAAGCTTTGGAATGTCATGGAATAGGGATATTTATCCCTTTGACCCTCCGTCTCAGAGCTGACTGTGAAACCGTCCTTCAGGGTAAGTGGCCTCAGTAACTCAGACCCTAACCTGTTCACATAGTCTCTGTTTCTTGCAGGAACTGGGGACTGGTCTTGGAATCAAAGCAGGGATAATTGAGGCTCTGCCTGAGCCCACCAGGGTCAATAATTCTCTCTTGCCAAGGTACCAGGCTGCTGACCCTCATACCACCCCCACTCCCACCCCGTGCTTCTTGCCTTTGGAGTTGTCAGCTCATTATTTCTGGCTTCTGCATCTGTGCCACTTCCATTGCAGACTGATGGTCATTTGATAAGAGGTGGGCCACAGATCTTCTCTCTCCCCTATGGTAGAAATTCTGATGCTTTAACTCAAGGAGGTGGGTTGTATTCCTGTTCCCAGTGAGATCTGGAACTGATATACTGCCGAGGTAGGTAAAGGTTCCAGCCATTGCACATTCCTGTCTTTGACCCACTCATTTTCCTACATTAACCCAATAATGTCAGCTTCCCTCTTCAAAGCCTTGCTATATTCTTTCTTTGGGGCTGGTGTGATTCTCTCTGTGAGGGTATTTTCTTCTTCATCTTGTCTCCTCCATGTCTTTCACTCACCCCCTTTCCATCAAAACACTGATTACCTTCTCGTTGCTTTCTTCTATGTCATGGGATTAGGTTGTATTAAACTAAATTGTCAAGAATAATCCCAATTTGGAGGAGTTTTGAAACTTTCTCTAACCCTGTGAGTGGGGACAGACCTCTGTACAGATCTGAATTGAGTTGTATACATGCCCCATGCAGGCTAATAACTTGGCAGCTCTTCAACTGGCAAATCTTTAAATATGTGCTCAGTGTTCATTTACAAAATAGGCTGAGGGCTGCATTTGTGGGCTCTTCTTTTCCATTTCTGCCTTTTTTTGTGTATGTGTGTCCTAAGCAATTCAGCCCTGGCCTCAAGCGTACTTATCCTACTGAGCCAAGCAAAAGCTTGCAGTTATTTGGAGCACAGAGAAGGCAGTGCATGACCATCTGTTGTTACTAGAACCCTCCTTTTGGATCTCATGTCTCTTACACCAAAAAGCTTAACTCTCCCTCCCAACCACAGACAGTGTTCTGGGAAGTCCTGTTTTCTCCATCTCACATTTCCAAGGGATATTTCAATCTCTTGGAGATATTTTCTTGCCTGTTATAGATTCTGTGCTCCATCTAGAGTGCCAGAAAAGAGTTTGGGGCTGTGGGGATAAAAGCCCATCTGCAGATGATCATGAGCCTGCCTCAGTTTGCCATGTTATTCTTATGTTAGTTATGCCAAAGACCAAGCCAGTGTCCTCACAGACTATACGAGTTTGACAGAGCAGTTTTCAGGCTGCATTAGACCCCTTCTGCCCCCATACACTAGGGAGAACCTGCAGGTGGGCACTTTCTTGTTTTCTCAATAGCCACCGTAATTTATTCCTTCTTGTCAATGCCAGCACATAATTGGCATGGCTGCTAGAGTCTCAGAGGTGGGGCTGACAGAAGGATTAAGTCATCTACTCAGAGAAACTTGAGTTTTTTGTTGTGATTGCTGCTGCTGCTAGTCTTTGGCAAAAGGAGTAAACGGTGGGAGCATTTGTGGCGCATTAGCTGGAAGATACTGTCAGGTGGATAGAAGATGGGGGTTGATGAGAAAAATCCATTCTGTCTCACTCTTGGGGACAGGTTGGAAGACTGAGGCTGTTCTCTAAATTATGGTCAGTGTTCTGGGGCAATTCTGGCACCTTCTTTGTGCATACTTCTCTGTGAAGTGAAGCTGTAATGCTGCTTGTGGGTGCTATGTGGATTAATTTGTCTATGTTTATAAAATGCTTTGAAGAGGCGGAGTTCTTTTGAACTGCTCAGCTGTCTGGCTCATCATGGTCCCCATGACTGAGCAAGGCTCCGTGAAAGGTTTGTCGATGAGTTTGGAGGCTGGGAATGTGGTGAAAGGACTGGTAGGAAAAGAATGTTGGATCAGGCCATGTCCTTGTGTGTTGCTAAGCCCAGTGCCTCATGCATAATGAGCCCTGGATACATAATGGAGTATGAGAGAGAGAAGAAACTCCTGGGTTCTTGGCTCCTTTACTCCCTATTTCACTGGAAATCCCAGAAATCCATTAACTGGCTCATTCACAAGTTTCCTGGTACGTGGATTCGGTAATTGTAGTAGATTGTAGTGGAATGGGAGACCCCCACCCCCACCCCCACCCCCCACTCCCCACCCAGGGGAGGCCTGTGGATTTCTTAGGACTTGTGATTGGAAGATTATACTGTCAGCATTTGTGCTGCAGCTGGCTCAGCTGGAGCCCTTTGGGGGCAGACCAGGGGCTTCCAGCTTCAGGACAACTCTGGGTCATTCACCTTCCACCAGGCCTCTGGCTGTGGTAGGCCAAGGGCTTCCGGAGCAGGGCAGGGTGTACGGTGTGTACCCACCATATTCTACTTATGGGTCCTTGGCACTTCCCTCCCAGTGACTGCTTATACTAAGGGGACAGGCCTGAAGGCCCACCTGTTTCCAGGGGTAGGATAGGGAAGGCTGTTTTTGACTTCTGGCCTTGACCTGTCCCAGCTTGTATTTCTTAGGGCAAGGTATGGTCAGTTGGAGCCACAAATGCCCCTTCCTGGCAGCTGCAGTGTTCTGCTGGTCCCTGAAGCTGGGTGAGAACCCTGTCCAGACCTATGAATTGGGAAGAGGGAAGAAATTTGGGCAGGCAGATTACAGAGCGTGCTCCAGTGTAGGTTAAGGGCAGATGTCCAACTCTAGTCCCAGGTAAACTACAGAAGACATTTGGCAAAGAGCTGCTTGAGCTGGGGCCAGCTGGTACTTTCAACACTTATGGGTAGATAGCTGGTCTTTGTCCCCAGATTTAGCCCTTATTTGGTCCTTTCACTCAGTTCTCTGCCTCCAAGCTTTATTCCTGTCTTCTCCTCCTGCCCCTTCCTTCCCTGCTATACACACAGAGCAAAAGACAAATTCAGGTTTACCGGCTATACCGAAAACTATAGGGTCAGCCTGGTCTTCAGAAAGTAGGAGCAACAGGGTGGCTTCTTCAGTAACCTAGTTGGTCATTCTCTCACTGCTCACCTCTGATGCCCCCATGTCCCTCTGGGCCACAGATGGGCATGTCAGATGTCAGTGTTTTGCTGAAGGTGAGCAAGTTCCAGGAAGGGGTTAGATAGCTGCAGTCCTCAGGTGGGCCAGTGTCAATAGCTTTCAGGGTCCTTGTCACTCTAGGCAGCATGGCTGTTGACCTCCCTGGGGTGTCGGGGGAGCTGGCACCACCTAGAAAAGCCCTGTGTTGACTAGAGATGTGTGGGTTTACTCAGAGCTATTGGGGAAGGATGTGGCCATAATTACCTTCATAGGATTGAAGGGCTGATCCTATTAGTGTGCTAGGCTAACCCCGTCCTCCAGGGCATTGCCTCCTGGGCAGCAACAAGGGTTTAATAGATCAAGATTATGGAAACCAAAGATGCTGTGTAATTAAGCCCAGTTATTTCCCTGGCTGGGGCACATCCACTCCCTGCAATTGATTTCCTCATGTGTAGTCACTCTGTTTAGCTACACGTCACTCTGGCCTTAACAGCCTGTAGGCCACCTTTTTGAGGGAGTTTCTTCCTTGAAGGCCTCGTTTTAGGAGAAAGACCCCCTTTCTGAGAGATTTGGGATCAGGGTGGTGGTGTGTTCTCCGTGACATCACCCCCTGGAGTGTGCAATGGGGCCCTGTTTGGGAATGTGTCTGGGTTCTGTGGAGGTACACAGAAACTCCACCCTTGGGCCTCTAGAACCACTGGGCCCAATGAAAAGAAAATCCATTGATCCTGCTGAGTTCATAGAAACTCGATTTTCCATTTGGCCTTGGAAAAATGGAAGCAACTTAACATTTAACCACTTTTACTCTGTGCCAGCTGCTGCCCCAGGTCCTTTCCTCACATTGTCGCAACAACCCAAGTAGGGTATGTGCTGTTACCCGTTTTCCAGAAAAGAAAGCTTAAGCCACCAGAGTTTAAGTCGCTACCGGTCTCCCATTTTATGCTGGATCTGCTCTCAGATCTCTCTGACTCTAAGGCTCATTTGGCTTCCAACAGCAATAGCCATTATAGTCAACACTGATTGAGCACCTACTATGTGTCAGCGTTCTGCTAGGTATTTCACAGATACTAGCACCAATCCTCAATAGTCCCATCTTATGAGGTGGAAGTTATTACTGCTACTTTTAGGGTGGAAACTGGGACACGGGGAAGTTGAGCATTAATTCATGGTGCTAAAGTACAAGCCCGGAATTGAATCTAAGGTTGAACTGACTCTGAACTGTCCTCTCCCCACCCCAACCCCCACCCTCACCTCTCACGGGGTGCCAGAAAAGTCCCCTCAGCAGCTGGTATCTCGCGGAGGTTGAGCATTCTGGCTCATCTCTCTATTTGGAATGACGCCTATGAAGACTGGGTCTGAGTCTCCTCCACGGTATATGCAGTGCACTGTAAGTGGTTACCAGCTGACCCTTAACTGGTTGCATGGAAGGAGGGCTGCCTCCTCCAAGGGCAGGTCTGTAGGAATGTGCTTGGGGGCCCATATCCAAGCATTACCTTGTCCCTGGGGTTATTGGCCAGAAGGGCTGATTGTTAATACACGAGCAAACAAATAAATAAATAAAGGAGGAAAGGGGGAGAAAATAGACTTCAGAGTGGTGTGGCAATGAGAGCTGAGTTTCTAGAGCAGAGCAGAGCAGGGCCAGAGGCAAGGAAGTGAAGACTTGGGAGGAAGAGGGGATTTGGCAGTGCCGGAGTGTGCTGGCCTTGTTCTCGGGCCTTTTTGAATTCACCTCCGCAGTTTCAAAAGGAAAATAAAGAGAGCCCTCAGTCGTAAATCAGGCCACTGAACACCAAGGTCCTTTGCTGAGGCCCAGATCCGCTGTTGTGTTTGAACTCACCCACCCACGCTGCAGCATGTAAATGATGGGGGCGGGGGTTGGGCAGAGCCTCCAGCCTACTCCCCGCACCCGCCAAGGCCCCAAACCCCAGAGAGTGCCTGATGAGAGGTCAGCCCGCTGGGGTAAGCCTGGGCGTGGGGCTTGCACCTCGGCAGACCGCCCCCCTCCCCTTGGTTGGGGCCAGAAAGGCCACTGCAAAATTGGATGGTTCCTTGCACCAAGTGTGTTTGAGTAGTTTGGGGGAATAGGATAGAGGGGGATGAAATTCTTCCCCCAGCTGAGAACTAAAGAAGGAAGGTAAAAGTAGGGAAGAGGGGGGCTCTTCTTCTTCATTCTCTTCCTCTCCCCTTGCTGAGTTAAGTTCAGTGGCAGCTTACTTCGTTCACTGAGTCTGGGCATTTTTTTTTTTTTTTTTTTGACATGGGCAGGCACCGGGAATCAAACCCAGGTCCTTGGGCATGGCAGGCAAGCACTCTTACCTGCTGAGCCACTGTGGCCCGCCCAAGTCTGGGCATTTTTAGGCACCCCCTGCTCGGTCGGGTGTCGGGACCCATGAACCTCTCTGCTCTCCCTCAGTCCTTAGCCTTTTTGTAGGGGTGGAGGCAAATGGGGAATTTCAGTTGCCCACAGGAGTTTCCCAGCTCCTTCTCCTTCTCCTCCCACCACCCAGCCCCCTCCTTCCTGCAGCATCCGGCCCCTGCTGTGCCCTGGGAAGAAATACATTTACATGTAAGCCGGCACAAACACACACACACACACACACACACACAACTGAAAGGAAAGTTTCAGGAAGCAGTACTCACCTTTTCTATTACATTTGTGATGCACCTTATTTTTATGCCCTTCTATTCCATTCCATTTTATTCCACTCCATTTAAAAAAAGGCGGGGGGAGGGCGGCGCTAGTCATGACCTACCACATTGATTTCATGGCCAGCAATATGAAAAACACTGGGCCAAATGTTCTCAGAGGGCTCTTATTAACTCTAGGGAATATCAGTCTGCCAAACTTTAGTCATTTATATATACCACCGTTGGAATTTTTGCCATATTCATCCACGTCTGTTTTTATAGACTTGATGTTTTTCTTCAAATTGACCCTCTGTTTAAATTGTAGAAGTTGAAAGGAAACTAATGGAAAACTTGTGCCACTTGCAATAAATAAAAAGTGACCATACAAGTAAATGCAGTGACTACTACTAAATAATGTTATTAGATATTAGTTATATGCTGTTGCTGTTGGAAGCCTGGGCCTCCTGTTTCTTTGTTTAAGAGGGAGATAGAGGGTAGAAGAATGTTAAAGACGTACTGGTTCCAAAGACTTTCTCCTTCAATAATAGAAAAGACTGGAGGAAATCAGGAAGGGTATAATTTTCTCAACATGTGATTGGATGTAATTTAATGCAGTGTGACGAGCAAGCAGTCTCTAATCAAAGGAATCTGGGGCCTTCTATTTTGGTGTCTTCTCTTTCCATCTACCCGAAATCTGGGGCCCCAGATTTCCAATGGTGGCTTTCTCTTAGGACCAAATACACTAGAGCAGCTTCTCAAGCCTAATGTGCATTTCGATTACTTGAGGATCCTGTTAAAATGCAGATCCTCATTCGGTAGGTCTGGGGTAGGGGCGAGATGCCACATTTCCAGCAAGTTCCTAGGTGATGCCAGTGTGTGCTACCCTTTGAGTAGCAAGGCTCCGGGGTCCTTGACTCCCACTCATAGGGGTCTGATTGTGGTCTCCAAGCCAAATGTGGGCTCCAAGATTCTGGCCAGAGGAAAAGCAACCCTGACACATCTCTCTTTGGGGCCCATTTTTCAATAAAAATAAAAATAGCAAAGCAATTGATTGGACTCCTATAGGGCACACCAGACTTGAGCTCGATTTGTCACATTCTCGATCTCCTTGGCTCTTCACAGCAGACCTGTGAAGGGTTGCCCCTCATTTTAAGGTTGAGAAGAGGGAGTGGCCATTGTGACTGGCCTCTGCTGGTGGCTTCTAACAGGGGTCCCAGCAGGTCGCCTCTGCCCACCCCCTACCTGAGTGACAGACCAGGCAGCTGGTCCTTGTGAGTGCCTCTGTCTAGACAAATCCCATACCCTCCCTGCCGCCCTCCTCCCCTCCTCGCTTGCAGAGCCTAAGTCAGTGTTAATGGAGCAGAACACCGGGGTTGTTCATTTTCCAGCGCATCAGTGAGAGGGCTAATGAGAGACCAGCTGGTGTACCACCCGCCGTGGCGGGAGGGCTGCTTTCCTGTGAGTTAGGCCAATGAGTGGTTTGCAGACCCCAAGGCAGCTCCAGGAAAACGTTACCCCCTTTGGGGGGTCTGGATGGGCCAGTGGGTGTCAGGTGCCATCTTCATGTGTAGAACATTTAGAGGACAAACATAGGAGCTGGTTCCATCTCTTTTGTCCTGGAAAGGAAGGATGGGACCTAAATTTGATGTCGGAAGAGCTGTCTTTGGCCTGGGAGCCCTTTGGTGGTCCCAAACCTCTCCCTGACCTGAGACATCACTCCATTTTGTTGTGGCTACACTGAATCCCTTTTCACCAGCTGCTTCCTTGCCCAGAAACCTTCAGTGGAGGATTTTTCCCATCATTTCTGGTCGATATGGGCATCAAGTTCCTCCATGCTTGGCGACTTCTCACTCTCCATTCTGGTTTCCCAGCCTTCCAGTACAAGTATTACCCTACTCTAGCCAACGAGGCCACTTGCTATCCCACAGCAAACCTCCTGGGTTGGTGAACTGCCCAGCTTCAAGGCTTAGCTCATGTACCACCACCTCCAGGAAGCCTTCCTTGCATGATTATAGCTTGTCTGGGTGAAATCTCCAGCTTGCTTGGGGCCGCACTACTTAGCACTCTCTTATCTATTGCTTTATTGTGTTTACCTGTCTTGTGTTTCATGCTTGTTGTCTTTTCTCCTCTACCAGACTCTAAACTCCTTAGAGGCATGGAGAAGAATAACAAAGGCTGCCATTTAGAGGGTGCCAGACATTGTCCTACCACTTTACAAACAATATCCCATTTAATCTTTTACCACCCTCTGAGTTCCCAACTATTTTTATCCTGATCTCAAGGATGAGGAAACTTTCTCCAAGACTGCAGAAGTTAAACTGCTGTCCTAAGGCTACATAATCTCGAATGTCGTCTGGGATGCCTGGATCTGGGCTCTTTACCAATGGGGCCCAAATGTCAGGACTTCCATATGAGAACTCCCTGGGGTGGGGCCTGGGCATCTACTTTTGAAAAGCTCCTGTGCTTGCCAGGTCCGATTTGGGGATGACGCTTCACCACTTGACTGTCCCTCTGTCGGAGCGCTGAGCTCATGGGGGCTTTAGAAATGCTTTGTGGATGGGTGAGGAGGTTATGAAGAAAAGAGATGCTCTGAGGGCCGAGTTGGTTCTAACACAAACCTGCCTAAAAGAACCTTGGAGCCAGGAGGATGAGCTGAGGAGGTGATGCTGGGCAGGAAGTGGGTAGAAAGCAATCTGGAAGAGGATGCCGGGGAAATTAAACCAGCCACCTCCTCCTTGCTCCAGCCCTAATGCACAGCCCCATCTAGTCCAGAGTATATTAATCCAGGCATCTTGTGAAAAATGCAGATTCTGACTCAGTAGGTCTGGGGCAGGGCCTCAGAGTCTGCATTTCCAGCAAGTCCCAGCTAATCCCCATTGCTCTTGAGGACCACAGGGAGTGGTGAGGACCTGGACTCCTGCAACCTCCGGGCACCCAGCCATCCTCCAAGAGCATCCAGTTGTGTCACTCGCTCACCAGTCCAGCATCTTCCTGTAGGATAAAACCTAGACTCCTGGGCCTGGCCTGAGGATTTCAGCTCCAACCTCAGCTTGCAGCACTCCCTCCACACTCCAGCCCTCCAGCCACGCTGAATTCCTCACAGGTTCCCAGGCACACCGGGCCCCTTGGTAGTTAGATACCTTTCAACATGCTCTCTCTCTTTGGCCTTCCTTGGCCAGGTTGGAGTAAGTCTGAATCTGACCTCCTTGGGAAGTCATGGAGGGGGAGTGGCACTAGACCAGAAGGGCTGGCCCTGAGAGAAGCCCTCCAGAGGTCTCTGGGACCCTTCCCAGCCTCTTTGCCGCCAAGGTCAACCACCATCCTGGGCCTTACAGCGGCATGCAGTCAGGTGACTCAATTCTCCTGCTTTGAACTTTTGCCATTCCTTGCCACCTTTGAGTAAAAATAGAGCTGAGAACCACTGAAGTGAGATTCCAGCCCAGAGAGGGGGGCAGAGGCGGGGTACCTGCGAGGAGGCAGGTGCTGGGCCCTCTGTGTGGGAGGAGCCCCTGAGAGCCTGAGGGTGGCTGCTGCTGGGGCTCAGTGTCAGAGCTGTCCTCACTTTAAAGTTTTCTCTCTTGGCTGTGGAAATATTTCTGAACCTCTTGGGCCATTTCCTCTGACCCTTCCTGAGTTTTCTCCCTGGCTTCTTGCCTCCAGCGTCGGGGGTTCCTCCCGGAAAGCATGTGGGAGCCGCCCTGGCTGGACCCCACCCTCCTGCAGGAAGGCTCCCTGTAGGCTGGCTCCCTGGTGTGCAGACTCCCTTGCCAGGCACTAAGGAGCATGTTCTGATTGCGGGAGGTGACGGAGGGCTCAGTCTCTGACCCTGCACCCCCCTCCCCAATTCCGAGAGGAAAGTTGCAGCTGGAGGGAGGCAGTGTGCTGCTGAGAGGGAACATGGCCTTTGAATGCCTGCTTGGATCATTACTTCCAGCCATTCACTTAATTTCTTTGAGCTTCATTTTCCTCATCTATAAAATGGGAGCAACCATTCCAAACCCCACCGATAGGGTTGCTTGATTTAGCAGATTAAAACACACGATGTGTAGTTAAATTAGAATTTTAGATAATCAGTGAACAGTTTTTAGCATAAGTATGTCCCATGCAATACTTGGGACATACTTATGCTAAAAACTTATACATTGCTTGTCGGAAATTCATATTTAACCTGGGTATCTTATGTTTTCTCTGGAGTCCCTCCAATTGGATTTAATGGTGTGTATGTGACGCTTGCCATCTAGACATGCTGTGCCCATTTCATTCCTTTCCTCTCTTCTCAATACTATCCCTTGACTCCCCAGAGACAAGTTGAATGAAAAATTTCTGAGATTAAATTTGTGGCATTGTCATAGAAATGCTGAGATTTTATTTATATAGTGGATGTGAATAGTGGAAAGAGGTCAGTGATCAGAGCTAACCCTTCCTTAGCTCTTGCCTCATGCCCCACTCTGTTCTGTGCACTTTTTCATGCATCAACTCCTTGTTCTTCTCAGTAATCCCATGAAGAAGACACTGATTATCTCCACTTGACAAATGAGAACACTGAGGCACAGATCAGGAGAATAGCTCTCTCCAGGATGCGCAATCAGTAAGCGACAGAGCCGGGATTTGGAACAGGCAGTCTGGCCCCTGGTTCCTAGCTCTTAACCAGGACACGTTCTGTTGCATCTTGCCCACCCCCTGCCACCATCAGAGGAAGTGAATGTTCTCAAAGGTCAAGGACATGGAAACCTATAGGGATGGTTTCACAAGGCAGGTGATGATAGCATGCTTTCAGAGGGAGGCGTGACTTGCGCTCCGTCCTTTCATGGAGAGAGGCCTCAGGCAGGCACAAGGGCTCAGCCAGGGATTTTGTCTGTCTGCTCACCACCCCTGAATGTTTTGGAGACACTGGCCATGTGCCAGCCTGTCTCCAGGTACCAGCAACCCCGGTGCATTCCTGAGCATTTCCCGGGTTGTACTGTGAGGTGGAAAGTGACATCCACCAACAGGCCCCGAGCGCGAGGCCTGTCTGAGGAACCCACCCCTGCAAATCCTCTGTTCCTGGTCATTTCACACTTACTCATTCACATGGATTGTGCCACCATGTGATGTCTTTTCCTTGAGAATTTTCGTGATTCTCCAGTGTAGAGGTTTTTTCTCCCCTCTTTATACAATGAATGCATGCAGTTTTCGAGGTTTAGAAAAATACATAAAAAGAGGGTGCACGGGTTGTTCAGTGGTTGAATGCTCACCTTCCGTGCAGGAGATTCGGGTTTGATTCCCAGATCATGCACCCCGCCCCACCTCCCCAAAAAAACATAAGAGAAAGAAGAAAATCCACGTCCTTCTGACCCACCCCTGAAAAGTGTCTCCGTTTTGCTCTTCTTTGACCCTCAGGATTGGGCCGTGCAGCCCCTGGTGTCCTCCTGGTAGAGGTAGGTCAGGAAACCTTGAGCTGCCCCGTGTCCCAGCACCAAACCCCAAGCTCATGCCAAGGGGCATCAGTGGGAAAGACGGTCAGGAACCCCCTTCCCCAAAGTCTCGGCTGACTCCCCGAGAAGACGTGAGCGTTGGGCCCAGCCTTCCCCAGGTCTTCCGGAAACAGCCGCCGTGGAAGGGCCCTTTGTTACAATGGGTGGCCTTGGTTCCATGCCCAGCTTGTGAGCAGAGGTCAGAGTTTCCAGAGTGTTCATGTGAGTAACAGTAGGGACCCTGCTTGGCCTGAAGCCCAGATTCTAAGTCCTGCCCACCTCTCTCCCTGCCACAGGCGTCCCCCAGGCCCAGTTTCTCAGCCTGGTGGTCTTTTCCCATTTTCCTAAGGTTAACTCAGGTTAATTCGAAAACTGAGATTTAAGAGAAATCTGAGATCCCGAAGATGAGCAGTCTCCGCTACCAGCTTCTTCCAGCTCTCTGCCCTCTTCCTTTTCCCCCTGTGTCCTCCGCCCAAGCCCCCAGGATATGACTCAGGCCCTGGTTTATCCGTCAGGAGGTAAAGAGTCTCCAGTCCAGTCACTTCCTGCTGCCCCAGCCAGGGTCCAGCAGGGAGCAGAGGGCGCACTCGGCTGGGGAACTGGGGGAGCTGCGTGATGGGGCTCTGACCAGAATATGGGCAGGATTAGGGGAGGGGGCGGGTGCCAGGCCTGGAGACAGAGCGGCTGTGGGAGAGGCCTTCCAGGCAGCAGCTGTAACCCCCGAAGGAGGCACACAGCCTGGGTGATCCCCACAGAAGCTGGGGGCAGGGAGTGGTGATAAATAGCCCAGCCTCGGCCTTCTCCCTCCTCTTCTGCTGGGAGAGAAAACAGGGTGGAGAAGCAGGGAGAATGGCCCTGCTGGGGCACGCTCTGGGAAACTGTGTTGGTAACAGAAACAGAGAAACTGCCTGGATGTGACTCTCACAGTCCCCTCTTCCCGCAATGGCTGTGTCTGGGCAGCATCAGGCAAGTCACTTAATGAGCCTCTCAGCAGTAAAATGTTCCTGGTCGGGCTGGCTGGGATTCTGGGGACAAATGGACGCTGTAATGACCATAGGTGGTGGCTTGGGGTCGGGGTGGGGGGACTAGAGGAACAAAACATCTCCAGCCCAGTTGTGAGATGACTTACTTCTGGATGAAAGACTTGATTTCTGGATGGTTGGGGCTTTCTGAAAAGCCCAGGAGAGGTGCTGCGTGGAGGGGGATTCCCTCCTAGCTGACATGTCCTCCCTTAAGCATGGACCTTGTGAAAAGTGTAATGATTTGCAATGGATTAGCTCTAACATGAACTCTAATCCCTGTGTTTTAGCGAACAGTGACACCTCTTTTAAGCCATCTCTGGGCTCCGCGGGGCAGACACTGGCTGAATCATCTGCTTCGTCCCCTTCCCCAGCCCTGGGACTCTCTCAGCACGTGGTTGCTGCCCAAGCGTGGTAAGGGCAGGCGCGCTGTCCGTTTCATTCTCAGTGGTCCTCACAGCATCTGCCCTGGTGCATGGCACATAAGAAATGTTTGTTGAATGAGTAAATGACTGTTGGTCTGGGTTAAAGGTGCTTCCTAGGGCCAGGTGGGACTGGTGCGAATGCTGATTCTATGAGATCATGGCACTCGTGAGCCTTGGTGTCCTTATCTGTAAATTAGGAGTGTAGTTCATACTTATTGTGCAGTTGCAAAGCTGACATTTGGTTAAATTCAGTTACATGGTGTGTGGAGTCTGCCTGGCCCAAAAGAGGCCCCCATTAAGTGCTAAAGGACAACACACATGACCAGCGGCCTGGTGGAGATGCACCAGCCCCCCCCCCCCCCCTTTCTGGAAGCTGCTTCTGTTCTCTCTGGGGGCTCCTCTCTCTGTCTCCAGGCAAAGCCTGCCTTGTTCCCTCTCCTCTCTGCCCTAAGGGACCTGCCCTCTGGATACCTCCTCCCCCAGTGGCTGCACCTGGGCCTCTGGAGCGGCTCCCATCAGGCCTGGCTGCAAGGCCGGGTCCCTGGGTTGCCCTCCTCAGCCTCCTTAACTCAAGGCCAAGGAGACGGAAGCAACATCTAATGTTAATCATCGCTGGCTTTTATTGAGTGCTTCCTGTATACAGGCACCACTCGCTGAGTTCCCTTGGACTCAGCCCATGGCTAGAAGGGCCTTTCTGTATAATCCTCTCTATGTTACTTGGATGCAGTAAGAACATTCTTCAGGGAGCGGTCCCTTGGCTTCACAGACTGCCATGGGTCTGTGCACAAAGGAGCAAAGGGTCCCCCTGCTTATTCCCAGAGGACTGTGATTTGCAGGTTCCCTGGACACTGATCAGAAGTCGGCCTTCTCTGGGTGACTCTGGGCCAGGCTATGAAGGTGGCCTGCCCTGAACGGGTCCTTATCCTGGCTCAGCACCTCCCGGGCTGTGCAGCCTTGGGTAGGGTCTCTGTGGCCTCATCTGTAAACTGTAAGAGTCTGACTCCCCTATACCTTTTTCTATATTTTATATGTCAAGTATATCTCATATGCAAAAGGCCATCTAAAATGTCACGGTTTGGTGTAAAGAGGAATAACGAGACGAATATCTGTTTGCCCTCAGTTAAGCTTGACGGAGCCTCCCCCTCACGGCAGCCACCGTCGGGCACTGACCACAGTGACCGCTGTCTGGAATTTCATGTTACTCATCTCCTCCTTTCCTTTAGGGTTTCGCTACGTGTTTGTGTTCCTAAGTGATATAACTGTGTAGTTTTGCCTCCAATTTATATAAGTAGAGCCATAGTGTATGAATTTTCCTGACTTGCTTTTTTTTATTTCCTGCTTAAAATTATGTTTTTGGAGATCTCTCCATGCTCTTGCTCATAGCTCTAGGCTATTCGTTGTCAGAGCTGCAGAGAACTCCACTGTGGGAATAAACTACACCTTGTTTAGTAACAATGATGCTTCTGCTATGTTTTTTTGGACAGAGTCCCTATTAAGAAAGTCATTTTATACTGCATCCTGGCACACACACGTGCATGCATGTGACAGAAGCAAGTCTTCACAAAACCATGCTGACCCTGCTAGGTGAGATGCACCTTTCCAATCCAAGCTAAGAGGTGGCTTGCCAGACTGATACTGTGAACCGCTCATGGGCCGACCTGTAGCTTGGAATAACACAGGACTGAAAGCACTCGAGCGTGCATGCAGACCTGTGCTCTCAGGGTGCCGTCTGCACGCACACCCCGTGACTCCAGACGCCGTGCCTCCTGCCTCTCCTTCTTCCCTCCGTCCTGACTGTTGGCTCCTCCCTGCTGCTTCTAGCTCTAGCTGTGGCCTTGCCCTTGAAGTTGCTGCCTCTCCTTGACTGTGGCTGAGAGACCAGCCCCCCAGGCATGCCAGCTCCCCATGCACTGTGGCATTGCTGGTGTAGGCAGCTGGTGGCCAGTCTGGGGCCAGGATGCCCACTCAGCAGCAAGACCCTTGGCCACTCATTTGTAGAACAGGGTTATAAATAGGACTCATGGGGTGGTACAAGGATAAAATGAGTTAATGTCTTTTATGTGGGCTGTTATTCCCGAGCCGGGTTCCATAAGTGGACCTGAAAACTCACCCTTTGCTAGTATCTCTGGACACAGTGGCTATGTTGGGAAGATGTCGAAACACTGGCTTAAAGGAAGTCAGGGAGTTTTAAAGTGCTGGTTTTCAAGTTAGGCTGCCTGCAGTCAGGTCCCGGCTCCAACATTAACCAGCCAAGTGGCTGCAGGCAAGTTATTTAACCTTCTCATGCCTCAGTTTACTCATCCATAAGGTGGGAGTAATAAAAGGACTGACGTTTAACTGTTGAGAGGATCACGTGAGATAAAGCACATAAAGCTTTTTAGCACAGTTGCTGGCCCTGCTTCTGTCCAGTAATCCAGCTGGAGTCTCAGGTGAAGGCCTTTTTTGTTTAAGTTCATTTTCTCACGGGACACTATTACCCTATGGGCAGGGAGCAGCCCCCTGGCCCCAGGTTCCTTCTCAGCAAGGTGCGGCTCTCAGAACGGCTCCACTCACAAGCCTCCTGTGGCCGAGGCTTGGGGTCTCCCCACACAGCATCTGCCGTGGCCAGCACCGAGGAAGTCCCGCCTTCCCTCTGGGGGGGCTGGGGGGGATGGGTGTCGCAGCCGGGGCCCCACAGGGTTCCCGTTGTCCTCGGTGAAGACCATGTTATTGGAGTTGAACATGGGGGTCATTTGGGCACCAGCCATGTTGTGTCCCAGAATGAGCCCCTTTTTCTTCTGTCCCCCACTTGCCCACCCCATTCCTTTTATAGGCCCGGAGGCACCCAAGAGGCGATGGGTGGGGCGTACCCAGACTATGCCCCCCTCACATGCATCCGGGTCCCCTCTCTCTCCCCGCTGTCCACACTGGTGGGCTGGAACCACTGGCTCCCCCCAGCGCCCCCTCCCGGACACTTAGGGCTTCCCCAAACCAAAAGCAGGTCAAGTCTCCCTCCTGCTTAAAACCCTTCCGTGTAGGATTGTAAAATGGATTAGCCGCTCTGGAAAAGAGTTTGGCAATTCCTCAAAAAGCTGAACGTGGGATTACCATGTGCCTCGTCCATTCCAATCCTGGGTACTGCCCAAGAGCATTGAAAACATGCCCACACAAAAGCCCACCCACGGGCATGCATGGTGGGTTATTCAAAGTGGCCGGGAGGTAGAGGCAACTCAGGTGTCCCATCACCTAATGACTAGATAAAGAAAAGGTGACCTACATTCCCACACAGTGGAAGGTTGCGAAGATGAAATAAGTATGAATACGTGCTACCACGTGGATGCACCTCAGAAACCTTATGCTAAGTGAAATAAGCCGGACACCGGGGTTCCATGTTGTATAATCCCATTTTTATGAAATGTGCATCCGTAGGTACAACCGTAGAGGCAGGAAGTAGCTCAGTGGTTGCCATGAGCCGGAGCCAGGAGGAGGAGGGAGCAGGCATGACTGCTAAGACGCATGGAGCTGCTTTTGGGGGTGGTGAAAATGCTCTAACATTGATAGTAACGATGGACGATGGACGTGCTAAAACCCACTGCATCATATGCTTTAAAAGGGTGAATTTTATGGTATATGGATTATAGCTCAAAAAAGTTGTTTATTTAAAAAAATAAAACAGAACCCGTCTATGTCTCCCCATTACCCCCAGGCAGGAATCCTGCTGCTTAGCATAGTCTTTTGGGCCCTCCTTGCCCTTGCCCGGCTGGTTTCTCCAGCCTGTGTCACCTGCCCCCACCCCCTTGTCCTTACTCTTCTGTTGATTCTTGCCTCTGTGCCTCTGAAAGTCACCTTCCCCTTTTGTCTGTCTGATAAAAACCTTCACGCCCAGTTCCCCAGCGTCTCCCTCCAGGGGCCCTCCCTGGCCCCCGGCGGAATGATGACGCTCAGTGTCATATAATTGTTCTGAGCGTGGACTCTGGAGCAGGTCACCCTGGGCGTGATCTCAGCCCCACCCCTCACTAGCCATGTGCTCTTGGGCTAGTTACCTAGCCTCTCCGTGCCTCAGTTTCCTCACCTGTAAAATGGGAACCCTAGGAGTTACTACTTTGTTGCATGGATTAAATGAGTTTATACATGTGCTGGACACATAGTACATCTGTTGATTATCTGTCACACCAGATGGGAAGCCTCATGGGGGCAGGGCTTTTTATGCCCCTGTGGCCTCGCATGGTGCCTGGCACATAGTTGGTGCACAATGAGATCTGTCATTTGCAAGGGGGAAGCCACCTTCAGCTCCTACGGTTTACCGTCTCCACCCATCTGCAATTCTAGAGGCTCCCGCCGGACACGTTGCCGGGACATCCCACAAGCTGAACATCATCCCCTGAGTGGCCCCTGGAGTTAATCACTTCCCGCATCTGTCAGGGTGACACTGGAGGGCCCGATGTAACTGCTCCCGTGGGTCTGCAGGGGAGGGAGCCGCAGAGGTGTGCTTTCCCTCCCTCCACGGGGCCTCTGCACCTCTCCTCCTCCCAGCGCAGGCCCCCACGGCAGGGCCAAGGTCCCAGGGCAGGACCTGTTTGTGCCAGGCCCAGCTCCTGATTGGGTGGACACCGTTGATGTGGAGCAGAGAGGAGGGTGCACAGAGGTGGGGGAAGTGGCTGCGGAGGCGGAGAAGGGAGCAGGGCCAGCAGGAGGGAAACATTCCTGGCACTAGAGGCATCTGCACCGGGACAGCAGCCTTGGGAGGGAGAGCCCTGCATCCATGGGTAGGCTTCTGGAGGCTAGAGAGGGACGCTAGGGTGGCTTCCTTCCCTGTTTCCTTACTGTGTGTATGAAGGGTCGGGGGGAGTAGATGATATGGTCCCCTCCATTCTGAGTGCTTGTTTCTGTGAGGTTGGGGGGTCATGGCTCTGGGCCGGTGCATCGTCTATGGGACTGTTGTCACACATCAACTCCGTCAAGTGGTGTAGACTCCCCAGGGCAGCCTCGGACCTCTGCAGGGTGGGACAGAGCTGGGAAGATGGGACTCAGTGGTGTCATGTGGACATTGTAGTTTGCAGGGGAGTTCTGGGTGTTCGTGGGTGCTTTAATGCGACTAAGGCAGAGGACACAATTGAGCAGAGAACTGGAAAACTGCACCTGTTGCATTCTGAAGAACGCGGCTGCCTGTGGGCTGAGGGAAGCGGGGGTGCTCAGCTGGTGGGGTGCTGGCTCAGAAGGCGGGAAAGGGCCACGTGATAGTAGAGAGGCCCACAGCACAGTCTGTCTCCCCCACCCCCGGATCTCCTAAGGTTTTGTAGATGAATCGTCCAGAAGTACCTGCTGCTGCCTGCCAATCCATCAGGGAGATGGGAAGGGGCCAGGTCCATTGTCCACTTCAGGACTCATGACCCTCAGATGCAGCCCTTGGAGCAGAATTGGGAGGGAGAGTAGTGATTTCTGTGGGATGCGTGCCTATCTCCCCCTTCTCCATTTGTTCTGACCCCCTCGCTGGCCCCCAAGTGGAAATAGGACTGTGTGAGTCGGAGTTGCTCACTGCCTGAGAATTGCATCAGCCCCGCCTGGCAAGCTGGAGAGGGAGCCTGTTGCTATGGTGACCACCAGGCTGCAAACCAGTGAGCAGGATGTGTTAGTCGCAGGGTGTGGCTTCCGTGCCTTGTCATGCTGCCGCGTGATAGGTGCACGGGTCTGCTGGGCCTGTGTTCCCAGCCCTTCCATGGGGAGATGTGCCATCTGCTTAGATGGGCACGATGGGGCAGCTGCTCCGAAGACCATGTGGGCAATGGCCAGGGCTGACATGTGTGACCGAGGGACCTACTTGGGGCACTTGGTGTCAAGCTCCTCCCTTGGCCCTTCTGCCTAATTTTGGGAGTGGGGTGGGGTGAGGGAACCTTTGACCAAGTAAGCCAGATTCTTGGGGAAAAGAGGAATGAAGTGCATCAGAGTGAAGACTGTGACCCAGAACACAGCGTTACTCCAATCTATGTGATAAAACCTTCCCAGGCTGCATCCTGTACTTGTTTCTTTAACCACTTGACAGCTCGTCCTCCTGCTCAAGAAAACAGATTCCTTGGTCAGGCCGGCAGAATCCCTTGGTTCAGATCCCCTCCCTCTTTTGTCTGCAACAGAAAGGAGGTCCAAAGCCTGTGCTCCAGGGACACTGAACACCTACTATATGCTCAGCATTGCCCTAGCCACTGACACATCCTTGTATTATTTGCTTATCTGGGGAGCAGGTAATGCTGTCCTCATTTGCAGAGGCATCAACTCAGACACCCAGAGACTTTCAGTGACTTGCCCAGGGGATTAAACCTAAATCTTTTGGGCTCTATGTCTCATGTTCTTTTGGCTTCCAGATGCCCCCTGGATCAGGAATTCTTAGGATATCCAATAAGGAAGCACCCTGTATGTGCTCTGGTGGGAAAAACCAAGCCAGTCTCTTCCCAGAGAAAAACACAGATTCCATGTGATGAATGGTCCACAGAGGCTGTTTCTCATTTCCGATGGGGAAGAATGAAAGGTGTGGGAATATTGGTGGTGTAACGTGTGGACAGGGGAAAGCCCAGGCAGCAGCTGTGAGGTCAGGGTGGCACCCTGGCAAAGCCTGGGCTTTTCACTGAGCTTGCAATTTCTGCTTGGTGTCCTCTGGGAATTAGGACTGTCAGATGAGTTTTTCAGCAGAGAGGGGTTCCGTGGACTGGTCCAAGGTACACAAGACATAGAACCAGAGAAGAACTGGGACCTCTGCGAGAGCCTGGCACTCATGAGATCTGACTCACTGAGCTTTATGAGGCATAGTAATAGTGGCTGTTACTTAAATGTATGCTTACTCACTTCATCCTCGCTGCAACCCTCTGACTTTGGATGCTATTATTCCATTTTGAAGTTGAGGAAACAGAGGCACAGAGAGGTTAAATGACTTGTCCGAGGCCACACAGCTGATAAGGGTTAGAATTGAGATTTAAGCCCAGGCAACCTGGCTCCAGAACTGAGGTCTTAACCGATATGTTGTACTGTCTCCACTTTTACTTTCTGGAAAGGTGATAGCAAGTTAGCTTGCACGACCCATCATGAGGGGCCGAGGATGTGTTACATGCACATAAGTGCACACGGTACATTGGCAACTCACCGTACCTGTGAGCTTGTGCATGATGATGGCTGAGACCCTGTGCACGAGCCCAGGGCCCCCTGTGCCTGTGTGCATGAGTGTCCTCCCTTCCCTCTGCCTGCCTGGCTGCTGATGTGGTTTTCAGGAGGCGGGCTCTCTGCCACCCTGGCTTAGAGATGTGAAGGATAGTGCCTGTTCCTGGATTGCCTGCCCAACCCTGTTGAATGGCCCGGGACCCCAAGGAGCTCAGATCCAGGGCTGAGAGTAGTTGGAGGCCAAAGGAGGAGCAGGCAGTGAAAGAGGGGAGCATGGTTGCCATGGTGTCTGAGCCCTTCTGTTGGTGTTTGAGCAACCTATGTGCTGCCCACACAAGACACAGCTGCTTCCCACCTCTGAGAAGACATCAAACAAGCTGGGCTTCCTCTCGGTGACTTTCCCTGAGCCAGGACTGTGGAGAGAAGAAACGGTGATAACAATAGTGTCAGTGACACCAATAACAGCCCCTGGCATTCCTTACCACATACTGGGCACTGGTCCAAGCGCTTTACTTGAACTAACTTGTTTAAGCATCACAGAGGCTCTAACAGATAGGCGTTATTGTAAACGAGGAAACCAAAGCACAGAGAAGTTAAGTGACTTGTCCAAGGTCATGCAGCTAAATCTAGGATTTGAATTTGGTGAGGCTGGCTCCAGAGCCAGTGCTACTCAAACTGCTAATCAAGCAGTTTACACTGCTGCTTGTTCTCATGTGCCCAAGAGGAAGACTCCACACTCTGCAACCCTCTCTTTCCCCCAATTCAGAATTTTGCTTTCGTGTTTAGTGGGACACTGGTATGTGCCACTTGCCTGCTCACAGGTCCAGGGTGTGAGATGTGGCCTCTGACATCAGCCAGACCCTGTTTGGGGGGAATTGTGTCCTGTCGCTTCCCTCATGCTCATATTCCCAGGCATGGAAGGGACATTTTCAGGAGCTTTCAGGGAGCCTAGGTAATTGACCCCTGGACCTTTGCTCTTAGTCTCAGCTGGTCAGTCTGCCTGCTGCCCGTGGTCCCAGCATAAACACCTGGGGCAGGGGAGGCTGTGCTGACCTTCCGGGCCCTGGGGCCTGAATCTCGGTCCATCCCCCTGGCCTGGGATCTATGGCCCCCCATTCATACGAGGGCCAGATGGAGACATATTTTCCTTTCTACGCTCATTCCCTGCCAGTCCCTCCTGTCTGATCCTACTCTTGGTTCTTGGAAGAGATTGCCTTCCTGTGGGAGGAAAGGCTGGTTTCTCTCACTGCCAGGTGGGAGGATGGAGCTGCCATGGAGCTGAGTGGAGGGCTCAGGAGGTGGGAGAGGAGTAGAGGCAGAGCCGGAGAAGGTGGGGACTTGGAGGAAGTTTCATTTCCAGCTCTGGCTCCTGAGTTCGTTTGGCGCACTCCTGACATGTTGCCCGTTGGCACTGGTTGGGAGTGGGGACAGGTCGAAACCCGAAGTGGGTGCCTAGGTGCTCCCTGATTGGGGAACAGAGTACTGGAATTGGAGCTGGCCAATGCCTGGCAGCCCCTGCCTAGGGCTGAGCCAAGCTTGTTTTGTTCTGAGAAGTTGGCAGCAGTATCAGAAGTGAGCTCTAAAGGAGGTAGGCTCTGCCTTTAGAACTCAGAAGGTGACTCCAGAGCCCTCTTTGGAAGCTGAATGGGCTCTGGTTCAGCCTCCTAGCCCCTTGCTGATCCCTGCGTGGGGGTCTCTGCCTTCCGTATTGCTCCTTTGGTCTAGGTCTGGGCTTGCTTTGCATATCAGTAGTAAGCCCTTGCTGGGCTTTAGCCTGGGATGGGCCCACTGACTCAGCCCAGCGAGGGCAGGCAGGTTACCGTATTTGTGGGGGGAGGCTCGGCCTTCCCATGCCGGCTTCTACCAAACACCTGGCACCCAACCTGCTTGTCTGAGTAAATTCCCGACGTCCTTCCCTCTGCCCCCAGAAGAGGGTGCTGGGCTCCTGGTTCTCTCCTGATCAGGAAGGGGGTGGCCATGGTCTGCCATGAGGCCAGCTGGGTGGTGGCAGGAGAAAGAGACCTGTAGAGCTTCTCGGACGGACGCTGGGCTTGGCTGGCTGACCTCATGTGAAGGAGCTGGGGTGCATTTGGCTGCTTATGTTGTAGAAGCACATCAGTCCTGGAATCTCCATGACTTAACGCGGCAAGGCTTCCTCCTGGCTTATGCCTGCCCAGCATAAGTAGGCAGTGGCCTCGTACACTGTGTGGTCACTCGGGGGTCCGGACAGACAGTGCCTGCACCTCTAAGGTCCCTGCAGCAGGGGAAGAGAGAAAATAGGGAGCCATGCATGGCTTTTCATTGCCTCAGCCTGGACGTGACACACATAATGTCTATGTACATTTTCCTGGCCGGAACTGGTCAAATGGCCCTGCCCAATTGCAGAGGGTTGGAAAGTATAGTACTCAGTGTGCCTGGAAGGGGAGGAGAACAAGCTGTTGTTGAGTCCTAGGGATGTGAAGCAGCTGGTTAATGTGCAGGAGGCCCCTGGGGAGCCTGCCCTGGAGCCGTGTGGTGGTGGTGTGGTGGCAGGTGCTGACCGACCGTGCCATCCAGGGCTCCCTGGGGATTTATACGTCCCTGATCTCCTGGAGGAGTGGCGGAATCATCGTCGTTGTCATCCCCATCACTGTCACTTTCATCTTCTTTAGGTCCTGAGCTATTTGTGCACCTTATTGCATGAAATCCTCTCCTCTTTTTTCCCAGTTTACATGTGAGCAAACCACAGCTTGGAACGGGGTGGGGGGCAGCGGCGGCGGCAGTGGTGGTGGCGGTGGTGGCGCTGGTGGCGGGAGGGAACTTGCCCAGGGCCACACACCTCTAAGTGATTGGCTGTTTCGCTGGCCGGTCTGGGCACCTGTGCCAAGGGGGGGCCTGAGGGCTGACCAGAGCAGTGGTAGTCAGAGGTGGCAGGGTCTGGAGGAGGTGGGTGTGCCTTTGTGTATGTGCACGTGTGTGTGTGTGTGTGTGTGTGCACCACATTGCCCTTCTCCAGCTCAGCTTGGCCTCACACTTCCTGGAAGGAAAGCTGGTGCTGGCACCTGGAGAGGCCATTGAGCCCAGGGAGGGTCCTCTATGCTTCTCAGTGGGTTACACAGGGAAGCCAGCAAAGGCACCACCACTGGCACTCTGCAGTGGAGGGAGGGAAAAGGAAGTGAATTTTGAGCCGCTCTCTTATGGCTGCATTCAATAGTAGACTTATTTTTAAGGTACAGGGAGGCTCTGGGTGAAGAGCCCCAGCAGCTTGAGCTGAATGCCAAGTCTGTCCTCCCAGCGGCCAAGGGCAGAAGTGGGGGATGTTTTGTGGGGATATGTGTGAGTGTGTGCAAGTGTATGCAACTTGGGAATGTCTTGGCTGGCTTTTGCAGGGAAGGGCCAGAGCCCAGAGCCTGGAACCTTCAGCTCTGGAATTAAAGGGAACCCCCATTGTGCAAATCAGGGGTCATAGATTTTGATCCTGGCTGCAGCCAACTCTTTAGGCAATTCTTACTAGTAGGTCTTACTAAGCTATCTTGACCTTATATTACTTCTCATCGCTGTTTGTTCTCTGATTTGTCCCTACTGGATGGAGAGTCATTTAATTTTTCTTAAATACCCTGAGGACTCATAAAACCATATGTGGGAGAGGGGCTCTGGGAGGCCGTCCCCGGTGGGTGGTAAGTGTGATTGTGTTTAAAGGGCCTCGACATAATGGTCCTTGATTTTCCCGCGTGGCTTTCTGGCCACTCTCCAGCCTCTGCCACTTTGGGGCCGAGCAGCGTTTTCCGCCGACTTGCAGGGAGGAGGGAGAAGAGCAGAGGCTTCAATCAATTCAGCCCCGACCGTCACTGTTATCAGTTCCCGAGGTTCAGAGGGGAAGCCAGAAGCAAACGCTAAGGAGGGTCGGAACTCCTGTAGGATTTGTCAGAGTGACCCCCTGGCCCCCAGCTCCTAAATAATTCAATTGGTCGTTATGGGAAGAGATTCGGAGGGTTTTTAGGAGACTGAATTGGCCAGCAATGATCAAATGTCTCTGTGAGCTGTGTTGTCCGGGTGCCACGAATAATACGAAGTCAATGAGGCAGGCTGTCCTAGCCCTCCATTCGCCTGCCACCTAGTGGCGAAGCTAGGATATACAATCACCCAGGTGAAGGCAAACTGGAATTTATTTGCAGATCAAAGAAAATTTTCTGTGCGGTAGTGGTGGTCGGGTTCCGGATGACTAAATACTTGACTGTTTACGATTTTCTTTTTTTGTTGTTTGTTGTCTCTTGTTGTTCTTCAGAGTAGCCCTGTGAAATGAGCAGGATGTCTGTCATCCCCATTTTACAGATGAAAAAGTAGAACCAAAGAGAATGAGCATCTTGCTGGAAGCCTGATAGAGCTGGGACCAGGACTCAGATCCACGTGACTCGGCTCAGCGCTCATTGTACTGGGGGCTGACGGGTGACTGGTGACAGATCTGGGGGTGCTGAGGCCTGTTTGGGGTGTGCACCTGGTACGTAAGGGCTTAGGAGATGTCTGTTGAGCGAATATTGCTCATTTCCACAGGCAATAAGCTTTTCCTGACTCTGCCCTGTATTTTGGTGAGGTCATCTGCCTACTGTGCCATTACTTCTGTATGTTCAGTGGACATGTAACTTCCTTTCCCCCAAAGTGGCGAAGGCCCCTCTGCCCAGGTGGGGGGCTTAGGTTAAAATGGTCCTAAGAGTGGATTTGGTCCAAAGAGTAGATGTCAGGTTGTGACTCAATTATTTATTTATTAGTCAGATGACCTTGGACAAGACCCAGAACCTTTTGAACCTCAGGTTTTCCCTGTGTAAAATGGGGAGAGTAACAGCTGCTCTGACAATGTCCCTGGGTGAGGATAACATGAGATCTGGTTTGTGGCTTGCTGTGTACACAACGCAGCTGTAAGTCAGCATTTCTCATCCATCTCTGAGCCTGGAGAGTGGTAGAGCCACCCTCCCGTCTCTGCCCAGTGCCCCTGCTCCTCTCTGCCCTCTGCTAGCGACACCAAGACCTAGGGTTCCTTTGTTTCAGGCCTTGGAGTCCTCGGCTTCTCTGGGCGGCTTTGGTCTTTGGTTTGCTCCCCAAGGGAGCCTGGAGGTGGATGATCGGCTAGTGTCTCCATGGCAACCAGGGAGCCCGCTGCACCCCGCCCGGGCTGGGGGGTGGGGCGGGTGCGAGGAGGGAGGAGGCTTGAGTCCGTTCCCGGCGGTGGAGGTGGAGCCAGAACTGCGGCTCCACTGGCTGCACCTTCAGGAATGAGCTGTCCAGCGCCCCTGCCCTGTCTTCTAATTTCCCCTTCTCTGGGTCAGTGCCCAGCTCCAGGCCGTCCTGGGGTCCGAGGGGCCGCTGCAGGCTGAGGCTGGGGCCACCCCTCTTGGAATAAAGTGCTGCCTCCTTCTCTACTCTTCCCAGGCAAACCCCACAGCCCCTCAAGACTTGGCATAAGCCCTGCCTCCCCCTGCGCCTGCTGAATTTATCATCTCAGGCCGCTTCATTGGGCTGCCTCAGAGTGTTGGCTCTAGTGGTGACATCTGAGTCCTTGCCTTAAACTGGAGCTTCTCAACCTGACTATATATTATGCTCACCTTAATGCCCAGGCTACATCCAACACCAATTCAACTCCAGTGTGCAGTCAAGGCTGGAACCTCTATACTAGAACTTAAGATTTATGCTGCCCAATGGCCTGTGATGCCCTGCTGGATGCAGGGCCCCTGGGATGCAAGCCACGCAGTGACCAAGAGGTCCCCTGATGAGGGAGGCTTGTTGTAGCCCCGCCTGACTGTGAGTTGCCAAACTAGTTTTTTTTTTTAAGCAGAGGTTATAGGTTCACAGAATCATCATGCATGAAGAATACAGGATTCCTATACACCACCCACCGCCAACCGTCACCTTTCGTTGGTGTGGAATATTTGTTACAACTGATGATAGCACACTTTTGTACTATTAACTAAAGACCATGGTTTAACTTAGATTTCCCTGTTTGTGTAGTATAGTTCCATGGATTTTTTTTTTAATATATATTTTTTTCACGTGGGCAGGCACCGGGGAACGAACCCGGATCCTCGGGCATGATGGCAGGCAGGCACTGTTACCTGCTGAGCCACCATGGCCTGCCCGAAACCTGTACATTTTAAGCCTAACTTCCTATCCCCACCCCATGGTAACCTGCACGCTAGATCCTGACTCTGTGAGTTTGCTTCTTCTAATTGTTTCATATACTGATTATCCTTCTGTATCTGGCTTATTTTAATCAATGTGAGGTCTTCAATGTTCGTCCGTGTTATCACATGGATATCAGGACTTTGTTCCTTTTTTTTTTTTTTTAATGTAATTTTCTTGAGATCTATTCACACACCAGACAACCCATCCAAAGTATACAATCACTGGTTCACGGTCGTCACAGTTATGTATGTACATAGTTGTGCATGCACCCTCATGATCAACTTTAGAACATTTTCATTACTCCAGAAAAGAAATAAAAAGATAAAAGAAAACCCAAATCCCCGCATCCTCCTTATCCCCCTATTATTAACCCATAATATTGGTGTGGTACATTTGTCACTATTGCAATAGGTACATTTTTTCCCCAAACACCTCTCTATAATTGACACAATAATTTTATAAAAGTGTCTCATGCAGCTGTGGGGATGCACGAGTCCAAATTCTGTAGGGCAGGCTGCAAGCTGGTGACTCTGACTTCATGGGCTTATTTCAATGTGAGATCTTCAAGATTCATCTATGTTCTCGCAAGTATTAGGACTTCATTCCTTTTTTATGGCTAAATAATGTTCCATTGTGTGTATGTGCCACATTTTATGTATTCATTCATCAGTTGATGGGCACCCAGGTTGCTCCCATCTTTTGGCAGTTGTGGATAATGCTGCTCTGAGCATTGGTGTGCAAAAATCGGTTTGAGTCCCTGCTTCAGTTCTTTGGGGTATATACCTAGTAGTGGGATTGCTGGGTTATACAGTAGTTTTATACTTAATTTTCTGAGGAACTGCCACACTGTCTTCCTCAGCAGCTGCACCGTTTTATATTCCCACCAGCAGTGAATGAGTGCTCCTATTTCTCCGTTTCCACTCCAATACTTGTCATTTTCTTTTCTTTTTTTAATAGCAGCCATTCTAATGGGCTTGCCAAACTGGATTTATTTTATTTTTGTTTTTGTTTTAAGGACAGGAGATCCCTGAAGGTACTACTCAGGAAAAAGATCAAGGCAGTACTGATAAGAGCCACTGTTTATTTAGTGCTTGCCCTGGGCCAGGGACTTTGTGTTGCGTTTATTTTCTCATTGTAGCTCCAAAAATCTCATGAGGTATAACCAAGGCTATATCCCATTTTACAGATAGAACCAAGGCTCAGAAAGGTTAAGTTACTCACCCAAGGTCACATGACAATTAAATGGTAATACTGGGAGTAGAACCTGCGTCTGACTCCAAAACCTCTGCCCTTGACCACCAGGCTGGCCTGGCTCCCATCTGTCATATAGAGCAGGGGACACTGAGAAGGAGGTGCTTATCCGTGGGAAAGACCCTGGCCCCCAGGACAGCTCACCTTCGTGCAGTACTTTAACTGTGGGACTCCCAGTGCTATCTCTTGGGTCAGCTGGGGTGTCATCTGGGCTCTCTTCTGCTCCCCCATAGTTTCATCCTTCACTTCTTTTGGTGGCTACGGACTGTCGCTGCTGGGGCTTGGAGAGAACAGCCCACTGTACCCTGCCCGCCTCGCGTCATGCCTGGGCTCAGAACCATGGAGATCCTTTCCCTGCCTTAGCTTGGTGTGTCTGACTTCATGCGTCTCTGCTCTGCCTTTGGTTTTGTGATTGGGAAATAACCACACCGAGGGCTCGAGCCCCTTTTCTGTGTGAGGGCTGTGGTTGGCCGTACAAAACAAATCAGCCTTCCAGGGGAAGCAGCCCGGGCGCTGGCCCTCCCTGTGGCCACTGGGCCTTCTCTAGGTCTCTCCTTGGGATCAACCAGCTCTCTTGGAAGAGAAATCCTCCCTCGCCAGCTCTGTTTCCTTACTGTCCATTTACCCATCCTCTCGCCACTGCACCTGGCTTGTGCTCCCTCTGAGCCTCTGAACGTGCTGTCCCCTAGGCCCCCGGTGCCCTCCCAGTTCCCAAACCCATTGTGCTTTTCCATCTTCACCATCCTGGACCCTCTCCTGCATCTTCTACTCTTGACCACTTCCTCCTGTGGCTTCCATGACCCTCTCTTCTTCATCCCCCACCTAATCTCCAGCAGCTCCTTCTTGGTCTCTGGCGGCTTCTCTCCCTCTACCTACCCCTTCATCAAGCCTCAGCCCAGCTCTCTTCCTCCTCTGCCCACACTCCCTGACCTGTGTGTGGCTGTTGCCTCATTCTTGGGGGTAGCGAAAGCTCACCGGGGTGGCGACCTTTTGTCTCCCATGTCTGAATAGACCAGCTGTGACAAGGTGAAGTTTGGATCTTTTACCATCCAGGGCCTATGTCAGGCTGCTCACCCTGCCAGTCCTAAACAATTCATTCAGCAAATATTTATTGCACATCTACTATGTGCTAGGCCCTATTCTTAATGCTGGGAATACAGCAGTAAACAAAACAGACAAAGATCCATGACTTTCTTGAATTTACATTCTGGATCCGAGGAGACAGACAATGAAAATAACATCTCCGTAACTAACTTAAAAGTTAGAAGGTGATAAGTGCTTGGGGCAAACAGAAGTGGGTAAGGGGGAATCAGCAGTGCGGGGATGGGGACAGATTATACTTTTAAATAGAACCTGAGTGGGCACAGATTTGAAGAGCTGAGTACATTGGCCATGAGGGTTTCTGGGGAGGTGTGCTGCAAGCAGAGGGTCTGAGGTACAGCCATTGCAGGTGGAGTGAAGTGATGGGTGGGAAAGCTGGAGGAGATGGGAGGTCAGTACCTGTAAGGGTGGGTCAGGGTGAATCATGAAGGGCCCCATTAGCCATTGAAAGGAATGGCTCTGAGATGGAGCCTTTGGAGGGCTTTGAGCAGAGAGATTTGAATGTTTTCAAAACATCACAGTGGCTATTTGTTAATATTCTCGGGGGAAGGGCAGAAGCAGAATAACCAGACAGGAGGAGGCATCATTCCCTTCAGGGAAGAATCTGTGTAGCTCAGACCAGGCTGATAGCAGCGGGGATAATGAGAAATGGCTGGGTGCTGGCTCTATTCCAGAGGGGCGACCAGTAGGACTTGATGGTTGGATGTGGGGTGTGGGAAAGAGAGGGCCCAAAGATGACCCTGAGCTGCTGGATAGATGAGGTTGCCATTAGCTGAGCTGGGGAGGGCGGCTAGAGAGCAGGTTTGGGGGAGAATCAGGACTTTGGTTAGACCTGTTCCATTGGGGATGCCTAGTAGATATCCAAGTTGAGTGGGTAGTTGAGTTAACAAGCCTGGAGTTCAGGAGAGCGGTGTGGGCTGAAAACACAAATCTGAGAATTGTCAACTTGTAGGTGGCAGGTAAAACCATGAGACTGGCTGAAACCTTTGAGAGGATAAGAGGAGGGAGGGAAGAAGTCCCAGCTTTGAGTTCTAGGGTGCCCCAATGTTAAAAGGTTGAGGCCAGGAAGAACCAATGAACGAGCCTGAGTGTTAGCTGAGTGAGGAGAAAACCGATAGAATCTGGTCCTGGAAGCCAAGCGAACCAAGTGCCTTTAGAGTAGAGTCTCGGAGGTCCACCATCTTGAATGCTGCTGATCGAAGACTCTGCCGTGGACATATCACCCCTTTGGGTGTGGGGGCTTGAGTGCTGCTTGGATCTGGCTTCACTGGGCTCTGACCTTGTCACTCCCCAGGGCCCCGAGTGGGAGTTGGGGGGAGCGGGGCTAGTGATACTGAGTGCTGGTGCATTTTGGTTTCAGCCCAGTCTCTATCTCTTACTCGTAACACCTGGTCCAGATGACACAGTTCTCCTTTTCGAGTGTAGTCAGAGATAGTGACATCACTGTTGTAGGTGGGATAGCAGTTTTTGTGTCTGTTACACCATCCCTGCCCCTCGCGTCCGCCTGAAGACGTGATCTGAAAATTGGTGGTCCCCTGGCCGGTGGCCACAGAGCATCTGTGGTTGTTTCCCAGATTCAGGCTCTGCCGAGTCTGATAGGGCTGCCGGGTCTGCATTTCCAGGCCAGGCTCAGTTCTCTGACTACCTGTTGGGCCACCCCGTCGATGGCTTTGCCTCCTGTCAATCCAGACGTGTATAAAACTGAACTCAATGTCTGGCCCCCAGTCACCAACTTGCCCTGTCTGTCCGTAGCTCCTCAGTCATCCCGCCGGAGGATGCAGTGTCCTTCCTCCCCATTCTCACCATCGCCACCCTTGACACCCCCACGTGAAGACTGCCTGACTCCAAATCATCCTGCGACAGCAGCCGACTTCGTTTTCCTAAGGCCTCCTTGCTAGTTCAGTTTTGGTGCCTCCCCGTTAATAGGAAAGCAGCCTGGCTCCTTAGCCCAGCATCCCAGAACCTCCGCACCTCGGCTTCAGCTGCACCCACCTATTCCACAGCAACTAAACAACCCGAGTGCAGTCCTGCCCTGGTACTCGGAGTCCCTGTCCCCTCGCTGGGAAGGCCCTCCTCCTTCCCCTCCTCTCAAGGCTTCACTCTCCACGGACCTCTTCCCCCCAGCTCCTTTGACACAGATTGTTTTTCCACTCATGGGTCCTTGAGGCCGGTCCCGCCGTTGGTTCTCTTTGTGTGGCTTCCCCGTGTGACAGTGTGAAGGGCGCAAACCACTTGTGCTCAGTGTGGTTTTCCACTTGACAGCCATTAAAGCTTGAGCAGGCGACTGAGCTCCCTTAGCTTTCATTTCCTCAATTGTAAATGAGGCGCGTAATGATACTACTTCTTGGTTTTAAATGTCTGAGAACTTTTTACAAGTGTCCCAATCTGAAGTATACAGATGAATGAACTGTTACCTCCATCTATTTGTGTAACCCCCACCCCGATCAAGATGCAGACCGTCCCCAACTCCCCAGAAAGTTCCCTTATGTCCCCGCCCAGTTGACAGCCATGGTCTTCTACAGCCCCCCCAAACACACACACACACACACACACACATACAGAGCAGGTGACAACTGTTGTGAACGCCTGTTCATTCTGCCTGTTCTTGAACTTCATATAAATGGAGTCACAGAGTCGCTGTGTTGTGCTGGTGTCTTTTGCACAACATGATATTTGTGAGATCCGTTCGTCGAAGGGCCGCTTTGAGGATGCAATGAAGCAGTGTACCACCCAGTGACCAGCAGGGCCCCAGTGATCGTGAGCGTAAAGCAGGGGCTGGGAGAGCCTGCGGGTAGGAGAGGGGCCACGCCGCTGCTCCCTCCCCACCTGACCGCGTTGGGCTTTCTGAAGACTTTGATGCTGCTTCCATGGGAATGATGGCGAAAGCTGGAAAGGCAAGCCTGGACTCCTCTGCTGTTCTCCCCGTGTTCCTCTCCTGCTGCCCGCACCCCCCCCCCACCCGGCTGATTGCGTTATAACAAACGTGTTATGTTGTTGGGGAGACTGACCTAAGATAGCCATGTCCGGCAGTGAGCTGGCTGGCCAGACCCCGCTGTGGGTAGTGGGCTGGTTTGGCTATGTCCTCTAAGTCCTCCTTCTCAGCGCTGCTCACGAGGCCCTCGGGGAGCTGGCCTGTGCCCACTTCTGCTGCGCTCTCTGTCACCTCGCCCTCCTGCTAGCTCAGTGTTCTACCATGCCCAGCTATTTATAGTTCCCTTAAGGGGCCCTGCTGCTTCACACTTTGTGCCCATGCCAAGCCTCTTCTCGCTGCCTAGAGCTCCACTCCTGCTCCCACCCCCATCTGCCTGGCAAGCACCCACACATCTTTCAAGATTCAATTAATAATATTAATAATAGCAGCTAAGATTTATTGGGCACTTACTATGTGCTAAGTGCTTTGCATGCGTTATCCAATTTAATCTTCACAGCAGCCCTGGGAGCTCAGTACCTTTCATTCATTTACCTAGTACCTATTCATAGGTATCTGCCTTGTGTTAGGCACAAAGAGAATAAAAAGTGATGGAGCCTGGACTTCAACCCAGGCTGTCTGGTCCCAGGGTACTTGTTCTTAGCAATGGTGATAAACTGCATTCCTTCGAGTGTCACTGAGACCCTTCCAGCCAACTCCTCACCTCCTTCTGTTTCCTGCTCTGTCCTCTCTCCAGTGCTATGTCTGTCAGGTGCTTCTGTCATAGCCCCTAGGATGTTTTATTGCTTAATGTTCTGCCTTTCTCTGTTGGGCTGTAAGGATGTCATTTAGGAATTTGTTCAATTAAGTAGCAGAAAACCCAACATTTAGGGCATTATATTTCTCACTTAGCAAGAAGTGAACTGTTGGCATTATGGTTCAGTAGCTCATCATGGTCAGTGAAATGTCTGTGTTCTTGCTTGTCCTTTTCCTCATGGTAGCTAGATGGCTACTGTTGCTCCAGTCATCACATTTGAGTTCAAGGCAAGAAGTTCCTTTTTATATCATCAAAGTATAAAGACTTTGTCAGAGGTTTCAGCACACTTACTTATGTCAAATGACCAATCCTACTTGTAAGAGGCAGAAAAAAATGGGTATTGTACCTGGGACTGGGTCTATTGCCACCTCATATCAAACCAGGATAATGCAGCCAGAGAAAAAGGGAGGCTGGATATTGGGTAGGAGAAAAGCAGCATCTTTTGGTGTCTTAAAGAGTAGAGTCCATGTATTGTATTTTCTCTAGTTCCCAGAATCTCCTAGAATCCAGAATCTAAAATTGTTTTGTGTTGTAGGCTTCTAAGTTTTATTCTATGTACATAAAGACATTTTTATTTTTTCAAATATGGTATATTGTACATACTAATATGTTAATCCCCTTTTTTGTTTAATTAGATGTACATCATCCGTATAATTTTTTTTTTTTTGGCATGGGCGGGCACCAGGAATTGAACATCCATATAATTTTTAATGGCTACACTGTAATCCGTCTTGTAGAAATACCATAATTTACTCAATCAATCCCCTATAATTAATCATTTAAGTTGTTTTTAATGTTTCACAATAAAAAAAGTCTTGTGATTAATAACTATTTTATGTACATTTGTGATTAATTTCTTAAGACAAATTCTTACATCATGTTGGATTAAAAGCCATACCAACTGTTAAAACTTCTGAAACTAGTTACCACCCTAGAAGAGTTATGTCAGTAATATACACCTGTTAAGAACTACTGACAGTGCCTGTTCCCTGACAACTGGGCATTTTTTTTTTTAATTCCTTGCTGATCTAATAGGAAAAGTTGTGTGTGGGGAAGACAGTTTGTATTTTCTTGACTACAAGTGAGGTGAACATTTCTTTATCATCTGTACATTGGGCATTTGTCTTTCTTTTTAAAATTTTCTCTTCATTTATTTTCCACATTTCAAAAAATCGAGGGATTCATCTTTTTCCCATTGGCTTATATAAGTGCTTTATCCAGATGTTCTCATAACATTAGAGAGTCAGGGAGATCTATGGGAAAGGTGGCACCTGAGCTGGATTTGAAAACTAAAAAGGATTTCACCAGGTGGCTAAGGGATGAGAGTGGGCGTTCCGGGAACAGAAAGAGTATGTGCAAAAGTCCAGGGAGGTCTCAAGCTGAGGAGTTTGGGTTGTACCCTTGAAATGTATGGGGTACTGTTGAATAAAAAAAAAATTTTTAATTGTAAAATATATCATATATACAAAGAAATAAAAAAGCAATAATTTTCAAAGCACATTGCCACAAGTAGTTACAGAACAGATCCCAGAGTTTGTCATGGGTTACCATACATACCATCATCTCATATTTTTCCTTCTAGCTGCTCCAAAACACTGAAGGCTAGAAGGAATATTAATATACTGATTCAGCAGCCATACTCGTTTGTTAAATACCATTTTTCTCTATTATACCTCCTTCTCCTTAAATCCTTTTCCAATCTATAGAGATCTCTGGGAAATGCCCGTTCTGTCTTTTTCATGTTGAGGAGGGGTGCTGTTCTAGTTTGCTAACTGCCGGAATGCAACACACCAGAGACGGTTTGGCTTTTAATAAAAGGGGATTTATTTTGTTAGTTCTTCAGAGGAAAGGCAAGCTAACTTTCATCTGAGGTTCTTTCTTACGTGGGAAGGCTCAGGGTAATCTCTGCTGGCCTTCTCTCCAGGCCACTGAGTTCCGACAACTTTCCCTGGGGTGATTCCTTTCTGCATCTCCAAAGGCCTGGGCTGAGCTGCGAGGGCTGAGATGAGGTATGCTGAGCTGCTTGGGCTGTGTTACATTGAGCTCTCTCATTTAAGCACCAGCCAATTAAGTCAAACATCATTTATTGCAGCAGGCACGCCTCCTAGCCGACTGCAGATGTGGTTAGCAACAGATGAGGTTCACGTACCATTGGCTCATGTCTGCAGTAACAAAACTAGGTGCCTTCACCTGGCCTAGTTGACAACTGAATCTAACTACCACAGGTATCGACACTAAAGGATAAGGGGACATAGTAAATTCATAATCTTGGAGAGGCTAGTCCCTCTGAGTTTCAGGATTTATCTGACCTAGGAACCCTCTGGGAATTATAGGTTCCAGGAAGGCAAACCTTGTGCCTGAAACCCTTACAGAGTCTCAGTTCAAGCCCTGAGTGTTCTTAAAAGTCAACAGGAGGGCGGCAACGGTAGCTCAGCAGGCAGAGTTCTCCAGAGTTCTTGCTTGCGATGCCGGAGACCCAGGTTTGATTCCCGGTGACTGCCCGTGCAAAAAAAAAAGAAAAGAAAAAGTCAACAGAAGTGATGTTGGTTGGGGTTTAACAAACCATGGCAATTAGCACTATTTAACTGCAGCTTGCATAAGAGCAGTTTGCAGAATAGCCCTTGATTCTATTTGATGTCTCTTGGTCACCTCATTTTATTACACTTCTTTCCCCCTTTTTGGTCAGGAAAGCGTTGTCGATCCCAAGGTGCCAAGGCCAGACTCATCCCCAGGAGTCATGCCCCGCGTTGTCAGGGAAATTTTCACTACTGAATGTTGTCCCACACAGAGGGGAGGGCAATGATTTTCCTTGCACAGTTGGGCTGAGAGAGAGAGGCCACATCTGAGCAACAAAGAGACTTCCTGGAAGCAACTCTTAGGCCTTATTATGGGTAGTCTTAGCTTCTCCCGTACAGAAATAAGTTTTATAAGGGCAAGCCTCAAAATCCAGGGCTTGACCCATTTTCTTGGGAGTCCCCAGTGGTTGAGAGGGTACCCGGGGTTTCCCAGACGGGAGAGTTTAATAGTTCCTTCTTTATTTGCCCCTCTTTGGATCCTCAAGGGACTCTACCATTATTATTATTATTATTTTAATTATAAACAACGAACAAAGACACAAACATTCTTGATATGGTTACAGTCAGTGGCTCACGATATCATCACATAGTTGTGTATTCATCACCATGATCATTTTTTTGAACATTTGCATCTCTCCAGCAAAAGAAAGAAAAAAAAAAAAACTCATACATGCCATACCCCGTACCACTCCCTTTCATTGACCACTAGTATTTCAATTTACTCAATTTATTTTAACCTTTGCTCCCCCTATTGTTTATTTCTTATCCGTATTTTTTACTCATCTGTCCATACCATAGATAAAAGGAGCATCAAACACAAGGTTTTCACAATCACACCGTCACACTGCGAAAGCTATATCATTATACAATCATCTACAAGAAACATGGCTACTGGAACACAGCTCTACGGTTTCAGGTACTTCCCTCTAGCCACTCTAATATACCATAAACTAAAAACGGGATATCTATATGATGTGTAAGAATAACTTCCAGGATAATCTCTCAGCCACTGACACTTTGTTTGATCTCATTTCTCTCTTTCCCCTTTTGGTCGAGAAGGTTTTCTCAATCCCTTGATGGTGAGTCGCAGCTCATTCTAGGATTTCTGTCCCACGTTGCCAGGAAGGTCCACACCCCTGGGAGTCATGTCCCATGTAAAGAGGGGGAGGGCAGTGAGTTCGCTTGCCGTGTGGCTGAGAGAGAGAAGCCACATCTGAGCAAGAAGAGGTTGCTCTTAGGTAATTTTAAGTAGGCTTAGCCTATCCTTTGCGGAGATAAGTTTCATAGGGACAAACCCTAAGATTGAGGTCTTGGCCTATTGATTTGGTTGTCCCCACTGCTTATGAGAATATCAAGACTTCTTCAGATGGGGAAGTTGAATATTTTCCTCTTTCTCCCCATTCCCCCAAGGGGACTTTGCAAATACTTCTTTATTCACTGTTCAGATTACTCTGGGATTTATCCGGGCATCACACTATCCTGGACAAACCTACAAAATCTCATGTCCTATTTAAGGTTCCATGTACTAATTCTGCCATTACTTTTTGATTATCAGCCACCATAGTCTGAGATGTGTCCTGGTATTATATTAAGGTATAGAGAATTACAAGGCCTTGTTCCCATTCTGGACACCAGGAGTTTGAGTTGTTTAAATGAGCTATCCAGAGAGGTTGATTTAGATTATGAGTTACATTAAATTTAGGTTCTAGACATAATAAACTTCCCTGCGTTTGATTTCATACAGTAGCTGAGGGTCTAGAGTACATAAACTATCATTTTTACTCTGCATTCTAATTTACCTTAGACCCAGCCTGACTGGCTTTGTTTTAAACTAATTGGGGCCTGATCTGTTTTCTGGTTACTTTGTCATTATATATAGCTATGCTAACTTGCAGAGCTGCATCACTCCATTTCTGGGTCCTGAGTGTCACTCAGCTACTCAAGGAAGTGTTGAATTTTGAGCAGAGGAGAGTAAGATCAGATTTGCACTCTGGCTCTGCATTCTGGAGAGGGGCTGTTAGAATTGTCCTCACAAGAGTTGGCAAGGATGGGGAGAAGGAAGGGGAATAGGGAAATAGTAGGGTGTCGGGTGTGAGGAGCAGAAGAGGGGGGAATCTGGAATGACTCCTAGTGTTTTGGCTTGAGCGATTGGTGTATTAACTTCAGAAAAAGGTTAGGTGTGACGTTACCTAGGGCCATCTGGTGTCCAGAGAATGAGCAGATAGACGGTGCAGCCCAGGCCTTTCCTTAGACGATAAATAAGATTCGGGAGAAGGAACAGAGGAGGGGTGACAGAAGCCTGGAGAACACATTTTTCCCCCAGCGATGGGGAAAAAATTTTCAAACATACAGAAAAATTGAAAGAATTGTACAGTGAATAAAATTGCATATCCATCCTTTCATCCATCTCTCTTTCCATGGTCAATCTGTCGTATTTTTTAATGTGTTTCAGAGTAAGTTTAAAACATCAGTACACATCACCTCAAAACTTCATTATGTGTCTCATTAACTTTAGTGAAATGCACACTAAATGATGAGTTTTGACCAGTGCATACACCTGTGTAACCTAAATCTCTGTCAAAATACAGACATTTCTATCACTCCAGAAAGTTCCCTCGTGTCCCTTTCCAGTCATTCTGTTTCCATGCCATCCCCCGAGGCAACCACTATTTTTAATTTGTTTCAACCATAGATTACTTTTGTCTAATCCAGAACTTCATATAAATGGAATCATACAGAATGTACTCTTTTGTGTCTGGCTTCTTTCACTCAGCATAATGTCTGTGAGTCTAATTTACATAGTTGCATGCATCAGTAGTTTGTTCTTTTTAATTGCTGAGCTGTTTTTAACTGTATGGATATAACAGAAACACTAGTTTACAGGGGATGGGCAGAGAAGCAGGGTCCCACCAAAAAGACCGAGAAGGAATAGTGAAGGTAGTAGGAGAAGCCCCCAGACAGGATGTCAGGGAAGCCATCTGGATCAGTTAAAATTAGGTTTGTCTGTATATAACATAATATGCTAAATAGCAGTGGCTTAAATAATATAGGAATTTTTTTATTATTAATTAAAAAATATTACAAGAAAGAAACACAAACATTCTTAACATATGCTCATTCTGTTCTACATATATAATCAGTAATTCACAATATCGTCACATAGTTGCGTATTCATCATCATGATCATTTCTTAGAACATTTGCGTCAATTCAGAAAAAGAAATAAAAAGACAACAGAAAAATAAAACAAAAACAGAGAAAAGAATTATATATACCATACCCCTTACCCCTCCCTTTCATTGATTACTAGCATTTCAAACTAAATTTATTTTAACATTTGTTCCCCCTGTTCTAGTTTGCTAGCTGCCGGAATGCAATATACCAAAAACGGAATGGTTTTTAACAAGGGGAATTTAATAAGTTGCAAGTTTACAGTTCTAAGGGCGAGAAAATGTCCCAATTAAACAAGTCTATAGAAATGTCCAATCAAAGGCATCCAGGGAAAGATACCTTGGTTCAAGAAGGCTGATGAAGTTCAGGGTCTCTCTCTCAAGTGAGATGGCACATGGCGAACACAGTCAGGGCTTCTCTCTCGGCTGGAAGGGCACATGGCGAATACGGTGTCATCTGCTAGCTTTGTCTCCTGGCTTCCTGTTTCATGAAGCTCCCCGGGAGGCGTTTTCCTTCTTCATCTCCAAAGGTCGCTGGCTGGTGGACTCTCTGCTTCGTGGTGCTGCAGCATTCTCTGCTCTCTCTGAATCTCTCATTCTCCAAAATGTTTCCTCTTTTATAGGACTTCAGAAACTAATCAAAACCCACTCAAATGGGTGGAGACATGTCATCCCCTAATCCAGTTTAACAACCATTCTTAACTAAATCACATCAACCAGGGAGATGATCTCATTACAGTTTCAAATATACAGTATTGAATAGGGATTATTCTACCTTTATGAAATGGGATTTATATTAAAATATGGCTTTTCTTAGGGGGCATACTTCCTTTCAAACCAGCACACCCCCTATTATTTATTTTTATTCCATATGTTCTACTCGTCTGTTGACAAGGTACATAAAAGGAGCATCAGACACAAGGTTTTCACAATCACACAGTCACACTGTGAAAGCTCTATCATTATACAATCATCTTCAAGAAATATGGCTACTGCAACACAGCTCTGCATTTTCAGGCAGTTCCCTCCAGCCTCTCCATTACATCTTGACTAACAAGGTGATATCTACTTAATGCGTAAGAATAACCTCCAGGATAACCTCTTGACTCTGTTTGGAATCTCTCAGCCATTGACACTTTGTCTCATTTCACTCTTCCCCCTCCTGGTCGAGATGGTTTTCCCAATCCCTTGATGCTGAGTCTCAGCTCATTCTAGAATTTCTGTCCCATGTTGCCAGGAAGATCCACACCCCTGGGAGTCATGTCCCTCGTAGACAGGGGGAGGGTGGTGAGTTTGCTTGTTGTGTTAGCTGGAGAGAGAGACCACATCCGAGCAACAAAAGAGGTTCTCCTGGGAGTGACTCTTAGGCCTCTTTTTAAGTAGGCTTGACCTATCCTTTGTGGGGTTAAGTTTCAAATGAACAAACTCCAAGATTGGGGGCTCAGCCTATATCTTTGGTTGTCCACACTGCTTGTGAGAATATCAAGAATTCCTCTTGGGGAGGTTGAATTTTCCCCGTTCTCACCAGTCCCTTAGGGAGTTTGCAAATACTTTTCCTCTCACTGATCAAATCACTCTGGGTTTCATCAGGGCATCACTCAGGGCAAACCAACAAAATCTCATGTCCTACCCAAGGTTTCATGTACTTATGTTGTTCAATCAACTATCTACATAAGTTATATTAGAAGATGCACTAGTCAAAATATAAATTTTGTACCAAACAAACATTTTTTGCTTTAGTCTCACACATAAGTTGAAATTTTAAAATGTTAATTACCATCTATTTTCAGCACCCTGCAGTAATGACATTCCTTTGTTCTTCCTCATGCAAAACATTTTTTAAATTTATACGTTTAGTCACTATCATTATACACTCTCGGCATTCCTAGATTATACCATCTCAATCTTGATCGTCTGTCTTTCTTTGTGATTTCATTTATGCCCCCAGCCCTTCTCCCTCTATCATTCTCACATTCAGCTTCATTCAGTGTTTTAACATAATTGTATTACAGTTAGATAGTATTGTGCTGTCCATTTTTGAGTTTTTACATACAGCCCTGTTGCATAATCTGTATCCCTTCCACTCCAATTACCCAATATCTTACCCTATTTCTATCACCTGATGGTCTCTGTTACCAACGAAATATTCCAAGTTTATTCACTAATGTCAGTTCATATCAGTGAGACCATACAACATATGTCCTTTTGTTTTTGGCTAGTCTCACTCAGCATAATGTTCTCAAGGTCCATCCATGTTGTTACATACTTCATAACTTTATTCTGTCTTACAGCTGCATAATAAATATTCCATTGTATGTATATGCCACAGTTTATTTAGCCACTCATCTGTTTATGGACATTTTGGCTGTTTCCATCTCTTGGTAATTGTAAACAATGCTGCTATAAACATTGGTGTGCAAATGTCCATTTGTGTCCTTGCCCTCATGTCCTTTGAGTAGAGACAGCATATAGATGGGTCCTGTTTTTTAATCCATTCTGCCAGTCTTTGTCTTTGGATTGGGGAGTTTAATCCAGTAACATTTAGTGTTATTACTGCGCAGTAGTACTTTCTTCTACCATTTTGCCTTTTGGATTTTATGTGTCATATCTAATTTTCCTTCTTTTTACCTTTACTCATTGTCTTCCTTTCTACACTCGTCTCCACACCTCTCTCTTCTGTCTTCGTATCTGTCTCTAGTGCTCCCTTTAGTATTTCTTGCAGAGCTGGTCTCTTGGTCACAAATTCTCTCAGTGATTTTTTGTCTGAAAATGTTTTAATTTCTCCCTCATTTTTGAAGGACAATTTTGCTGGACATATAATTCTTGGTTGGCAGTTTTTCTCTTTTAGTAATTTAAATATATCATCCCACTGTCTTCTTGCCTCCTTGGTTTCTGCTGAGAAATCTACGCATAGTCTTTTTGGGCTTCCCTTGTATGTGATGGATTGCTTTTCTCTTGCTGCTTTCAAGATTCTCTCTTTCTCTTTGACCTCTGACATTCTGATCAGTAAGTATCTTGAAGTAAGTCTATTTGGATCTGTTCTCTTTGGGGTACGCTGCACTTCTTGGATCTGAAATTTTAAGTCTTTCATAAGAGTTGGGAAATTTTCAGTGATAATTTCCTCCATTAGTTTTTCTCCTCCTTTTCCCTTCTCTTCTCCTTCTGGGACACCCACAGCACATATATTTGTGCGCTTCATATTGTCATTCAATTCCCTGAGTCCTTGCTCATATTTTTCCATTCTTCCCTATATTTTCTGTTTCTTGTCGGATTTCAGATGTTCTGTCCTCCAGTTCACTAATCCTATGTTCTGCCTCTTGAAATCTACCATTGTAGGTTCCATTGTTTTTTTCATCTCTTCTACCGTGCCTTTCATTCCCATAAGTTCTGTGATTTGTTTTTTCAGACTTGTGATTTCTTCTTTTTGTTCATTCCTTGCCTTCTTTATATCCTCCCTCAATTCATTGATTTGGTTTTTGATGAGGTTTTCCATGTCTATTCGTATATTCTGAATTAATTGTTTCAGCTCCTGTATCTCATTTGAATTGTTGGTTTGTTCCTTTGACTGGGCCATATCTTCAATTTTCCTAGTGTGATTTATCAGTTTTTGCTGGTGTCTAGGCATTTAATTACCTTAATTAGTTTATTCTGGAGATTGCGTTCACTTCTTTTAGCTAGGGTTTTCTTGTTGGATGAATTTGTTGTCTCTCTGTTCTTTGACATTCAGTTTAGCTTTATCTGGACCTTTAGCTTAAGTTTTGTTTAACAGAGGAGAATTTTTCAGTTCTGGTTTTCTTGTTTCTTGCCCTGCTTGTATGGTGCCTCTCCCCTCCCCCCACCCTTAGGAGGTTCTACGTAGGTATTATAGACCCCAGCTGGATTTTTCCAGACCAAGCTGGCCTCCTATCAGGAGGAAAGAGTCATCTGCGTTGGTTTTCCCTGCGGCTGAGATACAGCAGGTTGAAAGACTTTTCTGTGAAGTCTCTGGGCTCTGTTTTTCTTATCCTGCCCAGTATGTGGTGCTTGTCTGCCTGCAGGTCCCACCAGCATAAGATGATGTGGTACCTTTAACTTTGGCAAACTCTCCCTGCTGGGGGCGTGGTGGAGACACAGGAGGGTTGTAGGCTGGTTTTAATGGCTTCAAATTACCAATCCCTGGTGTCTGAATTCCTTGAGGGAGGGATTCCACCTGAGTTGGGCTTCAACCCTCCCCTGGGGAAGGCACAGGCTCCAGACAAGCCTTCAAGCGAGCTTGTTTCTGCCTATGCCTGGGGCAGTTGCAGCCTGAGGAGTCCTGCTGCTACATCTAAAGGCAGTCAAGGCTTTGTAGAAACACAGCCACAAAAACCTCTGTTTCCTTTTTTTTTTCTTTTTCCGTCAAACTGCCCCCTTGGCGCCGGGTCAAAAATGAGCGACCTCTGCTTTGACCTGGTTCACCTGAGCTGGGGGCCTATTTTTTAGTAGTCAGAATTTGTTAATTAATTCCACAATTGGCGTTTGGTTGGGCTCAGCCCCTGCTGCTGGTAAAGTCTCTTTCCTTTCCCTTCTGGGAGGCAGCCTGTGGGGGAGGGGCGCTGGCCGCCGCGGCTTGGGGAACTCACGATTCTGGGGGGGCTCACAGCCGGTCCAGCTGGTCCAGACTGGGGTATGCTGTGTTTCCGGTCAGTGACGTGGCCCCAGGAGCTGTTCTGTACTGTTTCTGGTTATTTAGTAGTTGTTCTGGAGGACGAACTAAATCACGCACATTGCTAAGCCACCATCTTGGCCCGGAAGCAGGAATTTCTTTTTAGCTTGCGTAAAAGTTATCTAGAGGTATTCAGTCCTGGGGTTGTACGGTGTTTCTGTGGTATCATTAGGGATCCAGGCTTTCTGGCTCAGCCATCTTCAGTGGTACCTGGCTTCTATCTTCTTTTTGTGTGTGTGTGTGTGGTATAAACATTTTAATCAAGTTATAGCTTGCATATAGTAAAGGGCACAATTCTTTTTTTTTTTATTCATCATTATGATAATTTCTTAGAACATTTGCATCAATTCAGAAAAAGAAATAAAAAGAAAGCAGAAAAAATTCATACATACCATACCCCCTACCCCTCCCATTCATTGATCACTAGCATTTCAATCTACTGAATTTATTTTAACATTTGTTCTCCCTATTATTTATTTATTTTCAATCCATATGTTTTACTCGTCTGTTGATAAGTTAGATAAAAGGAGCATCAGACACAAGGTTTTCACAATCACACAGTCACATTGTGAAAGCTATATCATTAAACAATCATCTTCAAGAAACATGGCTACTGGAACACAGCTCTACATTTTCAGGCAATTCTGTCCAGCCTCTCTGTTATACATTAACTAAAAAGGTGATATCTATTTAATGCATAAGAATAACCTCCGGGATAACCTCTTGACTCTGTTTGGAATCTCTCAGCCATTGACAATTTATTTTGTCTCATTTCGCTCTTCCCCCTTTTGGTTGAGAAGGTTTTCACAATTTCTTGGTTCTAAGTCCCAGCTCATTCTAGGATTTCTGTCCCACGTTGTCAGGAAGGTCCACACCCCTGGGAGTCATGTCCCACGTAGAGAGGGGGAGGGCAGTGAGTTTGCTTGTTGTGTTGGCTGAGAGAGAGAGGCCACATCTGGGGCTTCTATCTTCTTTATGGTTCAGTATGGCTGCTGGAGCTCCAGCCGTCCCATCTGCTTTCCAGACTAGTAACAGAAAGAAAAAACAGGAATGGGGCGGGAGTGTATCTTCCAGCTAAATCAATCTCTTAGCAGCCTTCCTTGAAGTTCCACACGTCACCACGTATTGTCTCACTGTTCAGAGCTTGGTCACATGGTCCATTGTGCTGGGAAAAGTGGTCTTTCAGCTGGATTTTGGGTATCGACAGCCTCTTTTGCCTTTTCTCAAGACCTGATGGCCAAGCCACAATCCACTCAGCCTTCCTATCTGAGCCCTTTTGTTGGTGAAAGCCTGTGCTTGGCAGGGTTTCCATCCTCCTGAGTCCTCAGTTTCCTTCCTTCTCTGAGGGTCAGTTTCTTCCTGTTTTCTTGTGTCCCTTCCCTGGTAGGGACTCCTGTGCTCTGACTAACTTCCTTGGTCCCAAGGTTTTATGGAGGGTGGAGTCAAGGTAAAGTGTCCACCCTGGGCTCTAGCCCTTGCGTCTAGGAGCATTTGCAGAGAGTTCTGTGCACTTTCCCACGGTGGCAGACAAACTCCTGGGCCACTCCCCATCCTTGGCCATGCCTCACCCTCAGGCGCCACCCCCCCACCCCCCCAATTTATTCAGCCTCCCCTGACCAGAGGGCTGTGGCAGGACATTCTCTGGAGGGTTGGTGATAGTTAGAAGGGATAAGATGGCATTTGTAGACAGACGGCAGACCAACCTGGACTCAGATCCTTTCTGTGACCTCAGGTAAATCTCTTTGAGACTTGGTGACCTTGTCTGTAAAACAGGGGCTTTGAAAATTGCCTCACAAGGACATGGTGAAGTTGAAGGTAGCAAGAGATGTGGACTTCAGGTTGGATAAGGATGAATTGTACCCACGTGAAGGAAAAGAACTTGAGGCCTCCTTGTCCTGCTGTGGCCTGGCAGCACCCATCCGGCAGTGGGGGTGAGCCTCGGGGCCCTCCCTACTGTCCCCTCCTCCCCTGCCCTTAGGAGATGTCCATCAAGTGTCCATCGACAGACGGATGGAGAGACGTTAGATGGTCCATCCGCACGATAGAGTATTCCTCAGCTGTAACAGGGAATGAAGTGCTGCTGCCCCATGGATGAACCTAGAAGACCTCATGTGGAGGGAAATAAGCCCGACACAAAAGAACAAACACTGTATGAGTCCATTTTTATGAAATGCCTAGAGTATACAAATTCGTAGAGACAAAGAGTAGATTATGGGCTACAGAGCCTGTTGCGGGGAACGGACAGTTACTGCCTAACAGGTAACGGATGGGCGTGATGGCAGCACCACTGGGTGGATGGCATCAGCCCCATCGATTTGCAGAGTGTGAAAGTGGTTAAAATGGGAAATTTTATGTTGTATAAATGTTGCCAAAATAAAAATTAAAAAAAAAAAAGAAATGGAAAGAAAGTACCATCTGTCTACACTGGATGAGCTGTGCACCAGCCTGGGAGCAGGGGAAGGGACAAAATCACCTCCTGGGGAGCCCTCCAGCCCCGGCCTGGTGTTGGCTGGCTGAATAAAAGGTAGTAAATGCTCAGTGACTGTGTGGCAGTGGCAGATGCAAGAGCCCACAGCAAGGACCCAAGCCAGGGTGGAGCAGCTCCCCCCACAAAAAAAGAAGTGGATGTTCCATCTCTGACCCCTGGCCTCGTGGCGGGCAGGGGCGTCGGTGTGGCCGCTGGGCGTCTCCTCCTGTACCCGAGTCCTTGTCCAGGCCAGGGTCCGCTGAAATCCCTTCTCCGGGCTTGGGCCCCAGATGCTAAGGGCAGCCTGGCGCCTCCAGGAGGGGAGATGGCAGGTACTGTGGTGTCTCAACTCCCTCCTTGTGCTTTGCATGAGTCGGCAGGTCTCACCTGGCAGTATGAGGCACCCTGGCAGTACCAGGCCTGGCATAGCTGCCTCTTTTCCTCCTGTGCCCTGGAAATACCAGAGACGGCCCTGCCTCCAGGGCAGGGGGCCCTGTTCCGGTACGGGGGTGGTGCTAGGTCCCGTGGCTCTCCCCGTGTATGCCAGGCTTGTGGGGAAAGTAGCCCATGTTCCCTGACAGCTTAATAGGCGTGAGCACAGGGCCTGGGAGAGGAAGTTGGCAGGGACAGGTGCAGCGATGCTGGGGGAAGCTCTTGGCGGCCAAAGGGCCAGATTGGACGAGCACGGCCGTGGCCCGGCGCCCTGGTGACCCGCTGACACCATTCTCAGGCCGCTGGCTGCCCCAGGGCGGGTGTGTTGTGTCACAGGAGGAGGAGCCCGGGCTCTCCTGGCACACTTGGCTTTCGGGGACCTGGCAGGAGCCTCCGACCTGAGCGTGCCCGGTGCATTCCAGAGCTCCTTCACCGAGAGCCTGCTGCATGTCGACCCGGGGGCACTGGGCACCGGGCAATGACAGGCACCCACACGCCTGCCCCAGGGGCTTGTGGACCAGCGGGTGGGGTCAGCAGGGTCACCGGAGGCCACAGGCAGGGGTTGCAGGAGAGAGCTGAGCAGGGCGCCTGACCTGGTCCCAGGGCCAGGGAGGATGACCTGGAGGAAGTGGCGGACGGCGTGTCTGTGAGGGGGCGCCCCAGCTTCCTCCACCACCCTGGACACATGCTGTGGGCCCAGCCCGCCACTCCCGGGTGGGCATTGGAGCTGAGCGGTACCGGCAGCGCCCAGGGGGTTAACGGCAGCTCGGCTTCCCTGCCGCCTTTTCGTCCCCCCTTCTCTGGAGGAAGGAACGCTACGTTGAAATTATAGAAATAACTGCTGGCTTTTGAGGAGTCTGCTGTTCAGCCATGTCCCTGCCAAGCCTGGGTGCCGCCTTCCCGCCCACATACCGCATGCCCCGGGCTCTGTCCTGCACCGGGCTGGAGCGGCGAGGGCCCCTTGGGTGCAGTTTCTCAACCCCACCCCCACCCCCAAACCTGCTCCGGCCCCCAAGAGAGATTGGGTTCAGTGCACAAATGGTACCTAAGGAGGAGGGGCTCAGGAAGTGACATCGCTTGGCCCGCCCTCCACCTCCCTAACTCCCTATAAAAAGCAAAATGGTGACTCAGAGAGGAGAGTTGGAAGCGGCCTGCCTCCTGCTTCCACTGTTAATTTTTAGACTTGGAATTAGGCAGGAGGCAAAGGCAACAGCAGCTCAAAAGACGCGACTGACATGCTATTAAGCGAGTGGCGACGGCAGCGCTGCTCCTCCCTGACTCCCAGCAGCCTGGGAACACACGGAGCACCGGGCACCTGCTGGCGCTCCCCGACCCTCCCCGGGGCCCGAGCCCCAGCGTAGCCCCTGCCCGGGCCGGGCCGTGGATGCTGCGGGCCGGGTCATGGCAGCCGGGGGCCGCCGCCGGCGCCCACTGCGCTACCAGTCCCTGGCAGCCCTCGTGGAGGACTCTCAGTGGCCTTTCTTGTTCCTTGTCTCAGACTTCAGCTACGGAGCCGACGACTTCGACGGAGAGGGGAATGAGGAGCAGAAGGGGCCCCCGGAGGGCTCGGAGACCATGCCGTACATCGACGAATCGCCCACCATGTCGCCCCAGCTCAGCGCCCGCAGCCAGGGCGGCGGGGACAGCATCTCCCCCACCCCCCCCGAGGGGCTGGCACCTGGGGTACGTACCTCTGCTTTTCCTTCTGGACTGTGGGAGTGGAGGCCCCCCGGGATGGGGAGTTAGTGGGGTATGGGTGCGGTGGACCGTCTCTGCTTGGGAAGCTCAGGGCAAGCGTGGGTCTGGCTCTCTTGGTGCCCTCGTCATCTCAGGCTGGCCCTGGGCCCCTCTAGGCTCCCCACTGCCCCCATTCTGCTCTCTCAACCTCACCTGCACTGTTTCTCCCTCCTCCACCAGCCCCCTGCCTCCCCTCACCGAACTCCCTCCCCATGCCCCTGGACACCCTCGCCTCCTCTTTCAGCATTCCCTTTCAGTCCCTCTCCTTAGCAGATTGCGGGGCTCAGGGAGGGACCAGGCTCTTCTCTCTGGCACCTGGGCTGGGCACTGGCTGCATATGTGATCTGTGCACCGTAAAGGCACAGGTGCCGACCCCGGAGAAGTCAGGGCTGGATGTGGTGCTCACCTGGGCAGTGGGGGTGGGGGTGGGGTGGAATGAGCTGGTGCTTCCAAGGGCCCCGTCAGTCCCACTGTGGACTGCGGAAGAGAATTAGCCCTGGTGGTGTCCACCTCTCTTCTTGACAGCCAAGGTGGGAGCTCTGCTCCAGGGAGACGCATCATAAAAGGAATATTAAGTGTATGCTTTGAGACGGGCCAAGGGGATAGAAATGTGAAGGAGAGCTGATAGCCCTTGTAATCAGCACTTGTTGCTGGCAACAGGGATGGCTCTGTCTGAGTCCGACTTCTGCATGTGCAGCTGAGACAGGGAGAGAGCGATTCCTGAGGGCTGTTTTTCTGGAGCTGGGGAGAAGAACCAAAGCCGTTTTCTCCTTGGTGGTGTGCATGTTTTCGGGGAGGTTCAGGTGCCCAGTCTTGCTTGTTTAGAGGGCTTGTCCAGGCGTATTTTCTGGAGGTCCCCCTTCTCCCCTCCAGTACCCCCAGATGCTGTGAGATGCTTTTCCCCTCCTGCAGGGGCCGAGCACCCCCCTTCCCAGCTGGGAGCCTGCCTGGATCCCCCCACCACCACCACCACCATGTCTCAAGAACCCCCTGCTTCCCTCTGTCCTTGGCCACCCTCCACCCCTCTGCAGAGCTCTCACCCCCTCTTCACACACCAGGGTGGCAGATGATGGCTGTTATAGCCTTTGGCAACAGGGGCCTTGGCAACGGGCTTCCCACTTGAGGGAAGCCACTGTGTTGCCATGGCAACAGCGGCCGTGCTTAGCAGCTGCGAGGCAGCACAAGTTTGGGAAAGGGATGGTGGGGGGCGGGTGGGAGGTGGGAGGGATAGGCGAGGATGTGGGTCAGCTTCAGTTCCCCCTCAGCCAGTCTTCTGGGGTGCTGCCCTTGTCGCCCCGAGCAGGGCTGGCTGGTCAGATGGCCATATTGGACACACAGAGGTAGTTTTGCTTCTGACAAGAGAGGGTGTTCTGGAACCTGAGTTCAGGCCAACCAGAGGAAAGCTAGGAGGAGAAAACTCTTGCTCCCCATCTCTGTCCTTAGGTCTCAGACCACAGGAGGGCTGAGACCCCCCGGGCGACCCTGCTTTTACCCCCTGTGAGCAGGTGTGGGAGGACCAGGGATGCTGGCTGAGGGTTGCAAGCACATGGCCAAAAGGAGTCGTTTGCTGGAGAGACAAGGGTCTTTGCCACTTCCTTCTGCGCTCCCTGCCTTTCTCCTTGCTTCCCATCCCCATTCCCTTCAGGCCAGGCAGACCCCTGTCACAGGACCTCCTGGCTGGAGATTCATCGAGTTTTAGATTCCGCAGTGAGAAGTACTGTCGGTGGCTTTCTCCTGTGAGCCTCGTCCCTGGCATAAGGGGAGATGCTCCTGCCTGCCCCTGCCCGGTTTGCCCGGTGGCTCACAAGGAAATAACTAGGTTTAAGGACTTGGAAACCTAGAGAAGTAAGAGTAATTTAACCTCCTAAAGTGTCTAGGGACCCCAGGACTGACCCTAAGAGCCATGCAGGAACTGGGAGTGGGGTGCCCGTTTATTCGCCTTGGGGGTCCTACTGAAAATCTGGGTCCCCTGCACCCCCTGCTCTTTCCCCTTCCCTCCTGGAGTGGCATTCCTGCCCTTTCTGCTGTATCTCTGGCCCCGCCTAGTGGCCGCCGGGGCCTGTGTACGCTGGGGCGCCTGGAAATCCCTGACGCCTCTCCCTGAGGGCTTGGGGGCTGTTTTGGTAGAAAAGGCGAAGGTTTCTGCTTTCTGGGCCTGCTCATTTGGCTGATCAGGACCCCTGCCCTGCCAGGCTTCCTGTTGCGCCCTTCGGAACAAAGGGGATTTTGGAACCAAATCAGGTGATTGTTCTAGTTATTCAGATAATCTGATCCTTGCCAGGTCTAGCAGCCCGGCCTAGGGACATGCATCCAACTTGCATGTTTGGAAGCCCAAGGTCTGGCCTTACCCACCCAGCGGCCCAGAGAATAGAAAGCATAAGCTTGGAGGAGATGAAGTTCTACCACTTTCTAGCTGTGAGATGCAGGAAGGGCATCTCGAACCATGACTAAATACCTGAAGAGTTTGGAGCTGGTGGAGGATGGGCTGGGGTCCTAGCGGGAGACCTGTCTCCCTGCCATGCTCAGTCATTGGTGCTGGGGTCCCCAAGATGTTTCTCATCAGCTTTTAGAGGGGTGGGGGCAAAGAGCGTTGCTAGGACCCAGTCTAGTAAAGATTTGCTGGTTAAGGAACACATCGGCTTTAACACATCAGCTGGTTAAGGAACACATCGGCTTTTCTGGGGTTGGGTTAGTTTTGTTAGTGCGGTAGTCCCAGATGAAGCCAGGACCCTGTGGTGTTGGCCCCGGGACACACTCCTCACGCCTCTCTAAAGCCTCGCTCTACTGTTCTCACCTTAGTCTGTGTCCCAGAGATGTGCAGCCTGCAGAGGTATCATGGTGAAACCTGAAGCAGGGACAAGATGATACAAACCCGTGCCCTGCAGACCCTCACTGTCCCAGGGCTGAGCAGGGTGAGGGCCACAGACCACCAGTGGCTCAGTTCACCTAAGAGTGCTCAGTGTCACCTGGGAAGGAGGCTGGGGACTCTCCATCTCAGCTGACAAGTGGGGGGGCTCAGGTTCCCCTGCCAGGACCGTGGTCTTACAGAAAACCTCACTCCCCACAGGCCAAAGACTTTTCCATCTCCCCTCCTGGGAGGTACAGTGTAAAGGGGCCACAAGATAAAGAAGATCTGGGATTTGTCCCAACTCTACCACTTCCTGGCTGTGTGGCCTGGGGGCTGTCACTCACCCTCTCTGAGCTCTACTTAGCTCATCTGTGCAGTGAAGACACTGAGAATCATTTCCACCCTCCTGACCTTTCTCATGAAGTTTCGATGAATGGCATTAGGTCGCAAACTTTCCAAGTTGTAAAGTCTAGACATATGCTATGTTCAGTGTCAGACTCCTGTGCCAGACTCCTAAGGTACCCTGAGGCAAGTCAAAGGGTGTCTTAAAATATGCCGAATTGTGGAATTTGGATTCCAGCTGGAAAGAGAATCCAAAAATAAGGGTGGAGAGGAAGTGAAATGATCACTTCCACTGTCCTTCTTATCTTCCTCCTCCTCCTCCTCTTCCTCCTCCTCGTTTAAGACCCTGATGACCCCACAAGGCAGGTGCTATTATCATCTTTATTCTCATTTAGAGGAAACCAAGGCCCGGAAGAGGTAACATAATTTGCCCAAGGTTGTACAGCCAATGGGGCCAGAGCAATTATTTGAACTTGGGTCTTCCTGATGTTAGAACCTGTGGCACATTGCCGGGTCTCGCTCAGTCACTTCCCTTGTGAAGCTTTGACAGCCTGTCACTAATTGTACTGTTGGGGACGTTCACACCGTTCCTATGGGGTAGGTCTGCCCTGTAAGATCAGGAGCCCTAGAGAGCCAGTGACTTGAGCCTGCTGTCTCTGTGGCTCCCCCAGCAGCTCCCCAGCTCAGAGACTGGTACCTAATGGGTGACCCCCTTGTGTTTGTGGAATTGAACTGAGTAGAATTGGGGTGACCAGGGAGGATAAATGCTATCTCAGGGGATGAGCTGAGAAGAATTGTTGCCTCCTCCTCTCTTCCTGGGCCTCTTCGGAAGGCTTGGAGCTTTGGTCTTGAGGTTGCAAAGCAAGAAGCTTGCTCCTGCGTGGATGGAGAGGCCACGTGGGGATCTGAGAGCATCTGAGATTGCACCCCGTTCCGCTCCCTTCAGACTGGGTGAGGCCTGAGCGGGGCACACACGAGCTTCTCAGGAAGCTCCCACCTTCCGGCAGCCAACCTCCTGGTCATGCAGCCCTGCTCCTCAGTTTCTCCCCTTTCTGGCTCCCTGGTTCCCACTGTGAAGGAAAGGAGACTCGCTAGCTTCCTCCCCTCCATGCTGGGAGCCACAGGCTTCGTCACCATTTTACTTCTACAACCACAGAGGGAGCCATCCCCAGTTTGTAGATGAAGATACTGAAGTTCAGGGTGGGCGGCGCCTTGACTTGCCCCTGTTGAGAAGTAGGTAAGAGTGGAGGCGGGATCCAAGCCCAGGTGTTTCTGCCATCCCCCCCCACACACACACATACCCCCAACTCCCACCAGACTGAGGGCCCTGGTCGGGACCCCCAGTGCCTCTGTCCCCTCTGCTCACCTGGCCCGTTCCTACTGTCACACCTGGCTCAAATTGCTCACCCTGCATTCTGTCTGCCCTCATAACGTGGACCTGGCTGAGCAGGCTTGTCCCTGTAGCTCTCACATCCTGCCTGGGACCCCCTCTCCCTCCTAGTATACTGCAATTGGAGTTCATTAATGTATTTCACGTTTGCCAATAAAGCCACTCACAAAGTAGTAATTATTCCGTAACGGTTTGCTGATCCCCTAAAGTTCCAAACACCATGGCTGCGGATGGGGAGCCATCCTTTGAGTCTTGTGTGTGTCGGGGATGGGGGTGGGGGTGGCAGAGTGACCCAAATAATCATAACATCAGGGGTTTAAAATTGCCCCGAAACACGTGCCAGGAGAGCCAGTAAGTGTCCTCACACTATCTTTGTGTTCGAGGTTTTCCTCCTCACAGAGGTGAGCCAGCCTCCAGAGGCAGGGGCTGGGGGCCTCTGGATTTGTGCTGTCCCCGGGTGCTGACAGGTGGCTGAGAACACCCCATCTGCCTGCTGGCTCTCACTTAGTTTCTCCACCAGGGGGTGCTAGCGAGGCCACAGCATCTTCCTTTGGCAGAGAAGATGCCCTTACTGCTCTCCCTCCCAGAGGGACTATAAACCACTTGCTTCTCTCGGGGCAGGGTCCATGCAGTGCTCACCCTCCAGCCTGTGTGCAGAAAGAAGGGAAAGAGTAGAGGCACTTTCACAGCGTTTACTGAGTGCCAGGTACTCTTACAGCGCTTTGTAAATATCAACTCATTTAGTCCTCATCACAATCCAGTGAGGCAGGCACCATTGCGGCCCCATTTTACAGATGTGGAAACCAAGGCACAGTGAGGTTACATAACCCACCTAAGCTCACACAGCTAGTGAGTGGTAGGGTCCCCATAAATGCTGCACTCTGCTGTCTTTCCGGAACATGAGCCTTTGCTTCCTTGCTCTTTCTGGCTGGGTAATTTTGAGCAATCAGTTAGGCCTCAATTCTCTCTGCTGTGAATGAGGACAGATACCTCCTATCTGGAAGGGCTGCTGTGGGGACTGTGGGGCTTTAACAACTACGAAGACGCTAAGTGTTGCGTCACACAGAGAACTCACTCCCAAGGCGATGGTCAAATTAGGATCTCACCCAGGAAGTGAAGCCCTGTTCTCTTGTGGGTCCCTAGCTCAGGCCATCCTTGGGCTTTTCCCTCCCTGTTGTAGCCCTGGCAGAGATAGCTCAGCTCCCAGCAGCATTCCTGCTGGGTGAAGACGACTCCAGGAGTGCTGCCCACGTTGGGTACTCAGAGGGAAAAGAGAGGCATGGAAAGGAGACCCGAGTCTCTGGGAGAGAGGTCTAGACTTGTTTTGGGTCATTCCTCACTTTGCCATGATCTGCCTGATCTGCCATCCACTTCCACTCCTGCCATAAGGGTTTCTTCCTAAAGCACTGAGCTCTGCAGGCTGGTCACTGACCCACCGCCTGGGGTTTGTGAGGCTGAGAAATAAGGAAATGATGGCAAATACAGATAAAACGGTTCCTGGCCTGCTGTGTTCGGGTCTGGTGAATGCTCTCCCCTCTTCCCAGCGTGGAAACTGCTTTCTGGTTGTGGGGTATTTCTAGAGAAGCGCTTCTCGGCCTCAGTACCCTGAGATTTGGAGCCAGATAACATTTTGTTTGTGGGTGCTGTTCTCTACATTGCAGGGTGTTTAGCAGCACCACCGGCATCTGCCTACCAGATGCCAATAGCATCCCATCCCCCCAAGATGTGACAATCAAAAATATCTCCACACATCATTAAATGTCTTTTGGGAGCAAAGTCATCTTTGGTTAAGAACCAGTAGTCTAGAGGGAGGTTAGGAAGGTAAGGATTCTAGGATAGTGGTTCTCAATGGGGAGTGGGGAAGATTTTGTTCCCCAGGGGGACATTGGGCATTACCTAAGTAGTACAAAATGGGTGCTCAGGAAACATTTGAAAGGCAGAGGCGGGAGCAGGGTTACTGGGAGATGATGGGCACAATTCCTTCTGCAGCTGGAGTGACTCCTGCCTGCCTAGGCATCTGCAGCCTGGGTTTAGTTCTCCTTGGCCCAGTATCCACTGAGCTACAGAAAATCTTCATGGAGATGGGGCTTGAGCTTCTGCCAAGGAAGTTGAGAGAGGCAGAAATAGGTGCTTTGAGCCGAGGAAACTGCACTAGCAGAGACCTGCAGGTGAGAATGTGCCTGGGCCTTTCGGGGGACGGCAAAGAGCAGAGGTTGTTTTAAAGTTGCTGGCAGTTTGATCGGTTGAGTCATCAGCAAGGCCCTTGTTTGGGCTGACTTGGTGGCTTCCTGCTGAGCACAGAGTGAACAGTGTTTTAGAAAGAGTAGTCCGCTGGCAGCCAGGAGCAGGTCTTGAAGAACACCATCCCCTGCTTAAAACCCTTCGATGCTATCCCTTTGCCCTTATGTCAAGCCCAAATCCTTAGCTGAACTTTTAAGGCCCTGCCTGACCTGACCCCTTGGTTCTTTCCTACTTCCTCTGTGGCCTTATTACCAGCCACCCAGCTAGAGTCTGAGGACCATGGGAGAGAAACTTTGTTCATTTTGTAGCATAACTTTTGCTCATGGCATTCCCCAACGCCTGGAACTTGGCCTAGCACACAGTAGGTGTTCAATAAAGGCTGATTGAATGAATGAATGACCTCTCCCTGCCCTCCCAGACTGAACCCCTGTCACGGTGCCTCACGTCGTGCTCTTCCCTCCTCTGCCCCACCAGCCTGGCTAACTCTTGTCCTGTTTAGGTGTTAGAATTAACATGACCGCCTCCAGGGCATTTGCTGGAGCAGATGCAGCTGTCTTGTGCTTCCAGCCCTTACTCTCCTTTCCCAATCGTAGCACTTGCCTCACTTCTTTATTTAACTTCTTTGGTTTTCCTTGATTACATCACTATAAAACTTCTATATTTACAGAAATATATAACACAGAAAGTGAAAGTCTCCATAAGTCCCATCCTACAGACAGAACCTTTGTTCCTTATTTTTTCCATTATATATGTATATACACCCACACACGGGATTATAGTCCCTGTACTGTTATTCAATTTGCTTTTGCTGTTTTACTTAATAAATCTTTTATGTCTTTCATGTCACTATTTAAAGATCTACCTCATTCTTTGTGACTGTGTAGAGTATTTTATTTTATGGATGTACCATAATTATTTTAGCCAATCCCCTTCTGATAGACATTGAGCTCTATTTTTGGTCTGTCATTGGTATAAACATCGCTGCAGTGAACATCTTTTGGGTATATCTTTGTACCCTTGTGGAAATGTTTTTGCAGAAAAAAAGCCCCTGAAAGTTAAAAGTGAAAGCTGGGTCAGAGGATGTAAACATTTAAAAATCACAGTAGATATTTCCATTCCAGAAGGGCTGTTCCTCGGCCTCATAGTTTTGAGCTGTACCTCTCCCCGGGGTCGCCCCTCCTCTGGCACTGCCTGGGCTCTCAACAGTCAGCACGCCCCCAAAATCATCAACTCCATGAAGGCAGCCAGTGTCCTCCCTTCTGAATGGTAGCACATGCCTGGTGCAGAGTAGGCAAGTAATAAATACTTGTCAACTGAGTGGGTAAAGGAATGATGGGTTGGAGAACGAGCCTGAGAGAAGGCCATTGGATATGGGAGCTGTAAACACCAGGATCTTTGAGAATGTGGGCTTAGCAGGTGTCAGGAAACTTAATCAGTGTCCCATTTCCCTGGGGTGGTCCACGCCCCTTTTCCTTCAGCCAATTTTTCCAGAGCTGTCTCTGCCCTTTTTCTCTTCTGTCCTCCCAGTCATGCCTCCTGGAGTTCCTTAAGGAACCATTTAACTTTTGACCTTCCTCCCTCAGCACAGGGTTCTCCCCACTGCCTGGAATCCCTTCCCCTTTTCTCAGACTCCCACTCATCCTTCAGGAAGCGGCTCAGAAGTCAACGCTCCTTGAAGCTTTTCCTCAGGTGGGATTAGTACCTTCGTCCTCTGTTCCCACGGTGGTTGGAAAATGAGAACACAGCCTTGTTTGCTCATATGGCCTCCACCTGCTGTAGATGGAGAGTGCCTTACGTGGCAGTGGCTGTGTCTCACCGATTGGCGTGCCTGCAGTGCCAGGCCCAGAGGTAAGGCGTGGGAGGCCTTCTCTGGGTATGAATGAACAAACAATCGAACAGAGAGATGGACAGACGGCATCAGGAATCACAGTGGAATGTTATTGCAGTTGTATAGGTGTAAGATGCTGCAAACCTTGGCTCAGGTGGTGGCTTTGGAAAAGGAAAAGAAGGAAGAGTCAAAGGGACTTGGTAGGAGGGATGTGGGGCCGGAAGGAAGGAAAGGTCATACGATGGCAGCCGTGCCAACAGAAGTGGACAAGCCAGAAGGGGAGGCTGGCCGAGGGAGGAGGAAGGTTTGTTTTTGGATATGCTGAGTTGCGGGGTGTCAGGAGGCCCAGCTGAGGTGCAGGTGCAAATGAGCGAGATGCTAGGACCGGAGGTACTGATCAGGCATCACTGGCTTAGTAGTGAAGGTTCATACCCTGAGAAGGGATTTCTCCAGGGGTAAAGAGCAGAAGGCTGAGGCCTGGCTCCAGGGTAGGTGACTCCACATGTGTGCAGGAGGCAGGAGAAAGAAGGGCCAGCCAAGGAGAAGAACAGGGAATGGTCAGAGACAGCACCAGCATGGTGGTGGCTGCTGAGGGGTTTGAGAAAGTACAGGTGCAGAAGTCAAGGAGAAGGAGCGGGAAGCCCCTGGCTTCAGAACACAGCAATTCTGGAGGCTTTTGGAGTGGGCTCCTTCCGTGGAGAGAAGCATCAGAGTCCAGGCTGAAGCAGGCAGAGGGTGGAGAAGAGAGGGAGGAGGCTGAGGTCCGGGCACGGAGATGGCTGGCTCAAGGCATCTGTTGGGGAAAGGGAGGGAGCACCGCTGGGACTTGTGAGTCACTTCCCCTCCACTGGGAGGATGAAGGGCCTCTGAGTGAGTTTGTGTGCCTGGTGGAGGGGCATTCTGTGTCTGGTTACTCACTGGAATTTCCAGCCAACTGGGGTGAAATGGGAGCCGAGATGCCTTAAGCAGCCTTGGTGGTGTTTGGGGGTGCGAGGAAGAAGTGGATGCTGATTCTGCCATGCCGGGAAGAGGGATAGAAATAGAGTTGGGGATATTCTAGGAGACATCTAGGCGTGTCTCATGCTCCCATGGTGGAGAAGGGACACGGGAGGGGTCCTGCGGTGTTAGGCACCTCTCCCATGCTGCCAGCTCATCTGACCTGTGGGAGCAGCATTTGAAGCCCGCAGGCCAGGAGACACAAACTGTGGCACAGAGCCCTGAGCTGGCACACTTGTGTCTTGGGGAATGCCAGTCCCAGTTGTTCCCAAGCCCTGGGAACAGATTCACCCACCCAAACCAAATGAGGAATTGTGGCTCAAAGGGCCCTTCAGATGTGCCCCGGCTATTTATAATCCAGCCAGGGCAGGGACTGGGAAAACCAGAGACTGGAGGGAGAGGGTGGGTGCGGGGTGGGGTGACCATGGTCCTGGAAGCCCAAGGGCCCCTGAGAGCCCACTCCAATCCCCCCAGCCCTCTGTTCAGTTCTGGTAGCTTGGAGGAGCCTGTTGTGAGGGCAAGTTCTTTGCTGTCAAGAGAATGGCAGGTGCCTCACCTAGGGCTCAGAGCTTGCACAGACTTTTGAGGGATGGGAATGAGAAATCTCATAGCCAATCGTCTCTCATCCCCTTCCCCTCCTCTCAGCTGAGGGGCTTAGCAAAGGACTCTTTTCTCAGTTGAGGTGCCCAGAGGAGGGGAGAGGGCATGGTACCAGGTGGTCCCAGGATGGCACGTGGCTCTAATGATGCAGGCTGTCCGCCACCACCTCTCATGTCTACTTCTGGCCTCCTTTACGAGTCTTTCACGTCCCTTGTCAGGTGCTTCCTTTGGAAGCAGTCTTGACCACTTGGCTTTTCTCCCTGTGGCCATACAGTTGTCACCTGACAGCCATGTTGGCTGGTCCTGGCCAAAAGGGTAGTAGGAGCTTGGATGAAGGAGAGAGAACTGTGAATTGGAAGCATCAGGAAAATTTCAAGTGACTCTCTGGCTGGATCCAGGGTTGGGAGGCAGGTGAGAGATGGGGGATTAGGTTGAGTGTGGACTGGAGTGTCAGGGTTCACCACCCACGATCCTGAATTTGTTCTTGTTATACCTTGTAGGTGACACCTGTCAAACAGGTTAATGAAGATAAGTGATGGGTTGATGGAGTGTGAAGCTACATTTATTTCCAGCTTGCCAGGTCCAATGCGGAAATGGGACAGAGGGACATTCAGGGAACTCCCTCACACACACACATGCACACGCGCGCACACACATACACGCACACCTCCCAACCTTCCCTCAAAGAAACAGCCAGCTGCAAAGAAAAAGGCAGCAAACCTGGCCTGGTTGCTTCATTTGGGCACCATGTTTTGTTTGTTTGTTTGATGTAAATTTTTTGCCATCATTTTAAAATTGGGAGATTTCACCTAAGAATCCAGATTTCCATCTTCTCTTTTATTTATTTATTTGTTTTTCCATCTTCTCTTAAATGATCCAAGATGGGGCAGCCTTGAGCCTGCATTCCCTCAGGCACGTCATTGGGACCTGAGTGGCAGTTCTCCAGCTTACTCACTCCCTACCTGGCTCGCCTCCCCAATTGACCTTACCTGTGCCCTTGTTGCTGCTGGGGTGTGTAACCCCTGTCCTAGATCTTGTGTTGTGAAAGAGCTTTTCCTGGGTGCTGCCTCTGAACTCCTTCTCTGTGAGAAGTGGGTGCACGTGGGCCTCAGGGCTCAGGCCCATGAGACCAGAATGTGCACTTCACCCTCTGGGTGAATTTAGCTTCTGTGAGCTCTGAAGAAGCCAAGGGCAGCAGGCGGGGAGTGGGCAGGGTTGGTGACGCCGCCGGCCCTGGGTTCTGGGGCAGGCTCTCATGGGCTCAGGCCCTGCTCCAGGGGAGACAACTCCCCAAAAGGTGGCACTGCTCATCTGAGCAGTATCCATGAGGAGGGGTGTGTCCACTCCAGGCTGTGCTAAATACCCAGGATGCTGGTCCTTGCCATTCTGACCTGGGAAGGCAGGTGGGGGTCACTCTTGCACAAAGCCTTGTTGACCCCATCCTGGTGGGGATGGAAACTGGTTTCTCACCAAGCCATGGCCTCCCCTCCCGGGCCAAGGTGTCAGAACCTGTGGCAGAGGTGACAGGGTGCTCAAGCATGCCGAGCGCTCTAAGGTGACTCTGGCCTCATGCATTTCTGGGGTTGGCCCGCAGAGGCTGTGCGGAGAAGCCGCCCCTCCCCTCGGCTGCCGCCTGGGCTCTGGTGAGGGGTTGTAAATAAAGCTTGTCTCCGCGAAGCAGACCTCCCCCTGCGCCCGGCCTGTCTGCGGCCTCCCTCCCTCCCTCCTCCGCTCTCCAGAAGCCTCCGCCAGCCGGCATGCCCGGTGACCACAGAGAGGGAACGGCTCCACCTCGCAAGTCAAGACGTGCATTTCCTGTGTATTAATAGCAAGCGCAAGGCTCGGAGTCCAGAAAGGGCGGGATTTGCGGGGCCGGGGCCGGCGGCGGGACGCTAGGGCGGGAGCTGGGGCAGCCGGCGGGAGCGCGAGGAGCCGGAGCGCGGCGGCGGCAGCGGGGCCTCCCCGCCGGGGTCCCGACAGCGCCCGGGCCAGGAAGGGGCCCGCGCGGCCGCGGACGGGGTTTCCTTTTTCCTCCACCCGGCGCCCGTTCATCTCCAGAGACAGCCCTGAAATTTCGGCGGCGGCGGCGGCGACCCCGGCCGAGAGGCGGCCGAGGCGGGCGGGGGCTGCCCTGAAGGACTCGCTTCCCCTTTCTCAGGGTGGGGACGCGCGGGAGGCGGGACCGCAGCGCGGGTGCACGGAGGGCTGGAGAGCGGCGGCAGGAAAAGGTTCATAATGGAGCCTTTCATCGGGAGCCTGTGGCCAGGTGCCAGGACTGACTCCGGGGAGGCCGGCATGCTGGTTTAGGCCTGCCCTGCGAGCTCTTCCCTCTCTCGCTCCCGGCCGGCCGCCGCCGCCGCTGCTGCGTGGACCTTGCTTCCTGTTTGCCCTGCACCGGCTCCGGCTGCCATGGAGGAGGAAGAGGAGGCAATAGGCTTTTTGGACAAGGTTCTAGAGGATGAAGATGTGTTTCTTCTGGAGGAGTGTGAGCTGGGAACCCCGACCAGCCCCGGCTCAGGGTCCCCCTTCTTGGTGGCTGTGAAGGTGGGAACGTGACACGCCCTGGATGCTTGTCGGGGAGGGGGCAGGGCTGGCAGCGCCGACTGCCGAAGCTGTGCGCGGGCAGAAATGGCTGATTTGTGCACAAACCTCGTGGCTGAGTAGAAGCATCTCACTGGGTCTGAGCCCGGCCGGCGCATGCCTGCCAGGGGATGCCAGGGGCTGCGCTCTCCTGGCAGCTGTTCCTCCGGGAGAGGTGCAGGCCTGCCTCCCCCTGGACCAGTTGTCCTCGGGGGGAGTGGCTCCTGGCTTTCCCCAGGCCAGCTGTGCCGCAGGCTTTCTGTGGCAGTGACAGGAGTCACCTGGTGTAAGCCTCTTTCCCTAGAGGAGCTGGCTGACTTGAAATTAAGAGGCACTAATTCATGTTTCCATGGTAACACTGGGGTAAGAGCTGTCGGAGTGTGGGCCAAGGGGACTGGGTAAATCTGGGCTGGGACAGGAGACCATTTGGAGAAGTCTAGAGCCAGGGGTTACTGGGCTTCGTTGAAGGGAGAGGATTGGGTCAGCTGAAGAGGGGATGGTAACAGCTGGTGGCCTTGAGCCCAGGTGGGCAAGTGATTTTCCCAAGGTGGGCATAGGTAGGAAACATCTGCTGGACCCTGGCCCACCCACTAGGGGGCTGTGGACATCCTCAGCGGCAGAAAGATTTGCATGGTGGAGGAGAGCAGGAGGGCAGTGTTTACATCAGTCACCCCCCCCCCCCCCCCCGCTCTGTGCCACCACCCCAAAGGCAGGGTTCTCCCTCAGTACTACATCAGCTCTGCCTGAGCCTGGTTTGGCAGACACCAGTCTTCCTTTCTCACACCTGGACCCAGTTCTGAGCGCTCTAACTTTATCCTGGTGCTCAATTCCTCTCAGTTCTTTGGCTGCAAGGAAGAGCCTGGGGAGTTTGTGGATTGCAAAGCAGGCTGCCTGAGAGGGAACGAGCACCCCATGGGGCCTGTCTGCCCGGGCAGCACTGCACCCCGGAGGGCATTGTGCAGTGTGCATGACTGGGGCCAGGAGGCTGGCACTGCCCCTCGATGGACCTGCTAGCCCTCCCTGTAAGATGGGATCATAGTCCTGCCCTGCCCCCACCACAGTGTGGTTCTGAGGAGGAGCTAACGGGGGTAAAAATAGACTGCAGACCCGTGTGGTAGATGATGGTGTCGATGGCTGATGGTGCGGAGTCTGGGTGGGGCAGTGGCTGCAGGCTGGGGTGGGGAGCAGAGAGGAGCTGCAATGGGAGCCTGGCGGCAGGCACTCTACGCCTTGTTCCCTCATCTTGCTGTGCCTCGGACCCCTGGGGGGTAAGTCTTGTCTCTCATTGGGCCCAGGAAGTCTGGCTGTGAACCAGGAGAGCCGGCTGGGAGCTGAGTAATGTGTGGGGTGAGGGGTATGGGGTGTGTGTGTGTGCTAATGAGCCTTCTCCAAGAAACCCTCCCCAGCCCAGAGGCAGGACAGTGTTTCTTAGGGCCCATTCACTTGCTGCCTCATGGAACCCCCTACTCTATTTCATTCTGCTGGAAACCCCAAATCTCTGCCTCCTGAATTATGTCCTTTTCTCCTTGAGGGCAGGACTTTGTTGTATTCATTGCGGAACCCTGCACAGTGCTTGCTTGCTGGGTGGTTGGTGTTCAATGAGAATCTGTGGGATGACTGAGGCTTAGTGGGGCCCACAAAGAGTGTGCCAAGTCTCTGGCCCTATTCCATCTCAGAGATGTTCTAAGGAAGTGGCACATGGATGCCAGGGGACCTAGACACCATCACACTTAAAAACACTGCCCCTCCCCTGACCCCCAGGAGTGAGTAGAAAGGAGTTTCCTTCTCTGCCTGGCTGCCCCTGTGTTCTAGACCTTGTCCCCAGCAAGGGGATGGGGCCTTTCCTGATAATTGGGAAATTCCAGGCTCCTGTCTTATCCTGAATACCTCTGGAATACCACCCCCTTCATCTACTACTTGGCCATCTATAAGACAAGCAAGTTGGGTGTGGAGAGATGGGAAGAAAGCTCATTTAGTCATTCAACAAACACTGTTAGGCTGCCTATTCCATTCAGAGCACTCTGCCTGACACAGAGGAGGAGATGGTGGATGTGGAGAGATGAGAAGGAAGCTCATTTAGTCATTCAACAAACACTATTAGGCTGCCTATTCCATTCAGAGCACTCTGCCTGACACTGAGGAGGAGACAAAGATGAACCAGGCATAGTCCTTTCTCACAAAGAGTTCACAGTTCAACTGTGAGGGGACGAGTGCACAGATGATGGGACTATAATGAGAAAGTATGAGGGCCATGGGACAAGGTCTCATAAAATGGTATCAAATTTAGAGAAGGAAAGAGCACTTCTTGTTGAGTCAGAGCTGGGCTGGGTGCATGTGTATGGTCAAGGGGCATTTCTGGAGGGTACGTTGAAGGTTCCTGGCACATTCCCATGTGTAAACTCTTATTGGCAGCTGGTAGGAATCCAAGGCAATTCTCTCTTTGCTATTACTTTACTTCAGAGGTACTTACCTTAAACAGTAGTTGTATTCCTGAGCACATGTCCAAATTCAGTCCTATAAATCAGTCTCGTTTTCGGTGTAATGTCAAAGACGCTTTATCTTCTTGTGGGTCAGATGTGAAGTTGGCAGTGTTTTTCTCCAGGACTGTAGCTGGAGTTTGCTGCTTATCTCAGCCCAGGCTTCCCTTTGAGAAAGAGTTAACAATCTATAAACTAATAATAATGAGAATACTACTAACAGTAATACCATCTCTAACTTGGTGTATAATTTCAAAAAATTTTTCTTACAGTTTTATTAAAAGGTACATAGGACTGACAGGGGCCTTATAGGAGTTGCTATTAAAGGAACTCATTTGGCTGGAAAACAAATCCTTTTGCAATGCAAATTAACCCTTTTTGGATTCCTCTGTGCCACTTGTTCAAGGATGGCCCCTAAAGCCAATATTTCACTTTCACCTGCCAGGGTCTCTTCTGCTCCCATATTCTGAGATGGCCATGCCTGTGGCCCCCACTGGCATGTTTCCCACAGCGTGGGCCCTATGTGGTGATGTGAATGATGACTTTAGGTGGCACTTGGTTATGTATTTTATTTTAGTAGCTAGGGGTGTATTTTAATGTGTATGGGAAAAAATATGAGTTGTACATCGTTCTTATGATTTCAGCTGTAACATTGGGGATAAAGCTGTGCTTTAAAAAATTCAGTTGTCATAAAGAAAAATATTAAGTAAATAATAGTGCAGTTAGTGTGTGAATATGGCAAAAACTGTGACGGTAGGGCATGTATGAATGAAGTTTGGAAACACTACCTAGACCCTACAGAGCATGCCTGAAGTTCCAGGCAGCAGGGAGCCCTGTGATGGGGTCCACCCTTCAGGAGAGTGGGGTAGCTTGGATTTGGTCTGGGTCCCCCAGCAGCTGCCCCTGACTTGTGTGCTCTAAATTCCACCGAGGAGGTGGCTGGGGAGAGTAAGAAGTGCTGCAATGTCCCTGCATTTTCTCAGCTCCAAGAGGGGCCAGCTGTCCTGAAGCTGATGCTCGGCAGCCCCCAGGGACCAGTGGCACCCATCTGAGCAGATTCCCCTGAGTGCCCCTTATGATTTGGCATGGCCCCCAAGGGCTGTGCCCTGTGAGTCACGTTCTATTGTTTGTATAGGGTCTCAGACTCTTGCCTCTTGGCCCAAGACTTTGTATCGCAGCCAGAGAGCTGGCCCTGCCTCTCCAGGCCTCAGTATTGTCTTGGTGTAGATCAAGGGTCCTAGAGCAATTACGTCTTGGCTTGACCCAGCACGAAACTTTTGGACACTTTATTTAGCCTCTGAACTCTGTAGAACTCTGGGTCAGAGCTGAACAAACCTTATCTGTAGATGTACCATTCCTACCAGAGTCACCTGACATCTTTAATTTTGGGGCTGCAGACGGACAAACTGTCCACCTGGCATGTTGTGTAAAGTGCTGGGAACGAACCAGCCCACCATGGCTGTTTTGTAAGCTCCGTTTGGGGAGGAAATGGAGACAGCGTCACTCAGAGGTCAGCTTCCCTGTGCTGTGGGACTGGCAGGCAGTAGGGCAGAGGCTGTGGAGGGTCCAGAACACTTTAGAGAACGAGGCAGCTCGTCTGGTGGACTCTGGGAGTGTGGTCACCCCTGCAGAGCTCCCTGGGGGCAAAGACTGCCACCTTCACTTTTGTATCTGTGTCTGACATAGAGAAGGAATGAATGAATGAATTGTGAACCCCCGTGCTTTAAGAGACGTGACTAGCCCCACAGAGGCTGAGGAAACATTGTGAATTTCCAGACAATTCTAAACCAGGAACATGTGGGGCCTGAGGAAAGCAAAGGGAAGATGGAAGAGGTTTTGGGTGGTAACTGTATAACAGGCCTCCTGTTAATAGGATGTGCAGAATTTAATTTCACATCTCTAAGCTCTCCATCACCCCCACCCCCATACCATCCAAAACTTGAGAGCAATTGTGTCCGAGTGGGCATGGGTGGTGGGTGGTGGTGGTGGTGGGGGAGGTAACATGTATTGCCTTTTGCAAGTGGGGCTTCGTGCACTGTCCTCAAGACCAGTATTGCAAGACTGGATTATTAATGGGAGTCTCTTAAGGGGAGGATCTTGTTGAAATGGGCTGTCGCAGAACTGAGGGGTCTCTGCACATGCCAGGGTGGGTTAAGATTTGGCATGGGCTGCGTCTGCCAATGAGTTCCTCCCTCCGATCCTAGGCCAGCCAGCTCTACAGCCTCCAGGGAGTTAAGCTCATGGTGTGTTCTAAGTAATCCACGACCTCAGGCAAATCCTTGGTGGCAAACAGTGGACTGGGAGTAGGGCACAAGAAGGAGCACTGGCTCCCAACGTGGAGGGCAAAGTTCCTATGTGTCAGGCTTGGAAGCGTGGTATACCAGGAGGCTGCCTCGGTCTGGTATTGGGGCTGGGGCCCAGCTTCAACCTCCGATCTTGTTTCTGGGAGGATGTGCTACCTGCCTGCAATGCAGACAGCTCAGGACGGGTGAGTGGGTCCACGCTCTGTGCCTCAGTTTCCTATAAACAGTGGATAATAATAACACTGACCAGGCTATGAAGTCCCAAGTGAGCTAATCCATGTAAACTGCTTTGAACAGAGAAGCCATCGATTACTATTGTCCTTCCCTAAAGCATGGTGTCTGTCTCCTGCTTCAGAAACAAATGACCTCAAACTTCGTGGCTTAAAACACAGATTTTTTTTCTCTGTTCTGGAGTTCTAGTGTCTAAAATGGGTCTGTGGGACTACATTGCTTTTGAAAGTTCCAGGAGGAGAATCCATTTCCTTGCCTTTTCCAGCCTTGGGGGCTGCCTGTATTCCTTGATTGGGAAGCCTCTTGGTATACCACGCTTCCCAAGCCTGACACATGGGAACTTTGCCCTCCACGTTGGGAGTCAGTGCTCCTTCTTGTGCCATCCTCTGTCTTCAAAGCCAGCAGTGTAGCATCTTCAAGTCTTTCTCTCTCTGCTTCTGCTGTCACATCACCTTTTCTCGGACTCTGATCTTCTTGCCTTCCTCTTGTAAGGAACCTTTTGATTCTACTGGGCTCACCCAGATAATCCAGGAAAACCTCTCCACCTCAGAGTCCTTAAGCCAGTCACAGCTCGGTGTGGCCATCTTGTGGGGAGTGGGTCCTTACCTGTCTGCCACAAGGTCACATGGCATTTCAGAGACTTTGGGGGCAGCAGCTAGCCGATTTGTTGCAAAAGACAGCCGATTGCCAGGGAAAGCGTGGGAAAGCCTGTCGTCAGTGCTGAAAGGTCTCCCAGCTGGCGGAAAGCAGCTCTTCTCAGCACTTGGGGGATTTCTCATGGCTTCATACACACGCCCGGTCAGTATTAAGGGGGTCCATTTGGTGTCCAGGTCAGGTCCGAGTGTGGTGGGATCTGTTTGGTCCCAGAAAGAGATCTCTTTGAGATGCCCATCTGATGCTTGACAAAGAAGAGAATTATCAGAGTGGTGAAAGAGCATGGAATTAGGTGTTAGAGGACCAGGGTAGAATCCCAGTTCTGCCGTGGCCTGGTTTTCTAAGAGCTTTTCTGTTTGTTTTTGTCTTCATATGCATAATGGAAAAATATAGTACCCACCTCCATGGGATATTGAGGGTTAAAAGAGAGTGGGAGGACTTCTGGGGCCCAGGAAATGTCAGGTGCCCAGAGGTTAGGTGTGTCCTGTGGGGCTGGGCTTCGGGGGTGTGAAGGGAAGTGATGTGGGTCCTGCTTTCAGAAGCCTCATTGGATCGTGGGGCAGGTCACGGCCCGGGGCAGCTGAGGGGGTGCCGGCCTGGGGTCTGTGCCACAGACCCCCTCGGGAGAGCTGACCCCGAAGACCAGAGTGGTCCACAGAGATGCGTTGAGGAGCCAAGACTTCAGCTGTGCCTTCAGGGAGAGGAGAACTTATTATAAGAGAAAAGCCAGGGTGGTAGAGGCCCCTTGAGGCAGCGGGAATAGTAAGACTCAAAGCTCAGAGGCGGGAACCCTCCTGAAGTGTTGGGAAGACAGAACTGAGGGCTGTGGGGCGAATGGATGGAAGGGGGGGGACGCTGGGGACCACTGAACGCCTTTTATGTAAATTATATGCTGGATCCATAAACTCATCGCAGCTTATAGCCTTATAATTACTCTTTTTTTCCCACTAAATGTCTTTCTCTTCTATGGATTATAAACCGCATGAGAGCAGGGACTTATTGTCTTGTTTCCCAGTCCATGTACGGGGTCTAGTAGGCGTTAGGTAACACTTGTGGAATGAATAAATCAGTGCACGAATTGCCTAATTGAATGCTGTTTGCAGTAATGTTAGTAAGCCCTTGACAAACGTCAGGTGTAAGGCAGCGTTCTCAGAAGTGTGGATTGGGGGGAGCTGGAGAGAAAGGTCAATTCGGAGAATCCGGGTAGCAGAGTGGGGTGCCATGGGCTTCAACCGCAGTGGGGCCGGGGTAGGGGAGGAAAGAGTCAGCGTGAGGGGCTATCACAGAAGCTTGGAAGGGCTTGGGAACTGAATGTGAGAGACAGGGCAGAGGGAAAAAGAAGGAAGAGGGGGCAGGGTGCCTCGTGGGGATCCCGGATGAGAATTATACAATTTTGGGTGTTTTTTTTCTTACTCGGGAAACTTGCTGAGCACGTTCTCTGTGCCAGGCAGGTACTGTGCTAATTGATGAGCATTTTAAGGCTAAATAGGGCATCATCTCCTTCATAGAGGAGCAGGAATTCTAGAGGGAGGAGGAGGTATGTTTGGGTCTGTGCCTTACACAGTGAGGGGGGGGCGTGTGTGCCTCCCCCAGCTCCTCTCAGCTTCTCCTCTGTCCCCTGCTGTCCTTCCCTTGTGCTTTGAGTTCCTTCTTGATTGTCATCTACCCCCAATAAACTGCCCCCTAGATGTAAGGCTAGGTCCCATCTGATCCTGCTTACGTTATGAGCATGTGTGGTTGTCAGAGGGATGCATGTCAAACGAGGAAAAGGGGATGGGAAAGAAACAAGCCAAATGTTAGCAGCAAGAATGCGAGTGATTATTTTTCCTTTTATATTTCGGTACTTTCCGAATATTTCTGTCATGAGGATATCTCACTTCATCAAAACCTACCAAAAATAAGTGTTAGTTAAAAGAAGGGAAAAGAGGCCATGTGGAATTTTGACCTCTTTCCTAATGAGCTATTGGCTTTTGGTTTGCTTTGCTGCAGGTGGAAGCAGGGAAAGGCCTGGAAATGCGGAAGCTTGTCCTCTCGGGGTTCTTGGCCAGCGAAGAGATCTACATCAACCAGCTGGAAGCCCTGTTGCTGGTGAGTGTGCTCTGGGGGCTTCTGGGGGCCCCACTGGACACGGTTGAGCTCTAAAGCTGGAGTGGAAGCAGGAGCTGGGGAGGGAGTCTGTGATGCTGCCCGGCTTACACTCAGGCCTCGGGAGCCAGGGGCATTGCCAGAAAAGTCCTGGACCTCTCGCCTGACTTTCTGTGAATGACCTACCCTGCGGGAGCCAGAAGTACAGCCAGGTGAGGGGTCGGACATGGCAGCCCAGCGCTCCCGTCCGCGACGATGATGTGGGCATTACCGTGGCCCGTGGTCCTGCCAGTCTACTTGCCTAGCCTCTCCTGGGCCCCACCAGTCCCTCAGGCCGAGCCCTCTTTGTCATCCCTCCTCCCTGGGAAAAGTAATTGATAGCACCAGGCAGGCTCAGTGTCCTTTTGCGAAGCACCATGGGTCTGACCTAAGTAAAATCAGTTTACTTAGATCAACCTCAGCCCCCTGTAAAGGTGCCTCGGTTTCCTTGTCTGTAAGATGGGGGCAAAGATACCTGGCCTGTATAGTTGTCGTGGTGGTTGTGACCACCAGATTGGGTGGTGACTATTAGAGCATTTTCGAAAGCTAAAAGTACTCCACAGATGTAAATTGCGCTTGCTTTTGAAGACGATGCTTATTAGATGTGTCTGGGTATTATGCAGAGTGACTGAGGCATATAAAGTTCTTTCCGTCTAGGTGTTTTGCAGTGTGAGACATAAGGTGATAGAGTGGAAATAAGAAAAGTGCATGTAGAGCAGTAGAAACTCATTCTTACACCAAAGTTGAGGGTGGAGAGACTCATTTATATACTTTCTGGGATGAGAGGTGGAGCCACCCAGTGTCCCCCGGAAGCCTGGCATTTATTAGGCAAAGAATGTGTGAGACCTGGCTGAGTTTGTTAGAGCCTCCCCAGGAGTTTGCTAGTATGCAGCGTGATGTTTCCCAAGTGAGGGACTTCAGGGCAGACGAGGACTCTGATCTGGGGCCAGAACTGAAGCAAGACTTACCTCTACCATAACGGTAGGCCCCCTGCTCTGCTTTTCAAACTGTGCGTCAAAGCCCATTCGTGGGTTGTGAAATCAGTTCACTGGGTTGAGTCAGCATTTTTCAACAAATGAAAAAGAAAGTATCCGTTGAAAAAGAAAGTATCAGTGTGCACCATACATGGCGATAGGTACTCTTTCATGAAACTTTTGTTCTGGCATGTGTGCGTTCGTGGGGTGTGTGTGCGAGGCCATGTCACTTCTTACAGGGATTGTGGGTTTGAGAGCCACTGGCGTCAGGCCAGCCATGCATTGACTCCTTGAGCCTCCGTTTCCTCATCTGAAAGGGAGATTAATGCCATTACTTTCTCTGTCTTCCTTGTGGGTTAGGAAGAGTAGGTACTCCTGGTATCTCATACAATGCCAGTACTCAGACACTCAAATGTGAGTTGACGGGAGGGAGAAAGCAGGTGTATGTGTACATATGTGAAGTGCTGTGCTAAAATCAGGGGTCATAGATGTCATTATTAATGGGATACATATTTGAAGGAATTTAAGCAGTGGAACCAGACTGCCTGGTTTTGAATGCTGGCTTGTCTCCTTACTAGCTGCAGGGGGTTCGTCGAGCTCGTCTGCTTCACTGTCTCCCTTTCAAATGGGTGTGACAATCACACCTTCTCTGTGAGGTTGTCTTGAAGAGTAAATGAATTATTATACTTAAGGCTTGGAGAGTAGAGCCTGCTTCCTAGTAAGTGCTCAGAAAGTGTTAGCTGATATCCCCAGTGCTGGGAGAAAAGGCAGGTCAGGGCTTATTTCTGTGTACACACCCTTTCCCAGAAGCAAGGGGAGGCAGGTGTCCTCTTCAGGAGAATGCCACTCTTAGGTTCCCGCTTACTTTCTCTTCTTGTCTTTGGGCCTAATTTGAGTTTCTCTTTGTTCTGGCAAAGATAACAGATTCTGGGGCTAAAAGGATCTCTCCCTGCCTCCCCTTTTTAACAGTTCATGCCCCAAGTGTGAGGCTGGAACTCTGTCCCCGCTCCTCCCCCATCTGCCTCTCAGGTGCCTGGGGACCCAGCCCTCCTCTGGGGGTGGGGGATGGGGATGAGGGAGGAACCACCTGGGAGGTCTGTGCCACCAGGTCTATGTCCTGAGGCTCAGGAAGAGGGGCCGGATCCTCCACAGCCTCCCATGAGACGTCTGGGGACAAGGCCTCCAGCTCTCCTTCCTGTGCTCGCTGAGCTGGGAGTTCTCCTGGCTGCTCTTCACCTGGGTCTGACCGGGGCTAAGAGAAAGTCTGTCCTCTCCCGTGCTTGCTTCCCCTGCCACCCCCAGATCTCCTCTCTCTTTGCTCCCCACCCCCATTCCTGCAGCTCTGCTCCTCAAGTGTTTGTTCACAGTTTAACACTTCCTGGTATGCAAACGGCAGGTGTGTACCTAAGGCTGTGTACACACGGGGAGTCACACGGAGCCTCTGTTATTGCCCCCAGGGCTGCCAGGTGGGGCTGGGGTCCGGACTCTAGAATCCAGCAGGCCGCTGGTGGGCTCCAATTACAAGTGAAGAGGGTCTGGGAGCCTGGGTTGAGCTGGGTTGGAGGAAGGGCAGTGAAACCAAATGTATGGGATTCTGTGTCTCCCAAGCACAGGGGAAGAGAAGGAATCAGCTTGGGTACTGCGTCCTGCTGGTGCCTCCCCGCTCTGGGCATGATTTTAGCCAGTACCCCTGTCTGCCTCCGGGCCTTCTTGGGAAGCAGGAGGAGGTGGACACACTTCTTTTGATAGGCAGATTGCTAGGGACAGAGCTGACAAATGGCTGTGTGAAGTCCCACAGTGCGTCAGGGCCCGCCCCGGCCTGTGTGTCCTTGGAAGTCACATCCTGGCTGGGAAATCGGGAGCCAGAGTTGACACAGAGTTCACCCAGGAATCCTTTCTAAGAATCCGTTTCTCCCCTGGTGAAATGGAGGGACAGGTACATGTCCTTGAGTTCTGCAGCAGGACTCCCTGGGGGGGCATTGAGGTAACTGGTGTGATAGCACTTTGGCAAAGTAGCTGCACAGGATCAAAGCTCGGTGTCTGGTTGCTTTTGTCCTTCCTCCGTCCCTCCCGCCCTGGAGACCAGTGTGCAGGGCAGGAGGCTGGTGTGCAGAGCAGGAGGTGGATGTGCAGGGCAGGAGGTCGGTGTGCAGGGCAGGAGGTCCGTGTGCAGGGCAGGAGGCTGGTGTGCAGGGCAGGAGGTGGATGTGCAGGGCAGGAGGTCGGTGTGCAGGGCAGGAGGTGGATGTGCAAGGCAGGAAGTCAATATGCAGAGCAGGAGGCTGGTGTGCAGGGCAGGAGGCCAGTGTGCTGGGCTTCACCCGATAAAAACCAACACCTTTCAGGGCTCCCCACCCCAGCCCTTTCTCCTTACCCCAGGCAGAATTGGGTATGAGAGCAAAGGTCCCCGGATCTGTGGTGAGAACCCTCTGAGGCCCCAACACAGGCCCCTTCCACATGACCAGCCCCTGGCAAGCATCCTTTTCTTCCCCTTTTGTAGATACAGTGGGAAGTTTAGGAGGAAGCGGAGCCGTTGTGTCTTCCTTGTGTAGGTGGGACATGGGTGCTTCCCAAGAAGCTTCTGAGAAATGCTCCTCCCTAGCCTTTCCAGGCTTTTTTCTTTTTCCTCCCTTCGTGGGGTTTGAGGTTTGTTCTGGGACTCTGTGGTCACGTGGGTCCCTCCTTTGGATCAAGGTAAAAGGTTGAACTGTATGATGTTGATCCTGAGAATGCTCCCTGTGTCCTTGCTGGAGTGTTGGGAAGCGGTGGAGCTGGCGTTGCCGCCCGCCTGGCCTCAGGAGAACAGTTTTCCCTTTCTCCTCTGTCTTGCAAACCACCCCCTCCACCTGCCCAGATCTTGCCACCTCCAAGGCCCTGTTCTTGTCTACCTCCCTCCTTCCTGAGCCCCCAAGCTCTGCCCCTGCACAACCTTGGGACCACTTTGGAAATTGCAGTCCAAGTTGCGTAATATTTTATCACACATTGTCCATTAAGTGTTTCATTTGTGTTGGTCCAATTTACCCAATTAGGTTATAAAGTTCTCAAGGGCGGGGATCATGTGTCATAAAAATAATCTCCTGAAAAGAAAATTGGATTCCATTTCTCCCCTAAGATACCTCCTGTGCCTTCCCAAGCATTGCACAGACTTAAGGCCACACTGCGTCCCCCAGCCTGCAAGGCTCTGCACCCTGGCCCATACCCTCACCCATCTCCTATCCCCTGGCCTGCAGGTGCGCTGGCATTCTTTCACCTCCTCTCTCTCCCCAAGCCTGTTCCCACCTCTGCACCAGGCACTGAGAACACGGACCCGGAACACTCCTTCCCCCTGCCCCCATGCTTCCCTGTCAGGGTAGGTGTCCCTGCCCTGGAGAAGCCAGGCCTCACCACCCAGTACCTGCCACCCAGTCACCAGAGGTCTTCCCTTACTTATTCCCTTTGTTGCAATTGTCACCTTGTCTAATCGTGTTTGTTTGTTTACTTGTGTTTTGTGTGTCTTCCCTACTAGGCCTCAAGTTCCATCATGGGAGCAGGGATTATGTTTGTTGTGTGCATCACAAATACCCGTCTGCCCTCCTATCGGGTACTTGGTACATTATTTGTGGGGTAAATAGTCATAATTGTAACAGCTGACGTTGACTGATTACCTTCAGTGTGATCTTCCTGAGGGCATACTTAAGAAGGTCATTCTATCCGCGTTTTACAAATGAGGCTGCTGAGGCCCAAGGTTATTAAGTGATGGAGTTGGGAGTCAAACCCCTGTACCAGGTTGAACCCCATCCTATTTCCCTAGCAAGGGCTGGATGCCAAGGGTCACTTGGTTCCAGCACTGAGAGGGTAAGAAGGAGGACTTCTGCTTTTTCCTACTTTCATCATTGTGTCTGGACTTTTTAGAGCTCAGGACAAGGGAACCAGAAGTCGGAGCATGGTCTGGGTATTTGAGTAGACAGTACTTCCTCTCATGGGCAGACTTGGGCTCTGGCATCATCAGCGGTAGTCAGGGGAGGGTGGCATGAAGCTCGGCTGGGAGTTTGGCTGCTGTGGGTGGCATGAGCAGGCGATCACCTCTCAGGGAGCCACTGGTGGCTCTGGTCTCCCTCTGTACAACTATTCCTTCCAGTCCAGCATTTTCAGAAGCTGAGTAGCCCATTCTCAGCTAGAATGCCTCTCTTGTTGGAAAGCTCACCCCTTGGCCCTCTGAGACAGTGGTGGGCAGCTCTAGGAAGCCCAAACTGCCTCCCATTCATTCTCACCACTGCTCCCGGGTCTCCAGCGTAAGCCGGGCTGTCTAAGGCCTCCTTGTACTTCAGATGTGTGAAGGGCATCAACCATATTTGACTTGGGCTTTTCTCTTCTCTTCCTTTCCTCCCCTCCATGTCTTCTCCAGATGCCAGGTTTCCAGACCCTGTCTTCTAGAGGGCCTGTGGAGTGCAATCTGGGCATCTTTTGGGGCTTTAGGGCTTTGTGACTTTGGGAAGGTCAACCAAGGAGGAGCTCCTTATCTTTCAGTGTCAGTTTGTTTCAACAATGAAATTTTTAATAGCATTTGTTTTTTGCTCTGATTGTAGAATTAATATTTACCCATTATAGGCAATTTAGAAAAGCAGCCACCCTGTTATCCCATAGTCCTGCTGTCAGGCAGTGAGGGGATGGCTTCAGCTCCCAGCCACTGTTGGGGATGGTTGTGAGTTATTGTCACTTCACCCTCTCCACTTGCAGAACTTGGAGCATCTTGATGTAGACAAGCAGGGATGACAGAAAAGTTTGCTCTTGCAGGCCAGCTCTGACTAATATCCATCATTGAGAAAGAGTCTCGCAGTCTGCCTTAGTGAGAAAGATTATGTATTGCTTAGCAGTGTCTGCCAGGGCTGTAAGAGGTAGAAGTGTGGCACATGTCATCTGTTTACCCTCCCTCTGCTAAGTGATGGTAACATGGAATATCCGTGAAGCTGAGGCTGTTCTTGGGTCTCTTTGAAAGTTAGAAAAGGACCCTTTGTGTCCCAGAACCATACTCTGGTTTTTGGAGGGAAACGGCTAAGGAGTTGAGCTCCTACCCAACCTTCCCTCCTATTTGAAGTGTGACGAGGAAACTTGTAACTCAGGGCATGGGGCCATCATAGAAGAAGGGCATGGATTCTGTTAAACCGACAAGTGAGTCAAGTACACACTGGGGGCCAGGTCCTATAAAACTCAGATGAGGGTAGTGGGTCCTGGTATCACCTCTTGGGCCTGGCAGGTCTGCTGGGCCAGGTTCCCTTTCCCTGCAGTCGTGTCTGTGACAACAGCTCCATGCAGAAACCACCCTTGGGGTGTCCTGACCTTAGTGACCTTGTCTTGGGCTAATTAGTGCCACAGTATACCTGGATCTCCTGGCACTCTGCTTTATTTGCCACTCCTCGTCTTCCTTCCTCTCTGTCAGCCCATGAAACCTCTGAAGGCCACAGCCACCACCTCCCAGCCTGTGCTCACCATCCAGCAGATCGAGACCATCTTCTACAAGATCCAGGACATCTACGAGATCCACAAGGAGTTTTACGACAACCTCTGCCCCAAGGTGCAGCAGTGGGACAGCCAGGTCACTATGGGCCACCTCTTCCAGAAGCTGGTAAGTCTCCTGCTGGTGGGGTTTTCTCTGGGGCTTCGCTAGAGCCGCTGATGGGTGGGAGAGGGCCTTGGGAGAGCACCGATCAGCCCCAGCCCTCTAGTGTTTTGGCCTCCTTGACGGCTGGGCCATTCCTGAGTCCTGGGGGAAAGCCTGGACATGGGCCCTAAGGGGAACCCTGATTCTAGGCCTCCGCTTAGAAAACCCTGGGAGTGGTTACAGGGTTGCTGGGGACAGGCCGTGTGCACAGATGCATCTGGTTGGGGTACCGTTTCGTTATTTTTCTGTGTGGGGAGCCAGGGCTGAAAGGACTCCCCTGCTGGGCTCCATGTCTCCTGTCCCTCAGCCAAGACAGGGCATGGGTCTGGCTGACCAGGTAGGGTGGAGTTATGCTCATCTGGGACACTCACTACACCTCTGTAGCGTCCCTTCTGTAAAACCAAGGGGTTGGATTGGAGACCTCAACTCCAGAGAAAACATTAAGAGCCCAGCCCCACCCACCACTGGCAGGGAAGGGAAAAGGCATGAGGAGGTGACATTAATGCACAGATTTAACACTGGGAAATGCCCACAGAGGTCTTCTGGCACCCAGCTTTCCATGACACCCTCTCCCCAGCGCTGCCTCTTCTCTGGCTGTGTCCCCTGGAGGGCCCTGGGTCAGACCCTCAGGGATGCCCTACCCAACTCTGCCCTGAGCTTTCCCACCTAACTTCTGACAGCCCAGCAAGCAAGCAGGAGATTGGGAGTCAGTGGCTGTTCCTTTCTGGGTGTGAGTGGTGAGAGGGGCAGAGAGCAGGTCCCGGCCCAGCCCTGGAACAAGTTGAGTGGACAGGGCTCTACTCTTCTTACTCTGGAAAAAAAAAATCTGAAGTTATCTGTTTTGTTGCTTTTCTTGATCTCAGTGGTTGCTACCACCCCCATCCATCTCCAGGCTGGGAGCCTTGGGCTCCTCCTTGCACCTTCCCCTCTCTCATTCCCCTGTCCTGTGGCATCCACTTCTTTGATGTGGACTACTTCTCTCTACCTTCCATGGTATCCCTCATCCCTTGTCTCGGTCAGCACCACCTCCAACCTGGACCATGCCATAACCTCCTGGGTGGTTCCTGCCTCCAGGTCTGCTTCCCCTCCCAACTCTCACCCAGGCCTAGCAGCCAGAGAGATTGTCTAAAACACTGATCAGATCTAGCTTTTCCCCTGCTTAGATCCCTTCAGTGGCTCCCCCTTGTCCTTGGATAAGTGCAGGCTCTGAAGAATGGCTTATGAGGCCCTTTACATCCTAGCCTCTGGCCATCGCCTCTCCCCATACTCTGAACCACCCAAGGCTGAAAGTGCTGTTCTCATTTCACACCCAAGACACTTCTGACCTCTCTATATGTGCAGCTCCATCTGCCTAAGGTGTCCTTCCGGACTTGTCTGGTTTCTCCTGGTCAGCTCCCAGCTTAAAAGTGGCCTCCTCACTGGAGCACTTACAGCTACCTGTCTCTCCAAAACCATGGGCTCTGGGACAGACTGCATCTCCTTCATCACTAGACCCCCAGAGCTGGCCCAGTGCTCAATATTTGAATGAATGAATGGGAGAACCCTAGCCTTTGGAACTGGTGGGCAGGGCATTAGTCACAGACCCTGAGGTCTGTGTCCCAAGAGCCTTGTTTCTCCAGACCAGCAGTGTCAGCAGTGTGGTGGGCCAAGCACAGCCTCTGTGGCCAGAGCTCGGTGGGGTTTGAATCCCGGCTTTGCCACAGGTTAACGCTGTAACTTCAGGCGACTCACGCCACCTCCCCGTGACTCAAGTTCCTCATCTGTAAAACTGTGGGAAATGATAGTATTTGCCTCACTGGATGGCTGTGGGGATTAAATAAGCAAATATCTGAAAAGTGCTGAGTACGGGGCTTGGCACTTAGCAAATGCTCAGTGGAGTGTGCCGCTGTCACTGCTGAGCTCAGACCGCTACTATTACTGTTAGAAGAGGCCCCCAGCAGGCATTGTTGCTGGGGAACTGCACACTTCTGGTTCTGGCCGCACCGGAGAGCTGCCCCCTGTTTGGGGCTGGCAAACCCCCAGTCATAGCTCCAGTCAAGTCCCAGGAGCCTAGGCTGACTGGCTTGGGGCCACCTCTGTTCAGTCCCCAGGAGGGCGAAAAGGAGCAATGCTGGGGGTCCCAAGGGCCGGCAGCCTGCAGCGTGGTGGAGAGGCTGGCCGTGACTGTGGTCTCAGCTCCGCAGGCCAGCGCCCCGTCTCCCAGCATCTTCACCTGGTGTCTAAGGCCCCTGTGTTGCAGACTTGTTGGCCTGGGTGGAGCCCGGGCAGGCCGGGCATCTGGAAGCAGTTTCTTTTTAGCTGAAGTCTCCGGATATTTGATTATTCATTACGGAGGGAAGAGAATTAGCATCTCTGCTATTTGTTTTATGAGATCACCCTGCTACCAAGCTGCTGTTTCCAAGCAACCTCCACTTCCCCCAGTAAATGGCCCCAGCAAGCAGGCCTCGGGCCCTACAGCCAGGTGCCCTGTGAGCTGGCAGTGACCTGAGATGGCTGTGAGCCCTGCAGAAACAAGAACAACTTTTTCTTTCATTTATTTTTTTATCATGGGTATATATATTTACATACACCTTCCGGCTCCTGCTCCTGGCTCCCCTCCTCCTCATCCCTTAGGCAGTGGGATGGAAGGATAGTGTTCCATCCTGGGCATCCAGATGTTTTCCTTCCCGTGGGGGAGGGAGCCAGGGAGGGCCCTTTCTTAGAAGAAGATCAGTGATATTTATTTTGGATTGGGAAGCAGTTGTCTCATGCATCTTCCAGAGCTGAGGGCTCCAATGGGCCAGCGCTTCCCCAGGAATGGGGAAGAGACCCCATCCTTCCTTTTTCCTTTTGGAAAGTCTGGTCCCTCGGGGGCTAAGACCCATGCCTCTGTGGCCTTGGCTTCTCCCTGAGTATCTCAGCCCTCACTCTCCTCTCCGGCTTCCCGAAAGCCTCTTGTCACCTTTCAGCTGGTGCTGCCGTCACCCCACCACTGCCACAGTTCTGGGTCCTGGAGGAGCACAGGGATTCCGCAGGAAGAGGGGGCTCGGCGAGGTTCAGGGCAGCCTGCTTTCCCCGGCACCTTGGAGCAGACCCCCTGAGGACGCTCCTCAGCAGCTGTGCCCTGTTGCTACTTCTTTGGAAAAAAAGCAATTGGGCCAGAAAATCTAGAGAATGATGTAGCAAGCACCTGGGTACTTACTTCCCAGAATTAGTACATTTGAAGCTTTGAGCATATATGGAAAAACTCTTTTTGTAATTTATTTTTTATCATAGGTATTTATATTTATCATATAAAACTGCCATTTTAGCCATTTTTAAGTGCACAGTTCAGAGGCATTAATTACATTTCACAAGGTGATGCTGTATTTTACAAGGTTGTGCTAGCATCGCTACCATCCATTACCAAAACTTTCTCAACACGCTGAACAGAAACTGTATCCATTAAGCAACTAATTCACCTTCCTCCAGCCCCTGATAACCTTTAATCTACTTTCTGTTCCTTCACATTTGCTTATCCTGAATATTTTTTGTACATGCCACCATACAATATTGGCCTATTTTATTTAACATAATGTTCTCAAGGTTCATCCATGTGGTAGCATGCATCAAAACTTCGTTCCTTTTTCGGGCTGCGTACTATTCCATTGCATGGACATACCACATTCTGTTGATCCATTCATCTGTTGATGTACACTTGGGTTGTTTCCACCATTTGGCCATTGTGAACAATGCTGCTTAGAACATTGGCATACAAGTGTCTCTTTGCATTCCTGCTTTCAGATCTTCAGGGTATATATTTAGGCTTGGATTATAGCAAAACTTTTCTTTAATCAGGGAACTAAAACATTACAGCTGAAGGTGAAGTCTCCTGCTCCCTTCTCCCCCTAGTAGCAGCATTGGCATGAGTTTTAGTGTGCTTTAGCCTTCTAAGCTGCCGTTTGCATTCTTACTACTTATCTATGTATCTTTTTATAACTGTTGCATGTAGTTTTAATATGTATACATTTTATCATATTTTATTTATTTTGCAACTCATCGAACTCCTTTTGTTGCTGTTGCTAAAATTAGATCTAGTTCATTCATTTAAACTTCTGTGTGCCTGGGTTTCATTACTGGTCAGCGTTTGTCTTCCACTGTGGGGGAGAGTGAGGCAGTGCATACCTCTGTCTGCATCTCCTTGGGCATATATCTGAGTCTCTCTGGAGTGGCGTGGTCCAATAGGACTATGCTGTGTGCCACATATATAATTTAAAGTTTCCTGGTAGCCACATTTTTAAAAAGCCATGGTGGCCAGTGGCTCCTGTATTGGACAGCAGGTCTGTAGGACTTGCATGTAGGAGTGAATTTGCTCAGTTCTGTGCAGATGTTCAATTTTATCTGTTAGTGACTGATTGTTCTCCAAAGGGCTATACTAATTTATGCCCTAGAAGAAGTCTGTAAGGGTTCATTTTTTTTTCACATTCTTGTCAATCCTTGCTGTCATTAGACTTTTAACTTTTGACTAGTCTGATGGGTGCAAAATGGTCTCGTGGTTTTAATTTGTTTCCACCCTTTGCTCCCTTAAGATGAAATTCACAAGCCCAGGGCAGAACAGCCTTTCCATAAATATTTGAGGGATTGAATTAATGAGCCTCGGTTTCCCCTTTTGCAGAAAGGGATGATGGGATCTGTGCTGCCTCCCAGAGAAGATGAGGCTCTATATCATGGATCCAAAAGCTGAGGCCTAGGGAAGTGGAGACTTTGCCTTTAAATGCTGTGTCTCGCACTCGGCATGGGAGGTGGGGAGCTGAGCTGGCCACAAGTGCCTGCCCCCATCTCCTGTCTCTCTGCCCCTCCCCCCAACTCCAGCTAATTCCAGAATGTGAAAGAGGTATGAGGCCTGAAGGGGCTTCAACCCCTGTGAGACCTTGACAATGCTAAATAAAGCCAAATGCTGTGATGCGTTGAATTTCCAGCAACAAAGGCACTGCCCTGCCCCCTTCCCACCATACCCCCTCGTTAACCTTATTGGCTGAGCTGGTTTCCATGGAAACTGTCAAGTTCAAAGGGATACTGTAATATGCCTTTTTCCTCTGTTCCTAGATAGCCTTCTGGAGCTGAGTTGGAAATTCTGAGCTCTAAGTGATCTCTGGTTAAGCTTTCATCCATTCACTAATCCTCTCTCTCCGTCCTGCTCCCACCCTCCTCTCCATTCTCTGTCTCCTCCCTGCAGGCCAGCCAGCTTGGCGTGTACAAAGCGTTTGTGGATAACTATAAAGTCGCTCTGGAGACAGCTGAGAAGTGCAGCCAGTCTAACAACCAGTTCCAGAAGATCTCAGAGGTGGGCAGCTCCCTGCTCAGCCGCGCCAAAGACACTGGGTTTGGGGGGCCGCTGGGAGCTTCCACCGTTTGGGCCTCTCCTCCCCTGCTCGCCAGATAGGACAGGGGTTCTCCTGATGGGTGGCACTTAGCCTGGCATTTGCTTTCTTGCACCTAACATTTCCCTCCTCCCTGCCTCTTCATATTAGAGTAACGATTTGTTTGATCTTTTATAAATTCTCTTTTAGGTTACAGCAAAGAACAGGGAGGCAAAATAGAAAGCCAGGCTCTGCTGCGGTGTGGCACCCATGAGCAAGTCACTCCCCTTCTCTTGGCCTTTGTTTCCTCCTCTGTACAATGAGGTGTTTGGACAAGTCTAGCTCATCCCAAACTTCCTTATAAGAATCACTGGGGCACTTGTTAAAATGCAGATTGTCAGGCATCTTCCCTGAAGCTTCTGAGTTAGAAGGTTGAGGTGGGGCCCAGGAGTCTGTATTTTTAACAAGTTCCCCAGGTGATTTTTATGATCGGGACATTTTGAGGAATTTGTGCTCAGTAGTCTTTTAAAACCACTGACAACTCAAAGGTTCTGCTTTCAAATAGAGAAGGCAAGGGCCGCTTGTGTGGAGAAGAACCTCTGGGCCAGGTGGCTGGAAACAATTTTGCTTTCCCTTCCTGCTCCTCTGCAGGCCAGAGGCATGGCACCATCTGCCAGTGAGATTTTTCCACAAGAAGTGGCCAGGAGGGGATATTGCCCTGCAATCCTTCAGGAGCACAGCCCAGCGCACCCCCTTTTCCAAAAAGAGCTCAGTGACGTGACACTCTAAAGCCACTGGCCTTGTAGCCACAACACTTTCAGCTCCTACGTGGGCTGTGGTTCTGGGGAGGAGGAGACCCTAACGGGAAGTTCTGCCTTAAAGGCCCTTTGCCCTCCCCACCTCAGTTCGGATGCTAGAAAAGTTGGTGAGATGCAGAGTAGTTTTCCTCCAACTGCTGAAGTTGCAGTTATGCCCAAGTTTGGAGTCAACCGCGAGAGGCAACTCGAGAGTCAAACTAATGGAGAACAAAATGTCAGCTTTATTGCTAGTAGAAGCCGGATTGGAAACTGTGGGATTTAGGTCGGCAGCCACACTGGGCTCGCTAACAAGAATTAAACGTTTGTATTCAGTCCCTGGCAGGGATGGGAAACCCCAGACCTTCCCGATGCGGGCAGAGCCTGCCCCGTTAACTCATGGTGCAGAGAGAGAGAGAGGAAGGCTGAGCTCAGTTTCTTTTCCAAAATCCATGGATCAGATGAGTCACCACCTCCTTGTGGGAGGATGGGGTGAGGGGTGGGGAAGTCCCTCTCTGTGGAATCATGAGGCTGGAGGAATGGTGCTTCCCCTCATGGCCGCCTGCCTGCCCTGCGGACAAATAAACTGAGTCCCCTGATGGATGTTCAGAGCAGCTCTCCAAAGGCCACCCGGCTGCCCAGCGCTGTATATGGTCCAGATAATGTGCGGTCCTGGGCTTATAGCCTGTTCCCTGTGCACAGGCAGAGACCCCTGCACCCAGCCACCATCACCCACTGGCTCCCAAGTGCAGGGCCTGGCCCGTGGCCCTCTGCCAGGTGGCTTCTCCTCCTGCCTCACGTGCTGACGCTGGCACTTCCTGCTGGCGCTTAATTATTCCAAGTGGCCCTTCTCTTCTGCGGCAGGAGTGATTTCATACCTCGGGACTGCACAGGGGGGCAGACATGGGGGTGCATAGAGAAACATTCCTTAAAGCTGGAATCCAGGCCCTGGCCAGAGACACAGCCCAGAGAAGCTGAGTTGCCCCACCCCGCAAGCCCATGCTCAGCCTCTGGGGTTTTATTCTACCTAGAAACAGTTTGAGGCAGGAGTAGGACATGTGGAGCCCCTGCTGTCCAGGCATGTTCTCCCTCCCAGACAGAGCAGGCCATGTCCCCTGAGTGCCCGACCTTGTCCTCACCTCGCTCCCCTGCCTTCCCACGACACCCCTCCATTCGAGGCTCCGTTTATGCACTCACTCTGCCAAGTGGGGATTATATTACAGCACTAGTTCAGGCCACTCTGGGCCTGTTAGCAAGGGCTGGGGCTGGAGCCTCTTCCTGGAAAGACAGATCAAAGAGGTTTGCATCAGATAGGCCATGCCTGGAGTCTCTTTCCGGCACTCATTCCTGGGTCACTTTGTGTGGGACCAAGAAGGGGGATCAGCTATTCCCACCTTGCAGTGTCCTCTCTGATGCTCAGCACAGGCACCGGTGGGTGGGGAGCTTCAGGGGGACCTGGGGGCTTGCACTGTCTCTGCCCACCCACCGCCTCCCAGCGTGCCCCCTGCCCAGGACCATTCACTTGCACTTAATCTCAGGGGCTGCTTGTGCCCAGGGATCAGCTGGTGGACCTGTGCCTGTTGAATCAGACCCTGTCGGCTCTGGGCTGTGTGTATGGATCCCTAACTAGTGGCCGTAAGGGGGAGGGAGGTAGGGGGTCCTGCTCTTGTCACCTGCCAGTCATTCTCTGGAAGGCCCCTGGGGGAGGGGGCTTTGGGGGATGGGTCAGAGGAGCCCCCCTCATTGCAGCCCTCTCCACTGCCCTCTGGGGTCTGGTACCACTGGGAGCCCTCCTCCTTGCCAACCCCAGTCGCTGGAATCCATGCGGCTCCAGGAGGCCGTGGGCTGTGGACACAGGGAGTCTGTGGGTGGCGAGGCCGAGTGAGGCCCGTGTCCACTGGTCTCCTTTGTCTCTGTCCTCGGGTTTCTAGAGCCAGGGGAGGGGGCTGTGGGGGGATAGAGCAGGTGGTGATCCCTCTTTTCCCATTGGCAGGAGCTCAAGGTGAAAGGTCCCAAGGACTCCAAGGACAGCCACACATCAGTCACCATGGAAGGTACTTTGGGGAAGGGGTGGGTAGCAGTCACCTTCCTTTGTCTGGCTTTGTGCAGTAAAGGCTGTGTGATCGCAGGTGCCCTCCCTGGGCATGTCTGTGTGTGTGTGTGTGTGTGTATGTGTGTACGCAAGGAATCCAGCCTCTAGTGTCCCCAGGCAGCCGGCCAGCTACAAACGTGCCAGCAGGCTCCTTAGGATGCCAGCAGGCTCCTTGTTCCTCTCCCCTCCTCCTCTCCCCCTCCTCCCCCGCCGCCTCTCCACGCACGTCTCCCCTCCCCTCCCTTCCCCTTCTCTCCCCTCCCCCTTGCTGGAGGAGCATTCAGAAGCGGCTGCCTGATTCTGGAGGCTGTGCAGCAGCCGGCAAGGTGGCTGGGTGGCCGGGCTGCTGCTGATGGGCGCTGCGGAGCCGGGAGCGATGGCCGCACGCTCCCGCCGCGGGGACGGAGGCTGCCATGGAAATCCTCCTCATCATTCGCTTCTGCTGTAACTGCACCTATGGTAACCCAGCCCCCTCTCATGGGAGCTGCTGTACTTTTGCTGCCTCTGGGGGCTAGCTGGAGTGGGCTTAAATGTGGCTGCAAGGTCTGGGGGGTGGGGGCAGCAGGGAAGGTGGGAGGCAGGGGTGGCCGGTGGTCGGCTGAGCATCTGTCCCCTTCCCAGCCAGCCTCCAGCCCAGAGCGGAAGAGCCTGGGGGCTGCCCAGGGCAGGGCGACTTTAGAATGGAAGGACCAGGCTAGAAGCCTTCAGGGACCCCCAATGGTCTGTGGGGAATTGGTAGGTTAGCTTCAGAGGCTTTGGGCAACTTCTGGAGAGCCCATTTAGGAAGAAAGTGACAAAGCTGTACCTGCAGGTATGGCCACCCTGGACCGGAGAGGGTCAGCAGTGGCCAGCTGGAGAGTGACAGGTGATTTGGACCAGGGTGTCTTAAATGGAGGGGCTGGCAGCCCAGGTTGGTGGGAGAAGTTGAGAGTTTCTTTGTTTGCGGAGAGAGGAGAAGAGGCCCAGCGGCCAGGGTATTGTGTGCGCAGACTGCACATGCTGCCTTCGAGAGGCTCGAGAGGCTCGTTGGCTGGGAATGGCAGCCAGCCGTGGGAGAACGTGGGTGTGGTTGGGAGAGGGTGGAGCTGGGTTGCTCCGAAGAGGTTAGTTTCTAGCCCCTGGAGACCCTCAAGCTGTACTGAGAGAGGCTGCGGTCTCGGCAGGCAGCACGGAGGGTCAGCAGCGCCTGCAGCTGGGAGGGGGGTGTGGCAGCTACTGCTTTGTGAAGGTCACACACCCACCTCGCACTGGAAGGGACCCGGAGCATCCTCTCTGCAGCTCCCTCAGCTTTGGAGGGGTCCTGGGACAGGCACCTGCGGTCAGCCAGGCTGCTGCTGAGAGGCTGGACCTGGCTAGGCAGGGTGGGATCTGGAAGCTGATGGGCCCCACTCTCTGCGGCAAGTAGCGCCATAGGGGTGGCCCAAGCTGCCTTTGGCAGAGCCATGGCAGGGGCTGGGGACAGGGTGTGTTGCCTCTTGGCCAGCTGCTCTGAGCCCATGTGTATTTGGAGCAGCAAGTGGCTGGTTTTAGGACTTTCCCTTCCCTCCCACCAGGTGTTTTGTCTCTGCACCCTTCTCAGTCATTTTGCTTTCATGTCTCCGTGGTAACCTGGAGTGCCTGTCGAAAGGCTGAATTGAGGGAGGTGACAGTTTGCTGGAGGAGAGCTGACGCAGCTGTGCTGGGGGAGCTGTCCCCCTCACCTTTGCAGACTGTGTGGTAGACCCCTTGCAAAGGAGAGAACCTCTTGAGGTCCCAGCAGGACAGCTGCAGGAACTCGAGTTTTTGGGCAAACAGCCATGCTGTCTTCCCACCACCCCGCTCAGATTCTGACGGGCTAGGGTCAAAAAGGGAACTGGACTTGAAATTGGCCAGTTTGAAGATCAGAGGAGAAATAATGCTCCTTTTGGTCTGGACTTGGAGTCGGTTAAGTCTCGACTATGCCCCCCTAAAAAAGAAATGGGGTGGGCCCTTTGCTTCCTTTTCCCTCCCCTAAAGGAAGCTCGAGTCTTAGTGAAACAGGCATGAGACTTAGAGGCCAGGGCGTCTTTGGTCCCTGTGACACTGGCTTTGACATCAGCGTCAGAGAATGAGGATACCCGAGTCCCTGCCGAGCCACGTCGATTAGAATCTTGGCCCTTCCGAGGGGTGCTGGTTCTGAGGGTCCCTCTGACTTGTGGCCCGGAACTTACCCTGGAGTCCCTGCCTCGAGAGTTGTTTACTGACACCCACCCCACTGGGTTTCACTCTCCAGGCTGTGGGGAGCTCAAAGTGGGGGTCGTCTGATCGAGGCTCTCAGAGAGGAGGCTCACCTGGTACTAAGCGCATCCCACAAGAGAGGCCAGCTTAGCCACTCCTAGGGACTCTCCCGCGATCCTTCTGAGTGTTTACAGGTGCTGCGCTCCTCTCTGAGGATAACTGGAGGTTAGGAGCGTGGGTAGACAGACCGAGATTCAAACCTAGCCACCACTTATAGCTGTGTAATGGGAGAATAACTTCTCTGTGCCTCTCTTTCTTCATCTGTAAAATGGGCTACTGATAATCACATTCTTTCAAATCAAAAGAGATAATGCACGTAAAGCTGTTAACTCACGTCACTGGGCATAGAGTAGGTACCTGGTAAATCTGTTTTTTTGTGTGTGTGTGTTTTTTTTTTTTTTTTTTTTGCATGGGCAGGCACTGGGAATTGAATCCGGGTCTCTGGCATGGCAGGCGAGAATTCTGCCTGCTGAGCCACCGTGGCCCACCTGGTGCCTGGTAAATCTTAGTTTATTAATGTTTATTAATGTTATTAATGTTAATGTGGTTGATGAGCTGAAGGACACCAGACAGACTAGTTCCTTTCAAGTGGTCCTCCTCTTAGGTAAGGTAGGTGTTGGCAAGGGCCTTGGTCAGGGAAGGCTTCCTGGAAGAGGGGGAGAAGCTGACATTGCCATTTGGTAAGTGGTGGCTCTCCCAGGCAGAACAGAACCACACAGTCAGGAATGAAGCAGGGGCCAGACGAAGCTTGGCCTGCCAGAACCGTGGGGCAGGTGAGGGGGCAGGAAATCTTGAGGGGTAGGGACGACTCTTCACCCCAGATTACTGGAAGCAGCCATGCAGGAATCATGGGGTACCCAGTTGCTAGGGTTGCTCTTCCTCCCCTGGCTCCCCCTAAATGTGACTGTGTCTGGCATGCCAGGTCCCTGGCCCTCTCCTTGCACTTTCCTTCCCCAAACCAAGGCTGGGGCTGCAGGACTCATTCCCAGGCCCAGGCGGTGGCCTCTGAGGTGACTCTAGACACATTAATAACCCCCTGAAAACCAACCTGCCATTCCTGCAGACCTCTGATATTAGTCAGAAACCCCTTTCCCCTGGGACCTGAGAGGGAAGGGGAGCTAGCAGTGTGGTACCAGCTTTCCAGGGGCTGGAGCTCGAGGCCTGCCCTGGCAGGTATCTCCTGTGCTTTTAGTTTTCTCCCAGGTCCCCAGCCCACCCTGAGTGTCATTTCCTCCTGAAACAGGCTGAACCACAGATGGGTACCTTAAAGAACCTCAGACATGGGCCCCACCAGGCTGGTAACTGGGTCTGCCCTCACTCTCCCTGCACCCCACACCTGGCCCTGCCATCTCCCATTCTAGCCCCCTAACCCCTGGGGAGGAGGGTCTCTAGAAGTTGCTAGATTAGAAGGGACTACAGATGAAGTCGTAGGAGTTGTGTCGGCATAAAGCAGTGGTTTCGACCTTCCTACACATTGGACTCAGCGGGGTAGCATTAAAAATGCTACCAGACTCCCCTCCCCAGAGTTCTGGATTTGGTTGATGACTGCGTGGGGGTCTTGCAGTAGAGGGGGGAGCAGGCGTCTGTATCTTTTTTAAGAGCTCCCCCTGTGATCCTAACGGGCAGCCAAGTAAAGACTCCAGATCAGGCTCGTGGCACATCGCCGAGAACCGCATCTCTGTAGCCAGCAAATTGTTCCCTGAAGTGTCAAGTGTCTGCTTAGCCAGGCTCGGGCTATTCATATCGAGGCTTCAGGCGACTCTTTGGTTTGGGGCTGGCTGGGACATAAGTGCCGACTCTGGGGACCCATCATGAACAGGTCCTGCAGGACACCCAGTCCTGCCTGGGTCCTTCCCAGACCAGTGTCCTGCCTCTTGGCACGGCCCAGGCAGGAGGCCAGAGGCCCTGGCCCCACGGGAAGAGGCGTCCAGGTGCAGGAGAGAAGCGAAGGACGGTGGTGGGGAACGCCGGGCCCAGTTGCTTGCAGGAAGGGGTGTCTGTGAGTGTTGGTCCGCCAGCTGCCACCTCCACCTGTCCCTGCTGAATTCCAGCGATCCCAAGTTGGCATCCCGGCCGCTGCGGGGTGTGGTGAAGGGGGTTCTGGCCAAGCTGCTACTTTTCCCACCCTCACTGGGGCTCCCACAGGCAAGGCCTGTCTGGAATTTTCTCAGGAAACTTTTGCCCCCTCAGGCTGCCCCTTGCTTGGGAGTGGAGCCTTTCTGTGGGGAGCAGGACTGCCTGTCTGTGCTCTTGGGGGTGGTGGGGGTGGTGAGGGGGTGGAGAGGGGCCTTCCCGATGGAGCTGAGGCAGCTGTGTGGGTCAGAAGGAAGCATGCTGCTCCCAGCAGGGGGTGTCAGGCCCTGGACAGGAGATGTCTGCTTAGGACTGGGCATGGGGGAGCTGCCCGCCCTGGAAAACCAGCCTGTCCCCTTCCCCCAATGCTGGGGTCTCCGCATGGGCCCGGGTGGGCCTCCGCAGCTCAACTGGACCCTGTAGGGGCATGCAGAGGTAGAGCTGGGTGATTGAGGGTTGGGGGACAGGGGCACATCTGCATCTGCCTTGAGCCAGGGCTGGCCAGGACCCGGCCTGAGGGACAGCTCCCAAAGAAATCGTGTCTGGTAGGAGACAGGAGGAGGCAGGGGTGGGGAAGGGTGGAGCTGGTCTATGCCTGTGGTCTGGCCCATACTGCGGGTGAGAGTGCTTTGGCTTCTTGTAGGTGGGAGCTCATGTTCGGTCAAGGCAGAGCTGGTGGGGTGGGGGTGCTAGCTAAAGCTGAGCCATGAGGTCGCAGATGCTCTTTTTATTTCATCGTGTTGATCTCCTCCTCCCCTGTCCCCCCAGCTCTGCTCTACAAGCCCATCGACCGAGTCACTCGGAGCACCCTGGTCCTACACGTGAGTGTCAAGTCCCCTGAATGGCCCGGGAGGAGGTCAGGAGTTGGGTGGAAGACTGAACCTGGTGTGGGAGGGCACTCGAGTCGCTGAGAACAGCTCATCTGGGGAGATGGGGCAGAGGGTCCCTGGGCCTTGTCTGCGCCTGCCTGGCCCGCAGTAACCATGTCAACGGGGCCAGGGCCTAAATATAACTTGGCTACCAAGCTTGACATCGGGCCAATGCTTCCTAGGAGGCAGGCACTTCCTGCCTCCCGATCCCCTGCGTCTTGGCCTGCACTGTCCTTGGAGCAGCTGTTGGGTGGGCACAGAGGGGTGTTTCTCCCAGCTGCTTGGTGACATGAGACTCCACCTGCTTCTCCACCAGGGGGAAAATAATGACTGTTCGGACCCTAAGTTTTAGTTCAGGTTTTGCAGGCATCAGCAGATAAGAATATGGGTCCCTGTGCACCACCCTTCCGCCCCTGAAATCCTTTGGGTGAGAGCTGTATGCTCCTGACCGACCCGTTTCCCACTGTCGTCTCGCTGAGCTCTGTCACACTTCCCCAGCTCACCCCCCCATCCCTTCCCAGGACCTGCTGAAGCACACGCCCGTGGACCACCCAGACTACCCGCTGCTCCAGGATGCCCTCCGCATCTCCCAGAACTTCCTGTCCAGCATCAACGAGGACATTGACCCCCGTCGGACCGCAGTCACAACCCCCAAGGGCGAGGTGAGCTCAGGATCCAGCCCAGCCTTGCACCCAGGACTGCTGGGTCCGATGTAGGAGTGTGCTGTGAACCAGGGAACTGTCCGGCTTCCCTTCCTGCATGGACATCATTGCCCTGGGCCCCTGGCTCCCACCAGCCAAGACTTCTCCCAGCCAAGGAGGGGGTCTTTAGCATTCAGTCATCCTGATTACCTATAGATTTTCTGGCCCTGAGCCCAGAGCTATAAGTCCAATGATACAGAAAAGGAAACTGAGGCCTGGAGAGGTTCAGTGCCTGGCCCAGGTTCTGCCATAGTGACTGAACTGGGTTATTCATCTGGGCTGGCTGTCTGCAAGCCCCGTGCATTGCTCCCCATGCTGGGAAAGCTAGTGGCTCTGGGTATCTCATTCTTGATTGAGCATGCCCTCTCTGGCCAGTATGGTCTCCTCCAGGGTTCCCTGGAAGGTACTGGCTCAGTCTTGGCTGGAGAAAGAGATCCGCCAGGTTGCTTCAGATTGGCTTGTGCAGGCAGGCGTGTGGGAGCTGGGGTGTGAGCCCCACAGCAGGAAAGGTTAGTGCTAGAGGTGGCCGAGGGTCCCAGGTGGGCACCTGGATATGGCATAGCAGCTCCATGGAGTTCCCTGGGGACCTTTCTTGGTGGAGGATGGCGGTACCCCAGTGAGGAGAGGCAGTCAGAAGAATCCAAAGGACAGCTGTCCAAGTGGTCAGCAGTCTGGCCGTGCAATAGAGGCAATTAAGCAGCATTTAGGAGTGAAGGCTGATGGGGTTTATGGTCCTTTGTTACGTTTATGAAGCTTCAGACTCCTAGGGAGGGAAGCAGTGGGGGGTCGGGTCTGGAGAGTGACTAATGGGGCAGAGATAACTGTCTCTCCCTAGTCTCCTACCTGATTTGCAGCACTCTGGAATGCCGCTCATTTGTTTTACTCTGGAAATATCTAAAAAATCACCAGCAGATTTAGAGCTCCATCAGTTTCAGGTCATCTTAACTGCATACTTGCAGTGTGCTCACCTACATGTTGCAAGCCTATGTGGGTGACATGGTGTGTAGGACACAGGGAGGGTGGGATGGTCCAGGACAGCTCCAGGGAAACCCTCTGCCTCCAAGGGTGGCTGAGCCAAGTGCTCCTGGCTACCCAGAGCCCAGGTCCGAAGCGGCTGTTGGTCCCCCAGACGCTGCTACACTCACACTGAGGATAGTCCTGGATCCATCCACCGGGGGTGGTTGGATGCTCCACTCAGAAGTAGCCTAAAAACAGTCCTGAGTGGATCTGCAGGTCTGGGGTTGAGCTGAAACTGGAGCATCTTGTTAGGCTCAGCTGTTTTGTTTCAAGTAAGGTTCCTGGATGGATTGGTAGGGGTGAGACAGGGTGGGTTGTTTGTACCTGGTTCTTCCACCAGCTCATGCTGGACTAGGGTCTGACCAGGCAAGAGCTGTTAAGACTGTAGGAAAGCATAAAACTACTATCTTTTTTTTTTTTTTTTTTTTTTTTGTACATGGGCAGGCACCGGGAATCAAACCCAGGTCCTCAGGCATGGCAGGAGAGCACTCTTAGCTGCTGAGCCACGGTGGCCTGCCCAAAAACTACTATCTATTGACCGCATGCTATGTGCCAGACATGTGCTAAGTGTTTTCCACATACCATCTCAATGAATCCTTCCTTTTGGGCAGATATCCCATTTTACAGATGATAATGCTGAGACTCAGAAAGGTCAGGGCATTTGCCTGAGATCTCAGCTGAGAAGTAACAGAGCCTGGATTCAAACTCAGATCCATGTGACTCCGAAGCCAGTGCTCTTAACCACCAGGCAAATGGCCCCTCCTCATGATCCTCCCCAACGGCATGGTGTCCCCCCAAAGCCCAGTGCAGGCTGAGCCCTGGGCTGCACCCACTCTGAGCAGGCTGGGGTGGGTGTGCCATCCCCCTCAGACCCGGCAGCTGGTGAAGGATGGCTTCCTGGTGGAGGTGTCGGAGAGCTCGCGGAAGCTGCGGCACGTCTTCCTCTTTACAGATGTCCTACTGTGCGCCAAGCTGAAGAAGACATCAGCGGGGTGAGTGTGCAGGAGCCCAGAGTGCAAGGGGGAGAACCAGGCCCCTTGTGGAGCCCCTCAGCCCTCTGGGGCAAACTGCATTGTTTTTTCTTTTTTTAAATTGTATTAATTTTATTTTACTACACAGGTTTTTTTCTAAACTAGATCATATTTTTAATTATAAAGATAACACAACCATATTACAGGAAAAAAAGCCACTCACCCGAACATAAATTCCAGTTTCCTTCTGCCATATGTCCTTCCAGCTTTTTAATATTCTTAGGTTTTTCATGTAGTTGTAATCAGAGCAAATACCCACCCAATTTTATGCTTTGCTTTTTCCATTTCACATCATAAGCATTTTCCCTGTTGCTGCCTATTCTTCATAATCACCATTTTGCTTTACTGCATGATACTACAAGTGGATACACCATCATTTACTTAAGCATTCTCCTTTTATTAAATATTTCTAAATTTTTGCTAATTGCAATTCAGTGAGAATTCATTAAAGCTACTGTTGCCATTTATTGAGTGCTTATCATGTGTTAGGTGCCATGACAAATGCTTTGAATGCATTATTTTTCATCTTTCCACCAATTCCACAAAGCAGATGTTATTATCCTCATCTTGCAGATAAGTGAGAAGCCTTAGAGAAGTTAAATAAGCTGCCAAAGGTCACACAGCTAGAAGTGGAAGAGATGGGATTTGAACCTGATCTGTCTCACCTGAAATCTCCTTTTCACTTCTACTTCCACACCCTGTACTGTGGGTGCATTCTGTGCTACGAGCAGAAAAGCTTGTTCAGTATTTCAACATTTCCCCCCCTACATTTGCTTACCTTCTATCATGTGTTGAGCACACTATCTTGCAGGTGATACGGAGACAAGCCGTGTGCTCAGTGCAACTCTAAGGGACCAGAATGAGAGGTATAGTTCAAAGTCCTGGAGGAAGTCCGAGAAGGAGAGGCTTTTATGAACTGCAATAAAAGGGATGATTCCCTGGAACTATATCAGATTTGAGATAGGTTTAAAGCAGAGACCAATAATAAGCATACATCCCTTCCTTCCGTCTTTTGCTGTGACGGGCATTACTAATCAACCACGGCACTCTTTCCTGCTAAGCTGGAATGTGGTTTAGTAATCCTCAACCCAGGACCCCATGCAACCTCTGTTGATTAGAGTTTATATTCAAAATAGCATCTGCCTTCCATCTCTGGCCTTACATTGATAAATGTGAACTACATATGGATAGGCTAGAAGGAAAGCAGTGGCATGGGATGGGGAATAGAAAAGCATGAGCCTCCACTCTTACTGAAATCCAAGTGGTGTGGGATGTTTAAAGACATCACTCTTACTGGGTCAGAAGACTGGCAAGACCAAGGGTCAGAACCATCCCTGACTCCAAAACCTGTTTGATGTTCTTTCTCGGGACAATTTCAGGCCAAAGGAATTGACCCTTCTCCAAGTGCCAACAACACCTGCTTTCCATCTCACACAACTTAATTGCTGATTACTATGCTTGGCTCTGATACTCCACACATATATTTCCTGATCTGGCTCTTCAAGGATAAGGACTGTTCTTGCCTCTGTTGAGCTCTTAGCATATCCCTTTCAGGTGGCTTCTTGGCTTAGGGCCTGGCAGTACAGGCTCAAGCAGCCAAGTCCCCTTGGTTCACATCTCCCTCTGGCTTGTTTGCAGGAAGCACCAGCAATATGATTGCAAATGGTACATCCCCCTGGCTGACCTTGTGTTCCCCTCTCCTGAGGAGTCTGAGGCCAGCCCTCAGGTGCACCCCTTCCCAGACCATGAGCTGGAGGACATGAAAATGAAAATCTCTGCCCTCAAGAGTGAAATCCAGAAAGAGGTGAGTCGAGCCTGGCATCTGAGCCTGGGTCCGGGCAGTCAGATCATTTTTACTGTACTTCCTTGAACTGGATTTGCCAGGGGAGGGTGGAGGGAGTGGATGTAGTAAGATTTGGGAATGTGATGGAGGATGCGGGACACAAGAGTGGGAAGCCTGAAGTGTATATGTGCCAAGGAGAGGACCCTGATCATGGAAGATTAGCACTGAGCAAAGGGAGAGAGGGCCAAGGAAGGAGTGCTCAGAATCCAGTGGGCTTGATTATGGAAGCTTTCCTAGAGCGCAGCATGTATTGAGCACTGGAGAAAAGGGGAGCAAGAGGAGAAGAAGGAGGAAAAGAGGAGAAAACTCCCACTTCTTCCCGAGAAAAGGTGGACTGTGAGCAAGAGAAGGGTCCTGGGAAACCTCTCGGAGACTGACAGATCAAGTAGACAAATAAATAAGGAGGGAGAGACTTGTATATTGTACTTGTCACATATGATCTAAAAGTACCTAGAAGCTTGCTCTCTGAAAGAGAGCTGACATTCTTATCAAACATGGAACAGTCACAAGTATTTATTATGTAGTAGGACACAAAGGAATCTCAGATTGTTTCAAAAAATGATAGCATGCCAGCCAGGTTCACAGACTCTATGCAGTGAATTTAGAAATCAACAGCTATGATATAGTTAACTCTATACCTGGAAAGTTAAAGTGTTCAAGTTAAAGAAGAAATCAAAACTGCAAACTGGAACTACATGAAAATGAGAGCGCTACATAGCAGAATCCATGGATGTAGCCAAAGCTCTCCATAGAGGAAAATGTATAGCCTTAAATTCATATATTCAAAAATTTATAAATGTATATGGCTAGAGGAAAGTATCTTGGGAGGAACCTTCCCCAAGTATGGAAGAAAAGGCATGGAGAGGCTCGGTTGGCCTGGGTCTCTCTCTCACCCATCCATTCCAGGCCAAGCCTTCTGCCCAAGTGGTTGGGGATCCTTTCTTTGGGCTCCTCAGTTAAAGACAATGTCCTCTGGTTTTGTTTTAATTATACTGAATTATAATTTCATGTTCGACTTTTCTTTTCCCCAGTAGAATGCAGACTCCAAAGAGGGGGTTGTTTTCTTCACTACTAGATCTCTAGTACCCAGCACATAATAGGTGCTTAGCAAAGGATTGTTGAGGACTAAATGACCAGATGGCCTCTAAGGATTTTTTTCAACTCAGAAAGAACATCTCTGTCTCTGAACCGGAGAGATGAGGGCCATAGTAGGAATCGCAGGGGTATTTGTGAAAGAGGATGTCCTTGGACCCAGGGACTGACCAAGGGATCCCCCGGAGGATCTCCCTGGCCAGCCCTGGCGCCTGTTTCCTGGTCCTTCCCTGCCCACCAACCCCACCCCTGGAACATCCTGATAGCAGACTTTTCACTGAGTCCTGGGAACAGGCAGGTTTTGTGCCCTCCCTCCAGCCCCAGGTATTCAGACATGGTCTTCTGTTCAGTCGAATTGGCACTTCCTGAACTCTACTGGCTGCCAGCTGCAAGGGGTTTGCCAGATGCCCAGTGGAGCTCCAGTTCCCTGTCCGGTGGAGAAGGCAGGAAGGCCTGTTACTGACACAGAGTGGGATGTGATGCACAAGAGTCACTGGATAGGTGCAGGTGTCATTTGCTGAGTCACAGACGCAGTGATGTGTTTTTAGTGAAAAAAAAACAACAAACTGATTTTTCCCCCTTAATCACGTGTAATGCTGCCTTGTTACAATAAACAGTGCTCACACCACTGAAACATATGGTGTAAAAACAGTGGTGCCCACCCCCCTTCCCATTGTTACTAGTTTGGAGTGCATTATTTCAGATGTCTACACTTATACTGGGTGTGTGTGTATGTATGTACGTTTTATAAAAAGATGAGAGCATACGTCACTCACTGTTATGCAATTTAAGCTTTTACTTAATAGTGTACCTTAGAGCTCTTTGGAGTTATCTGATTTTTTTTTTGACAGCTGCCTCATATCCTGTAGCTTGACAGCACAATAATGTTTTTTCAGTGTTTGTAGTGTTTCTAGTTCTTTATCCCCAACAGACAAGTTGGCAGTAAACATGACTGCGCTCATATATCTCTGTGGTAGATTCCTTACGAGTGGGATGAGGGAAGCAAAGGGTTTGTGCGTTTCGTTGCCAGATCAACCTCTGGAAAGGGTTGCATCATCTCCCCCAGCAGTGAATGAGTATGACAGCTCCCCCACAGCACCCAGCACCGTCTGTGAGCGGTTGTTACAGTTTTGCTAGTCCAGTGGGTAAAAATGCCACAGAGATGAATTCTAACTGAGGAGCTTGAGGTTGGCTGGGAATTAGACTTGGGGGGTGTTTTAGTTTGTAAAAACTGCTGGAATACTATATACCAGAAATGGAATGGCTTCTAAGAATTGGAATTTATTAAGTTGCAGGTTTACAGTTCTAGGGCTGTGAAAATGTCCAAACTAAGGCATCCGGGAAAAGCTCCCTTGACTCAAGAAAGGCTCATGGGTCCCGAACACCTCTCTCAGCTGGGAAAGCACATGGCCATGCCCGCTGGCTTTCTCTCCTGGCTTCTTGTTTCATAAGGATTCCCTGGGGTGTTCTCCTTCTGCATCTCCAAAGGTCTCTGGCTGTGTGGGCTTTGCTGGCTCTAAAGCTTTTTCCAAAATGGTTCCCTCTTAAAGGGCTCCAGTAAGCAACCCCACCTTGAATGGGTAGAGACACACCTCCATGGAAACCATCCAATTACAAGTCACCACCCCCAATTGGGTGGGTCATGTGTCTATGGGAACAATCAAAAAGACACCACCCAGCAAAACTGAATGAGGATGAAAGAGTTTGGCTTTTCTGGGATATATAACAGATTCAAACAGGCACAGGGGATAATAGTTGTTAATAAAAGGGGGAGGATCCTTTATAAAATAAATATCAACCTGGAGCACTGGAGAGGAAGAAAGGTTTGCCCGCAAAGAGGGCACGGCGTGGCCTATGAGAGGACGGGAGCTAAGACCGTGAGGCTGATTGGGGGGGAGGGTTTGGGCTCGATGCAAATGGTTCCTGAGCTCTTTTAGCAGGGGATGCTGTGCTCAGAGCTGGCGCGGGAGAGGTGGAGTCCGCGCGCGGGAGAGGTGGAGTCCGCGTGCGGGAGAGGTGGAGTCCGCGCGCGGGAGAGGTGGAGTCCGCGCGTGAGGGGTGGAGTCCGCGCGCGAGGGGTGGAGTCTGCGCGGGAGAGGTGGAGTCTGCGCGCGAGGGGACCCATCTGTGCCCTCTGTCCCCTGCAGAAAGCCAACAAAGGGCAGAGCAGGGCCATCGAGCGCCTGAAAAAGAAGATGTTTGAGAATGAGTTCTTGCTGCTGCTCAATTCCCCCACGATACCATTTCGGATCCACAATCGGAATGGAAAGGCAAGGAAGGGTGGGGTGTGGGACAGAGACAGCCCCCCTTCCTCGGTCTAAGACTGCCCAGTCTCTCTGGCTCCTGGCTGTAATCTGTGGGAAATGGGGGACTTAGGCCCACCCTTTCCAAGGAGGCTGCCATGGCTCCAGCACAGGACGCCCTCTCCCCCTGGTCTCCTGGTGTGGAACCAGTGCCCTCTGCTGGCCGTCCCTGGCCCTGCCACTCCTGTCCCTTGGCTTCCCCAGAAAAGAGGCTTCCTCCCTCCTGCCTCCTTCTCTAAGCCTAGATGAGAAGAGCCAGGTGAGGGGTCCTAGAATACAGGAATCTCCTTGATCTTATCATGGTCACCCCACTGAATCCTCATTCCTCTCTTCAGAGCTACCTTTTCCTACTGTCTTCCGACTATGAGAGGTCAGAGTGGAGAGAAGCAATCCAGAAACTACAGAAGAAAGGTAAGGTCCCACCTCACTCCATGCCACCCTGATGGTATCCATGGCAGTGATTGGCCCTTTGCATTCCCAAGCTCTTTCATGCCCTGTATCTCTTCTTCTGCCCTCACACGCAGCCCATGAGGTACCAGGGCACTTTACTGATATTACTGAGAAGTGAGACCCAAAGAATTTAAGTGATGTGCTTAAGGCACATCATGAATTAGCGGTAAGATTGGATTCAGAGTCCAGGGTTGTCAGTCTCTCTTGCTCTGTAACACACACACACACACACACACACACACACACACGTCTCTTCGGTAATATTCTCCTACTCTTACCCCTCTGAAAGCCCCATGTCTGCCCCCATGCGATTGCCTACAAGTCTTTCCTTTTCTCCCAAGGAGTAACTCTGTCCTAGAGCCAAGCTGTTTTCCAACTGCAGTCCCCAAGGAAGAGCAGCAGGTCCTAGTGGACCGGTGATGATACTCCTCCCTCTCTTGGCTCCTCCTGCAGATCTCCAGGCCTTTGTCCTGAGCTCTGTGGAGCTCCAGGTGCTCACGGGATCCTGCTTCAAACTTAGGACTGTACACAATATTCCTGTCACCAGCAATAAAGACGGTAAGATCCAGTACCTGAGACTACCCCAACCTGGAGGTCCAAGTCCCCAGGGCATTTCTAGGGCCTTCCACAGGACCCAGCCAGTCACTTGGCTGCAAATGGCTGACCCCTGCTCAAAGGGGTTGGGACTACATAGTTTCCACGTATACAGAGAGCCTGAAGAAGGGATCACTGTCAGAGAGATTTGAGCCCCGAGATGGCCCCAGATCCTCCCCCAAATCCCCAGGCCTAGAGAGCAGCTGGCATCCTGGTGCACCGGGCTCCTGTTTTTTCATATGTTCATGAGGTGGCCAGAGAGTGGAGGCAGAAGACTGAAGTTTGGGGCAGGGCAGTGTGAGTGAGACGGATGGATTGGGGTAGTATATGAGAACCGAGGCTGGAGGTTCCCAGAGATCAGACCGTGGACGGCTTTGGATGCAGGCAAGGGAGTTTGAGTTTCTCCTCTAAGCCCAGGAGCCTGTGGGAGGTTTCTGAGTGAGGAGGGGAGGGTTTGTAACTGGACCAGAGAAAATGTTTGGATTCTGGCTGCCCGTGGTGCAAGGGAGGGGTCCATTCTGCTTGAGGGGCATGCTCTCTTCTGCATCTGGGGGTCATTTAGGGCCCCCTGTGTCCCAGGCAGCGGACACAGCTGGTCCTTCCTTCTGTTAGCATAGTGACTTAAAGTGATTAATTTTCACTTTGAAAGGCTAGACTGAGAGGGGCAGCCTTAGATGGGCAGGATTCAGAGAGGGAGGGAAAGTGCCCCTGAGAATGGTATGAAATCCCTGGAGGGCAGGTGTGGGCTGTCCTCCCAGCTGAGTGGAGGGGAGAATGAGCCCCCATACCATCCGGGGACTGCTGGCATTGGAGACAGCAGCAGCCTTGGAAACTCTTCCATATGGCCACCAGGTGGTGCTGTGAGACCGAGGCTCAGGCGGCCGCACTCCTGTTGGCCTCCCCACCAGCCTGGAGACCCAGGAGAAAGGAGCCTCTCCCCACCCCTACCCTGGGACCCTTTCTCTTGCAGACGACGAGTCTCCAGGACTCTATGGCTTCCTGCACGTCATCGTCCACTCTGCCAAGGGGTTTAAGCAGTCAGCCAGTAAGTGGCCCTGAGCCCCCATCTCGGGGGGAGGTTGGATAGGATGTCACTCATCGTTTGACAGCAAATCCCGCTGGGCCAGGTGTGTGAGGTCTCCCACCCCCACATGCCCTGCTCTGGTCTGCCCCCGGCTGGGGCCTGCTAGTGTGCCTGGAGATGTGGGGCACCCCCACAGGCCGGGAAGCAGTTCCTCTAGGCAGGGGTGATCCCCTGCCCGTTCTCTCCAAGGCCTGCTCGCCTCCCCACTCCCCTCCCCAGGGGTCTGAAACCTTGGAGCTGGAAAGACCTGGCTTCCTGCCCCACCTCTGCCAATTACAAGCTACATGGCATCGGGCACGTCTCTTAGCCTCAGCTTCCTTCTCCATAAATGTCAATTACACTCATTGATACCGACCTGAAAGCAGGCTAAAAAATGACAGTGTGTGTTCTAGTGCCACAAGCACCCCTTTTTCTCTCCTCGTCATCATCTATTAAATCTTTGCAATTTTTAGCATTTCAGAATACGATGACTCCTTTTAACTAATTTTCATCCGCATAAGAGTTTATGAGTAGATCGGACCATTAATAGTTTCTACCCATTTGTCAGATGAGGAGACTGAATCATAGAGAGATGAAAGGACACATTATCATGCATGATCAGAAACCCAGGGCTCCTCCCACTCCCTTTTCTTCCTCTCTGGCAGGTGAGGTTTGTCCCTGGCCCCTCTCCCTGCAGTGTCCTGAGCAGAGGATATCCACCCACCCACAGATGGTCACTCTTGTCACTAAGCCCCTTCTGTGCTGCCATCACACCCAGGGCAGACCACGGCTGCAGTGCTGATCATGTTGCTTTGTTGCTTATAATTTACCTCCCCCACAGAGAGCCTTTCAAGGGCAGGAACCATGTCTCCTTTATCCTTGGATGACCAGGCAATCAGAAATGCTGAGCAAAGTAGTTCATTTTCAGAGCACCTGCCGGGTGCCTGGGTCCCTCCTGAGGTGCTGGGGAAAGCGAGAACATGCCAGCAAGTAGTCCATGCCTTGGCATTTTATTCTGAGCCCTGGCAGGACCGCTTTCTTCTCTGCCTCTGCTGACATCCCTCTGAGGTCGCTGATATTCCTGTTTACACATGAGGAAGCTGAGGCTCAGAGGGCTTATGTGACTTTCCTGGGGTCCCACAGGTAGGTGGTGGTAGTTGAATCTGGATTTTCTGATACCAAAGCCCAAATGTGGCAAGGACCACCTGCCCTGATCGCTTAGGCTGCTTGTTACTGCGGCAGCTTCCTGCACTCTTCCCCAGACCCACAGAATCCCCTTCTCAGGGCACAGCCCTGGAATCTTCCTGGCTAACGAGCTCCCAAGGGCCACTTCCCTCCCCCAAGTCTGTGCGCCCCCTGCTGGCCCAAGCCTGCCTGGCACCTGCTGCGCTGCCTCGCCTCTCTGCCCCACTTCCTGTTGGCTGGGGCTAGGCTCAGAGCAGCCCAGTGGGGTGGAGCACCCCACTCGCCCAGAGCAGGTGTTCCACCTCCCGAGCTAGGCCAGGGTGGTTAGAAAGGGGGCGAACTCCCCACAGCCTGCTTGCAAAACTTCCCCTTCGAATTGTCTTCACTCCACCTCAGCCCCGACTTATCGGTTCCAACTCGGGTTCAGTCCAAACCAAGCCGGGGATCTTCTGCTGTGGCCTCTTGTCTTGGCAAACTGAATGCCTCTGCTCTCGCAGGCCTAGGATGTAGGCACAACTATTATTTCTGGTTTAGAAACGAAGAAACGGAGGCAGAGAAGTTATGCGATCTGCACAGGCTTCCCTGCCTAGTAGGAGGCCAAGCCAGGATTTGAACCCAGGAATGGTCCAACTCTAAAGCCCTCCTTTTTATCCCCTGAGCTATCCTGAGCCCCTGCAGGAGGGATCACTCACGCCAAAACATAAATGACAACAGTACTTCCTGCCTCCCCATCTCTCTACCACCCAGACCCCCTCCCTGATCTGGCAGAGGCTGGGGGGCTTTGGGCCCCTGGCATTGCCCACCTATGCATGGGCACCCCCTGTCCTGGTGTGTTTTTGTGTTTTGGGGTACATGGTCTGGGACTCGAACCCAGGTCTCCTGCATGGAAGGCGGGCATTCTAACCACTGAACCACCCATGCAGCCTGCCCTGGTGTTTTATTTATTTATTTATTTTTAACATGGGCAGGCACCGGAAATCGAACCTGGGTCCTCTGACATGGTAGGCGAGCATTCTTGCCTGCTGAACCACCGTGGCCCGCCCTGCCCTGGTGTGTTTTGATACCCAGTTTATCTGCTTTACATTTCACCCAACTAGAGACTCTGAGGGCTCAGCTCCACTCTCCCTTCTGATAGAAAGCAACCCAGAGCCTCACTGGGATGTCCCTTGGTGCTGGGTGACAGGGTCTCAGTGGAGTAGGCGGCCTGAGCCTTGCGTCTACCCTGACCTGCCCCCCTCCCCTCTTAATTCACACCACAGAGAGTTGGCTATAGGGCCTCACACACACACAAAAACATGCACACACACAGTGCCACCATTACCCTGGGAAATAACCTTGGCAGCTCCCGTAGAGGGCAGGGAGGGGCTGCCAGGGCCTGAGCCCAGGGGGAGTGTGTGGATTTGCAGAGGGCCTGGGTGACACCAGGGTGGTTTAAGAGCTTCATTCGTTCATCCCACGGATATTCCCCAGGTGCCTTCCGTGTGCCAAACCCTGCTCTGGGCGCCGAGGATGCACCAGAGGATAAGAAAGCCCAGGCCGCTGCCTACACGGTGCTTGTATTATGTGGGACAGAAGAGAGGCAATGAATACACAGACGGAAAGGGTCTTTTCAGTCAAAGCTAAATTCCACAAGGGAAACCATTTTCGTTGTCGCAGTGACAGGGCGCTGCCACTCCAGGCATTTGGTATCCAGAGTGGGAGGGTTGCCAGGTGCCTTCCTGAGGCTCCACTTCACACACCAGTGACAGCTCAGGGCCTTCCTTCATGTGGGCGTGAAGAAAAGCCAAGCAAAGATCTGGGATGAGGGGACGGCAAGTGCAAAAGCCCTGTGGTGGGAGCAGCTTGGCATGTGGAAGGGGGGCCGAGAGTGAGATGGGGAGGGACTGAAGATGAGGGCAGAGAAGGAAGGGGCCAAGGCAGGCCCTGGGGAGGAGAACACCGAGACCCCACACTGCGGTGAGGTTGGGAAGGGCAGATACATCATCCCTGCTTCCTCCCAACCCTGCTCCTGCACCCTCTCGGGTCTCACTCGGCCCTTCCCTGCCTCTCCCCCCTTTGCAGACCTCTATTGTACCCTGGAGGTGGATTCCTTTGGCTATTTTGTCAGCAAAGCCAAAACCAGGGTGTTCCGGGACACTACAGAGCCAAAGTGGGATGAGGTGAGTGCAGGGGCTGGCATCCCGCAGGGACCTCTGCATGTCCTGTGGGCCAGGGATGGCCCAGTCCCATCTCTGTCCCTTCTGCCCTCTGCTCACCCGGCTTCTGAGCCCAGTGTCCTTGTCGATCAGTGGCAGAGAGTCTCAGCTTGTCGGTGATCTGGAGGCCACAGGGAGCCCTGGAAAGTGAGGGCACTGCTTCATGCAGTCCTCGCAGGCTCCCTCCCGCCTGCAGAGTTGAGGCCCACATCTGCAGGGAAGGTGTTGCCCTCCCAGCTTTGGGGTTCAGGACACTTTGTCCCACTTTCCCCAGGAGTTTGAGATCGAGCTGGAGGGCTCTCAGTCCCTGAGGATCCTGTGCTACGAGAAGTGCTACGACAAGACCAAGGTCAACAAGGACAACAACGAGATCGTGGACAAGATCATGGGCAAAGGGCAGATCCAGGTGAGGCTCCCGGGGCACCCAGGCAGGGCTGGGAGAGCCGTACGGAGACGGTGCCCGTTGAGGCCACCTTTCTTGGCGTCTTCCTTCTTAGCCAACATGCTTGTCCTTTTGTGAGTTGGGTTCCAAGTGGGCTTAAGGAAAGTTCCCCAAGGTGGTTATTGTCCCCTGCTGGAGATGGCCTCTCATTCTCGGCCCAGGGGCTCATGTCTGCCTGTTCCTTTGGTTTCCATGCCTAGCTCAGGTGGGGCTGTTCACCCCTAGAGGATGGACTGGAGGGGTGACACTACCTTTGTGTTCACCTCCTAACTCCAGTCTGCTGATGGTGTTTTCTTGAAACACTGTGTTGAGGAGGATTCTGAAGCTCTATCTGTGAGCAGGAGGAAAGAGTGCTGCATTTGATTAACCATGTCTGCCATAGGCATAGGACGCAAGTGATGCACTCGCCCTGAGCATTTGCCATTTGTCTGCAAGGGGTTAGGATTCAGCTGGTAAGATGGGGGCTGGTCTCTGACTCACTGCTGGGGTCACTGGACTTCATTCACCCTTGTTGGGAGTTCACTGGCTTAAGGTATGTTCTCCGGCTATCGGTGGAGGCAGATATTCAGATTAAGGGCGAATTGTGTGTCCATGTATTTCTCAGTGCCCTGAAAATGTATGGCTGAAGTGGGGCTGGTTTGCAGTCTGTGTCTCTTGAGCATGCTGCCAGTATGGAAAGATGGTTGCTCAAATTCCTGTCGAGAGAACGTAGAGGGTGCACGGGTAGTTCAGTGGTAGAATTCTCGCCTGCCATGCAGGAGACCTGGGTTCAATTCCTGGCCCATGAACCCCCCCACCAAAAAAAGAGGAACATAGCCTTCAGAGCAGATGTCAGCATGGAACCGTCCGCACTCTCCCACTGGTACCATGAGCTTGTGGCAGGAGTGTCCCGGTCAGGAGGCAGGGGCCAGGGTGGGTGGGATTCTGTGACTGTGAAATCAAGGGACACAGCAACTGTTCCTACTGGGCTTGAGCTAGGGGTGTTAGGTGCTCCAGGCTTCGTAGCAGTCGCAGCTGGCGCGATGTGGTTTAGGCTGCGGTGGGGAGCTGAAAATGCTTTCTTGCAGGAAGCATCTGTTCCCTGACGTATTGCTAGGGCTGCAGAATTTGGTATCTGGCGCTTGACTGGTGTCGTTTGTGGTGTTGCCCCTCGGGGAACCTGTGGGCCCCTGGCTCTCGCACCCGTCTCGGGCTCCAGCGTCTGCACAGGGAAGATGGCACCGGTCGGGCAGGGCCCTGGGCATGGCTTCACGTCGTCCCATGCCCCTGGGTACGTTCTTCCTGACAATGTGGGACCTGCACCCACTCCTCGGTGCAGTCGCCAGGGAAACAGTGCTGCTAGGCAACCGCAAGCCCTTCCTTCATTATTTAGGAAATGGGGGCTGATGAGAAGGAGCCCTCTAAATTCAGTCATGGAATCTCCTTTCCGCAGGGATGGGAGCCCCGTTTCCACATCTGGGAGGGGGTTTCTGAACTGGGGCCCACCCAGCCGAGGGACAGGATGGCTGCCGCAGCCCCTGTGCCACTCAGCAGCTGTGGAGTGGAAGGAGCTGAAAGGGATGCACTGCGGACCCCGCCCCCCCTCTAGCCCAGCCGGCAGGGCCCGGGCGTTTTCCCCACCTGGACATGCCCCCGTCACCCGCTTCTCCTCCTGCTTGCAGCGCACAGGCCCCAGGGGGGACACACCATAAATCATTCCTTCTTGGAGACAAGCAGATGGAAGCGGTGGGGGGAGGGGAGGAAGCCAGGTTATGTTTGGCAGAGCAGAAAGCATGGTCTGGGAAGGAAGATGTTTCTGTGTTTAAGCTTCAAGGAATGTTAGATGCCTGGGAGTTGATATTAAAAGAAACACAAGCCTTCCTGCCACCAGCTGACGGGGCCCTGGGAGCAGGCAGCTCAGAGGGAGTCTTCCTGCGGGCCTGGAAGTTCTCCCCATGCTGGTCTCCCCGAAGGCGCAGCCCTGTGCCCCCCACCCCCTACAAAGCCATCTTACCAGCCTTCCTGTGGATGGGATGGCCGGGGCGGGGGTGCTTGTAGAGTTCTGCTCGTCCAGTGACTGCTCCGGGGCCCAGCGAGGCTGGCGGGGCTGGGCCGAGCACCCACATGGGGTAGTGCTCACACGGCCAGGCCCCGCAGAGCCTTGGAATGGTCTGCTCCGCCTGCTCCCTCCAAACCCACTTCCTGCCACGTGGCATGGAGGGGCTTGGCACCAGCCTCTGGCACTTGGTTCTGCTCCCTACAGCGGGCACCGAGGGTGAAGCTGAAGGGGGGCCCCACGATGGGGCCAAGGCCTCGGGGATGTTCAGAGGGCCCATAGGGAAGAGAGGGGCAGGGCCCCATTGCCCTCTCCTCTCCAGGGCCCTCTCCACCCCGCCCATCCAGAGAACGGGGCGGGGGCAGGACCCTGCCCCCTAAGCTCCGGGCGTCCGCTCTCAGGGTGGGTCTCCCTCTCCGAGTTTGCCGAATCTGCTAGTGGGGGCCGCGAATCTGGATTGGCAGGGTGGGGACAGGGAGGGGCCAGCATTTAAGGACAGACAAATGACAGCACTATTCACCAGCATGTGTGACCAGCACTTGTGTTCTTGGAAGCCCGTTCCTAGATGTCATGTCATATAATCCGTATAATCCCTGCGACAGCTCTAGGAGGAAGATGACAACCGTTTCCTGTCCTCTTTACAGATGAAGACAGTGAGGCACTGAGAAGTGCCTTGGCCAAGGTGCCTCTGCCGACGGCATTCAGGGAGACCAGGGCCCTGCCCTCTTGCCATGTCCCCAGGCCTTCATCAGGGAGTCTCCTAGGCTGGGTGAAGGACCCTGGAATGGCTGGTGGCCTGGAGAAGGAGCCAGGTTGAGCTTCTGCCCTGGTATCCCGCTTTGGAGCGTAGGGAGAGCCCCAGGCTTATGTCCCCTCTGCACAGGACCATACCCGCCTGGTCGGCCTGGAGGGAAGCAGAATGGGCGAGTGTGCTCAAAGAGAGCCAGGGAGAGGGCACGTGGACATGTGTGGGGTGCCCAGGATGGGGCTGGCTGCTACGAGAAGTTCAGGGCCCTAACTTCATGGTACTTAACTGTCAAATTGGTAAGACACGTTTTAATATATGCCTGGCCCTTCGAGAACGATGACGGTGATGGTTCCAGGACCTTACTGTGAGCCCAGTCCCATGCTCACTGCTGGCATCTCATCTTGGAGATCTTACCAGCACCCTATGGGGTGGGAGTTTCCCCAGGTTTGCAGATGAGGAAGCCGAGGCACCGAGGGGTGAAGTCCCGTGTTCATGGCTGGCAGCCAGGGCATAGGAGGGCTGGGATTTGAACCAGGGCTGGTGGCTGCCCCAGAGCCCATGCCTGGCCTACCCTCAGTGGCTCTGGGTTTCCCACTGTTCCATCAGTAGCAAGATGGGAGCTCCCACGGCAGGGATTCAAGGAAGGAAAGTTCACTGTGGGCTGGAGGTAGGGAGGCTTCAAGGAGGTGGTGGTGGGCGAGAAGGATTTGAGAGCTCTGGGTTAGTTGTTTCTTCGTTTTTAAATTCCAAAAGCAATGTTTACATTAGAAAGCAAGCTACAGTAATAATAAGACTTGAATAATAATCACAAACCATCCCTACTCCTCCTCCAAAACAGCCATTTTATTTTGCACCTTCCTTGGGTATACAAATTTTTATATAGTTTTCATCACAGTGTATCTTTTGTGTTTTTTCTGTTTTCATATAAAGTTATTACCCCACCCCACCCACCCCTTTTTCTCTCCAGAGCTGTAGGCAGCCTTTATAATTACCTTTTTTTAATATTTATAGATAATTGTCAAAAGTGCTTCATATACTTTGTGTGATTCACTCCCTATAAAGGCCAGCACCTTAATTGCCACTGAAGGCTGTGTGTTATTCTAGCCAGGTGGGCAGGCTCTGGGTCAGCAGAAAAGAATAGGGCGGGCATTCCGGGGGAAGGAGTGCATGGCCAAGGACAGAGGGGCCAGAGTGCAGGGAGCGTCCCAGGAAATTAAGAAGCAAGGGGGCCTGGCAGGAGGACTTCAGAGCGGTCAGTAGGAGGGAGTCGAAGGAATGAATAAAAGAAGGGATCAGTGGTGTTTTAGGCCAGAAGGGATTGCAGAGAACATTTAATCTAATCCTGTTCTTGCAAGGAGACGGAAACAGACCAGAAAGGATGAGTGACGAGGCTGCAGTCACACAGCTTATTAGTGGCTGAGAAGGGCTCACAATTGGACTCCCAACCCCAGATTGGTCATGCTTGGTCAGTTGCTGTGCTGACACAAATGAGTGGATGAAAATGCCCCTAGATGGGGGCGGGGGATTGGCCTATGCTCTCAGGGGTTCCTCGTCCAGCTTGGTCCATGGCTCCCCTGCAGGCTCAGGAATCCTCTCCCTCTCCCCCCACCCCTGCCTCAGGGCCACTACCTCCAGGTCTCTCTCCAGGCCACCTGCTGTCCACCTCCTTCTTGATCACCCTCCATGGGCGGAGCTCTCCCTACCCTACAAAGGGCTCCCCATGTATTCTGCCCTGCTTTCCTGGCCCCCAGGGACTCCCGTTTGTTTATCCCTGTCTATTTCCAGCCACGCTGTTCTAGCTCCAGATGTACTGTCCCCAACTGGGACCCACCCTCTGGCCGATTAGCATATTCCCAAAGTCCAGCCCTTCTTGGCTGGCTGGGGAGCTCTCCCTGAGGGCCCTGCCACTCAGCGCCTGCCACTAGCCTAGCCCAGAGAAGCTCTGGGGGCAGGCTCTGTGCTGTAAGTCAAAGAGTGAACAGGACTCGCTGTCTATGAGAGAAAGCAGACAAGGATTAAGGATTGAGGGGCTTTGAGGCCAGATAGATCCAGGGTTAAGAGCCTGGTCTCCTTCACTCGTTCTTTAGCAGAACAAGGTGAGTTTTGTTTATGTCTCTGAGCCTCAGTTTCTTTACCTGTAAAATGGGTTCCAATGAGGACCGAATGTGAAAGTATGTGCAGTTCCTTGGCCCAGGGTCTGGCATGGCCAGTTCTCAGCCAGGGGTGATGACCAGCCCTTGGCCCCAAGTCAGCAGGTCCATGTGCCCTGTCCTCTCCCTTCCTGTAGGGATTACAGGGGTCACTTGTTTTAGAAACCCCAACAGAATGTTACCCAAGAAGGGCCCCCTGTGTTTCAGCCTCTGAGGGAGTCAGACCTGGCTTTGATGAACCGACCTCAGGGGCAGGGCTTTCGGCTGGGGCCTGTACTCCCTGCCACCCTGGGGTTGCCCTGCCTGGGGCCTGGAGGAGGGATTGCAGTGACCCCTTGGCCAGGCAGCTCCAGCACGTCCCCCGTAGGGCTGCTTGGCTTGGGGTGGCCACACCCAGAGTGTAGAGTGAATGAGGAGCCCGGGAACAAGAGGCCTTTGTCAGCCAGGTTGCTGCTCTGGTTTCAATTACTCTGCAGAGCGTGTGGAAACTTGGAGCGAGCATGGGTCAGGAGCCTGCTAGAGTAGGAGTCAAGGACTCTCCTACATCCTTCTATCTGGTCCCTGAGGGGACCAGACCTGAGGGGTCTGTGGTCCCCATTTGACTCTGCCTGAGGGTCTCGTGTCTTGGTCCTTTTGCCCGGGAAGCCTGGTTGCTGGGACTTTGGCAGAAGTGACCTGGTGCTGCTGCCAGCTCAGTCCCACTCTGCTTCTTCACGGCCGATGCCAGGAGCCTGGGCTGGTCGAGTCCTCCAACAGAGGGGCATTAACGTGGATCCTCTGCACCTTTGCTTGTTTGTCCCCCAGGCCTGGTTCATAGGACACATCAATTATGGCCTTGTTTTACCTGGGATGGAGGGCAGGGGGGGGCTGCTGTGAGAAGGCCTCAGCGGCAGGCTGGTTGCAGAGCTTTCCCCTTTCATTGCGGCCCCCAGCCACACACCTTACAGCCTAGGACTCTGGAGGGGCCATGCTGAGCGTGGCTGTCCTGCTTCTCCCCTAGAAGATGGACCGGCCCCCAGCCTGGGCCAGTCTGCTCCTGGAGTCCATGTTTCATGTCCCTGCTGCCTCATGTGGGGCTTTCCCCTTTGCCACTGTTGACATGACAGTGCCAGGTCCAGAGGCACCCTGGGCCCATGGCTGAACACCAGGACTGGCTCTGTACCCTGCCTCAGGGGCCTAGGTAGCTGGAGCCACTGTTCTGCCCCAACCCTGCCCAGCCCAGATCTTTCGGGCCCATTTGCTGTGCAGCATCCCTCCTGATGTCAGTCTTCAGGCAGGTCTGGACACTCAGACCTGGGGAGCGGGCTACAGAAAGCTTGTCGTGGCTGGGAGAGGCCAGGGGCAGCATCTTGCATGGTGCCAGCCCTCTGGGTAGGAGCTTTTCTAAATGTAGAGAGTCCTCTTCTCACGCCTGCTGGCCTCCTGCGTCTCCCAGGTGCTCCTGGCTTGGCGAGCCCAGGAGAGCCTGAAGGCAGGAACCATTCAACAGGAAGCAGGCAGAGGCTTGAGTCTCTCTCAGGGCCCCGCATTGGGAAATGACACTTTGACAGGAAGGCTTGGTGCCCACTTCCCCCAGGCAGCCTCCCAGGGTTAGGGAACAAGCAGAGAAGCTGATCCAGAGAGGACGTAGGGGTGGATTTGTTCAGGCCCCGAGAAGCCCAGCTTCTCAACAGACTAAAAAGGGCCAGTGTGCTCCTTCTCAGGTCTGGAATTGGAGACCCCCAGAACTAGGTGGGGTCCCAGGTCCACCTCTTAATAATGGGGTAACCTTGGGTGACCTCTAAGAGCCCCTCCTCACTAGCCTGTGAGGGTGTTCAAAGAGGTCTCAGAGGTGGAAGCAGCTGGCACACAGCCTACTCTCAGCGAGGGCAGCTCTTCTCCCTGCAAGCCAAGGCTGCTAATTTGTCCTCCTAGGCATCCAAAACACTAGTCCCTGGGGTGACACCACTTTTTTTTTTTTTAACTTTTGAGGAAAAGACTTAGCAGAATTGCCAGGGAACTCCCTGAATTGGGGCCGAGGCCGGATGTGACTCCTGCACAGCCCACAGCAGCCCCTCACGGCCTGCCCAGCTCTGCCGGCACTGAGGGGTGCCAGCGCCAGCAGCACCCAATGGTCTTGGGAAGGGCTGAGCTACTCTGGCTGCAGGACAGACCCCTGTGTGACTTCAGGTCCGAGGCAACCCAGAAGCGGGCAGCCTGACTAAGAGTTATCCCATTGTAAAGGCCACTGAATGGAACCCACACCCAGCATGTGGAGACCAGAGCTTTCCCAAAGCAAAGAGAAGTAGAGATGAGGCTTGAGATCCAGGACTCTGATCTGGAAGTTTCCTTAAAAATCCCCTAACCTCCCTGGCCTCCACGCCTCCCCAGCCCTGAGGGATATGCAGGCCAATGGCTTGGTCAGGAGAACCAGCAGTTCTCATGAGAACCATCTGTTGGACTGCGCTGAGCCACCCACAGAACTCATAGCTGGGTCCTTCATCACCCCAGCCCGGCCCCAGGAAAGGGGGACTTCGAGAGCATCTGAGGCAGGGGTGGCGGACACAGGAAGTGCGAGAAGGTTGGGTCCCATCTTCCCACTTCAGCCGAGGTGCCTCTGCTTCTGCCTTAATCTGACCGGGGACCCAGGAACTTGGGCATAAGATTTCATTAGGAAAAAAAAGGGTCCTCAGTTAAAACAGAATGAAAAATTGAAGACTATCTCCTAATTTGACAGGTACAGTAATAGCCTAGAGGGAAAAAGTGGCTTGCTGAGTTCACAGTGACCAGGCAGGGCTCAAGCCCAGGTTCCATGGCTCCCAAGGGGTGCCTTCTGTTAACTTTGAGCTCAGAGGTGGGTGGAAGGAAGCTGCTTAATAAAAGGAGAAAAAAGAATGGAGGCTCAGCAGATCCTGCCCTACTTGCAGACTTGAAACCCTGCTGCCTTGTGCATTTTGTCTTCACCTTGCGGCCTGGCAGCCCCGTGCATCCAGAGCCCATCCCTGAGGCTAGAGCCCGGTGGCTGTGCTGGGAGACCCCAGCCCCACCAACCCCCTTCCCACAATGAGCTGGAAGTGGCCAAGGGTCTGGGCATCGGTCCTGGCCCTGAGTTGTGTCCTGGGATAGGAAAGGAGTGGATGGATGTGTGGTGGGGACTCTCCGCCCACTCTGTCCCTGGGTGGGTTTTGTTGTAGATAAGCAAGATGTTCCCAAAGGCTCATGTGGATTTTCCACCGTTTGCTCCATGACTAAATGTGCCGTGAGAATTATTAAGGGTTGCCAGGGACATGCCGTCAGGGTGGTTCTCTGGCAGTGGACGAGTCTTGGGCGGTGCACCTAGTGCCACTAAGTACTTCGTGCAACACCCAGCCCGGTGTGGCCAGGCAGAGTGAAGCATGAAGGTGTGTGGGAAACAGCACCAGCCTAGACCATCCTTGGAGCCATGGCCGGCCACTGGGGAGATGGGAGGACAGCAGTAAACCGTATGCGGGCTTGGTCCGGGCCTTTGAGCCTGGCCGCCCCCTTTCCTAACACCATGCACATCTTAAACCTTCAGCCCACCCTGGAGCCCCCACCCAGGCATCCATCTACAGTCACCTGGAGTCACTTATCTACAAACACTTGAGATTCAAGAGCGCAAAGAGCTGCGATCCATGCACGGCTCTTTTGCAGGCAGGGACCAGACCTCTGGGAGCCCTGGGGGCTCAAACCTGGACTTCCTACAAGGGCCCCATTACTGACCAGTTACCTCCTCAGAGCAGTGGGTCAGTGATGGGGTGAGGGCTCAGTTTGCCCAAGTGCTAAGTTAGAGGCCAGGAGCTATTCAAGGGCTGTCTGCCCTGCGCAAAATAGACATCCACTCGGTATGCAATGAATGAATGAACAAATGAATGAAATGCAGCTTCTGGGCTGCCGCTGGCAGCCTGGTGACCCAGAACAAGGCGTTCCCTTCTCTGAGTCTAATGCAGGCTTTGAACACACCAGATATTCAGAAAATACTAGGTAGGTAGATACAGAAACAAATAAATAGGTCTCAGTGTCTTTCTCTGTGAAGGTGTTTGCCCTTCCAGCCAGCCAGTTTTGGTTAGGGTAGAGAAGGGAGAAGATGAGGACACACTTTAGGAACGCAGGAGCTGCAGGTGCATTAACGTAGGACCCCTCAGTCTTGTGTGATGTGTTGTGCCCCTCCCCCCACACACCCCCTCTCGGGCCCTGTTGTCCCCGGGCTCCTGGGCACTGCCTGCCCTGTTCAGTTCCCTCTCAGCCTGAAGGTCTGGGCTCCAGCCCCCACCACCTTGGGTCCTGTCTCACCCGCCACCAGCATCTGGTCTCACTGCTCTGCCCCTTCAGGACCCACCCTGTACTCTGGGGCCAAGAAGGAGCATCCTTAGCAGACCCCAGCCCACATCCCGCCCAGCTCCTCAGCCTCAGCTGATCTGGCACTGGGGACCGTTGAGGAGAGTGCCTGGGGGGCTCTGCCTCCTTCATCGTCCCAGATTGTCCTTGCTGGGCTGCCTGTGGCCTTGGTCTAGCTGACCACTCGGAAACCCCCTTTCCCAGCTTGGAGCTCTTGGCGCTGGTGGGCAGGGGCAGGGAGTCAGGGTTCAAGTCTGGGCTGGGGGGGGAGTTGAGCTTCTGTCCCCATAGGAAAAACAAGGTCACTCCAGAGAAGTGACGGTGTCATCCCCAACTTCTGAGGACGCTCCTTCTGCCTCGTGTTCACTGGCCTGATAATTTGCCTAGAAGCTGTCCCCACCCCCAGCTGTCACCAAGGCAGCCGTGGTGGCTGTTCCTTCCTGTGCCGCCCACAAGTCTCAGGCTGCGTCTTATTCCCTGCTGACCCTTTTTCTTCAGTGCCGTGGCCGCCGATTGCTTTAACCTGATTTTACCTCCAGCGCGGCCACGCTGAGTGGCAGGTCCCCGTCCCAGCATAACCTGGGGCCTGTCCGCACCGCCCCACTCGCGGCCCCTGTCGTTCCTCCAGCAGAGAGTCTGGGCAGGGGATGCGGGGCACGGGCCAGTCCGTTAGGAATGTTTTCACTTCCAGTGACGGCGACATCTGTTCGTGTGGGCCTGTCCTCCCAGGCTCTGTTTATCCCAAGGGGGCCCCATGTGTCCTCGGGCTGAGTCCTGCCAGGTGTGGCTGGCTGCAGAGGACAAACAGAGAAAGGGACGAGGAAGAGAAGGGTCACTTCCTGGGTAGCCTGGACCTGTCCCACCCGGCGGAGACAAGGCCGCCTCTGTGGTGGGCTAGAGGGACCCGAAGTCAGGAACTTGCTGGGAGGATTGGATTTCCACATCCCCTCCTTGCCCTGCACCTCGACTGTTGATTCCGGGAAGAATGAGTCAGGCTTGGGAAAGAGAAGGCCAAGATGTGCTGTCCCCAAAGAGAACCCCCAGTCCACGGAGAGGACGGGAAAGATGAGCATCCCCAGGGAAGAGCCTCCCAACTTGACTCCCCATCTGCTAAGGCGCTTATGTCACCATGGAGACCAGTTGGCCACCTTTCATCCAATCAGAGCTTGTTTTACCCAGACAAGTGTTGAGCCTGGGTTCCTAAGACAGACAGGTTTAGGGCTTTGGGAACAGGATCTATACTAGCCCCCCTTCTCCCCCACACTGGCAGGGTGTGCTTTGCACAGCATCCCCCAGACTGTACCCTGTGGCATGTGGCCCAGCTAGAGAGATGAGAACCTTAGAAAGCCAGTGCCAGGCCAGCTCTGATGTTAACCAGCCGTTGCCAAGCTGTGTCTGCCACGGGTAAGCGTGGTGAGCAATTAATAATGCACCTTACCAGCTTGTTACACAACCATGCAATTGCACATTTGCTGAAGAGCTGCAGAGCAGAGACAGGGTACAGCTGGGATGGATGGCCTTTTCCCCCTAGCTCAGAGGACCCCCACCAACCCCTCTTCTTCCAGGAGGCCTTCCTTGATTCCCTCTGACTTGAAATTTTCTCTCCTTCCTCTTGACTCTCATGTGGTTTACCTAATATCTTGTTCTTATGGCGGAAGGTTGTGGGTTTTTCGAGGGCAAAGATGATGCCTTTCCAACTGGGCATGGTGCATAGTAGATGCACAATTGAGATGTGCTGAATGCACGAGTGAATTCCCTACCTCCCATTAAGAGTTAAATCTGGGCCCCCTCTCTTCTCTTGGGCTGTCAGCTTTGTCAAGCACAGGCTTTGGATTCCTCCCTACTGCCGCAGTGCTTGTCCCAGCTTCAGGTGCATAGCCAGGTCCTGCCAGTACCCCTTGAATGACGAAATGTAGACTAAGCTAAAGAGTGACAAAGTAGGCTTTGTGACAGCCATAGAGTGGGAGCTGCATGATGCCTCTTCAGAGGCTGCACCCAGGTGCCCTAGGAAAGGCAGGTGAGAAATGAGTCAAGGAGGGTGGTTCAGGCTTCAGCTGGGCAGGGGATGCAGGTGTGTCAACATCTGTCAGTCTCTTCCTTTCCCCATCAGGCAGTGCTAGGAAAGCTGTTCGGGCTCAGCTGGTTCCGCTGCAGTGGCTTTAGGCAGCTTCTGCTCAGACTGGGATGGCTCTGTAGGGTCTTGGTAGCCCAGCTGCCCAGTAGGGACACCCTGGACCCAGACCCCAGCAGTAGCCCAGCCAGGCTTCCCAGGGCCCTGCTTCCACCAGCAAGGCAGAAGACAAGGCAGGACTGGGTCTTGCCACACTGGAATGTCAGAGTGGTGGGGGCCATGGGCTTCTGTCAGTTCATATCCCAGCCCAGCCACTCAGTAGCTGCATGACTTTGGGCAAGTTGTTCAACTTCTCACCATCCTTTCCTGAGTTTCCTGAGGAATGCTAGAGCTTACTTCATCAGGTCGTGGGAGGATTGAGTTAATCCATGTAGAGGTTTAGCATGGCACCTGTCACATAGTAAGCTCTCAATAAAAGGCAGCTATTATTATGACCAGGTCTGGCTATCTCTGTAATGAAGCCACCCCTTTCTCAACAAACACTGAGGGCTTTGTGTAAAACCCCGAGCCCTGAGAGCTGGTCAAGAGCCAGCAGGAGCATTCTGGGTGCTGATGGCTGCTCTCTGTGCCCTAACCCTCCTGCCACCTGGAGTTCAACCAAGAAATGTCCTGACCCAGCTCTTTTTCCTGAATCCATAGACCCATGCACACCTTCGGCGAGGCATTGTGGTGGTGTGTACTTTGGGGCAGACCTGCTGCAACCCAGCTACATGACCATGGAAAAGAGCTTCACCTCCCTGAGTCCAGCTTCAACCAACTCTGAAACTGGAATGTTAATGCCAGCCTCCCCAAAGTTATGCAGCTTAAGTGCAGCCAGATACGTGAAAGCTCTTTGTGTGGGACCTGGCTTATGGATGGCCATGAAAACACTGATGTCCTTCCTACCTTGTGTTTAGCTCTGCAGGGGGGTGACATCCTGGATGCCCCTGGGTTTTGTGTCCCCTAACCTTTTGGGGCTAAGGCCTTTCTCCTTTCTCTGAGCACCATAACTCAAACTTGTGTGGTTAACTTGCAGTTATTCACTTCTCACTTTTGGGTTAAACCTTTGCTAACTTGAAGGTCAAGAACAAGCTCTTTTCTCTCTCTCAAGGTGCCCAGCACAGACATGTGGCCGATTGCCCTTTTGCCAGTGAGCACAGTGTCTCTCTGTCCTGGCAGCATATATGCCTTTGAGAGATTGTTTTGTGGGAGGTGCTCTTGCTGGACACCCATAACCAGTGTCCTTATTGACTTGTGCCTGTGTTCAGAGAGGGCCTGCAGCAGCCTGATTCCTGCTACATTAGGGGCCTTCTTTATTCTTTACATTTCCCGCAAGAGGAGCTTTGTGAGTGCCCATCCACACGTGTCTGGCTCTATCACCAAGTTGGCACTGAGAGGGGCCCCTTGGCGCGGGAGTTGGGGGTAGAAGTCAGTCCCCTAAGCCTGGGAGGTGCATTAACTCCAAGGCAGTGGGAGGAGGGCAGTGGCCATCACCAAAATGCAGCTCCTGGCTGCCGGAGTCCTGGCCCCTGCAGACCCTCCTGGCTTGTGGCAGAGCCTCCCTCTAATACCCCAGGCCCCCAGGGCCCCAATGTGGAGCCTTCTGGCGGTGAAGGAGTTAAGGCTGGGATGTAGAAGGGAAGGAACTGGATTGTGTTTAGCTGCTTGTCAAACTTTATTTAGTAAAGACTGGAGGGAGGGACGCAGGGTCGGTGAGGGGGGAGCCCCAGCTTGCCAGGAGTTAAGACCAGGAGGTTGGGTTGTTTTGGGGGGGAGGGGGCAGTCTCTCGTGCCTCCTTTGAGTCACTTCCTTCGGTGGGGGCGGGGGCGCTCCCCGCACGGCTGCCTCTGGCCGTCTGTGGCGCACGCACTCAGCGTCCCGCGAGCTGAGGACTGGCCGGCGGAAGAGAGAAGCCGAGCCCCGGGGCGAGGTGCCTGGACCGCCGGCGGGTGCGCTCAGCGGGACCCTCCTCCCGGGCGCGCGGCGGGCCGCAGTCTCCAGGGAGGGGAGGAGAAACCGGAGCCTCGCACCATGCGCTTCCGTGCCCGGCTCAAGTAACAGTCCCAGGCAGGCTGCGGGGGTGGGGGCCCGAGCGCGCCCGCACAGCTCTCTTCCTCCCGCCGGCTCCAGCCGAGCCCCGGCTGTCCGCGCCACCAGCGCGCCTCGCCCGCCTGCCTGCCCCGTCGCTGGCCCCGGAGGCCGGGCCGCTGTCGGGGCTGGGCCCCGTCGCTGTCGCCAGCATGACCGACGTCCTGCCCCAGCCGGACTGCAGCCTGAAGGCGGTGTGCGAGCCCCTGGAGCGCTGCTGCCTGGAGCAACTGGAGGAGCCGGGAAGCAAGCGGCCGCCCAACACCGGAGCTCGGCTCTGGGGCCGGGTGCGCAGCAAGCTGCTCCGCCAAAAGGTGCCAGCGGGGCCCGGAGTGGGTAGGGGGAGCTGGAGGGATTAAAGGCAGGGCTGGGTGGGCTGCTGGGACCCTCACACTGCCTGCTGGGCTCTTTTTTATAAGCTGTATTGTATCTTCTGTCCTTAGGAAAGAAGCTAGGTGTGTGGGAGGTGGGGGTGGGGTCTGATGGAAATGTCCTTAATTTGATGGCTGATGCTGGTTGCTACCTTACCCCTGACCCTGGCTGCTTTTTCTGCTTCTGTTCCTATCTCAGGAAAAGGAAGCCTGTCTTTTGAGGGATCGCTGCCTAGGTCCTTTCTGAATCAATGCTGTGTGTGAACAGATTTAGGCCTGGGGCTCCTGGGTCTCTGCACCCCACCGTGCTGAGCCCAGACCCCACCTTCTGCATCCAATGGGCATCGCTGGCTGCTTCAACACTAGCCACCGAGTGAGGTTTCTTTGTGTGGGTTTATGGGAAGGTAGTGGTGCTGCTGAGTCTGGGGGCTGTAGGTTGCCTTTTTAGGGGCCACCCAGATGACTGCTGGCCCATGGCCAGCTGGGCACCAGGCACCTCAGTGCGCCGGGGGCTTTCTGACCCAGCAGGCAGCTCAGACAAAGTTGTGGCAGGGCAGACTGCTAGTGCTGCCTGCAGCCTCAGCCTTTGGTGGGATTAAAATCCGAGATAGAGGCTGACTGTCCTGCAGCTGGGCAGGCTGCCTTGGAGCTGGCTTTGAGCCCTGGCCTTGGGCATTCGAGGAGCAACCAGACTCAGTGTCCAGCACACAGTAAGGGCTTGATAACTCTGCAGCCCAGATGAACTGCCTGAGTAAGAGTAAGTAAGTTGCCAGGTGCCCTTCCTGGCTGGCCAGGGTTTTGCTCATCCTTCAAGGTAGCAGTGGTCTGTGTGTCTGATGGGAATTTGCATGCCCTCCTGTAACTCAGGAGGGGACCCTCTGAGCAAGCCCTTACTGCCAGCCAGCATAGAGGCTCCTGGAACCTGCCAAGAGGAAATGTTCTTAAACCCGTTGGCTCCTTGTTTGGTTTCATCTCCTGCCAGTGGGGCATTTTTGGCTTCCCTGAGGTGACATCAGTCCTGGAAAGTGCTGGGCAGGGCAGCAACTCGAGCTATCCTATATTGGCCCCTGTATCACCTTCAGCCCTCCCCAGGGACCAGGCTAGCAGAGCCCTGCTGGCCCCAGCTGCTGCGGAGCCCCTATTTGCTGAGGCAGCTGTGTGTGCCCGGCAGCATGGAGCCACCCCCCTTCCTCCCTCACTTCCCACTGAGGCCAGCCCGAAGTTCAACATCCATTCCCAAACCCCAGGCTTGGCAGGAAACTGACCGGCAGGTGCCTGGCCCAGTACCCACCAAACAAGAGCACTCTGATTTACCTGCCCTTTTGGAGGAGGTGCCTGGCAGGTAGGGGAGGCAGTTTTTAAACCCCAAAGCTCCACACTTTCAGTTCTCCTTTCCCTGTACATTTGTGGCTGGCAAAACCAAGAAGCCACTTCAGGAATTCTTCAGCTGGATTTGCATCTAGGTTGCAACTGGTTTCCAATAGCTCTGTCTTGGTGGCGCTACTCGGATCAAGAGTGGTGGGCAGGCTGCTCTGGTTGGTCAGTACAGCTGCAGGGCAGCTCTGGTGCCGGGATGTGCTGTGCGCAGGTGATTCAGCCCCCTAGAGCGGGCTCGTGTCAGTGTGATGCATGAGGGTCTGTATGGTGGGTGACAAGGGGATATCCACCGTGCTGTGCCTTCCTTGCTGTGTGTCCAGGCTGCTGAGTGGACAGGCAGCCTCGTAGAGCAGGCCCACTGCCCATTTCTTCTCTTCTCCCAGTGCAGCAGGCTCATGGCGGCTGGGCTGAAGCGGGCTGCGGTGTTAGGCAGCAGCTTAGGTGGAGCCGGGGAAGGGTGCCCGCTGCTGCCCAGCCCAGCGGGAGGGAGGGGTCGTCTCACTAGCTTCTTGTTAACTTTGCCCTAAGGATTTGAAGCTGTGGATACCAGAGACACCTGTGGCCCTTTGCTCCTGTTTAAAGGGTTCAGAAGAGGCTGGGGCTGTGTGCGTTTGTGTAACTCATCTGGGGATCCCATGCTGGGGCTGCAGAATCTGTTCATATGGAAAATTCCCAAGATTGATACTGAGACTTTGAAATACCTGGGGACTCTTGGCCCCAGGAGTCGCCAGTTGGTTCATTTACCCATGGGTGCCCCTTAGGGCCCAGAGGAGTTGTTCTTGTCCCCGAGAGTTCTGGGGCTCACCCTCCTCTGGCCTCTGACTTGGCAGTTGGTTTGTTGTGCAAGCGTTTAGCAGAGGAGCCACGTGGCATCTGGGTTCGTGGGTTCTGCCAGGCCTCTGGGTGTGTAACTGCATTTCTACTTTCTTTTTTTTGCCTCAAATCACACTCAAGTAGATCAGGCTGGCTGCCCTGCCCTCCCTCCCATCCTGCCTGCTTTTAGATGTTCAGCACATCAGATTGTAAGGTCAGACATTGGAGTGGGAGATGACGGAGGAGGAATCCCTTCCCCAACCCCCTGGAGTGTCCAAAGGCTCTAATGGGGTCCCTTGTGGGAGTCCTTAGAGGCCGTGAGGCCCCGTTCAGGCTGGTCCAGGAGCATGTACCAGGTGGGACCACCTGCTCTGGCCCCGCCCCCGGTGCAGAGTTGCTCCTGACCCAGACCGTGGAGGTCTTGGAGGTGTGGACTCAGCTGAACTGACAGGGCCAAAAGGAGTGGGGGAGAGGTGAGGATGGCTCCTGGGGACCTCACCTCTGCTTTGAGGGGCTACCAGGTGTGGCTTCTCTTGAGAAGCTGTAGGTGTTTCTTGCTGAGCCCCAGAGTGACCACCTGCTTTGTGATGGGCTGTTCTCCCCCTGCTTCTCCCGAGGGTCGGAAGTGTTACCCAAGGGAGGGCAGGGTGAGTGTCCCCTTCGGGCCGCTCATCTGGGGGACCTTCAGGACCTTCGCTTTCCTCGCCAGTGTGGGTACCACCACAGGGCAGCCCCCAGCCCTGCTCAGAGTCTGTCATCTGACTTGGAAATTCTTCCTAACAGATAGCACCAGGTATGCCAACCAGGCACCTGGTCCCACAGAGCCACCCAGCCACTCACTGGCTGTCCCAGGCATTGATCTGGGTGCTCGGGGACAAGACACAGATAGGTTTTGGGCTCAGTTACTTTATTTCGTAATCTGGCTTTGGGCATCCAGGAAAAATCTTGCAACCTTATGCAGTAGAAATCTCTCCAGGCCCTGGCTGCCACCACTCGGCCCTGCCTAACCCAATTCTCTGCCTGCCCCTCCTCCCTAATTTCAGGGGTAAGAAACCTACATCCCAGGCCATCACTACTCACACCCCTATATGGTGATCCCTCAGCTATACGAAACGGAAGGTAGTACCTCCCCCTTGGGCTGGACACCCCTGCCGCCAGCCTGTTTCCTCCTGGGCCTTGGCGCAGCCCGGATTGTGATCAGACTGGTTGGCAGGGGAGGGGGCGGTGACTCCCCTGCATTCCTGCGGCCTGCATCCCTCCCACAGCACTTGTCCACTCCCTAGGGGAGCCTGGGAGGGACCTTACTCTTGGGGCCACGTGGGTGGTCTCCTGACGCCCAGGCTCCTGCCTCCCCACCCGAGAGGCCTGATTGATCCCACAGAGCAGGCATCCTCAACTTGGAGACTCTGATGAAGGCTGTGTAGCCCCCACCCACAGGTACCAACTGTGTGCCATTTCAGAGAGTGTCACAGACCCCAAGGCAAGGTGCTGTTTGGCCCCTGGAAAGCCCCTCCTCACTGACATCATCATGATCCCATAGCTGGCCTGTCTGGTCTGCTGTGCTGGGTTGGCTGCCCCTGCTGTGTGATATCCCTAAGCCAGAGGGAACTGAGCCTGCCAACCAAGGGGGCTCCTGAACGGGCAGTGCTCCCCAAGGCCAGTGCTGCAGGAGTATCCAGAGTCAGGGATGCCCCGGGCCAGGCGAAAAGACATTTTGGAAAGAGCCCAGGCACTTCTGCAGGTGCTGGTGTGGGAGCGTGGCCAAGGCATTGGCCCTTGGGCACTGATCTGGAAATGCCCAGGCCTCAGCCAAGTGGCCTTGCCAGCTGCCCGAGTTGCTGGGAGGTGGTCAGCAGGTGCTGTTTTGGCTTCCTCTCCTCTACCAAACCGCACTGGGGACAGGAAGGGTGTTTTCCTTCTGACGGCTCCCTGGCACTCTAAAGGAGCACACAGCTCCCTGTGGCCGGGATGTACCTGCCCAGTCCCCGGGAGAAGGCCAGCTGTGGTCCCGGATCTCTGCGAACCTTAGACTAAAGCCTTGTTGTTGGTTCCCCGGGGTGGTCTGGGGAGGTGGGAAGTGGCTGTGGGAGCTGCCCTTGGGATTATTCTGCAGACAGGCTAGGAGGGCCCCAGGATCCTACAGCAGTCACTCCTGCCTTGCTTCAGCTGGGAGAGGGTGGAACTTGCCTCTGAGCCAGAAGCTAAAACCGTCTCTAACCTGGACAAGGACCCTGGGCCTGAGGTGGGAGCAGCCAGAACAGCAGCCTCTTCAGCTCTGACCCCCCCTCCCCCCCACTGCTCTAGGAGGGCTTCTCCTTGGAGCACCCACACCCCTTAGGCTGGTGCGAGCCAGGGTACCAGAGAGGACAGGACACTGGGCCGGTGGGTGTCAGAGGCTGCATTTTCTAGTCTTGGGTCTACTGTTTTAACTTGCTGTGTGACCCTGGGCAAATCTCTTTACCTCTCTGGTTCCCTGGCATCAGCACAATGAGGGAGCTGAGTGGGATGATCTCCTAGATCCAGTTCATATGATGATCTTGGCCGTGTCTCAAGATTCCTATTCCTTGGCCTTAAGCTCTCAGCATGCTGGGAAGTCCAGCTGGGAGGACCACAGGCTGCCCCCTGGGCCAGGGCCAGCAATTGACTGAGCACCGGAGAAGGGAGGTGAGCAGGAATGTGGGGCTCCCTGGCCTGGCCCCAAGGGAACCCTAGTGGGATGGCATTGCCGTCTCTCCCCCTCACCCTCGAATTCACTCCTTTGCTCCATAAATGTTGGTGGCCACCCTTTGGGGGCTGGGTGCTCAGGCGCTAGGGGTACAGAGGGGCGCTGAAAGCAGAAAAGAGCCTGTTCTCGTGAGCCTGTCTATAAAAGGGTCAGACGAGAAACAGGGCAGTTCATCTCAGGTAGGATAGGTGCTATGAAGAAAGTAAAATTGGGTAACAGATTAGAGAGCAGTGGGGAGGAAGAGGCTTTGCTTTGAGGACATAAGTTTTGAGCTGAGATTTAAATAGTAAGAAAGATTCAGCCATGAAAAATGTGAGGACAGCATGTTCTAGGCAGAGGAACTGACAAAGGAAATCCCTGGGACAGGGCACGCATGGCTTGTTCAGGTACAGACAGAAGGCTGGGCCGGGTGGCAGGAGATTGCACTGGGCAAGGTGGGCAGTGGCCAGATCACAAGAGGCCTTGCAGGTTGTGCCAAGGAGCTGGGCTTTTCATCTCTGCACGGTGGGAAGCCATTGGAGCATTTTGGTGCAATTTCAGGGATGATGGTACGTTCTGAGCATATTCTGGGTATCAGGCGTCATTCTTAGCCCTTGAATGAGTTGGGTGATGTAATCCTTCAGATGACCTGTGAGGTAAGTACTATTATTATCCACCCCATTTTATATATGAGGAACCCAAGGCTTGGAGAGACACCCAGCAGGGTCCCATGTGTGGGTTGGTGGAGGAGCCAGAATTAATTAGTGCATGTGGGACCCAGCCTAGCAGGCCGTGCATAGAAACAGGCTCAGCAGTTACTCTCGATGCTGTTTAGTGTATGTGAGCCTCAGACCCAGTCAGGGACTGGGAGGCGCCTTGCAGAGCCAGGGCAGGTACCCAGGAAGGGTTCCCAGCCTGGGTGGGGAGAGTGGAGTCCGTTTCAGAGAAGACCTTTTTTAATATATATTTCTTACCAAACCACTCCCTAGTCCAGAGGGAGGCTGCTGAGCCTGGGGTAGTTCCAGGCCCCTGGCCCACCCATGGCAGCCAGCCTGATGGCTTCCAGTCTGGGCCCCAGGGGCCTCTCACCTCGGACTTTGTCCTCCTCCCTTTGGGGGTAGGGTTGCTGAGGGTGTCTCTCTCTCTGGGTGCCTTTTCCCAACAACATCCCACTGCCCCTACCTTAGCTGTCTGGTCCACCAACGTGGCCCTAGGCTGCAGCAGGGCTAACTTACTGGCTGTTAGTTTGAGGCCTAGTCCAGGGGTGAAGCTAACTGGGGCTGGGAGGGCAGGGATAGGTGGGCCAGCTCAGAGAAGTCAGGAAACTGGGGCTCTGGGAGCAGTCCAGGTTAGAGTCTGTTCTCTTCCCTTCCAGTAGCCCCTCCCCAGAGCTAAAAGAGGGTTATGGGCATGGGGCAGGCTGAGCTGCTGGAATGTGGGTTGCTGGGGAAGGCAGGCAGGTCACAGTGGGTGCCGAGAGGCTAACCTGGCTTCAATAAAAGCCTCATTCAGAGCTGCTAAACCCCTTCCATATGTGGGTCTTGGGGAACTTCAAAGTTCTTGGGAGGGGCCGGGGACGCAAGCTGGGGAGCCGGGGCTGGCACACGCCTGTTGCTTGGCTGTCCCAGCAGTGGGGAGGGAAAACGGTGACTGCAGGGGCATGTTGAGGGGAGCCCTGGCCAGCCTGGCTGTGCCAGCCCCGCAGGGTCAGGGCTGGAGGAGCAGAGCTTGCTTGGCCTTATATAGGAGGGGCTGGGCCGCTGACAAGGTGGGGTGACAGTTTACTGAGTTTGATCCTGGCCTTCCCCAACTTAGCTGAACTGGAATCCAAGATTCAGGCCCTCCCCCCCTTTTCTGCACTGCCTCACTCTGTGTTTTCTCTCAGGGTGGCCACGTTGTTGGAATCCTCCAGTCCCCTCCCCAGGAGAGGAGAGGCAGGCTCCTGGGAGCTCCCTGTCCCCACTTGCCAGCCCTACCACGCCTGTCACGTCTGTGGTCTGTCCCAATGACAGGCTGGCTCTGGAGCCCCGCGGGGACCAGCCCTGAGCGTGCAGCCACACTTGCTGGGGGGAGGGCCGGGGACAGCAAGCCTGGGACTGCCACCGTGGCCACTGGCCTGGGAACCTTAGGAAATGCTTCCACCACCAGGCACGACACCTGGCTCGAGACCTGGTCTCCATGGCCCAGCACTGAGTCTCTGGCATCTCCACCTTCCGTGTAGTTCCCATTCAGTGGCTGGTTTTATTGAAATCCCGACACTCTTGTCCAGCATCTGGTGACAACTTCAGACTGGAATGAAGAAGCATTTCACTTCTCTTAGTCCTAAAACCAACTCTGGACTTTGAGAGGTCCATCCACCAACCCAGGATGGGGCCTGATGCCAGGCCTGGAGCCAAAGAGGGGGCGGGAGCCAGGACCCAAGGGACTTAGGGGCCAGGGACAGAGCCCGGGAGGTGGATCTTCTGGGGCTACTCATTCCCAGGGCTTGTGGAGGCGGCAGAGGAAAGGTCTGAAGGAAAGGGGCTCTGCCTCTGCAGCTCCCAGAGAGGGGGCTGAGGGGCTGTGGGAGGGGGTTGGAGGGCCTTGGGGCCTGTGGGGTCATCGTGGGCGCCTGTCACCAAGTGAACTCTTGTGTCACATCCTGAAGTAATGCTTGCTGAAGGCGGCTCTGTGCCAGTGCCTGCCCTCCTCCAAGACTGAGCTGCCAGCTTTGAGTTTCCCTCTGGCGGCTCACACAGGGCCCATGTCTGTAAATGAAAGCGGCCTGGGTGAGGTTTGTGGTTGAGGGAGTGTGCGATACGGTCAGAAAGACCTGGGTTTGCGCTGGGCTCTGTCGCCTGCTGGGGAACAGGAGTGGGGAGCCTGATGTCGAGGAGCCCAAAGGCACTGGACGGCAGCTGTGAGGAGCCCGCAAGCCAGAGGCAAGGAGCAGTGCTGGGTGACCTGCCTCGGGGCAGGAGGAGATCCCTGATCCTGATCCCTGAAACAAGGACAGGACCCGCCATCTGGATCATGCTTGGGTGTGCACGGGGCGTCCTCCCCTGCCCTTGGGTCCTCAGATCTTCCCAGCCTGCGCACAAGCCCGCTGTGGGCTTCCGTCCTAAGGGTGAGGCCACTGGGCCCCAGACCCTCAGCTACCTGCCTCAGTTCTCACCGAGGGGTACCCTTGGCCCATGTCCTCCCTACGTGGGATGCAGGATTCCCAGGCCAGGGGACCTGGTGCCCTCCCTGATGTTGGCCCCAGAGATCGCCCTTTACTCTGTGGGAGAGGACTCAGCGCACAGCCGGGGTCTGACCAACTCTAAATGCGAAGACGGAACGGAAAGTGTTGCACTGCTCATAGCGGCTGCTTATGGCTGAGGCGTTCATAACTTCCTCCAACAAGCTTGGGACCATGTTTGTGTCTCCTGCTCAGGGGTACCCAGCTGCATATGCGTATTGCTCGTGGGGTGAAGGAGGCACCCTCTGTCTCCCCCCATTGATGAACTGATTCCCCCACCCCATCCCCAGCACCTGTGGATGGCACCTGTGTGCTGGGTCTGGCGGCTGAGCTGTCAGGTGTTCTCCCTGCACTGGGAGACATCCCAGGGACTGGCTCCTCCGCCCCAAGTACTAATCTAATCAGGAAATAGCAGAGTCCACATTTCCCAGGGGTTATAAATAGCCACGGCAATTCAGGCAACATCATTTTTCTGGAAAATGTGCCCATGTCCCTCTCCACTCCTCACCCTCCCTCTTCTGTATTTAAATGACATCCTGAAATAGACTGGGTTTCTGGAGGCTGCTGGCCTTCTGGAAGATAGAGCTTCATTTTCAGGGGGCTGGGGGCTGCGCAGGCCTGTCTGAGTGGGGACCAGGACAATGGCAGTGGCGGGATGCACAGAAAAGCCAGAAAGCTGCACCTCATTCAGGCCTGGCCTTAGAGAGGACAGTGCATGTAAAACAACAGCCAACTTAATGCAGCAGGACGGCAGAGGGGAAGAGGAGCTCCTATGGCTTGGGGTTATCCAGGAAGACTTTCAGGAAGAGGCAGAGCTAGAGCTGGGCCTTTGCATCATCAGTTGCTTTTCCTGTCTCCGATGCTCCCAGAAAAATGTAGGGTTGCTAGTTGGCAGCTGAAATGGAAGCAGTGGGGAGGCAGGGAACAGAAGACTCTAGCGGAGGTGGCTTGCCAGACCCCAGGTCTGCCCACGGTGCCAAACCATGCACCAGGAGCCCAGTGTCTCCTTTCGAAGTAAATAATGGCCGTGGCAGCTGGCCTTGTAGCTGGTGCAGGAGAGGTGCAGGCACCAGGCTAGGTACTTGACATGTTATCTTGCAGTGTTAGCACAGTGGGTGAGTCAGGGAGACTTGATTTTGTCTCCCAGCTGCAACTTCCTAAATGTGTGGCCCTGAGCAGGTTGTTTATTCCTTAAAAACCTCACAGGCTTGTTATGATGGTGAATGGAGATGCTGGGCCATAAGAGTTTATCATGGTGCCTGGTTTACAGGAGGAACTCAAAACATGTCAGTTGCTGTTTTTGCCATAACAACCCTGTGAGGTAGGTCTGGACACCCCCATGAGGCAATTGGGATTCAGGGAGGTTAAGTGCCTTGCCCAGTTTCACACTGGTGGGGAAGAGGGAACATCTGGACCCAGGTTGGTCTGACTTCCAGTCCTAGCACTTTCCTTGCCTGGCTCTGTCGAGACTCCAGTCCAGGACTCGAGTCTCTCTTAACCACCTCTGATGCTGGAGCACGGGTGTGAGCAGACTTCCACAGGGCTCCTCGTTCCCCATGGTGGCTGAAGTCCTGCTCTTCTCCGGGAGGGACACACCCAGGCCCAGATTTTGGCACAGACAGGTGGAGGCAGGAACCTGGCTGGCCAGGCCCTTGACTTCCTGCCCCATCTATGGCCTAGGTAAAGAGTTGAGGCAGGGCCCTTCTGGAAGGATCAACACAGACCACCTCAAGTCCCTCTCCCTCTAACCAGGCTCCCCCTTGGCTCTGGGTTGCCAGCCCCTGACCACCCTTAGGACAGTTTTCCCTGGATACCAGAGTTCCAGACAAGGAAGTCAGTGTCCAAGTAGCAAGCACCAAGGGCAGCCCATAGGGACCGGGACGGGAGAGAGGCAGGTGAGAGAGGGGCTGGGCTCTGGATCAGCTCCTAGCAGCCCCGCCTCATCCTCTAAGGCCCAAGGCCACGTGGCCCTGGCATCCCGGGCAGGTCGATGAGCAGGGGAGGCCACAGTCTTCTCTTGCTCGTTACTTCGGTGGTCAAGGAGGCCTGGCTCAGCAACTCCTCACCACAGGATGCCCGGGGGTCTCACCAATGCCCTCCATAAAGGCGGGGTAAAGCCGGTCTGTGAGGAGGGGCTCGGGCAGCTCCCGGAAGTAGAGCTCGAGGGTGCCAGCGGTTGATGTCCATGTCGCTCAGCATCAGCAGAATGTCCTTGTTGTCTGCTTAGCTCAGTGCCCGGTGGCTGCCCGGATGTGCCAGGTCATGGGAAGCTGGGGCAGGGGAGAGGCACTAAGGAAATTCTCCCAGGGGCTTGGCTGTGGAATTGGCCTGAGGCTTGGGCTGATGCCTGGAGAGACCTGTTTTAAAAGGGGGTGGTCACTCCAGATGTCCCAAGTAGTCTCTCCTTCTGTCCACAGAGAGCCTTTTAGGTCTCTCACTCCGTGTCCTACCCTGTGTGACTGCTGTTGGAGGACAGAACTGGGGGCAGGCTTAGGCCCTTGTGTTTCAGATCGAGGGTGTGGGGTGAAGGAACTACAATGGGCCCAGTGAGGATTTGGGACAAAATGAAGTTTAGAGGAGAGGGAGATTTCAAGAAAGTGAGGCCAAAGTTGGGGCTTCCTTTGGGATCTAGAGGACACTTGGCCTCGGCGCCTTCCGGAATAGAGAGCCTGGGGCCACAGCCTGGCCAGCAGCTAATCTGCAGCCTCCTTGAGCCTGAGTACCCACCCTGCAGTCCACCAGGGACTGCATCCGGCTGGTCGCTCCTGCCCACCTACCCTGTGTGTTTGTGGGGGTGGGGTGGCGTGGGGAGCTTGGTTCTCTCCAAACTCCTCTCCTGCCACTCGTGTTCTCAGTTCCATCCCTTCTCTGGTCGGGGAGCTCACTGCTGCTGGCTGCCTGGGCCACAGCTGGCCTAGATGCAGGGCCCAGAGTCAGCCAAGCAGCAGACCCAGACCTCTCAGACTTGGGTCCCACGCCCCCCACCCCAGTGGGCTGCATGGGTGGTAGAAGGCACGAGAAGGAAACTCACTGGCCCCGTAGGAAGCCCCACCCCAGGGCACAGCTACCCTGGGCTGACCCAGATCTCATTTTTCCCTCTGTGGCAAATGTGGTTTGCTAGAACGGTGGTGTTCAAACTGTGGATTGTAGACCCTGGGGGTACCCTGAGGCTTTCCAAGGGGTAGGAGGGCAGGGAGAGTTTTAAGGAAGTTCACTTGCGGATCCTCAAGTAGTGTAGGTGCTGGTTGGCAAAAGTTGACCTGCCTGAGAACCATCACTTCTCTCCCTCTATGGAGGAAAGGCTCAGGGCCGCTGGAACCTCCTGGGTGCCAAATAGCAGGGCCATTTGAAATGTTGGTGTGATGTTGAGAAAATAAATGACTGACTCGAGTGTCCAGGTCAGATGGTTTCTAGTTCTTTGTTTCCCACACAACTGATAGAGGACCTAATTATCCACTGAAAGATCATTAAAAGTAATTTAAACAATTTTTTTTTAATTTGTATTGTAGTAACATATATGTAACATAACATTTCCCATTTTAACTACTTACAGGTATATAATTCAGTAATACTAATTACATTCACAATGTTTGTGCTACTGCCATCACCACCATCTGTTACCCAGACTTTTCATCACCCCAAAAGAGAAACTCGACACCCTTTAACCAGTAACTCCCCATTCTTTTATCCCTGCCCTTGGTAACCTATTATTTATTTTGTCTCTGAATTTGCATATTCTAGTTATTTCATATACATGAGATCATATGACATTCATCTTTATATCTGGCTTATTTCACTTAACATGATACCGTCAAGGTTTAAAATAACTTGATAATAGGTATATATGTGATTTAAGGCAAATAATGTGGGAAGAGTTTAAAGAATTACATACCATTGCTATAATAAATCTTCTCAGCCATATCTACTCACCTAAATAAGACTTTCATCACTTATGTCTTTAAAAACAAAGAAATATGAGTAGAGTTGATGCTGAACCTTGTTTCACTCCAGCAAAAAAATGACATTCATATAGATCTATGAAGTAAAATGATAGAAAAGACTATATCCATCTCATTAAGAGATGCATTTCCAATAAAATATTACCTTGTGCTTGTACTATTAAAGTAATGTATTGATTTATTTCTTAATTGTGCACTTCTAATCATTATGATAACTAATCAGGAATATGTTTTGAATCCTTGGGTGTCTTGTGGTCTCAGGAAATTTTAATTTCAGCTTATATTTTTATTGGAGCAAAATTTAATAGAGTGATGAATAAAGACTTAAAAATATAAACTAGGGCAACTTTTTTGGGGGAGAATTGGAATAGAAATATAAATTTAAGGAGAAACAGGAATGATGTGGGATTTCTGCAAGGGAAAGAAGAGCTTGTTCTTGTATTTTTTAAATGGATGATGGGTATCAAATCGCTGTGGTATTTAGGTTCTAGTGAATGCATTTAAAAGGATGATGTAACAGTTTTATTTTAAGATGTCAATATTTACATTATCCTAGAAATTATATTTAAACTTGCCATGGAAATGTTCAGATGTCGACCTAAAAATGTGCCAGAGTGTGCATAGCTTTTCCGAATTATTTTGTGGATGCACAAGCAGAGCAGTTTGAAGGCTACTGAGTTAGAGAAACTGAATTCCGTACAGTCCCAGGTGAGGGGTGCACCTGACCTTCCCCATGGTCCCCCCCTTGACAGGGCTCCAGCCTAAGTCACCGGGGCCTCCCCTAGAAAGTAGTTTGCTCACTTGGGGGTGACTGCTTAACCCAAGTGATTTCGGTGCATCCTCACAACAATCCATAAGGCGGATTCTGCTACTGGCTGCATTTTATAGGTGAGGAAGAAAACGAGGCTTAGGTTAAAATGTGCCAAAGATCATACAGCTGAGAGAGGCAGAGCAGGGATTCAGACCCAGGCAACCTGACTTCTGAGAATAGGCTCTTAAACCTTACCTTGCACTACCTTCTCCTCAGCACCTCCCATACACCTAGCACGTTTCCAGGAACCTCCTGATGGCTCCAACTTTTGTGAACCTCAGCTTCTGCTTCTGTAAAGTGGGGTGATGATGCCTGTTTCCCAGGGTGGCAGTCAGGAGAAAAGAAGGTGTGATGTGAAAGCACCCAGGACAGTGTGCTCTGTATCTGCAGGGGGGCCCACGTGAGCACCTCCCTTCACCAGGGCAGGAGGCGCTGGGGGCTGCAGATAGCTTCAGGCCTGGGCTCTTGCTGACCGTTAGCCTGTAAGATGGCCCTTGACTTATGTGTTGCTTGGTCTCTGAGTTGTCATCTCTCACTCACATTCTCTCTTTCTCTGCAGTTGGACCCACAAACTGTAGAAACCAAGAACTGGCACACGGACGTGATCGAGATGAATGGGGTAAGCCTGGAGGGGCAGGAGGTTTCTGCGCTGTGGGTGGGCAGCCCTGCCCCTGCCTCCCTCAGCCCAGCCCCTCGTCCCTTTCCTCGGCCCACACTCCCCACACTCCCATCTGTGGGCGGCTCAGGGAGCCCTGGGTGCGAGAGGGAGCCTTTGGTCTGCAGCTCCGGGGAAGGGGAATGATCCTTATGTTTGGGGGGGCACTTCTCCAGCCCTCATGCCCTGGGGGACTTATGCCTGCCAGATCAAAGTGGAATTCTCCATGAAATTCACCAGCCGAGATATGAGCCTCAAGAGGACCCCATCCAAAAAGCAGACCGGCGTCTTTGGTGTGAAGATCAGCGTGGTGACCAAGTAGGTGCTGCTTCTGGGCTCTGAGTGTGGGACCAGTGCCCTGGGCCCCACCATCCCTGCCTTCCGGCCGTCTCCGCTCATATCCAGCACCTCATCAGTCACCCTCCAGGTCACTCATTACAAATGGCCAGCCTGGAGGCCATAAGTAGCCCACAGAGGTGTGTGGCTCCTACAGTGCTTTAGAAATAAGTGAGCCAACGTTAACACCTTTAATCTTGGGCAGATTTCATGGGAAAATCCCAGGCTGTAAGCTTCTTGTAATATAAATGGGAACATTTGACAATTGTAGGCCCACATTTTGACTTGGCACCCATGGGCTAGAATGCCCGGTGGGGCTGTCCCTCTAGAAAGGGTATGTGTCCTTCAGTTCACCAGTCCCCTTCCCCCACCATTCCCTTTGTCCCCTGGACTTCACCTACCTTCCAGACCCCCAGAAGCATTTGAATCTGAAATCCCTTCTCTAGGAGGACACTGTTTCCCTCTCTCAGCTTTCTCCTGCCTTCCCCTTCCCTGGCCCTCAGCACGTAGCCCTCGGTGGGGATGGTGTGGCCTCTCGGCCTTTTCCTTCCCTCTCCCCCTGATCCCAGAGCCTAGTGTCCCCAAGGTCAAGGTATGTCCATTGGCAGGGGCGCTCCAGTTCAGCTGCATAGGGAGACATCCCTTCACCTTTCCTGTCACCTCCCCTCTCCCCACCACAGGCGGGAGCGCTCCAAGGTGCCCTACATCGTCCGGCAGTGTGTGGAAGAGGTGGAGAAGAGGGGCATCGAGGAGGTTGGCATCTATCGGATATCAGGGGTGGCCACAGACATCCAGGCGCTGAAGGCCGTCTTTGATGCCAGTGAGTCTGCGAGGCCCAGCCAGGTGGTGGCGGGAGGACGTGGCCAAGCAGGCTCGCCTCAGTCCGTGGCCTGCTGTCCAGTGTGGCACACTACATGTTCCCCTGTTCTGCCCCTCCCCTCCAGTTTCTTATCCATTGCCATAGATAAGGAAATGGAGGCTCAGTGGGCCCAAGTCACTTGCCCAGGATTAGCTTGTACGTGTTGAGGCTGGATTTAAACTCAGATCTTTCTGATTTCACAGTCTTTCTTGCTAATTCCTGGGTACCTACTAGGCTAGAGAGAAGTTAGAGAGCTGTAAGCCTGGACTAGACAGCTCAGGCTCCCTCCTGGCTGTCTCTGGGGCTCTGAGTGTCCTTTGGGAGGGTCAGTTCTGCCTCTAGCATTGACTGTACAAGGTGGGGCTGACTTCTATTTCTTCTTTGCGCCCCATCCTCTCCAGCTGGCTCATGCTGCAGAGCATTGAGCACCCAGGATTCAGGAAACCTGGGTGGGTGATGATTCTGTGGGGAACTGAGAGCAGGGCATAGCTGGTGGCTCTGGGGGGTGCTCCTGGGCAGCTGCCAAGCAGGCATGGTGCGGGAACCTGGGGCCGAGGACAGGACGGGGGTGGAGGCTGCTGGGGCATGGCCCCTCTGTGTGGCCTGGAAGCTGAGGCTCTGCTGGAACATGATTTTAAGTGTAAAAAAATGTGCAGTGCCTTCCTGAGAGGGGCCTGGTGGTGGGGAGAGTCCTTTCTGGAGGGAGGTGCATGCCACGTGCTATAAATGTGGATGATGGTACTTCATTCCCTCCCCACAGGGCCAAATCACAGACACCCCATGGGCATCACCTATATCTTACCTTTTTTGGGGAGTCTAAAACCTGAGACCAAGTGGGCCGGTGGTCTCAGGATGTGTGTAGGGGGTGGCATAGGGCCACCTGCCCGGTTGGGGGTTGCAGGAGAGGGGTGATCATGAGGCTCGTGTGGGCACCCGACTGCGTGTTGTCCTGCAGACAACAAGGACATTCTGCTGATGCTGAGCGACATGGACATCAACGCCATCGCTGGCACCCTCAAGCTCTACTTCCGGGAGCTGCCCGAGCCCCTCCTCACAGACCGGCTTTACCCCGCCTTTATGGAGGGCATCGGTGAGACCCCCAGGCATCCTGTGGTGAGGAGTTGCTGAGCCAGGCCTCCTTGACCAGCAAAGTAATGAGCAAGAGAAGACTGTGGCCTCCCCTGCTCACTGACCTGCCCGGGGTGCCAGGGCCACGTGGTCTTGGGCCTCAGAGGATGAGGCGGGGCTGCTAGGAGCTGATCCAGAGCCCAGCCCCTCTCTCACCTGCCTCTCTCCCGTCCCGGTCCTTATGGGCTGCCCTTGGTGCTTGCTACTTGGACACTGACTTCCTTGTCTGGAACTCTGGTATCCAGGGAAAACTGTCCTGAGGGTGGTCAGGGGCTGGCAACCCAGAGCCAAGGGGGAGCCTGGTTAGAGGGAGAGGGACTTGAGGTGGTCTGTGTTGATCCTTCCAGAAGGGCCCTGCCTCAACTCTTCACTTAGGCCATAGCTGGAGCAGGAAGTCAAGGGCCTGGCCAGCCAGGTTCCTGCCTCCACCTATCTGGGCCCAAATCTGGGCCTGGGTGTGTCCCTCCCGGAGAAGAGCAGGACTTCAGCCACCATGGGGAACGAGGAGCCCTGTGGAAGTCTGCTCACACCCATGCTCCAGCAGCAGAGGTGGTTAAGAGCAAAAACCGTTGACAACATATGACATCTTTGTCTCAAATGTAACCTTGCAAACCAGGGTCAGGGAATGGCCCAGTGGCAAAAGCCTGTGTGTGCAGTGAGGGGAAGGAAGGGAGTCTACCTCCCACCCCAGCCCACCAACCAGCCTTTTAGATGATATACCTGCTACCACAGGTTCTTCCCTGAGGGCCCCTCCCTTACAGACCCACAGCCTTGTGACCTCGGGGGCCCGGCGAAGGGCTGTGAACCCCCAGACCACACCCCAGGAGCCAAACTCCACCCTAGCCCCTTCTCTCCCCCCAGCCCTGTCAGACCCTGCTGCCAAGGAAAACTGCATGATGCACCTTCTCCGCTCCCTGCCCGACCCCAACCTCATCACCTTCCTCTTCCTGCTGGATCACTTGAAAAGGTAACAGGGCCCCAGGGGCAGCTTAGAGAGGGACTCCGTCCAGGGGAGACGGGGACCCCAGAACAGATCCCAGCAGGGTGGATGGATATTGCTGTGGGACTCAACCTCCTCCCTCTGCCTCATGGGCTTGGCCTCTGTTGGACCATCCATAGCAAGGTGAGCATTTGCTTTTCAAATTCTCCCACTCCAGTTCTTCACTTTTGCAAAATATTTGGGTTTTCACAGCAATCTCCAATACTGGCCATAGAATGTTTAGAATGGCAGGGCTAAAGACAAGCACTATAACACGGGTTTTTACAGCAGTGGGTCCCACCCTATCAGTGGTTCATTCAGTCAAGTTTTTTTTTTAACGAAAGAGACATTACTGCAAGCAGTAAGCATGGTGGTGTTAGTTGTCAGATTACACAGAGGTGTACTGGGTTACAGTGTGTTTGTTGTGAATCATGGTCAAACAAATTTGAAACCCACAGCTCTAGACGTATACCTCATTTAAATGGTAGGGAAACAGTTCCCTAGACCAGTAAGGGTGTGCTCAGGTCAGCAGCAGGTCTGACCCTAGAACCCACATCTCTCAAATCCTAAACTAAGGCCCTTCTCACCCCCTATCCGCACCTTCCCCACCCCACTCAACTGCACACTTGAGTCCAAGGAAGAATTGCTCAAGTTGAGGCCTTATGCAAAGTTCAGAATTGAAATAGAGACCTGAAAGCGTCCTTGCCTCTCACTTTTGAGCCCAGGACTGGGCATGAGGGGGGAGGAAATCTGCTTGCCACCCAGGACCAGAGAAGCTGAGGGGGGCTGTGGGGAGAGACTGCTTTTGTGGCTCGGTCCTACCAGGCCTCAGGCCCAGCCAGGCCAGCTAGGGAGGGGAGTAGTCCTGGAAGTGGCTGGGGCTGGTATCTTGTTTTTCCCATTATGAGACACATTTCCCACTGGTTTGGCCAGGACCGAACCCCCAACCAAATCCCAAATAGTGTGGCGGGTGTTGGAGGGAGGTGGGGTGACACACAGATGGAGTGGGAAAGGAAAATTCATTAGGTTTTCCACCCTGGGAACTGGGCAGTCTGTTCCCACATCTGGGCCCCTGCCCAGGCTCTGTGTGTGTGTGTGTGTGTGTATACATGTGCACACACCCTGGGCCAGCAGGCCACACAGCTGCCTCCTGGCATGGCAATGTTTGTCTGCCTGTTTCCAAAGCAGTCAGTGGGTACAGCCAGGGCTCCCGCCTGCAGGGTTGGGATGACAGCACAGTAGGGAGTGGGGTGAGGAGTGCTGTTCAGGGCAAGTGGGTCTCAGCCCCAGAAACATTTCTTAGCACTAGGGGAGGCCCAGAGCCTCTCTGACCTGTTTACTATTCTGGGCCTGCCTGGACCCTAGCCTCAGAAGGCAGCTCCTGCCTGTTGCTCAGCGACCAAGCATCTGGCCTAAGTGTAGCAGGAGCAGGCTCCAAAGGGAGGCAACTCTGGGGGTCCTTCTATAAGGCAGACCCTTCGGGAAAGGGGCAGGAGGACAGCTCCGGGGTTAGGGTTGCTCCTGCCACATCACTGCAGGCGGAGCCTCGAGTCTAGTTAGCACCAATTGCCTAAGCTGAAGCTCTCCCTCCCCTCCTCCTCCTCCCCCTGCCCCACCCATGATGCCTATTCCTCCAGGCTGCCTAGCACAAGACTGCTAATTGTGGGTAAACAGCAGAGTGGTTAACAGTATGGAATCTGGAAGCATAACTGCCTGGGTCCAGATTCCAGCTGTGTGGCCTTGGGCAACCTCACTTAACCTCTCTGTACTTTAGTTTCCCCGTTTATGAAAGGGGGATGATAATACTTTTCTCCAAGGATGTGATGAAGATGAGTTACAGTGTTCTAACACTCTTAGAACAGTAATATGATTATCTCTAAGGAGCTGTGGGCCCTGCTGTCTCTCTCTTCCGGAGCTGGGATGATAAGGGAGTGTATTGGGACATAGCTGGCGTCTTGGTGCCCCTGCTCAGGAAGCTCAGAGTGGCTGCGGAGAAGTGATTTTTTTTCCTTCTTTCCCTTCCCTTTCAGGGTTGCTGAAAAGGAACCCATCAACAAAATGTCCCTTCATAATCTGGCTACTGTGTTTGGCCCCACGTTACTGAGACCCTCAGAAGTGGAGAGCAAAGCACACCTCACGTCAGCTGCAGATATCTGGTCCCATGATGTCATGGCGCAGGTAGTGCTATGCTAACAAACAGTGTGTTGGGACGGTTGGATGGGTGAGCCAAGCCCCCATCAGGGGTGGAGAGAGAACAGCTCAGAGTCCCCACATCCCACCCCTCCTGAGCAGCTGGTTTGATAGTCTGTAGCTTGTCACCAAGGGCGGGGCTATGGACAGTCCTGCCCCTCCCAGACAAGGAATCTGGAGCATGTGTCTTGGGGGCTGCTGTATTGCCAGGAGTGCCTGAGTCTCAACAAGCAAGCCCAGGAGTATAGGAAAAATTTTGAGGCTTCATGCATGGAAGTTCTGGGATTGCTTCTGGGGTCAGGAAGCTTCCCTGGGATCCTTACAGGACCAGGAACAGGGTCCAGTTTGGGGCAAGGCTGCCAAGGCAAATCCAAAGCCAACCTCAGAATCAGGCAGGGAATTTATAACTTAAGCTTAGGAAGCTGCACCAGGCTTCCCCACTCTGTGCCCCACAGCGCCCTCTACTGCCAGCTGGTCAGACTCTGGGCTTCCAAGGAAGGGGAGGTGGCCAGACCAGCTTGGGATGAGGAGTTGGAGGAATAATGAAGATTTGCCCATGGTCCAAGAATGGGTGCTTCTCAACAGAGCAAAGGAGGAGAGGACAAGAACCCAACCTCAGTTTCCCCTCTTTCCCCACAGGTCCAGGTCCTCCTCTACTATCTGCAGCACCCTCCCATTTCCTTCGCAGAGTTGAAGCGGAACACACTGTACTTCTCCACCGATGTGTAGCCTGAGGCAAGGGCAGCTGTGGAGGGTGGCCAGAGCCAGCCTCTCCAGTCGGGGGGCCCAACACAGACTTGAAAGACTGCAAGAGAACTCCCAAACCCAGGAGGCCATATGACAAAGGAAGCAGATTTCCAAGAACTGGAATATGTGCATCTTTTGTGCTACCCTGTACAAAGCCAGCCCATCCGGCTCCCAGCCCTCGCTGCCACCCCCCAGGCTCCTGCCCTCTGTATCTCTAGTTGCGTCTAATGCTCCGTGCCGTTCGGGAACTGTTTTATGTATATTTGTCATGCAGAAAAGGTAGTGACCAACCCGGTCCGGGTGCACAGACATCCTGCTTTGTTCTTTCATTTCCTCCACCACTTTCTTTCCTTCTGAGTCCAGTGCAAGGGCTTTCATTTTGCTGTGTGTAACTGTCGCCAGCTTAGCCTCTCTTGGCCCTGTGCCCAGACTGCAGTCTCCTGGCAGTCTCCCCTGGGTTTTCCTCCACCCACTCCTCCCTCCCAGCCTCCCCGCATGCGTGCACAGCCTCAGTTTTTGCTCCATCGCCTCGAAACTCCTGAAGAGGCCCTGGGTGCGGTGGCAGTGGTGGCAGGCGTGACGCTGCTGCTGCTCCCACCTTTTCCTTGCTCTGCGCCCGTGGAAGCACACTGCTTTGCCTTGCGGCCTGTGCAAATGTTGGATAAGGAGACAGAATCACATCTACCCCCAGCTTAGCACAGAGCTGGAGAGCTGATTTCTGGAATTTTCCATCTTAGACTCTCCATTTCTGGGGTTTATCCAGTCTGTCTCCTGCCTACTACCCGTGAGGCATCTTTGACTGTTTTTTCTTCTACTGCTTTCAGTTCTCTTTTTCCCTGGTGTTCTATCTCCCTTGAGTGTAAAGACTGACAAGTGACCTGCTATCAAGATAGCAAGAGAGTCAGGAAAGAATCTGGGAAACAGAAGTTGGAAGAGTCAGTCTGCTGAGGAAACACAACAGGCCGAACAGTCAGAAGACTGCCATGTAGCACTGGGCATCTTCAGTTGTAGGAGAAGCAGCTCTTCTTAGTAAGGAGTTATGGTGGCTTTGCTAGTAGAGCCAGATTCCCTGGATGGCAAGTAATATGCCTGAAGCAGGTATCCGGAAACAGGCTCCATCTAGGAGGCAAGGCCTTCACCTGGCACCTCGCGTACCTCTCGGTACTTTTGCCTTAGATATTACACACTTTCTCCACAGCCAAGCACTGCTGCAGGGCAGTGCTCCCTGCCACGTGAGCTTCAGGAACTGGAAAGGAAGGCACAATCTAGCAGTGGTCAGCTGTCCTAGTGCTGCTTCCATCCACCCCAGCTCCTAGATGCAGCCTTCTGGGTGAACTCTGGGAAACTCCAGAGCTAGGGAAAGATGAGGCAGCAGAGGCACCTGCCTCCTTTGGGAATGGGTTTTGCTAGGGGTCCCTGCTGACATGCTCCTCTAGAGTAGGGGATCAGCAGGTTCAATCCCAAATTCGAAACTCACTGCCTGGCAGTGGAAAGGAGTGAGCAATGTCCCCCCCAAGGCCAGTTTTCTATCTGAGCAGTGGCTGCCCGTCTGTGGCTGTTAGCCTGGGACGGCAGAGTCCCTGGCTCTCCTACTAGAAGAAGGTAGGTTCTAGACCCTCGGGATTAGGGAGAATAGCTGCCACATCTTGTACTCAGGTCCATGTCTTGAAGAGGTTGCCAGCCCTAAAGCTGTAGTGCTTGCTTGGGAAGAGTTAGGGCCCTTTCTGATCCGTGTCACATTTGCTGCTCAGATTTTGGGCAGAATGGTACACATTTTGTGTACATCGAAGGAAAAAGATGCCTAAGAAGAGGGAAATACTGACCTCCCAGCTGCCTGTTAGCTTAGCAAGGAGCCCTGCTCCCTGGAATAAGAGAGGAAGGTGAGAGTGCTACTTGGGTCTAAAGATCCTGGCATCTCACTAGTCCTGGAATCTGCTCAGCACTAAGGAGTTGGTGTGTGGCATGGAATCTCGTTTGCTTCCAAAGTGATTCACAGTAATGAACTAGAGACTAGTAACAGTCCAAAATGCTTGCCTCCCACCTCCCAAAAACCAATGTAAAAAAAAAAGAGAAGAATGTTTGCTTCTCAACATCAGGTAGTTTCTGCAGCCCTCAAACTTGCTTAGGCAATGTGAGAACAGGAGGAAGGCTGGGAGGGCTGAGAAATGCAAAAGGCTCATAATATTTATAAATTCTACCCCAAGTGGGAAGCAGTGGGTACCAGACCTGGATTAAGCTGCACCAAGGAAATGCCCCATGGGTTCTCCTGAGACAGGGACTGAGCAGCCCAGAAACTCCAGCCACTGTGTCCAGCAGGGTGGGCTGTGCCCAAAGGAGCCCAGCAGATGGGCCACAGGAATCCCAGGCATGCCTGTCCTTGCTGGATCATGGCTGAGGGCTGCCAGGAGTTTTTGTTGATACAGGTAGGATGGGACCCTCTGTTAATATTTGACTTTAATAAGTTGGTAAGGATATTTTTTTTTTGGTCTATGTTTTGTTTCAACTTATGTAGATTATTATAAATTGATGTAAACCGTGAGAGGAAAATATTAATAAAAAAATGCAAAGTCCCAACATTTGCACAAAACTCAGCCCTGTGGTATGTATGTTTGTATTCTCAGAGGTCCAGGGAAGTCCACCAATCTAAATATTTAACACTTACAGCTGTGAGCTTCCAGGAATCTGTTTACCTAGTTAACTCCCCCTTGAGCCCTCCCTTTAGCCTACAGGGAACAGGACCGAGTTTTGGGGGAGGTGAGCCCAACCCCTCTCCTTGTTCTGCATAAGGCCTCCAGGTTAACCGCCAGCCAGGGGTTCTGATCTCACCTTCAGCATTTGCTGTGACAGTTCCTCTCATGAAGTGTAAATGCCACCCCTGCCCTCAGCCCCAGAATCTGGCCATCCATATGCTTCAGAGAGATGGCAGGAAATTGTTCACTGAAGAGGCATCTTACTTTATGTTTACGTTTTCCTTGGAAATGGCATGCCTTTGAAGCAGTCTTTTGGTCTCATCTGCTGATTGCACAAGTTGGATCCCAGAGGACCCAGCCTTCCTTTAGGAAAGCCAGTGGGGTTAATGTAGGTTCCACCAGCCTACGCCATTGGACACTTTATTCTGGAAATCAGGAACAGATGTCTCTAAAAATTGGTGTTTGGTTTATGAGCTCATCCTGGCTCCCTGGCCATCTAAAACAGGAAACTATTCATCTCTTGACTAGCCAATGTGGACAATACTCAATTTATTGAACTGATGGCTACTGAAAGCCCCAGGACTATTCTTGCCAAGGCAGTAGTGAGGGACAGCACTTCCTGTAGGTAGATTTTTACTGTGCTCAATCCCACATGCTAGACTGGCTAGTGGAAGATCCTGGCAGCCTACCCCTTCAACAAGTGGCAGGTAAGAGTATCTGACTACTTGATCTCCAAGTGTTTATAAGCAATTTATTTAGAGATGGTACAGGAAACATTCCTAAATTTGTTCTTAGAGCCCTAGGAATGCTCCAAACAGCCTAGCAGTGGGAGCTCATGCCATGAGACTGGGATGGGCATTATATATATAATTCATCATAGAAGGACATGAGCCCTGGGTGCTAGCTCACATTCCAAAGTAAACAGTAGGCATGGCCAGAGGAAGGTGTTACCAGCTTTTTTGTCTGACATCATCACTCACAAATACACACATCCATGCCTGGACATTTAAGCCGAGTCTCTGAATTCTGATTAAGGGTGGGTGTGGTAAGAAAGAATAGGTAAGGGGGAAGAAAGCAACAGAAGAAAAGACAGGGATTATTATATAGTAGAAAAAAAAGGAGAACCATTACAATAGACAGAAGGTCGCCAGAATTACAGGGCCTACGCTAAAGTCAGGAAGTACCAGGAGTTGATTCTATTCATAAAAGGCTATTTTCTGCCGATGTCACACAACGGGGCTGAATGTCTGTTATCAAAAAAAAGGCTACTACATCAAGTTAAAACCACTATTTCAAAACAAAACAAAAACAATGAAATAGGGATAGTGGTAGTTAGATTCAGTTGTCAACTTGGCCAGGTGAAGGCACCTAGTTTTGTTGCTGCGGACATGAGCCAATGGTACGTGAACCTCATCTGTTGCTGATTACATCTGCAGTGGGCTAGGAGGCGTGCCTGCTGCAATAAATGATGTTTGGCTTAATTGGCTGGTGCTTAAATGAGAGAGTGCAACGTAGCACAGCCCAAGCAGCTCAGCATACCTCATCTCACCTCAGCCCAGGCCTTTGGAGATGCAGAAAGGAATCACCCTGGGGAAAGTTGTTGGAACCCAGAGGCCTGGAGAGAAGGCCAGCAGAGATCGCCCTGTGCCTTCCTACGTAGGAAAGAACCTCAGATGAAAGTCAGCTGCCTTTCCTCTGAAAAACTAACAAAATAAATCCCCTTTTATTAAAAGTCAATCTGTCTCTGGTGTGTTGCATTCCGGCAGCTAGCAAACTAGAACAGTGGTGAACAGCCCCCAGCAATGTCTGCTCTCAGCCATTAGCTGCTGTGATTCAGTCATCAGAATGAGGCCAGCAGAGTCCTTTGATGTGTGTCCTTGAGCCAGGCCTGACCCCAGTGGTCAGGGCAAGAAACCAGCATGTGGTTCAGCAGACTGCAGGCATGCCTATCAGCCAGCCCACAGGATGGCTTTAGAATCAGCAGAACTTACACATGGAATTTCACCGTATCCTAGGAAATGGCTAAACTGGGCTCCAGGTGGGACAGGCACTGGCCAATCTGGGTGATGGTGACAGTTCTCTGCAAAACCTAAACTCTAACACCCTTGTACCTCTCAGGAGATGTTGCACTCTTTCCCTTCCTTCAGTGCTCAATCTTTGGACCATTTTCGAATTGTGGAACATGAAAATTAAAAAACAAAACAAAATTATAAACTGTAATATATATAATAACAAGGACAGCAGATACTACACAAAAGGACAGAATTGTTGGATGGCATGAATTTACTTTGCCCTGCCCAGATATGCAGAATGGCTGAATGCACTGAGTCCCAAGGTAGAACACCTTCCTGGGTATAGGTAGAGAGCACTGACACCCCTGTCCCCACAGTACCGAACAACCCAGAGCACCAGCTGTGCTCAGGACTGAACTTTTGTGGAGCTTAATCCCTAAAAGTCAACACATCATCTCCTGATCTTGCTCTAGCAAGAGACTCTGGTCACAGCACATCCCTCCCTTGTAAAGTTCTGGCTGTAGACCAGGAACAGCAGCACAGACTGTGGCTGCTCAGAAAGCTGGAGGCATACCCTATCCAGGCAGCTCCCCCACAGCACCAACTAAAACAGGGAAACAAATGCCTTCAGTCTTTCAAGCAAGTGCCCTGGAGCAGTGCAGAAACTTCTCGACTGCTCTGATACGGAGTAGGTGTCAGCCTTCCCCACAGGGAATGGGTCTCATCGTAGGTAATAATCAATTGCAGCAGAGAAAGCAGCAAAACCTCCACAACCAATGACTCCAGCCTTTAAGCCAGCTGTAAAGCAAATAGAAATGATTTATTACTTGTGACAGTTGTTGGGTCAGGCTACATTCACGAAAATCTGCACCTCCACAACTGCAAGGAAACCAACTTAAGTATTACAAATCATCCCACCTACCATGGATGTTCAATGAGATTACATATAACATCTAATTCAGCTTGATTTATTTAACTGCACATTCGTTTGACTTTTCTCATCCCAAAGAATCAATATCTCCTGTCTCATGGAAATAGCCCCTTATAGGCATGAGTCTGGTTAAGAGAACCAGCCCTTGGAATCAAATGAAAACATATGGTCTTTTACCCTGATTTGTTTATGTTATAAATTCCTGGGAAGGTGATCAAAGCAGTACTGGAGGGAGCTGAGCGTTTCAAAGAGGCCCTGACAAAGCTGAGTGATGGGAAGACCAAAGGAGATGTTATAATCATAAATAGCTGTTTGAGGACAAAAAGCAGGTTTTAATGATAAATAATCCTGGCTCTCAGATGATGAGACAGCGCTTTTCGCTCTGAGTCTGTGACCCAGCAATGGATACTTCTTCTATGGAAAGTCAAGGCACTGAGTCCCAACACTACAAACTCTTGATGCAGATGCTAACAGGGAGAAGTGGTTGGAAATTGGTTTCTTTCCTTGTTTACACTTGAATAATTTAACATTTCTAGAATACCTATATTTGGTTTTCAACACACAGAAATTAAAAATACTCAATCCCCCAAAGATACTACCTTAATAACATACACACAAAATTAAAACAATTGTATAGTATTATTAAGGAAAATGTTTAAGTATTTGAAACTCATGGAACTGAAATTCAACAGAACCTTAGTGGACAAATGGGCTACCGAAGGCTGAATGGGACCTAGCTATGTTTCCATAATATCCTGAATATCAACCCATGCCAGTGATTACTCATTGTGAGGAAATTCTTCCTCGTATCTTCTATATTTTCAATATGACAGCAGATCTTTTTTTTCTGAGGTAGATCTGTGGCTCTCAATATGTGGGTGAAATTTTTGCCTCCCAAGGGGACATGTAGCAATGTCTGGATGAAGACATATTGGTTCTCACAATCGAACGGTTATTACTGGCATCTGGTAGGTGCTGAACATCTTACAATACACAGAATAGCCCCTAACCGCAAAGATTTATGCAATCCAAAATGTCAACAGGCCAAAGAGGAGAATCCCTGATCTAGATACTAACAAACTTCCAAAATTGAGTTAACACAGAAATGAACATGATTTATTTATCAGAAGGGAAGAATATCAAGTGTCCAACATGCATTGAGCTGTCCCTGGAACACTCATACATTTGGAAATGTTGACTTCAGAACATTATCCAAGGCCACAAAGCAAAACCATTCAAGAGTTGTTTACTAACCTCTGAAACCAATGGCTCCTCCAGTAATGCAACCACTAATGACACTGTTCTTCCAATCTGATTTTCCCCGGTACTGTGGGTTGAGAAGGGCAGTTTAGAGCCAAAGGCACAGCTAGACAAGATGATTAAGGAAAAACACACAGGGTTTCTGGCTTCCTAAGTCAGTCCCTCCCCAAAGAAAATCTAATCTTTTGCTCTTTCCAAATCATAGTTCCTAAAATTTGAATGTGTTCACAGATGCTTCCTGCAGGTGGCACCAGAGCACTAAAACCAACTGCAGCATGTGAGAAGCAATAAAATAATTTCTCAAGTTGCCCCAATAAGACTTGTATTTAAAATCATTAACCAACTTCTAGCCTACTTAAAGAAACAAAAATAATGCAAGCCCATATCATAAACTCACACCCTAAAAAAGTTTATATTAGGGACTATTAAATGGAAGCTCAACCTAGCAAGTGTCTGACATTTCTGATCTGCTTTCTAGTAATAACAGAGTCTTTTTTCTTTAAGCCTCGAGATGGAAGCAGACAAGCATTTCTCAAAGTGCAGACACACTTACAGATTCTACCAAACACTCAGTGCAAGAAAACATGGCGCCCACAATGGCAAAGTTTTTGGCATAGGACATTCCTCTCTGCCCCATGTCTTTAAGAACTTCTTTTGCAGTTGGCGTACGGTAGGGATCCTTAGGATCAAAGCCCACATTGGTATCAATGCCAGCGGTGAACACCCCAAATGCACCTCCCAAGACGAATCCTAAAAAACAAAACAAAAAAACAAATACCACCACACACACAGAGATTAGGATTTCTTTGACATCTTTTCTGGATTACTGTACTACAGTCATACTCCAAGACAACCTCTTGGGTGGCCACCAGTGAAACATGACTGACACTTCTCCCTTCTGCCACTCAAACTCTCCTCTTCCTGGTTTCCACATTACACACCTGGGGTCTATCTTGTTGACTGTTTCTTCTGTCTCATACTGAATTTCTTCCCCCTTTCATTTCCTAACATGCTTCAAGATTCTGCCTTTAACCCTCTGTTCCCTCTGTACATTCTCTCTTATATGTAACTCACTCATCCTCAAGTTTAGCTATCAACTTTTGCAAATAATTCTCTTGACAAGGGCAACATTCATAATAAGCATTTGGTAATGGTCATTGCTTCATTTACTCTTTATATAATCCCATGAGTTAAATACTATTATTTTCTCTTTCCTATAGATGAAGAAACTAAGGCTCAGAGAGATTAAGCAATCTCCCCAAGATTACACAGTTACCAAATGGCAAAACCCACACTGTTCTCCGCATCTGAGCATGCTGGGCATTTCCATATGGACATTCTCTCATCACCCCAAGAGGATGTTCAATGAAATCACGGCCACCTTCTCTCCAGACTTTTCTGCTTAAGGTGACTTCTTTCCAGTTATCCCCATTCCAAACTTGAGGAGCATGCCCAACTGCTTTGCTTCTCCATACAACTAGTCAGTCACCAAATGGGGCAAAATCTTTTTTCCTAGCTTTTCAAATATGTTCATCTCTGTCTATGTCTAGTTATTATCCTAGTCTAGGCCCTCTGTCACTTTAAAGGGCCATAGAGTCTATGGCCATACCACCCTGAAAGCACCTGATCTTGTCTGATCTCAGAAAAAAATGGAGCTTCAGTCTAGCAAACTTCCTGCATTGTTATCCTATCCACAAACCTTTCTTCACCACACCCCATCCTGATTTATCACGCTTGTTGATGCCCACTTGTTAGCCTCCTAAAAAAGCATCAGTTGCTGCCCTAATGCCTACAAGTAGTAAGTGTGAATCCTCCCTACTACTTCCAACTTGAAATGACTTTTCTCTTTCCTTTGTCTACCTGTATTTCCTCAATTCTTCAAGATACAGCTCCAGTCTTATCTCTTCTTGCATCTTTCCCCAACTAAAAAAGATCTCTCCCTTCTTTCTAATATACTTCACATTTGCACATTCACTTTATTAGTTTCTTCCATGTCTTTCATTCTCAGTGAGATTTAAGCTCATCTGCAAATGTGTTCAAACTCTTTATCTTGCACAAGAGAAATACTGTGCATTCTCAAATCTTCAAAAGGTTGTTTTTAAAGCCAAGTCCAGCTCCCCCACCCCCACCACTTCCTAACCTTTGTTTAGTGACCCTGGCCTTTCTGTTTTTCAAACCTCAAGCTAGTTCCTGCCTTAGAGACCTGTGCACTTGCTGTTCCCTATGTGTGCAACACTCTTCCGCCAGGCTCCTTCTCAATATATATAGGAGAACTCTACATATTACACGGCAAACTTCGTGAACCCAAGGCTCCTGCCTCTTTCACCCTGTATCACCACCGTAGCACGTGATATCTGCTCAGTGACAACTGTCGAGTGAATAACTTAAGTGAATGAACGAATGAATGAAAAAACAAGCCATTTTGTAATCTCCAGGCCCAGCCGATAGTACTGATTCTCTAATCCAATTTCCACAGGGAAAGCTAACCTCAAAGACAGGCGAGGCTTTGCCCGAGTTCAATGAACAGGCCAGGGGTGTGGCCCACAGATTCTTCGCCTTCCAGGCGCGTGGTCTTGTTGGCAGAGACCACGGCCGCCGGCCAAGCCCACAACCTCCCAGAGGACCCACTCGCCTCGCCTCACCTCCCACGCAGGCCAGTGCTGCCTTGAAGGCGCAGCTTTCCATCGCCTTCTCAATCATCTTCTGCTCGTCACTCTTGGCCGGACTCGGAATCCCGCCCAGACTACCAGGTTCCAGGAGCCGGGGCTGACGCTTGTCACCCACCAAGTATTGCAAAAGAAGACTGTACTGCAGCGGGGCTTCGGCTGAACTAGACGCATCCGGCGCGGAGGCCGGGGTGTTGGAGGTAGCCGCTGCCATGACAGTCGCTGCCTAAGCAACCCCAGCGTCTTTCTTCCCACAGCAGATTCTACAAGAGTCACCTCGGATTCCTGAACGCCTAGCCACAGTACCATAACAGCAGATTCGCCACAGAGACCACCTACTAGGGAACGCTGGGGAAGCAAAACTCCCTTTTTGCACACCTGGTGGAAGATCTATCCTGTTTCCCAAAAACCTCTTTTACAAACTGAATCAGGCTTATGCCGCATTCCCAATGGTGCGGACAAACAAGATTCAGCTTCAGCACGAAGTGCGCTCATCGCCGCGGCGGCTATTGGGATTTGTAGTCCTAACCTGAACCTGTGTCCCACGAAGCCTCGCGCGCACGCGCACTCCTTGGCCGCCTGTGGGGCCCCTGCCGGGAGGGCGAGGAACCGTACGCGCCCGTGAGGCTGCAGCGTGCTGGGGCGTCGGCAGAGGGTGCGCGCTTCGCTTCTGCGCTTCCAGCCTCACGGGTGAGGTGATGTCTTAGATTCCTTGCGAGTGTTGGGAGATATAAGCGAGTTTACTTAAAGATGCTTTTTAAAATAAAAGCGTTACAAATGTAGTTTTGTTCAATAATACAGCCTTTGAGGAGAGAGAAGGGGTCAAGACTTGACTGCAGCGAAGCTAGCCTGGCGTGTGTTTTCAGGGTGGGTGAGACCCTGACCCAATGGAGAGCGCAAGTAAGGCTATTTGCCTGCCACTCACCTCAGCTAGTTGGTGTGGAGCTAGTGTTGCAATAAGAAACCAATTTTATATTCGGGCGAGCCAGTTCCAGTGCTTACAGCTTGTGAATGCAGGATGTAAAGGTTAACAGAGATAACTATATATGAACCCCCAAAAAAATTTGCAGTAGTTTTTATGATAGCAAAATGGATTCCAAACTACAGTATTGATTCAGACTAACAACATAGTCGTATGTTTCAGTTAAGAAGAACATAAATAAAAACAAACTTCTTTTTAGACGGTGATGAGGTCAGTAGCATAGGCAGAGAAGGTGCTTCTTTGGTAACGAAAGTTCTCTACGCTGTCAGGTATGGATGGCATATGACTCACTCCATGCCACTAACGGGCTATTCCTAAGGTCCCCGATGACTGCCTAGTTGTCAAATCTAATTCAGATCTCATTGCACCAAACTTCTCAGCTGTTTTTGACAGTCAGCTGTACCCCTTCTTGGAAGTTCCTTCCCAGCTTTGGTGATGTCCCTCTTCATTAGTTTCCTAGGGGTGCATAATAAATTGCCAAAATTGGGTGGCTTAAAACAACAGAAATTTACTCACAGCTCTGAAGGCCAGAAGTCTGAAATCAAGATATTGATGGGGCTATGTTACTTCCAGAGGCTCTAGGGGAGAACCCTCTGTTGCCCCTTCCAGCATTTAATGGCTCCAGGCATTCCTTGGCCTGTAATAACATAATTCCAATTTCTGCTTCTGCCTTCCTGTGGCCTTTTCTGTCTCTCTGTGTCCTCTCTTCTTCTAAGGTCACCAGTCTAAGGATTAAGGGTCTACGCTAAATCCAGGATGATTTCATCTGGAGGTCCTTAACTAACCACACCTGCAAAGATCCTTATTCCATTCTAAGTTTCCAGGTGAACAGGAATTTTAGGGGACACTCTTTAACCCTCTACACCCTCCATCCTAGCTTTTCTCCCGCCTTTCCAATTGTTCCCTTCTCAGATGTCTATGTAGGTACCCTGCCTGAACCTTTCCTGTTGTTGCTCTCAGGGTTTATCCTTATTCCCTTCTCCTCATGCAACTCATGCTCCCTGGACAATATCATCCACACTTGTGGCTTCTACTATCATCTCCAATGCATTGGTTACTCCTAAGCCTTTATCTCCAGCTTAGACCTTTCTTGTAAGCATAAGAACCAGATATTTCCCATTGGTTCCTATGAAGCTTAACTCAACACTCCTGCTAACCACCTTCCTCTTTCAGAAAACAAAACAAAACAAAAACAAATTCATGCTGAGATCTTAAGAGCCAAAGTCAGATCTGAGAAAAGTAGGGAGAGGCCCCCAGGCAAGTCCCAGGCAAAGTGGCCTTGGGAAGCAATAAATAGTCTAAACAGCTAGTTACAGGGACTAAAGAGAAATAACCAAACCCAAAATGAATGGCCTGCATCAGAGTTGAGACACACACATGGAGAAATTCCCTGAGGCAAAGGTACATGAGGGAGGAAACCCTTTTATAGAACATCCTTAGCCCAGATAATAAATGGGGAGGGAATAGTTCTTGTCCCTTCTTCCACTTCATCTCTTTCCATAAGTGGAACAGGTTTAAACTAATGGAAAACCTGAGCCTTCTTAAGTACATTCCAAAAGTGAAAATAGTTTCTCAGGTCCATTTCTCTCTGGGCTGAATCTTTGCCAGGAGTCCAGGGACACTATCTGGCCATGGCATCACTGGGAGTCTGGCACCTCTCAGGTTACAATTTGATTTCTTACCCCAGGTTGTCTGGAGAGCCTCAAGAATACAGGGTTGGCAGCATGTCAGTGGGTCAGAGAGAACAAGGAACAAAAATGAGTTAGATTCACAGGGAGGTTGTAGGAAGAGTCGGAAGGCTCTGAGTCAATGACCCATCACTCGAAGAACTCCAAGTAGCAGCATGGGCAGTGTGCTAAACTGGAAGATAGCCTGATTATAGCTTAGCCCGGTATCCAGGAGACCTCAGCTGGCCTGTAGTTCTCTCAGGTGCTGACTGGTTGTTGTCTTGTCACTGAGCCCAGGAATAAAAAAATAGCACAAGTTGGGATAGAATGAAGAGGTCCACGCTGAAATGTGCAGTGTAGTGAGTTGCACGTGACTTTGGTAACAGTGAGTACTTTGAATAGTTCTTTTGCCAGTAGAACATATGGCCACATAAATATTCCAAGTAGCCACCTGATTCACTATAGAGAGTGGGTACCAGACAAATGAATTGATATTTAAAGGGCCTTGACTAGCGTCCTCCCAAATCGGAAGGTAACTAGGAGTTGAGGATGGAACTGTGGTGGCTGAGAAACTCATGGAAGGTGAACAAATAATAACAAGTGACTGTGGCTGGCCTGGAGCAGAGTTGAAGAACCCCAAGAAGATGACTGTAGCTACCACCTCACTATCAGGATGGCTTCATGTTCATGTGAGGAGTGTAGGTCAAGAGTTGGTGCAATCCTTGTGCTACCTGCCACATGTGGTTGCATAATGCATGGTGTTAGTTTTCACACAGGGACACCCAAAACCCTACAGACCTGATTGGCCTGAGTATCTGGTTAGGAAGGAATTATGGATGCGATAGCACACCTGGGTAGAGGCACACTACCTATCTGTCTCTCCATAGGTCCCTCCTAGAAAGCCCTGGAACCCTCAAAGTTGTCTATACAGTATCTCAGGTCAGCGGCAGGCAAGGCAAATAACAGGCAATTTTTCCAAGTGCATGATCTCCTAGGTTAGGGTCATTTCTACTCCCCTTGAACCTTTAGATTTCTGCCTGGAAGGTCTGACTGGCAAACTTGAAGTGCTTTGGGAAAAGGTGGGCCTTTTGAAATTTGAGAAGCACAGTGATGCATCTGCCTGCAGCCTGGGACAAATATGTACTTGCAAACCAAAACTCAATCATTTGTCATGTGACGGCCCTTCCTTCATCTGGGCTTGGTAAATTGTCACCGGTGTTCCAAGAGCATCGTTTCACACTGCTTTGGCCTTTTCTTTCTAAAGAGATGATCTAGTCCAGTTACAACAAAGAAAGGGAACAATAGCATGAAGTATTTTTGCAAAATCCATATATCTTTATATTGTAAGATATGCATGCTTGGGCTACTTGATTTTAATATGTATAATAGTAATAATACTTTTTAGTGCTTCAAATCACCTTCTGATTGGAAATCTTTTATATCTAATAATTTTGACTTTTAGAAAAAGGAAGGTAAGTTAACCCATTTCTTGAGTCAGCTCATGTCCAATGATGACCCTATGTCCATCCCCTCCTAAGAAGGGCAAGGAAAGTTCCCTACAATTTTGATTTTTGAAGCAAAAATAATGAAAGAAAAAAAAACTTTCTAGAAAGGGCTGAAAAAGCAATATAGCTAATTGGATTATTAATAATACTACCACTATAATTGGGATAGAAAATAAGAGATTTCTGAAAAACCCTCTTGACTGGTCCCAATCTCTAGAGGTTCTCAATTTTTGAGATAACACACAAAAAGGACCAACTCATTGATTTATGGCCCAGCAAATAGAGCCTCCCTTGAACTCTGGCCAGAATTCCCTAAACCAGAAAGTAAATGTCATTTTGGTGGCAAGCCACAGAAATCAACCCTGCCCAGTTCACACAAAAAGGCGAGTTTATTTGAAGTATACTGGGGGTAGTTCAGAAACTCTCAGAAAGAGCTGAACCAACAAATCTTAGCAAGTTGGGACCCTGGGCAACCTGGAAACTTCAACACACTCTTCCAGGACCCTGTCCTTAGGTTGGATTATCTTTTCTGAAAAAAAAAAAAGAGCCTCTGCAAATCCAGGCTCCTTCACCTTCACAGCTCCTCTCCTGTTTTTATTTAAAATTTCGATATTTTGTTCACCGTGTATTTCTTTGCAGTAGTTTTAGTTTTTGAACATCTTGCATTAAAATATTAACTTGATTACTTAGATTTTTGGTGATTCCTTAAATTTTGCACCTGAGGAGAGAGTGCCTCACTCACCCTCACCCTAGCCTCATACCTGGACTCCAGGAAGAGTCCTTGGCTGTCTTCAATGTCCACTGCCAGCCAGCGCCTTGTCACTCTCAAGAGCTGATAATTACATTTTCAGGAATTTTCTGAGCTGGTTGTGAGGTACAGCCCTTTTAAAAAAATCACATTATATAAATTTACAAATTTAAATTCTATCTAAAAAATAAAGATAATATATACCAAAAAATCATCACTCCCTAAATATTTTATTTCGTTTTACTATGATCTGTGCTCTTGGGGTAGCTGAATGGTGGAAATATCACATGATGATGTGCTGCAGCATATCTTTTCCCAACTGTGAGCAGTGACAGCACGTCGGTAGCTTGAAATCAGTCATGATGGGATTATTTGCACTATAGATATTTGCAAACGCTACAAATCAGGGCTTTTTTTCTTTTTTGAGAGCCAGTTATTAAACATTTACTAGGATACCATTGACTATAAGCATATTTTGGGAACTTAGAAGAACACTTTCCTGTTTTTGAGGAAACCAGTCATTGGTGGATAGTAGGGCAGAAAAGTGGGGTAAACTGTTGGTATAAGATTCAGGAAAATCCCAGGAAATGTTGGATGTTTCAGGAGGATCATTAGAAACAAAGGAATGCTAGAAAATAACTGAACGCTAACACCTTGTTTGGCATAATTTTGGATCCCTTGCATGGGTGAAATGTAACTCAGGGACTCCTCTGGGGCTTTTAAACGCACTTCTTGGTTTTGGCTTGGATGGCGCTACTGTCGCAGTACCTAGCTGGGAGGGCCAGGGGCTCTCAGAAGATATTGGTTGTGGTGGTTTAGAGCTATGTACGCCAGACAACATGTTCTTCAAGCTAATCTAATCCTGTGGCTGTGAACCCGTTTTGATAAGATTAACCTTTAGTTAAGGTGTGGCCCACTGAATCAGGATGAGTTTTATTACTGAAGGCCTTTTAGGGAAGGCCACAGAGAGACATCTAAGGAAAACAGCCTTTGGGAACAGGCCAGAAATCAGTGGGACCCAGAGAAGCCAGGGGAGGCTGCCATATGTATTACAATGTGCCAGAAAAGCTAAGTACCAAAGATCGTCAACAGCCAGCTCCAGAAAAGTCACACTGTTCTGGATGAAAGCATCGCCTTAAAGACACATTGATTTTTGGACTTCTCCTAACCTCAAAACCTCGAGCCAGTAAATTCCTGTTGTTTAAGCCAACCCATTGCAGGGTATTTGTTTTAGCAGCCAGGAAACTAAAACAGTGGTCAGAAAAGATTAAGGGCTTATCAAGATTTGCAGTAGCCATTCAGTTCAGAAGACTGCACAAAACCCATTTCATTAAGAGCTGCAGGAGTACGGGGTCATGGTAGAGCCCAAATGGCATCACAGATGTGTCTGAGATAGTTGTGACAGGAGGTGAGGAGTCCTCATTTTAAGGGTGTCTGAGGCCCCACAAGACAAGTGGGTGGGACCCACTACAGGTGATTCTGACATACTTTTGGAACACCTTGCCCCCGGGCTCAGAGATAGGTGCACATTGCTTGTTGGAAATGTAGAACAGATAGCTGTACATTATCACATTAGGAGGTAGAACAGCTCATAGCTTTCCTCTCTGAAGTCAATTCCCAAGAAGAGGACATGCATTGTTAGGCATGGGATAGCACCTGGCATGACTGACTGTGGAAGACTAAACTAAAGCAGAGGGTGTGGAGCCTGCTGTCATGATAATCTTGGGTTTTTATGGGTAGCAGCTGACTCATAGCACCCAGCGGGCAAGTGCCCCCAGAGGCAGTGCTAAGACACTTTGTCACTCCCCCTCAAACCCCAAAACTAAGGCCATTGGTCAGGAGACTCTGTCTATATTGAGGGAAGGATGTCTTGGCCTGTAGAAGCTAAAGCTGGCTGGACCAAGGAAGGTTTAATCCATGAAGCTGCCCTATACCATCAGTCTGTAACAGTGGTCCTTAACCTTTAGTGAGCATAGAATGCATCTGGATGGGTTATTCACCCTGAATTGCTGGGCTCAGATTTTCAGATTCATTGAGGTCCAGGTAGGGCATGATAATTGACATTTTTAATAAGCTCCCAGGTGATGCTAATACTGTGGCAAGAGGCCACACTTTGAGAACCTCCAGTCTACATTATAATCTATAGCAACCTTTTCCTAGAAGCAGGCTCACACCACTTGAAGCTCCATTGAGTTGGGGGGCAACTGTTTATCTAACTGAAGCCTGGAGTATATCATGGGGCCAGCGCCCTGGGCAGTGGGTCAGAGGAGAAGGGAAAGGCAGCCCAATTACAGTTCCATCTCTAGCCTTAAAGCAAGTTTTACTCATTCAAAGAGCTGGAGTTCATTATCCATAATTGGGCTAATTAATTATGGAAAAATGTCAGTGATGCCTACCTGGTCATTTATTTAGCTAGGAAGTGAGAAGCTCAATTTTATAGGTCCTATTAGCCTGGAAACAGCATGGATGATCATGTCCTGCCAAGAGGGGACTGGACTTGAAGTTTGACTCGTTCATAGCGTGGAAGACCTGGACAGAGGCAGATTCATTTTTCTACTTTTCTCTTAGGCACAAAACCATCAGTGAGCCCTCTTCCTGCTTGCCACTCTCCCCAAACCAGAGCTTTCTGTGCCCTGACATTATTCTCACAGCTGAATGAGAAAGGCCCGAAGGTTCTCTGGGTGAAAATGAACCTTTCTAGGAGTAGCACAGGAGAACAGATTCGCTGTGATGTGGCACAGGCAGGGTAGCTGAGTTAGTTTTTTGTTGTTGTTGTTATGACTTCTTCATCTAGCCACTGCTGTGTCACCTACCACTTGAGGGCACTGTGGGTCTGCAGGGTACGTTGGCAGGTAGTCCTCTGGTGAGATGCCAGAATAAGAACCTGGCATTGGATGCCTCAGATGTGGCTGCCTCATCTGGGTGAGAAGAGTTTGTAGGCTTGAAAGCAGGACCAGGACTCGGGATGCTCTGGCTATTGCTGGTTTGGGGGATGAAATCCAATTCCTCCACAACTACTGAAGTTAAGAGCCTTTGGCCCATGCTGGGTTCTCTGAGGTCTCAGGAAGCAATGTGTGGGGGTTGGCGTGAAATGCTTGGGTCTGTGAACCGGGAGCAAAGGAAACTGAAGCCTGAAGCCCCAGCAAAGGAGGCCCTAGAAAGCAAGGAATAGCCTGAACCCATCAAGGGGGAGTTAGCACAAAAATTAGACCGTCAAATCAGGCTCTCAAGGGAGTTCAGACAAACCCGTTGGAGAGGCAGACTAGAGGCCTTACCCTAAGGGATGCAGCTTATGTCACGCACCCTAAGGGGAAATTTGTCTGGGGGTAACGTGCTAAGGTTGGACCTAAATTAGAGCTTATCTTCCTCCTTAAACCTGCTCTTCCTGAGCTTTCTATCTGGTACTTCCATGCTCTCAATTATTGTCAGTAGACTCCCTTCTTCTGGCATCTTCCATGTATCTTCTAAACCCATTCCTTCCTTTTCATACTCATTGCTGTAGTTTGGGCTGTCATCATTTCCCATTTAATAGTCTCTAAACTGGTCTTCATGCCTCCTACCTTGCTCCTCTCCAAACCATCCACTGAATGATCTTTCAACACATAAATGGGATCATATCCCCTCCTCAAAATTCTTCTCTGGGCCAGGACAAAATCTAAATTCAATGTGTTGCTTTTACAACGTGTGTCCAGGAAGACACACATGCTTCAATCCAAGTTCAATTCTTATTCAAACATTTCCATTCCCAGTTGTCTGTTTTTGATATTCTTTTTTGGCTCTAGAAGGGATGACTTGGAATCATTCTTAGTGATTTGTGTTCTTTAGTGTTTGATAACTAAATTTGGACTTTTTGACTCCAGAGTGTCCTTTCTTTCCATTCGCCATTGTTTGATGTGCATTGCCCCCAACCAAGTGCAAAATGATTAGAAAATATTTATTTTTATCTCTTAATTCTTTTTTACTTTGACCTATGCTAGCTATGTGACAGCGATTTTTCTCTCTTTTTTTATTTTTTTTTAATTTATTTCTTTGGTGACAGCAATTTTCAGTGACTGATTCTTAGATTCAGTTCAATGTCTGGAGCAGATTTCTTCCACAGCATAATTGTTTGGAAGTTTGTTTACTCACCCATACCCAATAATCCAGATTTATTTACTATCTTTTGTGCTGTTGCTTACAAAAAGCTTTTGTAAATTTGGCAGTCTAGTGGAGTTTTAGGACCTGCTTCAAATTCAGTTAATGGTCATATACTTTGGCTATATCTGCAAGAGTCACATCGATGACTGTCAGGTTGTTATGTTATTATCCTAAAACAAATGGACCGTCTGAGATTTTATCTGAAAAATACTGGAAGCAAATAGAAACGGGCACGATGTCTGTCTTAGCATCTTGCTCTTCTGGGTCAGAAAAGCACTGGGAGACTTTAAGAACTAGAGGCCAGACTCCTCCAGCTTTGCTGTAGGATAAATGAAGCAGAACAATTGTGGTGACTTTCCAGAGTTACACATCAAGTTGGTGCCAGAAAGATAAGTACCACACTTCAGCTATAACCAATGAGGAAAATGCCCTTCTTTCCCTTCCTTCGTCTTGATCCTTCTCAAATCTCATCTCCATATTTTGCTGCACTCAATTCTCTTTCAAGCAGTATCCCTTATCAGTGAATTTGCTGCAAAAGATCAACTTTCAAAAGAGGAAAAGAACAAAAACAAACGTAAAACTGTAATATAGCATTAATCTACACTAGGTGAAAACTTTTTACAGAGAACTCCCAGTAGATGGATAAATTTTTTGTTTAAATTGAAATTTTATTGCATCAATGATTACTTGAAATATGTGGACTTGGAAAACTTTATCTTCAAAATGTTCATTTTATACTAATGGCTTTGTTAGAACGGAATTTGAATTTTTATGTGTGACATTGCTCCTTTTCATTCTGAGATGTCCTACTGTAAAAATTGCTCTCTCCACTTGTAGTATCTTATTCTTCAAATAAACTTTCGAAAAATTCAAAAAGTACTTTACGCTTGAGCTATAATTAATATCTTCCATATTTTCCACATCTATTCCTAGTCCCTCAATTGCCTTCCCCAAGCAACCTGTTACTATTTCTTAAGTGTCCTTCCAGATATATTTTATGCATGTAAAGTACTATATATGGGTGTGTATATGCATTTTTCCCACTTAAAAAATTATATAGAGGTAGCTTAGTGTATCCTATTCTATAGCTTACTTCCTTGTGCTATGTTAGAGGTATTCTATATCAGTAAACATAAATCTTCTTAATTCTTTCCAAAAACCAGATTGTATTCCAAATGATGAATGTGCCATAATTTAATTATCCTTGTGGATACACAGTTAGGCTTTTTCTAGTTTTCCAGTCTTTTTCTCATTTCACCAGTGCAGTAATAAATATCCATACACATACATTTTTTGTGCATGTGTGCTGGTATAGCTGAAGACCAAGGAATGTGACTTATGGATCTTAAAAGTGACAAATACTTATTTGTTCTGTGTGTTTTATATTACATCATATGCCTTGAATATAATTTCTCAAAAGGAAAACTGTGCAAGGCATACGTTCTGTACAATGTGAGGCATGTTGTAGCTCCTTAATACATATTTTAAAACAACAATAATTTTCAGAATAGCCAGTCAATTCATGTAACATAACTAGCTAAATGCCAGTAGGGATTTTGTCTTTATGTACTGCCATAAACAGGGAAAGTGCTTTTCACAAGCCAAAGGACATTGGCTGTTCTTTACAGGAAGCCAATGAGTCTCCTTGGGCTTCTTGTAACAAACACCCACTAGAACTATGATTTTGGAATAATTTCCATTGCAAATTCCCTTTTTCCACACCCCTTTATAAGGCAGCTGCGACATTTGGCTTCCAACCAAGGCCTGCTGCACCAACAATTCTCTAAATTTTATTTATATTTCATGTGCAGTATGTTCAAATCTCACTTTCCCAGGTGCCAGATGCTGGTTTGGACACACTCCAGTGGAAAGTGTTTTCCTGTAAAATAAAAGTAAGATGCTGAACAAACTGCCTCTTTATATTAGACTTGCAACTAGTACACCAAAGTAAGTACTCTAATAATGACTTCACTATTTTCCCAGATTTGCAATCCCCAAAACTCCATCTTCACCTACCTCCCCACTAAATACTTTGTCTTTTGGCTTCCATATGATACAAATACTTCTAGTTATTTCACATTTTTTTAGTGTTCATTTGAAAACTTCAGTGTAGGACTCTTTGACATGCTTTGTAATGGTGCCTGATAAAACCCACTCATGGGTATTTCAGATACGATTTGGATGGGACGATAAAGCATTTTACTCTACTTACAGTATTTTAAAAGGCATCTAATAACTTAATATCTGTTAATAATTTTAAAATGTTTTCACTTAAATGTGATGCTTTCTATGTATTTTATAATAATACTGTCTCTGCAGTGGGACAGAATTTTGGCAGGACACTTACTGAAGAGTTAACAAGGAATTCATCGTGCTGTGCCTTTGTGGTAAGGTTTGCTGACTCCTCAATCCAGACAGCCTCCTTGTGAAAACTGCAATATTGGGCTCTAAAAAGTGGGTTTCATTTGTAGAGATTGCCAATAGACTCTTGAGTTTCACTTCCACCTCTTTTCCTCGTTTATGTGGTAATATTTGGCTCAGCTGAAAGCCAGTACAACTCATTATTACACCCCAGAAAAACTGAGAACCTTAGCCATGAACATTCCTACTGTGCCAGAAGCTTGTGGTTGTACTCTGAAGTTTAAACTAGCTCCTGTAAAGCGTCCTCTCTCCCCCCACCTCCCCTCCCCTCCCTAGCCTTCCCCTCTCCTCCCCTCCCTCTCTTCCCTCCCTTTCCTTCCTTCCTTTTGTGGAAAGGAACTGTGGAAAAAAATATATATATATACATATGTATTCTGCTTGGCTCGACAGCATCTCTATTCAAATTAGTCTCTAGTAGGACTCCTTTTCTAACTCTTTCCATTAGATGGCGGTAGATACCCAGGAAATAATTTCCATAGGGCCGTCGGGAGGCGCTGAGGGGCGCTTTTTGCTTTCACTAGGGTGGTTGGTAGCTCAGCAAACACACACAGAAGGCCCTCTACTGGGGGTGGGGATAGTACACATTTTGGGGGGGGGGGTGAGAGGTGGGGTGGAACGGGGCATGCAGAAGGCTTGCCAGAGACCACTTCTTTAAATCTAGGTTCTCTGTAGGAATCCCGTAACATCTTGCCAGCTAGCGGAAAAAAAAAAATCCCTAGAATATTTCTGAACTATCAAAAGACTTTGATATAAGCTATATAGCTGACTCAGGAAAGCAGCCAGCATGGATTTAGAGATGCTGCAGCATCTGCTGCATACATTCGTTGAGATGAAGAGAGCCTTTCACAGTGGGGAATGGCTGCTGCGACCTGTGGACTGAAAACCCACAGGAGACCTGCAACCCATCCACAAGTATTTATTCTATACTAAGTGTGCCTAGCACCTATCAGAAGCTACACAAGAAATACAAGGGGTGGCAGCCTCCAAATGCTTTAAATAGAGAACATAAACCATGCACACAGAGAAAGAAGTACCCAGCAAGACAGCCCGATAGAGTGACAATTGTGTGGTGAAGACAGTAAGTCCTATAAGCTTTAAGAGAGGTCAGTGCGGTCTGGAATAGCCTAAGGGTTTGGCGCTTTGTGTGAGGAGACAGAGAGGAGAAAGAAGGAAGAACAAGGAGAAAGGGTAAGAGAACTCGGGTGGGGATGTGAGGATAATCTTTGGAGAAGTCTGGGGAGAGAATTTAGAATGCGGGAAAGGAGAAGACCTGGGGGGTGGGAGGGTGCGGCCAAGTCCGGCTCAGTCTGGCTACGGCCTGGGAAATGCTGCCCCAGAGGCCCCTTCCCCCTTTCTTCCCTTAGGCCCTGGGCACTCCGGTTAGAGGGGAGCGCTTCCGGTCAGCTTTTTCGCGGAAGCTGGTTCCCCGCGCACTCTGGCCACGCCTGCGCCCCCGCTGCCTCGGACAGTGCCTGAAAGGACGCGGCGGCCTCGGGCGCCAGGGACCCGGCCGAAAACCGAAACGGCCGCGGAGGGGGCGGGGCGTGGGCGGGGCCCAGGCGTGGGCGGGGCTCTGCTGTCCCCCGCGCCCGCCGCTGCCGCCGCCGCCGCCGCCGCCTCCGCCCGCCGCGCGGACCGAGGGAGCCGGGTCGCCGCAGCCGCCTGCCCGCCCGCGTGCCCGGGCTGCGGTGGGCCAGGATGTCGGGCTTCCTGGAGGAGCTGCTCGGCGAGAAGCTGGTGACGGGTGGCGGCGAAGAGGTGGACGTGCACTCGCTGGGCGCCCGCGGCATCTCGCTGCTCGGGCTCTACTTCGGCTGCAGCCTGAGCGCCCCCTGCGCGCAGCTCAGCGCCAGCCTGGCCGCCTTCTACGGCCGCCTGCGGGGGGACGCGGCGGCCGGGCCGGGGGCCGGGGCCGGGGCCGCTGCGGAGCCCGAGCCGCGGCGCCGCCTAGAGATCGTCTTCGTGTCCTCGGACCAGGACCAGCGGCAGTGGCAGGACTTCGTGCGGGACATGCCGTGGCTGGCGCTCCCCTACAAGGAGAAGCACAGGAAGGTGAGCGGCGCGGGCCTCGTCGGCGCCCCCGGCCCGGGTGCGCAGCCCGCGCTTTATCCGGAGCCCGGCGCTCGCGACCGCCGCCCACCCACCCCTGATGCTCCTCCTGCCCTCTTTCCCCGTCGTGGCTCTCTCTTCCCTTCCTGTCCCTCAGTGTCCCCTTGCTCTCTCTATGCCGGTCCCCGAATCCCAGAACCCCGCCGGGTTACAGCTCCCGGCCGCAGCAACTCCTGCGGTGCCCGTGCCAGGCTCCGCCCGCGGTGGGAAGTTTTGACACTCCTTGGCCTCCCTGTCCCGCGCTCGGGTCCTAAGGAGCCAAGAGCGCTCCGGGCTGCCGGAGGGTCTCGGCGCCTGTCCACATGTCCCACATGTTGGACCCTCGCGTAGGAACTGGCAGAACTCGGGGTCCTGCACTCGGTGCCGCCCCCCACCCAGACGTTCGCCGCCCCTCCCCCTGCCCCCACCCCCACCCCGCCAGAGGTGCAGGGAGGGACCCTTTCCTTTCCTCTCCTCAGCCCCTGGCCTCTCTACGAATACCTTAGTGCGTCGGGGAGGGCACTAGCCCCCTACCCATAATGCTCAAACCAGGAAGTTTCCTTTATTTCCGAGAGAAATCTGCATCCCTGGGGCGGCTGCCTCCCTCCCTCTGTGACCTGGGGACTGAAGACCGAGGCCAGGCCTAGGGACCCTCCACCCCCCCCCCCCCCCCGCCCCGACACACAGCGGGGCTGACGGTGGCTTTGGGCGAGAAAGGAGCTCACCCCTTCCCCCTCCCCTCCCCCTCCCTCTCTCCCCCTTCCCCCCTGGCTGAATTAGTGGACACCCGGGAGCTTTTCATTGTCTAGCTGCCCCTGCTATCCTCCCCAGATGCCTCCCACCCACAGGAATATCCCCGTCCTGCAGCTCTCTCAATTGCCTGGTGGGCCGGTGTTGTCTTGGCATACTTGAAACTGAAGGCTGTACTGACCCCAGAGTTGCAGATTAATTGGAAGGAGGAGGATTTGGGGACATTATACTTTGCAGTCAACTTTTAATTCTCTTGCTTTGCTGCTGAAATTAGTTTGGAGGTAGGGAAATAATTTCTGAGTGTATCTGTTGGATAAAGACTTCTGTTCTAACAAAATAAATTCAGGAGATTTTGTAATGAATGGAAACAAAAAAGTTTTGGAGCGCTCTTGCTTAATTGGTGTGCCTGATGCAAGGCGTGATTCCAGCCCCTTCCCTTTCTTAGGGGAATCTGTTTTCCTAGTGGACAGTGGAAGGGTTGTTCTGGGGCCTTTAGGTTCCTTTGGGGAGGATGGTAACGCATGCCATGTGTTTCTTTAATGTACAGTATAACGTTGAGAATCATGATTTAGATTTAGCAAGAGCAAAAGGCTTATAGTGTGACCCCAGATGTCTAGAGTAAATCTTCTACATCTAAGCAGTATAAGGTACAGACTTGGGATTTAAAGTATGAAATATAGTTTAACAAATACAGTTTGTACATTTAACATTGGAAAAACATGGACTCACTAACCACAGAGGCAAAACTTGGCATTTTAACCACTTTTTAGGTTATTTTGTCTATGTTTGATTCATATGCTTGATAGGGCATGAATATGCATGGCTTGTATATTTTACTTTAAAATATGGCTTTTTTTTTTCTTGGTGGTTGTTTTTATGATCCTTTCAGGGAAAAATAATGTTCAGAAAATGATTTACCAGGAAATATTTTCATTGTTATAGTAATTGTAGACCAAAGTCGATTTAAAATAATGTCTTTATTGGGCAGTACAAATGATTTCTAGGTCTTGAAAACATCCAGTGATAGTAAAATGTTACAGACCCAAGGCCTTTTGTCTTTTTCGCAGTTGGGGAAATTCATTTGCTGGAGAGTAAAAATATGGAGCAAATTGAGATGTTTTGCAAATGCTTAAAGCTCTTTCTGGAAAAAGGAGAGTATTTGATATGACAGAGGTCGTGCCTACTTATCTATGTCCTGGCCAGTCTCTTTGTATGCAAAAGTGTTTGTAATGAATGTAATTAGACCGGACCTGCCATTTCCACCGGGATGAGAGTCTGGATGACACGGGGCAGCCTTTCATCATCATGAAAACACAGTCCAGAATGTTGCACATGCCCAAACAATGGTCAGAGTTTTCTGGCTCTCATCTGATGCTTCACTTGGTTCTCTATAGTCCAGTTTTTGAGGAGGTTGTTTCTGCCCCACGATATTCTTGAGTCAGCAACTCGAGATCTGATCCCAGAAACATTCTTACTTGTGGTGATCCACCAGATAAGAAGAGTCCAGCTGTGTTTCTTATGGAGAACATTCTTGGAAATTACAGAAGTCATTTCCTCACTTTGAAAGGATTGATCTCCCCCCTTGAAACTAAAGAGGTGAACAACAAATTCTTCTTCTGTAATTTTGCATTGTTGTCTCTCTTGTTTAAAATTGGAGTGCTTAGAAGTCTGGGGGTTTTGAAGCAGTCTATGGGCTTGGGATACTGAGTCCATGATTAGAAACAGTGAAAAGGTCAGGGCATCCCCAGTTCAGGGCTCTAGATGGGTGGACATGTAACTGTCCGTCTTGCTTGTGGACTCTGTCCATGTTGTTTGGCCAACTAAAAAAATAACTTCAAAGAAGGGAATTTTGTTTTACATCCAGGGAAACAAAAAGTTCCAGCTTACTTTTTTTTCTTTTACATTTCCATTAACGTTTGTTCTTTGAAACCACTTATACACTTCTTTCCCATTGGGATAACAAAGGATTATGGTTCTAATTAGTTATTGGCTGGCATTTCTCTAAAGAAAATTGAAAAATTATGTTGAGGAAAGAAAATGCTGTGTGGTATTTTTTTTTCTTTTTTTAATTTCCCTTTTATTAGTAAATTCTGGAGATGACCATATATGTTAAGCCTGTAGTTTGTCTTGCTCCTCTCATCTTGACCAATCAAGGTGAGATACCATCAAATAAAAGGATTCCAGCAGCCTTTCTTTTTTCTTTTTTAAAAGAAAATTCCTTATGGATCGTTGTCTTGTTTCTGCTTTTTTTTAGTAGTAGGTACAAAAGTAATTGAAGTTTCAATTTTTTGGCTTCCAGGACACCTACATATTATTTAGCTGTATTGTAATTAGATGATAATAGCAGTTTGAGTAGATTTTTGAGAGCAGTTTTGTCAGGAAACCTGTAATCCTAAAGTTAAGGCAGTTGATTTGTTTTCATAAGTAGTTTTTTTTAATAGACGTTTTTCAGATTTCTGAAGAGAGAATGTGGCGAGTATTTGGAAAGTAGTGATGATGATATGGATTTTTGGGATTTGTTCTAACCCTTCAGATAGCGTAAATTACTCAGTCCTCAAAACCAGAAAGTCGTGTCTCCAGGGTCCACTTTGGCATCATAGAAGTGAGCAGTTGTTCTGGTCTTAAAGCCATAGGACTGAGCTGCGACTGGGCTGGACGCCTGTTGGGAAACCTTTGGTGAGTGTCTGTGCGCTGGCATCAGAGGGTTCAGGACCACTGGGCCTCACCCTGACAGCTCTGCAGGACTCGGACTTGGTTCCAGAACTTCCTCCCCTGATAGGAAGGGTAATAGAAAGTCGGAGCAGGTGAATGGCAGACAGAGGGCTTTGGTTCAGCATCTCTAGTCTACCTGTTCCAGCCAGGTGAAGGGGGTTGTTTGCCCTGGCAGCTTGAAGGGCTCAGAACAAATCAGAGACTTGGCCTGTAATTCACCTGAATTCCTTCAGCCCTTTGGTACTAACCTGGAAAGCGTTGTGCCATCCTATGGTTCCATCTCTCCAGCTCTTCCTCCCTCAAATCCCCAAACCTTAGCTACCACAGAGAACAATTTGTATGACACCAGTAGATCACTGTGTCTTTTCTTCTTAAGTGTTCACTTCCGAGGTGGTAAGAAATGGCAAAAGGTGCCATCCTAAAGGAACCTAGACCAGCTAGAACTGACACCCTTCTTGAGATAAATTAATTCTGTACTTGGTGATCGTTTTGTCATTTCCAGGATTTGGATTGGTCTAATAAGAAACAACAGTCCCATGAAAGTACTAAGAGCAGTTTTCCTTGAGAGGCTTTCCATTATTGCAATGTATACTTTGCATTATTGCAATGAGTTTTGTTTTATTTGGTATATGGGCCTGGAACTGAAGCAGTGCATTATTATTTTTTTTAAGTTGTAACAAACACCCCCTCCAGATGCAGTATATAATCTTTACTTAATCACATGACATCAAGAAATGGTTAGTGTAGGGTAGTGCTCTATTTCTTCACCTGGGTCAGTTCTCTTTCCCCACGTGCTGCTCCACAATGCAATGTAACCAAACAATGCATTCATCTATAATAGAAGGTTTAAACAATACCTGTCCAATAACTGCTCACGCTTTTCTGTGCTATTGGGAAAGAAAAACACAAGAAAGCAATAAGCCCAAACCGTTTGCAAGCCAGCTGGTGTCTGTCCTTCTAGGTCATTTTTCGTGGCATTTCTGCTGGGACCTGTCCCTCACCTACCACATCAGTTTGGTCATCTGTGCTGGAGTGGAAAGAAAAACGAAACACAAATTTGGGCCACAAGTAGATGCTGGTAGATTTTTAGATCAGGTTGGAGATGTCACTGTATGCACAGGAAGCAGGCCAAGGAGTTGTCTGAGGGAGGTAATGCCTGTAGGCAGACCAAACTGTCCGATCCACTCTTGAGGAAGAGCCGCCTATGGTATGCACAGAAGAGCTAGGGGACCTCGAGGAAGGTGTTGGCTCTGACGGTGGAGGAGACAGTCTTCCCGGTGGTGTCGATGGGGCCTTGGCTGTCTGAGCTGGACTCTGAGTCACTGCTCCCAGTGTATTTTTAAGTATCATTTTTCTTTGCATAATGAAGCAGCCTGGCATCGTGGCTAAAACTATGGATCCGTTTGGTTCCGACGCTTATTAACTCTGTTATCTTGAGCATCTTACTCCACGTCTGTAGCACAGGTTCATCATCAGTAAATGGCGATGATGACAGCACCTGCCTTATAGGATTGTTGTAAAGGTTGCATGAGACACACTGGCAGAGGATAGAACAGTGCCTAACATATAGTAAGTGCTCACTAAATGCTAGCTATTATTATTTAAAAATGACTTATTATTAATAAATTACTATGCAATTGTATTTCATATCACAGCTTGAGCTTTTGGAATATTTCACATTATAAAACTGCAAAACAGTTATGAGTTATATTTTTTAAACTTTTCAAACAAATTATTTTTTTTAAAAACTTCTCATTTTGAAATAATTTCAAATTTACAGGATAGTTGCAAAATAATACAAAAGCAATATAGAGAACTCCAATATACCTTCTACCCAAATACCCAGATTTACCACCTTTTGGCACATTTGCTATATCCTTCAATCTATCTATCTGTCTATCTATCTTGGTCTAGTTTATAAACATTAGGGAGTAGATTACATACATTGTGCTCCATGAACATTTAATACTTATGGGTATATTTTCGAAGAACATGAATATTCACTTATGTAATACCTTTAAGTTATCAAATTCAAGAAATTAACATTGCTATAAAGCATACAGTCCAAATTCCATTTTTTCCCAATTGTCCCAATAATGTCTTATGAGGCATTGTCTCTTCTACTCCAAGATCATCTATTGAATTTAGTTGTCATTGTCTCTTGAAATTATTTTTATAAGCATACAAAGGAATGTGGTGAATGAGTTGAAAGGGTTGCCCTAAAAGAGATTATTACCTGGGGAGAAAGAATGAAATAAAAGCAAATCAATACAGGTGGTGCACAGGTAGTTCAGTGCTGGAATGCTCCCCTTCCGTGTAGGAGACCTGGGTTCGATTCCCGGACCATGCACCACCACCCCACCCTCTCCTCCCCCCCAAAAAAAGAAACAACAAAAAAGCAAATGAATATAAAATAACTGTGTTCCTTCAAGTTCTGAGATGTTACGGATGTTTACGGAGCTGTGTATTATGACCGCCAGGGAGATGTGAGTCTACTCATCAGCAAAGTCTAGGTGCAATGAAGAGTAACAACTTCGACAAAATCAGACACCCTTCTTTTTTTTTTTTTGTTTTGAACTTTAAAGATCAGATTTATTTGGAGAAAACAAAAACCCACAACCCAAAGGATAGGGCTTTTACATGTCAAGACATCTCCCAGGTATGAAGTCTACAGATTACAAATACTTTTCATAGAAGATATTTTTGTACAAATTGTACATGTAATCAGAAGCTGGACCTAAATCAATCCCTGTTTATGTTTTAATGGGGGAGGAGAGTAGGGTAATGGAAAAGAACAGTTTTGAATACAACAGTTTGGAAGAAGGGTAGACACAAAGAGGGAAAACCTACCTGTTCATCATCTACAGCAAATAGTTTTAAAAAAAACCACCAAAAACCTTTCACTCTGGGGTATCTTTCTCTAAAGGCCCACTTCCTAGCTACTAGCCAATCCATGCCAATAATTTAAAATTCATTTGGAATACCCTTAATGTCTACTGGGTAAGTGGGTAGCATTTTTGGGTAGCAGTTTTGCCCGCTGCTACAGCACATGCGAACCAATACTGTGCATGGCTGGACAGGGTCTAACCTAGGACTGATGTGAGAAAGGCTTGCAAACAAGAGACCAAGGCAGACACCCTTCTTGAGAGAGATGAATTCTGTCCTTGGTGAGCATTTTGTGGCTTGCCAAAGCTATTAAGCTTGCCTTCCTCTGAACCTGGGTAGCTAGATCTGAGCAGCGAAGAGAATGTAGGATTGCTGCTCTTTTGCGTGGGAAAAATGGATGGTACCGGTCCTGGGGGCAGGAGAAACCCCATCCCCCAACACGGAGCCACCTCTCCTTGGGCTCTGGAATGCTGCAGAACAGGTGTATTCAGACCTGAAGCCAGTGCAGTGTGAGACTGGGACTAACTGTCCACAACTCTTGCTAATTGATTTGTCTTCTGATAGCGGTTCTGAGCCAGCACGCAGAGGAAAGCAGAAGTTTTTCTAAATATTTTTATTGACAAAACAACATACAAACACATTCTTTTTTTTAATCTACTAAATTTATTTCAAGATTTGTTCCCCCTATTATTTATTTATTTTTAATCCATATGTTTTACTCATCTGTCCATAAGGTAGATAAAAGGAGCACCAGACACAAGGTTTTCACAATCACACAGTCACATTGTGAAAGCTGTATCATTATACAATCATCTTCAAGGAACATGGCTACTGGAACACAGCTCTGCATTTTCAGGCAGTTCCCTCCAGCCTCTCTGTTACGCCTTAACTAAAAAGGTGATATCTATATAGTGCGTAAGAATAACCTCCAGGATAACCTCTGAACTCGGTTTGGAATCTCTCAGCCATCGACACTTTATTTTGTCTCATTTCACTCTTCCCCCTTTCAGTCAAGAAGATTTTATCAATCCCTTGGTGCTGAGTCTCAGCTCATTCTAGGATTTCTGTCCCACGTTGCCAGGGAGGTCCACACCCCTGAGAGTCATGTCCCACGTAGAGAGGGGGAGGGCAGTGAGTTTGCTTGCCATGTTGGCTGAGGGAGAGAGAGAGAGAGAGAGGCCACATCTGAGCAACAAAAGAGGTTCTCTGGAGGTGACTCTCAGGCCTGATTTTAAGTAGGCTTAGCCTATCCTTTGTGGGGATAAGTTTCATAGAAATATACCCTGAGGTTGAGGGCTCGGCCTATTGATTTGGGCGTTCCTACTGCTTGCGAGAATACCAAACATTCTCTTTCCTAAATGGGGAAGTTGAATTTTCCCCCTTCTCGCCATTCCTGCAAGGGGACTTTACAAATACTTCTTTATTCACCGTTTAAATCACTCTGGGATTTATCAGGGCATCACACTAACCTGGATTAACCTATAAAATCTCATGCCCTATTCAAGGTTCCATGTACTTAATGGTGTTCAATTAAACTGTCCATATAAATTAAAATAGGAAATGCATAGTCAAAATATAAATTTTGTACCAAATAAACATTTCTCACTTTAATCTCACACAGAAGTTGAACTTTTAAGATTTGAATGACCATCTATTTTCAGCACCCTGCAATATTGACATTCCTTTGTTCTTCCTCATGCAAAAACATTTTTAATTTGTACATTTAGTCACTGTCATTGTACACTCTAGGCATTCCTAGATTATACCGTCTCAGTCTTTATCTTCTATCTTTCCTTTTGGTTTCATTTGTGCCCCCAGCCCTCCTCCCTCTATCATTCTCACATTCAACTTCATTCAGTGTGCTTACATTATTGTGCTACACTTGGGTAGTACTGTGCTATCCAGTTCTAAATTTGTACAGTCCTGTTGCACAATCAAGCAGAGGGTTTTGAGATTAGGGTCATTGGTTTAATTCTACCTCTGCTTTTCCTCCTACTTTCTTCATTGCTCTTGCTTTTGGTAGGAGGCCTTGTTTTAATATCTGTACCAATCTGAGAAAGAAGCTTTGTGTTTTACACAGCAAGGGGAAAATAAGTCACTCGATTCTTTTTTTGTTCCTCCTTAATAAGGGTTGGGGCTCCAGCCGGTTCCGTTCTGAACTGGACCGGACTATTAACCCTATGATTTTGCTTCTGGGGTTGGTGGGCAGTTCTACAGCTTCGAACACTGGAGTGGACGGTGGTGCGGCCAGTAGATTCGGCAGGGGATGTATTTTCTTTGCTTACATTCTGAATGCCCAACGGTGCCACGCATTAACCACCGGGGTTCTTAGTTTTCTGTATTTCATTAATTTCCCATTATGCTTGTTTAAAGGCACTCGAAGAAATGCTGGGTGTTTAGAATCGTCTTGCTAAACCTTACTTTCCTGAAACTCTTCCATGCTGTGGTTGTATATCTTACTATTATTCTAAAAGTAAATTAGGGGTTCTTGAATTCCAGGAGTCTTCCTGATTCTCCCCCACCCGTACCCTTTGAGCACCTAGTCTGTCGGTTTGACCTTCTTGATAGCTTTCAATTCCATCCCTTTCTCCCCATTCCTTCATCACTGCTTACATTCAGGTTTTGTCCCTGCTTCTAATCCTGACCCCTGCAGTGGTTCTCTTGACCAGAGCTTCTCAGACTATCTTGTAGTCAAGGACCAGCTTTATTTTTGTTTTTAATAATAAACTTTATTTTTAGAGCAGTGTTTTTGTTTACCGAAAAATTGCACAGAAAGTACAGAGTTCCCATAAACTCCCCCTCCCCATCCCACACATAGTTTCCCCCATTATTATTTTGCATTAAGTGGTACAACTTGTTACAGTTTCTGTAGCAATACACTTTTGGTAACTAAAGTCCATGCTTTACATGAGAAATCGTTCTCTGTTTGTACAGTTCTGCGGGTTTTGACAAATTTGTAATGTCATGTATCCGCAAATAGGGCATCATTTAGAAAAGTTCCACTGCCCTAAAAATACCCTGTACTTTGTTTTTTATTTTTATTTAGTTATTTATTTTTATTTCCAGTCAGTCACACATGGATATATGACCCTGTTACACAAGACTTTTATGCAGCTTGAGCCGCACATGACTCACTCTGTGAGTTCACAATGCACAAATTGGACTATTTTCTGTCCAAGAGGATGAATCCACTGACCCTAAGCTTGAATATTGCTGTGATGTGAACTGCTCCAAAAATTTCTAAATACTATGTATTAGTTTGTTTAGCTGCCAGAATGCAATATACCAGAAATGGAATGGCTTTTTAAAAAGGGGATTTAATAAGTTACAAGTTTACAATTCTAAGGTTGAGAAAATGTCCAAACTAAGGCACCAACAAGTGGTTACCTTCAGTCGAGAAAGGGTGATGCCATCTGGAACACCTCTTTCAGCTGGGAAGGTACATGGCTGGCATCTTCTGGTCCCTTGCTTCTGGGTTCCTATGCTTTCAGCCTCTGTTCCTGTGGGGGTTCTTCACTTGCATCTGGGAGCCTTCATGTAGCTCCTCTGGGACACAGCTCTGGGTTCTGACCCGCTTAGTATCTCATGGGAAGGCACATGGTGACGTCTGATGGGCCCTGGGTCTCATGTTGGCTCTGAAGCAACTGTTTTCCGAGTGTCTGTATCTGCTCTGAGGTTTCTTCAAAATGTTTCCCCTTCTAAAGGACTTCAATAAATTAATAAAGACCCACCTTGAGTGGGTGGAGTCACACCTCCATCTAAGCAAAAGGCCATGCCCACAATTGGGCACACCACCTCTCCATGGAGATCATCTAATCAAATGTTTATGCCCTACAATATTGAATCAGGATTAAAAGAAACAGCTGTCCCCATTAGATTGGATCAGCATTAAAACATGGCTTTCCTGGGGTACATAATATTTTCAGATCGGCACAATGGACCTTTTTATAGAACAGTAACAAATGCCTTGTGGGCAGGCACTGGTCCTCAGCGCCTGCCTTGGGCAGCTCTGCTCTAGACTCCAGAATGGAATGACAGGTTCAAAAATACTACTCTGGGCATGGCGTTCTGCTGCTTATAAGTTCTTAAGTAGTTCATCATAGCCTTTGAGTCAAGTTCAAACTCAGGAGCATGGTTCCTGACTAACTCCAGTCTAATCTCTTACCGGTAGGCCTACTGGACACTACTCCACTGGATTTGCATTTCCAAATTTTACAATATCTTCTTTCTTTCTCACCTGTCTGAATTTGGAACATCTAAACTCAGCCTTGGTGCCCATGCTCGAGGAAACTTGCTCTGTCTCTTTTCTAGGTGGGATGTTTCCGTGAGCTTGCACAGGTCCTGTGATTACCTCTTCTTACTTTTTTGTTGAATTTTTAAAAAAATCTCTCCAGTTAGACTGCAAGTTCCATAAGGACAGGAACCAACCAAGGGGAGAAGGAGGTGATCAGGGTTGAGGGGCCAAGGATTAGATAATCTGATCACAGAAAATAGGCGTATGACTTGAAAGCATAGTAGATTTTGCATCATGTGAGTTCTAATGTGTACTTTCTCCCATTACAGTAGCTTGACTTTAACATTTAATAATATTAGAGTTGGGCCTTAACTGAACTGAATAATTGTATGCTTCTATGCAGTGTGTGGGTGTTTTTGTTTGTTTATGTTTTAATGAGTGCTTTAAAGAACACTTAAATGAGCAAATTGATATCCTAGCTGGGAGAGCCCCAGCAGCTTCTTGTGGCAAATTGCTTGCACTGTAATTCTGTACTAAAAACAGGAAAAGGGTCGACTCTCCTATTTTTGAAATGTCAAAAATCTTAGTCTTTTTTTTTTTTTAAAAGAGCCTTTTCATGCTTTTATATGTCATATTTTGTATTTCTCTAGCATCTTTCTTCTAAGGAACTAAAATGCATGCATATTACTTTTCCCAGCAACTAGTCATCAATAGATATTAAGCTCTTTATCTTTTCAAAATATGTTAGAGTTGGAGAATTGAAGCAAAGAGAACCGATTATTAGATCAGGATCCTGGTGTTAGATGAAAGAGCTGAGCTGAACTCTCTTAAATTCAGCACGGTCCGTTCTGTCAGGAGGTTGTATCTTACAAATGTTCACATAAAAAATTCTCCATGGCAGAGGCGAAAGCTGAAAGTTTTCTTTACAACAAATAGATTTTGGTATGGATTCACTCTAGATATGCACAGAATACTTTGAAATAAGAAAGGGGTAGTTTAAAACTGCTTACAACATGTGATATTGCTTGGAAAACAGGAGAGCCCAAACTTCCTTTTCTGTTGCTTTCTTTCTCTGGTAGTTTCTAAGGGCCTTTTAATGATTTGGGCTTTTTTTAGTTCTGCCAGTGAAGTGCCCCCAAGTCCCCCTTCATCCTATGCAAAGCCTGCAGGCTGCTTTAATGCTTTTGTTCAAATACGAAATTGAACTTCAGGTATCCTGCCGAGATCCTAAGACTAAATCAGGTCCTCCCTTTTATGAGGGTTTCAGAAACTGCTGCTCTAACTTCCAGTGAATCTCAAACATGTGCTTTCTGCTTTATGACAAGTAAGAAGTATAGTAATTGAAAGTTGCTTGAGTGCTGTTATTCTGGAGTGAAACTCTGTAATGGAAACTTTAGTTCTGTGGCATCTGTGATTAAAAGCAAACACAAATTTTATGCTGCTTGCTGGTCATAACTCTTGGACCAGATATACAGTGTGTTTTTGTGCGAATTACACATCAGAAAATCCTTTTAAAAAAAAACAAACATTAAGGCTTAAAGTTCAGAATTCCTTTCTGTCACAGTTTTGGGGAGAACACTTCGATATAGATACCAATTACAGGTAAATTCAAGAAACATTTCTACAGTTAATGATGCTTTTATCTTAGATCATTGTTGAATAGTCCTAAAACAGGGTGTGGTGAGTTTTGCCGTTCCAAGGATAGAGTTTCCCTTCGTTTTCTTAGGAGAGTTTTGTCCAGATGAGTTGGTTTTACAGTTTTTTATTTGCCCTTTTTGCTTAATAACCTTAGGATACAAATCTGAGTGGATTTAGTCTATTTAAAATCAGAAGACATTGTCTTTTTTTCCCTTTAAATGTGATCAGGTCAGGACAGTTTTCTTTTGATTGTGGCGGCTCACAGCACAGCCGCCTCATCTGGTACTCATTTTTCAGGGTTTGATGTGAAATATAAAGATTGGATAGAACAGCGTGCAGTAGAGAAAAATCACAATGTGACCTCTGAGCTCTGAATGGCTTTGAATGTAGCTGTGAGTGCAGCATTTTTCAGCTTTAGGGATGTGTTTGACTGCAACCTAAAAAATCGTTTATATCTAAGGACTTTTAAAAATACTCCATTATTTTAAATGGAACATTTATTTTAAATGAAACGTTTAAAATATATTGCGTGATTGGTAAGTGTATGGACGCTCTGGGTTGGAATACCGGTTCTGTTACCTCCTAGAGGGTAAATTATTTAACTTCTAAGTCTCTGGTTTCCTGGTCAGTAAAAGGGAGATAAATAATTGTACCTTTATTGGGTTGTTGTTAAGGATTAAATGAGTTAATATTTGAAAAGTGCTTATAACAGCGCCTGGCTTATAGTAAGTGCCATTTAAATGTTTCCCCAGGCCCTTGGGTATTTCATTCCACATTCTATGGTTCTTCAGATCATAGGAGAGGGAAATTCTCTGCTTTTTGTCTTCCTTGTACCATCCCACCCCTACCCCAGTAGCCTGTCTAGGACTCTGGTTTCTCTTCAGTTCCCTGCTAGGACAGCAATACTTACTATCGGCTGTTGATTTCATGACATACCTGTATATTTGACTATAGGTAAAATTCTGGACCATCTCTAATAGGTAGCTCAGTTTTACTGAATGGATCCTTTTTTCTCTGTTGTGCCAGGATCGGGGAAGAGAAAGAGGTCTGTGCTTATCTTCCATGCTTCCCCTTTGGTTTGCTTGTTTATTTTTAGCATTTTATTATGGAAAACTTCAAATATCACGCAGGTAGGGAGAATAGTAAAGCGAACCCAATAGCCAGATACCACAGTTGTCAACCCAGGGACACTTTTGTTCACTTACACCCCCGCCCAGTTGCCCTCCCCCCACTGGGTTATTCTCAAACCAGTCCCAGAGGGCACATCATTTTCTTCATGGACACCTCTCTAAGTATCTCTTACAGGTAAGGATTCTTTAAAAAAATCATAACTGCAATATCATTTTCATACCTAAACAAATCGAGTAATTCCTCAATATCGGTAAATATCCATTTTGCGTTTAATTTCCTAATTGCCTCATGTATATGTGTGTGTGTGTGTGTATATATATATATATTTTGTGGTTGGTTTCTTTGGTTCCAAATAAGGTCTGTGTGTTTCATTTGGTAGCTGTGTCTCTTTAAGTCTCTCTTTTTTTTTTTCCTATTTTATATTTTTATCGAGAAATATTCACACACACATGGTCCAATCGTATTATACAAGCAGTGGCTCACAATATCATCACATAGTTGTGTATTCGTCGCAGTGATCATTTTTAGGACATTTGCATCACTCCAGAAAAAGAAATGATAAAAAAGAACTCATGCATCCCATACCCCTGACCCCTCCCTCTCATTGGCCTACAGTATTTCAGTATACCTAATTTTTACCCCTTACCTCTCATATTTATTTATTTTTTATCCATACTTTTTACTCATCTGTCCATACCCTGGATAAAAGGAGTCAGACGCAAGGTTTTCACAATCACATAGTCACACTGTAAAAGTTATATCATTATACAATCGTCTTCAAGAATCAAGGCTACTGGAACACAGCTCAACAGTTTCAGGTGCTTCCCTCCACCCACTCCAATACACCATAAACTGAAAAGGGATATCTATATACTGCATAAGAATAACCTCCAGGAAAATCTCTCAATTCTGTTTGAAATCTCTCAGCCACTGAGACTTTATTTCTCTCTAGCCCTTTTTGGTCAAGAAGGCTTTCTCAGTCCCGTGATGGCGGGTCCTGGCTCATCCCAGGGAGTCATGTTGCACATTGCCAGGGAGGTTTATACCCTGGAAGCCATGTCCCACATTGCCAGGGAGATTTGTACCCCTGGGAGTGTAAGGGGGAGGGCAGTAAGTTCACCTGCCAAGTTGGTCTTTAAGTCTCTTAATCTAGTGTTTCCTTGCCTGTTTTTCCTTACAATTTATATTTTGTTCCCTTCCATTTGAACTTTTTAGGCACGGACAGCTCAAAAGTTGTCCTCAGAACAGGCCACCTTCCTCTGCCTCTCTGTGCTGCTTGTCTCTGTGTGTGCCCTGACTGCAGCAGTTGTTGCTCATGCCAGCAGGAAGGCCACCTGCTGCTCTGGGTTTGTTTCCTGTCCTTTCAGAACCCCAGCAGAAGGAGGTCAGCTTGGGTCACATGCCCATCTTGGAACCGGTCACCATGGCCAGGATGTGTAATACTCACATTGCCCAAGCCTGAGTCACGTCCACACCTGTGTAGCTAGAGAGTGGGGTCAAGGGCAAGGTGAACCAAGAGTGGGGAATGGGAGACTCAGCAAGGAAAGGGGAGTATGTTAACAGAGAGGGGACCTGGATGCTGAGCAAGCAGAACTACAGGCGCTCACTAGAATCATCTAGGCTTACCCCAGCAAGTCATCCAGTCCTATTTGGAAGCATTTTTAGTGACCACAGCACACGACGTCCGAGGAAGTCCATTCTGATTTCGGCCATCTCCTCTCGGGTGGCTGGCCTGGTCTTCAAAGAACTACAAGGAACTCTTCTTTCTCCTAGGTGAAAAATTCCCTTGGTCCTTTGACCATTTCTTCTGTGATGTGGATTCAATTGTTCTCACCATCCTGGCCAATCATTTCTGAGCCCTCTCCAAGTTTGTCTGGGACTCCTCAGATAGAACACACACTTCTGCTGCAGTCTGCCCCAAGCACAGGATAAGCTTATCTTCTCTTTTGTTCTAGATACTATCTAGACTATGTTATCACAGTTTAAGATTGCATTACCTTTTCACATCACCCTGTGTTGACTCACACACCTACTGGCACCCAAAACTCCAGTCTTTTTCACCAGTTTTATACCCAAACAAATGAAGATATAACAAAATCTTCTTTCCCATCATTTTAAAGAATCAGTGTCTTTAGATTTGATCAGTCTTTGCAGTCTGTTGAAAACTTTTTGTATGCCGCTGTGGTCATCCATAATCATTGTAGTCCTAGCTTTGAATTATGTGAACCTTGCATATCTTTATTTGGACAGTTGATAAAAATGTTGTCTAGATTAAATCTGGGGAAGGAGTCTCAGGGTTCACCAGTAGACACCATCCTCCAGGCTAATAGTTGTCCATAGTCAGTTGTTAAGCCAACTTCAAGTCCAGCTAATTTCAAATCTGCCTGCTTATCCTGTTTATCATAGGAGACGTTAACAGATATCTTGCTGTAACTGAGATATTTACTGCTTCCTTCCCAAGCAAGAAAAGAGAGTCTGCAGTGACTTGTGTTTGTTCCTGATTAATCACTTCTAAGCATGTGTTTATTAACAACTGTAATAAGCGGTAAGAATCTGGTTAAGAGTGGATGTCAAATTTATGAACTTTGTTTGCAGACCCTCCCCCTTTTTGCCCTTTTGAAGATCTACACTCTTCCCATTTGTTGGAATCACTGACTGTGGTTAGATGATCTTTATGGGCACATTTTCTCTCTCTTGAATATAATTCGTTCCTTAAAGGCAGAGAGTCGCTGTGTCTGTCACGCTGGGCGTGCGAAGCATGGGTGCCTTTGGTTTCCTGCAGAGGACCCTGCAGGAAAAGCTGTGACCAGACACACCCTGATCTGCAGTGTGCGGGTGAGAGCCCCTGTTTGTCCAGGAGGCCAGATCCTGTCCTCTCTGAGGACACTGTGGTCATGGTGAGTGACTGCCTTGTCCCCTCCCAATGCCCGCCTCCCCCCACCGACTCATTCGGGCGATAATAGAGCCTGAGGGAGTCTTTTCCTTAATGCCATTTCCTCCATTACCCACAGGACGAGAATTGGGCTGGCTAATTAAGTGTGGCATTTTGTTTCAAAATCAGTCATAGACAATAACTAGCTGTGCTGTAGCCCATTTATTTTTGTGTAGATAGATCTGTTTTTCTTCATATTTGACTTTTTAGGATAAATCAGTTCAACTTTTATTTTGAAAATTTTATCTTAATTTATAATGAATATACCCAAGTATGTCTGCCCATTTAAGACAGGACATGAATCTGTTAGACGTTTTGCTGCTTGACACATAAAAATTCTGACATTTCGAGTATTAGGCACAAGGATAACTTGGAATTAACTTCCTTAAAACACTTTTCCTTGTAGAGTGGGGTGGCGGAATCACTTGCCTAAATTTGTAGACGGTCCCTGGCTTCAATGCTCAGATACATTGCTTTAAGCTTTTATAAATGTTAAGAGCAAAATACTACTTAATACCACTTGAACATATTCTCTTTCATTTGGATTTGTGGAAAGTATTAATTTGCAGAGACTATGGTGGCATACTCTGGTTTCGAAGCGCTTTTTGAAGCACAGCCTTCTTGCGAAGTCTCAGTTAATGACTTTTTTTTTTTTCCTGAGATCATCTGGGTCCATTTTGCAGTTGATATTGCCACAGAGTCGATTGTTTCCAGGCGAATATAGATTCCTTGAACAAAACATGGCATGCCTGCTTACCCCTCTGTGAGGAGAGAGGGAGTTGTTTGTGTGCAGGGGTGAATGTACTGCACGAATCACGGTTTCACTGTGATTTTAATGTAAACTGCTCTTTACATTAAAAAGCCATTTATTTATATTCCTATGCTCAGCATATATTTACTACACTATTTGTTTCCACTTATTAACTTTTTCCATTTACAAGAGAAAGTCAGCAGTTCATTTTTTTAAATTAAAAAATAATCCTCTTTCCAAAGATAACCAATTAATAATTCTTGTATATTCTTCCAGCTAAAGAATATGTGTATGCTGCATATATAACTGTATATGCTTAAATAGTTTTTACACAACTGGATTTATAGTTTTAAATTAACTTCTGTTTTCTGAAAGGGTCCTGCCTCCCCATGTTAAAAAAAATGTCTAGATAAATGGGTGGGCAATGGTGGCGCAGTGGCAGAGTTCTCGCCTGCCATGCCAAAGACCCAGTTTCGATTCCTGGTGCCTGCCCATGCAAAAAAATAAAAAATAAAAAGCAAAAGGAAAACAAAGGGGTAGGCAGGGAAAAATAAGTCTCACTTTTACTTCTGACTGTAGTTGGTTTCAGCTACAACCATTATTAGTTCCTTCTGTGCATCTCCGAAGGTATATGTACAAGCTTGTGTGTGTGTGCGCGTGTGCACACGCCCCTGGTACTTGTATACACATACACTTCTTTTTTTAAACAGGTCTTGCTTATACTCTTGACTGCCATAACGTGCTGATTTTTTCTGTCTGAGGTAGATAAAGGCTAGAAATGTCATCGCATAGCCTTACAATAATGTTGTATGATGTCTGCCTTGATAATCAGCCCAGCGCAGATAGAGACAAGGAAAAGAATCTCCCAAACCACCACTCTCCTTCTAAGAAAAATGGTTCACTCTAACATGCTCGCCACATCTGGTGGACTAAGGAGACCTTTGAAAGCAGTTTTCCCTGTCTTCAGAGAGGCCCCCCCATAGGACTGACATAAAGCAATGAGAAGACAGGGTCTGTGGAATTCCTGCTGCTGTGCCCTGCCATTTGGATAAATTAAGAGGTTCATTCTCTGAAGCTGTCAGTCTTCCCTTCCAAGAGCGTTTGGATTTATAAAGGGACAAAAGATTTCCCCATGCTGGTGCACTTGTATTATGTGGGACTTTTTTGTGGCAACTAGTATTAGGCAACTTGTATTTAATACAGGTTTTTATTAAATAGAGTGTGCTGCACTTTTAGAAAACCCACCACCTCCAAAATCCAAAGTTACAAAACAGATAAATTAAGGCACTCTTATTTTCATTGTAGAATGATCTTCATTTTGTTAGGCCATGTACTGAATTGTTTTAAATTGTGAGCCCCTAAGAGATGTTCAAAACGTGATTCCTTTCACTTAGAAGAACTCCCCGACAACTTCTTAAGAATATATCTCTTCCTTTGAGAAAAATGCACAGATAGTACATCAAAAGTCTTCCTGCCCGTTATCACACACCACCCTTCCCTTTTCACTTCAGAGTTCCTTTTTCTTTTCTGAATGAAGCAGGTAAGGGAACTTCTTGTATAAATCACTGGGTTCATGTAGGCAAGTCTTTTACAAAAATTCAAATGGTTGCATGGGAATGTTAATTAAATAATAAATAGATGATAGAAATCATGAAAGGCAAACTTTGCAAAGATCCAGTGAACTTTAAAAGGGGACTTGATTTAAGGATGAAAAGAGAATTAGTGCCAATTTAGAAGTAAGGGTATTTTCTGAATCTTTAGTCATAAATATAGATTAAATGTATAAAGCTTACCTATCCTGTCCAAATAGGTCAGAACAAAACTATATGGATGAGGTTTTCATGAAGGTGCTTTTTATAGTTGTATAAAATAGTGAGGCGTTGGAAATGCCCTAAATGTCCAACAATCAAGGAATGATTAAGTAGATTACAGTACTGTACTCAGAACCATGTTGAGCAGCTGTTAAAAATGGAGTTAACGGTCTTTGCTGGAGCATAGAGCTTCACTTAAGATATTGTATTAAAAAACATGAGATTGGGTGGTGTGACAGTGGCTCAGTGGCAGAATTCTCATCTGCCATGCCAGAGACCCGGGTTCAATTCCTGGTGCCTGCCCATGCAAAAAAAAAAAGCAACAAAAAAAGTGAGATCCCAAATTATATGTATACACTGCATTAAACAGGTGTATAAAAAGCAAGATTGGAAGTAAATGCCCTTAAATAGCTTATTGTCGTTAGGGTGCTGGTATCTCTGGGTAGTGGGTCTCTGATGGCCAAATGTTCTGGATGTAATCACTTTTGAAATGAAAATATAAATATATGTGAAGAAAATAATGTGGTTTTTGCCTGAAAGAGCTTGCCTCTAGTTTTTGGATGCTTTATTTTAGTCCCCACCCCCCCACCCCCATTTGGGCTAGTTAGCAGTTTGGTAGCATTTTCGGAGGATGGCTAGCCTTGTGCATCACTGTCTTATCAGTCAATCAAAGGAACACTGAGGGAAAGCATTGGCCTGCAGCCTCCTACTCTAGGAAAGCTTTTGGAAAGAATAACTTGAAAGTGACCTTTTAAAATGAGGGGGAGGGTAGTCCGGTGGATTAAGAAAGAAAGATACTCCAGATATAAATAACCATGTGGGAAGGAAGGGGAAAGCTGAGAAGGAGAAAGTTCATTTGATCTAGCTGGAGAGAGTAAGTATGGGAAGGAGAGACGATGCATGTTTGAAAACTGGTGAGTGATGGAGACTCCCAAGGCTCACTGTGAACATTTTTACCTTTTATAAGGAAAACAAGAGCTGCTTTGGCAGATGGTCTGGAAAATACATTTTAGGTATTCCCGGTGTGGGGTATGAGTTTGTGCATGGCATGGAGGTTCTGGGAAGCAGACTGCAGGGTTCTGTTTGCAAGGTGATAGTGGCCTCTTTGGGGGGTTTGGGCTTGCAATGAGAAAGGAGGTCTGGATTCCAGACATGCCACAGAGTAAGAAACAGATGCTTTTGCACCAAAGAGGCCAAATCAAACCAAAGAACCTTATCTTGGGCCAGGCTGCAAGAAATGCATTTTCTGTATGCTTCCTTGGATCATTGCTTCTGTTGGTTAAAGAAAAGGAACTTCCTATAGGAATTTCGCAGTACTAAAAAATGCCTGTCATTGACTTCTCCCTGAGTATGTGTTCATATTACAGAAATCAAGTTCATAATAATTCATTTGTAATGAAAAAAACAATAAAAGTATATAGTTTGTAATAAAAAACTCAGTCTCATGTTGGCTGAGCACCTCGTTTGTCTCAGCAGTGTTAAGATGCCGAGAAATAAGTAAGTCCCTGCTCTCAGAGGCATTTATAATTTAACTGGAGTGTTGTGGCATGAAATATATATATATATAAATAAGTACATTTAGAGTCTTGATAGGACGATGCCTGGTGTATTGGTTCTAAAAGGGCTGGGGTTGCCAGAGGGGAACTGTGAGCGATGAATGAATGGTCTGACCCGGTTCAGATTCATCTCTCTTGCTTTCCAGCTTTGTGAGCCCTTTCCGAACCTTAGTTTCTCCAGTTGTACAAGGGGAAGGGTGGTAGTACTTCTCTTGTAGGGTTGCTGTGGAGGTTTGACATGATGAATAATATAAAAAGCCCGTAGCGCAGTGTTTGGCACACAGTAGTTGGTCAGGAGATGGTGACTTTTCTGTTCTTTCAGACCAGGAAGTTCTTTGAGGGCAGGGATTATGTGCTCTTTAACACACGTTCGACCCATCTCAGGTGCTCAGTGAGTATTTATTGAGAAAAGGAATGAACGAATGGCTTGGACTGAGATTTGAAGGGTTGGCAGGATTCAGGTGGAAAGAGGGTTGGAATTCCAAGAATCGAGTTTGAGTCCCACAGGGCCCTTAGGCTTAGTTGAACAGGCATAGACTCTTCAATATATTTGTGCCATAATCATTAAAAAAAAAAACCCATACCCTTATTACCATTGTATTGATTGGGCAATGAGGTCATTAAACTGGAAGGACATTGAGGATTAGGTAGCTTCCCTTTACTGACAGGGGAACTGAGGCCCAGAGAAGAGGCAGCCACAGGGCTGACCAGCCTCTAGCTTCCAGGTCTCCTTTTCGTTGGGTCAGTGGTACTCCTTGACATTCTTCTTGGTAGCTCTTTAAAAAGTTCAGTGTTTAGTCCAACCAGTGTCTGTAAGATTTTGCAGAATTTTGCTCACAGAAAAGAGAGAAGCATCCTGAAAGAGAGAAATGTTGAAGCCCCATTTTCTCCCTAATAAACTTATATCTCCTGACTTTTAGAAAGCAGCCCCATTTTCCAGGTCCCAGGAGCCTGTCCCTGATAGCAGGGCAATTTTCCTGGAGAGGGGCTGGGGTCAGGTCCGGACGCTGGTCAGACCTCCTATATGGAAAGCCTCACGTAGCTGCAACTCAGTTGCTGAAAAAACAAACATGTTACCTTCCTGAACAACAGCGCGGAGCACTTAAGAAGGGGATCTTGCTTGAAGGGGATTACCGGGGCTGAAATACGTGAAATGCAAAGAAAGGAATTTAAAAAGAGCCAGGTGCTTCAATTTGTGCGTATAGGCTGATGAGACTCAGAAGTGTTAAAGAGAAATTCCATTCGGATGACTTGGCAGCTGCAGTAGTTTTTCCCGTTGGGCAGCGGGGAAGGGAGAGGAGGCCTGTTATCCCTGGACCTGTCCAGGCAGTTAGCACTTCCTGTGTTGAGGGATCGTTGTGGCCGGAACACTTGGCACTCAGCCCCGGGTCCTGGGATCACGGGAATTTGCCCCACTGCTTTGAGGAGGTCATTCCAACCTGAGCAAGAGAAGAGAAGCCAGATTATGAGAAAAGCAAAGTCGGTACAGGGCAGGGCTGGGACTTGAGGGTTTGGAGAGTGCAGGCTCTGGGTCAGACTTGCTATTTTACTAGACGATTTAAATGCTTTGGAACTTATAAGTGGGGACCATTTCTAAGGCGAGTTCTTAATTAATGAATCATCTTGGTGTGCTTTAAAGTACTTCCTGGAACCCAGCACAGATCTCCCTGGAGCTGTGATTTTGCAGTCTGCTATACAGAGAGGGGATGTGGGGCTAAACCATAGGGCCTGGTGACTGGCTGGAGGCCAGACCATCCCAGTCTGCTCGGGATTTCTGACCTCTGGTCCCTTCAGAGTGCTTACCAGGGGAGTGTTATATATACCATATATCTCTGGGCTGATAAGTATAACTCATTAAAGTTGGAGCTCAGTGTGGGTTGGTGTGGTAGTTAGATTCAGTTGTCAACTTGGCCAGGTGAAGGTGCCTAGTTGTATTGTTGTGGACATGAACCAATGGCATATGAACCTCATGTGTTGCTGATTACATCTGCACTTGGCTAGGAGGCGTGCCTACTGCAATGAATGACGTTTGACTTAATTGGCTGGTGCTTAAATGAGAGAGGTCAACATAGTACAGCCCAAGCAGCTCAGCATACCTCATCTCAGCACTCAGCAGCTCAGCCCAGGCCTTTGGAGCTGCAGAAAGGAATCACCCTAGGGAAAGTTGTTGGAACCCAGAGGCCTGGAGAGAAGGCCAGCAGAGATCGCCCTGTGCCTTCCCACATCAGAAAGAACCTCAGTTGAAAGTTAGCTGCCTTTCCTCTGAAGAACTAACAAAATAAATCCCCTTTTATTAAAAGCCAATCTGTCTCTGGTGTGTTGCATTCCAGCAGCTAGCAAACTAGAACAGTTGGTAAGCTTGCACCTGGCTAGAGAGTCCCAACGGGTTACAATTGGGTGGGATGAAATGATTAAAACATGGATCCCTTTATTAACCCAGGGATAGGGAGGGTGATGTGTGCTGGATCCGGGGTAATGCGTCCTACTTATTTGTAGGTGTGTGTGTGTGTCTGTCACATCATTCATTTGGACTACAGGTAGCTGTTCAGACATTTCCTGAGCTAGAAGCATGTCGCATACCATCTTCACTAATAATTGCTTCTGTTTATTGAGCTCTTATTGGGTGTCAGGGACTGTGTTAAGTGCTTTCCATGTATTATTTCATTGGATCGTCAAAACCATCCATGAAGTGGGTATTTTTTTTTCATTGTAAATGCATTTTTTTCTTTCTCTTTATTAGAGAAGGTGTGGATTTAAAGGACAATCACGTGTAAAATACAGAGTTCCCTTATACCACCCTATCATTAACACCTTGCATTGGTGTGGAACATTTGTTACAATTGATGAAAGCACATTTTTATAATTGTACTATTAACTATAGCCCATGGTTTAACTTCGGGTTCACTGGTAAATGCAATTTTGGTGCCAGTTCTTTCTAGGTAAAATTATCTGGAAAGTGGGTCAAAGTGAACAGGGCTTTCAGCTCTGTCATCTGATGGCCAGTGAATGTGATACATTCTTGGGTTCTCCTCCATTCACTATTTGAGGAGAGGGGGAAGACTTGGTTGGCTCCTGCCACCTGCATCTGGAAGTCTGCAATCCCTCACCTCTCCTCTCCAGCCAGGCCTGAGTCCGAAGGCCCGGGTCCCAGACACCACCTCTGGTGCTCGGGCTGCCGTTTCTGTTTGGCTAGTCAGGAGTCTCTCTGTAGGCATGCAGTGTTCCTCACGTGTTCTCCTCCACTGAATTGATAAAAGCTTTCTGAGGTGGGTACTTATTATTGTCCTCATTTATACATGAGGACACTAATCCTTGGAGAGGTTAAGTAATTTGCTCAAGGTGTCATCAGTGGGTGGGTCATGGAATCACCAACTGAGATAGAAAAAAATGGGAGGGGGTTGATTCATGGGGTTGTTGAGGGGAAGTAAACACAGGTGGGGACAGACAGCTGTCAGTCCTTTGACTAAAGTTCTGTGGAGAGGTCGGTTCCCACCAGGGACATCTGGAGTCATCATTGCATAGACACTGTTTGCTGATGGGCGAGAGTCCCAGAGACCCTCTGCGAGGAAAGGGAAGGGGGAGGAGAGTCCTGGGGAGCAGCAGCATGTAGCAGGGTGAGTGGGGTGGGAGGAGACAGGAGCCTGGGAACGACAACAAAGGAATGGAAAGGGGGTGCGAGTGGTGGTCACAGAGCCCAAGGGAGGAAAGTACTTCTGAGAAAGCAATGGAATAGAACAGGAAATATAAGAAAGATTTGAGAACTATCACTTGGGTGTATCAGTTTGGGGAGTGCTAGACATTGTCATTGGTTAATGATAAGATTTAACATTCTGCAGCATTTACTGTAGACAGGGAACAACACTGCAATCTTCACACAGCAGCACCCATGGGGTATCTATAGTTATTATCCCCATTCAACAGATGAGGAAACCGAGGCCTAGAGCAGTGAAGTAAGTACCCTACCCAACGTCATGAAGCAAATGGCATCTCTGGGGCACCAACCCTGATCTGTCTGACTCCGGCCCCCACGGTTTGACCTAAATATTTCTGCAGTCCCCAGCTTCCCACTGTCCTTTCCGTCTCAGTCGTGAGTCTTTCAGACCACAGGCAGCAATAGTGATGGCAAATTGTGGCAAATTCTGCATTCCAGCGTACTGAGGTCAGTGACGTGTGTGAGCCACGTGGAACCAATTTTGGGGGCTCAGCCTCTGACCCACTCAGCGCTCCTTCTGTCTGCGCTCTGGGAATAGAGGACCCTTCACTTCCTGGGTGCTCTCCTGGCTGTTGGGTGGGCTCTACCTGTTGTTTCTGGCTTCCCATCAGTTTCTGCTCTTTTGGCCATTTCAGCAAAGAATCCGTGGGACTCCAGGCGAGGGCAGAGTAGACGGGCTCCTGTTGTCCATCCCTCTGGGCCAAGACTTGGCTTTAACTCGAGGAATGCCGGCTCCCACCCCCAGCCTTGTCCAGATTCTTGCCTGAGGTTTTACTGCTTTCGTTTACTTCCATACATGGAAGTAGCTTTGCCAGCCTCTGCCGGTGCAGCCGCTGTAGCAGGAGGTTTGTTTTCCTACAGCTGACAGACACCCTCCCTGGCTCACATTTTTTAAATGTATTTATTGAAAAAGACCCATGGATTTTAACCACACATGCCTACAAAAAGAGCTCTTGCGCATCTCAACAGAGAGGATAGGCAGCAGAAATTGCAATCCAGTCAGTCCCTGTACGATGTGGTTACAATGCTTATGTTCCACTTCATGATTGTTTGTTAGAAAGTTTTAATGATGTTAGTGATAAGTGCTTAATTCTTAAAATAGGTAAACAAACTTTTTCCTGGAGGAGAAACATTCTGTAAACGTGTGTGTGTGTCAACATATGTACACATCCATAAACTTTTCTCATTGATTTGAAAAAAATAAAATCCAAAAGGATACAAGCCAAATTGTAGTAGTGTTTTGATGAAACGAGCTGGTAAAATCAACTTCACTTTAGTTACCTGATGCTCACAGAGGGAATCAGAACAGGTGTAGGCTTTGAAATTGCTAAGAAGCGAAGGATTTCTTTGGTCCGCTCAGGGAAATGCTTTTCGTAATGTACAGTACGAGGAGTCTACCCACTGTCTGTTTGCTTTTTTCATAAATGATTGAGTATTGGTCCTTGTAGAAGTTAGATTTCTAGAAATTAAAATTTGGCAACAGTAGTGGTTTTTTTCCCAAAAAGTGTTACCGGGCAAAGGTGGCGGATCCTTTGCCTATGTGCTCAATAACCGGCTCCTGGAGGTTTCAGAGAGAGAAATCTTTCTCCTTGAACTGTGGTGATTCTGATAGTTTTGTTTTGTTTTTTGTTTTCGTATGCTGTATGGCGGGGATCACATTTTATTATTTTTTCCATGTGAGTATCTCCTTATTGCAGTACCATTTTGCTGAATTTTTGTTTCTTTGGTTTTTCATTTGTTTGCTTGTTTGTTTGTTTAGGAAGTGCATGGGCTGGGAATTGAATTGGGGTCTCCTGCATGGCAGATGAGATTTCTACTGCTGAACTGCCCTTGCACCCTGATTCTGATAGGTTTTTTTTTACTTTTTAAAATTTAAATATATTTATTTTTTATTTATGGTACGTAACCACATACAAACACAAACATTCTTATTATATCATTCCGTTCATTATATAATCAGTAACTCACACTGTCATCACAGTTGTATATTCATCATCATCATTTCTTAGAACATCTACATCAATTCAGAAAAAGCAATAAAAAAAGAGAAAGAAATTCATACGTACCTTACCCCCTACCCCTCCCCTTCACCAATCACCAGCATTTCAGTCTACTAAATTTATTTTAACATTTGTTCTCCCTATTATTTATTTTTAATCCATATGTTTTACTTGTCCATCGATAAGGTAGACAAAAGGAGCATCAGACACAAGGCTCTCACAACCACACAGTCACACTGCGACAGCCATATCGTCATACAATTATCTTCAAGAAAATGGCTACTGGAGCACAGCTCCACACTTTCAGGCAGTTTCCTCCAGCCTCTCCATTACACCTTAACTAAACAGGTGATATCTATTTAATGCGTAAGAATAACCTCCAGGATAACCTCTCGACTCTGTTTGGAATCTCTCAGCCATTGACACTTTATTTTGTCTCATTTCACTCTTCCCCCTTTTGGTTGAGAAGATTTTCTCAATCCCTTGATGCTGAGTTGCAGCTTATTCTAGTATTTCTGTCTCACGTTGCCAGGAAGGTCCATGCCCCCGGGCGTCATGTCCCACGTAGAGAAAGGGAGGGCAGTGAGTTTACTTGCTGTGTCAGCCTAGAGAGAGAGGCCACATCTGAGCAACGAAAGAGGTTCTCTTGGGGGTGACTCTTAGGCCTAATTTTAAGTAGGATTAGCCTATCCTTTGCGGGCTAAATTTCATATGAACAAACCCTAAGATTGGAGGCTTGGCCTGTTGATTTGGCTGTCCCCACTGCCTGTCGATTCTGATAGTTTTAAAATAATAAAAGATGGGTAGGTTTTAGGTTAATAAGCACAATGGCTCCCGATGATGTAATAGAGGGATCTAATTATTGGGCATGTGCAGATTGATTTCATGCTTAGGCATGGGGCATATAAAAGAAAATGGCGGCCTTAATATGATGATGGATGTGGTTTTTAGTATTATAATGAGGTATAGGCAATTTGTAGGTTCAAGTCTAAGCAACTGTGCATGTCAGGTGGGCCCATTTTGGTTAGATCCAGCTTGGTTATCAAGAGAATGTTGCACTTGGGGTAGGTTAGTTTTGGGCTGACCCAAGACCCTTCATTAATAACCATTAGTTAGGGTCTATCTTTAATGATCATAAGACTCTAAAGTAAAAATAAACAAAACCCAACCATATAAAATGGGTACAAGTGAAGGTTAGTCACAAGGTTTCTCCGCCCACAAGTGATTTCTTGCGGAGCCATCTTCACTGGTTTGTAGTTGATCTTGTTCATCTCATAATTTTCTGGTCTTTCTGTGCCAGATTCTTTCCCGTTTCGACCCGTTCTGTTTCCTGCTACCGTCTCGGGTGCAGGTCTTTGAACATTTTGCCAGGTTTTCTTTGTAATCTGCCTGACATCTAATTAATGGCGTTCTCTGAGATTTGCTACAGTGGAATCTGAGTTATTTTAAAGCTGTAATTCACTCTTTTAAATTCTGGAAACATGTGACAAAAACTCTGGCGCTGCTTTTAAGGACTGAAGGAGGGCTGGAAAGACTTCTGCTAGCCTGACAGTTTGCCCTCCACCCCAAACACCAGATACAGCTCCTGCCTGGAAAAGATCTTAAAAATAAAATCAAACCTTCTAGTCCTTTCTTATCATGATTTATATTTGAGCTTAAAATAGCGAACCTTAAACTTCTTGATCTCTGTACCCTCTCCCTTTCCCCACTGATCCCTTTCTTTAATTGTTTGAAAAGATTTTGAAATTCTTCTTTGATTCTTTCCCGCTTGGGGGGCAGGAGCAGGGAGGGAAAGGGTGAGCCTTTATAGCTGCAGTCTGCGGTGTGAAGCTGGATTCCTTCTTTGCTCTTTTGCTAGTTAAAAGATTCCCTGCTGTGACAGATGGATGTGTATTCAGAGGACATTGAAGTTGTAAGGTGGATGGAACTGCCTTCTGAGTTAAAGGGCTCCTTTTAAGCAACTTTTAAAAAAAGCGATTTCTTAAGCATCAGGCTGTCATCAACGTGCTAATTGTTTTACCTCCAAGCGGGACCTATACTTGGAGCAAATTTCTTCTGGCTGCCTCAGAATTATCCCCCCAGAAGCTGCTGGCTAAATGGCTGTTATCACGAGGCGTGGGGCGTGAGTGGGCCAAGGGGTGGGTCATGTGTGTGTGCCCAGCCCCTGCCCCAGCCTGCAAGCCTTGGTTGAGTCCAGAAGCTCGCCAGGGGGTAGAGGCGCTCACTTGGCAGCCCCAGCTCCAGATCAAGGAGGGGAGCTGGGACCATCGCCAAGGAGGCCAGTGGAGGGAAGAGGAGGCTCATTCCGCTGCTCTGGCTGTTTCCTCACCATCCGATGTGTGAATTTGATATTATGGCACGGAATACAGTTCTCAAAGCACAGGAGGGAGAGGCAGGGGCTGGCGTTGTGACTCTGTTCGGTGATGATTTTCAACACTGGCTGATACTCAGAGTCACCTGGGAAGCTATTTATTTATTTATTTATTTTTGGTGGGGGGTGCGGTGCATGGTCTGGGAATGGAACCCGGGTCTCCTGCATGGCAGGTGGGCAGTCTTCCACTGAACCACCCGTGCACCCTGGGGGGTTTTTACAAATACAGATTCACAGGTCTCCCTGGAGGATGCTGTTCATTGGGGGGTAGGGGGCACTGATTAATCCTGAAAACCACCTGGGGTGGAGGGATGAGCTGTGGGGCCTGGAGCCTGCCTCTCAGCATCTGGGAAGTGGTGGGTCCCCCCTTGATGAGCTCTAAGGGTCCTCTGACCTCTTGTCAATGTGCTGTTAAAATCTGCACCGTACTCAGGTGTCTGGTGCTTCGTGATCTGGAATGAGGCACACCAGTGAGGAGGAAGCTAAGTGCAAATAATCCTAATAAAAATATAAAGTACGATTTTCTTTCATTGATTGTGCACTTCGCCAGGTCCTGTGTTCATCTCACCCCCACAGGACCCTCTGAGGGAGGCACTCCTGGACTGCCAGAGTTGAAACACCAGAGATGGACTGGCTTTTAATAAAAGGGGATTTATTTAGTTAAAAAACGTATAGTTCTTCAGAGGAAAGGCAGCTGAATTTCAGCTGAGGTTCTTTCTTACATGGGAAGGCACAGGGTGATCTCTGCTGGCCTTCTCTCCAGGCCTCTGGGTTCCAACAGCTTTCCCCAGGGTGACTTCTTTCTGCATCTCCAAAGGCCTGGGCTGAGCTGCGAGTGCTGAGACGAGGTATGCTGAGCTGCTTGGGCTGTGCTATGTTGAGTTGTCTCATTTAAGCACCAGCCAGTTAAATCAAACATCGTTCATTGCAGCAGGCATGCCTCCTAGCCAACGGCAGATTTAATGAGCAACAGATGAGCTTCAAATGCCAGTGGCTCATGTCCACAGTAACAAAACTAGGCACCTTCACCTGGCCAAGTTGACGACTGAACCTAACTACTACGCAGAACCTGCCAGGGGCAGTGCCCTTAACCGCTGCAAGAGAATGCTGTCCTCTAAGAGGCGTCTTCAGTGAGCCAGGCACTGCCTTAGAGGTACTTCATACAGGCTGCCTCTTTTTAATCTCACAAGAACCCTAGCAGATAGGCTTTATCATCCCCATTTCACAGATGGGAAACTGAGGCCCAGAGAGATTGACACATGCCCACAGAGCTAGTAAGGGGCAGAATCACCTGGTCAGTTGTCTTCCTTCCAGAGCCTATAAGTTTTTCTCTGTGCCCCACCCTGTCTGATGGGGAGCATGGTGGTAGGTACATTTTGGATGCAGATATGGCCTCCGTCTTTTGGCAGGAATTTCTCAGCCAGGACCTTACTGAGGATAAGGCAAGCTCAGAACTTGAGCACGTCAGCTGCACTCTTGGAAAAGGGAGCATTCAGGGAAGTGGTTTAAAAACCTCAGTCTGCAGAAGGTGGCCTTTTTGAACTTTCAAGCACCTCAACTCTACCAATCCCCTTGTCTTCTTCTAGTCAAGCCCATTCCCCCAACACACACACAACCTCTCTTCTCCACCTCCCCACCCCAGGGAAGAGTGTCTCTCGCAGAGAAAGAGACCTTGAAGCCCTAACAGTGTGGGAACTTCAGCCAAGGTCCCAAGACCCCAAGGACATTTCCAGCCTGTGGTTTGCTGATCTGACCTGAAGGCTCCTCCCTATCGACTAATAATCTCTGAACGATGAGATTTTCTGTGAAAGGGCAGAACTGACAAGATTCTAGAGAAATGAGGTTAAAAGAAAAAAAGGTGGCAGCAAGTGGGAGAGGGGAGCCACAGAGGCCCTGCTGGTGGAAAAGTGTGGGGCAGCCGGGGTGACCTGCTGCTCCAGTGGTCTGCTTTTAGGCAATTTCACTGGACCCCTCTCCAATTATTATATTGGGGTGAAAGAGAGGAAAACAACCCTACCCTAATATCCTGAACTTTCAGTGTTTAATTTCTAACTCTATCTGGAAAACCCTTATCTGTTGTTTCCCCAAGCTTCCTTTAAAGTCCCACTTGGAATTGTTGGGCTGTGATAGGGTGACAGTTCGGATGCCTGCTGAGCCATGACTGTGTGACGCACTGGAGTAATTTCTACGTAGACCTTCCACATGTGCTTATTGAACATGTAGAAATAATTGTCTCTTCCATGAGAAACGTGCCCCCTTCCCATTTTCCTGGAACCCTTCATCCCTTTTAGTGTATCTTATTTTTTTTTAAACTTTTGATAGGAACTTATGAGTAAAAAATAATTTCCTTTTGTCTTGTCTCTGTGCCGTGTAAGCCAGCTGTGTACATGTAATGCTAAATGGGGAGGGACACTGGCCTCAGTGTCAGGGAGTGTTTGAGCGGTGGGTCGGGAGCAAAATGGTGACAGCTTCATTTCAAAGGAGCAGCCGTGCTGGAATGCACACCCAGTTTGTTGAATCTTCCAGAATTGTGAAATCTCCCGATTTCTAAGTGTTGGCTAATTCAAGCTTAAATCATTACGTGAGCCAAACAATACGCCGAGGGCCCGATTTGGCCCTTGGGTGGGCTCTCTGTGATTTCAGCTTTAGGGGTAGACCCAGCGCAACACCTGCCACCATTGCTGATTGTGCACGGCCAGCCGTGGGCATCTGGGAGCACCTCCGGTGAGTTCTGGGCAGTTTGGCCCCAGGGGAGCATTCAGGAGTCTTGGTGCATGGTCTCCAGTGAAGTTGTGGCCTTGCTTACAGAAAAAAAAGGTCCTTCTTGGATTGGGGAAGCAATAAAGAATGAGAGAAGATGGCACCCACCATGTGGGACGGAGTGGAAGGAGTCAGAAAGTAAGCCTCGGCCCCTAGGACTTGCCTTGGGCCTGGCAGATAGGGGTGAAAGAAGATTTGGCGGAGATTTCCTGATGTGAGCTCAGAAGTGGTGGGAATGGCAGCCATGGCTCACCTGTGTACATTGCACTTCATCATTTTCAATGGGCTTTCCCAGTGTTTGTTCTAGACAACAATATTGCAAGGTGAGGAAACTCATGTTTATAGCTTGGGAGGAAGAAATGTATGGGGGGTGGAGGGTAAGGGCTGGACACCATCTTTACATACTCTGTCTCTAGATCGTTCTCAAAACAATTCCATGAGGTAGGTGATGTCAACCCCAGTGATCAAGTGAGGAAATTGAGGCCCAGGGAAGTAAAGTGACTTACCCAAGCTGGGCAGACTATGCACGGGATAGAGGTGGGATTCGGGTCTGGTCTCTTTGCAAAACTCAGCCTCTTCTGCCCCAGTGATCTGGATCCCGCAGCAGTGAAAGGCAGACCTGAGACATGAACCCAGGTGCTGAGAGGGCCTAGGGTGGAGGGTGGTGTTAGGAGTTTGCACTGAGGCTGGGATTGGATTATAGAGAGTCTTGAAAGCAGGCAAGAAAATGTTTGCTGAATGTAGGATATCTGAGCAGCCATGAAATGGTTTTGAACAGAGAAATGAGATGATGATCTTGGCATTTAGGGAAAATGCTTCTGGTACAATTTTATTGGATGAACTGGAGGAAAGACTGGCCTGGGAGGCTAATGAAAGGGGGTGGTCCAGGTGGTGACAGGGCGGGGCTTATGGTGAGGGCAGGACTGCAGGCTGGAGAAGCTGCTTTCCGCCCAGTGAGGGGAGTGCCGGGGCGATTTGGAACCAGGCGCTGTCACGGTGAGGCTCACTGCATATTAATTCTGAGGCAGCTGTTCTAGAGTTCTTCTCTGGTGGGCCCTTGGGGCACCTGACTACATTTTAGAAAAGTCCCTTTCCATTTTGCACCCAATTTTCTCTTCTCATCATGTTTCACAGTTGGTAGATGGTTTGTTATTGCTGGTTTTTAAGTTTCCCCCAGTGCAGCCCTCACCTGTAACACTGAACACATCGGCCACAATTTTTAAAAATTTGACCTCTGTCCAGACTTTTCTGAATTTTTCTATTTGTTTCATTTCTAAGAGTGAGAAATATAGGAACTCACTAGGAATCCCCAAACAGAACTTGGTGTTTTTGAAGCGGAAACGAGGGAGGGGGTTTGCTTGCCTTCCCACTCCCGGCCCTCACCCCACTAACAGACTTGCTGGCAGAGGGACTTTTTCAGAACTAGATTTTTTTTTTTTTTTTTTTGCCAGAGATGAGATGAAAGAAAAAAGCTCTGGTCACTTTTAGGTATTTCAAACAAATAAACAAATGCTGCTCCCCACCAGGTCTGCCATACTTTGGGCCCTTTGCCATCTGTTCAGCAGATGGAACCTTCCTATTGCTCAAAAGGTGATTGTTAAAGCAAAGTTAACAGGTAAGAGAAACCCCCACGTTTGAACTCGGCCTTTGCAGCTGATAGCTGATGGGAAAATAACTTTCTTTGGAAGAAGTGTTCCTATAGGGAGTCTCTGTAAACTTTGCAAGTCAGAAGTGTATCTCATCTGCTTGAAGTTTGGAGGCAAGATGGAAGAGACAGGAACACTTAATATTCCAAGCTTTCCTTATGGAAATTTAAGCAAGTTATATAGCAGTTAATTTTTTTATTTGTTTTAGGGGGAAAGTTGTTGAGCTAAATGATTTTATTTTTTATTTTTTTGTGTGCTGTATAGTGGGGTCACATTGCATTATTTTTCCATGCGAATATCCCATTATTGCAGCACCATTTGTTGAATTTTTGTTTGTTTTTTGGAAAGTGCATGGAGCTAAATGATGTTTTAAAAAAGGTCTCTTCCAACGCCGCGATTTACGAATCTCTGATTTCCTTTAGAAACTTTTTTCTGTCCATAAAATGGGACCCGCAGTTATGAATTCTTTGGGGGAAATTAATTTAAATTTGGTTAAAAGCATTCTGTTGAAGAAGGATATATGATTAAATTACAAGGTGTTACTTATTTTCAGTGTCTGAAGGCTGGAGGAAGTAATTTAGAGAGTACACAAGGTGTGGAGAGTAGATCTTGTAGGGGGCAGTAGTCTTTCTCCCCGCCACTGGTGATCTCTGCACCCTCAGAATGAAAGGTCTGTGTGGAGCCTCCATTTCCCCTGGTGACCGTTCTGTGGAGTCGCTGAACTTGGACGGTTAATACTAGTGCTGGGAGTCAGTTATTCCTTATTCACAGGGTAACTTCATGCAGGACAAGTACTTCTGTGGAGTACAGGTAAGAGAAACCCCCACGTTTGAACTTGGCCTTTGCAGCTGATAGCTGATGGGAAAATAACTCTCTTTGGAAGAAGTGTTCCTATAGGGAGTCTCTGTAAACTTTGCAAGTCAGAAGTGTATCTCATCTGCTTGAAGTTTGGAGGTAAAATGGAAGAGACAGGAACACTTAATATTCCAAGTTTTCCTTATGGAAATTTAAGCAAATTATATAGCATTTAATTTTTTTTTTTTCCGTGGAGAGACTTAAAAATTCACAAGTATTTTAGGCAAGAGAGAATTATGATGCCCGAGCTGGAGGTAACTCTAATAGTTACCTTTAGAGGTTGAAGGTTACTCTAAAATGGAAAGGAAGAGAAGATGGGGCCTAGCACCCGCTCGGCCGTCACAGGTGGTGAGTCCGTGGCTGTGCAGTGAGATCTTGGTTTTTTTTAAGGGTTCTCGAAAGCCTGCTGGGGTTGTGGTAAAATGAGGCCAGCTGTAAGGTGCCAGTCGGAATGAAGGGAGACTTGTCTGGGCAGATGTCTTCATAATGGGGTTGCCTCTGACCTCAGCCTGTTTTGTTTTGTTTTTTGCAGACCTATTGTTGACTTTTGAAGTTGTCCGTGGTTCTTTCTCTTCTTTTTTTAAAATAACATTTATTGGGATTTTTTTCTCTTTTAAAAGTAATAGAGAATGAGCGTTTCTAACTTTGTATAGTTTAAGATAATACCTGGAAACATCCTAGAGTAAGTTTGGCAGTTAACCAAAAAATATTGGCAAAGTCCCTTGAGGGACAGGAGGAAAAATATGAAACTATTAAGTTTTACCACAGGGGAAACCCCTGATACTGTCTCAAAATATTAGGGACCCCCCAGTCAGTAGGCCAAGCCCTTGATCTTTTTTTTTGGAAGTAAAGTAATTTTATAACGAATAAAGAGCACAGTTTATGTATGAACTTAAATCTAAGTTAATAGTTATTGTTCAAAAAACATTCCTGTGAGATTTGAAATATATGAAAAACAAGGAAAAAAGAACAAATGATACAAATAGAAAACAAATCAAAAAGGGTCAATTTATATACAAATATATCAATATTATATTAAATTTACAAATATTGAGATACTAAATTAAAACACACAACACTCTATACTACTTATAAAATATATTTAATGAAAGAACACATAAATATTGATTATTACAGATGCAAAATGAGGTCATGCCATGCAAACACCAAAAGAAATCTGATATAATTTTACCAATATCAGATAAAGCAGAACTGAATGCAAAAATTAGTACTAGAGTTAAAGTAATCAATTCCATTTTGATGGCATTCCTGTTAAATAGGAAAACATAAGGTAGGTTCCATATAAAGTAAAATCAGAGGTAAATAGACAAATCCATAATAATCATAATGGAATATTTTGATACGACTTTTACAATAAATAAAATACATATTTAAAAAAACCAGTAAATATATAGAATAATTTGAAATATATGTAAGCAACCCTGTCAACTATAACAACATACATTCTTTTCAAGGGCACATTTTGCATATACCAAAACATATATAGCCTAAGTGCCAGGTGTCAATAAATTTCAAAGAACTGAAATCATATGGCATATATTCTCTAACACAGTGCAAATTAGTAAAAGAAGAATAATTAGTGCATCCTCAAATGGTTTGAAGTGAAAACAGTTTACTTTTTGTAAAATACAATCTTATTGAGATCTATTCACACAGCATATAGTCCATCCAAAGTATACAATTGAAGGCTCACAGTTTCATCCCTAGTTTATCACTACATTCAGTTTTTTTAATCACCGCATAATTGTGTATTCATCACCATGATCATTTTTGGAACTTTTGTATCACTCCAGAAAAAGAAATAAAAAGAAAAAATCCAGACATCCCATCCCCCTTACCCCTCCCTCCCATTGACCACTAGTATTGCAATCTACCCAATTTTTTTTAATCCCTTACCCCCTCCCCATTTTTAAATTATTTTTGTCCTTATTTTTTACGCATCTGCTCCCTAGATAAAGGGAGCATCAGACACAAGGTTTTCACAATCACACAGTCACATTGTAAAAGCTATATAGGTATATAATCATCTTCAAGAATCAAAGCTACTGATAGTTCAACGATTTCAGGTATTTCCCTCTAGCCACTTCAATACACAGTGAACTAAAAAGGGATATCTGTATAATGCATAAGAATAGCCTCCAGGATAACCTCTTGACTCTGGTTGAAATTTCTCAGCCTCTGAAATAGTTTTTTTGGTCTGGCTCTCTCTTCCTCCTTTTGGTCAAGACGGCTTTTTCAGTCCCATGATGCCAAGCCCCAGCTCATCCCTGGGAGTCATGTCCCACGTTACCAGGGAGAATTAACGCCCTGGGAGCAGCCCTTGATTTTGAGGCTTGCTCTTGTGAAGCTTATTCCTGTAACAGGGAAGCTAGCCTGCCTATATTTATGCCTAAGAGTGACTTCCAGGGAACCTCTTTTGTAGCTCAGATGTGGCCTCTCTCTCTTTAAGCCCAACTCTGCAAGGAAAATCATTGCCCTCCCCTGCATGGGACAAGACGTCTAGGGGTTAGAGTCTCCAACAGGGGACATGACTCCCAGGGATGAGTCTGAACTTGGCACCTTGGGAATGACAATGCATTCCTGACTGAATGGGGGAAAGCACTGTGACAGAATAAGGTGTCAATGGCTGAGAGAGTTCACATAGAGTCAAGAGGCTATTCTGGAGGCCACTCTTAAGCATGCCTCAACCAGATATTGCTAATTACCATGGTTTGCCAACCCCCAACCAACACCATTCCTGTTAACCTTAAAAAAACACCTAGGTCTCTGTCTGAGATTTTACAAAAATTTCACGTACTAAGATTGCTTTCCAGGAACCCGGAGGGGCCAGCTTCTCCAAGAATGTCAACCAATTCCATCCCCTTAGTCCACACTCCTTTTTATTTTTTTTTATTTTTTTTATTTTTTTTTTTTTTAAAGGAAAGACAGAGAGAAGGAAGGAAGGATAGAAGGAAGGAAGGAAGGAAGAAAGGGAAACATTTCCAAACATTTTCTTGCTTTATTGTATTTTGTTTTTCCGTTTTTGTTACATGGGCTGGGGCCGGGAATCGAACCGAGGTCCTCCGGCATAGCAGGCAAGCACTTTGCCCGCTGAGCCACCGCGGCCCACCCCCACACTCCTTTTTAACATGATCAAGTTAGAATGGGCATAGCCCTAAAATCCCTAAAGACTGGGAGAAGGAACAAAGGAGAAGGAAGAGTTGTCATTATATTGATATTTCTTTTAGTCTCCAGTGTCTTGGAGCAGCTAGAAGGAAAACCCTGAAATTATGGAACTGTAATCCATACCAAACTTTGAAATCTGTTCTCCAACTACTTGTTAAAATGTACTTTGAAATGTATTGCTTTTTTTTGTATATATATTATATTTCACAATAAAAGATGTTTAAAAATGCAATGGCCTTTTTATTTTCCTTATAATGTTTTATTTGATTTAACTTTTTATCTTTTGTCTGCCCCCCCCCCCCTTTTTTATAACATTTTGGAATAAAAACAAACGTACATTTTCCAAATTTTTCTTTTGTTTCTAGTGGTCTGTGCTTTGTATATTAAATGGAATAATTTGCCATTGTGTTGCACAATATGTCTGGCAGCTTCATAGCATGTATTGTTTGCTCCTCCTTGGATAAAGAAAGTTTTGTCAGATCATATATTTACCCATAGACAGGGCGTGCACTTTCTACTTGGTTTCCTAACCTCTGTCTGCCTTGTCGACAGGATTCAAGACAGGATCTCTTTTCATGTCTTGAGTTGGTTGATAGGAATTTACCTCACTAGTTCAGCTCTTCAGTTTCCTGGTGGATACATAGGCATTTCTAATCGGGAAGTTCTCTGTTCTCTTTCTTCTCTGTTAGAGCTGCTGAGTCGGAGCTGACTTTTTCTGCTTGAGGCTTTTTCTTTGGCTCAGCCTTCATGTCCAGTGTAGCTGTGTGTGTGGTCAGTCTGTCTGTCACATGGGGCACACCCCAGCCGCCTTGCTGTAGATGCCACACCTTGGACAGTCTTTTCTGCCCGTCCCAGGCTTTTCAAATACTGTTTTCTAGAACTCACACACTGTGTTACTGCCAGTGGAAAGGCTGCTGCTTCTCAGGCTACTCTTGTCCTCCAAAACTCACCCTCCAAATAAGGTGGCGTCAGAGGGTTTCCACCAGGGTCTCTTCACTTAACCTATAGAAAGTGCCGCTGCTCAGAGAAACTGCAAGACTGGCCTCGATGGACTTTTTAATCTGGTCCTCACTGCACTGTTTATATCTAGGCGTGATACCGTTTCCTTCTTTCTTGTCCCTATACCGAGTGTAAATCTCCTGGGTTGTTGTTCAGTGAAGAAAGACCAACCCATAAACTGGCTTGGATCCCTTTTTTTCCACTGGGTGCAACATTTTTCTTCCCTTGCTAGCCTGCCCCTGGGTGCTGCCATGGGTTGTATGATTTCAAAGTCATTCCCCCAGAGGTGTCTCTCCTTAAACTAAAACTAAAATGAAAGACTTTTCTGAGCTCTTTAAAAGATGATAATAATAATAATAAAACGCCCTATGAATTCTCTGCTTTTCCTGTTGTTCCTAGCCTCTCTCTGACAGCATGACCTGTTCTGGGCTGCCAGCCCTGATTCCTTTGATGTCTGTCTCCAGGATACCTCCCTGGAATCTGTACAGAGAAGAGTGAAATTGTCTGGTGTGTTGTGTCTGTGTGTCAGGGGTGGGAAGAAGGAGGCCCCAGTAACTTTGTGTACTTGTTCTGAAGGAAATGAGACACAACTGACAATAAAACAATTCTGTACACCGTCTTCTCAATTATGGGGACTATTTCAGTCTTTCCTTTCGTCACAACCCCACCACCACCCTGCAAGTTTTTCCCTAAACTTCTACTTGAGTATTCATTGTGTCTTGATCAAAGCAGCTTGTAGGTCAGTGTTCGAACTTGCTTCCTTCTCTCCTCTAGGGCTGTTTCCCTTCTTTGGATCACTTGGGTTCTTATTTTTTGCCGTGTCTCTCCCCAGCCCTGTTTTTCCCTCAGAGAACAATTTTTTTCTTTTCTTATTATGGCAGATTTCAAATATATATAAAAATAGAATAATATCATGAACCCCTATATAGCCATCATCGACTTTACCAATTAATAACTCAGTGCCAATCTTGTTTCATCTATACTCTTCCCCCATTTTTACCTTCCTCATTCATTATTGCAAAGGAAATCCCAGATATCATATAATTTTATCCATAAATACTTAAATGTATATCTGTCAAAGGTAAAGATTTGAAAACTAGCCAATAAGTATCATCCCTTAATGGCATCAAGTATCTAATCAGTGTTCAGATATCCAGTGATCTCACTTTATATATATATATATATAATATATACATATTTGTATCTGCTTTTGAGATTGAATTACATGTATATCTCAATCTCAGACTTTCACTGAAGTGTTTAGCCACAGGTCTAGAGAGCTCTCATTAAATGTAACGTACCTGTCACACTGAGCTCGCGAGGGGAATTCAGAGAAGGCAGTCAGTCCATCTGCGGTCTTTGGCCAGCTGGTGGCCAGCCCCATGTTGGGAACCGCCCCCCAGCCAGGCTGCCCCACGGCTGGACCTCTGGATGTTAGTTCCTTCTTCCCTTCTGGGCTGGGCCTACTAGAGGCCGTGGAGAGTTTTCACATCATCTCTGAATCTCTGGGGGTCACAACAAATTTTGTTAAATATGTTCTTTTAAACTATCGTATGGTTAAAATGTCATTTTCTTTTCTTATTTCAGAAACTTATGTAGCACTCACTGTGTAGGAGGCTCTGTTCTAAGTGCTTATAAATATTTGCTCATTTGATTCTCATAACAGCCCTAATGATTAGCCTTATTTACCAGAGGTCAAGGATTATTTTCTCTTTTATGTCAGTAGGTATTGCCGTAGTGAATACTTGACCTGCATTTTCTGGGATATTCCAGTTTTATATCATTTTAACTTCTTCAGTCGAGGTGAGCTTATATATTTAAATGTGATATAACCATTAGGCCTTGATGAAGTATTTCAATGCATACGCAAGTTAGATAGAAAGTCTCTTATGAAACCACATATTCTAAAAATAAATAATTAAAAAAACAACAACAACCACATATTCTGCTTGCTGGTTCAGCTGATAATGCTGACACCCGGCATCCCCATTTAATACCTCTGTCAAGTCCGGGGCCCGTAGTGCCCGTCTTCCCTCACTGCTGGCACAACCATGGCTTGGCCCCCAGACCAGGAGCCAGCCCCACCCGCTTCTCCGGTGGCTGCTTCTCTCCAGCCCAGGGCCTTTCATGCAGCTCCGCCTTCTCCACTGTAACGTAGCCTTGTCTTCAGCTTGCCCCTATTAGACTGCTACTGTTATCAAGATTCATTTTCCCGTTCCCACTTCGGAAAAATAAAATGAATGCGTTGGCTTTCCCTAGCCTTTCAGTTCCCAGGTCGCTTTTGGAAGGAAAGAATCTTCGGGACGAGGCGTTTACGTGGGGCAAAGGCAGGCCTGGTCGCACAGCACACAAGCAGTTGGTAAGGGCGTGCTGGCCGTGGGGGAGCTCTCCGAGGGCCAGCAGCAGGGACCCACAAAGGGTAGCTCTTTGACCCTGATAGAAGGAAAAAGGTAAAACAAAACTAAAAGCCTTGAGTGAGAAGTGGTAGAATTCTCACCTGCCATGCGGGAGACCCAGGTTTGATTGCCCATGTACTTCCCAAACATACATAAATTCAACAAATGGTGCTGCAGTAATGGGATGCTCACAGGGAAAAAGAATGAAATGTGACCCCCGCCATCCAGCATACCAAAACAAAACTAAGAGGCGTGTCGTAGAGAGCATCTTTGGTCTACACTGTGGAGAATGACGTCTCCACCGCGTGGAGTTCTGATTGCATGTGGTCAGTGCCCAAGTTGAATATGAGTGGCGTGTTAGTGATGTGGAGAGACCCACCCATCCTTTGAAGGACAATTGATGTTACCAGGGAGGGGGACCAAGGATAGCAGAGCAGCAGGGCTGCAGGTTTTCTTTGGGGTAAGTTCGAGAATATCAAGCACACCCCTGAGTCCTGGCATATCGGGGCATAGTTTGAAAGGTGGCTTTGGTCTCTGAAGATGATAACGATCAATACCTGCATTAATAGCAGTTTCTCTGGGAGTTGGATCAGAGCAGGCTCCTTCTGATATTCAGAGCTCTGGACTTTAAACATATAGTAGGCACTTAATAAATTAGCTCATTGATCAGTATACTTATTTACTGCAGCCTTCGGTGGTTCCTGTAGCTGATATCTTGTCCTTTTCCATACAGTCTTACCAGATCTTCTCTAATCATGACCTCATCTCGTTTTTGGATTCTTCCTTATTCTTCCTCAGTCAGAAGGTTCTAAGCCTTTCTCAGGCCAAGCCCCGACTTAATTTCATAGTTCTCAGTTTCTAAGAACTGCCTTTTCCAAACCTCATTGCTTGGTTGACAACCCACAAAATAGCTCTGGTTTCTCCTTGCCCTGCCGACGTAATAATCCAGGGGTAGCCCCTCAACTTCTCCATCTTCTTAAGCCAAGGGGGTTTTTGGCTGTGACACAGACCACATAATACAGGAGAGGTGGCCACTTTTTTGCGAGAGAATCCCTAAAAACTCTGGAGTTGGGGTGGCGTTCTTTGGTTGTTTTAAAGAGCACAGCAAAATGACACAATGATGAGTGGCAGCAAATGAAATCTCTATCTAACTGCAAAGTCAGCTTGGAATCGGTTTAGGAGAATGTCATTGCTTCAACTGGAATTTAGCCAGACTTGAGGGATTTTTTTTTTTTTTTTTATCACACGTCACCAATTCAAAGATTTTTTCAAAAATGACCCTTGGTTTTCTTCTTGTTGTACTTCTTAAATGCCCTATAGTTAGCATTTACTACTTTTATAATAAAAGTTAAAAATAAAATGCCTATTTAAAGATAAGTTGAATTGGAGAATATCACGTCATGTGTTAAATTGCATAGCTAGGCAGGGTCTCATGTCTCTCCCGTCTGTTTATTTTTGAATTAATAAAGGGCAGGGGATGTTTATACTTGAGGCTTTAGGACCTTGGTTGCTAGTATTGGAATCTGTGAATTTAGTCCAAATTGATAGTGTTCTGGTATTCATGAAGGCCCTTATTTATTTTGTCAAAAAACAGCTTAAATAAAGGCATTTTTCTAAAACTGACCACGTAGAGTTCAGGAGCAATAGCTTTCTAGTAAGTGCTTTGTGAATAATGAGAATGTGGATTTACTGTAGGGGTCTTGAATATTTTTAAAATTCATTGTTTTAAGTTAGTGGGAGGCAAAGATGAAACGAGAGAAATTTCAAGATAAGCCCTGTGAGTAATTTTGTGTTGCTGTGAGCAGTTGAGCTGGCTGGGATTTTCTTGGGCATTCATGCAGGGTTCTGATGCAAAAATGTACCGAAACAAAACGCTGCCTGAGACTGAGGTGCCCTCATTTTAAAATGGCTGGGATTTGGGGATCAAGCAGGTAGTGGGTCTTCTATTAGAATATCCGTTCTTACCCTCCCCCCCACCCTCTTATCCTTGGAGGTTTTCCATCCCTTTCACAGTGTGGTCATGAAGTCTCTCCCCCTTCCTTCCCTTTGTACTCTTTTTGTGAGCAGTCATTTAATTTATTTCTTGGCCGCTTATCTTTTTATTAATCACAGTTTCTCCCTTGGCCAAGCTCTTCTCCCAAAGGCCCTGCCTCGGGCTTGTAGCCCACACTCACTGCTTAGAATGGTTCTGTGCTTTAGATGCAAATGTTGGCTTCTGTAAATGGAAAGGGAAAACCTGAAGTTCAAAATCATATCAGAAAAACAGAGTACCTAATCATGTGGGTGGTTACATTTTCCTTTGTCCCAGTGGTACCAGGGATTAGATCCTGAGTTACCTTGCATTTTGGAACCCTGGAGGATTTGGAAGCTGGTGAATTTTTAGGCCTCTTGGAGGATACATGTTGCCAGTATTAAAGTTAGTGGGAAAGAACTGTTAAAAGTATCCATGAAGACTGAAATTCAGAGCAGGGCCAAAGAAGAGGGGGACCTGGATGCTTCACCTCTAATTTCCAATCCAGGGCAAATGAAAGAAAATTTTTATTGAGCAGTGACAGATAGCCTTTTGGGGTTGTAGTTTCTTCCCCTTTAGAAAGAGGGAGTTCGACTGTGTTTTCGTTTCCTGGCTGCTAGAACGAATACCATACAGTGAGTTGCTTCACGACAGAAATGTCTTGGCTCGGGATTTCAGAGGTGAGAAGGCTTGCTCCTTCATGGGTTGGTCTCCTCTGGCTTGGCGAGTGAATGTCTGGGTTCCTTGCTTGTCTGTTCTCCTTGTGAATTCCCATCCTCTTTCAGTGTGGGCGCTCCTTAACTAATCACACCTTCAAAAGTTCTGTTTACAAATGGGCTCACACTCACAAGACCAGGGGTTGGGACCTGAACATGCCTTTTGTGAAAGGCATGATTTAATGCCCAACAGACTGAATTATCCCTAAATTCCCGTCAGCTCTAAAATTTTATGTGAAAATCAGGCAGTTACATGGATTCATATCCTATTGAGGAACGTTCCCAGGAAACCAGTGAACTGCTTGACTGGAAATAATCCGTAGAAATAATCTTCGAGTCTGGATAGTTAATATATGGGACTACATTACTACTGATAATAGCTACAGTGAATGACTATATATGATGTGTCATTGTTCTAATTTTTATATGTGTTAACTAATTTAATCGGCATAACAACCCTATGAGGTAAGTGCTGTTATTTGCTCCATTTTATAGATGCAGAAACTGAGACACAGAGAGGTAGGTGAGATCACACATTAGTAAATGGAGCGGCTGGCATTCAAATGCACCCAGGCCCACTCCAAGCCCAAGCTCCTCACCCTTATACCCTACTGCTCTTATTATTCACTGGTTATAAATAGTGCTTTATTAGATTAAAATTACCTTTCAGTGATTTCCCAGCCCTTGGGTAGCCTCAAGGAGTTTCAAGCCTTCTTTTGGTGCTGGGTGCTAAGGCAAAACCTGGATTGGGAGGATTGATGAGTCGTTAAGACTTTAGACAGGGGCAGTAGAAGAAAGTGGCAAGAGGGTGGCCTGAAGTCATTGGTTTGTGGATGGCAGTCATTGAGAGACGACAGACTCAGTTTTATTATGCCCAGCAAGGTCCTCGAGAAAGTGGTACATAGGTCAGTGTCTTGTGTTATACCTTCTCAAGCTTCAAATCATCCTTTATGCTGTGGCACTAATCTTTCTTTATTTTTTTTTTTGGCGGGGGGCTGGGGGGAGGGCAACGGAGGCAGCTGCTCAGGGCCTGGGGACAGATCAGGGAGGCTGGGATGTGACAGAGCAGGGGATGAGGATGTGAGTTCCACCTGCCAGGGTGTGGGCAAACCTCCGTGTGCCTGCACCTCCGGCCCTCACCCTCGATGGCCAGGCTGGGTGTGCAGCAGAGATGCAGCCTTTGACCTCTCAGGCTGGCCCGGCCACTGCTGCTGCCGTCTGGGCTCACCTGGGAGGAGCAAGACCCTCCCCATGTGGAAGCCCCTTCCGAGGGGTTTGGCCGGGCTGTGCCTTCCCACCTGGAGAGCAGAAACACCAACATGGAGCTGTGTGCTATCCCAGCCCACTGGGCAGCCGCCTCACCTCCCTTCTGTTCTGTAGGCTTTATCCCAGCTCTGTCCTGCAGCAAAACCCCATGCAGATGCCTGGGGGCTTCTGGGAGCCCAGGGCCCCCAGCTGCTCAGGACAACCCGTGTGCCCCCTGCCTCACTAATCTTTCTTTAACACCATTTTCACAAGATGACTCTTTAGCACAGTAGTTCTCACTTGCCTAATGTATCAGGTTCCTCCAATGTGGGACACTTCTCTGTCCCACCCAAGTCCGGCTTAATTGTTCCCTACTTCCCAGCAGGAATCTCCTATTAGGCAAGCCTGCCTCCTCCGCCCAGACCTCATACAACACACTCATTCCCATTTTCCTCTTGCCTGGAATGCCTTCCTTTTGGTGCTCTTCCTGTCCAAATCTAATTCTGACCCTCCTAAAGTCTTCTCTAACTTTTGGATCCAAAACAATCCCTGTTTTGGAACCTCTGGTGTTAGTTTCCTTTTCAGCAGTTTGGCGCTTATTTTTGATTTGTAATTTTTCATTTTGCTTTTCAATCTGTATTATAAGTACTTGGGAAGAAAGGAATAGGAGTGCAAGTTCAGATTGTTTATTTATGTTCAGATGGGGCTCAAACCAGTTCCAAACTGGTTTCTGGAACTTAAAACTTTTATTTCCCTCATTAAGGATGATTCAGTCCACAGAAGAGCCCATCAGAGTCTGGACCTTTAGTCTAGCAATGTTGTTTAAGAGAAAGGAAAAAAGTCTAATTCTTGTAGCCTATAATAAACTTCTGAAATTCATCACCCTAAGAAGGAAAAATATGCAGAAAGCTATAAATTATTAGTGACAGCTGCCTGTTGCTACTAGAAGATGCTAGGGTAACCGTGTCATCCTTTGGGGCTTCTGTTGGGTGTACTAACTGAGGTATGATGAATTTCATTTTGTGTACCAACATTGACTGATTAGTATGGCTTTGTGAGCTGAGTGTTGAGAAGGATTCTGAGGCTTTCTCAGGTTGCCTTACCTGCAGTCATGAAATGTTCTCTCCTTCCTGGAACCATGACCCAACACGAGGCTGCTTGATTAGCATCCCCTTCAAACAGAGTAAGAAGTGAGAAGCTGGCAAAGCATATACCCTGGAGCCCATCACTAGCATGTATTTAGGGTACAAAATATTGCTTGCCCACTCCCACCTTGGTCTATTTTAAGGCAGAAATAGCCAGAGTATATCTGAGAGTTATGTTCATAGTGTCAGGAGCCAAAAGTGAAGTGCCTCTTGCTTCCTATAATAGCAGATGACTTATGCAAAACCAGCTGCAACAAGATACTTCCAAACCACTCAGCTGCTCAGCCATGGGGTCATCAGCCCACTTACCAGCCTGTTATGCCTGTGATGGCTGTAGCAGATGGGAACCTCTCAGATGCCTCTTCCTGTGAAGCTGGCTCCTACCAGAACTCACACAGGGCAGGGGTCACTTCTCTCTCTCCAGCCTTGACCCTGGGGATCTAGCTCTAGAGAATCCCTTAAAATGCATGGCCTCTTAGAAGAGGCTCAGGCCCTCATCTGAAGGAGTCATAATGACCACTTAAACACTTTAGTTGAGGTTTATAGCACCAAAAACTATCTTAAATAAATTTTGTTTTGCTTAAGACCTGTTTTTGTATCAATCACCTGATGGGCTTAAAATGCAGATTGCTGGGCCCAACTGTTTGAGTTTTTCATTCATTCGGACTGGTGGTGGGGCCCAAGAATTTGAGTTTCTAACCGTTTTCAAGGGATGCTGACGCTGATGGTGCTCATTCAGAGACCACACTTTAAGGATTGCTACTGAAGACCAAAACCATGCATCATTGGTTGGTAGCCGCGTGGGTAGGCTGCCTTTTCAGATGATCTTGACCTTGGCTTTTTCCCTACGCTTCCAAATAGATTTTTAAAACATTTAAAATTTAAATAATATATGCTTTGGCTAAATGTATATCAAATTGTCTTATAATAAAAGGTGCTCTTTTTGTTTCCCCCTATTTTTGAAACTCATCATTTTTAAGTGTTGTAACTTTTTTCTTTTTTTGAAATCCTGATAATTACCTCCGTATCTCTAAATAATATGCTTCTGCTGGCTGTTTCTCAGTTCCTTTTCAACACTATTGCTTTTCTGCTAGGATAGATGACTTTTTAAGCTGACTTAAACCAATCCCATCTCTCCTTCACTTTTCTTCTTGATATAACTATGTCACCATATTTGGTTCTCTTGAACACTTTCACCTTTAAATGATATGCATGTGCCTTTATCCTTGTCCTTCAGTAAAGACTTTTTATAATTTAAGAATGTGAGTATCTTTTTCCCTTGCCCTTCAGTTCTCTTTCCTCTTCCCTCTTTTTATTTTCTGTACTCTAACTTTTACTTCGTTAAGGTTTGTCATATTTGCATTCTGTTCTCTAACTGTGATTCATTCCGTGTGTATAGCCTGATTATAAAAGTTGAAAATCAACCAATGGTGGCATTACTGTATCTGTAAATATTGTTCACTGCAAATTCAAGTGGTATATTATGATTTCCTTTTTGGCCCAGATTTTTGTTTTTCCTGGAGTTTCTAGTTGCCTTTTTTCCCCTTGTAACATTTGACTTATGTCCTCGATTTTCTTTCCTCCAAACCCTTGAATCAATCATGCATTCTGCTGAGTCCCTATTTTACCTTGGGGAAGCCCCTTTCCTGGAACTTTTTAATCCTGTTCCTTTCTAGATAGGTTGTTCTCTGAGTCTGCTATATAGCCGTGATTCTGGATCATTCTTTTAGTACTTACCTGAGTTGAATTTCTAATTGGGTTGCATTCTAATTTCAGTCACTGGTTGATACCAAACTTTTTTTTCTTTTCTGATAGCCCAGATACCAACTTAGGAATGTTACCAAGGAGATCTTAAGGAGCAAAATGCGCTTTCAAGAGTGGAGCTTTAAAATTTAGTATGTGAATTAAACACAGGTTAAGTGTAAATGAGAGTCAGCTGTTTTGGGATTAAATTCTATCTGTGCAATTTGTTTTAGAGGATTAAAAATGGAAGTAAAGCAAGAATTCCAAATGCTGTGTTCTTTCCAGAACAGCCCAGCTGCCTTGCAGTCTAGACTTAAAACTCTTTTGGCTGGGTCAGCCTGGAATCAGAGCTGTCTCCAGGGGTTGAGGGATGATGGTGTGATAGGGAAATGCTAGATGCTTGGTCTCTTCTAGCTGGTTGATCTCCCATAGTATACGGACAATGAGCCAAGCCATCCTGAAATATTTGGAGGATTAAATAAAAGGATAGGAATGCACACTGAAAAACTCGGATGTTCTGACTATACAGTTTGTCATTGTGAAGTTGTGATCAGTTGTTGGATCTTGCTGTAGGAGCAGAAGCTGGAAAAGCTGAATGGGAGAGAAGATTGAGCTGGAGATTAGTGCTTAATCAAATGAAATCCACAGTTAATTAGACACATGTAATAATGTGAACAAACATATTACTAAAATGCCCATGAATGGAATGAATTAGGCCCCGGGCACCATGGCCCATCCGAGGGAGAGACAGCTCTCACCTCTAGCTCCTTGTCATGCAGGAATGAGGGCCCTGTGTTGCCAGATCTTATCTTTCAAGTCTAACATCTGAAATTCTATGTGAAATCAGATCTATTTTACCTGTTGTTAACAAGTTTAAAAACTTTTTCTTCATGTTGGGCACGCAAAACAAAGTACCAATGCAGTTTGTCAATTTAGTACCTGCATGAGAATTGAGTGTAAATTGCAAGCAGTTCCTATGCTGATTGTAGAGTTTAAATTGTTTGCTCTTCGCCTAGTTTTGTGATGTCGCACATGGGAATGTTTATTCCCTAGTGCCTCTATCAAGGGAATTAAGAAAGATGTTAAGCTGAAGAGGGCCAGGATGGAGCCCTTTGGAGCAGAATGAGAAACTTTCGTCTAAGTTAATGTTCATCTAACAGCGCTTAGGGGCTCTGGTGGTCGGGCCAGTTACCAGTTCACCTTCTCTAGTCCACAAGGATCCTATAGGAAATCTCATCAGATGCTTTCTTCCTGAAGTCAGATGTGCCAGTTGATGCCGCATTCCCCCAAAATGTCACTCTTTCTTTTGAAGTAAGACATGAAGTTAATTGGATATTATTATTTTTCAAAGAACTGTTCCTAGGTTGTTATGACCTCCGATTCCTATACCATCTTTAAATAAACAAACTCTTTAAGAATAACACATTTGTGTAGCACTTTATTTACAGGACACCTTCGCCTGCATTCCCATTAGTTCCTCACGATAGCTCTGAGAAATAAGAGATTCTTCCAGATTTTTGGCCAGGCTGTGCTTCAGATTTACAGTTTGTGGTTTTCCTTTATCTATGACGTTGATCCTCTCCCTTCTTTTTAAATCACCACCAGCTTAGCTTCCAGAGGGGCTGACTTTGTCAACACGAGCGTCTCGGGTTGGTGAGATTTCAGATTAACAGAAGGAGCATTACAGGCAGACTTACTCATTAAGGGACAGCTGGGTGAGGGCGTGGGCGTGGGGGCAGGGCGGTCAGAGTGATGTTTTGAAATGAGATGTCTTTAACGTCACCTCATTTCCTCTTAGCGTGTGTGCTTTTTACCTCCCTTCTCTGCTCTTCCCTGAAGAGCTCCCTTCTCTGCTCTTCCCTGAAGAGCTCCCTTCTCTGCTCTTCCCTGAAGAGCCCTCTCCATGTGTAAAGCCTTCCCCAGAATCACCCCTACCCCTGCTCTTTGACCAGATCATCCCTGGGTATCTTTTGCTTCTTTTCACCTCCTATTCCGCGACTCCTTCCAGCTCTCCATCAGCTCATTCACTCGCCTCCCAGGGGTGATTTTATGTAAAGAATTTTCCTGGCTGCATTGGGTGGGAAGATGGGCAAAAGTTTTAAAAGAGAGACCATTTTATTACCCAGAAGCATATTTGACAAATCCCAAGAATAATGTGGGTTATTACTATTAATAAAGAGAGAAAAGGAGGAGGAAAAAAAATGCACATAGACAGTAGATGCTTAGAATTTGCAGATTTAACTTTTTGAGAGCTTCGCACAACCCCCAAAGTTTGTGACAGGTAATAATTTGTCATTTTGCTGAGACACAGATTTGAATTGCAGCTCAGTCATAACTCTTAAGTAATTAAAACTTTCATTGTAAAAAATGGCTCTGGAAAGAAAATCATCTGCTTGCATTAATGATGTTCAGGAAGGGAAAGCAATGATATCCAAAGAAGTAATAGGTCTTAGCCAGGAAAAACGAAGTTTTGGATAAATTAAAGGCTAGAATGATGAATTTTGCTCTGCTGGGAATAAGTCCACCATATACTCCAGAGGGAAGTAAGAAAGTTCATGAAAGTTGTAACAGTTGCTTGAGCCAGGGCAAAATTTGTTCCAGTGAGATAAAGTTTTAGAGAAAGTTGAAAAGGGGGTTATGAGATGACACATTAAAAAAAAAAATCGAGAAAAAGCTAGAAGCCTCTACAACCCTTTCTGTATTTATGGGTTTGGGGATTTATGAAGCTGTCTGGATGTACTTCCCCAGAATGTCAGAGCTCGGTTGTACCCTTGTCATTGGAAATGTTTAGGCAGGTGCTGTATGGCCAGCTGTCAAGAGTATCATAAAGGAAATTCCTGCATTGAGTTTCTGGGAGGCTGGATTCTTTTAAGTTCCTGAATCTCTTTCTCACTGTCCTTCCATCCATCTTCTTTTTCATGTGCTTCTTTCTGGCCTCTTAGCAGCAAGAGGCAATCAGGGTTGAATGAAAGAAGCAGAGGTTTAGGGACGGCTGGTCCTTGCATCTGAATACACTGGCTGCTCCCTAGGTCCTGGGCTAAACTTCAAAGTAAGCAGTTGCTTTGCCTTTCTCTCTCTCTTTTAGAACTCTCCTTCCACTGTCACCCTCACCTCCCATCCTGATTGTCCAAAACTGCCATCTATGCTAGTCTTTCACCTCTAAAAATCTCTAGCTTCTGCCTCCCTTTCTCAGGTATTGCTTTTCTGGGTGCTGGGAGTTCAGCAGATGAAAGTAATTTACAGTTAAGGTGTGAATGCAGTTTAGTTTTTGAATGTTTGCACTGTAAAATCAAATGAAGCTTTCACAAACACTGTTGGATTTCAAAGAATATTACAGAGGTAATACAAGATCTTTTAGGAAGTTTGGAGAATATAGAAAAACACAAGAAAAGAGGCATCATTTATCTCCCTATTGCTAACATTTTGCTGTATTTATATATCCTTCTGGTCTTTTTACTGTGTAAACATACTTTTTTTAAAAAACAAAACTAGGGCTAAATTGCAAATTATTTTGTAGTTTTCAGGTACTATATCATGAATATTCTTCTATGTCATTAAATATTCATCAACATATTATGAGGCTTAACAGTTGCTTGATATTCCATTATTCCTGATCCACCCCCTTAGATGAGGCCCACTTCCAAATACACTATGCATTCTCATTGTTATCTATATATTTCTTTCATACCACTTCTCAGAGTTTATAATTATATAATTTTTGGAGATTATTGCATGCCTGTCTCCCTCAAGAGTGTAAGACAGGAATAGTATGTGTTTTGCTCATCATTTTATCCCTAGGACCTCTCACCATACTATCTATTTCTTAAGCCTTTTGCAAATAGTGAATAAATGAATACATTATTGGACATTTCATTTTCCAGTTTTTGCTCTGAGAGGATATCTGTATAAGATAAATCTTTGTACAAATCCATAATTATTTCCTTGTTAAAAATTCCTCTAAGTCAAATAGATTTAGTGTTCTTTCTGATTATTAAAGTAATACATGCTCAGAAAACATAGACAAGAATAAAGAAAAATGCCCTTTTCCTGGGCTCTGGTACAATTTAAATAACATGGTAATGTTCTTTTCCTTAGAGGTTTCAAAGAAATTGCCTATGAAACTATCTGGGCCCACTACCTTTTTGGGCAGGTGGTAATCTGAAAGATAGTTTATAGATATTCTGTAATTATTCTTACATTCATGCTTTTTACCTCCTAAGTTAGTTTTGGTCTTTTGTAGCTTCCTATGTGAGGATCCATTTCATCAGATGAACTTTTGGTTGGTGGAGTTCAGAGGGAAGATCTTATAAGCAGATTCTCCGCCCTACATGGTCTATGAGGGACCCATTGAGATCACCGTCAGGGAAAACGAGGCACGTGATGATGCAGCAGCCTGATTTCGGGAAGGGGGCAGCATAGGGTAGGGATGAATTAAGCAGTCTCCATACCAGAACTTGAGACTCTCTTGGAAGGAGTTGCCAGGGCATTTCAAGTTTTTATGTTGTGTGCAAGAATGGCCAGGAGCTTTTGTCTCCTTAATAACCCTGCTCTTCTTGTTTGCCTCCTTGAAGGCTGGATAGCTTTAACCATTCACAGGGTAAAGTCAACTCCTTCATTCTAAGAGTGGGCCAGTCTCAGCTCCTCACCTGCACGGTGGGATAATTAGTGCCTACCTCAGAGTTCTGGTGAGAATTAAATAGATGATGCATGTAGAGGGGTTAGCGCTCACTAAATGGTTATCTCCATTATTCTTCTGTGCTAGATGCTGTAATTACCCCCGTCACATACCGCCACCCCCCCAATATAAAAGAACGAATAAAGCATGCACCCTCCCCTTGAGAGGCCCATCATGTCTTGGGGAAGATAGAGCATAAACAAATATGAAAGACCTGCTATTGGAGTCCAGTCCTGTGGCCCCTCACTGGTCAAGGGCACCAGGTATCTCACCCGGAGCTTGGCTCTCCTTCCCCTCCAAACTACAAGCATAATTTCTCCAGTGGCTCTGATAGATTTTAACAGTGTGGTAGGAGACCAAGAGAACAGATAGGAGTTAGGGGTAAGGCTTCCTAAGGCATTTGAGACTTGAATAAAGAGCAGGAGGTATCCAGGTGAGAGGAGGATGGGTGTTGTGGCAGAGGGAATGGCATAAGCAAAGGCTCCATGGGCGATATGGAACTGTAAAAGCTCTTTGCTCTGATTCTAAATCTCAAAAAGATAGCGATAAAAAAATAAAATTAGGATTCAAGTAAGGGTTACTTTGATCCCCAAACCTTACAAAAATAGCAATAAGAAAGACAGTTAGAATAAAGTTTAGGATCAGGGTTGAGATTACTCTGATCACCAAACTTCACAATGATAGTAATAGGAAGAGAAATCAGTATAAGGGTTAGGATTACGGTTGGGGTAGAATTATGGTAACTGTGAACCCTAACCCTCACCAAAATAGCAATAAAAAGGAAAATTAGAGTAAAGTTTAGGATTATCATTAGGATGAGGGTCAGGGTAACTCTAATCTTCACAAAAATGGTACATACATGCACATGTGCACATGTACACACACACACACACACACACACACACACACACACACACCCTTTGGATTTCTAGACTTCTATCTGTACAATACAACTCCATAACTATGTAACAACATGTATTCAAGTTTATTCACCTTAGCATTACTTGTAGTAGAAAAATATTTGGGGAGTGGATGTGGGGGGCGACCTGCAATTGGGATCTTCCTGATCCCAACGTGAGGATGGAGAAAGGAATGATAGCTTTCTGCCTGAGGCAGAAGCCTCATAGCTGATGGGACATTTGCAAATGCATCTTAAAGGGAAGTGAAGAGAGCTGGGTGTGGGAGCCCTTAAGGCAAGGAAGGATGTTCCCCGCTGAAGAAGTAACCTGTGTGGTGGGTGAAGGGGTCAGAGCCGAGCATACTGCAGGGTGCAAAGAGTACTAGTCATATGTTGTAGCTGTAGTGATACCAGATGGAAGGTGGGGCTAGAGTTTGAAAGCCAAAAGAGCCTGCCGTTCCTAACATCAAGCTGGAACCCTTGAAAATTTTTAAGCTGAAAAATGGTATGATCACAGTTATGATTTAGAAAGATAATGAGAGACCCAAAGTTGGGGGATGGTTATAAGTTGTGGTTCTTTGGGTGAGAAACAGTGAGGTCCTGAACTAGTGGGATAGTGGTGGAAGGAAGCTAGGACAGGAGACAAAGTCTAGATGAACTTGGGAACTGAGTAAATATCAGAGTCAAAGAGAGAGGTGGGTAGGAGATAAAGGTTATGCTCAGGCTTCCGTCTCGGGCTGCTGGAATCCACTCACAGCATCACGTAAGCACTTCAGAGTGGGCTTCAATCCGGGCCTTTCCTCTCCTTTTGTCATCTCTTTTGCTCTCACCCCCAACCTTGAACACCCCCTACATCCATACCTACAGCTAACTTTGTCTCTTGCTCAGCTCTTACTTTTGGAATTTTCCCCATAGGCTTATTTGTGGCTCTATCCTAGTCCCGACTAGTGTTTCTTACACTTGGAATCCATGTCTGTGAATAGAGGGCTAACACATTTCTGTTTACCAATATGGTTACAGGTACCTATGAAAGTGGGCTTCCTGGAATCATGCCCTTTGCCCAGCAAACTACCAAAGGTTTGAAGTGGGGAGCTGGGTTGATAACGATGTCATCAGCTTATATAAGAAAAACAGAGGAAGAAATAGGTTTGGGAAAAGCAATAAGCTCAATTTTGGACATGTTGAGTTTAAGGTTCTCTTGGGATAACCAGGTGAAACAACTGGCAGATAGAGCCCAGAAGTTTGGCTAGATGTGGGAATCATTTAGCATACTATGAGTTGTCCAAGTTGTGGGAGCAGATGAGATCATGTGCTAGAGAGGAGGAGATTGCCAAGGGTGAACCAGTGAAGCCCAAGCCTTTAGGGGCAGCCAGGGAGGCTGGTGTTGGAGTACAGAAGCAAAAGAGCCAGGAGAAGTGAGTGAAGAGTTTTGAGAGAGAAATGGAGGGCAGTGCTTTCAGATGGCAAATAATGGACTGAAAACAAGCCAGTGGATTTGCCACTGGAAGTCACCACGATCATTGGTGTCCTTGCTGAGAGCAGATTCAGATTCTGTAGAATTGTGGGGGCAGAAGGCAGCCTACAGGGAGTCAGGAAGTGAGCAGGGATAAGGAAATGGCTGAAGTGAATCAAGAAGTTTAGTGCTGAGCAAGAGAAAGAAAATGGCTCCTATTTTGGGGTCTGCAAAGGCTTGATTATATATGTTGAGAAGGAAGGCAGTGAAGGGAAATAGCTCCCATGTATGTGCATTGGATGCATGTGCCAGTCATGGTTCTGTTGTCTCTGTTTGGTCATCACTACAAATCTGTGAGACAGATATTCTCATCAGATGAGGTAACCCCTAAAGGTTGCCTAGCATTTCAATAGTAAAGTTGAGGTAAAGGAACAAGGGAGGTTTTCTGGGACGTAGGAAGAAAAGAAAAAAAAACAGGGGTGGAAGAATTGGTTTTGTAGGGGGTGGGATACAACCTTCTGAGATTGGCGGCTGGGGGGTGGGGGGTAGGGGTCGGGAAGAGAAGAGGAAGGAGAACAAGGAGGGGGGTGATGGATTGGAAGAGTTCTTACCGGGTGCCCTCTGTTTTCTTTGTGAGGATGAGACAAGATTGTTTAGAGAGTGAATGGGTATAAGGTAGAAGACCTGGTAAGCTTTTGAAACCACAGCTGTGGGAAACCAGACAGGTTACTGAAAGAGAATCCCTGAAAGGATTCCCAGGCGGTGGAATCCTCCAGGTGCCTCTGAAAGCAAAGAACTGGAGAATGGATTAGCAAAGCAGTATAGATCCAGAGCTAATTGACAGTGTAGTAGATGTTGCCAGTGAGACTATCATTGATGAGATTGATCCAAGGGTATAGGTCAGATGGTGAGTGAATCTGGATAAGGGTTGAGAGCCTGGGAGAACACTGCAGATCTGGCAGTGGAACTGGAAATGTTGATGAAACTGCAGCGGGAATCTAGACCAAGCCTAGGCAAGCTAGACATGCTCTGAGACAAGGGGCTTTGCGCAGACAGTACTGCTGGGTTGTGAAGTCAAATTCCAGTGGTGCCTAGGAATCCTTTGGGCTAAGAGGGTAGCCATGTGGGCATGTTGCCCCATTAAGCTGAATTTGAACAATCTTAAGGTGTTCCCAGATTCCCCAAGGCCATAGAGGTAGCTGGCTGGAAGAGATGAAAGGACAAGAAGCAGGATTTCTAAATTTGTAATTTTGGCTTTGAGGGAATTTGGGTGTTACAGATTCAGAATGTTGCCATACTAAAAAGAATTGGAGGTGAAGGTAATTAGTATGGAGGAGGTTATGGAACTGGGTGGACACTCCAGATGGAGATGAGGGTCCCCAAGGATGCTGGCAGGTGTTGAGGGATTAGAGGTGAAGTTTTCTTTTATGGCCTTGAGGTTAGTGAATATTACCTTGTAGAATGAAGGAGGTTTAGCCAGATGGGTTCGCACACCAGTGTGGTCTGCCAAGGATGAATGGAGGGTATTACCAGGTATTTTCCACCAAGAATGTTTGCATCTAGTTGGGTTTTCTGGATTCTTTTCCAACCTCATTTTCCCAGTTATTGTTTGCCTTTGGAGCTGTGCACTACCTAATAAATGTTGATTGATGTCATTCTTCTTCCACCTTGAACCAAAGCCAGTGTCTGAAGGCCAAATATGGTGACTACAGGAATTTCACCGAGTAGGACGGGTTGTGGGGGAAGCATTGATGGATTCTGTAACCTACAATGAGAGGAGGTGCTAGGGGAAGGGGTTTATTTGTCTGGAAAAACTGGCTATATTAACTTCTGAAAAAAAAAGAAAATTTAACCTCCAATCATGCTGAGATTATAAGGCTTTTCCATTGTTGTTATTATAGCATTCTCATTTAATAGCATCTTAAAATCAGAGACTTATCACACTGCATTGAAGGAGCATTGTAAAAAAGGCTGATTAAATGGAATAATCATCCTAGGACCTTTTTAATTAATTTTTATTAATAAAATCAATCAACATACAGTATGAACTTTTTTTTTACATTTTTTTCTTTTTTTATTAACTTTTTAAAAATATGCCAAACAAACATTCTTAACTTATGATCATTCGTTCTACATATATAATCAGTAATTCACAGTATCATCACATAGTTGCATATTCATCATCATGAGCATTTCTTAGAACATTTGCATTAATTCAGGAAAAGAAAAAGACAACAGAAAAAAATTCATGCATACCATACCCCTTACCCCTCCCTTTCACTGATCACTAGCATTTCAGTCTAAATTTATTTTAACATAAAATTTGTTTTTTATAAACAAATTTTTCCCCTTATTATTTATTTTTATTCCATATGTTTTACTCGTCTGTTAATAAGGTAGATAAAAGGAGCATCAAACACAAGGTTTTCACAATCACACAGTCACATTATGAAAGCTCTGTAATTATACAATCATCTTCAAGAAACATGGCTATTGGAACACAGCTCTACATTTTCAAGCAGTTCCCTCCAGCCTCTCCATTACATCTTGACTAACAACGTGATATCTATTTAATGCATGAGAATAACCTCCAGAATAACTTCTCAACTCTGTTTGGAATCTCTCAGCCATTGACACTTTATTTTGTCTCATTTCACCCTCCCCACTTTTGGTTGAGAAGGTTTTCTCAATCCCTTGATGCTGAGTCTCAGCTCATTCTAGGATTTCTGTCCCACGTTGCTAGGAAGGTCGATGCCCCTGGGAGTCATGTCCTATGTAGACAGGGGGAGGGCAGTGAGTTTGCTTGTTGTGTTGGCTGGAGAGAGAGGCCACATCTGAGCAATGAAAGAGGTTCTCTTGGGAGTGACCCTTAGGCCTAATTTTAAGTAGGCTTGACCTATCCTTTGTGGGATTAAGTTTCATATGAACAACCTCCAAGATTGAGGGCTCAGCCTATTGCTTTGGTTGTCCCCACTGCTTGTGAGAATATCAAGAATTCAACTTGGGAAAGTTGAATTTTCCCCCTTCTCACCATTCCCCAAAGGGGACTTTGCAAATACTTTTCTATTCACCGTTCAAATCACTCTGGGATTTATCAGGGCATCCCTCTGGACAAACCAACACAATCTCATGCCCTACTCAAGGTTCCATGTACTTATGGTATTCAATTAAGCTGTCTACATAAGTTATATTAGGAAATGCACTAGTCAAAATATAAATTTTGTACCAAATAACATTTTTGTTATTTGCTTTAGTCTCACACGTAAGTTAAAAATTTTAAATATTAATTACCATCTATTTTCAACACTCTGCAGTACTCAAATTCCTTTGTTCTTCCTCATACAAAAACATTTTTTCAATTTGTACATTTAGTCACTATCATTATACACTCTAGGCATTTCTAAATTATGCCATCTCAGTCTTTATCGTCTATCTTTCTTTCTGATATCATTTGTGCCCCCAGCCCTCCTCCCTCTATCATTCTCACATTCAGCTTCATTCAGTGTTTTAATATAATTGTATTACAGTTAGGTAGTATTGTGCTATCCATTTCTGAGCTTTTACAGTCAGTCCTATTGCATAATCTCTATCCCTTCAGCGCCAATTACCCAATATCCTACCCTATTTATATCTCCTGATGGTCTCTGTTACCAATGAAATTCTCCAAGTTTATTCACTAATGTCAGTACATATTAGTGAGACCATATAGTATTTATCCTTTTATTTCTGGCTAATCTCACTCAGCATAATGCCCTTAAGGTCCATCCGTGTTGTTACATACTTCATAGCTTTATTATGTCTTACAGCTGCATAGCATTCAATCGTATGTATATACCACAGTTTGTTTAGCCACTCATCTGTTGATGGACACTTTGGCTGTTTCCATCTCTTGGCAGTTGTAAGTAATGCTGCTATAAACATTGGTGTGCAAATGTCCGTTTGTGTCTTTGCCCTCATGTCCTCTGAGTAGACACCTAACAATGGTATTGCCGGGTCATATGGCAGTTCTATATTTAGCTTCCTGAGGAACCACCAAACTGCCTTCCACAGTGGTTGTACCATTTGACATTCCCACCAACAGTGGATAAGTGTGCCTCTTTCTCCACATCCTCTCCAGCACTTGTCGTTTTCTGTTTGACATTATCTGATGATAATGTCCATGACAGGATATCTCATTGTAGTTTTGATTTGCAGTTCCCTGATAGCCGGGGAAGTTGAGCATCTTTTCATGTGCGTTTTAGCCATTTATATTTCCTCTTCTGAGAAGTGTTGTTCAAGTCTTTTGCCCATTTTATAATTGGGTTGTCTGTCTTTTTGTTGAGTTGAGCAATCTCTTTATATATTCTGGATACTAGACCTTTATCTGATATATCGTTTCCAAATAACATCTTCCATTGTATAGGCTGTCTTTTTACTTTCTTTCTTTTTTTTTTTTGTAAATCTGCTTTTTTTATTAATTAAAAAAATTAACTAAGAAAACATTTAGAAATCATTCCATTCTACATATACAATCAGTAATTCTTAATATCATCACATAGTTGTATATTCATCATTTCTTAGTATATTTGCATCAATTTAGAAAAAGAAATAAAATGTCTTTTTACTTTCTTGACCAAGTTCTTTGATGCACATGAGTGTTTAATTTTGAGGAGTTCCCATTAATTTCTTTCTTTCTTCAGTGCTTGTGCTTTGGGTATAAGGTCTAGGAAACCACCTCCTATTATAAGATTTATAAGATATTTCCGTACATTTTCTTCTAACAGTTTTATGGTCTTAGATCTAATATTTGGGTCCTTGATCCATTTTGAGTTAATTTTTGTATAGGGTGTGAGATATGGATCCTCTTTCATTCTTTAGCATGTTGATATCCAGTTCTCTAGGCACCATTTATTGAAGAGACTGTTCCGTCCCAGGTGAGTTGGCTCGACTGCCTTATCAAAGATCAATTGTCCATAGATGAGAAGGTCTATATCTGAACCCTCTATTCTATTCCATTGGTCAGTGTATCTATCTTTATGCCAGTACCATGCTATTTTGACTACTGTAGCTTCATAATACGCCTTAAAGTCAGGTATTATGAGACCTCCGACTTCATTTTTTTTTTTCCTCAGGATACTTTTAGCTATTCGGGGCACCCTGCCCTTCCAGATAAATTTGCTTATTGGTTTTTCTATTTCTGAAGAGTAAGTTTTTGGGATTTTAATTGGTGTTCTGTTGACTCTGTAAATCAATTAGGTAGAATTAACATCTTAACTATATTTAGTCTTCCAATCCAGGAACATGGTATGCCTTTCCATCTATTTAGGTCTTCTGTGATTTAACAATTTCTTGTAGATTTCTTTGTATAGGTCTTTTGTTAAAATTATTCCTAAATATTTTATTCTTTTGGTTGCAATTGTAAATGGAATTTTTTTCTGGATTTCCCCCTTATATTGTTAATTTCTAGTGTATAGAAACACTGTAGATTTTTGAGTGTTGATCTTGTAACCTACCACTTTGGTGTACTCATTTATTAGCTCTAGTAGTTAGTTTTGCTGTGGATTTTTCAGGATTTTTGACATATGGTATCATGTCATCTGCGAACAGTGGGAGTTTTACTTCTTCTTTTCCAATTGTGATGCCTTGTATTTCTTTTTCCTGTCTAATTGCTCTCGCTAGAACTTCCAACACAATGTTGAATAACAGTGTTGATAGTGGACATCCTTGTCTTGTTCCTGATCTTAGGGGAAAGTTTTCAGTTTTTCCCTATTGAGGATGATGTTAGCTTTGGGTTTTTCATGTATTCTCTTTATCATTTTGAGGAAATTCCCTTCTATTCCCATCCTTTGAAATGTTTTCAACAGGAAAGGATGTTGAAATTTGTCAAATGTCTTTTCTGAATCAATCGAGATGATCATGTGGTTTTTCTGCTTTGATTTGTTGATATGGTGTATTACATTAATTGATTTTCTTATGTTGAACCATTCTTGCATACCTGGGATGAATCCTACTTGGTCATGGTGTATAATTCTTTTAATGTGCTGCTGGATTCGATTTGCTAGAATTTTGTTGAGGATTTTTGCATCTATGTTCATTAGAGAGATTGGTCTGTAGTTTTCTTTTTTTGTAATATCTTTGTCTGGCTTTGGTATGAGGGTGATATTGGCTTCTTAGAATGAGTTAGGTAGCTTTCCCTCCTCTTCAGTTTTTTTGAACACTTTGAGCAGGATTGGTAGTAATTCTTTCTGGAATGTTTGGTAGAATTCACATGTGAAGCCATCTGATCCTGGGTTTTTCTTTTTGAGGAGCTTCTTAATGACTGTTCAGTTTCTTGGTTTGGTTTGTTGAGGTCGTCTGTTTCTTCTGGAGTCAGTGTTGGTTGTTCATGCCTTTCTAGAAAGTTGTCCATTTCATCCACATTGTCTAGTTCATTAGCATAAAGTTGTTCATAGTATCCTCTCATTACCTCCTGTATTTCTTTGGGATCAGTGGTTATGTCTCCTCTTCTATTTCTGATTTTATTTATTTGCATCCTCTCTCTTCTTCTTTTTGTCAGCTATGCTAAGGGTCCATCAGTCTTTTCTCAAAGAACCAACTTCTAGTTTTGTTGATTTTCTCAGTTGTTTTCATGTTCTCAATTTCATTTATTTCTGCTCTAATCTTCATTATTTCTTTCCTTTTGCTTGCTTTGGGGTTAGTTTTCTGTTCTTTCTCTACTTCTTCCAAGTGAACAGTTAATTCCTTGATTTTTGCCCTTTATTCTTTTTTGATATTGGCATTTAGGGTAATAAATCTCCCTCTAGCATTGCCTTTGATGCATCCCATAAATTTTGATATGTTGTGTTTTCATTTTCATTTGCCTCGAGATATTTACAGATTTCTCTTATAATTTCTTCCTTGACCCACTGGTTGTTTAAGAGTGTTTGAGCCTCCACATATTTGTAAATTCTCTGGCACTGTGTCTATTATTGATTTCCAACTTCATTCCTTTATGATCTGAGAAAGTGTTTTGTATGATTTCATTCTTTTTAAATTTATTGAGACTTGCTTTGTGACCCAGCATATGGTCTATCCTTGAGAATGATCCATGAGCACATGAGAAAAAGGTGTATCCTGCTGTTGTGGGGTGTAATGTTCTATAAATGTCTGTTAAGTCTAGCTCATTTATTGTATTATTCAAATTCTCTGTTTCTTTTTGGATCCTCTGTCTAGATGTTCTGTCCATTGATGAGAGTGGGCAATTGAAGTCTCCAACTATTATGGCAGATGTGTCTATTTCACTTTTCAGTGTTTGCCTGAAAACTTTGGAGCATTCTGGCTCGGTGCATAAATATTTATGATTGTTATGTCTTGTTGAATTGTTCCTTTTATTGATACATAGTGTCCTTCTTTGTCTCTTTTAACTGTTCTACATTTGAAGTCTAATTTGTTGGATATTAGTATAGCTACTCCTGCTCTTTACTGATTATTTGCATGAAATATCTTCTCCCAACCTTTCACTTTCAACTTATGTTTATCCTTGGGTTTAAGATGCGTTTCCTGTAGACAGCATATAGATGGGTCCTGTTTTTTAATCCATTCTGCCAGTCTATATCTTTTGATTGGGGAGTTTAATCCAGTAACATTTAGTGTTATTACTGTACAGATAGTACTTTCTTCTGTCATTTTGCCTTTTGGATTTTATATGTCATATCTAATTTTTCTTCTTTTTACCTTTACTGATAGTCTTCATTTCTATACTCTTCTCCACACCTCTCTCTCCTGTCTTTTCATATCTGCCTCTAGTACTCCCTTTAGTATTTCTTGCAGAGCTGGTTTCTTGGTCACAAATTCTCTCAGTGATTTTTTGTCTGAAAATGTTTTAATTTCTCCCTCATTTTTGAAAGACAGTTTTGCTGGATATAGAATTCTTGGTTGGTAGTTTTTCTCTTTTAGTAATTTAAGTACATCATCCCACTGTCTTCTTGCCTCCACGGTTTCTGCTGAGGAATCTATACATAGTCTTATTGGGCTTCCCTTGTATGTGATAGATTGTTTTTCTCTTGCTGCTTTCAGGATTCTCTCTTTCTCTTTGACCTCTGACATTTTGATTAGTAAGTGTCTTGGAGTACGTCTATTTGGACCTACTCTTTTTGGGGTACGCTGCACTTCTTGGATCTGTAATTTTAGGTCTTTCATAAGAGTTGGGAAATTTTCAGTGATGATTTTCTCTGTTGGTTTTTCTCCTCCTTTTCCCTTCTCTTCTCCTTCTGGGACACCCACAACACATATATTCATGCACTTCATGTTGTCATTCAATTCCCTGAGTCCCTGCTCATATCTTTCTACTCTTTTCCCTATATTTTCTTTTGCTTTTCAGATTTCTGATGTCCCGTCCTCCAGTTCACTAATCCTATCTTCTACCTCTTGAAATCTGACGTTGTAGGTTTCCATTGTTTTTTTCATCTCTTCTACTGTACCTTTCATTCCCATAAGTTCTGTGATTTGTTTTTTCAGACTTTCGGTTTCTTCTTTTGCTCATTCCTTGCCTTCTTTATATCCTCCTTCAATTCGTTGATTTGTTTTTTGATGAGGTTTTCCATATCTGTTTGAATATTCTGAATTAATTGTTTCAACTCCTGTATCTCATTTGAATTGTTGGTTTGTTCCTTTGGGCCATATCTTCAGTTTTCCTAGTGTGATTTGTTTTTTTTTTCTGGATTCTAGGCATTTAATTACCTTAATTAGTTTATTCTGGAGATTGTTTTCACTTCTTTTATGTATGATTTTCTTGCTGGATGACTTTGTTGTCTGTCTGTTCTTTGACATTCAGTTCAGCTTATTCTGGACCACTAGCCTAGGTTTTGTTTAACAGAGCAGAATTTTTCAGTTCTTGTTTTTTTGTTTCTTGCCCTGGTTGTATAGTGTCTCCCCCCCCCCCCACCCTTAGGAGGGTCTAATTAGATATTATAGACCCCAGCCAGATTTTCCCAGACCAAACTGGCCTCCTATCAAGAGGAAAGAGTCACCTGCGTCGGTTTTCCCTGAGCATGAGACCCAGCAGGTTGAAAGACTTTCCTGTGAAGTCTCTGGACTCTGTTTTTCTTGTCCTGCCCAATATGTGGTGCTTGTCTGTCTGCAGGTCCCACCAGCATAAGGTGATGTGGTACCTTTAACTTTGTCAGACTCTCCCTGCTGGGGGTGTGGTGGAGACAGAAGACAGGTTGTAGCCTGGCTTTAACTGCTTCAAATTTCCAAACCCTGGGGTCCGAATTCCAGGACCATTTTTAGTAAGGAGGGAGGCTGTGCAAACTCAATTTATTTTGTTTTTTAAGCCTTTAAATTCACCGAGGGGTCAACCAAACTCTTTTTAAGTCAAGAAACTAAGATAAGAGGTAGTTTGAACCAAAGTGAATTATTGTCTTAGTAGCCAAATGAAGATTGGAATTCACAATGGTAATAAAATGCTGTGCTGAGGCCAGACATCTTTGTAGAGAGTCACCACGGTTTCCTGCTTCAGCAGTGCTTGAACAGAACCCAACGCATACCCCTGACAGCTGTCTGCTCCGAGCCAGCCCTCCGCCACATCCTCACAGTGCCCTGCCATTACATCTCAGCTGCCCACTGTGATGGCCATGTCCTGGTCACAGGGCATCAGAATGACAGCTAGAACTCTGAGGTCTCCATCAACCCAGGGCTCTATGCCTCTTCTGTCTGCCTCTCTGTGTCTTGCTCTTTTGAATGTGATGATGTGGTTTGGAAGAATTTTGCCAAATATTTTCTTCACCATTCTCATGAAGAGAGATAACATGCTGAGGACCTTAGGAATCAGGAGAACCAATGAAGTAGCCGGATCTTCTTCAGGATATGGGGAAACCAGAATGTGAAGACAGGGAGAACGGGCTGCATGCAGTGGAGTGTGTGTGACTGTTCTAGCTTGCTAGCCGCCGGAATGCACCACACCAGAGACGGACTGGCTTTTAATAAAAGGGGATTTATTTTGTTAATTCTTCAGAGGAAAGGCAGCTAACTTTCCACTGAGGTTCTTTCTTACGTGGAAGGCACGGGATGGTCTCTGCTGGTCTTCTCTCCAGGCCCCTGGGTTCCAACAACTTTCCCCGGGGTGACTTCTTTCTGCATCTCCAAAGGCCTGGGCTGAGCTGCAAGTGCTGAGATGAGGAATGCTGAGCTGCTTAGGCTGTGCTACGTTGCACTCTCTCATTTAAGCACCAGCCAATTAAGTCAAACGTCACTCATTGCAGCAGACACTCCTCCTAGCTGACCGCAGATGTAATTAGCAACAGATGAGGTTCACGTACCATTCATTGGCTTATGTCCACAGCAACAAAACTAGGTATGCTCACCTGGCCAAGTTGACAACTGAATCTAACTAACAGTGACATTTGGAAAAAGATGTGAATTAGTTCTTGGAGCTGCGCAAACTGGCTACTGATAGAATCGAACCCCACTTGTGTGACTTCATTTAACTGCTGAGCAGGTGAAGTCCATCTAGCCAATTTGCATAAGATGAGGGCCCTGAAATCTGGCTTGGAGAGTATCTCTTTGACCAGTTCACCCAGGTAAGAGGTAATGAGAGAGCTAACAGGACTGGATTCCCATAGCCAAAGGGGTGGCTTCTGTGTTTGGTGGGTTTACCTTCACCTTTTCCACAAGTTGTATCAACGTTCACCAAGTTCTTTTCATTTGTACCATTCCTTCAAATAATTTGGTATTCCCTTCCTGCGCCCAACCCCAATACTATGATGAAACCCTCTTGGTTTCCTCCAGTTTCCTTTTAGTCCCTCCTTTCTTTTTCCACCAAACTTAATGTTGCAGAGGGAAAGGACTTGAATCAAATCTTGATCCACTGAATCCAGGGTTCTGTGGCTCTGTTCCTCGCACAGAGGCTGTGTTCCAGCACAGCCTCATTTATCATTCTTGCATTACAGAAGGATTACTGAAGGGAAAAAAGCTTGGTAAAGGTGTATCGACTTTTCTGTTTTTCTTTTTGGTACATCTTCTTCCTAGAAGGATAATACAATAGGTTATTTTCTAATATAGGCACACAGCCCGTATACAACTGATACTTCATTTATTTTATCATTACCTAGTGAGTTATATGCCCTAAGCTGGGCCATGGGGCTTCTGTAAAGTAAGTGTTCAGTAAGTGCTTTCTTATTATCCATTGGGGTTCTTGTTAGCAAAATTGATTACCAGACATGCATCTTTCTTCACTAAATGCTGTTTCCTCTGTTTCACATGTCATCCCTACTCTTTCCACTTCACTCATCTGCTGACACTCGGTTTAGCCATTATCTCTTCTGCGAAGCCTTCTTAGACCTGTTAGCATCTCCTTCCCATTGCTTCCGTGGTGTGCTTTAAATATGCTTCTCATGGAACTGGAAACTAGGATTTATGTCTAGCAGTTTGAATGGCGTAGGAGAGCCCATCTGGGGCAGTCTGACTTGGGATGAGATGGTGAAGTGGGCCTAAGCCAAGTCCATGGGGACAGCTGAAAGTCCAGCCAAGGAGCTAAATGCTAAATTCAAGGGGTAGGCATGAAATAAAAAACTGGAAATGAAGGCAGGGGAGAGGAATGAGATGGCAGCAGGATAAGAGAGTGGAAGCAGGTTAGGAAGGAAAAAGGAGGATCTGGAATAATTTCCACAAATGCCAGTGTGGTTCCTCTAGCTTGACTTAGGTTCATGAGTATACAGAACTGCAAACATAGAACCTTTTTTCCCCTTTATTTACAGTGAATAAACAAGCAGTCTCGTTGGAAGCAAAGACTTACGTTTAATTTACAGCTCCAGCATGTATAACAGAATAGGACACATAGTGTTTAATAAATATGACTAATGAGTGAAGGTATAGTCCTTATGAAAATATCTACCTTTAACTTGGTTTGAATATTTATAATAAGGAAAAGGTTAAGGTGATGACCAACCTATAGCCCTGTTGACTGCTGTAACTTAGGCTCATAATGTTAAACTGTGAGTACCTTTTGGTAGTTTCAGAACTCCAAGATCTCTGTCTCGTCATTTCTTCTTTTCCTTCCTCCATTCGCCCATACCATTCACCTCTGGGCTACAGGGATTGTTTTCACCATAGCTGAAAACTTTGCTTAGAACTTTGACACCTTAGATACTTATCGTAGGTAAGATAGCTGGGGTGCAGTTTCTCAATTTCACCAGGAGCGAGCATCATTTAACCCCATCTTGAAATCTCTTTAGAGTTTTGGAATATATTTATATTTCTTTTCCTTCTACTTTAATTTTTCAGTTTATTCATTATTACTTTAGTATTTCAGTAAATTTGAAATTTAATGTAGTAATTTCACTTAAAGCAAGGAATTTGACTTTTAATCACTTCTAAAAGCCCCCTGCAAAGGAAAATTATGCTTTAAATAATTCCATTGTCAGCAGGAAGAGGTGGAAACAGAGAAAATGGATCCTGAGCCACAGAAACCTTAAAGCATATCACTCCTTGTGGTTTTTCCTATTTGATGTTGTGCTTTCTGGAAGATACAATTTTCTGCTTCCATTTCTGTTGTCGATGTGCCAGGATTTCCAGCAAAGTGAGCCTAGTGTCTTGCTGGAGGTTACTTTTCCTTGGAAGGAATTCAAATAAAATCATCATTCCGTTTCTCCCATTTCATTTGACATTTGACTAAAACAATGCTTTGGCAACTAGACAGGGGTTCTTAACAACTTCAGTATTTTTCTCCCAATCTTTGTCTTTCAAGAAGTGCCTTTTCAAGATTTGGCTTAAAACTGAGCATGGAAGTGAAAACCCAGAACTGATTGCTGGGAGACCAAAATTCTGGGAATCAGGGGAAAATCACTGGGGGAGGGGGAATCTCTGGTAGTTCCAGGTCCGTCCCCTATATGCAATCATGCGTTTCTGGTTTATAGTTTCTGAGAACCTGCCCTCCAGCCTTGCTTTGTTGGATCTCCTCCCATGCCACGTTTCCCATCTTAGGGTATCCTTTCTGCATTTCTTCTCTGTCCTTATAACTGGGGCTAGTGAGCATCAGTGTGTACTAATTCATTCTCACTTTTTCTTTTCTTAGAAACTATTCCTCAATGCTCACCCAGAATTTTACTTTTCTATACCACTGCAAGTCCTAATCCTGATTCCACTATTCTCAACTATAAAATCCTATTTTCCACTGCAAATTCCTTTCTGTTATACACACCTTCTTAATATACTTTTATTTGTCCTGTTTCATTTCTTCCCTCTACCTGTTCTCTTGATTCCATGAATTTATTATCACTTCTCCCAAGAAGCCCAATCCCCCAAACATGGTTTCAGTCTCCCTCCCACGGACCTAACAGTACCTTTTGTTTCTCATATCCTAACACACTCTGTCCGTTAGAATCACGTGTTTCATTATGGATGTTGCCCAGTGGAGGGTTAGAATCAAGTCCTTGTAACTCATCTTTGTCCCTACCTGGTCCAGTGCCTGGCACATAGTGGCATTCATTAAACATTTGTTGAATTGAATATATTCCTGTCTCCTCTGGGCCTTTCTTGCTTTACCAACTGACTTCCTCTAGTTTGTTTTCAAGCTTTCCCTACTGTCTCACTGTATACCTTCCTCCTCAAAAAAAAAAAAATTTTTTTTTTGTTTTCCTTCTCCCTTGATGAAGCCTTGCGCTCCAATCATCTTTTGACTTCTAGGCTTCGAAGGGAGTTTTCCATGCTCACCTGACTTTTCTCTAACTTTCAATCTGATTGGATAATGCCACCTAGTTTTTCCTCATCACTCAGTGCATTCCTCTGTGAAAAGACTTAAAACATGGTGCTACAAGCCCTGCTTTATGCATTTCAGTCTCTTTTTATCCTTTATACTTCTGGCGGCAAGGACCCTAAGTCTACAGAGGTGGGTACGTAGCAGCTACTCAAGAAGTGTTTGTTAGATAGATAATTAAATATAGGTTACTAGGGGACAGGGTGGGAGAAGGGAATAGGGAGTTCTAGTAATAGATGGTGGTGATGGTAGCATACCATTGTGAACATTGATTAACTGCACTGAATTATATATTTGAATATGGTTAAAAGGGGGAGCTTTCTCTCTATAGGAACATATATATATTACTAGAATAAAAATTATATAAAATCATAGGCTTGTACAATACAGTGAGCCCTATTGTAAATGATGGACTAATAGTTAATACTACAATTATAAAAATGTTCTTTCATTAATTGCAATAAGTGCACCACACTAATGCAAGATGTTAATAATAGGGTAATTATTAATATGGGAACTCTATATGTGTATGCATGATTTTACTATAAGTAAAATGGTTTACTATAATAATATGGGAACTCTATATGTGTATGCATGATTTTACTATAAGTCTACAACTTCTCTAATTTAAAAAAAATTAAATAATTATGCCATCCCCCATTTGGAATCTTTACATCTATCGTGGTGGTGGCACACTAATTAGTTTTTAGCTGTTCCACTTGCACAGACATTAATTTGGTGCCGTCATGCTCTGATATCAAGAACAAACAGAATGTGGTTCAAATCTCCTCATTTTTCTCTGTTCTTTTACTAGAAAGGATAAGCAGGAGAATGTGCCAGGAGAGAAATTGTCATCTGAGAATACCTGTCATTTATTCATTCCCTGAGGACTTAGTAGGGTAGTTTGAGAAGCCTGCCTCATTATCCTTTTTCCTTTCTGGTCTTGTGTTAGATTGCAGTATCTCTGAGAAATTGACCAAGTCTCCTTTCTTAGCTGATTGAGCTGGATGTTGGGTTGAGGAGTCCCTGCTATGGCAGGGTAAGAGCCAAAATCGTCATCTGTAATCATTGCTGCTTTGAAACAGCTAAGCCAAGGCATCTTTTACTAGAGGCAAAGATGGTTGTTGGACTCTGGAAAACTGACAAACATATGGACTTTTCAAACAGTACAAGAAAACTTGCCATGCAGGGATCTGTAGATGCCTTTTCAAAGAATTACATCATTGGGTACTGGCAGTGGTTTAGTCAACAGCTATTTGCTCGTCCAGATGCACAAATTCAGGCAAAGAAATTTTTTTTTAACTTTTTATTTCAAAACACTCTCAAACTTGCTGGGCAGTTACAAAAATAACACAAATGCCATACAGAGAACTCTAACATATCTCTATCTCCCCAGATACCCTGAACAATCATTTTTAACATTTTGCCACAGTTGCTGTATCATTCTATCTGCCCATCAATCTAACAATCCATCTATCTGTCCCTCCATCTATCAATCCATTTTCTGAACACTTGAGTGTAGGTTGTATACATCATACTTCTTAAATACTTAATATTGCCATGCACATTTCCAAAGAAGATATAACATGTTACCACCTTAAGTGTAGTTATCGAGTTCAAGAAATTTAGCATTGATATACAGTTTATAGTCTAATTCCAATTTTTTCAGATGTCCCAAGAATGTCCTTTTGGGCTTTTACTTCTCCATTATTAGATCCCATCCAGGATCATGTATTGCATTTAATTGCCATTGTCTCTTTAGTTGCTTATTCCTTTTTTTTTTTTTAAATTGTGGGAACATTTAAAAAATGTTACACAGCGTAAGCTTTCCTCTATCAACCACTCCCAAGCATAGCATTCAGTGGGATTATTCATATTTACACTGTGGTGGTACCCTCACCACCCTCCTTTTACTAAAACTTTCTTATCTCCCCACATAGAAACCCTATACTCATTTTACGTTAACTTTCCACTTCCCTTGCCCGCCTGCCACCCACAACCTGTCCTCTGACTTCTGTCTCTGTTCTTGCATGTTCTCCATTGTTTTCTTTGTAGTTACCGTGGGGCTTGGACTGTACATCCTAAATCTGTAACAGTCTCATTTGCTTTGACACCAATTTCAACAGTATACACAAACTGTGTTCCTATGCCCTTCCATCCCCCCACCGTTATGTAGTTGTTGTCACAAATTACAATTTTATATGGGTATAAAACCTCTGATTTTTCATTTTTTTATTGTGTAATATAACATATATACATAAAAGCAATAAATATCCAAGTATATTTTACAAGTAGTTAAAGAACAGATTTTTAAAGTTTGGTTATAGTTCCATGGTTTTTCATTTTTTTCTTCTAGCTGCTTCAAGACACTGGAGACCAATGGAAATAAAAATATGAGTCAGCAGCCATACTCATTTGTTAAATCCTATCTTCTCTGTTACACTCCTCCTTCTGTTTAAATAACATATACATAAAAGCCATAAATTTCAAAATACATCTCAACAATTAGTTGTAGAACAGATTTCAGAGTTTGGTATGGGTTACAATTCCACAATTTTAGGTTTTTATTTCTAACATGCTGTAAGGTACTGGAGGCTAAAAGAAATACCAGTATAATGATTGAACATTCATACTCATTTGTTAAACCTGATTTTCTCTGTAAAATCCACCATCACCTTTGATCTTTCTCCCCTTCTTTAGGGGTATTTGGGCTATGCCCATTCTAACGTATTCATGTTGGAAAGGCTGTTGATAATATGGGATGGGGAGATGAAACTAGTTGATGTTCTGGAGAGGCTGGCTCCTCTGCATTTTAGTACTTACTGGTCCAGGGACCCATATGGAGGTGGTAGGTTTAGGTGAGTTACCCTATAATGCATGGAACCTTTGTAGAATCTTATGTAACACCCTAGGAATTCTTTAGGATTGGCAGGAAAGGTTTTGATTGGGGTTTGTCAAGTTATGATAGGTAGCAATGTCTAACTGAAGCATGTATAAGAGTGACCTCCAGTGTAGCCTGTTGACTCTGTTTCAACTCTCTCAGCCTTATTTGTTATTCTTCTTTTCCCCCTTTTGATCGGGATGGCATTGTTGATCCTACAGTGCCAGGGTCAGGCTTGTCCCTGGGGGTCATCTCCCACGCTGCCAGGGGGACTTTCACCCCTGCATGTCATGTCCCATGTAGGGGGGAGGGTTAAGATTTCCCTTGCAGATTTGGGCTTAGAGAGAGCAAAGTCTTATATCTGAGCAATTTAAGAGGTCCTCTGGAGGTGACTCTTAGGCATACCTATAGGTAGGCTAAGCTTCTCTGCTATGTACATAAGCTTCACAAGAGCAAGCCTCAAAATCAAGGGCTTGGACTATGAATATTGGTCATTGCCCCTACTATTTGGTACAGAATCTGGGGTTTCCCTGCTGGTAAAGTTTAATAGTTCCATAATTTATTTCCCACCCCTCGAAGACTTTGCCAGTATTTTTTGATTATCTGCTTAATATGCTCTGGGATGTATCTAGGCATTAAATTAAGTTATACAGGGTTAAACGTCCTCATTCTTATTCTGGACCTCTGTGTTTGGATTGTTTAGATGATCTATCCAGACAGGTTAAGTTAGATCATGTGCTACAGAAAACCTAGGTTCTGGACATAATAGAACTTTCTTCCTTTGGTCTCAAAGAGTAGATGAAGTTCTAAAATATAGGCAGTGTCTTCCTTAACCCTGTATTCTTAATCCCAGCACGATCAGCTTCATTCTTATCTCTAAATCCCAGGTTATACATATATAAAACAGTCCTTCAAAATCCAGATATAACAATTACCACTCCGGGCTAAATGGGACGGCTATAAGAGCTTGCAATCTAGGCCCCAGTTTTCATGTACATATTTTCTAAATCAGATCACACAATATGTGCTCTTTTGTTTCTGGGCCTTTTTTTTTTTTTTTTGCATGGGCAGGCTCCAGAAATTGAACCTGGGACCGTCTCATCTCCCTGTTTCTGGTTTATTTTGCCTCACCAAATGTCCCACAGGTTCATTCACATCATTTCATGCCTCATAATTTCATTCCTTATTGTAGCAGCACCGTGTTTGATCATAGGTTTACCAAACACGATCGATCACTAGTCGACTTCTTAGTCAGTGCATCTTTCAGCCATCTCTGTCTACTGGGCCTTATGTGTAGTGTCCAAACTCAACAGTCCATCAGCACTCTCGATTTTAGATAATTTTATTGTTCCCAAGAGAATGCTAGCCAATAAACACACTCTAACAAAACAGAAGATCCAGTCCTCCCCCTAACTCTTGTCTCTCCCCCCATTATGTACCCCTGGTATTGCTGCGGTACTGTTGATGTTTTCCTGTTAAACATAGCCCACACTGTTCTCTCTCAGCCAACATGACAAACAAACTCACTGCCCTCCTCCTCTCTACATGGGACATGACACCCAGGGGTGTGGACCTTCCTGGCAGCATGGGACAGAAATCCTAGAATGAGCTGAGACTCAGCATCAAGGGATTGAGAAAACCTTCTTGACCAAAAGGGGGAAGAGCGAAATGAGACAAAGTATCAATGGCTGAGCAATTCCAAACAGAGTCGAGAGGTTATCCTGGAAGTTATTCTAACACATTATATAGATATCACCTTTTTAGTTAAGGTGTAACAGAGAGGCTAGAGGGAACTGCCTGAAACTGTAGAGATGTGTTCCAGTAGCCATGTTTCTTGAAGATGATTGTATAACGATATAGCTTTCTCATTGTGACTGTGTGATTGTGAAAACCTTGTGTCTGATGCTCCTTCTATCTATGGCATGGACAGGTGAGTGAAACATATGAATTAAAAATAAATAAGTAATAGGGGAACAAATGTTAAAATAAATTTAGTAGATTGAAATGCTAGTGATCAGTGAAAGGGAGGGGGTAATGGGTATGGTATATACGAATTTTTTTTCTTTTCATTTCTTTTTCTGAATTGATGCAAATGTTCTAAGAAATGATCATGGTGATGAATATACAACTATGTGATGATAATGTGAATTATTGATTATTTATCAAGAATGGAATGATTGTATGGTAAGAATGTTTGCATTTGTATGTTGTTATGTTTAAAAAATAAATTAATTAATTTAAAAAAAAAAAGAAAACCTAGCCCATAGCATGCAATAGCTGTTTCCCCCCATACCCCGAAATTATACACTCTTTGTACAAGGTTCATACCTTTGCAGTAGTTCATGCAAGAAGTTTTTTTATGTTTTTATTGTTAATTGGTGGGACACATGAGGGATTTATCATTAAACTTTATGCATTTGCCTTTCAGATCTGTAGGAAGTAAAAAATTTGGAGTTACAGACCAAAACTACAATCGTACCGGCATTTATATTTACCCCAGTTGTTACCCTGACTGGAGAGCCTTATTTCTTCATATGGCTCTAATGTATTGTCTGGGTCTTTTCCTTTCAACCTGAAGAACTCTTTAATAGCTTTTATAGGTCAAGTGAAGAATATTTGTTGACTGAGTTTTCATTTTTCTTCTGTCTGATTTCACCTTTCATGAAAGTTAACATGAATTTGTGTTCAGAAAATTAAACTAGATTTTGTTGGTGAATATAGAAGAGGTGATTCCAACAGAAAACGATTATATAAGGTTCACGTTACCAGGTCAAATGGCAAACGTATTCTGGGAAAAGATATTTCCAACATAGATAACAGAGAATGACAAAGATAAGGCTGGTTTTTTTTTTCTTAATAGATGAAGAACTCTTAAAATCAATGTGAATAAAGAATTTGAATAGAGAAAACTAGAAATCGTTTCTAAACCTGAGCAGCTACCCACTTCCATTAATAAGTAAAAAAGTATAAGCCGTAAAAAATACTATGTCGCTATTAGACTGGCAGAAAGAACATTCGCTAGCATATGGTGTTGGCAAGTGTGTGAGAAAGCAGATACCCATACATGGTTAGAAGTGTAAACTGATACAGACTTTTTGGCAGTGTCACTCACAATTAAAAATATACATAACCTTTGAGCAAACAATTTAATTTTGAGCAATTCATCTAGCAGGTCTTGCAAATATAAACAAGAATTCTGTAGTAAGATGTTCACTGTAGCAATATTTACAGTTAAAACAAAATGTGAAATAATCTTAGTGTCTATGAGTAAAAGACGGGTTAAATGAATTATGGTGTAGCTACATAGCAGAATACTATGCAGTCATTCAAAATATTGTAGTTTATATCATTTACAACATGCTTATATTTAGCTTTTGTGCCAGTTGCCAATTTATTGCATCTTAGCTCCAAATTCACCCTTTGTTGCTTGACCTTTAAAAATAGATATTAAATATTTAAATATTTTTCCTTTGCCAACTGAGAGGTAATAAATTGATAACTGGCCTGGCTTTGAAAAAGTGTAGGGGGTGATATTTATACTTATATATTATTTTACCTATTAATATTAAGTATAAGTATTTATAGTTATACTTGAATATATACTTATAAATAAGTATATATATTTATACTTACTATAGGCATGAACATTTTCTGAAGACTTCATAAGATGTTTCTTATTGAGGAGACTACCTCTGAGGGCGAGACTGGGGTTGGGTAAAGGAGAGAGCTTTCCTTGAAATTTTTTACCATATACACATTTGGTTTTTATAGTTAGAGAAAACTACAAAACATTGGTTAGACATTAAGAAAAAAGGCTCGCATTAATGCAAAAAACTGTTCGTAGCTGGAAATATGAAATACCGTAAAGATGTCACTTCTTTAAAATTAATTTATAGGTTTAATGCAATCATAGTTAAAAAAAAAATCCCAATGGAGAGGATGGACATGGTTTTTATTGTTAAGAAGCCTAGAGTGTAGTTTGAGAGACACAAACAAAATGTTCACCAAAAAATTCCTTAAACAGTTACAAAGCAGTATATCAGTGTAAAGCAATAAAATTGAATACATATGTACTGTGGGAACTTGGAGGCCTTTGAGAGAACAGGCCAAATGGAGTTAAAGTCCACATTCTCTCAAAAAAATGGGAACTGTTCTCTCAAAGGACTCTTCATCTAGAGAGGAAATTCTTTCTTTTTACAGTGTGTTTTGTTTTTAGACCTATATGAAAAGACAATGAAGTGTGCCCACGTTACTTGTTCTACTGCCCAATAAAATGGGCCCAGGTGCCTTTACATTTTCACTGTATAAGTTATTTTGAGTTTGCAAATGACTGAAATTAAGTAATCAAGGACAGACGGGATTGGGTTGGCCCTGTTATGAAGTACAGTTGCTGGAAGAATCTGGAAACAATACTGACCACATTTGTTGGCATTAATTCATTGAAGCTATAATGCTGTAAGTAGAAAGTATGTTGTTGTTTTTTTTTTAAAAAAAATTCAGTTCCAAGTATTTGTAGCAAGTGAACTCTGTCTTGGAACTGATGATAAATTCTTTAAAAAAAAAAAAAAAGAAGAAGAAGAAGAACAAATAGTATTATGCATTAGAAGCTTTAGAAAAATTCCCACAGCATTTGAAAAAACTTTATCATCTCTTTTTGCCAGTTATAAAGATTAGAATTTTTGATTTAGAAGGTATGACATGTCACTCCAACCTAGAACTAGATGGAGCTTTTAGGAGTAAAACAATTGCTTTTGTAGGTCTTTATGACATAAATAATCACTGTGAATAAGTGAAATTACTTTTTTAGATTTTCTCTTGCCAAATAAACTGCTTTTATATTAGGAGTATTTCATGATAATTCTTTCATAAAAGCTATAGGGGATAGATAGAGATATTATGGGAATATTACTTGCTAAAATTTCTTAAGACATATTATTTTTTGCATACTCTGTTTCCAAATTAATTTAGTTCATAAGCATCAGTCTTAGTAGTTTCTTAAGATTTGTTGCCTTTGGAACACAAGCTTAGAAAACTTCCATTTCTTAATGAAAACATCCCTTGCAAAACTCGCGCAGAAATGAAGATATGCTATTTTTTGTGAATAAAGGTCAGTCCAAGGTTCTGACTCTTGTTATTTTAAATCAGTTCAAGTCTGTCAAAATGTTAATTGAGATTTTATTCTAAATGACCACCAATAACTTCCTCTGCTTGGTATCATTGAAAAATAAGTACAAAATCATCTCATCTGTTCCAGGCTGAAGAGTAGAAAATTGTAGAATTTCAGGGAAGACAGTTGTTTCATGTTTGGGTTTATCAGCATTTGTCATTGTAGAATTTGCATGGCTGATGAAATTAAAATTGAGAAACAGGAGATTTTTATCATTTAATTCATTATTCTGCAACTTTAACAAAGATACTGAGATATGTTCTTCACTTGCTAATAATAGGACAGGTATTGGCAGGGGTGTATCTATTAAATGCTCTGGTCATGCTTTCTTTTCTTTTCTTTTTTTTTCCTAATATGAGGGTCTTTTTTTAAACAGCAAAAGGGCTCATGGATCCCTCCCACAATGGCAGTTATGTGTTTGAGTCTTTGGTCTGCGGATGGTTTCTGGTGCTCCTGTGCAGGACGAACCTTAGAAGGAACCCTGAGGCTTTCTCCAGGGGTTCCTTGGCCCCTGTTGGAACCACTGCCACATACTGTGCAGATTTAACCATATGGTTTCAATCCAAAGAAGCAGATCTTGGTTGTTTGGGAACAGAGTAGCCAACTTGGGTTCTAGAGGAGAACATCAGGGCTCATGATTGAGGAAATTGCTCTTCCTTTGTAGTGCATTTCTTCCCTGGAATGCTCTTGTGAACACTCAGTAAAGACAGTAAAAGGTATGATTAAATTTTCTTTAAGAATGCTGGCACTTTTATGTGAGTACCTGTACCAGTCTGAAAGAATTCTGTGCCATAGAAAAGCTATGTTTTAATCCTGATCCAATCTTGTGGGAGTAGCCGTTTTAATCCCTATTCAGTAATTATAGGCTGGAAATTTTTGATTAGATTACCTCCATAGAGATGTGACACACCCACTTGTGGGTATTAATTTTTGATTAGATAGAGATGTTACTCCACCTATTCCAGGTGGGTCTTGGTTACTGGAATCCTTCAAAAGAGGAAACGTTTTGGCGAGAGTCCTTTTTAGAGAGCCGTGAGAACCATGAGGGCCCATGCAGCCAAAGACCTTTAGAGGTGAAGATGGAATATGCCCCAGGGAAGCTTCGCGAAACAGGAAGCGTGGGGAAATCTAGCAGACATCACCATGTTCGCCATGTGCCTTTCCAGTAGAGAGAGAAACCCTGTACATCATCCGCCTTCGTGAACTAAGGTATCTTTCCTGGATGCCTTAGATTGGACATTTCTATGGTCTTACTTTTATTGGGACATTTACAAAGTTTTAGAACTGTAAATGTGCAACTTAATAAATTCCCCTTTTTAAAAGCCATTCCGCTTCTGGTATATCACATTCTGGCAGCTAGCAAATTGGAACAGAACCTTTAGTACAGGTACAGGTGCAGGGAATGCCAATGAATAGGAGCCACAGGTGTATCTGTAGGGAGGGAGGCTGGGGAGTGGCCTGAGAGGTGGAACAGAGAGAAATCACAGGAGAGTGGGCAGAACTACTGTCTGGAACATGTTACATCAGTCATTGCCGAGTCTAGTGCTACTGAATATCGGCTTTGATATGCCCTTCAACACAGTATGAAAACAACAAACAAGCATACACTGCTGGTTTCAAGAGGGGAGACCCTATCTCCAAGTTTTTTTTCTACCATATTATGGGGCCATTTATGAACATGGAGCTGTCTGATGACATGCCAGTGTCAGTCTGATAATGCTATTGATCTGCTGTCTGAAAAGAGTCCCATTCATGGTCAAATCCCACCCCCACCCCCAACACAAAAACAGAAACAATTAGTGCGGTAAAGGCTTTGAGCTATACACCAGTAGGAGAGCCTAATGGACTTGGTGTTGATGCAGGATTTCCCTAAACTCATTTGACTATGACTCTTCAGCTCAGTCTCCCATCCCCTTCCTTAAATACCTGTGAAGGTCCTGAGGAGCTAGTGATCTGTGGGACACACTTTGGGGAAGTCTGATCTTAGAGAGAATCCCGACTTCTGCAGCCTGGCACTTGTGGCTCATCTGCAGAGTAAGGAGTCTGTAATTGTGGTCCTCTTGACCTCTTCCAGGTTAGCATTCTGTCTCCACACAGGGACACAAATGCCAGATCCCTCATAAGGACCTTGGAAACAAGAATTTGTCCTCTAGCTACAATTAATCTCAAGGACAAGGGCTTTCTCTGGTTTCTCTGTATGTAAGACAATCTGTAAAATAATTACTACTCACTTAAACACTCAAGCTTTGCATAATTACCTCCATTATAATTGATGGGGGGCATCTAGCAGTTATTTTGTTCAACAATTTAAAAATATTTCGACATTGCTACTCTTCACAATCCTAAAAAATTGCAGTCAAATACAATCCCCTAAATTCCCAAATAATTCCCTAAAGCCCTTAAAGAGTCTGAAGAGTTCAAAGGCTGAAGGTAAGGGGACATGGGTTGGGGTGGATATTCTCTAGCAGAACATGTGTTCTTTGTATTGGCTTATTAATTCTCTTGGAGGCAAGGCTAGTTCCCTCAGAATTTCCTGGCCAGTGGTGAGTTTTTAAAGCAAATATTCATTCTTAACAAAATAGCTATTTGGCAAAACAGTTTAAAGACCCTTGGAAATGATGGTGGGATTTTTCTTACAGAGTAGGTTTGTAGTTTCTGACATACTAACAGTGCTAGGGGATTACTGATATGCATTTCATACTGTTTTTGTGTCTCTGGGAAGGAATAACAGATGTGTGCAAAATATTTATGGACCAAAGAAAAGAATACCATTGATCTGTAAGAATGACCTTTTCTCTTAAAAGAGCTGTTATAGGGCAGTGCGACGGTGGCTCAGTGGCAGAGTTCTTGCCTGCCATGCTGGAGACCCGGGTTCAATTCCTGGTGCCTACCCATGTTTAAAAAAAAAGCTGTTATAACTATTAGTATTTGCATATCAGTGTACGGAACACTTTTCACATGCATTACGGCACATGATCCTCCTGACAGCACCATAGAGGACATTGTGTTGATAGTTTTTAGTTTCCGTTTGCATTTGATGAAGGTGACGCTCAAAAAGACTGTGTTACTTATTGTTCTAGTTTGCTGGCTGCCGGAATGCAATATACCAGAAATGGAATGGCTTTTAAAAAGGGGGAATATATTAAGTTGCAAGTTGACAATTCTAAGGCCATGAAAATGTCCCAATTAAAGCAAGTCTATTAAAATGTCCAAATTAAAGCATCAACAAGAGGTTACCCTCACTCAAGAAAGGCCGATGACGTTCAGGGTTTCTCTCTCAACTGGAAAGGCCCACGGCAAACATGGTGATGTCCTTGTTTCATGAAACTCCCCCGGGGGTGTTCTCCTTTTTCATTTCCAAAGGTCTCTGGCTGTGTGGGCTCTTGCGGTTCTCATGGCTCTCTGAGAATGCCTCTTTTAAAGCATTCCAGTAAACTAATCAAGACCCACCTGAAATGGGTGGAATTACGTCTCCTTCTAGTCAAAGGTTAATACCCACAATTGGGTGAGTCACATCTCTGTGGAGATAATCTAATCAGGCCTCCAGCCTACAATGCTGAGTAGGGATTAAAAGAAGCGGCTGCCTCCAGAAGATGGAGCAGGATTAAAACATGGCTTTTCTAGGGCACATAATCCTTTCAAACCAGCGCCCTTGCCTAGAGCCATGTAGTAGGAGATGGGCAAGCATGAACGTAAACTTTTTTCTTTTTAAGAAAATCTTTCTTATTACAAACATCATACGCATTCATTTGATACAGACGAATCATTCAGAATTATGCAGTTTAGAAGAATAAGCCAGTAAAATATGTTACTAAATATTTTCAAATTTTGATTTTTAGGAATTTATTTATTTTTTCAATGTCCAAAAACTTAGATTTATTGTTACTTTTTAAGTCTTTGCATGTCACCCCTGTAGGAAGTAGGAAATGGAGTTACATACTAAGCAATAAATACAGTAATACTGGCATTTATAATTACTGAATGGTTACTTTTACCATAAGTCTTTATTTCTTCATGCTGCTTTGAACCAGTCTAGTGTCCCTTCCTTTCAGGCTGAAGACCTCCCTTTAGTGTTGTTTGTAGGACTGATCCAGTGATGGTGAACTACCTTGGCTTTGTTTATCTGAGAGTGTCTTAATTTCTCCCTTATTTGTTTTCTTTTTTATATTCATCATCATGATCATTTCTTAGAACATTTGCATCAATTCAGAAAAAGAAATGAAATGAAAAAAATTCATACATACCACACCCCTTACCCCTCCTTTTCATTGATGATTAGCATTTCAATCTACTAAATTTATTTTAACATTTGTTCCCCCTATTATTTATTTATTTTTAACTCACATGTTTTACTCATCTGTCAATAAGGTAGATAAAAGGAGCATCAGACACAAGGTTTTCACAATCACACAGTTACACTGTGAAAGCTCTATCATTATACAATCATCTTCAAGAAACATGGCTACTGGAACACAGCTCTACATTTTCAGGCAGTTCCCTCCAGCCTCTCTGTTACACCTTAAATAAAAAAGTGATATCTATTTAATGTATAAGTATAACCTCCAGGATAACCTCTCAACTCTGTTTGGAATCTCTCAGCCATTAACACTTTATCTTGTCTCATTTCGCTCTTCCCGCTTTTGGTCGAGAAGGTTTTCTCAATCCCTTGTTGCTGAGTCTCAGCTCATTCTAGGATTTCTGTCCCACGTTGCCAGGAAGGTCCACACCCCTGGGAGTCATGTCCCACGTAGAGAGGGGGAGGGCAGTGAGTTTGCTTGTTGTGTTGGCTGGAGAGAGAGGCCACATCTGAGCAACGAAAGAGGTTCTCTTAGGGGTGACTCTTAGGCCTAATTTTAAGTAGGCTTAACCTATTCAGGAATTTATTGTATCTACTATTACTATAACTGCCTATAGTTTGTTGTTTTTTTTTTTTTAACATGGGCAGACACTGGGAAACAAACCTGGGTCTCTGGCATGGCAGATGAGAACTCTGCCAGTGAGCCACCTTGGCCCGCCCTGCCTATAGTTTTTTTTAACCGTTTTTCAGTTGTAAAATATAACATATTATATAAACAAAAAAAAGAAAAAAGGCAATAATTTTCAAAGCATACTTCTATAAGCAGCTACAGAACAGTTCCCAGAGTTTGTCATGGGCTACCATGCCCTCAACTCAGATTGTTCCCTCTAGTTGCTCCAAAACACTGGCAGCTTTTTCAGAGTCATAATAATGAAATCATACTGTATCTGTCCTTTTCTGTCTGACTTATTTCACTCAGCATTATGTCCTCAAGGTTCATCCATGTTGTCATATGTTTTGGGACATCATTTTGTCTAAATGCTGCATAATATCCCATCATTTGTATATATCACATTTTGTTTATCTGCTCATCTGTTGATGGGCACCTGGATTGTTTCCCTCTCTTGGCAATTGTCAATAGTGCCACTATGAACATCTGTGTGCAAATGTCTGTTTGTGTCACTGCCCTCAACTCTCCTGGGTATATACTGAGTATTGGTATTGCTGGGTCATAGGGCAACTCAATATTTAGTTTTCTGAGGAATTGCTGTTCTGATTTCAGTAACAGCTGAACCATTTTACATTCCCACCAACAATGAATAAGTGTTCTAATTGCCAGGACCTTACTTAACTGTACTGTACCACTTCCTAGAGTTGTGTGGTCCATACAGTAAGGAACCTCTAGCCTGGTGGGTCTATTGAGCACCTGAAATGCAACTAGTCCCAACTGAGGTGTGATGTAAGGGACTAATGCACTTTGGGTTTCAAGGACTTAGTATGAATAAAAAGAATATAAAATATACTGGTGACAATTTTTATATTGATTACATGTTGACATGATAATATTTTGGATACATTGGATTAAAATATATGAAAATTAGTTCCACTTGTTTCTCTTTTTTTTATTTTTTACTTTTTTTATTGTGTAGTATAACATACATACAAAGCAAAGAAAGTAGAAAGTGATAGTTTTCAAAGCACTTTTCAACAGGTAGTTATAGGACAGATTCCAGAGTTTGTCATGGGCTACCATACCATCATCTCAGATTTTTCCTTCTGGCTACTCCCCAATATAGGAGGCTAGAGGGCTTAAATATTTTTTATCATCACAGTCGACTTTTTTTCCTTCTTTTTTTTTTTGTAAAAAATAACATATATACAAAAAAGCTATAAATTTCAACGCACAGCACCACAATTAGTTGTAGAACATATTTCAGAGTTTGACATGGGTTACAATCTTACACTTCTAGGTTTTTTACTTCTAGCTGCTCTAAAATACTGAGACTAAAAGAGATATCAATTTAATGATTCAGTGTTCATAGTCATTTGTTAAATCCTATCTTCTCTGTGTAACTCTCTCTTTATATTTTAATATGACTATTAGGACATTTAAAGTTATGTATGTCGCTCACAGTGTATTTCTAATGGACAGCTCTGGCCTAGAACCATCCTCCTCAGTTGCAATTGCATGATTTGGTGTTTTGTACAAATAATATGTCTTTATATTTTGCTACCATTCTAGCTTGCAGAAGTGCACCCCCACCCAATTTGGGGTGAGGGGGGACAAGTTGACCTCAACTTCCCTTTCTGTTTTGAATTCTACTTCAAGAAGCTTATACATCTTTATTTCATCAATTTAATTTCCATGGTCTTATGACATTGTCTTCCAGGAAAGGCTTGTTTCATTGGGACTCTCCTGTGCTCTCCTGTGTGCTAGGGCCGTGATGTGTGTTACTGAGTGTGTGTGTGTGAGTTGAGAGTGAGTGTGTGATTGTATGTGTGTGAGCATGCCTGTGCAAGAGTGAATGAGTGTGTGAGTGTGAGCCTGTGTGTGTGAGATGGGGAGAGAAAGATGGGAAATGATTTTCCAGGGGGCTTTGCCCGTCTGTCCGTGTCTCCACCCTTAATGATTCTGACTCTTTAAGGGTAGAGTAATAATAAACGTTTGACGTCTTCCCTACCCTTAAAGAAATACCGCCATGTGGGTGAGTCCCTGTTACTGATAGGAATGTGTTGAGCCAGAGAGCAGGGAAAGAAGGCTGAAAATCACATTAGAGAGCAATACTTTATAGCCCTCAGTTTGTGGTAGAAAGGAGACCATTGGGAAGGGGGTTTTCTTTTATGAGATTTTCGGATGTGTTGTGTCCCTCCCTCTGGTCCCTGGTGGCTGCAGAATAGTACCAAGCCGAGTCAGTTGTAATCGCACGGAGGGCTGATGTCACTGGGCACCTCCATGGGTGTCTTTTCTCCTGAAAGACCCCCCCACACACACAGTCTGCATCCTGCTTTGCCAACCTTTTCCAGCCTTTGTGGGGTTTCCAGGATAACTGTTAGATCAGCAGATGTTGTGAGGCATGTACAGACAGAGTTTGGTCTAATTCAGTCTAATTATTAAAATTCTTGGCAGGAATTCTATGTGAATCACCTCCAAAAAAATTTACATTAAAGTTAAGCCTTTGAGTCTGACTTCAGCCCACAAAACTCAGAAAACTTGGAGTTCAAAGCCTGCAAATGTGGCCTTAACTACTCCCTTATCCACAGACTAGTGACTTTTTTCCACAAGCCAAGGAACATGGATTTTATTAAAAATGTTTTTGGGGGCTTTGGGGAGGTCACTCAAGGAGGGAATTCTGTTCTTTGAATTGATGTGGATGTCAGGCTGTAGAGTTAGATATCCTGGGTTTAAATTCTGCCAAGCCACTGTGGCTGTGCAGTTTTGGGCAGGTTCCTAAGCCTCTCTGAACCTCAGTGTTCCATCTGGAAAACTGGGAAAGCAGTACATCAAAGAGTTGTCAGGGGTCTCTTGCCAGAGTGCCCGTAAGTCTTCTCACATGTGTATTCAATAAACTTTCTCTCTGCTTACTCTTAAAATAAAAAAAAAAAAAAGAATTGTCAGGGGGATTAAATGAGCTGATGCATATAGACAGGTGGCAGAATGGGGTAAATGCCTCATAACTGTTAGCTGCTTTTAGCATTATTGCTATTGTAATTATTCATTGTGTTGAAAACATTTTGGATAGAGCAGCATGGTACTTTAGAGTGATAGAAGAGGTTTTATAGCAGCACTGACCTCTGCTTCCCTTCCCTTCACTCTGGTCTTCACTTGTCATTCGAACAGATTTGGGAGAAAGGAAACAAGTCTTGGAAAGCCTGTGACATTGCCACTGAATGACATTTTGACTTTAAAATAGCCTTCTCTGTTCACATTTGGGAGAGTTTGTGTGGCAGGGACAGGATGGGACAACTCATCAAAGGAGCATCTTCTCTTCACTGCTCTCCCCCTATTAAGTCTGTGCCTCATACAGATATTCTCAGGACCTTCACTGTGATTTACCAGATTTGGAGGCATGCTGATGTCTCCTGCTCCAAGGTTGTCAGCATCAGAGGTTGACACTGGAACTCTTCTAATTTCTATTATCTTTCCAGCTTCTCAGAATGATAGAACTAAAGTTGACTTATATCTGGGGTGGTTATAAAGATATTTGTTCTTTGTACATGGGAGCAGTGCATAATAGACAAGATTGGTGAGAGGTAGGTAGATAGTAACATTTTTCCTGGTTTGGGGTTCAATCATGTGTATTTTTTTAATTAGAGAAATTGTGGATTTACAGAACAAACGTGCATAAAGTACAGGATTCCCATATACCACCCAGTGGCAGCACCTCTCATTGGTGTAGTACATTTGTTACAACTGATGAAAGCATATTTTTATAATTGTATTCTTAGCTATACTCATGGTTTAACTTAGGGTTCACTGTGTTATGCAGTTTCATGGATTTAATGAAAACATTTAGAGCTATAAATTTCTCTCTCAACACTGGCTTTGCTGCATCCCATAAGTTTTGGTTTGCTGTATTTTCATTTTTATTTGCCTTGTGATCTCCTCTTTAATTCATTGGGTAAGAGAATGCTGTTTAATTTCCACATATTTGTGAGTTTTCCATTTCTCCTTCTGTTATTCATTTCTTGCTTCATTCCGTTGTGGTCAGAGGCGATGCAGTGTACAATTTTAGTATTTTTGAATTGGAGACTTATTTTTTTACCTAAGATATGGTCTTTCCTAGAGAATGATCGATGGGCACTCAAGAAGAAGGTGTGTTCTGTGGCTATTGGGAAAAATATTCTCTATATGTCTGATTAAGTCATATAGAGTATAGGTTGGTTTAGAGTATCGTTCAAGTCTTGTATTTCTTTATTGATCTTCTGCCCAGAAGTTCTATCCATTATTGAAAGCGGTATATTAAAGTCTCCTACTGTTAATGTACAACCGTCTGTTTCTCCCTTCAAATCTGTCAGTATTTGCTTCATATATTTTGGGGTTCTGATGTTAGGAGTACGTATTAGGTCATCTTGTTGAGTTGACCCTTTTATCAATGTATAACAACTGCGCTTGTCCCTAGTAACATTTGTGACTTAAAGTCTGTTTTATCTGATTATATAGCTAACCCAGCTCTCTTTGGGTTACTATTTGCATGGTATGTATTTTTTCCGTCCTTTCACTTTCAGCTTACTTGTGTCATTGAATTCAAAGTGACTCTTTTGTAAACGCTGTATAGTTGGGTCATGCTTTTAAAATTCATTCTGCCAATCTCTGCCTTTTGACTGTAGAGTTTAATCATTTTACATTAAAGTCACTACTGATAATACGAAACTTTCTTTTATGATTTTACTATTTAATTTTTATATGTCTTATACCTTTTTTGACCCTTGATTTTTCTATTAATGTCTACTTTAATATTTATTTGACTTTTATATTGTAATATATTAAGTGCTTTCTCATTTCTATCTGGGTATGTATGGTTTTTGTTCATTTTTCTGGTGATTACCATGAGGTTAAGGTTTAACACCCCAAAAATATAACAATAATATTTGATTTGATACCAACTGTGATGATAGGTTCATGTGTCAACTTGGCCAGGTGATGACGTCCACTTGTTTAGTTAAGCACTGGCCTGATTGTTACTGTTGACAAATGTCCTACTGTGAGGACATTTCATGGACTTAACATGAGTAAGTTGATTGTTTCTATGGCTGATTTCATCTACAATTAACTGAGGAGACTGCCTTCAACAATAAGAGATGTCTCATTTAATCAGATAAGAAGTGATGACTTCAGCAGTCAGAGAAAGAATTTCCATCTCTATTTCAGCCAGCAGCCTCCCTGGGGAGTTCATTGAAAACCTTCATTGGAGTTCCCAGGTTGCTGCCTGACCTGTGGAATTTGAACTTGTGCATCCCCACAGTCACATGAGACAATTTTTATTAAAATGTCATAATATTAACAGAGATCTCCTGTTCATCATGTTTCCCTAGAGATCCTTGACTAATATTACCAACTTCAATAGCATACACATATTCTTACCACTCTATCTCCCAATCTTTTTTTTGTACTTGTTACAAATTTTATCTTTATACATTGTATATCCTAAACTTTAGATTTATCATTATTTTTTATGCATTTCCATTTTAGCACCTGTAGGGAGTAAGAAGTGGAGTTACATACCAAAAAATACAAAACAATAATATTGGCATTTATTATGACTAGCTTTAGCAGAGGTCTTTATTTCTTTATGCCACTTTGAACCACTGTGAAATGTCCTTTCCTTTTAATCTGAAGAACTCCCTTAGCATTGCTTGTATGGCAGTTCTGGTTTATCTTGTTTATCTGGAAATGTCTTAGTCTCTTCCTTATTATTATTTTTTTTTAGTATTTTATTGAGAAATCTTCATACGCATAGTTCATCCATAGTACACAATCAGTGGCTCACAGTATCATCACATAGTTGTGTATTCATCACTGTGATAATTTTTAAAACATTTGTATCACTCCAGAAAAAGGAATAGGAAGAAAGAAAACACTCATACATCCCGTACCCCTTACCCCTCCCTCTCATTGATCACTAGTATTTCAATCTACCCAATTTTTTACCCTTTATCCCCCCTATTTATTTATTTATTTTTTATCCTTATTGTTTTGCTCATCTGTCCATACCCTGGATAAAAGGAGCATCAGACACAACGGTTTTCACAATCACATAGTCACATTGTAAAAGCTATATAGTTATGCAGTCGTCTTTAAGAATTAAGGCTACTGGAACACAGTTCAACAGTTTCAGGTAATTTCCTCTAGCCACTCCAATACACCATAAACTAAAAAGGGTTATCTATGTAATGCATATTAATAACCTCCAGAATAACCTCTCACTTCTGTTTGAAACCTCTCAGCCACTGACGATTTTGTCTCATTTTTCTCTTCCCCCTTTTGGTCACGAAGCCTTTCTCAATCCCGTGATGCCGGGTCCTGGTTTATCCCTGGAGTTCTGTCCTACGTTGCCAGGGAGATTTACAACCCTGGGAGTCATGTCCCATGGAGGAGGGGAAGGCTCCCTTATTTTTGAATTTAATCCTCGCTGGATATAAAATTCTTGGTTGGCAGTTGTTTTCTTTCAGCACTTGAAGTATTTCAACCCACTGCTTTATTGCAGTCATGGTTTCTAATGAGAAATGGGCAGTTAATCTAATTGGAACTCCCTTATACCTAACACATGGCTTTCCACTTACAGCTTTCAGAACTTTCCACTTGTCCTTTGCATTTGACAGTTTGATCAGTGTATAATGGGGCATATTTTTCTTCAAGTTTATCCTGTTTAGTGTTCTCTGGGTTTCTTGGATGTACATATTCACATGTCTTACGAAGATTGGGAAGTTTCCTGTCATTATTTTTTTGACTATTCCTTCTGCCTTTTTCTCTTTCTCTTCCCCTTCCGGGGACTCCAATAGTGCATGTATTTGATACATCTGATGGTATCCGAGGGGTTGCAGGATATTTTTGCTCTTTATAATTCATTTTTTCTTTTTGCTCCTCAGCCTGACTCATTTCAATTGTCTTGTCTTTGAGTTTGCTTGGTCTTTCTTCTGCCAGCTCCAATCTGCTGTTGAAACCCTCCTGGAATTTTTCATTTTGGTATTGTCTTCAACTCCAGTAGTTCTATTTGATTCCTTTAAAAATTTTCTTTCTCTTTATTGAGATTCTCATAGGGTTCATTCATTGTTTTCCTGATATCCTTTAATTTTTTGTATTTTGCTTCATCTCCTTGAGCATATTGAACATCTTTTTTTTTTTTTTTTTTTTTTTAAGACTTTGTTGGTATGTCCACTGTCTGGTCTTCTTCATTAATGGTTTCTGGATTTTCCTCCTCTTCCTTTGCATGGGTTATCATTTCCTGTTTCTGGGATTTATAATATTTATAAACAGGTGTCTGTTTTTTGAGTTTGTAACTGGCTGGTGATATTGCAGAGATTTTCTTGAGTATCGAGAGCTATCAAAACCAAGCAAATCTCCACAATAACATCTTTCAGCATCTTTGCAGATTGGCTTTGTGTTGGCTGGTGCTCACTGTCGAGTTTGGGCCTCGTCTCTGGAAGGCCAGCCCCAGACTAATGCAAGGTTCAGGATCCTCCTTGTCTTTTCTGAGCCCGTGTGTCTTGTTCTGGATTTGTGCTTTTGCTAGCAGCCTTAGGAGTTCCCCTCTTTACAGGGGTTTGAGTGCCTCCTCTACTTCCCAGGAATCAGATCTCCCTTTCCTGGGTCTTCCACTGCAGGACTGAAAGCAGGTAAGTCTTTGCTCCAGGCTCTCTGCCTCAACTGTTTCTTACACTGCTTTCCTTGTCTCAAGCTGCTTTTGCCTGGAGGGCAAAGCTGGGAGGGGAGGCAGGGCTTAGAGGAATTTCCCAAGTCCACCTTTCCCAGCTGGACCAAGGCCAGGGACCCCACAAAGGGAGCACCAGCTGGCTCCAACCTGACTTGGGTAGAGAATGAGGAAGGGGCCAGGAGGGGCCCAGGAACTTCTTCCACCACTCTCCAAAGCCGCACTTTTTTGACTCAGCCCCTGTCCAGCCCATGTGGCTGCCCTTTGCAGCTCTGAGGGAGCATGCCTTCCTTAAGTCTCCCCTGCTGCTTCTGTCTGGGGCTGGTTGGATCGATGGCTGTCCTAAGAGCTGGATCCCCAGTGATCCAAAGTAGCTACGCAGTAATCAGTGATCGGCCCGTGCTCCCCACACACCAGGATTTTGGGAAAGTGGATTTGTATGTCCCTCTCTTGAACCAGCAAGCTAATCCAGACGCCGGACCCCACTGCTGCCTGCCATGAGAGTGGGGGGTGGGCACCAGTAACTCACACGGAGAGAACAGTTTACTGGTGCTTACCTTGATTTCCAACCTCTTTCTCTTGGTCTTTCCTAGATGCTGTATAGTATTTTACTGGACTCCAGAGTTTCAAAAAGTTGATTCAGGCGGTTCCTGCCTGTCTAATAGTTGTTCTGGTGAAAAGACTGATTCTGGGACTTTCCCACTCCACCATATTCCCAGAGTTCCTCCTATCTTCGGCTTGTCTTGACTCACCAGCTGGGACAAACACTCTGAGGGTGTTTTGGGAGATGACCGTGGAGGGCTGGGACTGTTGCCTGGTATTACTGTCCAGCTTAGAGACAGATGCGGTTGCATTAGGTCATATTTTTTTGTGTGTCTGCTGTGTGGTGGGGTCACTTTTCATTCTTTTTCCTTTTGTGTATCCCCTTATTGCGGCACCATTTGTTGAATTTTTGTTTGTTTGGGAAGTGCACGGGCCGGGAATCGAACCCAGGTCTCTTTCATGGCAGGTAAGAATTCTACTACTAAACTACCCTCGCACCCCCTAGGTCATGTTTTAAGCAGCAAGTTGAGGGAAAATGTTTCATGATGAGTGTTTTACAGGGCAAAGTGTGGTCGATTCACATTTAGCTAATATTTTCAAGTGCCTATAACTTGTGCAGTGTACCAAATTCAACGTATGATGTGTTCTTTGATCATGAATGTTATCTGAGGTAGGTACTGTACTTTTCATTTTACAGCAAAACAGTTGAGGACAAGGGAGTTCAAATGCTTGAGTCACATACTGAGCTCAAGTTGAAACCAGACTTTCTGTTTCGCAGGCAAAGGGTCTTCCCGGCACCATTTGCAGAAAGAGAAGGAGCTGACGTTGATTAAGTGCCCCCTGCTCTGCCAGTACTGTTATCCCATTTAATTTAGATATTATTACCCCCAAGTTCCCACATTTTATAGATAGTGAAATTGAAACTTAGAGAGTAAGTAAATGCAAATTTAAATGCAAATCTGTCAGCTCCTAAAGCCCAGGCTAGACTCTCAAAAATAACCATCCTCTGAGAAATTGCTTCCAACCCAACAGATTGGGTCAGTTCTAACATCTGTGCAGAACAATTCTGAGGTTTTAAATATTGCAGATCTTTAAGAGAAAAAAGGCAGAAATTTTGGCCCCTTTCTTGTAGGCAATAGCTTTCAAGTGATTTTTGGCCTTGCTAATAGAGTGCTAAAGTTTCGGCCCAGTGCCAGTGGTACAAATTTGAAAAATTCATGTCATCCATTTGCCTTCTCTATGAACTAGTAGAGTCATTTTGCCTGTAAATAAACTCACCACCTTCTGCTTCCCATCTGGGGAAGATCCGAAATACTAGCCACGGTTTGCCAACAGCTTTCTGTGAAGGAAGACACTTCCTCCTGACAGCTTTACTGACCTCGTGTCTGTTCCTACAAGAGGCAGAAATAAGTAGAGGTGAAGAGAGTAAGTTCTGGAACCAGGCGTCCAGCTCCAACGTGCTGGCTTTGTGACCATGGGCAGACCAACGTTGCAGAGCCTCAGTTTCCCCATCTATCAAAAGAAGTCATCAGAGTGCTCCACGTGATTGTAAGGAAAGACGATAGGGGACTTACCATTGGCAGTTATTGAACTTGCTCTGGGTATCTCTAGCCATCGGCCTTATTTACTTGAAAACAGCTTTCGGAAGGAGGGGGCTGTCTGGGTAGGAGCACAACGACCGACTCTGGGGAGTGCTTGCCTCTCCTCATAGGTTTTTGGGCCATCTTTAGTAAAATGTTAATGTGAAAAATTATAGCTTGAGGGAAACTAGATTTTCTATTTGTAAAATTTATAAATTTGGCAGGATCCTCCCTTCAAGAAACATACCTGATTCTCTATAACAGAGCAGAAAGCGACTTATGCTTGCAGAGAATGGTGGAAAATGCTAAGTTTTTTGTTAGTTTTTTAGGCTCAGTGCTAATTCCTGGAGATACAGTAATGAATAAAGCCCTTAGACAGCTGATAAAATTCCTTGTGAAGAGAGGCAAGCTGTATTTTCTTTAGTGTTGTTATTAAAACCTGCCATTTTCTTATTTGTTACTGTTATTTAAACTTATTTTGAAATACTTTCAACTTACAGGAAAGTTGCAAAAATATCACAGAAACAATACATAGAGCTCTCTACCTAAATACCCAGATTCACTGACTGAATTTTTTGCCATTTTTGTTTTTATTTCTCTCCCACTCTCCTGTCTGTCTCCTAAACTTTTGAGAGTGGGTTATATACATCATGCTCCCTGAACACTTAATATTTCATGTATATTTCCTAAAAGCAAGGATATTAACTTATGTAACTACCTTAAGTACAGTGATCAAGTTTATGAAATTTGACAATAATATAAAAAATACAGACTAAATTCTAATTTTTTCAGTTGCTTCAATAATGTCCTTTTGTGCATTTCTCCTCCCTTGTTAAATCCGGTCCAGAATCACATATTGCATTTAATTGTCATTGTCTCTTTAGCCTCTCTCTCTTTCTTTCTCTTTTTTTTTTTAGCTTCTCTCTTTTATATTAAATTGTGGTAACATATATACAACCTAAAATCTCCTATCTCAACCACACTGAAGCATAAAATTCAGTGGGATTAATCATGTTCAGAATCATGCTGGTATCAACACCATCCATTACCAAAACTTTTCCATTGCCTCAAACAGAAACCCTGTACCTTTTATGTATTCACTCTCTAGTCCCCTTCTCTTGTAACCTGTATCCTACCTTCTGTCATTATCTCTTTCATATAAATGGATTCGTATAATAGCTGTCCTGGCTTATTTCATTCAACATGGTATCTTCTTGGTTCATCCATGCAGTGGCATGTATCAGAACTTCATTTCTTTTTATGATTAAATAATCTTCCATTGTATGTATTTACCACATTTTGGTCATCCATTTATCTGTTGATGGATACTTGGGTTGTGTTTCAGTTAGCTAATATTTCTGAAATACAGTATACCAGAAGTAGATTTTACAAAGGTGATTTATTAAGTTATAAGTTTACTGTTCTAAGACCACAAATATGTCCAAATTAAGGCATCAACAAGAGGACACCTTCACTTAAGAAAGGCCAGTCGTATCCGGGTTTCTCAGTCACATGGGAAGGCATGTGGCAGTGTCTGGTCTCCTTCTCTCCCAGCTTCTAGTTTTAAACAGCTTTTCCCTTGGGTCCTTCTAGCATCTCCTGGAGCATTTTCTATCTGCATCTCCAAACGGTTGTCTGTCCTCATCTCTCTGCTGTCTGTGTCAGCTCTTTTGAGGACCCCAGTAAACTAATCAAGACCCACCTTAAATGGGCAGGGTCATATCTCCATCAAAAGGTCCCACCCACAATTGGGTGAGTCCCATCTCCATGGAAACAACATAATCAAAAGGTCCCACCCAACAATAGGTCTGTCTCTACAAGATTGAAGTAGAGGAACAAGGCTTTTCTGGGGTACATAATAATTTTTTTTTTTTTTTTTTTTTTTTTAAAGATGGAAGGAAGGAAGGGAGGAAGAAAGGGAAACATTTTCTTATTTTATTATATTTTGTTTGTTTGTTTGTTTTTTACATGGGCTGGGGCCGGGAATCGAACCGGGGTCCTCCGGCATGGCAGGCAAGCACTCTTGCCCGCTGAGCCACCGCGGCCCGCCCGATAATTTTAAACCAGTACAAGTTGCTTCTGCTTTTTGGCAGTTGTGAATAACACTGATGTGAACGCTGGTACAGAAATGTCTCTTCAAGTCCCTGCTTTCAGTTCTTTTGCGTATATACCTAGAAGTGGGATTTCATACGGTAGTTCTGCGTTTAACTTTTTATTTTAAGATTATTTCAAACTTACAAGACAGTTGCAAAAATTATACAACCCCCATACATAGAACTCCACCATACCCCTACCCTTACCCCCAGTTATCTTGATTAAAATTTATCTACCAATTTTAACATTTCCCACCTTTGCCATATCTCCCCCCATTTCTGTGTTTTCTGAACACTTGAGTGCAGAGTGCAAACATCATACTCCTTGAACACATGATGCTTTCATGTTTATTTCCCCTGAATAAATACATTTGGTTGTAAAGTGAGGTTATCAAGTTTAAGAAATTTAGTATGATATAAAGCTTACAGTCTATATTCCAGTTTTTTCTCCTGTTTCAGTAATGTCCTTTTAAGTTTTTTTTCCTTAAGATATTCTTTTCTCCTTAGATTCCTTCCAGTATTATGTATTGTGTTTGTCATTATCTCTTTATATTTTTAATTGTGTAAACATGTAGAACATAAGTCTTCTCATCCCAACCCCTCCCAAGCATCCCACTCAGTGAGACTAATCACATTCACCCCAAACAGACACCCTACACTCACTTTGCATTAACTCCCCATTCCTCCTGCTCCCACGTCTGCCCCCACCAGTGACCTGTACAGTCTACTTTTTGTCTCTATGATTTGCATATTCTCTGGGGGTTTTTTTTGTAGTTACCATGGGGTTTAATTTAACATCTTATATCTATCACAGTCTTGTTTGCTTACCAACTTAACTTCAAAAGCATATATTAGCAAGGTTCTTTTTTTGCATGGGCAGGCACCGGGAATCGAACCCGGGTCTCAGGCATGGCAGGCAAGAACTCTGTCACTGAGCCAGCATGGCCCGCCCTAGCAAGGTTCTTATATTCCTCAGACCCCCCTACCTTTATGAAGTTCTTGCCAAATATTGCATATTTATACATTATAACCCCCAAACTATTGATTTATCATTACATTTTGTGCATTTGCCTTTTAGATTCTGTAGGAAGTAAAAAGTGGATTTACAACCTAGACTTCGTATGAGATTCTACAAAGGTTCCATGCATGATGATTACTTTCCAGAAACCAACAACCTCCAAATGGGTTCCTAGGCCAGATAAGTCCTGAAACACAGAGGGCCAACCTCTCTAGAACTTCAACTAGTTCCATCCCCCATCCCATATTATCTACAATGCCTTCCAACATGAAAAAGTTAGAATGGGCATAGCCCAATTAACCCTAAAGAGTGGGAGAAAGATCAAGAGATGGTGGAGTCATACAGAGAAGGTAGGGTTTAGCAAATGAGTATGATTGCTGAATCATTATATTGATATTTCCTTTAGTCTCCAGTGTCTTGGAACAGCTAGTAGTAAAAACCTTAAATTGTGGTATTACAACCCATAGCAAACTCTGAGAGCTATTCTATAACTAATTGTTGTGTGCTTTGGAATTTATTACTTTTTTGTACATATGTTATTTTTCACAAAAAAAGAAAAAAAAGTTGATTGTGACGATAAACGCGCAACTTTATTGTGATACTGTGAACCGTTGATTGTACACTTTGGATGATTCCATGGCATGTGAATATGTAATATATATCAATAAAATTTGAATTAAATTTTAAAAAATGCATTGGCAAAGTCCCTTGAGGGACTGGAGAAAAAATATGTAACTATTAAATTTTCCTACCGGGAGATACCCCTCATACTCTCTCAAACACTAAGGACCCCCACGTCATTAGGCCAAGCCCTTAATCTTGAGATTTGCCCTTATAAAACTTATTTCTGTAGTAGAGAACCTAAGCTTATCTATTGTTATGCCTAAGAGTTATTCCAGAAAACTTTATTTTTGGTTCAGATGTGGCCTTTCTCTAAGCCCAATTCTGCAAGGGAAAACATTTCCTTGCTCCCTGTGTGGAACATGACATCTGGGGATGAAATTCTCCCTAGCAATGTGTGACATGACTCTCGAGGATGAGCCTGGCCCTGGCACCATGGGATCGACAAAGCCTTCCTGACCGAAAAAGGGAAAAGAAATATAATAAAATAAGTTATCAGTGACTAAGAGAATCAAATGGAGTCAAGAAGCTATTGTGGAGGCCACTCTTAAGCAAGCTTCAGCTAGAAATTGCTAGCCAAACCCCAACCAACACCATTCCTGCTAACCCTGAAGAACAGGCACTGCTCTGTCTGAGATTCTATAAAAATTTGATGCCCTAAGATTACTTTCCAGAAACCTAAAACCTCCAGATGGTTCCTAGTCCAGACTAAAAAAAAACACAAAAGAGTTACAAATCAAATATACCTTAATATTAGTATTTTTATTTACTCATATCACTATCTTTACTGGAGATCTTTATTTCTTCGTGTGGTTTTAGTCAATTGTCTGGTGCTCTTTCCTTTTAACCTGTAGAACTCCCTTTAGCATTTCTTGTAAGGCCGGTCTAGTGGTGATGAAGTCCCTCGGCCTTTGTTTATTTGGGAATGTTGAAATCCGTTCCTCCTTTTTGGAAGTGAATTCTGCTGGGTACAGAATCCTTGGTTGGCAGCCTTTACTCTCAGCACTTTATATTCTTTCTTGCCTCCATGGTTTTCCATGAGGAATCAGTATTTAATCTTGTTGAGGCTCCCTGTGGGATACGCTGCTTCTCACTTGAGGTTCTCAGAATTCTCTAGCTTTTACATTTGACAGTTTGATTATTACATGGTGTGGGGTGGGTCTGTTTGGGTTTATCCTGTTTGGAGTCCATTGAGCATTTTTGATGTATGCATCTGTGAAGTTTTCAGTCCTTAAGTCTTTGATATTCTCTCTGCCCCCTCTCTCTTCTTCTGGGCTCCCACAGTGGGTGCTTGATGGTGTCTCATGGATTCCTCAGGCTCTGTCCACTTTTCTTCATTCTGTGCTCTTTCTACTTCTCAGACTAGGTGATGTCGATTGTCCTATCTTCGAGTTCACTGATTCTTCTGCCAGCTCTAGTCTGTTGTTGAACCTTTTTAGGGAATTTAAAGTTTCTGCTTGGAGAACAGCTCAGTGCCAAAGTCTAGGGCTCTCTCCGATGCTTCCCATGCAGACCACTTGTCTTGAGTGTACACATTTGGCCTTAGGAGTCCCCTGTTTACATGGTTCCAAAAGTCCCATCTTCCCTAGGAAATCGTTTCTCTGTGGTCCTGGACTAGCAGTCCCTTGTCCCAGGCAGCCGCTTGACTGCTGAGCTCTGTGAACTGCTTTCTGTGCTCAGGATAAATTCAGTCAGTCCCTCTGGTCACCATCAGACAGATTGGGCCAGGCATATATGCTGTAGTATGTGCATGAGGGTTGCTCTGCTCCCTCTGGAGCTGGAACCAGAGACCTGTACTGGGAGCGTAGGTGGGCTCTGTGCTGAGCTGGTGAGGGGATGGAGGATGGCCAGCCAGGGTGCCTTGAGAGCCTACTGCTTTGAAGTGGTCCTTTTCTTGATTTTGAGCTCACCCTATTGCTGCAATCCTTTAACTGTTTTCTAGAGCTTTTAGAAAGATGTTTCTGCCAGTTTTTGCTGGTTGATCCTCTGTTTAACTTTTTACAGAACTGTCATGCTGTTTTCCACAGCAGCTGCACTGTTTACTTTTCCACCAACAATGTCCTAAGGTTCCTCTTTCTCCTTGTCCTCACTTGCACTTCTTATTAAATAATAGACATTCTTGTGAGTTTGAGGTGGTATCTTACTGTTTTGATTTGCATTTCCCTGATGAGTAATGATGTTGTGTGTTTTCATATGCCTGTGAGGCCATTTATATGTCTTCTTTGGAGAATATCTCTTCAAGTCCTTTGCTCATTTGTTAATCGAGTTGTTTTTTGTTGTTGTTGTTGAGTGTTATTGTTCACTGACTGTCCTCCCTCAGAATATAAGCCCATGATGGCAGGAGCCCTGACTGTCTTACTCACAGTCCTGTCTCCAGCACCCATGGCAGCAGAAAATAAATGTTCAAAAGATACTCACTGAATGAATTAATGAGTAGATGGATGGATAATTTAATGAAATAGGAGGACAAGTACAATACTATAACGTAAGTGCTTTAATAAAAGCATGCGTAGGGTGGGTAGGTGCAGGAAGGAAGAATGCCTGTGCTCCCCTTTGGAGGGGATGTCAGAATACTTTTTCACAGGAGGTGGCATGCAAACTGGTTCATGACAACATAGTAGGAATAAGGAGGTAAAGATGGGACCAGAGGTGTTCCAGGCAGTGGAAGGTGAGGGAAGGTTATTCCCTGCAGAACACAATGCACAGGACTAGGAAGGTGTCTGATTTTCAGCTGGAGGTGATTTTTGCCCTCCAAGGGGACATTGTCACGACTGGAAGTGGTCATGTATTGGCATCTAGTGGGAAGAGGTCAGGAGTGCTGCTAAACGCGCCCTTCAGTGCATCGGACAACCCTCCCACAGAAGAATCTTCCAGCTTCTAGTTCTGAGGTTAAGAAACCCAGGGTCAGGTGAAGAACCATCTGGAGAGAAATGGAAGTGGACTGGGGGGCAGGAACAAGATGGACAGCCAGGAGAAAAGAATGGAGCACCAGTAGGTGGGCTGTGTTTTGTTTTGTTTTGTTGAGCTGTTTTTTGAGGATTAAATATTGTTCTGCCAGCTCAATACGTGGAGAATGTTTTGGTGCACAATGTCAAGTCATCCTTAAATAATACTAAACCCAGAATTCATTTACCACCAAACGCAGTGTATTGAATAAGTCTTTGCTGGGCTCCATGGGACTGGGCATTATGAAGCTAATAGGTTATGCTGGGTGTAATTTCCCTATTTCCTTTCAATAATAGCAGAGCATGCAGGATGTCAATGAGGCTGGCCGGCCTTTTCCTTCTCATATTAAATTTGAGTGATTGCCTTTTATATCTGACTGATGAGATAAAAATGCATCCGATCCTGGAATGTGCCTTCAAAAAGAAATTGAATTTTCTTTAATCCTCTGGACCACATGACCCATCTTGCTAATCAGTTGTCCCTTTGCAGTGTTGGGCAGCCCACGGTGACTTTGTTTCTGCTCAGGCTTTTTTCGGGAAAAAGCCAGGTCCAGATGCTTCAGCTTTGGTTCTCATCCAGTTGCCTTTCCCAACTGGAGTATTCCAGGGTGGGAAACAGCCCTCACCTTCACCTCCCTTCCCCAAAGACGGAGCATTCACATTCTCCAGCGAGCCTGGCTTGGGCTTGCCCGGGACCTGCCCGGAGCTGAAGGTTGTTTGCTTTCTCCCACAGGAAATAATTTTCCTGGGCACGGCAGCCCTGGGTTGTGCCAATCCTTTGCTTTCATGAGGGCTCACACGTGTGTGACAGTGGCACTATTGTTGGGCGTGCTGGAGTTTCCATTACAGATCTTGTGTTTTTCTGCTTCAGGGACTTTTCTGTGAGAGGTGTGCTTTAAGCAGTAAGGCATAGGAAGGGACTGGTTTGAAAAAAAAAAAAAAAGAATATTTTCTGTGACATCTGAAGCAACTGAGAAGCGGGGTGAGTTGTTGAGTGACCACCTGTGATTGAACCTTGGTCGATTTCGGTGGCCATGGCTGCTTGGTCTCTGGAGAGGTTGTAGTATCTGTTGAAAGAGGATATAAGGGAGTTTTGAGCTAGATGAGAAAGTCCTTTTACCAAGAACTGTTCTCCCTATAAAAGTAAATGATAATTCCACAGAAACTTCCCTGGGTTAGGGTTGGTAAGGAGGAAAAGAGGGGGGACTGGATAGTTTAATAAGTGTTTAAATTTTAGTTTAAAGGTGAAATACAAATAAAGATAATAGCTAACACCATCTGTTAAGCTTGTCCTCTGTTCCAGAAGCCTGTTAAATACTCTCATTACAGGAGCCTACCTAATCCTCCCTGCAACCCTGGCGGTGTAGGAACGATTCTTAGTGCCCGTTTTTCCAAAAGGTTCAGCCTTGGAAGACCTTGATGGCGTGGAGAAGTTTAATGATGTTAGGAAAGATTCCGTCTTTTTGAACTGGACAGTATTGTAGCAGCTTTAGAATGCTGTTTCTTTCTTTTGTCCCCATACCTAGCTTTGTCATGATAGCGCTCTCAGAGTTTTTTCTCGTGATTTATGTATTATCATCTCTCATTCTTTCAATTTCTTTTGGGAGAGCCTCTTTTCTTCCTCTTTCTTTTAGAGAAGATGAACTCTCATGAGAAGGGGTGAAACTGGAAAGGGGAAGGAGAAAGGAAATCAGGCCACGGGGGGAAAGGCAAGAGCCAGGACTCAGGGGAAATCTCTAAGGTGGCCTGTTGAGCTGCCAGGAGGGACCTGGGTTGGCCCCCATTTCAGATGTGCAGGCGTGCTCCTATTGCCAATTGGATTTAAACTTTGTATTGACCCATCTCAGTGATCAAAATTCCAGTGGAAGAAAGGTGTATGTTAGCACAGGTCAAACGAAGCAGAGAATAGTCTAATGGGCCCCTCTTTCCATCGTGGCTCTGCCCAGGCAGACAGATTGGACACAAGAGGCAGTGCTGCGGTGGCGGCCACCAGAAGACCCACTAGTATGGGGACTTCAGGGACTTCCTTTTGGCCTCTTGACGCTAAAGACTTTCCATTCCTTATCTCAGGCTCCTGAGCTGCAGAGATAATTCCAGATGGAATGAAAACCAAGGAGGATGTTTTTACCAAAAACTGAATTTAGTGGCTGAGTAGTGCACGTCGTATGACTTGCTGAGGTCCCTTTGTCCGGCTTCTGCCCGGGACCGCCGGAGAGACTTGGTTTCATGCCTTCCTACTTGATAAGATCACCCCCGAGAGGAGTCTCAGCAGTCCGTGGACACTTAGAAAACTCACCTGTGACCTGAAACAACTCTGCAGGTATTTGACCTGAGTAGGTAGGATCTCTTCCTACAGCAGTGGTTCTCACCCAGGGGTGGTTTTGTACCCCAGGGGACATTTAGCAATATCTGGAGCCATTTTCAACTGTCGTGACTTGGCAGTTCATATCACTGGCATCTAAAGGGTAGAGGCCTGGGTGCTGCTGAAAATCCTATAAAGGGCAGCCTCCCCTTTACAAAGGATTCTCTGGCCCCAAATATCAGTATTGCCAAGGTTAAGAAGCCCCGCTGTACAGAGCTGCCCTGCTGTGGTTGTGTGGTGGGGGTAGCGAGGCTCCGGTGCTGGAAAGGCCTCCTCGGGAGCCTGGGGCTGGCATGGTGGGAGGCCCACTGTACGCTGCAGAGAGAACGGAGGCACCCGGAAGGATTTGGGAAGTACAGAGAAAGAGAACTGTAACTTGCAGGCAGCATTCCAGCCAGAATGCCTGTACACATTCCGTTAACTCTCACCCTCTTAAATTCAGACCCTGAGGTCTCAGTACAATTAAGATGCCAGAAATTCTAATTACTGGGCTGTGCATGGTGGGGTTAGCTTAGGTGGCTCTCAAATTAAATACAGTCTGTGATCCATGTAGAATTAAAGGCCCAAGTCTTGGGTTCAAGTCCCCTGTGACTAAGCAACAGAACTATTTCTTTACTGCCTTGGTTTCTTTTTTGGAAAAGGGAGAAAGTTGTCCCCTTTGTCTAGATGTGGACAGTGTCTCTTCAGAAGTTAGATTTTCTGATGCCTGGGTGATGTGATGGTCAGCAGATCATACTGTTAGAGACCTAATCCATTAAAAATTAAAAAAAACTACCCAAGAAGAAAAGGGTAACATTTTTATATTGGAAAAGGCTTATGTGGATGCTGAGGTTTGGGGACAGGAGATGGTGTAAGCTGTAAGGTGACTGCTTTCAAAAACAAGAGATTTATAAGGGAAAAATACAAACTTCCTAAAAGTCTGCTCTCCTTGCAAATGGTACTGGGGGTGGAGGTTGCATCAGCCTTTCAGGCCTCACACTGTCCCATAAGGCTCTTCAAATGGAAGCAAGAACTCTGTTCCCCTGATAGACATGGGAGGGGATTCCAAAAACCAAACTCACTCCCTTATAGAAAATAAATATGATTAGAGAGAAATACTCCTTTTCATAAATTACCACCACTACCATCAAATGCCAGTAGTCATAAACCCTAAATGTAACCAGAAAAATGATCTTCTGGGGGAAAAAAAAAACAAAAACTTCCTTTGTAGGAACATCTTTGGGCTGGAGAGGGAAAAGCTTTGTAGAACAAAAAGGTTCCAACTGAGGCATGTAAAACAAGTTTTATTAAAACTTTAATTATCTCCCACCTGCTGGTAGTTTGTGAGGTTCAGAGGAAAAGGGATAATTGAGAACAGCATTTGATGTGCATTAGAGTTGCGGGGGGTTTTTCTCCTCTTAAAAGGGATTTGTTCTTCATCAAGTTTATTTCATAATAAGTAGGTCCAGACACTGAGTTCATATTTGCATGCTTGACAGTGTTTAATTCAGATCCTTTACATATGAGGGGTCGACTTTTTGTTGTCTTGGATTTGATGTCTTCATAAATTTAGGGATTAGGGTTTGGGGAGCTTTTCTTTTGCTGAGTGGTAGGAATTGGGAACTGGCTGCCTTCATGTTCGTGGGGTACATTTTGTGGGGCATGCTCGTGGGGGGTGGGGGTAGAGGTGGTGGGCGCCAAGATGAAATGTTCTGGTGCCTTCCTAGGTATCCACGGCCTGAGACCCCAGGCTCTCCTCTCATTCTGCATTCTGTACCCCCCACCCCCCACCCCCACCCCCCACACAGGGATTAATCTGTGTGTGTTTCCCACTTCCCTCTACTTTTCTACATGCTTCTGTTGTTGAATTGCAGAGTGGCTTCAGGGATGGGGTTTAATGTTTTCCAGTAAATTGCAGCAACATTAACTTCACCCTTTCTTAAACATTTACCATGGACAGGGACGGGGTTTAAAAGCTCTGTCTCCTTGAACCTTCCAGAGAGGCTGATGGTCGCGTAGCTGTGAGTGTGAAGCTGAGTTGTGAACCTGTTTCCTGACCAGAACCTAAGTTTTTAACCAGAGTGTGGTAGTGCCCCCCTCTTTTTTGTAATAGACTCTCTTTTTCAGAGCAATTGTAGATTTACAGAAAAATAACACAGAAAGTACGGAGTTCCCATTTCCCTTGTACACCCCCCCATTTCCCCTGTTAATAACATTTTTTGCATTATTGCGGTGCATTTGGTACAATTGATGAAGCAATATTATTATGTTGTTTTGTTTTTGTTTTTTGGGGGGGAGTGCATGGTCCGGGACTCGAACCCAGGTCTCCCTCATGAAAGATGTGCATTCTAGCACTGAACCACCCATGCACCCGTTATTCTGTTATTAACTAAAGTCCATAGTCTCCATTGGACTTTACATAGTTCACATACATAGTGCCTTTCTCGTGGTACTCTTAATACTTAGAAAAGCTCCTGACTTTTTCTTGTTTTTTTTTTAATCTGGAATTTCTAGTAGGTCAGTTAGGGGCTGTGTAAATTCCAATGCATTTAGAAAATGACATCCCAGCTGTGTTTTTTATTGCAACTGATAACAGCAGTTATACAGAGACCTCAGAGCACCCTAGCTTTTGAGTTTTTTATTTTAATCTTGCTGAACTGTCCCCAGCACTGTTGTGAATGGATTCTCCATTTTATTGCATTAAAAGCTTCTTAAGCCCAGCTTTCTGTCCTTTTTTGCATGTAATGTGGTACCTACCACTCATCCCTTATGTATAGCCTGCACCTGGGCTGAAGGCAAGGTGCACTAACTGAGCACATGTTATATGCCAGGTGCTTTCTGCACATGAATTGTCTCTACTAGTTGTTAGCAGCGAATGTAATGGTGAGAGACATCCCATTTTACAATCGAGGGAACCGAGGCCGAGAACTTGCTCGGGCCTCAAGGTTAGTGGGTTATATCAAACCCAGGCCTCTCTGACACCAAACCCAGAGTTCTTTCCACGCTGCTCTACTTCCTTTCAGTTGAATAAAAATTGCATTAAAAGAGAGTTTGCTTTTCTTAGAAAAAACGAGGTGGGGAAGGCTTGCAGAAACACATTGGATGCCTTTCTCTTTTTTTTTTTTTGCCCTGAAGCCATAGAGGCCAACTCAGTAACGGGGTTCACTTACATGGAGTGAATGGAAAAACTGGGTCACGTCACTGCCGGGACCCTGCGTTCCTGTTTAATTAGCCAGCACACACTTCCTTTGTATGTGTTTACCCAGTGGCTAGTTCTGACAAGTCAAACTGATTCTTTTCTTGGCCTCTTCCTTTAGAAGAAGCTGGGGTTATAGTAGAAAGACTAAAGGACTGAAAATTTCTGGGCTTTGGAAAACCCTAACTAGGTGGTACAGGAAAGGAATTCTTGTTGATTTGGAGACAGGACCTGGTGAGAGCTCCCTGCATCACACCCACCTGATCAGATATGTCCTGATGCTGCAGAGCTTTGTGCATCCCATTTCTCCCTGGGGACCTTTCATTGCTGTGGTTAACAAGTATTTATTGAACTTCCATGAGAGAAAAGTTTGTTTGTTGTACTGAGATTGTCAGGCAAAAACGTTAGAATAAATAATAGAATGAGATCAAGGCATTCCTCCTTCTGGTTTAGGACGGGATGCAAAGCATCCAGAAAAGTAAGAACTATTATTTCTATACCTTCTTTATGTCATGTCGTTACCCAATCACTGGAAAGGGTTTTGATTTTTCTAGTACCTTAAACTTTCAGAATCCAGCCATTTGCCTTCATAGCATTAAAAGTTATTGTTCAGTTGGGTTTGCATTTCCCTTCCCTTCTTCCCTTTCTCCTTCTGATTTTTTTTCTTCCTTTTTTTCCCTCCTGGAGTGTCTGGCTGTGCCCTCACAACGGTGACTTCTGGTAGCTTAGCAACATGAATTCTCATGTAGCAATGTCTCCCTGTACACCACTGGCCCTCCCGTGGAAAACTCATGTGGAAGTGTCAGGTATCCAGTGGAATCTATCTCCTTGGACTAAATATTCCCTTTGGCTCCGTAAGTGCAAAGCCCTTTAGTCCAGCCTGGAAGTGAGGGACCTTCTGCTTGATTTATTTATTGATTCTTTAAAGCCAAAGCAATACTAGCAGAGCCAAGAATAATGTTTAAGGGATTCTGTACAAGAACATACCCTTGCATAGTTTTCCTGACAAATCCAATTTGCTTTGACCTTGGGACTTGGGAGCTGCTTTGGTGAGAAAGCTGGCACTGTGATGAGAATGTGATGGCGCCTCATCATGCCGACCTCTTTCTGCCTTTTGTGTTGTTCCTTGCCAGGGTTTTGAGCTGTATTTAGAACCTTTGTTTAGAATTTTCTAAGGGGCATCAAAAGCGAGCATCACAGTCCCTAGGTGGGCACAGAGACTTTCTTCAAAATGGGGCATGTGCAAAAAGAAAAAGAAAAGGCCATCTGCTTCCAGAGGTGGTTTGTGGCTAAGAAACTGAATAGGAGAAATGGAAGACTGGAAGTAGGAGATGGACTATGGATTACTGAACCTTTTTAGAATCTACCTCCTGCTCTAATTAAAGATGCCCATATAGGAACATCTTTTTAATATAGTTTCCATCCAGACCTCACCTGGTAAATTTATGTTATTCTGAACAAAACCCTTTTCCTAGAACTCTCCCTTTACCTTTTCATCCCACCCAGGAGAACTGACTCAGGACTTCTTGGTCTTAGATATCCCTCTTAGCCCTGAGATGGCGTTTATTAAAAGATGGTCTCAACCAAACTTGTTTTTTATACGCATCTCAGTCATTCTCTCTTGTGTTCAGTTAAATATTACATGGGGGGAGGGGGGCGGGGATCCAAAAGCAATTAGAAAAAAAAAACATGGGTTTTAATACTTTGTTTTAAAAAAAAATGTTGTTGGAGATAAAGAGGAACATTTCATAATGATAAAAGGGTCAATCCACCAGGAAGATGGACAACCATGAATATATATGGACCTAATAACAGAACCCCAAAGTACATAAGACAACAATGGACAGAAATGAAGGGAGAAATAGACAGTTCAACAATAGTGAATGAAGACTTCAATATCCAACTTTTAATAATAGAATAGACAGAATACCAGCAATGAACTATGTCATAAACCAACTAGAACTAACAGACATCTCTAGAACACTTCACCCAATGACAGAATATACATTAATATTTCATTTTATTGTCTGCAGAAATTGTTTTGTTGTGTCTATAGAAATTACACAGGTGGAAGGTGGGCAGCTCTGGGGAGTAGGTATGACTCTGTACCAAGATGAGATCAGCCACTTCTATGTTGCCTCCCTGATTTATTGTGGTGAATAAATCAGATGTGAGAGTATGGAAACCATGATTTAGAGCTCCGGTTCCCTAGTTTCTAGGTTGGTGGTTGGAATACAGCTGCTTAAAAAACAAAAATGCTTTAAAAATCATTCATTCATTCATTCATTTATTATTAGAGAAGTTGTGGATTTACGGAGCAATCATGTCAGCTCAGGCCGGTTTATTAAGTCAAAAGGAGACCATCCATCCCTTTTCTAGTATTTGAACGTTTGTATTTCCCATCTAGGACACTGCATTTCTCTGTTATCCAGGTGGCTAGCAAACCAAACTAAGAACCCGAAGGCTTTTTGGAAAGGCAGGTGGATGGAGAGCATGGAGGGATGTCTCCTCCCTGCTTTTCCCAAGCACACCTCCCTCCTCTGATCACCAGGGTCTGTCTCCCCGGTGCATCGACTTCCCCTCCAGGGCCAGGCTGACTTCCAGGATTGCTTTTCTGAACCCTGATTTTTCTCTGCTCATTGTTGACCGTGACCTACCATCACAGTTCACGACTGCCACTCCCAGACTTTCTTTAGATGTGCTCATCCCACTGACCAGGCCAAGGCTTTTCTACCCTCCTTTCTGTAATTTGTGCTTGGGGGGGACAGTGACCTAGAGCTTTCCTCCTAGCTCTCCTCAGTGCTTGTTTTTAGGGGAATTTCTGGTTCTTCCAGTTTTGTACCTGCTTTTGTAGAGAGGATACCAAAGGGGGTCTCCTCATTGGGTAATCTCTCTTGAGAGGAGGTTTTGGGTTCTTAGCCCAGGATGTTTATGGGCAGCGTTTTTCTTTCTTTAGCCTGAGGTCATGACGGCGGTGTGGGAGGAGTTTAGAGCTGTGGATGTAATGGAAATCTGAGGCCCCGGCTGGTTGAACTCCAAGAACAAAGACTACTTTTGCAACAGCCATTGAGCGGCCTCCCCTCCCCCACCCCCAGGGCAGGGGGGTGGGGGCGCGGGACTGTGAACGGGGTGTTTCCCTGTATTGGAAAGGAAGAGTTAGTGAGAGCGAGTCAGGTTTCTTTATCCAAATCAGCTCTCTTCCTCCAGTCTTTACCTTCCAGCCTGAATTGGCACGGTCAGTGCACTTATTGGTGTGAAGAAAGAAGGAGGAATGGAAAGAAGTCTTTCTTTTCCATGTCAAAATGGGACGTTTTAGATTCTGCAGGCTGGTATCTCGGACACCAAAAGGAGGCAGAGTCACATATGTATCTTCTTCTCAGCCCATCCTTCCTCAGGGCGGACGGGACCACCCAGCTGCCAGTTATCTCATTGCTCCATGGATGACTTGGTCTTTGGGGACCCAGTGGCCTTCCCTTTCTTCTTGTGGTTGCACATGGCCAGGCATAGTCCCTCTCACTCTCCCCACGTGGCTGGGTTCTGTTCTCCTGGTGATTAGTTCTATCCCAGGACCTCTCTTCTGTTTCACCCTTTGGGAGCTTGCCAGGCTGAGGACCTCCTTACATCCTCGGCTGTTGATAGAGTCATCAGAGCCTTCAACACAGCTTCCCACCTGTGTGTTCTAGATCCTTAAGTCTTGAAGCTGCCCCTCCCAGAGTTGCCTCCGATGCATGGCGTGCCCCCGTTACCTCAAAAAGGCAGTAGATTCTTTTGTCTGATGTATTCAATGACCAATTCTTGAAACACCAGGATTGTGAAGAGAGAAAAAGTTTCTTACTAGGTGTGTAGTAGAAGAGCAGATGGCCGATTGGCCCAAAATCTGTCTCCCCGGACTGTAGTAATTCTGATAGTTTTATTAGAGAAAAAGATGGGCAGGGTTTAAGATAATGAGCACAGTGGCCCCAGATGATATCATTAGAGGTGATCTGTTGAGCATGTGCAGATTAAGTATATGCATTTATTGAGCATGCACAGATTGGATTACATGCTGAGTCACAGAACGTATGTAAGAAAATGGCAGCCCCAATATATGGGTGGGTATGATTTCTAGTACCATTATGAGCTCTAGGTGACTTGTAGGTTAAAGCCTAAGCTACTAAGCTTGTCAGCAGGCCCATTTTGGTTAGATCCAGTTTTGGTTATCAAGATAACTTTGGACTTGAAGTGGGTTAGTTCTGGCCTGACCCAAGACCCTTCATTAATAAACATTAAGGACTGTCTTTAGTGATTACAAGACTCGGAAGTTGAAAAACTGGATAAATGGATACAAATGAAGGTTAGTCAGGCGGTTTCTACAACCGCAGGGACAGAAGACAAAGGCTGTGCAATCATTATCAGAGATCAAGGCAGCTGGATTATAATTCAGATATTTCAGGTATTTCCCTCTGTCCATTCCAATATACCAGAAAGCAAAAAGGAATATTTATATAATGATTCAGCAATCAGAATCATCCATTAAATCCTGATTTCTCAGTTACACCATAAAGGCAATATTCATGTAAAATGTTCTCTTCTGGGTTCTACTTTCTTCACTTACTTACTAAAGCTTGGCTTTAAAGATTTTTGCTCTTATTCCAGAGCCATTACAGACTATAAACATATTGTAGGCATTTCTCTGACTTCTCTAGAAATTCTAAACACTGAACCCAGATATTCATTATTAGTTTTAAGTCTCAGATGGAGAATGAATTTGGGCAGGTAGACTAGTAGTCTCTGGAGGGAGGGGCTTGAGCACAGGAGGGGCATTCTCTGCTGCGGGTTTGGCAGCCCTGTCTTTCGCCGGCTGTCCGGCCATGGAGACCTCACCCTGCCTCCTGTCCTTACCTTTTGAGTGGCCTCAAAGCCCGAGTCACAGTAGATCTTGGTTTTCATTCTATAAAAAAGTGGGTATGTCTGCGTAAGAGTGACTCAAAAAAACTTTGTCGCCTAAAGCAGTTAGGAGGTTTTGGTTTTGACTTCCTGGGCAGTGGTGCAGTAAGTGGGAAGAATATGGGATTTGGCATTAGAATGGCTTTCTGCTCAAACTTTACCATTCATTGGTTCTGTTTCCTTTAACAAAGTTACTTAACCTCTCTGAGCCTCAGTTTTCTCGTGTGTAAACATGGGGATGACAGCCATGCCCACCCTGCAGGGCTGCTGTGGGAGTGAAAGGAGACTGCCTGTGTGAGAGGCTGGGGGTCAATGCATGGTATTCAGTAGGCAGCCCATAGAGGTGGTTGTGAGGCGCTTGTTGTTAGAGAAGAGAGCAAGGCAATTGAGACTCTGAGGCTTGGGTGTGGTAAGTGATCCCTACCTAGGAAATACTTTGGATGCAGTTGGGTTTTACCATAGCAAACCACGTATAAACCTTGACATTTAGCTAGGTGTTCATTTTGCTTGTTCAAGTAAAATGAAATACAGCAGCAGGACCGTTCTCTTCCATGTACCAGCCCCTCAGGGTGGGAGCTCAGAGTAGATTTGACCATTGCCGCCCTTCCTTCTCCCAGGACTGTTCCTTGGCTGTTCTACTGCGTGGTGAGGGCCGGACGGGAGGGCAGAGACTGGCTGGTGGGAGATGGGGAGTAGGACCTTTGCAGGACTTGTAGATAAAACATGGATAAAGATAGCTTTGTTGCAGAGAAAAAAAAGAAATACAAACCATTTTGTACCTTTTATGGCATTTCTTCATTCAGAAAATATTTATTAAGCTAGTATATAATTTTCCTCATACCTAAATAAGTACTAGGGGGAAAGTTGAATAAAATAGCTCCTGTTTAGTCAGGGAGAAAAAAATAGCACACTAAGCATTACCTTCCAGAGTGATAATTGCTACTAAATGAATTAACACATGTAAAGCATTGGGACCATTGCTGGCCCAGTCATTGAAAGCCCTCTTACAAATGTGTAAGCCCCATTTAGCTGTAGGAGCAGATGTGGAGGCAGAGGAGCAGAGCGGTGACTGTCTTAGCCTGGGAAAGACTTCTAAGAATAGATGATGCTTGATCTGAGTCTTAAGGAAGAACAGGTATTTAACAGGCGGACAGGTGTGAACATGGGATGGGAGGGGAGCCCTAAGGGGAAACGTGGAACTGCCAAAGCTCAGAGTTGCATGATGCATGAAAAGAACTGACTGCCTTGGCTTGTCTTACTGAAGAGTTTGGTCTCTTAGAAAACAACTGAAGGATGGTAAGCAGAGACTTTCCGTTTTTTGAGTAGGGACAGAATGGAAAAGAGCCAGGCTGGAACAAGTCAGGTGGCAGTTAAAGTAACCTGGATCCAGCCTCCAGCTGGGATACAGAGGAGAGGGAAGGGTAGATTCAGGACCTATCTGAGAAGTGCCTGAGTAAAAAAAGGGAGGGTGAGGGAAGAATATGGAACGACTTGCATTTTTCTTGCTTTGGAAACTGGGTGGAGGGTGGGGTTGGTGCCCTTCAGTGAAGCAGGGAATAACAGCAGAGGCAGACGGGGTGGGAGGGTGAGAAATTCACTGTGGGTCGGCAGGTACCACCTGTGCACTCTGAAATTCTTAGTTACACTGCCCCTAGGTAGGGGAACAAGTGATTTCTATATGTACATATATAGAGACAGAGTTCTAATTTAATAAGATAAAATGCATATCCTTAAGTGTTCAGTTTGATGAGTTTGGACAACTGTTATACCTATGTAAATGTCACCCAAAACAAGATAATAGAACATTATCTCTCTAGAAAATTCTCTGTTCCCTCATGCTCCTTTCCAGTCACTACCCCCACCCATCACTTCTTTCATGATAATTTAGTTTTGCTTGTTCTACGACTTCACGTAAATGGATCATACAGTGTATGTTCTTTTCTGTCTGACTTCACTGATTCAGCATAGCTTTAAGGTTCATTCATGTTGTATGTATCAATAAGTTGTTCCTTTTTATTGCTGAGAAGTATTCTACTGACTGAACATGTCACAATCTATTTATCTACTCTTGAGTTCTTTCCAGTTTATATTTTTGGCAGTGGGGGAAGTGCTGCTATAAAATTTTTGTATAATTCTTTTTATGGACATATGTTTTCATTTCCTCTGGGTAAACATCTGTGAGTAGAATTGCTGGGTCATAAAGTAAATGTATGTGTAACTTCATAAGACAGGCCATGCCATTCTTCAGAGTGGTTGCACCATTTTATACACGGTACCAGCAGTGTGGGAGTTCCAGTTACTCTGTTTCCTCAGCAGCATTTGGTAGTGTCAGATTTTTGGTTTTTTCCCCGTCACTGTTCAAATGAGTGGTTTTAATGTGCATTTCCCTTATGACTGGTCACACATCTTTCTGTGTGCTTATTAGCCATTCACCTATCTGCTTTTATAAAATATCCACATCTTTTGGCTGTTTCTATGGGTCATTCATCTTTTTGTTGTTGATTGTTAGGCGTTCTTTATATAGCCTGTAGATGAATTCTTTGTCAATCATGTAGTAGTGTATGTTTTTGGTTTTGATATCACTTGGTTCTGTTCATCCTAAGTGCATTAGGGGCATTTTCAGACTCTGTCAGGAAATTATAAGATGAGAGGTGCTTTTATTGCTATACTTAATTTTTTTTTTGCTGTTGAAAAATAGCATGGGTCATTGAGGCTGACTGTCGATCTAGCATGGAAATGGGAGCTGTGCAGTGCCACATGGACATGTGAGAGAATCTGTGTTTTAGGAAATATGTTCAGTTGTAGTCCCAGAGAGAATCCTCCAGCTATTGAACGGACAGTATTAGTATTAGTATTATATTAGTATTAGTATTAGAGTGCTTCCAAGATGGGGTTCCTTAGTCTGATTTTTTTTTAACTGTGATAAATTTCAAACTTCAAATTTCAGAATAGAATATAGCCAAGCCCTGTATATCCATCACCCAGCTTCAGTAATTCACAGCCAGTAGTATTTCATTTCACTACCCTTCCCCCTCAATTTATTTATTTACACAAATTCCTATCCTCCTTCCCAGCTTATTTTGAAGAAAATGCCAGGTGTCATATTGTTTCCATTGTAAATGTGTTTCTGAATAATACGAACCAAAATACCATTATTGTACCTTAAAATCTAATAATTCCTTCATACTTTGCTTTTTTCAGTTTGTTGAATGACCTTTGTCTGAATTTTGAAGGCAAGCTTGCTCCCTTTCCTTCTCTACTGGCTCATCTTGCCTTGTATGCCTTTGGGGTATATAAGCATTGTGGGGTCCACACTCTTGTTCTGTCAGTCCAGCAGTCTGCTCCCCTTTCATTTTGCAGACACAGTTTCTGTCACACCATTTTCCAGGGAGACCTCCCACATCTATCTGAAGATAAGCAATCACTCAGACCAGAGCTGTTTCTTTAGCCGTCGCTCCTCCCTGTGCTACCTAATTTCTTATTGCTTCCACTTTGCACTCAGGGAACAGACGTCAGGGCTCTCGGTACCTGCAAGGATGTAGCAGAAAGGAAGAGAGAAGCCTGCAGATATTTGAACCACCAGAACCTGGTCTGATCAGCGTTTCCCCCATCTTGGGCCACCTCCGCTCTTGGAGATCCAGCCCAGACCACGTACGGGAACCCGTCTGGATTTGCGGAAGCAAGCCTCATTTCAGATAGTGTATCTACTGCCCCAGTTAATTTCCAATGTGGAGTATCTGCCCTTCACAGTCAGTTTATTCATCTGGCCCAAAGGTTGCCCCACCCCTAAACGTGTGTCAGGAATTTGACCAACTCCACCCACCCTTGGGGAGGGAAGAGCACCTCTTGCTCTTTTTCCTGCTACTTTCTTCTATTAGTAGGTGTCTCAGCTCAGGGCCATTTGCAAGTCTGTGGGGTTTTTTTTGTGGCTTCTCTGTTTTGAGTCTGTTTGTTGTTTTGCAGGAAAATAAGGACTTATTTTGAATTTTCTCTCTGACCCAACTGAGCTAGGTTCGAGTGATCTTTTTTAAGTATACCGCATGTGAATTATAGGAGATGTTCTCCTGTTGGGGAAATGTGTCTTTTCCAAGATTTTCTCTTCAGGAAAAGTGTAACTTATTAGTACATTAAGAAAGGCTCAAATGGTAACAAGGAAGACATTTTCTCCTTTTGATGTGTTCCTAATCACACTCTTATCATAAACCCCAGTCCTGGTACTTAATTCAAAGTTATTCAATTGCATTCTTTCATTTTACACATGAGGAAATAAAGAAACAGCCTCTCTTCCCAAGAAAGAATGATTTGCTCAAGGCCATGTGTTGTCTTCAGGGACTAGAATTAGGAATTATGCCCTGAATGAGTAAGACCTTTTTTTTTCCCCCTGAAAATGATGATTTTTTTTTTGTTACTGTGACTTCACTTTTTTTTTTTTTGCTTTTCTTTGAGTGAAACCTCACCCTGGAATTTGGTGCATTGGAATACTGCTTGAAATAAAAGTACAATTTCCTATCTTAAACTGAATAAAGCATAGCTCAAAGAGTCAGGGGTTTTAAATTGCAGGATGAACTGGTCTCAACGTCATTTTGTACATCACTTTTTTTTCTTGGAACATGACAAAGCTTCACCACAGAGGGCATTGTGGTTGAATTCCATACCTGTGAGAGAAGCTTGCAGAGGCCTTTGACTTGAAACACACCCACTCAGCCAAGTTCTTTGGAACCATCGTTTTCTGTTGCCCCCTGCTGGACGCCCAAGAGAGCCAGCTGCAGCAAAGTTCCTCTCCACTAGGACTTCTGCTTTCCAAGGAGGGGAAGGCAAAGTCCATCTAAGTGTCATTGGGTTCTCTTGAGGTTTCCATGTCAACCAGTGGTATCTTTACCTGCTTGTTGTAAAGAGATCTCAAGCTCTGCGGGCCGAAAACTAAACTCATTCCTTTTACCTCCACTAGTTTTTCTTCACCTTTGTTCTCTCTCTCACCTTCTCTCTCCAGCCATTCTTTTCTTCATTCATTCAATCAACAAAAATTTGAGATGTTCGCTGGATCTGGGTACTTCTTTAGGCTCTAGTTAATTCCTAAAACAGTGTCACACTGACTCATTCACCCAAGCTACAAATCTCAGCATTTCTTAACTCGTTCCCCACCCCCACCCCCCTTTTCTGAATCTAATTAGGTCGGGGCATACTTGTTTCAGTAGTGTCTTAACTATCTACCGACCCCCCAGTCTCACCTCCTCTACACAGTTCCCAGAACGAGCTTTCCACAGTACATGTTGTTCATGTCACTGCTCAACGTATAACCCTTCATTGTTGACGGATTTAATCTGAAACTCCCTGGCATGGATTACAGGGCCTCCCACTTCCCAGCCCCACTCAGCTTTCCGGCCTCATCTCTTGTGCCCTCACCCTGCACTCTACCTTCTAACATATCCATTTGCTCAAAATATCTCCAAACATACGACCCACAGTCACACCTTCGTATATGCTCATTCCTTCCCAGGGGTCTCCATCTTTTCTCTGTCTGGTGAAGCTCTGCTCAAATGTAAGCTCTATAAATTGTCCCTTCAGCTGTCACCTCCCCTAAGAAACCTTTCCTCACGTCTCCTCCCCATGCAGTTGTCACTTGGCTATACAGATATCCACGACAGCATCCATCACCTATATTGTGGTTTGCTCTGTACTTGTCTGTCTCCCCCTCCAGCGGTGCCCCCCGCATCTGATCCAGGTTTTCTAGGTCGGGACTCCTTTCCAGTAGTTTGTTTCAGCGATCTCGTGAATCAGAATTGTACTTGCTAGCCCAAAGGACTTCAGCTTCGCCATCTTCCACTGCTTCCTCCACCTTCCCTAACTACAGAATTTTAAAACTGGCAGTTCCCCAAATGTGCTGGGCCGGACACCCTGCCTCTCTTGGTCTGTCTTGGATGCCAAGACAAACCACCTCTGGCCTGGTGGTGAAATCCAGATCATTTTGAAATAAGCAGCTCGGGTGTCCTTCTTCTTTCCCCTATACTTGTCCCAGTTTGAGATAAGATTAAATAATGAAAACTGTTAATACTTAGATGGCACCGACTATAACCCCCAGACAGTGTTCTAAGCATTTTATAAATATGAACTCATTTCCTTTGAAAGCCAGTTTTTGGGGTGATTTTATTTTTCTGGATTCTCATAGTTTGCATACGTGTCTGTGTTCCCTGTGGGATAGGGGCTTCTTCAAAGCAAGATCCATTTATCGTTCAGCTTTGTGTCTCCAGCACTTAGCATGGGGCTTCACACAGAGAAGGAACTCAATCAGGGTTGGTAAATTTAGCTGTTGGAAAATACAGTCACTGTTCACATAATACTTAGTACATGTTTGTTTTAATAGATTAAGAATGATTTTTAATATGTAGACTGTGCTGTGGGCTGATGCCACAAACGTGGCCATAAGGAGTTTTCCATCCAAATGAGGAGAGAAGATATGTACAAAGACAGACAAGGAATAATGCTGCTGTCGGTGTCCTCAAAACAATGACGTTTATTCCTGGACTTAAAGGGCCATTTCAAAGAAGTACATGACTCTATTCCCTGTCCTCAAGATGCTTTCTCTCCAAAGCAGTTCTAGAGGGGAGGATATATAGCATGTAATCAATTGCCAACAGTGGGTTAGGATCAAGAGCCAAATGAAGAGTTCCTTGCATTACAAGCTGTGTTGCCTTCCTCAGGTACCATCTTTATTAGGTCCTACTCTGTCAGAGTTTCAGTGGCTCATTTGTGACAGCCCATGATGTTGAGGTGTCTTAGCATTCATTTCAGGGGCCTGACTTTTTATCCGGGCACCTGCATTTCTCATTTGTGGTGAACTTCCCTCCAGCTAACCCATGCTTGCCCTTGCCCGGGCATTTTCTTTCTTTCTTTCTTTCTCTCTCTCTCTCTTTTTTTTTTTTTTTAATTGATAACTTAAATTGGTTCTTTTATTTTTCTCTTCTTTATTCTTTTTTGTTGTTGTTGTTGTGAAAAATAACATATATACAAAGAAGCAATAAATTCCCAAGTACATTTTAACAAGTAGTTATACAACAAATTTAAAGTTTGGTGTAGGTTACAGGTCCAAGATTTTTCATTTTTCTCCTAGCTGCTCCAAGACATTGCAGACCAAAAGAAATATCAATATATTGATTCAGCAGTCATATTCATTTATTAAATTCTATCTTCTCTATTATAGTCTTCCTTCTCTTTTTTTTTTGGGAAAAATAACATACGAAAAAGCAATAAATTTCAAAGTACATTGCAACAGTTATTGTCAAACAGATTTCAGATTTTGGTATAGGTTACAATTCCACAATTTTAGGTTTTTACTTCTAGCTGCTCTACTTAAACTAGAGAAAAGAAATATCAATATATTGATTCAGTATTCATATTAATTTGTTAAACCTGACCTTCTCTGTATAACTCCACCATCACCTTTGATTTTTCTCTCACTCTAGGAGTATTTGAGCTATGCCCATTCTAACTTTTTCACGTTGGAAGGGGCTGTCAATAATATGGAATGGGGGATAGAACTAGTTGATGTTCTGAAGAGGCTGGTCCCCTCTGCATTTCAGGACTTATCTGGTCGAGGGACCCATCTGGAGGTTCTAAGTTTCTAGAAAGTTACCCTAGTGCATGGAACCTTTGTAGAATCTTATATATTACCCTAGGTGTTCTTTAGGATTGGCTGGAATGGTTTTGGTTGGGGTTTGCAAGCTATATTAGGTTAGCAATGTCTAACTGAAGCTTATATAAGAGTGACTTCCAGAGTAGCCTCTCGACTCTATTTGAACTCTCTCAGCCACTGATACCTTATTTGTTGCACTTCTTTTCCCCCTTTTGGTCAGGATTTGCCCTAACTAAAATTTAATTTCCTCTTGTTGCTATGAAATTTGCATACCTGCTGGCTTCTTGTCTGTCTTGCCTTCTCAACCATCTCTCATCAAACTATGCTCCAGTCATGTGATAAAACTGCTCAAAAGTGTTTCCTTCTATCTTAATCTAATTATATCTTCGTGTAGTGAGATAAGGTAAAAGTTTGAGATTCGAGATTTGGGTTTGAATCGATGCTCACATTTACTATCCATTGTCTTAGCCACACATACCTTCAGCCATTGACTTAACTCTTTTTTTTTTCCATTGACTTAACTCTTGAGTCTCTGCTTATCTGTAAAGTGGGGTTGCTCTCAGATGACTGTGTTATAAAGATCAAAAGAGGTAGTATGTATAAAGCATATTATGCTGCTTAAATAAAGTAGGCACTCAATAAGTGGTAGCTTATATTTTTATTTTTAATTAATTATTGTATTATGTTAATTGCATTGTTGATCTGCTTCTTCAAAATTGCTCTTTTCTTGTGATTTTGTCTTTTGCTCCCAGCTCATTTATTTATTTATCTAGAACAGATTCTGGATTCTCATGTGAGATTCTCTGCAGTAATGACTGATTGCCTTTGTCTGTGATAAAGGGACTACGCTTAGGAGCAAAGATGCTGGAGAAGAATATGATTCTCTTTTAGGGATAGGTATTGGAAAATTCGAAGACGGTGAGAAATGTTCATCCCATCAGACCGCAGTTTGCTTCTTTCATTCTCTCACTTAATAAATGACCCCTCCCACATGTTTTTCCCCAAGGAAATAGTTTAAATGAAACGCTTTAAGCATTTTTCCTTAATCAACTATGGGAGCATTTGTTTTTCAAGGAGGGGAGGAGGCAATTTCCTACAAACCCACTTGATATTTCATCATTGTTAATATGAACAAAGCTTCTAGAACTTTACTTCCCCTGGGTCTGCTAGCACAGGGTTTTAGGAGGTCTCAGGCAAGCAGATGGTAAAAGAGCTTGGTGTCACCTGTGTATGGTCTTAAAGGTGACAGGCTGGCTCTGTGACTGGTAGTGCACCTCTCTCTCTCTCTCTCTCTCTTTAATGATACGTCTCACTGCCCTGACCTGTGAGTTTTGGCAGCTTGGCTGAAAGACCGGAACTGATATTGGAACTCCACCCTTCCAGACTCTTCCCTTCACAGCTGGCGTTACCTCACGCCTTCTTTGTTCTGTATGAGAACCACAGCTCTCAACTTTTTCTTTTTTTTTTGTTTTTATTTTTGCCACAGTATACATGGAGCATGAAATTCCATGCATAATGTACTTCTGTGGGCATGCCCAAATTGTAACAATTCCTCACCTTTACCCCTACACCCAAATTTCCCAGGATATCAAGCAGATAGCACCACAGATGCTTAGGGAATGTTATTCCCTTTTAATGTCATATAAAAGCTTTGTATGACCTTGAGAGTGGCTGTTAAGTGTTCACCAGTAATGTATCACACCTAGATCAGGTTGGATTAGAAGTGTCACTCCCAGTTAGCTAGTGTAATTTCAACTTTTTTCCACTCAAGGAAACGTATCAAGTAACTAATGCGTGTGCTCTGATCTATATTTGGAAAAGCAATGATTTACAAACTTCAAGTGATATTAGTAACAGATTACTTGCCGGTTCCCTCATCATTGAGCGTACACAGACTCTCTTTAATGTAGAGCTGTGCTTGATATTTGTATACTCTTTTGGTTAATGGCAGTAGCAAACGTGGCCCCAAAATTAGAGCTATAGCTGTAGCTCTCTGAAGTGGGGGTGATTCCAGCCCATTGGCTCAGAATTAAAGCCAGGGATAAGATGCTACATATGGTTTGCCAGGTTCCCTCCTGTTCCCGTGATGTTTCTCTAGGCCTCCTAACTCTTCCCTGATTATAAAAACAAGACTATTCAAGCCTGCCCATGTATCTCCTAAATTAAACAATAAGTTCAAGGTACTTTCCCTATTAATAATATATAGCAAAACCAGTATCTTGCTTGGTTAACATTCCTTTAGTTTCTAAAATCCGTTCTTGTGTTGGAGAACTGGAATTAGGAAGAGATTTAGGGTGAAACGGAAACCAAAAGCGTATTCCAGCAGAGGCTTGGAGCAGCTTTTCTCAACCTTGGCCCTCTTCACATTTTGGGCCAGATGAATTTTTGCTGTGGGGGCCGTCCTGTGCGTCACTGGACGTTTAGCAGCATCCCTGGCCTCTCCCCACTACATGCAGATGTCAGCAATACCCTCCTCTCCCCAGTTGTGGCAACCGAAAATGTCTCCCGACATTGCCAGGTGTCCCCAGGGGACAGGGACAAAAATCACCTCCTGTGAAGAGCCACTGGCTTAAAGCAAGAGCTAAGTGTCCAGCACCATCCCTCCCTTCCTGAGTGGCTCTCAGTACCCTGCCAGCCACTCCAGAGTCATCCTGCCTGCCACACTGCCTTTGACGCCAGGCAGCAGATGAGTGGTGCTTGACTGAGATCAGTGAAAAGCGAAGAATTGGTTTTGAGAGATACTTTCAGAGAATTGGCAAAACTTGGCAGTTAATTATCCCTGGGATACAAAAGATTAGAGGCAATTCAAGAAGGCACTTTCCCCTTCCTTTTCACTCATTTCTCCAGGTAATTTACAGAACTGAGTGGTGTATTTGAAAGCAGGAGTCTTTCCTGAATTGGTGGTGCTCCTTGCCTATGTTGTTTTCATGGAAACTATGTATGCTGATTGTTCCTGCAGCATTCAGTGTTAAATGCTGCAGAAGTTATGCTCGGAGTACAGAATACATGGAAGTGAACTGGGACAGCAACTTTTGCCCAAACGCCTCGAAAAGGTCAGGGCCGGGCCAGGTCCTTGAGAGACCTCTGTCCACCTTGTCACCAGGGTGGGTTCATATCCCCTAAAGGAGCAGAACTGACAGTCCTCTGGGACCCAAAGTGGCCTGCCGAGAGCTTCCTGATCTGAGAGGATGATCTGGGACCTGGCGAGGCAGAAACTGGGATGCTCCAGAGATGGAGCTGTCACCTGCAGGTGCAGCCACCGGGGTCTGTTCTGGACAGACTCCTTCCGGACCTTCTGACGCCTGCTGTGACCCAGTGTGTAATGCCTGCCCGCCCGTTAAAGGGAAACAGATCTGCACTGGGTAGTTAACAGGTAACGAGATGGGAGAAAAGGAACTGTTTTCACTGTTGGGGTTCCCCCAGGTCTGGAGGTTCATCGGTGAGAAGGGGCAGATGTAAGGCCTGCAGCGTGGGGTGGTATGCCACTGGCGCGCTCTGTCGTGCTTCCGAATGACTGAAACAGCCTTGGAAGACCCTCAGTGCTGGAACTTGGAAGAACAAACTACGTGGGCACCTGTGTGCTCTGCATCTTTTACTCGCTGCAGTGATTTCTGAGACAAAAGGAAAGCATCTTTTCCTCCTTGTCCTTCCTGTCCATTTTCTTTGCTCTTCCTGAATGGTAAACCCAGCCAGGGTCTGTGCTGGCATCAGGGCCACCACGATGAATGGAGTGTGGTTTCTGCTCTTGTGGGGACAAGAGAGAATCGAGGTATGGAGTGTTACGTGTGATGGGTAGCACTGAGGATACCTGTGAGAGCAATGCAGCGGTTCCCTCACTCTGCTGGCTGCTTTGAGGGAGATGGGATCAAGGTTTCTCAGAAATTTTAGTCAAGTCCTGACAAAGGAGTAGGAGTTGGGTAAACATGACAGGGAAGGGCGATTAAAACAGAGCATGTGCAAAGGATGAGGGTAACAGAAAGTTCAGGGGACTCCAGGGCATAGTTGTGAGTGTTGAAGTATAGTGTATAGATGAGGAGTTGGAAAAAGCAATAGGAGCAAAAGGTCTTATATGGCAAGGAATCAGGACTTCATGCTGAGGGTGTTAGAAGGGTTTTAAACAGGTATTTTAGTGAGATGCCACAGGTTGCAGAATGGCCAACAGCTAGGAGGTGGGTAGGTGGTCTCAAGTGGAGGCAGAGACCCTACCCTGGAGCTATTGGGGGGGGGGGGCAGCTGGGAGATGACGTGCAGTGAGCCCTGCAAGCCCTGCCCACATCAAAACACAGGCTTCCCCCCTCTTCACCCTCCCAGTACACCATCCCCCAGCTCTAGAGATGGGTCAAGTTCCTGTAACCCAGTAATGACAATTCAGAATTCTTATCCAGAACATTCATCTAGATTTTGACATGTTCTGCATATCCTTTACAATTTAATTTGCTGTTAATACATGTATTTGGACTTTCCAATCTCCCATATGTTAAGCTCTCTTTCTTCCTCTTAATAAATCATGGACTTGGGATCATTCAGAGGGCCAAATGCTGCTCTCCCAGGTTTTGAGAAAAGGCCACTAGTGCTCCTCTGTGTAATTTTGCTGACCTTTTCCTTCAGCAAAGAAAGAGTATACTTCTGTAGCTATGCAAGCCCTACCCTGAGCGTAATTTAGGGACTGGAGAGAATGCCCTGGAGAGCCCAGGAAACTTGCTGACCAAGCTGAGGTGGCATTAGTTTTCTCGCCTGTGAACTGCTTTCACTCATTATTCTGACTCCAGCCCGGGGCTGGCATCAGCTGAAGGTTTGCAGTAAAGCACTGTTTGAATGCTGGCCTTGCCCTGACCCATGTTCAAATCACTTGTTTCACTGAGAGTATGTAGTTCAAGATAGCAAACTCGATTAGCTCACATCCAGCAGCTTAATTGCTGATTAAGTTAAAAAGTCTTCACTTGATAGGGTCTGGGCTGAACCCGAGCAACCTCAGAGGCTGCCAGGATTTTTCCTAAAAGAAAAAAATCTCCCTCTTTTTTTTTTTAATTATCGAAGCAGAACTACATGCCCCTTGTTGAAAAAATCTAAGCTGTCCTGAAAGATTATAACAGAGGTATAACTCATTTCTTATACAATACTTCTGGAATTGTGTATGGATATAGAATAATTTATTTACCCATTCCCTTATAAATGGACATTTCACCCCTCCTCCAGTCTTTTGTTTTTTCAAACCACACTGCAGTAAACTTTCTTGCACATGCAGTTTTGCCCGTTCATGTATGTATATCTGTAGATAAATTTCTAGAATTGGAATTGCGAGGCTAAGGGTCTATACAGTCTTAATTCTGGTAGACAGTTACCAAGGTCCTTTTTGTAAGGACAGGGCTAGGGTCGCTTTATGGAAGATGTTTAACCCGAGCATCTGACAGCCAGGCTAAAATGCTGGTCATTTCCTCTTTCCGGAAGATGTTGCTCCCTAATGTAGAGGATATGAACGAATCCATCCACATCCATCACAGCTCTAAGGCAGCACTGGGAGGCACGTGAATGGCACTTGGTGACCTCATCTGTTTTCTCAGAGTTTTCTCATCTGTTCAGCGATTGTGGGCTAGTTCTGTAATATTCCATATGTTGTGGTTTGGTTCTGTTCCTGGAGCTCAGCAGCCTGGCCATGGGGAGAGGCTTAGGCAGCAGATAAAATGGCAGGACCTGCCCTTCAATTTCTGGATCCGTGACCTTTCACCGGCACTTAGTGAAATGAGAAGGTGTGGCGGCACCTGGCCCTTCCCTGGGCAGCAGACTGAACAACTCCCGAATCCTCTGCATTTCCAGGAGATTTCGTTTGCATCCTACCTCTTTGCTCCTTTTATACTAAATACATTCCATAGGTAGTCTCTTTAATTAGAAGGGCTCTTGAGTGAGGGATGGGATAATTACGGTTTCAGTTACAATTAGCTTGGAAATGATCTCCAGGTGGAAGTCTGGTAAAAGTCTTCCAAGATACATGTTGGACCAGAGAATTGTCTGGAGAGGGAAGAAATGCAAAAGGAGTTCTTCCAAAACCTCACACTCATCTGATGGTTATCTGGAAAAGACAGCCTTACAAACAAAGGCAGCAGTGAATATGGACAGAGCCCAATTTGTTCTATTGGATTTCTTTTCATCAGTCAGCCCCCCTGAATTAAAGCCCCTGAGGCTGTATTCTTAGTTCCACACTATACATGGCACAAGAGCAAAGAGATCAGCCCAGTTTAGCACTGTCGTCGGCTTTTGCAGATTGAAGAATCAACAATTTTTACAGAAGAACCTCGGTTTAGATTCCCTGAGAAGGAAAGGATTTAGATTTATTCTTCCCCCTCCCAACTTTTAATTTTGGGAAATTCCAGACTTATAGGAAAGTTAAAGAATGGTGCAATGAAAGTCCATCATATACCCTTACCTAAATTTATCAGTTGCAAACACTTTTTCATACTAGGTTCCCAGGTAACGATGCTGTCGCTAGCTTGGCACCATAACTTGAGGAGCCTCTGGCCTGAATCTGTCCATTTATATGGGTGGTGTATATACATGTTTTTCCATGAGCTATTTAAATGTAAACTATAACATCATATTTCAATCCTAAAAATTTCAATGTGTCTGGTAAGAAAAGGATGTTCTCTTAAATAAAAATTGTTCATTTTGTCTTGCAGAATGTCCTACAGTCTGAGTTTGTCTAATTGTTTTTTAGATATTAAGACCATAGGAATATTCTGTTCTCAATAACTTGCCACCCAGTGACTTTAGCATCCATTGATACATTGGTGATCCTTGCCTGTATCTGTTATTATATTAGTCATTGTGAAATGATGATTTTTAATCTTCTGTTATTCTTTCTGCATTTCTTAATGCAGCATTTTTTAATAACGAAGAACCCTTATGCTCCTCCCAATTTTTTGTATCACTTCTGACTTATGATTTCTTAAAAATTAACTTCATTACTCTTTTTTTAATGTAATTGTCCCAGATTTTATGAGAACCTCTTCAAGATGACTCTTCAGTCCTTTTAATGTGCCCTCAGCATTCTTTGAGTACTTCCTTACTTTTTGCTTTTTGGCATAGTGAGATGCTCCAGGTTTAACTTGTCCTTTCTCTGCCCAAGGCTTGGAATCATTTATGGCTTTAAGAAATCCTGGTTCCTTTCATTGGAGCAATGTTACTTAGAAACCAAGGTCTGGGCATAAAGTGTGCTCATTGCTGGGTGTACCACTAATTCACAGGTTTATCAGTAGTAAGAGCTAGAAAGGTCAAATATTTTTAAAAGTCTTGCATTTTAAACTGGCATGGTCAATTCAGAATCAGCATCATGGGCCACTTCCCTACTTTCCCTGTTCCATATTGTCCCATAGTGAGAACCTTGTTTACAGATTTATAACATCTCATCATGACCAACAGCAAACCCACTAAGAAAAATTCGAGATTCCTCTTTTCAGTTCCTTTTATCCTTAGACTGCTTCCAAATAAGGGTGCTCAAAGAACTATTCCACGTTACTTGAATTGCTTCCTTTTTAAAAATTGTTTTTATCTCATTCTTTAAATCTTCCTAGTTTTAAAAATTTTATTACATATATGAAATATGGGTACAATCGTACAAGAACATAATTTAAAAATAAATGCATGTATTAAGGAATATGCTAGAAAAAATTTTTTTGGCAGTGCGAGTAAGTGATCACAAAATTTGGAAACCACTTGTTCAAATCACTTCCAGTTCTATTTCCTGTGACTTGCAGCCCAAAGCATCCTAACTCCCTAAGAGGGTAACACTATTAGTTAATGGTTACTGAATGTTTAAAGTGTGCCAGATACTGTTTTAAGCCTTTGTATAATCCTCACAGCAACCCTAAGAAGTAGGGTTATTTTTTGCCATTTTATAAGCAAGAAATGTGAAAGAGATTCAGTAATTTGCTTCAGATCAGAAAGCTGATGGAGGCAGGCTCAGAGCCCAGGCGGTGCAGTGCTAGAGCCTTTTGCCCTTAACCATGCCTTAGGGTTTCAGGCTTCATTTTACAATTAAGGAAACAGATCCCCAAGGAAGTTAAAGAACTTCTCCAACCCAGACAGCAAGTCATGCTAGAACCAAGGACTGGGTGGAACAGAAATGGCCCGTGACACATCCAGCCAGCTCCTGTGGTAGGGAGTGAGCCCAGTTCTTTCTTACAATGAGGTGTCATTCATTCCACATGGAAATGTCAGGACTCAGTTGTATCTCTGTCTCTGTCTCTCCTTCTCTCCCTCTCGTGCACTTGTGCACGTGCACACTTTCCCAGAATTGCTTCCTTTTTTTTTTACATAGATAAGTAATAATTATTATATGCGGTTAGATTCCTATGTTTCTGCTCATATTCAGCTTTAGGATTTGCTTTTAAAAAATCAGTTTAACAAGTAAAACATTTACACGGTTCAGAAATGAAAACTCAAGACAGTATACTTAGAGAAGTCTCACTTCCACTTTCAGAGGTACCCATTCTCGTTAGTTTCTGATTTATTCTTTCTGGCTTCCTTATTGTAAAAGTAACCGATACCTTCTTCTCTCAGAACCTGGTCCTTATGCACATACAGGAAAGGACCGAGGTTCTGCTTTTCAGGGACAGCCATGACCCCGGGAAACACTTTAGGAACAGTAGAATGTGGAATTCCTTATCTTCCCGTGTTCTGTTAATTTGCTTATTTTTGTGTTTTGCTTAGTAATCCGTGCAAAAGACAAACCACTCTGTGGGAGGATAACTAACGGTTGACTGGGAGTGCCTGAGGTGCAGGCTTTTCAAAGAGAATGAAGATGCCTGAGTGTGGCTGTGGTGGCCCATTTAATTGCTTTTGACAGGAGTGGGACACAACTCTGGTATCCCGGGAGCAGATCTGGGATCCATGAAACTGATTGTGACTAAGCAGATAAGTTGCTCCTCCGCTGGGCCAGTTAGTGCAGCTGTTGTTTTGTACTTGAGTAATTTGGGTTTCCCTTCTCTTTTCGTACAGTTTTATCTCGTTCTGATCCCCTCCTGCATAAGAGTTGTAGGAAGCAAGTTTTTTCTTTAGAATAAACATCTTGGGGACATTAGCTTCTCACATTTGTTGTTGTTGTTCCTTACTTGACATTAAAAAAGCTTTTATAAGCAATTAAAATTAGGAGGAAACGCAAACCAAAAAATTCCCCTAAACTCCAGATGACCTCAGTAAGAATTTCTCCAGTATTTGTGGTCTTAACTCCTTTGGTGAATTTAGGAAGTGACTCTTTATCCCACTTTCCAAATGGCAAATTTCAACTATTGGTAAACATGGGTAAGTAGGTTCCAGTAAACATGGTTTTGGGATCAGACCGAGATGACCTCATCGTAAAACCATAACCAGACGGGAAGCTGGATCTGAATGTATTTCCTGGAATGACTTGGTCCTTTTCTTGAGTGGTGAATTTTCTCAGTAAAGAAACCCTCCCAGATGGTGGACATAGAATGGCCTTTAAACCAGAATCTAGCAAAATCAATAATTTTGCCAGTTCTTCCTCCAAGGATGAAGCCCGTTTTGATCATGTCAGGGCACTGAAAGCAGAGTAAATAAACTCAGAATATGGAATACTACCCACCCTTGGCTGGGGATCGCTATCTGGAGATGAGGCAGAGAGAAGCTTGATGCTTTCACTGTGCCCGTATTTTCCATATCTCAGTCATTCAGCAGCATCATTACGATTTTGCCATGTCAGAATGCCAGCTACTGTATTCTGTAATATTTAAAGCAAAGTATTACTATTTACATAGTACTTTTCTTTAAATAAACTCATATTTATATCTCTGTTAAAAGGGGAGATGAGTAAGCGTTGGAGAAATATTAATCATTTATTGACATCGAGCTAATATTTGTCCCCTAAAATAACTAAAAGGACTGATCTCTTTGATTCAGTGTTACTTGTAAAGTGAGGATTGCTTGTGCCACCTAAAAATCTTCCTCATCTGTGGTATGCGTAAGGAATTCCACTTAAACCATCATTGCCCAATGCCATATTTTGACTGCCCTAGTGGTGTTTGGGAAAGTGGCAACCTTTGGTACAGACAGTCATTGCTTTTATGCTCACCTTTTTAGAATGGCCTTGAATATTAGAGGTTTCACAGTAGTTTGTGTTTCGAGCAAAGACCTCGTTTCAGACCAAGAAACAGAATGCATGCACATCTGTTCCAGCCCAGGCTAAGAAAAGGATTTAGGGCGGTGTGATGGTGGCTCAGTGGCAGAATTCTCGGCTGCCATTCTGGAGACCTGGGTTCGATTCCCAGTGCCTGCCTATGCAAAAAAAAAAAATAAAATAAAAGATTTAAGTGACTTACAATGGAGTATAAAAAAAAAGACATGATAAATTAAAAGTAGGATAAAATAGATAAATAAGAAAAAATAAAGAAGAAAACAAAATAGAATTAGCGATGAAAGTAAAAGTACATTTCATGATGACCTATACATCTGCTACATGGAACGTAAAATTTAGCATGAGCTTCCTAGCCATCAGTGAGTAAAGGGAAACCGTATTGTCTGTTCCACAAATCCTAACATCTATGAGATCAAATAAAATCAACTGCTTTTAAGGAAAGCATTCCCACGTATTTCTTTCAGGAATTTCCATAGAGAGTAATTTGTATGTTCTACTGAGTAATGGCTTTAACAATATCTTATTCTAAATCTGCAATTTTCTTAAAATAACCATTGGCATACTCTGATGGCATTCCACCAGAGAGAAATTTAGTAAAGCTGTTTTCAGGTGTGGTCAGTATGAAGTCCAGCTCCCTGGACTTAAATTAGGCACAGTTTAGATCACCTGGAGGGTGGTTCCTCTCACTCAGGAGAATAGCAGCGAGTCTAATTCTGTACATCCTGGATATGGTCGGACGCAGGTGAGCTGGGAGTAGGTTGGCATCCTTTTGTGAAAGCTGAGGAGCTTCCCACAAGGCCCAGGATGGAAGGATGTTTTACTCCCACTGCGCACTTCACTGAGTGAAGAATCCTGTTTTGAATCTGCTCTAGCACACAGTTATGGTTGGAGATGATTTGAACAATGGTTAGAATGTGTAAAACCCATACAGGCACCTTGGCCAAAAAGGAAAACTCTCAGCAAATTCCCACAGACCATCTAGCTTTGCTCAGTGCTACTTTCTGGTGAACTCTCCAAGACAAACTATTTTTGATGGCAACTAAATGAAGTAGCTTGCTGTTTAATTTACAGATCAGCTAGAAGCTGGGAAATGTCTACCAAAACATTAACTTTAGCTTCAGGGTAGTTTTTTAGTCTTTCTGGCAATAATTTATTAGCAAGGTTGGTTGTCCGTTCAGGCTATTCCTTGTATGAAATAACTTGCATTGTGTATGATAAAAGAAGGCTTTTCTATATTTTTTATTGTGGAGAGGCACGTGCCACCTCATCCAAAAGTGATCTTTAGTTATTAGATTATTATAAACAAGTGACAAAGCAGAAGGGCAAGAATGGAAGCCTGTTTTAATCTGTCTGAAATTGCTCCCTCAGAAGCACATTTCTGATTGTGACGCTCATAGGAATATTACAGTGCGGGGTCTGAGTGAGTCTCAGTAGCCCAAAGTTGAGTTCATGCCCTTCCCTTCCATAAAGTGTTGAAAATTATAACAGGGGTGTGACGTAGCTTTCCCCTCATATAAAATGTTGGCCTGAGAAGTCTTAACTTGTTAAGCAAGGAACTAATTGATACTCTCTGTTTCCCCTTTTGCTGCACTGGTCAGCATCACTCATAAGTCCCACTTTCCTGCAGACGGTATGGCTGGCTTTGTAGACCCCTTAATTAGCTAGAGTCCACCTTGGTGCAGATGGACTTGGCCATCCAGTTTCGAGGCAGGCTTAGCCGTGGAAATTGGAGTTTCTAGTGAGACAAGTACAATCTTCATTCTCCATAGATTCTGTGTTTGTGAATTTGCCTATTTAGTAAAGTGTATTTGTAACCCCAAAATTGGTACTTGCTGCCCGTTCATAGTCATGAAAAGTGCATTGTCTGGGCAGTGTCACAACATGCACAGAGCGGCGGCAAATTTGAAACACCAGCTCTGCGTGTTTCTACCTGATTTTGAACTAGGCCACACTGCCTTTTTCAGCTCATGAAATGTTAACAAGTGTCTTTCTTGTGGTATATTTAGTGCCACGAATTTCATTGTTTAAATGGTCCACCATAGTGCCAAAGTGCTGTCTGGTGCTCTTAACCACAAAGAGGTAGTGATCTATCTAACGTAGAAAATACTTGTGTGTTAGAAAAGCTTCCTTCAGGCATGAGTTATGGTGCTGTTGGCCATGAGTTCAATATGGAGGAATCAACACCTTATTTAATAAACTCCAATTACCTGCCCCAGTGTGATTTATGATTAGACTTTGATTAAATTTCTGTTCAACGGCTTTGTTTAAATATTGCTCTAAAGTGTTCTGAAGACAATGATCCTGTTTCCAGATGGGGTTGCATGGGACCAGTCTCTAAAAGGCTGGTGGAACAGAATTTCCTAGGAAACTGTCATATGCAAATGTAAGGAGGAAGCAAGAGAAATAAGGTGCCTTTAAACAGAAACACACATAAAACAGGATTATGTATTGATCCATTGACAAATGTGGTGACCTAACCCTGTATTCACCTTTGGGGCAGTGGTTCGGTATTCTCTAATTCTTTGAGCTTGATCAGTGTTTACTTCGGTCTTTATGAATCGTAACTACAATCAGTGGAGCCACACAGCATGCCTTACAATAACTTAAGATTCTTCCCCCACCTAGAACAAGTCCTGTCAGAGTCTCAACTATAAAGACTTCAAAGAGAAAGCTCTCCTGAGGTTTTTCATGTTTGTTCTCTGCTTGCCAAAGCCCTTGATTGTAGAACGTCCATCTTGTCTAATTCAAGGTTTTAGGACTTTTCCTTCCTTCGCCATCATGGAAAAGAATTTTGGCAGATGCAAAGCTAGATTGGACTCCCTTATCTCCATCCCCCTTAGGGAACCACAGTTGAGCTGCTGTCTCATAGGACAGGAATCATTTTCTGCTGGTTTTGATTGAGTTCTCTGGCACACTGAATGGATTTGTTGTAACACATACATTCCCCCTGCCAAAGTACACAGAGTCTTTAGACTTAGAGGCTTGTTTTATGTTTCCCCCCCCCCCCAAACTTAATTCATTCTACATATCCCATGGCAGAGCTAAGCATTTGTGGGTATTTGGCTTCCAGAACTGGTGGCAGACTAGATGGGACCATGCCTGTACCTGTTGAGGAATGAGAGGACTGCTTCCTTCTGGGGCATGTTTTCAGGGAGAGTCATGCTAATTCAAACAAAACTTTCAAAACAAACTTATTTATGAATAGAATTTAATAGTGTATGAGATAAACCTGGTGAAATTTTTACCCATGCCTCATCCTGGAGCAGTGGTCAAGTTTTTACTAGCCTTAGAGGAGAAATTTTAGATTAGGTAGAAAGCAGCACTTCCCTTTGCTTATAAACCTAGACACAGTGACCTTGGAACCCCTGAGGATGTGACTGGACCCAGGAGATTTGTGGCTGAAAAGAGCAGCAGGCCTGTGAAGGCTTTTAGCCTCTCTTATTTATTTGTATGTTAGCATATGAGAAATTTGAAACTTGAAGCATTCTACTCAGATGAGAAGGCTGAATGATTTGAAATCCCTATAACTGAAAAATATCTCAGGAACCAGGGTCCCTCCTCCCTAGTCTCTGCTGTGATAAGGATTTTTGGATAGCTGAAAAACCTTGGTGGAAATAGTGACGTATTGTGGGAGACAAAAATTAGAAGTAGCTATACCAGAGTCATTCTTTTAATCAACAGATGTATTTATCGTGGGCCAAGTACTGTGCTGGAAGCTGGGGATGTGATGGTGACCAAAGCATCAGCCTGGCCCTCAAGGAGCTCTGTAGTTCAGGGGAGAACATAGTTATTACTGGACAAGCCACTTTAAGAACATATAATAAGAATCATGATCAGTGCCAAGAAGGAAAAGTACCAGAGTGTGGATATCTTATGGGGTCCTGTGTAGTCTGGGCACAAGGAGAGAGGGGGCAGTGGGCAGAGACATCTCCCCCAAGGAAGGGATGTTTGAACCCGAGATCTACAGGATGAGTAAGAGTTAACCAAGGAAAGGGACCCAACCCCAGGAAAGGGAAGAGCCATGAACAGGCTAAGGGAAGACCATATGGGAAAGTGCCTGGTGTGGACTCAGATGTTAGTAGCACAAGCATTACCTGGGAGTTCTCTTAGAATATGTCCCCAGAGTCAGATTCAGCGGGTCTAAGATGGTTCCCCAAACCCACATCATCCCAGTTGATCCTGATTGTGCTGCGTTAGACATTATTGGTGCCCCCTCTTGCCTTGTAATTTGCAGTCTGTGCTAGAAAGAATTCCAGGCTGCCCTTGTAAGAGAGGGTGTAGTTAGTTTGGGCCTAAGTGTAACCCCAGCTGTTGAAGAGGACCTTACCCTCTGCTTCTCCCTCACCCAGCCCACCAGCCAGTCCTGCTTCCTCCTTCACACTTCCAAATCTGACACCAACTCAGAGCTCAGGGAAACAGGGTAGGAAAAGAAGGAAATGGGCTTTTCCCCCCTGAAACTTGCTGGACATCATGTGGACTTTCAGATACAAGTCAGCCTACTCATTCCCTCCTGACTTTTTCTGGAGGAAGAAAATGGGAGTGAATTGGGTAACAAGACTTAGCTATCTGTTGGCACCAAGGGTCCTGGGGAGTGGGGTGAGTTTTATGAGAGTCCCTGATGGAGACACAGCAGGAACATGGCCGAGGAGATTCTTCTTCCTCCGTGGTTTGTGGTGCCCCGAGAAGGCAGGAGAACTGAGGCTGAGCCAGCAGGGTCCCTCCCTGGAACCCAGGCACATGCAGGGGGTAACCTGGACCTCCCAGTTTGTGCTCCTTTCCTGACACTGCCTCCTGAGGCACTTGTCCCTAAGGAATTTAAGGTGGTGGGACTGGACTGGGCTTGGAGTCCCTGATTGAATCACATCGCGGTTTTTCCATTTTCCAGGTCAGGCCTTCTGGTTCTATGGGGGGAAATCTTGATGTCGCGATCCATCTTTAAACCTCAGAAACACTTGCTAATCTCCTTTTCAGTAGAGAACAGGCCTCAGAGCCTTCTGCAGGCGACAGGGTCTAGATCAGATTCCCTGTTTCTTTGGCTTTTGTTGTTTTTATGTTGACACTTTCCCTCAATTTATGGTAAATGGTTTTCCATTTACAACAGCAATATAAAGTTGCCTTTCATGATAAATGAGTAAAGCAAAATTAGTAAGTAAGAGACAGAGTTAGGGGGCACAAGTTGCAAATGAAATATGTGAATGACTGAGTTTGGGAGATATGGGCGAGGGAAGAAGCCATCTGGATTTCCCATCTCGTTTAACCCTCGTAGCAGCTCTGTGAGGCAGGAACAATGATTTCCCCAACTTTCAGCAGAAGTATGTTTCTCAGAAATGAAGTTACTTGCACAGTCCCAGCCTGGCTGACTTGCCGCCACCCCCCCACCCCCCCAAACCAACTCTCTGGGCTTTCTCTCTGCAAGAGGGAAGTCAGAGAGGCAGGCTTTTCTTCTGTGACCCCTCAGCATCCCTGCCTGCTCTGCCTCCTCTGACTCCTGGCTTTCGAGAACTTTCCCTTTCTGTCTGCAGCCCGCAGCTGTTCTTAAAGGAACAGGCAGGGGCGCCTCCCTCTGTCCTGGCCCTCCTTTGTTTCAGCCTGGGGAACTTCAAATTTCACTGCTGCTCAGCAGAGACCAGAGCTCAAGTGCACAGGAGTCCAGTTTCTGGACTGAGCTTCCCTGCTTTGGGACACACACGATTGCATGGGTGGTCTGGAGACCAGTTTGAAACTTGTTGACATTTAACAATTTGGCTCTGCGAAAGGTTGACAGGATTATTGTGTTCTTTAACATGGTCAGCGTGTCCCAGAAAGTCCGTGTTCCTTATGGAGAATCAATTTGTGTGCGGTTTCTTTTCAGAAGGGCTCAGCAGTTTAAATTTCCTAAACAAGTGATTAGTGGCATATTCAAGGTCTGATTCACTGGGACAGTTCTGTTCTGGAGGAGAAAGTCGGCCCAGTTGCACTCTCAGAAACTATACTCCCTGCCTGTTTGGATTCTGCGGCACCCCCGGTGACTTCTTGTACCAGCCGCAGGTGGGTCCCAGAACACCTGTCCTGGGAATGTCTGCCAGTGGCAGCCCCCACGAGCCGTCTTTTAAAACTAAAATGGGGATTTGCAGTATCTGCTTCTGAATATCCTACCTTAGGGACTCATTTATTCTCAGTAGCCATTCGTCTTGTCTGTAGAGGAAACCTCAGACGTTCTTCTCTGCTGACTTGGCTCAAGGCATCACCCCCTGAAACCAAAGAGAGTACAAGACTTCCCTGGCACGAGAGATGATTCTTCTTTGGGAACTCATAATGGGGGAGCTTTTCTTTGTAAGTTTGTGAAATGTTTTTCAAAGCCACCTTCCTTTGACCCACCTGCTAGTCAAAGGAACAGGCTGATTTTTCTCACGTGGGCATGTTTGAAATGTACATAGTGTTCTAAGCGCACATTTAAGGAATGTATTTGGTGGCAGGTAGAAAGCCAAGGGGTTCTGCTACTCTTGTGCTGTGAGCTGTGATTTTAGGCCAGTCGTCTTGCTCCTATCTCCACGCCAAAGCAGAAGGAAGTGCTTCCTCCACAGGGCTCCAGGATTCTTTAGGAAGAACGAAAGAGTGCTATGAGGCGCGGCTTTGAAAGGGTTAAGAGTGTAAGATAACTGCACTTAATTCCTCCCTCCCCTCTCTCCCTTTCCCTCCTTCTCTCCCTCTCTCCAACTCCTTTCTTTCCTCCTTCTCTTTTTCCCTCCCTCTCCTCTCCTTCCTTTCCCGCTCCTTCTCCCTTCCTCTTCCTCTCCCTCTCTCTCCCTCTCCACTCCCTCTGCTGTTTTAAATTGTGAGGATTTCCTGATGTACATGAGCCCTCCACATCCACACATCTGTCTCAGAAATTATTTACGAGGAACAGAAATTCATTCAAACTGGCATAAGTAGATTGGGTCAGACTCCCAGAATACAGTCGTTCATCATATGGGCATCCAGATTCAGGAAATAGAGTTTAGCTGGGATATGGAGGGACTGGGAGTGGAATTTCACAAACTAGTCCCTCTCGCCCTCTCTTTGGGGCTGCATGGCTTTTCTCCTTTGCTTCTTCTCTCTGTTTTCTGACCCTCTGGTTTCTTTCTCACTGTCCCTTTTCTGTCCCCCTCTCTCCACAGCTCTGTTTCTCTCTGCTTGCCCCTGGCCCAATAAGGCAACTCTCACCTCTCCATGAGTTCTTCATTCCCGTCTCCACCATTGTCTCATGAGCTCTTCTCCACCTTTTTCACATCCTATACTTAGAAAAATTATCGTTGTTTGTCTGCTGGGATAAAGGGAGGAGGTTTCTCACCACCAGAGTTCAAGGACTGGGGAAGGTGGGGGGATGGTCAGCTGTTCCAGGAGCCGAGAGGATCAGTGTGGTGCCCTCCTGTAACCCATTCAAAGCAAGCACACTGGGTGGGAAGCTCTGATCTTACTGAATCTGTGTATCCAATTTCTCACTTCCCAGGAGAGTGTGTGATAGGTCTGTCTTAATTCAAGTGTCCTCTACTGCTGCAGTCACCTGTGACCAGAGGCTGGAACATGCCTCATGCCTCTGGGCTCAGCACTCCAGGAGCTGCGGGTGGGACAGAACTGGCAGCTTGAGTGGTATCCAGAGAGAAAGCAGGCTCACGCACGGGACTCCTTTCCTTCCTTGTCGTTAATCTCTCTATCCCTGCACCATCTGGCACAAATACTTGGTATGAATTAGGTGCTCAGTAAGTGTCTCCATTGGTGAGTAAAGGACTAGGCATGTGTGTGGTATAAACCTGATGTGCTGCTGGCATCTGACCTCTCGAAAACTCATCTTCCCTACTCCAGCACCCCCTGTTTTATACTCTTGGCCCCTGCTTCACCTCATTTCTCTGGGACTTCTATGTGTTATTCTGCCGAGGGACATTTATGCTGTTTTCCTCTTTTTGGTTACCATCTGAAGTCTCAAACTGAGAGAAGTTGACCAGTAAGGCAGGCCTCCTGTGTTTTTTCTCAGTATGAGACATTTGGAACCAATTGTGTGGTGGCCCCTTAGAGTTAGCTATTTAGAAGTAAAACAACACACACCAATCCTGCATTGTAAAAATGTCTTTCCGGCCAATGTCTTATACTTTTGTGTTTCAATGGGAACGCCCGTCTAAATTTCCTGCTTTATTTTTTGTTAATGGCCAGGCTAATATTAACCTGGCAAATGCTGCTATTTTTTGGATTCTGCTTTTGGAGATTAAAAAATATATCAACATGCAGTAATTGGAGATAAACTGTCGGTGGTTGACATCCTGCTGGGAGTGATAGAACCACAGAGAACCTCTGGTTAATTAATAGTGTTTCATCGTGGATCCTTCATTCACCTTGTTTTATAACAGCTTTATTTAGCAGAGAGAGAGAGAGGAAGAGAGAAATGTGAATTGATGTTTCTTTGTAAGAGTAAGGAACTGCAATACTTTGTTCTGTTTATTCCCGTATTTATTTCTCTATTGGGTATGTAGCTCTTTTTTCCTTATTCTACATGAATCATCTAGATGCATAAATTCAAGGACATATGTTTGTGGCTTTCTCACATCTGTCTTGAATTTCATCTTTTCCACCCCGTCTTCTACTTTCCAAACAATTTACCTCCCTCTTTCTCTCTCCCCGCTGTTATTTATTTCATTGTGCTACGGAATCCTTTCATTTCAAGAGCTGGTGGAGGGGAGCAATGCAAGCCACAATCCATTTCTGTTTAAAGGCATCTTGGTATGTGGCGAGCGCAGCTTCTTAGGGCATAACATGATTCCATTCACTCTGTAGCAGCGTGGCCGGTGCTCGCTCAGCTCAGACCCATGGAGGAGCCTGGCAGGCTGGGTTCCCAGTGAGGTGATGTTACCTCCATAGACCGGTCCAATCCAATTTATGGAGGGCCTCTCTACGTACCAGGCCCCGTGGAGACTGCAGACGGTCCCTATAACGATCCTCTTTGATCTTTTTTTCCAGACTGGAAATTTCTCACATCATTGTAAATGTTTCCTTTCCTCCCCTTGTCCTTTGGCTAGGGCTCCGTGGGACTTCCTGAAGCAGGAAAGTGGTAACGAGGGGTTTATAACTGGGCACTCAGAAAGTTCTGCCAAGAAATGGAGCTTTCCATGTAGCCAAGGCAAAAAAAAAAAAAAAAAAAAAAAAACCCTGATGAAATAACAATCAAGTAGGAAATTGAAAGGAGAGCTCTGCTGAGTGCTAATGGCTCCATGATGGGGCAGGTATGGATGGCGCTGAAATGATAAACATCTCAGTAATTCTCATAGACCACACTTCCTGCTCTTATTTTCCTTTTGGAAAGTGTACATGGAAAAGCTCACCCTGCTGACTTGTAATTTATTGCATTTGGGTGAGCTGGCGTTACACAATCACATTCCTAATCTACAGGAAGCTGCTGAACATTTTGAGACTATTTGCCTGATTTCTTTTTGGATAGCGACTTATTTAGTAGCTGCTTAGGAACCATAATGAATGTGTGAAATGAAATATCCACTTGCTTGTTTCTTGGGCTGCATCTGTAGAGTTGAATGTGCAAAAGCTAGTAGCACACTTTTTATTGTCCTGAACAACGTCATCATCATCATCTGTTGTCTACTTGCCATATGCAAGGCACTGAAGATACAAGAACATAGGATTTAGTCCTCTGGAGAGACTCATCTGATGAAGGCTACACAAGAAGGTCCTTTGGTTGCAAGCCCCGTAATGATTGCAGTAGGATTCTAGTAGAGTGGAAGTCTGTCTTGCTGTTGACTTGGTAGCTCACATCCCATCTTAAAATTCCACTGTTTCCATAGTTTGCGAAATTCGTACCTCTCTTTCTCATTGGAACTTGCCTCTGGAGTACTTGATCTTGAGGAGTCTGTCGTGTGCATAAAATCCATGCCGAATATGTCATTCAAGTGCTGAGTTGAAAATCATTAGAAAGCTGGGGCCTGAAGCTCCCAGGTCGTGACTTGTCAGCCTGCCCAGAACCAAGGAGCCCAGGGATAAGCCCCTGTTGTCCTGTTCTTAGGAAGCTACAATAAATTGTCTCCTGTGGGAAAGTCTATTTTCAGGTATAGAAGACTTCTTGGTATTTATCTTCTTTTTATTAAAACAAACAAACAAACTTTGCTGATATATATTTTTGCAAAGTCCTTTCATCAGCTGTGCTTAGACCCCAAATTGATCATCTGCCTTAAATTTTATATTGAGCCATGACAGATGAACTGGTCGGGATAAATTGGTGGCATCTGCCACATTCCAGCGAAGGGGATGTGAGGTGGGAGTATCCAACCCTGCCAGTAGATCTCCAGATCTGTAAGGAAAGGCACTCTTCCACATAGGCTATATAGTCCTGATTCCTGGGACTCCCTTCTTCCTTTTTCACTTTTGTGCTTTTAATTTTATGGGCCCTGCAGCTATGGTGTGAAAATGCTCGGAATTTGTTTCTCTGTGGTATGAACTTAACATTCTGGGTTGAGCTTGCCTGGTGACACGTCTCTCAAAGGAGATGGCTGCTCAAGGATCCCAGAGTATGGGTACACTATTCAGAGCCAGTGTGGGCAGACTCGAATTCTTTCCTGATAGTAACAGCAGAGGAGCCACAACGACACAAGCCACAGAAACCCCATCCCCCATCGAAGCAATTGCCTTTGTAGCTGAGACCCAGGCTCTCAGATTCCAAACCCATTCTGGCGTCTTGTCCCTGTCTCCAATGAAAACCTGCAACCACTTCGTTCTTTTCTTCTCTCTTTGTGACATTTGGCCCTCACCTGTTATTGCTAGCCACCCCTTACTGTTCCAAACCACCCTGCCCAGTAGGGGTTTTTATACCAGATGGGGACTTTAGGAAATCCCTTCTGTCAGCTTGTGAGAGCAGCAGCATGGGCAAACGGAGCAGCCTTCCCCTCCGTCTGTGGTGTTGGCCAAAAGAGTCTGGCAGCCATATGTCACCCTGTACTCCCAACAAACTGCTCATCTCCTGGACTGTTTAGTCATTAGGATAGGAAGTTGTATGGCGTAGGAAATGAACCTCCCTGATTGGGGTTAGAAATGATATTGAGTTCCAAGTATTAAGGAACAGGGTTCTCCAAGCCAGCTGTGTACTAGAGGAACCCGGAAATGGTTTGCATTTCGGTAGTCTCAAAAAGGTGGGAAGGAAATACTGAAACTTTTATCTTTACGTTTGTGGATGTAATTTAATTTATTAATTCTTTTTTTCTTTTGATTGTCTGAAGTCAGTCTGAGAGTGCAGTTTTCTGAAGAAAGTTAAGTAGCAAAGTTGCTTGGAAATGTAGTGAGTGAGTCCTACAAAGGAGGTGTGGAGGAGGAGGAGGCCAGCAGGATCTTGGAATGTGCATCTTTGACTGCTGTTTGCATACGGAATGCAGACTCTTTCCCCTGTGCATGCTTCCTCCCCTCCTGCAACCCTGGACCTTCCCTACCAGGATCAGGAAACTGTGGCACACTGCTGGGGCTGGCAGCTGGACCTGACCTCGCAGCCACGTGGAGCACCACTTTTGGTAACCTATTTGGTAACTTCCCATGCCCCCTGCAGGGTCACCATCAGCCCCTTGTGCGGCTGTGATTAGCTTTAGGATGGGAGACCGAATCCTAGTTGAGGTCTGCCGTGCCCCTGTTTCTGTTGAAGGAGGATCTGCACGTGGGAACATTTTCAATTCCATGATGAATTGTTGCTTGTAGAATGGGTTTCATTTAAAGGATTGCAGTTCTTGTCCTGCTTGCTTTCGCCTCATCCCTAGCTGTTACTGGGGAAGTCGAGACTCCTTGGCCCCCTGCCCCTCCTTCATCACGGTCGGTCTGCTTGCCTTCCAGCAGAAGGCCCCTTGCAAATATATTCTTTATTAATTTGTAAGGATTGTTCTGGGCCCCAGCCGTGGCACGTACTTATGGTGTTCTGGTCACCAAGGTCAGATACTGAGGGCCGTGCAGGACCTGTTTCTGATTTAAAACCCGGACGTGTTCTCCTTGGGAACACTCATGTGTACTCTGTGTGTGGGGCTGGTACTGAGCATTTCGTACGTGTGGTCTGTCCCCATGATAACCCTGCAGGGCAGGTGCCAGTTGAAGAACGTGAGGCTTGGGGAGGGTGAGTCGTCTGCCCAGGGAGGCAGGTCCAGGAGCCCAGCCCCAGCAGTCTGACCTGGGAGCTTGTGCTCTCACCCGCCATATTCAGCTCCCTGCCCCAAAGCGGTGGAGGTATTGGGGCAGCCAGAACACAGCAGTCCCCCAGAGGAAGGAGGACAGGGCTGTGGTCGCTTTGTGTTCAACCTGAGAGAGGCACAGCATGCAGCCCTTTATCCTGGGAATCATCCTTGTAGCCGGCCATACTTTGGAATGACAAGTTAAGGTGGAAGCACAGATTGCTGCCACCTGGTGAGGTGTGTGGTGGAAATCCAGCTGCTGATGAAGATGGACATGTCTTGGATAAAGAGATAAAAGAAGTAGCATATCAGGTCCTCTCTTATAAGGAGCAAAGTGATTTCTGTTGTAAAGGAAATACCGTGACAGAATGTCTTGCAAGCTAAGTGAAGTTCACAGGAAGAAGTCTTCACACCACCAGACTGAGGGTAGCTGGCATTTTCTATGCAGGTTGTCTGTTTGCTTGCTCACTCTATCTGGTGGCAAGTGCCTCCCAAGTTGTACAAGACTCAAGAAATTTCCCTCCTGTCACCTCCACCGTAATGGGAGCCTGCAGCTGACATGGGTGCTAAGCAGCGGCTGGGGGCTGGGGTTGGAAGGCTTATGTTTTTCCACTTATGGACAAGGGAGAATGGCACTATGTTCTTTAATCATCATCATCATCTAACAGGTATTGAACAACACGTACTATCTACCGGACAGTGTTGTACATGTATGATTCCAGTTCTCCAAGCAACAGCATATTGTTATTGTTATAAAACAATGTCATGTACACTGATATTATCCTCATTTTACTGATGAGGAAATTGAGACCTTGCACGGTGAAGTCTTTTGCCCAAGATCGCCCAGCTAGTATGCAGTAGCTGGGATCTGAGCCCAGGTACTCTGGCTCCAGGACCACATTTTTAACCACTTTACCTGTACCATACTGCCCTCCAAAAAGTAATGACTAAAGATTTGACTGACTAGTGAGGACCAAACTCACCCATGAGCTGTTGGTGCTTGTGGTCAGATCTGTTCAGAAGGAAAGAGGTTGTATGGAGGATATTTGAAATGTTCAGTGGATTTGATCTCATGTATGGAGCCATTCCTCAAATACTCACTGATTTGGGATGGAGCCAGTCTTCCCTCTTGCCCCTTTTGCTCGTTTTTCCTGGCTGTTGGCCTGGTTTGCCTTGTATTATACCTAGACATATGTGGTCCTAGCTTCCCTTCTAAACTTCAGGAATAGTAAGGTTCCTGAAGGCAGGGACTGTATTTCTTCAACTTCATTTCCCCTGCAGCACTTTGATTACAGTATTGAACATAATACACACTAATAAAGCTTTGTTGGATTGCATATCCTAGCGAGGTCAGCAGTAAATTGGTTAGAAAATCTCACTGTACTGAGAATAAATTTAGAGAAACAAAGAATAAATGGTTAACATCCCTTCTATCCAGCCTGTATTTTTTTCTTTTAACACTACCTGGAGTGGCAGGAGGAGGGTATGCTGTTTCTTTAATGCCTGGTGCCTTTGTTTGCAGGAGAGGAAAAGTGATTTTCTAAACCTCACACCTGTGTGGTCCTTGGGGTATAGGTCCAGTCTCTGACCCAGCTATGGGGAAGGGGAGACTGATTGCTAGTCCAGCTTCATAACTGTAAATCCACTAAGAGAGCTATGATTTCTCACAGGCTGGTGATGGTTCAGACTGGCCTGCCCCAGTCCAGCCCCGTCTTTCCCTTAGTCTCACATGCTGGTCTGTTCTTTGTGTTAGCTCAGGAGAGTTGGGAAGGCAAGGAGAGATACAGGGATCAAAGGCTCTCTTGATAAAGGGAGAAGAACTCTAATTCCAAAGGCACTTATTTGGGGTAATTTATTCTGCTATTTGAAGGGCATTCTGGCCCACCCTGTACCCTCAAGTATCCCAGGAACTAGTCTTGGTCATAAAGAATCTCTTTAAACAGCTGAACTTGATCGCTTAGCTAGGAATCTGGCCTGCCTGCCACAGGGTTTCCCTCTCTGCCTATTTTCCATTCCTCTGCTCTTCCACTATTGAACACACAGCCTGTCCTTGGCTAACACTTGTCCAAGTGTTTTCCTTGGCCAACAACTAAACTAGCCTGTGATAGTTTCAGCCACTAGGAATCATGCGCTGGAAGCAAGGATATCTAAGATGTGGTCTCAGCTCTGGAGATAGGAGGACAAGGTCCTGCTCGAGCATTTAGAAGATGGCGCTGGGATGATAGCAACAGTAATAATGGATACTAATTATAGCAGCTGGCAGTTAGTATTTAATCCTGTGGTAGGCTCCTTTCTGATCTCCACAGCAGTTCAGTGAAGTGTAAGTGTGGGGATGAGGACACCAAGAGGGTGGTGGGGAGGCTTGCCTAAGTCATGCAACGGAAAGTGCTGGATCAGATCTAGAACTGGACAGTTACTCCAGAATTTGTGCTAACCCACCCCTAGTGCATGTACTGCCTTGACATTGGAGGGTAGGATGAGGGGAAGTTTTGCTCAGACTGTATGTATAAAGCACGGTGGTCCTGTTTGGTTGGAAGTGGGGACAAGTGTTTTAAGGATCTGTTTGCCAGTGCTGCCCTCAGGTAGGATGGTATTGTCTGGCTCAGGCTGTAGTGGAAGGGCAGGGACAGAGTTTGCCTGAGGAGGCTCTGGCTGACTCAAGGAACTGGATGATTCATCCCACATCTGTGCTAGCAGTGACTTGATCCCACAGGTTTGCAGCAGCTGTGGGGAATGAGAGCTTAGACCTCCAGTCAAGTGCAAGGCCCAGTGCTGTAAGCGAGAGGCAGATTCTGTGTCACTCTGCAGAGGTGGGGCTTTTCAGAAATCCTGAGGTTGCTTTTTCCTATGGCATCTGTGGGTGCTGACTAATCCCGCCAGTGTTTCAGATGAACTCGGCTTTATATTTTGCCTTTTTACAGTTTACCAGATCGCAATCCTGTCTCTTTTGGTATTTGCGTCATTGATTTGTGAGTCCACTATAAAAGCGTTTCTGGCCAGCATTCCTAGAATAATAGCTCCAACCACAACCCTGGAATCGTTAACCAGAACCAGCCACCAGGGCCTTGGGATGGGAACTTTCAAGTAACTTGATAACCCATTTTGTCATCCTTTACGGATTTTCGCCAAGTTGAGCTAACGTAGTCTCCTCTTACTTTTTTTCCCTTTTTCCTCTCTGTCACCTTGGTTCTGGATTTGGTGGACTAATCATAAACACTTAGATTTCCAGGTGTTGAAATTTTTCAATTGGAGCAACTTGGCCTTTGGATAGCTATGAAAGGAGGTGGCTCGGGGAGTCAAACATGACATCAAACTGAACTTTGGGGGTATTTTTTTGGCAGGAGAGATACTGGAGGGAGAGTGAGAACACTTGGATGCAAATGGCTTTTGGTCTTTCCAAACTGCAGCAGTGACCAGCCAAGTGCAGCTCTTTAAAAATACTAAAGTCACCGTTGGCCTTTTACTCACTGGATGGCGAGTGGATTGTGAGCTCTTGCTCTCCATTGGGTATCCTGGTTCAAAAGCTGCTAGGGTGGAATGCAGCCAAATTGTCTGACTCAGCTCATTCTCCCCCTCAGCACTCTTCTGTACCAGAGTGTGCTGCATTTCGTGCTGTAGTCATCCAGGCTAGAAGGTGAGGAAGCAAAGTAGGAGTTCCTACCAGAATCCGATGCAGGGTCGGAGTTTAAGTTAAAAGAAAATGATTGTATAACTATATAGCTTTCACAGCGTGCCCATGTGATTGTGAAAACCTTATGTCTGCTGCGCCTTTTATCCAGGGTATGGACAGATGAGTAAAAAGTACAAAAATAAATAAATAATGGGGGGGGTGGATAAGGGATTAAAACACTGGGTAGATTGAAATATTAGTGGTCAGTGAGAGGGAAGGATATATGCAATGTATGAGTTTTTTCTTTTTATTTCTTTTTCTGGAGTGATACAAATGTTCTAAAAATGGTCATGGTGATGAATACACAACCATGTGATGATACTGTGAACCACTGATTGTATACTTTGGATGGAATGTAAGTGTATGAACATATTTCCATAAAAATATTTTTAAAAAAGAAAAAGAAAAGCAAAATCCACAGTTAGAATTAAAAAAAAAATCCAGGTACCCCTCTAAAAATCTGGAAATCTAAAAAGAAGGAAAAAGAAAGCGCGAGAGAGGGGGAAAATGGCAAATAGACCACATTGGCCAAAGACTATGTATGCTGGTTTGAAAGGATGTATGTCCCCTAGAATAGCCATGTTTTAATCTAAAATCCCATTTAGTAAAGGCAGAATAATCCCATTCAATACTGTATGTTTGAAACTGTAATAAGATCATTTCCCTGGAGATGTGATTTAATCAAGAGTGGTTGTTAAACCGGATTAGGTGATGACATGTCTCCACCCATTTGGGTGGGTCTTGGTAAGTTTCTTGATAAAAGTCCTATAAAAGAGGAAACATTTTGGGGAAAGGAGATTCAGAGAGAGGAGAGAATGGTGCAGCACCATGAAGCAGAGAGTCCATCAGCCAGCACTTTGGAGATGAAGAAGGAAAACACCTCCCGGGGAGCTTCATGAAACCGGAAGCCAGGAGAGAAAGCTAGCAGATGACGCCATGTTCGCCATGTGCCCTTCCACTTGAGAGAGAAACCCTGAACTTCATTGGCCTTCTTGTCTCGGCCTTAGAACTGTACATTAGAAACTTATTAAATTCCCCTTTTTAAAAGCCATTCTGTTTCTGGTATATTGCATTCCGGCAGCTAGCAAACTAGAACACTATGTGTGTGTTTTGCAGAAGATACTTATGGTAAAGCTACCACCTGCTACAGAAGAAAATCCCTCTTCTCCGAATAGTTTTGTATTCAGCCTACAAACAGTGTGGTTGGTTGATTACCTTAAAAATAGAGTTGACAGGAAAATGGATTTTGAAGAAGTTACTGACAAGGCAATAGGGAAATAAGCATAAATAGATTCAAATGTTAATGACATGCCCCATGAATGTAGTGCTGTAGCATTTACAGTGTCTCCACACACATTCCATGTCAGTCTCAGAATCGTCCGGGGAAATGGGTGTGTCAGAGCGTGTTGCACCACGTCATGTGCCCGCACCTACCAGGGAGCAGGGCCAGGGTGGGAAGCCCAGATTTCCGGAAGGCTGTTTCTTTCTGCACTATCACGTTTCCTCCCAAAAAGGACCTTTAGGATGACAAGGAAACCCTGAAGCTCCTGACTTGGTCTAAATGCTCTAGAAAAGCACTGAGGAAGAAAGTGAACTCATTTCTTGGGGATTTTTTTTTTGAAGTGCTGTTAGCTGTCAGTCCTGGGCAACTCTGATATTCACCCTCCTGAAGGCAAAGGGTTGAATGGGAGCCCGCAGGCGGGAATCAGCTCTGAATGAGTTTAGGAACACGGCAACAGTATGGTGACATTTTTGCCACATACTCTTCACTGTTGTATCATTGGAATTTTAGGCAAATGTTGCTATTATTAGAGAATGTTTTCACGGCAGGAAAAAAGATGGCAAAATTGTAACTCTGCCCATGAATCTAAGTCAATATATACATTAAAATGAGCTCTTAAGACGGTTGTCTCTCTCTGGGGTTCATAGATTTTTGGGGGTCAGACAAATCCATTGACAGACTTCAAGGGATTCATGAGCCTTTTATAAAATTATGTACAGGAATATTTTGTGTATGTGCATTTCTTTGGGGAAATGATCTACAGCTCTTATCCCCAAAAGTGTCTGTGACCCAAAAAATGATTATGAAAACCACTGCTTTACAAAACCACTTTTTGAAAATCTTTAGTGGCCTTTCAGTGTCACCCACACTTGGAAAAGGCACAGAGGCAAATCTTTGTGATCATTTATTTAAGTGCAAGCATTTCTTATTTCCAGTCAGCATAAGAGGCCTATGTGCCTTCTTGACCATAAGTTCATTTTCTGATTCAGATACCAGATTGACATGGTTGGAATGACCATTCCTATGCCTTAAGCACTATTTCAGAACCCAGAAAAAGTCAGAAACACTCCCCCACATCATTTTTAAAACCATTTACCACCTTGATATTACAACCTGAGAAAGATAGCCCCATGCACATCTACAGACCCAGCTCTCTGATGGATGACTTAAAGTTCCTAAATAAATCAGCACTATACCAAATTAGACCATGATGTGTTAGCCTGTGAAAGGATCAGAAATAAAGATTTAAAAAGGAATGGATAAAACATAAGCCAAGACCTCCTGTCTTCCTGAGACCTGGTGGGAAAGAAGGGGGAGGATCCCTAGGTAGAGAGGGAAGATAAGTGTTGTAGGGTTACAATGACTTACCTACCTAAGGAGAAGTCTGAGAGAACAGATAGAGGTATTTGGGGTGGTTTGGGGTAGAGCAGGGGGTGGGTAGACCTTTTGCCTCTGTGAGGGGCCCAGAAGAAATTGAGTTCTCCCTTATCTGGCAGAAGGGTGACAAAGGATCTCTATCTTAAGAGTCTTAGAAGTTACTAGCCAACCAGCCCTCAGGGCCTCCTTTTATGAAATCAGCTGGGGATGGTCCTGAGTCATACTGGGTGGCCAAGCAGTCAGAACTAAGTTGTCCAGGTACCAGAACCCCACCATTCCTTTTACAATATCTAGGCAAAACCCATCACATGTTTACATTTCAAGTATAATTTTTGTGCCTACATTCTTACTGCTCTATTGTAATCGTGTTGCACCCACCAGCTTTATATTTCAGGCTCACCAGCTATGATTTAACATACAGTCTCACTACCCCAGAATTTCAGAAGTCCTATTATAGAATAATGTTTGTTTATGGGAACCCCATAAACACCATTCCTTAACAACACATGTGACAAGGGAGGATTCCTTCTAAGAAGGCAAGGATAGTTTAACCGCAGAATAGCTATTAATGAAATATACCACAAGAGTTCAGAAAAATAATCATAAAGTAACCACGCATTCCCAGAAAATCTTTTGGTCAGAAAGTGATAGAATATTTTTTTTTCCAACAGGTTAAAGAATATCTGTCCCAAACCAATGACTAGTATTGTATTTGATAGTAAACTATTAGATATGTCCATCATAATCAGAAGATAAGGATGCATGCTATTTAATATTGTTCTAAAAGTTTTAGTCAACATAATTCTATAAGATAAATAAATGATATAGCTATTGAACACAGAAGATAAAATTGTCTTTATTTGCAAATAGCATGGGTTTCTATTCAGAAAACCAAAGTGATTCAACTAAAAAACTACTTCAGAAATAAAATGAGCTGTTTTTACAACTCCATTTTTCCATTTGTAGATATTCTACCCTTTTACCTATTCAAGGTTTCTAGTCTTACAGCATTCCCACTTGTCAATTTTTTTTCTTTTCTCTACTGGGTTATTCCGATCAATATGCAAACACATAAGAGTATCTTCCATCTTTAAAATATCTCCAGCTATCACCCCATTTTTCTGCTCCCTTTGCAGCAAAACTCTAAAGAGAATTGTCTACAGTTGCTGCCTCAGCCCCCTTGTCTGCCATTTTTCTCTTTCCTTTTAAATAACTCCCTCCTCTTGTTATTATCTTCATCTGGGTGTTTCACATGTTAGCAAGAGGACTTGAATTTGACTGGGTCCCAGGCACACCTTAGGCGTGTACTAGACAAAGCCGTGCCCCCTTCTCCCCCCACCTCCTCCTCTTCAGGCAGTCTTCCAGTCTTTTGGCCTCACCACTTCTCTAATTCCCCTTCCTGCTGTCAAAGTCAAACATGACCTTGTTTATTTGCACATTTAATGGCCTGTTCTCTGTGTTCATCTTATTCAACACTGTTTTGCAACATTTGGCATAGTTGCTTGCACCCTTCTCTTCAAAACATCTTCTTCACTTGCTGTTTGAGTATCAGGATCGCCTCGTTTCCCACCTACCTCACTCATCACTCCTCAGTCTTCAGGGCTGGAGGTCCCTGGCTTTTCTTCTCTAGCTGTGTCCTCCCCTTGGGTGACCTCATCCGGTGTTGTGACCTTGAACACCATCTAATCTCTGACATCCCTGATTGACACCTCAAGCTCTCCCCTATCCCCCCCGAGTCCAGATTTGCAAATTCACTGCCTCCTTGAGCTCTTCACTTAAATTTCTCAAAGGCATTTCAAACGTAACCTGTCCAATCTTGATTCCTCCCTCTCAAACTTGTTCCCCCTCCATTATTTTCCATCTTGGTTAAGGACACTGTTGCTCAAGTCCCCAAGCCAGGGTCCATCCATGATCTTTCTTGTTCCCTCATTCCCTTCCCCACATTCAATCTATCAACATCGAATCAACATAACCTATTGACTCTGTCCTCACTCTCTCTGCTGCTACAGCCCAAGTCTGTGCAGCCCCCAACTCCTGCCTTCCACTTGTTCCCCCTACATAGCAGCCAAAGTGACCTTTACCATAAATGAAATCATATCATCTCCCTGCTTAAAAGCCCACAATAGCTCCCTGTAACAGAGTAAAATTCCATGATCTTTAACACTGTCTGCAGGCTCTTACAGAGCTGGGCTCCCGAATGCCCTGCTGTCCTCCTGGGCTCTGTCCACCCCAGCCTTCAAGAGCTCAGCCTCCCGGCCTGTACGCGGGTTCCCCAATGTACATATGACTGGCTCCATCCATTATTGGGGTCTTTGCTCAAATGTCATTTCGTCAGATATGCCAGTCAAGATGACACCACCATACCTTTGCTGTAACCCTGCTATGTTTTGTTTCTATTTACTTACAAGTGTCTGAAATTGTTTATTTTCTTTTTTACTGTCTGTGTCCCCGATGTGGACAGGGACTCCATCTGCCACACACACCCCCCCCTCGCCCCCCCCCCCGCCCCCCCCCCCCGCCTCATTCTTCCCTCCATCCCTTTCTGTTTAGAACAGGGGCAGGGCTGATAGGTCTCTCATGTCTGAACATCAATGAGTAAAAGAGAGCAGCAAAAATGAAGTATTTTTTCCCTATCAAATTAAAAACAAAAATGTTAGTGATAATATTGGGGAAGGTGCTGGGAAATGGGCACTCTCATTTGCCCCCGGTGGAAATATAGAATGCACTAAGGCTTCCTAAGTGCTGAGTCATGGGTGCTTTTTATTTCAATTTTTTGTGTTGTGTTCTGTTTCCCAGTTTTTTCCAATGGTTACTTTTTTTTTTTTTTTTTTTTTTTTGGCATGGGCAGGCACTGGGAATCGAACCCGGGTCTCCAACTTGGCAGGTGAGAACTCTGCCTATTGAGCCACCATGGCCCACCCCCAATGGATTTCTATTCGGAAACCCATTTTTTTTTAAATTGAGGATTAAAATATATTTCTCTGTACAACAATTATCACGAGTAGTTTTAGCAGTGCTTGCCTTCTCAACAAATAACTTATGATATGGAGCTACCATCTTTTCTATGATGCGGCAAACTGTCATACTCCTAAGTTTGGATGAGCATACAAAATTTTATTCCTTGCACTTTCACTGTCATCAAGAGTTCCTTTAATATGAAGCTTCTTGCCAGAATCACTTCCTCTGAGGCATCTTCATCCTTTTCATCACAACCACTTTCCTCATTTATGTTGATTAGTTACTTTCATGAAGTTCCTCTGGCCACATATCTCAAGCCTCTTGAACACAGGCAATATCTGCATCCCCACAGTGAGCTGTATCTTCTATAACCCCATTTCCACTCCCTTTGAATCCTGCAAGAATTTTTGTAGAGTACTACCCTGCACTACTGTGTAAACCAAGGACTAACTGTAATTCTTGGAATCTGGGGGTAAACTTCATCACAACATCTTTATCTGAACAGCTTCACCAGGTACTTTAATATTTATCAATTCATGCTGGCTTCTGAACGAGATAGTTTAATATTAATTCATGCTGACTTCTGAAATGGTGAAACCAGCCTCTACTGACAGTAAAATGTTCTTTTTCAGTCTCCTTGTAATAAAACATTTTCCTTCAATGTAGCAACTAACTTCAATGCTTTGATCTGAATGCTAGGCAGACTGATTGGGATTTGTTTTTTACTACAGTCTTCAATCCAAAGTTGAAGTAAATGCTGCGTTTCAACCGAGAGGCTTCCTGTTCCTAGTGCAACTTATGCTTGAAGATGTTAAGGTTACTTTACCTTGTTTTTTTGTATTTATCAGATTTTTCAATATGGTAGCTTCATGCGCACCTACATCTCTTCCCATCTTGGCTTTGCTTGTCACCATTTTCAGATCTTCTAATCACATAAAATTTCACTTCCAACATTATTATTTTGCCTTTCTTCACTGCACCATCATCTTTGTTGACCAATTTCCTCTTTCTTTATCCGTTTTTGTAAAATGTCACATGGGTTTATCACTGGGAGACAATGAGGCCATGAGGCTACACACTTTGTTGTTTGTACACGAACTGGGTAACAGATGCTCAGTGACCAAAGCAGACTGAAGGAATTATTTGATTCATGATGCACATTTGTTATTTGCATAATGATTTATGGACAAAAGAGAGCTAGCAGCAAAGTCTGTACTTTATGCAGCTATTCATAGTGCTGTGGTAACTGAAATTTTGACTTCGTTTTTGGCAGACTGGTATTATTTAACTGTAGCAACTAATGTTCATGCATATTGGAACCATGCAAAGCAAGGGCTACCTTATTAAATAAATCTTCAAATTCTTGGCCAGATAAATCTGACAAATGATAGTTTTCTAAGAAAAATACCTTTCAATTTTATCCCTCCCTATCCAGAAGTACACTGATATCTAGATAGTGACCCCGTATCAGTTCTGCGAAGTTGGTTTTCATTTAATTGGTCTTCATATGGATCTTTTTGGCCAGAATCTTAGCCCCTCAATTCCATGGCAGCAAGGTGTCTTGCCAAAAAGAGTCCACATATCTTCATATTAGAATTTCAAACTGCTCTGAGGTCACATAGCTATGGTCAGCCTTACTGAAAGCTCCTCTATTATCTCCGCATCAGGGAGTATTGCTTCGCACCCTTAGCTTCGGCCTCAAAACAGGATGTATGGCGCCCACTGGTTACTTTTTAAATCAGAAAAAAAAACCACAATGATCTTTTACCTTTCTTTCTTGCACCAGCAAACTTGTGACGCCAATCCCAGTGGCGGGATGGCCATGTTCTGTTGTTCAGACTCTCCTTCTTAACGAGGTTTAAACTGAATTCCATATCAGATTTCTCTGGAATGATGCAGTTTTGTTTATTGAAAAATGCACGTGCATTTCTGAGGTCCTGGCTGGTTTTGTGAGCCCACAGGAAACATGGGGCTGGGGAAAACATGCAGCGCTGAGGTGGGGCCCACCCAGTTTAAGGTGGGGTCCCACAACTTCCTGCCAAGACTCAGGTCTCTGTGGACAGGGGGAGTCTAACATATCTTGGCAGATACCCTGCCCCACTCCTTCATTGCTTGAGATTGAATAAAAAACAATCATAATCATAACCACGCCTGCCTTTCCCTCTGCTGCGTGAGCTGGACTTCCGATCCTGTTTCCCTTGGACACACCCCTGCCCTACTCCACCAGTGGCCAGGTTGGGGGGATGGCCCTCCCTCCTGTCTGAGCCCCAGAAGAGAGGCACCCAGCAGAGTGGCCTAACCAGTAGGACATTCTGCAGTTTGTCTTTTCCTTTTCTGGAGGTGCACTAGAGTTAGACATTTCATTTAATTATGTGGCTTTTTAGACTTGGCAGTTAAGTTCCAGAGTGCTCAGGGGCACACCTAAACAGTTTTTACCCTGATGGTAGTCAGCGAACATAGGTGCCTGCGATTCTCAGCAACTAGCTCGGGGGCTGCTGCGTTCATGTTTTCTCAGCCGCATACCTCTTAGACCCTGGACCTCTGACAGTTTGCACAGCCAACCTCAAGAATCTGCCAGTAGACCGTAGACTGTTTTGAGTGGTACTGAGAGCTCAGTACCTGTTGCTCCTCTCAGGTTTGGCAGGCTGAATGGCACACGTGTAATAATTGCAAAATTCAAATTTAGGGGCCTGGGGAGTTGGCAAGAGCGGCGGATGTTAACTTGTTGGTCTTTTGTTGGACACCCCCATCCGTTTCCCCTAGGGGCTAAGGAGACCCCACAGAGTTGGGACGTAGGGGAGCAACTGGCTGCTGGTGCCTGCACATGGGAGTCAGGTTGGAAGGCACTAATGAAAAGCCCCTTCTTCCTTACCACCTGAATATTATGTTCTAAAGATGCATAATCCATCTCTATGCTTTTTAGAGCAAGTATCCATGGAAGAGGGAGGGGAGGTCAGCCCTCGCAGGATAAGCATGAAGCTCCATCAGCCACTGTCGTGGCTTGAACCTGGGTGGGTCTCTGGGTCCCCCACACCCTTGCAATAGGGGCAAGTGGAACCACCCATCAGGCATGAGGGGCTCAAAAGAACTCTGCAATTAGTCCGGTTTGGACCTAACCACCTTCTTTTACCTTTCTTCTTACAGCTGAAACTTTGGAACAAATACCGAATTTCCAACATTCCATCGCTAATATTCCTAGATGCCACCACAGGGAAGGTCGTGTGCAGAAATGGGCTGCTGGTGATCCGTGATGACCCAGAAGGTATCACCTGGCATGCCCATTCTGTACCCTTTGTCCCCAGCTCCGCCCCCCCTCCCCTGCCCAGCTCTCCTCCCCTTCAGTCAACAGAGTGCAAATGAATGAAATGTTTGCAAGTGGGTTTTCTTGGCTCTAGAATATTCTTGTCTTGATGAAATTATAGTATTCTGTAGGTTGTGGTTAGGATTTTTAAAAGGATCAGAATGTCCCCTGGGGTACTATTTTTTCATGGGCCAAAGGAGAGGGACTCTGAAAAAGGAAGATTCAAGCTTTGAGATCTGAAGAAGCTGTTAGAATTGAGCTAAGAGCCCAGATACTGACTTTTTCAATTAAAGCTGTCATCTTAACCATTACAAAGAGGCATGTGTTTTGTTTTGTTTTTGTTTTTGTTTTCTTCCTCTTTAAATATTGCCATGACAAAGGTGGCAGTCTCTGAATGGCTCTCCTAGCCCCAGGGTGAGTGCCAGCCCCACTGCCAGGCTGGGGTGGGGGGGGCACTGCTGGCATCAAACTGCTCCTGCTGTTGAAGGTCTCCTGCTTTCCCCTCACCCTGGAGTCATAAAAGGGTTGAAAGACCTCCCCTCCTTCACTTGTTGATCCAATTAGTGGATTCAACCGGATCAAAAATGTCCCAGTAAAAATTTCACCTGCTTCAAAGAGTTAACAGTAAAAGACCAGGGCTTGGGAAGAACCAAGTTTTTATCCTTTCAAATTTAAACATAGGGGCACAGAGATTTTGGATCTACTTGTTTCAGGGTGGACTTGGCTGCCTGAATTTTTTTTTAAATTACTACCTTTTATTGAAAAAAGTAAAATGTATATGAAAATGAACTAAAAAGTTCTGCAGAATTATAGATGCATTAATAGTTTTTGTCTTGTCATTTTCATCATCACTGTTGACCTGATGGCAGAGTTTTTCACTTGTGCTCATTTGAGGAATTCAATTTGTGAAGTTAGAGTCTGCTCTTTTTTTTTTTTTTTCTTCAGACATCTCTTAGAAAGTTTCAGTTGTTCATTTGGATTATCAAGAGAGATAGAAGTTGTTAGCAGGGCAGTGAGACGGTGGCTCAGTGGCAGAGCTCTCACCTGCCATGTCAGAGACCCGGGTTCGATTCCAGTGCCTGCCCATGCAAAAGAAAAAACAAAGGTTGTTACAAAAATAATCTGACGAATCATTCGTATTAGGTAGGCCCACTGCCTGAATGTGCTCCCCCGTGCCCTGGGCAACCTGGGGGCTGTGGCCCGTGGACCACCTTGTGAGAAAACACTGCTGTGCTGAGCTGGAAGCATTTTATTTTCTTTTCCTGCCTCAGGCTTAAGTGTCTTGAGGATCTGGCTTGGGTAGTTTTGACTTTCCTTTTACTAGGTCTTAAATTCTCACTTAGTTGCCTGCCCCCCCCCCCCCCAGATGAACTGAATCAGAATCTCTGGGGATGGGGTCCCAGCAATTCTGAAATGCAGTTGGAGTTGAGAACTATTGAGGTTCCAGGCTTGGGCATTGAAGAAATTCATGGTTAAGAGCTGATTGAGTCCCAGAACTAACCAAGAAGTTTGTTTTGTTTTAAATATACACCTTCAGCCTTGCCCCTGGATCCTGGGTCTCAGGTGCAATTTGGGCATCTGTACTTTTCAGAAGTTCTCCAAGAGATAGACCTGATGCTGATCCAGGTTTGGGAACCATTGCCTTGGGGGTAGGTAGGGCTCTGCCAGGCAGGAGTTCTGTTTCAGCTGCAGATCCTGTCGATGTGTTAACACATACTGTTTGATAATAAAGTTGTCATGCTTTGCAGCTCCCAGGCCTCTGGGTCAGAGGCCTTTAATGAAAGCATCATAACATTCTTGCCATCTGTTGCCTATTTCAGGTCTGGAATTCCCTTGGGGGCCTAAACCCTTCAGAGAAGTTATTGCTGGGCCTTTGCTTAGAAATAATGGGCAGTCCCTGGAAAGTAGCAGCCTGGAAGGGTCTCATGTGGGCGTCTATTTCTCCGCACACTGGGTGAGTATTTGGTCCTTGCCTGGTCCAGATGGAAGGAAGCACTGATATCACCACCAAGACCAGCTGTGGTTGACTTCCAAAGGCATGATGCCCAGGCAGAGATTTCTAGCCTGGGGCTGCCATTCTAGCTTTCTTCTGTACCTGATGCCTTAGGGGCATGCAATATGTGCTTATTAGTATAAATACTAATAGCAACAAGAAAGTGACTTCTTTCAACTGGTCTAAAAGGATATTTCTCCTAACCCCTTCTGATGAAGCATCTAATGGTCCCTAAGGTGCTTCGTTTTTGCTGCTGTCTGCTGCCAAGCTGTCTGGTGGGGAGGCTGGGCTGGATAATTGCCACTAAGAGGAAAGTTTGTTCCCACCTCTTTTACAAACAGTGTTTTGCTTCCCAGTCCTACTGAGCCTTGCTTACCTAATGTCTGATGGCGCGTAGCCGGGAAATGGGAAGTTGGAGGTACTTAATACAGCAGGTCCCTGCCCTTGTCTTTCAGTGTCCACCTTGCCGAAGCCTCACCCGGGTCCTGGTGGAATCCTACCGGAAGATCAAGGAGGCAGGCCAAAAATTTGAGATCATCTTTGTTAGTGCAGACAGGTATGTGTGCTTGTGAAAGTGGCGATGGCAGCTTCCCTTTCTGTTCGGTGGTTAATATTGTTTTCTTTCTCCTTGCATTTCTTGCTTCTTTAATGTAGGACTTGGAGGTGGGGATTGGGGAAGACATATCTGGGATTATTGGCATTTTTTTTTCACCTGTATTCATGTCATTGATGGGAAACTGAGAAAAACCTGTTTTTGCTTTAAATACTGGGTACAGCCCAATTCAGCCAGAGTTATTTGAGATTAGAATATTTTTCTGATTTGTTCATCTTTTTGAATTTTAATAGAAGGGTATGGAGGTGGGTGGATGGAAAAGAGCCCGAGATGAATGGACTGTGACATGATTTCTGTTTCGATGTGCAATCACGTACTTTGTCTAGGGGCTATTTGAATGCACATGGATGAGGAATCACAAAAACAAGAGGAGCAGAAATTCTTCCTGGAGTATGTCAGTTCCTTTTAACCTCAATTTCCTCTGTTTTTTGCCCTCTGTTTGGTTTCACTCATCAGTGAGCTTCCTTCGTCTCAGAACTCCAACCCCAATTTTCAGACCGTGTCATCAGGCGCTCCTGCCTCTTTAGTTCCTGTTCACAGAAGGTCCCTAAGATGCTGACATAGTGAGGGCGTTTTGTGCCTTCCCAGATATTTAGTAGCCACATTATCCCATGTTCAGTTTGTTGGCCTTGGTCCCCTCTCCTGCTCCATAGCTCCCCACCTCTGTGTACATGAGGGTGGGCAACCTGTTGAGCCTTTTAAAAACATAAGTTTTATTGGGGTATAATTTACATACAATAAAATGCATACATTTTAGGTATACAGGTTGTTCTAGTTTGCTAGCAGCCAGAATGCAACATACCAGAGATGGAATTGGTTTTCAATAAAAGGGGATTTATTTAGTTAATGTATAGTTCTTCAGAAGAAAGGCAGCTAACTTTCATCTGAGGTTCTTTCTTACGTGGGAAGGCACAGGGTGATCTCTGCTGGCCTTCTCTCCAGGCCTCTGAGTTCCAACAACTTTCCCCGGGGTGATTCCTTTCAGCAGCTCCGAAGGCCTGGGCTGAGCTGCGAGTGCTGAGATGAGGTATGCTGAGCTGCTTGGGCTGTGCTATGCTGAGCTGTCTTATTTAAGCACCAGCCAATTAAAACAAACATCACTCATTGCAGCAGGCACGCCTGCCTCCTAGCCGACTGCACATGTAATCAGCAACAGATGAGGTTGACATGCCATTGGTTCATGTCCACAGCAATAGAACTAGGCACCTTCACCTGGCCAAGTTGACACCTGCATCTAACACCACACAGGTCAATGAGTTTTTACCAATATGTGCAAGTATAACCATTGCCACAGTCACGACACAGAACATTTGTTTCCATCACTCAAAAGGTTGCTGCCCCTTCTCAGTCAGCTGCCAATCCATACCCCAGGCTCAGGCAACCCCTGATCTGCTTTCTATCACTAGATTATTTTTGTCTTTCCTAGAGATTCTTGTAAGTAGAATCATAAAGGTGTGGTTTTATTTTTAAAAATTGCAATACAGTATAAAGACTGTAGGCTTTATATCGATTCCTGACCTTGATAACTGCACTTAAGGTGGTATATAAGTAAATATCCTTGTTCTTAGGAAATGTTCATGGAATTAAGTGTTCAAGGAGCATGATTTATGCAACCTACTCTCAGATGTTTAGAAAACTGATAAAAAGACAGGCAGAAGGATAGACAGATAGTATGGGTTTTATATTATTTTTGCAACTGTCCTATAAGTTTGGAATGATTTCAGAATAAAATATTTAATAGCAATTAAAAATAAAAATATAAATGTGTGATCCTGCCCGCATCATTATTTATGCATAAATCAGGATTATCACAGTGAATGTAGCATCTTTGTGCATTTCTAGGCTCCTTATAAAAGTAAAACCTGTGCACGGTGAGAAATGAAGAGTTGGACATGAGTTCACTTGGTAGGATGCAGGGAAGCAGGTTATGGAAATGGCCTGGCATTTTAGCTTGGAATCCACCTGTTGCATGGATGCGTTTACTTCCTGGGGAAGGGAGAATAACACAGTCCCATAGCCTGTTGTCTGAAAAAGAATGTAATGTCAGAAGCCTCACCATCTCTAGAGGCTCTGAGTAGGGGGGCCGCAGTGGTAGTATAGCAGTCGAGGATAAAAGAGCCTTGTTCTCGTGCGTCTCTCTGCAGGTCAGAAGAGTCGTTCAAGCAGTACTTCAGTGAGATGCCCTGGCTCGCTGTCCCCTACACTGACGAGGCCCGGCGGTCACGCCTCAACCGACTTTATGGAATCCAAGGTAGGCATCCCAGGCCCCGATTCCATACAGCCTCCTTGGAAACCTGCTCATCTGGGCTCACTACAGCTTCGACCTTCCTTTTAGAGGGTAAAGAATTTCTCTGTTTCCATGAGTGTACACTTGTCTCATCACCTTAAAAATTATGTGGGGTAAATTTTATAGTATGCAACTTATACCTCAATAAGTGCTCACCTTGCTAAGGCAGCTGCTTCTCCGTCACCTGGAAAGGCTGGGCAGGCAGCATGTGCTGCCAAAGGACTTGGTAGATTTCTAAGGCCAAAAACTCTACCCCCGGGGTGGGGTTTTACTGTCATACAGACTTGAGATCAGTCTTTGGTTACATCACTCAGTCTTTGAACCTTAGTTTCCTCATCTGTGAAATGGGAATAATAAATCTGTGCCTTAAAGAATTGCTGGGAGCATTTATAGGTCGTGCTTTGTCCTTCCGCCTGTGGACTCAGGTCTGCACCCCAGAAGTGGCTCTGTTTATTTCTTAAAGGAGATGTGACATTCTTATTGTACCCAAGCAGTGGGAAAGGGATTCTCCCTGGCCAGGACATATGTTCCTCAGCCTCAGTTTTTGGATTGTGGCTAGAGCCCACTGAGTGCTACAGGTGAGACACCAAACAAGTTGTGCAAGGTCCAGGCCTTTCTTAAATACTGTCAGGACTTTGCTTTCTTTGGGGTGCAAAGGCCCTGCTGGTGAGTGTTGCTGGGGAAGGAGGTGGGCCCCACAGCGTCCTGCTGAGTGACCTCTTACAAGTCTTACTTAACCTCTTTTAAGTCTTCATTTCCTCAGTAAAGTTGGGAAGTTTCAACTTCCTAGGGTTTTTGCAAGGATGAAGAGTTTGTATGGCTAAAATGCTTAACCCAAGTGCTTGACACACTGTACACACTCAGAAAGTATCAGGTCATTGTTAGTGTCTAGTGTTGTTAGATTTCTTTATAGCTCTTGGCACGCATTCTTTTCCCTATTGCTTTATTTATTCTTTTCTGTCTTTCTCACCAGACTGTCAGCTCCTTTAGAGCTGGGATCAGGTCTGTTGTGTTCATCACTGTAACTGGCACCCAGCACAGTGGACACGGAGGAGGCACTTAATAACTATTTGTTGGCTAAGTAACTTACAAAAAGAAAAGGAGAAAAAACATTGATTTTACTACCAAAAAAAAGATAAACTTGGATGTCAAAAAGCTTAAAGGCAACTGTTCTAGTCTGAAAGCTGCTGGAATGCAATATACCAGAAACAAAACAGCTTTAAAAAATGGGAATTTTTTTTTTTAATTTAAAATTTTTTAAAAAAATACCAAAAAACACCAAACAAATGCAAACATTCTAACTTTTGATCATTCCGTTCTACGTATATAATCAGTAATTCACAATATCACCACATAGTTGCATATTCATCATCATGATCATTTCTTGGAACATTTGCATCTATTCAGAAAAAGAAATAAAAAGAAAACAAAAAATTTAATACGTAACATATCCTACACCCCTCCCCCTCACTGATCACCAGCATTTCACTCTACATTTATTTTAATATTTGTTCCCCCTATTATTTATTTTAATTCCATGTTTTTCTCATCTGTTGATAAGGTAGATAAAAGGAGCATCAGACACAAGGTTTTCACAATCACACAGTCACACTGGGATTTCTGTCCCACATTGCCAGGAAGGTCCACTCCTTTGGGAGTCATGTCTCACATAGACAGGGAGAGGGTGGTGAGTTTGCTTGTTGTGTTGGCTGGAGAGAGAGGTTACATCTGAAGAACAAAAGAGGTTCTCTTGGGGGTGACTCTTAGGCCTAATTTTAAGTAGGCTTGACCTGTCCTTTGTGGGGTTAGGTTTCATATGAACAAACCCCAAGATTGGGGGCTCAGCGTATAGCTTTGGTTGTCTACACTGCTTGTGAGAATATCAAGAATTCAACTTGGGGAAGCTGAATTTTCCCCCTGTCTCACCTTTCCTCGAAGGGGACTTTGCAAATATTAAAAAGGGGAATTTATTAAGTTGCAAGTTTACAGTTCTAAGGCCATGAAAATGCCCAAATTAAAGTAAGGTATAAAAATGTCCAACCTAAGGCATCCAGGGAAAGATACTTTCATTCAAGAAGACCAGTGAATTTTAGGGTTTCTCTCTCAGCTGAAAAGGTACATGGCAGCATCTTCTAGCTTTCTTTCCAGGCTTCTTCATTTTCCCAGGCTCTGTCAGTTCCAGTGGCTCTCATGCCTCTAAAACTTTTCCCAACATGCTTCCCTCTAAAAGGGCTCCAGTAAGCAACCCACCCTTGAATGGGTAGAGACACACCTCCATGGAAACCATCTAATCAAAAGTTACCACCCACAATTGGGTGGGTCACATCTCCATGGAAGCAGTCAAAAAGATACCACCCATCAATATTGAATGAGGATTAAAGAACATGGCTTTTCTGGGGTCCACAATAGATTCAAACCAGCACAGCAACCAACAATTTTAGTAAAATGTATGGTAAGGAGTCAATATCCTTCATAGGAAAAGAGCTCACCCCACTTCTCAGTTAAGAAAGAGAGACAATTTGTTAGAAAATGTGTACAAAATTTGAGGTAGCCATACCAAACTCTGAACTCTGTTCTACAACTAATTGTTGTGCTTTGCTTTGAAATTCATTGTTTTTTTGTATGTTTTTCACAAAAAAGGAAAATAAAAAGTCGATTGTGATGATAAAAAAAAATATTTATTCCTTCGAGCCTCCTATATTCTGGAGCAGCTAGAAGGAAAAATCTGAGATGATGGTATGGTAGCCCATGACAAACTCTGGAGTCTGTCCTGTAACCACCTGTTGAAGAGTGCTCTGAAAATTATTGCTTTTTTCTTTCTTTGCTTTGTATGTATGTTGAATTATATGATTAAAAAAAAGTAAAAAAAGATGAGTCAGGCAATTCACCAGAAAACACCTATTGCCACTTTAGATATGAAGAATATTCAGCATAATTTATTTTGTTGATTTACACATGAAAACTCTGAAATTGCATGTCTTATTTTCAGAATCACACCCCCTCCAAAACAAACAAACAAACAAACAAACAAACCCAAGTGTGTTGAAGAGATCAACTGCTGGTAAGAGTGTAAATCAGGACAGCGTTTCCAGAGTGCAGTTTAGTAATACATTAGAAATATCTATAAAACCCTTAACTTAGAAATCCCACTTTTAGGGATTTATTCTCAGGAAGCTATTCTTTAGTGCCAAGCAAAAGCTGAGCTTCTTGTGAGCAGGTGGTAGGCTTTTGTTTTTTGTTTTTTAATCTTTTGAACCCTTTGAATTTCATCCAGGATCAGTTCTTTCTTTGTTTTAGCAACTAGAAAATTGCAGAGCTGAATTTCTAAGTACCTTTAACAGTTTTGCAAAGCTTACTATTTCTATTGCTTACCTTGACAAAACAACTCCATTTTCTCTTTCTTCCTTGTTTTCCCTTCAGGGTAATATTTTCACCTATTTTTATTGGATTATATCATGCATTTTAAAGCCTCCTCAAATCCTTTTTGGAAGAAAAGGTGGGGTAAAGTTAAATGCATAGTATTCTAGTTCTTGAGCTCCAACTAACAGTACTCTGCCCTGAGCCTGGGGAAAAATAAGAAGCTAGAAGGGCAACCCAATGCCCATCTTTAGGAACTAAAAAGTGTTGGTCAGATAAATATCATTTTGTATGAGGACTTTAGAAGGCTGACACTTGTCCCAGAGAGTGGAGCCTACTTGGCCAGGAGACCCCCTCCAGGTAGATGCATTTTCTTTTTAATGTTTTTTTATGGTAAAATAGAACATATATACAAAGCAAAGGAAAAAACAAAGCAATAATTTTCAAAGCACACTTCATCTAGTAGTTACAGAGTAGATCCTAGAGTTGGTCAAGGGCTACTATTCCACGATTTCAGATTTTTCCTTCTAGCTGCTCCTAAACACTGGAGGCTAGAAGGTATATTAATATAATGATACAGCAGCCATACTTGTTTGCCAAATCCTATTCTCTCTGTTATACCCCTTCCTTTTCCTGTGATCCTTCTCCCAATCTATAGGGATTTTTGGGCAATGCCTGTTCTGACTTTTTCATGTTGAGAAGGGGTGTCGACACTAAAGGATAGGGGGATGTAACTAATTGAAAATCTTGGAGAGGCTGGTCCCTCTAGGTTTCAGGATTTATCTGACCTAGGAACCCTCCAGAAATTATAGGTTCCAGGAAAGCAAACTTCGTGCATGAAACCTTTACAGAGTCTCAGTTTGAGCCCTAGGTGTTCTCAAGAGTCAACAGGTTGATGTTGGTTGGGGTTTAACAAACCATGGCAGTCAGCACTAGCTAAGAGTAGCCTCTAGAATAGCTTCTTGACTCCATTTGATCTCTCTTGGCCACTGATGCCCTATTTTATTACACCTCTTCCCCTTCTTCCCCACCTGGTCTGGAAGGCATTGTCGATTCCACGGTGCTAGGACCAGACTCATCCCCAGGAGCCATGCCCCATGCCACCAGGGAGACCTTCACCCATGAATGTCATGTCCCATGCAGGGGCAAGGCAATGACTTTCTCTGCAAAATTGGGCCTAGAGAGAGGGAGGCCACATCTGAGCAACAAAGGGGTTTCTGGGAGAGGCATTTTCTTTTTAAGCACTACATTGTCATGGGAGCAGACTGTTTTCCTCTTCGGGGCAGGGAGTTGCCTGTCTCTGGGCATGTGGGCCAGTAGGATGCACTATTCCTGGTAGTCAAGGCTGAGGTCTTGGGATCATCTGAAACTAATAAATTACCAAAGGATACTCTTTATAATGCATAACTAGTTCGGGGGTAGCAGTCTGCGCCCCCACTGTGCTCTGTGAGATGCTGGTAAGGACTCTGGGGTGGATGGGGGGCACAGAACAGCAATCCTGCAAGGAAAGGTCAAGATTCAATAGAATCTTGGGACACCCACTGCTAAGGCTAGAAGGGGCCTTTCTGCAAAACGCTAGCAAATGTAAAAATGTAAAAAAAATTAAATTGGTAGTTTTCTGTCTGCCTTCAGAGAACACAAGAAGGAAATCTACTTTCTGATTCTCTGGTTGTAAACATATAAATATTGTGAACCTAGATGACTGCCGTTGTTAGGTGTAGCCCAGGCAGCCAGAGTGGGTGACCACAACTGAGAAAGAAGAAAATTGAGAGTTTTCAGATTCGATTATTGGATGCAACCTCTTAAGGCCCTGACATATGGGAATGAGAAAAATGTTTGTGGTCCCTGACTCCAAGGAGCCCTCAGCTGAGGATCAGAAAGCTGACCCAGAGAGGCTCAGTGTGTGGGTGAGCAGCAGCAGCCAGCCAGCCAAGCCACACTAAAAGGATGCGAGATTCATCCAGAACCCAGCCCAGGCCAGTGCGTGTCCTCTGCAGCCCAGCCCTACACCTGGCCTCTCCCACTTCTCCTTGTCTGATGGCTCCATGCTGTACACTCCCCCGCCATTTGCCGTTGTCTCTCTTCAGCATTGGCACCCAACTCAGCCTACTTGTCCAGCTCCCCGCCTCCTGCTACCTCATTCTGTCATTCACATCTTCTCCCTGGCATAGTGTTTTGTGCCAACTACATACCTGATCACTGACCTCTTGTGCTAAGTCTCAGGACTCATTTCTGCAAACAGCCTGTTGGACATTGCCGGCTAGCCCCGATTCTGTTTGCTTCTGGTGCTGTTAAACCAGACAGACACTAAGGCCCAGTAATATTAGAGTGTGCAAAAGAGCAACACAGGATCCATCTGAAGGCCACATGTCATGAAGGGCCCTGTAATGGAATGAATAATCTGGGTTCAGAGGATTCTGGTTTAGAGCTGTGGAGCCAGGGAGGCTTCCTGGAGGAGGGGGTTCTGGAGAAGGGCATTAAAGAATGGTTGGGATTGGATAGAGGGATTGGGGCATTCCTCAAAGCAGGAGTGCCCTTGGTGGCTGTAGGGGCAGAGTGGGCCAAGAGGTGATAGTGCCACATCATAGAGAGTAGTAGTACCATCTGAGGTCTTAGGACTTGACCCTTTGGACTTCTGAAAGTTTTGATTAAGGAATTAAGGGGAGATCAATGCAATTGTGACATTTAAGCTAGACCAGAAAAGAAATCCCAGCAGCGGGTGGTCCACTGATATTTCTGATGGAATCACTGGGCACACACAGTGACCAGGCCTCAGCCCAGGACTCAGAGCTGTACGTGCCCCATCGGGCTCCACGGCAGGACCCAACTCACCTGTCTCCTGGCTCCTATTCCCCCTCAGGCCTTGCAGGATTACTTACTAGTGCCACGCCACAAAGGGCCTTTGATCAGACTTTGGCTTTTTTTTTTATTTAAAAAATTTTTTTATTAATAAAACCAATCAACATACAGTATGGATATTCTTTTTTTCATCACATAATTGTATATTCATCATCATGATCATTTCTTAGAACATTTGCATCAATTCAGAAAAGCAATAAAAAGAAAACAGAAAAAATATCATACATACCATACCCCTTACCTCTCCCCTTCACCGATCACCAGCATCTCAATCTACTAAATTTATTTTAACATTTGTTCCCCCTATTAATATTTATTTTTAATCTGTATGTTTTACTTGTCCGTCGATAAGGTAGACAAAAGGAGCATCAGACACAAGGCTCTCACAACCACAGTCACACTGCGACAGCCATATCATCATACAGTCATCTTCAGGAAACGTGGCCACTGGAATGTTTGAATGTAGGGCCTTAGGATTTGCACGCAGATTGAATGTGGGTGTGAAGAGAAAAGAAGAGCCAGGGACGACTCCAGGGTTTTTTTTCCTAAGCAAGTAGGAGGGTGGAACGCGTGTAGATAGGTGTGGGGATGCAGGGTGGACAGAGATGGTGGGGAGATCGCGTGGATAGCAGTTTAATTTTGCTCATGTTGGGTCTGAGATACCCATAGACATCCAAGGGGCAGCATGGATCCGGCAGGTTGTAGGTGGAAGAGAGGTCCGGGTTTGAGAATCAATTTGGCAGTCAGCCAACATGTACACATTTCAAAGCTTAAGACTGGCTTTAAGCTTAAGACTGGTGAGGGTAAATGTTTGCAATCCAGTCGCCCCACTTCTTCTCTTCTTCCTTTATTTGTTTTCTGACACTTGGGGCTTCGCCTACAGTCCTCTCTGCTTGCCCCTCTCTTTTCACATCACCTGCTCTCTCCTGCTTTTCCCTGCCATACTGCTGCTTGGATTTCTCCTTCTCTGCCCATCTCCCCAACAGGGGCCTTTCCCAGGCCCTCCACTTATCTCCCTTTGTTCTCCTGATTCCACGCCACCCGGAACACCTCCATTCCTCTGTCCCACACCACCATATGCTCCAGCAAGTGAGAGCACCTCCAGGTGAACCTTTCAAAAGCTGTGCCCTGAGTGGTGTTTCTCTGTCTCTTGGAAGGCTTTGGCAGCTGCCCATGCACTAGAGTCCAGATTCCATGGCTTGGTATTCCAGAGCTGTCTACAGTCTAGTCCCGAATACTTCTGCAGACCTGTTTCTCCCTGTTCCCCCCTTCCCATCCTAGAAAACTCTACAGCTTCTCAGTACCTGCCAACCTGCCCCAGCCCCTCCATCTCATGCCCTCCCTCCCCCCTCTTCCATCACCATTTTCAAGCTCAAATGCTTCCTCCTGCAGCACCTGCCTCAGCACCCATGCTGGAGTAGATGCTTCCTCTTCTGACCTCATGCGCTTATGCCAGCTGTACCAGTATCGCATCCCTGTGCGGTTGTTTTCGTGGCTCTCTTTTCTACTGGGTGAGTGGTGGGTGACTCCTTTAGGACAGGGCTCTCCCCTAGTGGGCCCAGGATACAAAGATCCCAGTCAGGGTTTCTTTTCCTCCCTTCCTCTTTCCTTTTCTGTTCATTCTTCCTTTCTTGTTTGATTATGCCTTCTTTCAGCCAGCATTCCTTGGGTGCCTTCTCTGTGCCTGGCATCACACCAGATGCTAAGGAAAGAAAAGACACCTTGCCTCTGCCCTCAGCTAGGGGATGGAGAGAGCCCCCAGAGAAGCAAAGGGTGGAGTGGGGGCTCCCGGGATGGGCACTGGCCATGCTGTGCCCCTCACATCCACACCATGGCTCCATTCACAGCGCCCTTTAGGATCCCAGTCTCAGCTCTGCTGCTGAGCGGCCATGTGACTCTACGCTCACTTCCCTTTTGGGGCCTCAATTTCCTCAGCTGAAGGACACGATTGTCCTGGGGGAGCCCCATAGCCCCTCCAGGCTTCCTGCTTGGGAGGATCTTGATCCAGATGCTCAGAAGCTGGTACAGGAAAACCAGGACACTCCTGGCCTCCACAGTCCACATCAGAGGAGCTGGGAGCTGGACTCTGGGGCTGCCGCCCCCATCCCCACTCCCCCACCCTCCCATGTCAGTCTGAGTCTTTCCCCCACCCCTTTGTCTGGAAGCAGAATCGCATGTGCTTGTGCCAGCAAAGGGGAGTTTCCTGGGAGACTGTTCTAAACAGAAAAGATTATTCAGAGATTTGCTTGGATTTTAAAATTTTAAATGTAGAAATAAAAATACCAAAACTTAGACATTACTTAGCTTCTAATGTTGATTTTTAAATTTTGTTAATTTATGTATATGTCTAGGGTGATGACTTATGAGGTGTTTTTTTTTTTTTTTAAGTAATGTTTGGGCCAACTTAAACTCCTTTAAACACTTTAAACTGAATTTATAACTTAAAAATTTTAAAAAATTTTTTTATATGGGCAGGCACCGGAAATCGAACCCGGATCTCTGGCATGGCAGGCAAGAACTCTGCCAGTGAGCTACTGTGGCCCACCCATAAATTTAAATTTTTAAAAAGTACTTTACTTAGCTGAAGAACAAACAAATTTTTCCTAAGTGCTTAAATAAGTCTGTTAACTCTAATAAATTAAGCTTATAAATATGGTGATTTTTAATGCAATTTTGTTGATATGTATATTATATATTCACATACCATATAGTCATCCAAAGTGTACAATCAGTGGTTTATAGTATGATCATATATCATACTGTGCATTCATCATTACAGTCTATTTTTTAACATTTTCATTACTCAAAAAAATAATAATAAAAGTAAAAAAAAAAAAAAGAACACCCCAAACATCCCATACCCTTTATCCCCCCATTATTTATTTATTTATTTTTGTCTTTATTTTCTTACTCATCTTTCCATACACTGGATAAAGGGAGTGTCAGTCACAAAGGTTTTCACAATCACACACACATCTTAAAAGCTATATATATATATATATATTTTTTTTTAATACAATCATCTTCAAGAATCTATTCAGTGGTATCAGGTTTTCTCCTCTAGCTTCTTCAATACATCAAAAACTGAAAAGGGATATCTATACACTACATAAGAATAACCTCCAGGATGACCTCTTGACCCTGCTTGAAATCTGTGAGCCACTGAAACTATTTTGTTTCATTTCTCTCTTCCCCCCTTTTGATCAAGAAGGCTTTCTTAATCTCACAATACCAGGGCCAAGCTCATCCGGGGAGTCATGTCCCACGTTGCCAGGGAGATTTATACCCCTGGGAGTCATGTCCCACATAGGAGGGGGAGGGCAGTGAGTTCAGAATATAGTGTTTTTTAAGTTCTCTTAAATGTGGTGGTACTACTAGTGCACTTCAACTTTAAAAATCACAAGTCTGATTCAGTTTCTCATTTATACATTTTACATTGGGCTTACAGGGCCGAGCTCATGCTCTCATAAGCCACATTTTCTTAAATAAATGCAAATACTGAAATTAAATACCAAATATGCAGAGTCCTCAACAAAAGAACACTTATTACCACAGGTGTGAGACACATTTCTGAACTTACTTTTAGATCTTCCTAGGTCTGCAAGGTGCTTGCTTAACAAGGAAATAATCATTCCAAGCATTTTGGAGGCATCGTCTCAGCTTGTTGAGTTTGTATGTCCAGCATTCAGGACACATTTCAACTGCTACCTGCATCCTTGCCCTCCAAATGCAATGGTTTCTTTGCCTCCCAAGCTCTTGCAGTCCCCATCCTTGGTTTGAGTGGTGTCATTTCTGAATTCCTCCCTCTAATCTTGGAAGCCAGTGCCTTTTACTCAGGCTATGCCATCCCTTCATTGAATTTTGCTTTTCTTTGCCTTTGAGGACATTTAAATGTCTCCAGTTTAGCTCTAAATACCTTTGAGCTTGAGAATTGGATTTTCTTTCATTTGCTTCATAGTATCACAAAACTCTTAAAATGATTTTTTATTGAATTCTGAATATTTCTGAGTTTTGTGTGACTCCGATTACAACTTCCAAAGTCATTCGACTGGCATGTTTAGATGTATGTATGATATATACACACATGCAGAGCCAACGCAGGTTTCCTGCTGTTTAAGAGTGTCTGGTCTTCAGCAAATCCCATAGGGCTGTTTCTGGGAGAGCCCATGCTTCCTGTTTGCCTTGCTCTGTGTGTCCTGGGCTCTCCCTCCACGCTCTGACTCATCCTAAAGCATTCCGATGAAGGGTGCTTCCAGGGAGCAGCACCTGGTGGTCTTCCACAGCCAGGACCCAAGGTGAGCCTCGTCCACCCCAGCTTGTCTCTGTGCCTTTCACCGAGGGAATAACTTGATCGGATAGTCACTTTATATATTGAGGCAAATGAGGACAGAGCATCTTGTTGTCCTGAGAGGCCTGGATGGAAGTAGAAAATGCAAAAGGATCCTGGAATCCTCCAAGCATCCTGGAGGTTGGCTTAGGGCTTCTCTGGGTCCTCGATTCACCCAACATGCTGAAGGAGGCCTTGCAGAATGCTGACAGTTTGCTGAGCCATGTCATCAGGGTGGGGGTGGGAGAGTTTGCATCTGGAGGTTGTACCCCTGCAGCCATCCTTTTCACAAGGTGGCAGGCCTTGCCACAGACCTTGATGATGGGTTTGCCCCCAACTGGTCACTAGTACCCTTTAGGTGCTTTGGACTGTGGCTGGGGCTGTGTGAGTCAGCAGTTGTCACGTTCCCCCTAGAGTTCACCAAGGATCCCGAGAGCCTGGCGTTTGGCCTCCTCCCAGTTCCTTTGTTTCATGAGAGTAGCTGGGTTACCCCAAGATGTAGTCCCTCTATATTCCCAGCGCTTTTAGGCAGACTGGGGAATTCATAGCCTTATAAGCTGTTTAAAAATGCCTTTCTTAGGAAACTGTTTAGGCATACTTGGCAAAAGGTAAATCCCATTAGCAACTGTCAAACTAATCCTCGGCTGTCAGAGGACATGATGTTCCTTGCAGGGAAGCTTAGAGCCCCTTGTTTCTTGGGTTAGGGGCCCTCGCCTCCCTATGGCAAACAGCCTAAGGGCTGTGCAGGGCCCAGAGCAGATGCCTGTCCTGGTGCCAGGAGAGCAGCCTCAGCAGGGCCTCACGGCTGCTGGGTGCCTGAGGACAGGGCAGCTTGAGGGCAGCTTGCTCCTCCAGGATCTACTTCTGCTTCCCTTTTGTTCTGTTCCTTATCCTTCTGCTTTTTCCTCTCTCCTTCTCTTATTCCTTCCTTCCTCTTCCATTTTCCCTTCCTTCTCTTCTCTCTTTGCCTTACTTGACCCTCTTCTTTGCCCCGTTCAAGAAATGGATTTGAAACAGAATCCTGTTTATTTTATATAAAAACAAAACATTTAGAGATTGTATTTTTCAATCAGTTAGATGGCAAGGGACCGATTCTGGTGCTTTTGTATAGACAAATCTCAGTATAGAGAGGGCAGTGCAGGCTGCTGGGGGCTGGCCCTGCTGGCCTGCGGGAGGGTGGCTTCTGGGGACCTGCTGAGCGGCTTTGTGTTGTTTTGTTATGTTTAGAGAACAATAAATAAAAAAAAGGAACAGGAAAGAAAATAATGTAGCAAATCCCCGTGAGACTACCACCCAGAATTGATATATTTGCTTCAGGCTTTTGAAACAAAAATGAATAGGAACATTATAGACAAAGATGAGATTTCATTTACTCTTCTGCAGTGCCTTTCTCCTTCCTTCTTCCCTGGGGGAAGCACTACCATAAATTTAATGTGTATCTTCAGAATCTGTTTTTGTATTTTTACTGCATTGTATTTACATAGTATAGCTTTGTGTGTTTTTTAGACACATACTCAGATGCTGACGTGCATCTTGTTTTTCTGCAGCTTGTTTTTCTGCTTTACATTATGTTTTTGAGATTTATCCATTTTGATATTTATATCTAGATCATTTATCTCCAGTGCTGAAAAGTGTTTCGTTGCATGACTTTGCCAATTTATTGGTCCCACTGTTGATGGACACTGAGGTGTTTCCATGTCTTTGTGCATGTCTCCTGGCACAGGCACCTGTCTGTGTAGCTTTCGGTCCTGCTGGCCAAGATCAGGTAGGCCCATCCCATCCCTTTCATCTCCAAGGGGTTTCTCTGAGCATCACCATCCACTGCCTCCTTCCCTCCTTTGACTATCTAAGCATGAGAAGGTTTGGGGGGAGCCAAGAAGAGGAGGAGAAAAAGAAGAGAGCTCCAATGGAATGGAACCTGGCAGCTGATAAGGCCAAGGAAATGATTTGTATTTGCCCTTTCAATTCCAGCCCTACTGCTGTTTAGTTATTGCTTGATTTTTATTTTATATTAATAGATTTATCATAATACCATTTAAGAAAACTCAGTATAAATAATGTGCCAGTTTGAAAGTGTTGTGTATTCCAGAAAAGCCATGGCCTTAAATCCTGCTCAATATTGTAGGGCAGAAACCCTTCTCATTAGATTATCTCCACAGAGACATAGTGCTCCTAGTTATGGGTGGGGCTTTGGTGAGATTATCTCCGTGGAGATGTGGCATGCCAAGTGTGGGTATGGCCTTTGGGTTAGATGGAGGTGTGACTCTGCCCATTCATGGTGGGTCTTGATTAGTTAATGGAGACCTTTAAAGGGGAAACATTTTGAAGAAAGCTCAGATGCAGATGCTTGGAGAACAGCTGCTTCAGAGCTAACAGAGACATGGATGTTTGGAGATACTTGAAGCCCAGCAGTCCTTGCCATGCCCCATTCCCATGAGATGCTGAACAAGCCAGAACCCAGAGTGTCTGGAAGAACTAAGTGAGACCCACAGGCACTTAGAGAGGAAACCACTGGCATCAGAAGCAGGAAGCAGGAGAATGGGGACCAGGACCAGCAGATGCCAGCCACGTGCCTTCCCAGCTGATAGAGGTGTTCCAGATGGCGTCAGCCTTTCTTGAGTGAAGGTAACCTCTGGTTGATGCCTTAATTTGGACATTTTCATGGCCTTACAACTGTAAACTTGTAACTATTACATTGCCATTTTAAAAGCTGTTCTATTTCTGGTATATCGCATTGTAGCAGTTTCAACAAACTAATACAGACAGGTGAATGGATGAATGGAAGGGAAGGAGATATATAGATATAGATACAGATATAAATGATATAGATAGAATCTCACCCACATTCCTGCCTTACTAACCCAACTGTTTTCAATTTCCTGAGTCCCTTTTGGTCTCTTTCCACAAACACAAAGACTTTGATGTAGTTGTAATCGTTGTACATATAGCACTATGTATTCTCCATTTTTCATTGGATGTTATATACCAAACATTTTCTATGTTCCTACAGTCTTCATACTGACAGTTTTCATGATCACATAATATTCTAGCCTGCCGATGTGCCATGACCTGCCCTTCCCGATCAGGGTTTACTTTTCCTCCCATTTCCCCTCCCACCTCCCAGCTCTCTTTGGGATAATTGTTCTCAGCACCCTCAGATTATGGTGCCATCTAGATGCAGAGAAGGCTGTCAGGGTTATACCCTGCCTGGCTCCTCCTTCCCTCCCCTCCAGGGTCCTGTACTTGAAACTCTCTACTTTAAGTTCCCACCAACTTCCAAACTCCCTGTTTCCTTGGCAATAGAAAAGCAGCCAAAATGAAGTATGGGGTGGCTCTGAGGTTGTTCCAAATACTCACAGGTAGGCTCCTCCCAGGAGGAGGAAGCTTGGAGCTGGCTTCTTAGGCTTTTGGTCTTTCTACTGGAGGTTTTAACGGAGGTGAAAAGGACTCTTGGGCACTGCTAGTGGCCCAGCCCACATCCCCAGGACAGGGACCAAACAAGATTGGGGCTGAAACTTTCTCTAGGAACAGAGATGTTCCAAGGAAGAGCATCAACCCGACACTGCAGATGCCACGCCATCACTGCTGGCTCGTGGCAGCTCTCATGTGACCCCAACGGTGTCGCTGTATTCTGTGTCCTTAGCTAACTTCTAACCCAGTGTTGGGGTTTCTGTTTATCTCATCCGAGGACGATATCTTGGCCTTCTAATGAGCTAAATAATCAACTTACTGATGATAAAAATAAGACTGAATTAATACTGATGGAGCACTTACTGTATATCAGGTACTCTGTAGAAAGCATTATACCCTCGTTATCTTGTTTATCCCTCACAACAACCAAATAAGCTAGGAAACTATCATTATCCCCATTTTACGGCTATGGAAATAAGGCTTCAAGAGGTTAACCTGAGACTTGCCTGATCTTCCTAAGATTCTAAAAGTTCTTTTCTCTCAACCATCCCGACCATCCAAGCTAGGAAAATCAGTGACAGGTTCAAGCAAAGCAGAAATAAGCTGCTCCTTTTTCATTCTGATCAAGAGACATTCTTTGCTGGTATGGAAGTTATTTTATATAAAGCTCCCTATTAGACATTTTCATTCCCTTTAAGATTCCCATTAGAGACTTTGCTCTCTTTTCTCTTTAGAAGTCTCTACTTTGGGAAATGCGTGCTTGAGGGAACAGGGACTGCACATGGAGGGAGGAAGGGAAGGGAGAGGTGGGTGGTGCCAAAAGCTGCAGACACCTGGGCCTTCCCTTGCTCTGGTTGACAGCTCCCAAGCCAGGTGCTGTGAGAGCCCCCAGCAAACCCTCAGTTTCAGTCTCAACTTGACCACTTATTGACCTTGGGGAGGTAACGTAACCTCTGAGGCTCAGTCACCTCATTGGTAAAAGGAGGGTAATGGTAATTCCCTCAGGCACTGGTGATGAGGGCTGAATGAGACAGCAGAGTTTCAGAAGATCCTCATTTCCCTTTTGCAGCCCAGGCTCATCATGGGAGGCCAGCACACATGCAGGGCTCTAGGGCCAAGCCATCCAAAGACCAGGTAATGGACGCGTGCTTGGCATGGGGCACATGGATTCTTCCCCCGTTATCCATATGCCAAAAACATGTGGCTTTTCTGGGTGGAAGTCTGACTGGTTAATTACTGAGCTGATTTCTGTGTATACAGCTCAGTCACACACCCGGCACTGCCTCTATCCCCATGTGCCCTGCTATCTTAGATGCTGGGCTTTGGTGTTCAAAGCACCAAACACAAGAGGGGACCTTGCTTTTGAGGAGCCATGGGGGAAGAGGTGGGAAGACCCCAGGAAAAGAAGGAGAGCACTGTCCCTGGGCGGAATCATTTGACTTCAGCTACCAACTGGAGGCTCCTGCGTCCTTACCCTGCCAACCTGGAGACAGGCTGCTGGTGTGGGAACAAAGAAGACCCCTGAGAATAGCCCCTTGGAGAAACTGAGGCACCAAACTAGGAATTGAGATGCTTTTCTTTTGAATTTTTAGTTTTCTTCCCTTCTCCGTACCTTGTGCCTGCTTGTCCTCCACGTACCAACTTGTTATCCAAAGTCTTGCTTCCACTCAGACCTGCTGCTTGTGTCTCCTCGTAGCAGTGGGCGTGCTCTGGTTTAACTTAGGTGTAATTACCCAATTTCAGAAACACACCAACTCTCTGATTAAAGAACTTGGCCAAAGCATTTTCCAGATTGGTGATTGGCAGTGTCGGGGGACTCCCCTCCAGCTGGCTGGCTCCGTGGTGGGCCCCAGACCTGGGGAGAGGATGCAGCTGTTAGAATAGGCTGGAAATACCCAGAGTCTCTTGAGATCCCAATCCCTGAGCCCAGAGATCTCAGAAGGCCCCCAGGGGACTGAAAAAGCCTTGTTGACCAAAAGAGGGAAGAGAGAAATAAGACAAAATAAAGTGTCAGTGGCTGAGATTTCAGAATTGAGAGGTTATCCTGGAGGTTATTCTTAAGCATTATATAGTTACACCTTTTTAGTTTATGGTGTATTGGAGCGGCTGGAGAGAAGTACCTGAAACTGTTGAGCTGTGTTCCAGTAGCCTTGATTCTTGAAACGATTGTATAAAGATACAACTTTTACAGTGTGACTATGTGATTGTAGAAACCTTGTGTATGATGCTCCTTTTATCCAAGGTATGGACAAATGAGTGGAAAAAATAAGGATAAAAAATAAATAATAGGGAGGGACAAAGGGTAAAAAAAATTGGGTAGATTGAAATTCTAGTGGTCAGTGAAAGGAGAGGTAAGGGGGTGTGTATGAGGTGGTTTTTTTTAAATTTCTTTTTCTGGAGTGAGGCAAATGTTCTAAAAATGATCATGGTGATGAATATACAACTATGTTCTTAAGTATGATATTGTGAGCCACTGATTATATATCATGATGAACTGTATGTGTGTGACTATTTCTCAGTAAAAATATTTTTTAAAAAAAGCCCCCCATGAGGCCGGGCAGCATGAGCCTGTGTATGATGTGGTGGGAATGGCAGTCCTTGGGGGCCATTTCTTCCTGGACCTGTTCCCTAACACATCAAGCCACTTCTTCTAAAGTATGAACATACTGGATTAGTTTCTTCCTTCTGCGGACACATCCGGGACCACTGTACCCACCACACCCACTGCCACGGCAGGTTACTGAACACCAGAGCCCAAGTTCTAACACCTCGGCATCCCTCCCCACCCCCACAGAGAAATAAAATGTCAGTGGAGCAAATTACCGGCTGAACAATTTAGAATCTATAAATATTAAATTGCTCTGGCTTTCACTGGCCCATATAAAATTCAAGCTCTGGTCAGCTCCAGGAGAAGCTGCGTCTGGAAGGGGCTTGGCTTGGAGGCTGGGGGAGGGGACGGGCTGTTCTCCTGAAGGAACAAGTGTCCCCGAAGGGCAGGGCTGGGGCTGCTGTTGAGGGGGGAGGGGCGAGGTTCTGGCTGGAGGATGAGGCTGGAGAGAAGGAATATGAAGGCCAGTGATAGGGAAAACCCAAATGAAACTATAATCCAAGATGAGGTTTGTTCTGATTTTTCAGCTGTGACTGTAAGTTTGGGGACGAATGTCGTTTGCAGGAGTGCCTTGTATTGCATTGCATGGGATGTTGGGAAAGGGACACAAACTGTCCCCCTCAGTGGGGTATTAGGACCTCCCCAGGGGGGAGGGGCTGCAGGGCTGGAGCTGCAGAGTGAGGGGTAGGGGCTGCCAAAAGGCCAACGAGGCTCCCTCTGCTGGCAGCCAGCTGTCCTCCTTCTCCTTCTCCTCCAGGCTCCTCCCTCTCCAGGACCCCAGTTGCTCCTTATGGGCCCTTTTGCCTGTGTGATTAATTTGTGCTGGTTTGTGTGTCTGCGTGTGTTTTTACATCACCTGCCTTATGTGGTAAGACGTGGTACAGATAGGGGGTGGTTCTCCTGTTTCTTTGGGATCACATCAGGATGGCATGCCCCTGTGTCACGTTCTTTAAAATGTATTATCATTTGATCTTTACGGAGTGGAATCAGGTAAGGACCTTAAAACAGTCAGAGTTTTGCAGGTGAGGCTGCTGAGGCCCAGACAGGTGAACTGACTTGCCCAGGTTACTTGGCTGTTCAGCAGCTGAGCCTAGGCTGGCTCTGTCCCGTGCATCGTTGGAAGGAGCCTACCCGCTCCCACCAGGGCCTGCCCTCCATGGGCTGCTGGCCCAGCTTCCTCTCTCTCTCTCTTGCAGGCATCCCCACACTTATCGTGCTGGACCCGCAGGGGGAGGTGATCACGCGGCAGGGGCGGGTGGAAGTGCTCAACGACGAGGACTGCAGGGAGTTCCCGTGGCACCCCAAGCCCGTGCTGGAGCTCTCCGACTCCAACGCTGTGCAGCTCAATGAGGGCCCCTGCCTCGTCCTTTTTGTGGGTAGGATGCTCAGGGGGGCCCTGGGGGGCGGGTGGGAGGGACAGGACAGACCTCACCAGGGAGGCATCTGTCCTGACAGCTGCTTTCTGTCACTAACAATGCGGAGCCGGGGCCTTTGTCTCTCCCCAGCAGCCTTGCTTTTGACCCCAATGATTTATTCATGGCGCTCCCCCCTCTGTGGGAGGTGTTCTGGGAGCTGCTGCTGTGCTGTTGCTTCCTCCATTCTCCCAGACTGCCAGCTGGGAAGAATAGGTCAGGCAGGGATGATGCCCACAGCCTGGTTGGAAAGAGGTGGGCTGGGCCCCCTTAGGCCAGGGCTTCCTGGGGGGCTCCTCCATGGATCTTGTGTGTTCCTGTGCACTTCTCCAGGGGCTGTTGGGGTGGGGGAGGGGAGTGGCCATGGCCAGCCTCAGCACGAGGCTCCCTGCAGCCCTGTGGGATAAACCTGGCTCCTTTTGCAAAAACCGAGCACCTTCTGGCCAAGGGCTTCCTTACCCTCTGCTTTCGGACTTGTTGCTCTGCTTCAATTCAAAATTATTTTGGGTACTCGGATCATGGCTGAGACGGTGACGTGCTTCTCCGCTGCAGGGTACCAGGGAGTCGGTGCAACATTCTACCTCCATTCTCTGCAAGTCTGGTTTGGAGGTCCTTCAGGAGTGGTGCCAACATACAGACCCAAGGAAGTTCTTAAGCAAACTGACTTGCAGGCTGGTTCTGTGCTTGGAGGACAAAGGCCCCTGGGGAGAGGTGGACTTTAGGAGCCTTCAACGGGGCTGTCCTGCCTGCTCTAGGGTTCACACACCCATATCCTGGGGCCTGTGGGAAACAATTCTGAAACCAGGGACAATTAGGAACCTCACTGGCCACCTGCAGGTGTGGAAACAGGCCCAGAAAGGCAAAGCGATGTGTCTAGCATCACAAAGCTAATTAAATGGAGCCAGGGGATGTCCTTTTGTGTTTCTCCATATACTGTGGGCCTCTTGGGTGGTTTAGCATTTGGAGGTGAAATTCCCCTACTGGAACCTGCCCTCCCTACCCTTTGGCTGCTCATGGATGTTGCTCTCTCCCTGGGAACAGGCCCTTGGACCCAGTTGTGGCCATTTCAGTAAGAGCCAGAGATCCTTACACGGGGGCTCTGGGAGCTTGGTCAGGGTGTTCTCCCATGGAAGCTGGGAAATGAGCATTCCAGCAGCCTTGGTGCTTCCCCTCTGCTGGTCCACAGTCCCAGCCCCTCACCTCCAGCTCTTTGGCCATTATCCCTAGGAAGTCAGTGATCCGAGGACATGGCTTCTCTTTCTGTGATTGAGAGATATATTCCTGAGAACCTTGGGTTGGTGAAGAATTCAGTGAAAAGGGACGTGAGGGCCATTCAGTGAGGAAAGGTGTTGGTGCAGGAGAATGCCGTGCGAGCACGCTCTGCCAGCACATGCATGTGGAAATGTGTTTGTATACACACTCTTGTGCCAGTGGTCTTTGGGGAAGCTCTTTTTCATTCAGAGCCTGTGCACAGTGTTTCTGCAGCTCAGGGCCTGGACTGGGGCTCACTTGGTGGGAGCCTCCATCTGTTTGGAAAGCCCATGTTTCTTCTCGTCTTTTTCCCTTTCTCTCCCATCACAGATTCTGAGGATGACGGGGAGTCTGAAGCCGCCAAACAGCTGATCCAACCAATAGCTGAGAAAATCATCGCCAAGTACAAAGCCAAAGAGGAGGAGGCCCCACTTCTGTTCTTTGTGGCTGGCGAGGTGAGTGGTGTGGGAGGGCCTGGCCCTGGCTGGCTTGCTCAGCTGGCAGAGTATTAGGATGTGAGAGACACTGCCTCCAGGGATGCGTGAAAGTCCCAGGGTCCAGGCTGACTGCCTCTGGGAGAGCCACAGGCAGATGTAATGTAAGAAGTGTGTCCTTCGTCCCTGAAGACCACCCTACCTCTGCTGCTTCCTTTGTCACGTCTTTCTCACACAGCAGCCTCAGCACAGTAGGATGCCTTCCTAGGATAGAGCCTCCCTCTTGCAAACTTCCTACCCACAATGGCCTTCAGAGCTTTTGGGGAGAGAGGCAGCCTTGTAATCAAAACTTATTCTCTTGGTGCTGGGTCAGAACCAGCCCTTGACGCTTTACAAAATTGCTTGGTCAGTCTCTGACCAAGACCCTTCAGAGTTGGCTTGTCTCATCCCACGCACGGGGCCGGGGGCTATAGCTCAGGCCTGCAGTTACCCAGCCAGCCAGGAAGACTGCTGAGGTTAGAAATGACATACATTCCCTCGCCCTTTCACCCAAGGCCCCTCTCTTGAGGCCTGCCTGCGTTTGCGCTGGATGACTGGGGAACTTTCCACTGCGTGAGAAACCCAGCCGTTGGGGACAGGCTCCCTTGAGGTGAGAGAGCCTACATCCTGCAAAACCTGAGAATCTGCAAAATGTCCGCGGCTGGTGCAGACACTCCACCTCATGTCCCACCCCCAAGAGTCACCCAGCACGCATGCTGCCCTGCCGCCCCTCCAGTGGCCCTCAGTGACAGCCGGGCCTTATGAAGCTGCCAGGCCCTCCCGCCACTCGCCTTTACCTCCAGTTGCTCGGAGCGCTGTGCTCACCTCACGCCTCGTTTGGCTCCCAGGAGAGGCATGGAGAAGACGAGGCCGCGGCCAGCGAACACCCTGAATCACCCATTCGTCACCCCCTCAGTGGGGCCCCTGGCAGGGAGCTGAAACCCCCTGCTCAGCCGCCGGCCGAGGGGAACAAAGCAGGTTCCCAGGGCCCTGCCTCGGGGCCACAGCACCCGCTCCACACAAAGCACAAATGGAGGCCGCTGGGAATCTGTTCGACTCTGACCCCTGGAGAAAGGCTCAGAGCAGAGATGGGTGCGGAACAGGAGGGGCTGGGTGGGCCGAAGGGGCCGGCCGGCTCCCGTGGCCGCTTTAGAGACTGGGCTGGGAAGGCGCTGCGGGGCTGGAGCGCGCGCAGCGAGTCACGTGCGCGATCTCGCGGGAGCCGCACGGCCCCGAGCTGCCGACCGAGTCCTGACTCTGTCTCACAGCGAGGACAGCGGGTTTGTCCGAGGCGCGGCAGGCCCCGCGCCGCGGAGCTTGTTCACGCTCACGTCAGCCTGCGGTGTTAGGAGCGAGTCTGAAATCCGTCTTACCGGGAGGAGACCTCGACTCGGGAGTCACACAGTGATGGTGGCAGGGAGCGGCCTGAGCGGGAGGCGTGACTCCACAACAGTGCTCGGACTCCTCTGACCGGAAAACAGACCGGCTCAAGTCTACAGGGATGATGGGCTGCCAAAGAAGGAAGTGCCCCTGGACCCGGAAGTTGTGCAAGGGCAGCTGCCCCAGGCACCACCTGTCTGCCCCGTTCCTCCTGCCAGCCTCACCTGAGCTCCTGTCCCTGGCAGCTTTTTTGGTCTAGTCCCCTGTCCTTGTGCTCTGAAGCAAGGCCACATACTGGGTGTGGGGGTGGGGTGAGCAGGTTCGGGGAGCTGGGCCATCAGGCACTGACTGAACCCCCCGGAGCCCAGGACACTGGCCCTCTCACCTCACCCCAGGGCTGAGGGGGACCCCTTGTTTCTGTCTGGATTCTGTGTCCTCTGGGAGGCAGAAGTTGTCCCTTCTGAAGTTTAACACTCATTACAATTCCAAAGACTTCAGACATTAAAGTTGTATCTCCCTGTGGTGTATGTAGGGGGGCGGGGGAGGCCATGTAGCATTGGCTTGTTCTGGTCCCTCCTGGTGGGAATTAGATGCACAGTATTTGATGTCCACGTGTCTCCCCTCTGTTTATCATGAAGATTTTTCATTAACCCCTATGAAGGGCCTGATATGGGTGACCGTGCCAGAGATGTTGAATCACCCAGTGCTGCTGGGAATTACGTGCTGTTTTGGGGGGGGGGAGGGAAAGGTCAACACCAAGAAGCCAAGAATCTTCCTAAAGATTTGCCCTCTGAGAACTGAATGTTTTTGCCCCAGAATTGGTGAGCTGTAAGTTTCATTCCTCCTGCCCACCACCATTTAAGGCAAGGAACCCCCATGGCCTTTCTCTGCAGGGCCACTCAGGTTTTTTTCATTTGTTTAGATTGTTGTGCATGTAGAGGCCATTTTCTATGATGGTCCTACAGGAGGGTCAGCGGTGTGAAAGGTAATCTCACGTGGTTGTTACCTTATAAATCCTTTCTCCTTGGCTTTTGATTTCTTTTATATTTAAATAAGGTGACATCTGATATTGGGGTGGGGGGGTTCACCTGGACAGCTGCTGGGAATGTATGGCAAAGGGTCAGCTTCCCTCCTCAGATGAATAAAGCAACCAGGTTCAGTGGCATTGGCGTCTACACTGGCCAGCTGTGCGACTTCCACCTGCCCTGAAACGACAGGGGGCCGCGAGCTGTTTCTATTTAAAAACATTTCAGAGCTGGCCAGATTGGCCACAGATAATCCACAGGGGAGCTGCAAATAATTGAAAATTGCCTGCACAAAACAAGCAATCAATCAAAAAATAAATAAATAAAAAGGCAATCAAAGGACATCAGATTAGTTTTAAAGCAAGTACACATTAAAGTTGTTTTCATGCCAGTAAAGAAAGATGACTTGTCTGGTGATTGGGGTGATACAGAGTTTTCCCAACTAGCTTCCCTGCTCCCCAGAGCAGGCAGGGTGCACTGCTCCCCGTTCTGAAGGCCTGTCTCTCCTGGAGGAGGGCCTTGCTCCTTGGGAAGATGGAGTGGTTCTTTCCCCCATGCCATCTGAGGGACCCGGGCCTGGCGGTGGGGGGGGTTCTGTTTTCTCTTTCTTTAAGACTTAAAGGTTGTCTCTCCCTTCTGCCGATTTTCAGGATGATATGACTGACTCCCTGCGAGATTACACCAACCTGCCCGAGGCTGCCCCTTTGCTCACCATTCTGGACATGTCAGCCCGAGCCAAGTACGTGAAGGACGTGGAGGAGATCACCCCCGCCATCGTGGAGGCCTTTGTGAATGACTTCCTAGCAGAAAAGCTCAAACCAGAGCCCATCTAGAGGGGGCTCCGGCCTCACGAGACATTATTTAAGACTCAGTCTTCTCCTTCTCCTCCCCTTCCTTCTTTCCACCCTTGGCCTTTTCCAGCGTGTCCTGAATCACACAACCCAAGTGTCCAACCTCTTTGTGGTGCCTTGTTTTCTGCGTAACTCCTCAGCTAGCACCCTAGGGTGCACATCCTCGCAGCAGCAGAAGAACCTGCCATGTTTGGAGATGCTGCTTAGGATCCGCGGGGATGCATAACCCAGCCAGAACTGTGACTGCCTCACTCTGCATAGTTCTTGGGGAAATAGCTGCCAGGGTGTTCTTCTCCAGAGTCAGCACCAAGGGACAGTGGACCGGCTCTGGTCTTGACTCTTGTGTAAGCACACGCAAACTGAGCCCAAGCCAGCCAGAAGGGAACAGCCCATTGATCCCCATACATGCAGGTGGAGCAGAGACAGGGCCACATCCTCAGTAGGCCTGAGCTTAGAGCTGTCGGTGAGAACATCATGTTCTAAGTGACTTAGTCTCATTTGGTCTGAGGTTGAAAACAGCAGCTTGTTGGTGGGCTCTTGGGTAGGGGATCTTCAGATCTAAAAGGAAGCTCATGTTTTTCTTCTGGTGAGAAAAGAAGTAGCTAAAGTAATAAACCATATAGTGATTGCTTACTTTGATTGAGCTCCTAAGATGTGCTGAGAGCTTCTCATTCCTTTCTTCTATCTTTCTTCCCTTGGTCTTCACCTTTCCCAAGTTTTTGCCTTCTCATGAACAGCCCCTACTCTCTTAAATTTTGTTAATGAATTGTTCCCCTTAGATGTCTTCCCAAGAAACTCAACCCTGAGTTCTTAGTGGAACACCACCTAGCCAGGGACGTCTGTCTTGGCTATGTTCCCGGGGGTCGTGGGAGCTCTATTAGTTCCCTGCACTCTCCTTTGGTAGCCCCTGTCATCCCCTTTTCTTTCCAAAGCAGGACTTAAAAGAGGCCAGAAATTTCTAGAAGCCTAACTTTTTCTTAAGGTCCTGCAGAAGGAGCTGTGTCCTACGTTGGGAATGAAGACAGTTGCTAGGCCCAGGTAGCTCGATCCCTTATTTGGGCTGAAAACCACAGAAAGGAGAATGACTGTGACAACTAAGTTCTTAGGATTTCAGATGGAGGGCTTTGGTCTGGGAATCTGCAAGGTTTTCACCTACTCAAATCAGGTGTCTGGGTCTTAAACAATTCCTCGGCTCCATTTACAGCACTTGCCAACCAAGACCACTTATATCCACAGCCCAGTGCCCCACTCTCAGAAGCTGTTGAGACTTGTTCCTTGCCAAATCGGATTGTTTATTTGTAGTTCAGAGGTACCGAGTTAGTTGGTAATTAGACTGTTATTTGATGTTGCCAGCCTGAAATGCTAGTAAGAAATAAAGCAGGCCTCTCTGGACATTATCAACCACTTGGCCTTTCCTGTTTTTAATAACAAAAACCAGTTGTTAGCTTCATTTTTGCTCACAGTACTGTGCTCTGTTAGGAGGTGGGGGGTGGCGGGCTGGAATGTGGCGATCCCCTTGACTCATTGGTTACCTGGTAACTACATTCCAGAATTTTCAAGACCCCCTCAGAACGTGACCATCTGTCAAATCCTCCTGGTTCCCAGAGGCTCGGAAGCTTATCTGAATTAGCACGCCTGAGGCACGCCCTGTTTTGGAGCTCTGGCCACCTCCTCTCTGGTTTGACTTGGCCTTGGTGGAGGGTGAATTCCCACAGTTTACACGTCTTTGTGGATTCTGGTTCAGTCCCACCCTGCCATGTGGCCTGAAGCCTGAGATGGCTGGTCGGAGAAATAGATGGAATCACGCAAGTTTCTCCCATTAAAGAAAGGGATAATAGCTTGAGATCCTCAAACTGAGCTCTGACCTAGGGACTAGGGGCTACTGTGCCAGTGTTGCCCTGTGGGGTGGGTGAGGGCACAAGGAAAGGTTGACCTCTCTTGGAAGATGGGCAAGATTCCTGTCAACTTGATTACCTGTGAGCAAAGCCAGTGACTCTTAGTCACCTATTTATCTTCTGGGGCAGAAAGAATAAAGTCTAGCAAACTTTGATGGCCTGTTGAGGGCTGGCTCTGACTCTGCACTACTTGCCACCAATGTCAGCTGGACCCTTGGCAACAGAATTCCTCTTTTAGAGTGGATCCACAGGTTAGTTAGAATAAGGGGAAGGTTTATATAGTGGCTGCTTTGGGAGGAAAGCACTGGGGGAGGATCGCTTTGCCAGAGCCAATTAAAAAAACTCCCTTTCTTGATTTTATTGAGAGAGATCTTAAAGGTTACTGATAGAAATGAAGTGGGTGGTAGGAGTCATTCCCTCCCAAAGTACCTTAAAGTCCTTGTCACTAATTGGAAGCAGGTTAACACACCAGCTGTGACATATTCAAGGGCTTCCGCCATCAGCCCAGGAAACTGTGCCCTGCAGGTTGAGTCAGGAAGGGGGCTCTAAAATTGCCACCCTGGGATTCCCAGATTTGTATTAACCACAGTGACTTCCAGGTCTGATTCTATCAATTTTCACAAAAGAGATGATGTTTGAACTGACCCCAATGATCAAGATCTGCTTAAGGAAAAGGATGTGTGTTTGGGGTCCATGTGTACAGTGAGCAAGAGAACGAGTACAAACCAGCTTCTTTCCAGGAGTCCTGTGACTTCCTGCTAATGCAATGCGTTTCTCTCCCTTAATGTGTCCCTGAAAACAGCAACTCTCATTCGAGCCAGTGCTGCATTCTGGCATCAGCCAAGCTCCAAGTGGTAATTTTCGGTTTTCAGCCAGACTTTGTTTTTTCCTGTTGCCTAATTAAAGAAATGAAAAAGCTGTTCTCCCTTCCTGCTGCTTTGTTCCAGGGCAGCAAACTGAAATCGCAGTGATATAAAGATGTAGCAGGATATGGCCCAGGAACAGGTCAGCTGGACTGATAAGAGTTTGGTGCAGGCTAGCTTTGGGAGAAAACCACAGATGTGTGTGTCACATACATGCAGGAAAGCTTTGCACCCAGAATTGCAGCACTGGACCTGAGCCAGTGCTGCATACATGGTGTTCACAGTGTAATTTCTCCTGGGCTGTCTTGTGCTGGCCATTCGTAGGTCTGGAATACCATTGTGGCAAATTGCGGGGAGATAAAGCATAGGGACTGCAGATGTTCAGGGGTACCCTCTGCAGCCTCTCCCTGCCTTTTGCCTTGTGAGCCCAAGACTGACCTGGAGAGCCATTCAAGTTTGCTCTGAAATGGTTGTATCGAAGAAGTGAGGACTTTGCCTGCATTCCTTATTGTTGATACCAACAGGGACAAGAGCACATCCTGTGTTCCTCCAAACAGGCCAAGAGAAAATTCTTTGGGGACAGATGGCTGCTGTCTGCTGGTTTTATTATTAGTGCTAATGGTCTGTGTGTGTGTGAAGAGTGAAGTTTCCAGGAAACAAAAAGTTGTAAGTAGGAAAATTTTCTACTGGGTCTGCTCTTTGGGTCTTCTGGCTGGGATTTCTCCTAATGGAGGAATATAGGACGTTAGTATGTTCTAGAAACTCCTTATGTGTAAAAGTATGACAAAAGCAGGAAAACCTTCATTTTTCAAGGCATTGAAATGTCATATCCCCTTGACATTTTGGAATACCTCCTAAGTCAAGAAATGTTTTATTAGATTAGGGTAGTACCTGTTCTGAAGAATTGTTGATTTCTACTGAATAATGTACTAACTCATGAAAATGTGCAGGCCCAGGTAGGTGGAGGTAGCCCATGTCTCACACAAATAAGCACCCACAGATGACATAATTAGGATACAGTAGAGAAGACATGATCTTGGGACCTGGGGCCAAAAAATAAATAAATAAATTTCCTGTGGATAGCAAAGGATATGGGAGGCTGCATGCAACCAGTCAGGAACCACTGTGCAAGTCTGCAGTCAGTCTGCACCTCCTTTCCATAGCAGAGGAGCAAGGAAGGCTGGGAGGCCAGACCTGGTGCCCCCATCATCTCTTCTTCCTCCCCAATCTTTGTTCCCTTCTGCTTTTTAAGGAAGCAGCAGCCTTGCTGATGGCCTACCTCAGCTTCAAGGCTTCACTTGAAAACAAACTAGCCTATCCTTACAAAGCATTTGGGAACTTCTGGTGTTGTGAATGTAATGAGAACATAACTGATGTCATACTTGGCCACTGAGCATCAACATCAGCATCCAGAGACTGGGTCACTATATCAGTTGCCCAAATGTAACATGTCCCCTAGTTCAGACTTTTTAATGTCATTAGCTCACCTGTTAATTTAGTTTCCAACTTATTATTTTTGTGCATTCCCTAATGAAAGCAGAGGAAAATAAGATCTTGGAATTTAAAGGTGGCTAACAAGTATTTTTTTTTTAACCATGTCAGAGACCCAGATTTGATTCCTGGTGCCTGTCCATGCAAAAACAACAACAACAAAAAACCCATGGAAAAAAAACCAAATATTTATTTTTAAGTGAGTCCAAATCAGGCCTGCTCCTGCAGGCGAGGCTACTCGGCTCAGAGTGGAGATGGGGTAGGGGCCTGCAGTGTAGCTTGTGGTTTTCAGCCTAACAAAGTGCTCTGAATGAGGTGCTGTTTCTGTGGTCTTTGTGTGACTGAATGGCAAAAGTGGCTCTAAATGCAGCTCAGCTTGGATAGTTGTGACAACTGGTGTTACTATTAACTCTGGAGCAGGTGATAGGCTCCAGATGAAACTGGGGGCAACTTGCCCCCAAATGTGTTTATCCTCTGGGCCTTAGTGACCAGGATTCTGAGAGCAAGCAGCTGCAGGAGGGGAAGGAAAAATGGTTCCCACCTCATCTTTGCAGTGCCATGCTTTACTTTCCCATTGTGAATTCCAGGTACTCCACAACCATTCAAAGGGAAAGTTGTGTTAGCTTTTTCTGCTGCTGCCACGTCTCATTTGTGTCCACTTCCTTAGTTTTTGTTCCCAGTGTCTTCATCTACTTCAGATTTTTCTGCCAAGATAATGTGACAGCCTCCATGGGTCTCCAACTTAAGCAGCAGCTCTGTGCATAAATGGCTTGTAAAATGCCCTCTGGAGATGAGGGAGACTTTTAACTCCATCCTTCCTCCTTCAATTTTAAGTCCAGGAAAAATTCCTGACCTCTCCCTTCAGCTCAAGTGGTTTCTCAGATGCAGCCTGCCACCTTGTGGCAGAAATCACTAATTACACCAATGCCTCAACACAAAGCAAGGAGGGAGATTGGCCCACCTGGCAATGTTCATCTTTCAGCTGAGCTGTTTTTTCCCCTATATCCTGAGGAAACGGTAACAGAACAAATGTTGGCCTCACAACTGAGAAGTCAAGATAGTGGTTTCCCAGTATCACTCAGCAAACGAGAACTTTTTCTCATTTTTATCCATGTTTCAATCCATTAACCACCACTTGTTGCCCCTGTTGGCACTCTAAAGAAAGGAAAATCCTGTCACCCCCCTAAATTATACCTACGAATATACAAAAAGAACTCACAAGACATGCATAAAAGCCTTGACTATAATGTAAAATAAATGGGATATAAATTTCTTTTCCCTCTATCCACGATGGATAGATGGGTTTAGGATTATTTGCCATGTACAGTGCTTTGCATTGCTTTGTTTTTTCCAAACAAGAATTAGATACAGGGTTTTCCCTTTTTTTTCCCAATTTGTAACAAAAAGTCAGAAGGAACAATAATCCAGGGACACAAATTGCAGGAGATTGTTTTCATACTGGAGATGGGAATTTTGTTTTAGCAACGTCTGTTCCTTTAGCACTTTTCTAAGGTGTTGAGGGAGATGTGGTATGAACCTTCCAGACAGACTTAGGCTGCAAGTGTGAGAGGCATTATGGTCCCTTTTCAACTCTGGTGAAGTCTGCTGATTATGCCGAGGGCTCCCTCCAGCCTTTGTCAGAAGCAGTGCAGTACAAAGGCTTTGGGCTCTTCTCCTTTAAAAGCCGAACAGGGACAGAGGGTCTTAAGAACAGTCTGAGGGTTTGAACCCACAGCTAGAACTACCTATTTCAGAAAAGGACGCTGACCCACATCAAACTCCCCTTCCAAGGAATCATCATCACTGCCACTCATGTTGGACTGCCATATGGCAGGCCTAGGCCAGCGTGAGACACGGTGCAGTGGTACAGGCTTGTCAGCCTGGGAGGGGGCTGTTCCTACAAACACGCTTCATCTCAAACATACCAGAGCAACCCCACCCTTCCACTTGGGGAACTAATCCTGCTAGATTTCTCGGCTCTCCGATGAGGAAGTTTTACTAGGGGACAATGGGAGCAGAGGGAGAAGAGCAGGGCAGGCCAAGCAGCTCACTGGACACCTCCCTGATAGGAGTAGCTAAAAGGCTCCCAAAGAATCCAAACCACTACAGCTCCAATGTGGTAAAACTGTACTGATAGTGCTGTCCTCTGTTCCAACCCTATCCTTTGTGGTGACAAAGCAGTGCTTGGAATGAGACCCATACTCCAATCCCATCTGCCCTTCCCACAGAAACAATCTGCATTTGTCCTTATGTCCGAGCCATAATCTGGCTGGCACCTGCTAAATAAGAGTTCCGCTTGCCCCAGGGAACTTGAGAAAAGAACAGCCGGGTCCTTCTGCAGGGCTAACATTCAGAAGAAACCAATAATAACCAGTGTTGTGGGCCAGAGGGCCCCCAAGTGCTCATCCTCAAAACCCCAATCACCCTTCCCTCACAGGAACAGTCTGAGGCCTGGAGCTTGGCATCTTCCTAAGCAGTTCTGTTCCATCACACAAAACAGGAGATTAAATATAAATAGGTAACTTGAGTTAACAAAAAGTATTATATAAAGTAGGATTAATAGCAGGGGACTAGTAGAAAGGATGTGACTTTCCTGACAGATGCAAGGTTCAGTTGAGGATTTTAAAATTCAGTTCCCTGGTTCAGTGGTGCTTGTCTTCTATGCAGGAGACCCGGGTTCGATTCCTGGACCAGGCACCCCCACCCCCACCCAAAAAGAAACCCAACAACTCAGTTTCCTCCTCTGCATAAAGGATTCTATCTGCAAAGGTGTTAGGAAGGTTATGACACCACTGATATATTAAGCTGTTTCTACTGCAGATCAAAAAGAGGGAAAATTGTGCTACATGTAAACAGTGGTTAAGTCAAGGGCCTGAACAAACAATCCCAGAAACTGACACATCCAAACCAAAAGAACAGCTAGCTACTGGACTGCACGACCTGTTGCACTTTGTTTCCTGAGTTATTAATCTCTTAGCAAAGTCCTCACCACGAGGCCAAAGGTTAAAAGACAGGCACCGAGACCAACTGGCAAAGCTTAAATAAATCTTTTTAATGTAATATGCTGGTTCTACATGTCATTGGAGTTTATTTCCCACTGACTGATGACAGAAATGAGTGAGATGGCCATCTGCAGCAAACCCTTAACAGTGGCCCAGAACCCAAGTTTGAAGATGGCAAAATTCCCACCAGCTAGTTAAGAGAATGGCAATTCCCGCTCAACAGGAAGGAACATTCCTGCCTTCAGGAATGTTCTAGGCACAAAAATTCTCCTTGGCAGACAGATTTTAAAACACATAGAGCACATATAGAGTTGTGTGATCATCCATTTGTGTTACCACATTAAAAACAAAAGGTGTAACTGTAACAGTATAAAAACTGACCATAAAATCAGTGGGGAAATGAGAGATTGCAGGAAGAATTTTATCTTTGTTATTTTTAGAATAAGCAGAAATTCACAGTAATTCTTATTTTTCCAATAGCCATACATTGTTATTTTTTACATATGGCCTAGGAAGCCCAGAGAAAAAGCTCAAAGAAGAGAATGGGTTGCAGAACTCACAGGCAGTTCTCCCGGTATAAATAGGCTCACAGTGGCCAACTCCAGGGAAGACCCTGGAGACTCCTGTAAAGTGAGAGATGGCATCCATGTCCCACCTCAGTTGTAACTCCTGTGTCTGCTTGAGTGTTCTGCCCTTAGCCGCAGCTGTCTCTTCCCTTCAAAAAGCAAGATGCTTGCAGCCATAGCTGAGTTCAGGCTTTCCACACCAGGCACAACGGGGATGAGCAGCCTCCGGCCCCCAGTGCTCTCAGCCAACTGCAGGGACTCCAGGCTCACTCCGTGCGTCTCCCCACCTATCACCACAGCTGCCGGACACTCTGTCCAGTCCAAGTCATAACTCTGGACTTTGAGTTCAGGGAGCCAGACTTTACCAGCTCCAGTTTCTAGATGTTCCTCCTCTTCAGACTTGCGAAACTTCAGGAATCGCCGATCACATGCCCAGGCATGGTCACTGGCTTTATCAGACATCTGGGCCTGGGCATAAAGGCCACAGTTGTCAGCCACGTAGACCCGGGTGCCACTGGACAGGTAGTTGGGCACTGTTTCCCATTCCAGATTGCTGATAATGGGCACCTGGAAATGTGCACCCATACCTGCCCGCAGCACTTTGGGCTCCCAGGCATCTACACAGCCTAGAAAATTAAAAGATAGGATAAAATCAAGATTGTGTAAACTGTCCCAGATTAGAGTACCCTAGAGTAAATCAGAATAATTCCAGATACAGGAGAGAAAGCAAAAAGTTATTCTATTTAGTCTTCTGCTTCCCTGATGATGGTAGCATCCAGCAAAGGAATGCTGATTATTTTCTGTAGTGCTGAGAACAAATTTTATTTGCCCCTTCAACATTTACCATATACACATGCCAGATACTATACAGGGGAAAGAAACATAAAACCAAGTCTCCAACATCAAGGAGCTCACAGTATAATATAGTTAGGATGATATTTAAACAGGTTACTACAATATCAGGAATAAATGGTGTAAAAGAAGCATGAACAGGGTAATCGAAAACTCCGCTGCAAAGCAGGGCTATTAGGAAAAACATCTAAGAGAACCTAGATGCTGAGCTAGCTCTTGAAAGATAGCAGAAGCTTGTCAGAGAATGGCCTAGACAGAGGACAAAGTTACAGAAAGGGGAGGAGAGAAGAGTGTCACACTTTAAGTACTGTAAGTAAGGTGATCGGGCCAATTAATGGGTGGGGATGTGGTGGGAGATGAGATGGGAGGGAGCTGGGCAAGGACCAATTTAAAGGAGGCTGGGTATGTAAGGACAAGGACTTATGGATTTTATTCAGAAGACAATATAATGCCACTGACAAATTTTAACTAAAGGAGTGGTAGAACCTGATTTATGTATCAGAAAAGCTCAACTGGCTTCAACAATGAATCTGAATTGGAACCAAGAAAGAGGGAAATTAGTTCTGAGGCAACTGCAGTAATCTGGAGAGAAATGATGAAAACTTGAACCACGCATACACGTACACACTTTCTCCCCACCCCCACCCCCAGAGAGAAATGACACACAGAAGAACCTATTCTTTTATGTAGAGTTATGTGCTAAGCCCAGCCACTTCTTGCACTGGCAGAATGGCACACACCTGGCCTTTCCCAGAACTCACCAAAGGCAGGCTAGGAGGTGGCACAACCAGCACCTCTCCGTGACTGTACCATACAACCACCATCCTCCTCTGACTTGTTAAGCACCAATTTTTTAAAAAATTAATTCACAAATCTTCAGGATAGATTAAGCAAACCAGATTCAGAAAGGAGAATAGGCCAGGGTGGTGGAGCTGTAACACTGCCCACATATACCCCGAACTATGGACTTTCCCAATCACCGTGGGAACAGAGCTGGGAATAAGATTGTACACTAAGTGGGAGAGAGAAGAGCTCAGCCTCGTGAAGGGCCATCTAGTCTGACCCCACTACCTGATAAGGAGTAAGGGACAAGATGAGATATCTCCATCATGTCCTGGATCCTGACACCACACCAAGTGTTTCCTTCTCCTTCCCTCTTACACTTCCAAAATGATACCTGCTCTCAGAGCACTCAACAATGGGGGCAGATTAGGAGGAACTGATGATGGAAAGCCAGGAGCCAGCTGACAACACTGGCAGTGAAATGCACTCCAATAAGCTGTGATTTATGGGAGTAAGAGTAAAAAGGAGCAATTTAGACAAGTCTCAGCAATGGAAACTGCAAGCAGTTTACATTTACTAGTAGCCTGGGTGTCTCTGATAAATGATATTCTTCCTTCCCACCCCCCTCCTTTCAAGCTGTAATAAACATTTCAGGCATGTCCCAACAATTCAGCAAGTCTTTTAGAACCAAGCTTATTAATCCCCATTTCTGATGGGAGGAGAAAGTTTCTGATGAGCGGAGAAAGAAATGTAATGAGGCTGATTTGTGTGTGGGTATGTGACCCATCCTGAGGCTAGGGAAATGTATCACGAGTTCATAATCACACTATGTTGACATCATTCCTCTCTCATCGGATTCACACATGTTAGAAGTTAGAAAGGTCTCACACACCCAACAATTTGGGAACTCAACATTATTCCTACTTAACAGATGAGGAAACTGATGTTCAGAGTATCACTCATCAACATATACTTAGTGAGGGGCATAACCAAGGTTTGAATCTACATATGTCTGCCCCCAGAGCCCTGGCTCACTTAAAAATGGTCAACCACTCCACCCAGTTACAGGCATATTTACCTTTGGTGAGTAATACTTTACTGCAGCCTGCTCCAGCAGCAGATCGCAGAATCGTCCCCAGGTTCCCAGGGTCACGGAGATTGTCACAAATCAACAATAAGGGCAATGAATGGTGAAGCTGAGTTTCTGGATATGTCATCTTAACATGATCAGGTTTGGCAAAAATCCCTGAGAAAACAAAACAGGAGGTTTGCCTCTCTGATGCAGACATGGAGAATAATTTGACTTTTCATTTACTTATGATTTTTTATATATTCTTAATTACATAATATATGAATATATTCTGTTGGGAAAAATTCAAACATAAAGCCCTCCCCAATAACTCTTTTCAATCTTGGAGTATACCCTTTCAGAACTTGTTCTATGTATCTGCTACATATATGTACAGTTAACCATATACAGGACCTTTTGCTTTCTCTTTAACATAAAAAAAATGCTATTTTTATTCTGCAATCTATTCATTTTACTCAATAACATAACAGCATTGGAGAATGTAGCATGACAGTACATTTGAAGCTACGTCATTCTTTTAACTGCTGCATGTTTCTTTATAATAAGAACGTATCACAGATTTAGTTCTTCCCCTACTGAGTGACATTTAGATTATTTTCAAGGTTCCCTCGTTATAAATAATCTTGCAATGAACATCCCTGTATGACACCCTCTGCACGTGTCCAGATTTTTCTTAAGGCTAAGCACCTGTAAGTGAAATGGATAAACGGTGTATGTGCAATCTTAAGATTAACAGATACTGCCAAATTGCCTTCACCAGAGGCAAGTCCAGTTTATTCACATCAGGAACACATAAATACCTGTTTTCCAGCTTAAACCTTTGTCAACAAAGAGTATTATTCATCCCTTTTAGTTTTTGCCACTTTGATGGGGAAAAATCGGCCCTTCATTATTTTAACTTGCATTTCTCCTGATTACCAGGGAGAGTGAATATTTTTTCAAGTTAATTAACTATACATAACTCCTCTTCCCTTAGTTCCTTCATTCATCCGATATGAACTCCTCTTCCCTGAGTTGTCTGTTGCCATAACCTTTGTTGATTTTCCACTGAATTTTTTTAATGGTTTGTTGTCTAAATTTAATATTTAAAAAGCAGTTATAAATCTGCTATATTTAGATATATCTTCCCTTCATCACTAGTATTAAAATTCAAAGTATATGCCCAGAAAACAGAATCTGAATTTAAAAACCTGAATGCATCAAAGAAATTATTCCTTTTTCAAACACACTGTGACTCAGGAGCGATGTCTTAGGTACGTACTTTGCAAAGGGCTCCACCAAATGCAGAGGCTGCAGATGCAGTGAGAGTCTGATGACTCCTGCTGCCTCAGGCTGGAGAGGCTAGAACATTGGGAGTCAAGCATCACCCATAAGTCAAGGGTCTTATCCCTTACAACAATGGACACAATCATTCACATAGTAACCTCTCTGTCCTCAATTAAATACAAAGGAATACAAACGGGCCTGGTGGTACCTGGAAAAATGAAAACTTTAAGTGTCCTTCTTAGTGAAGAATTCTCTCTTCCTAGTTAATAATCCTTACAATTCCCAACATTCTAGGGAAGTATTTACGGAAAAAGGGAAAAAACTGCAACAGGCTAATTACTATACTAAAACAAAAATGGTTTTAGACAGTGCTGCAACCATAGGATAATGACATGCAAAAAGAATGAAATGTGAACCCACCATACCGCATACAAAAAAAAAAAGAAATCTCCGTAGTGCAGATGAAGTTATTCTTGTGGATGTAACACATATCCACAAGTTTCTAGAGTGAATTCATTATGCTTTTTTAAATCACAGTATTCACCAGTATAGGTGATGATGATTAACATTTATTAAGTTAGAGTAGGCACTGTTCTAAGCTCTTTACATATATTAACATCAAATAAAATTCAATTCCCTTTGTAACATGCTCCCAAAGTACTGTACAGTTTTTAAAATTTTACTATCATTTATTGTATACCAACTGCTCCAATAAATGGGCTACTGACTGAGGTTAGGAAATTAACAAAACAGTACCTGTCCTGAAACCTAATACAATGACAAACTTAGGGTTCTTATCAAAACGCAATGCAGGTAAAAAGTTTAATCCATCAATGAAGACCATGGAATGGTAACAATGACAAACTTAGGGTTCTTATCAAAAGGCAATGCAGGTAAAAAGTTTAATCCTTCAATGAAGACCATGGAATGGTATTAGTCATCTGTGTACTGTACAAAATTTTGCACTTAGGAGTCACAGATAGCTGCAAAACCGTTCAGTGTGATGTGCTTTAAAGTCCTTTAACTTCTAATTGAATAGTCATGGCGATGAGAACACAAAGCTCATAGAGACCCCACCTACATTATTTGGTTTTAAAGATATGCCTAAAGTTTGATAAGTAGTGCTACGTCTGACCTATTTCTCCCATCACCTCTCTCCTCAAATCTAAAATAATAAACCATGATAAGAATAAACTAATATATATTCTTAAAAGTCATGAAATAATGAAAGCAGTCATGATGATGACAGAGGCTACAGATGTCCAGGATGGGGCTGGCCACTATTTGCACACACGTCCAACATGGCAACCATGGTAAAAATTAGTAATATTTTCACTGTAGCAAGGAGGGATTAGAGATGTAATTAACGACAGCATGGTTTTATAGAATGAGTGGAGAACTTCAGCCCTCCAAATCCCCATCCTAGGGTCTAAGAGCTCTAAATGCAGGAGCACAGATCCATGTGGCTTGCTGGGTTACAGAAAAAAGAGATGTTCCCCTAGAATTTTCTCTTCCAACTAATGGCTACACAGTTCAAGGGATGAAGTCAGTGAGTCCACCATAGATAATATACATGCACAACTAGTATGAGAGGCCCTGGCTTAAATATTAGAACTTTGAAGATAACTCCCTCAAACTTCAACTGTCCCATACTATCCAAAAGAATCTCTATGCTCACTGTCATTAGATCATTAGATCTTAACTATAACTTCAACATTAAAAAAAAAGTATAAAGTATTAGGTCTTTCCATATTTAGACAAAAGACTTTCTAAGTGCTAATAGCATCATGGTTATATAAAACCTTAAATTAGATTCAACAAAATGAAGAAACAGACTCCAGAAGATAAGGTTTTATGTTTAATGGGCTAGACAGGACAATGCATTGCAGTCTACATCTCACTGCTTAGTCTGCTTCTAGAATGAGGGAGTTAACAAGAGACAGGTATTACCACATTGGCAGAGGTTTTGTAGAAATGGAGGGTTAAATCTTTTATAAACGTGTTCTTAATTTTTAGTTTGATATTAAAGGTTAAAAAGTAACCTTATATTATTCCCATTTACAGATAAGGACTGAGACTTATGGTGAAGAAATATTATCTAAGATGCCCACATATAAGAATGTGCATAGAAGTGTGCTAAATCTCTTCAGTATTTAAGTTAAAATTGTGTACTCACATTAATTCAGATATACATTTAAAAAATCTATATAATCTATAAAAAGGCCAAACTATTTGTTGCTATAGATTAATGTAAAATACACTGCTGTAATAATGAGTATGACTACTGAATCATTATACTGATTTTTTTTTTAGTCTCCAGTGTCTTAGAGCAGCTAGAAGGAAACATCTGAAACGGTAGAGCTGTAACCCATACCATACTTTGAAATTTATTCTAAAACGACCTGTTAAAATGTACTTTGAAATTTACTGCTTTTTGGTATATGTTAAATTTCACAATAAAAAATGTAAAAAAAAAAAAAAAAAAGAAGAAAAAAGCGACCTTAAAAATATAAACTTTGAGGAACAATGGTTATTTCTAAGACTAAAGCACGTTATACAAATTGTGGTGAAAAACTATCTTCAGTTTCAACTAGAAATACTATAAGATACCTAGTTTTGAGAACAGTATTTTCCTGGGAGCCTTAAGAAAAGAATAGGCAATAACATTTTGAATTTAGTTCAAATAAAATTTGATGCCCTAAGCCAAGCACGAACAAAGAAATAATCCTAGGTCTCTACTCCTAGTAACATAGTGTATAACCACTAACCCATTATTCCTTGAGGTGCTACGACGTCCGACCAGTCCTTGATATCCTCAAATTTCACCTTAATGAGGGTGACACCTTTCAGCTTATCAATGGGCAGCTCCTTTATGTACTCCAAACGGCTAAAGAAGAAAACCTTTGGCACAGCACCAGCCTTGAGAGCGTCGGCAATCAGTCTGCGACCCTCCAGCAGGATCTTCCCTTGCTTGTCCCGAAACGGTCTGGACTTAACTATTGTTATTACACTTCTGTGGGTGGAAACAAAAAGTCTGGTAATTCCAACATCGTTGTTACTGAGACACACCTAGTTCTAACAGTCAGAAAAAGTTTCACACAGACAAAGGGACGCACTTATTCTGGCCTTCATGTATAAAACCAGCGTGCTGTAGTGGAAGAAGTCCCCCCAAAATAGGGAAAGGAGATTAAGGTCCAGCTGTGGGGCAAGAAGGGAAATGGGAATACTCGACAAGCGTCAGGAATATATCACCTCAGCCTCTTGTCCCCGGAAAAAGCTTTCTCGTAGCGAAGCCCCGACTCTGCCCAGGTTCTGGGCGTCGGGGATGCGGGCACCTGAAGCGGCTGCTTCTGTTTTTGCTCTTGGGAACTGGTCTCAGACGCTGCCTTCTTAGGCTGCTTCCCAGGACCGAGCTTCCGCTCCACAACCTGTCCGGATGGAAACACTATTTTCACGGGACTCCGTCGCAGAGCCCGGACCCAGCGTCGCGCGTAGAGGTCCCAAGACTGCACCACCGACAGCAGCGGCCGCACAGTAGCGCCCACGACCTTCCCCGGCGCCGCCATCTTCCCCTGAGGCGTAGGATACGTACGTCACGCAATGCGCCGGCAGTGACGCCAGCGGTCGGCGCTTCACTTTGGGTCGTATGACGCTGCGCACCCTTAACGGTCCCTGTGTCGGTGGAGTAATGGCTGTTCGTCGGGCGCTACATTTCGTATTCAAAGTGGGAAACCGCTTCCAGACGGCGCGTTTCTATCGTGATGTCTTGGGAATGAAGGTGCACCAGGGACCGGGGAGCACGAGGCGGAGCGGGCGACTGGGCCGCACCTGGCCGAGGGAGGCTAGAAACGGGGTGATAGCTAGAGGATGCCAAGACCTTAGGCTTGGGACTCCCCATTGGTCTCCGATTTATTTTTGCCTAATAACTCCTCGATTTTCAGCTTCAGGAAGCGTTACGAGTCACGGGTTGGGTTAGAAAGGGACCTAGCACCTATTTAGAAGCCCACATACGTTCTTTCATTTAAGTTCATTCACAAATATTTATTGAGCTCCCGCTCTGTGGAGCTTACAGTTTAGTGGGAAAGGCAGTAAACAAATGAAATGTTATATAATCCTCTTCCAGTTGACATAGTTCAGTCTCTTCCGGTTTGTAGCCTTTGAGTTTAGAAATTCGCATATTCAAAGTTATACTTCTATCAAAGCTGATTTGAATGGTCTCTTTTGGATGACTCGGTCTCTGTGGGTGAATGCTTCGATTCTCCTTGCAAAGTATAGAGGTCAGAATATATGAGGTCAGAACCCCTTCTCCTGCCCAGCTCCCCGAAGTCATTTCTCTCCACCCCTGAGAAGCTGTGACTCCGTAGGGGTTACTGCGTTGGGATACGCACGTGCGACCTACTGGGGAGCTTCTGACCAGCCCGGGAGGTAGGGTACTCGCCAGTTAAGACAGGCGTTAGATGTGCAGGATGCACGAATGCAAATTATTGTAGAAACATGCAGAAGCCGCGGAGTTCAGAGGGAGTTGTTTGAATTCATTAGTCGTTGTTTTAAATAATTGCTATCGTCAGGATATTATGCTGAGCTTTGGTGAGAAAGGTGAAAATGACTGGTATCTCTCCTCAGTTAGAGCTCATGGCCTGGGTTGGGGTGGGGATGGGAGTTGGATATGTTCATAGCTAACTGTAATGGAAAGCGAAACTTGATAAATGGTATCAGAAAACCACAAAGCATTCACTTACTGTGTTAAAAACAGGAATATCAGGAAAATTGGGATGGTGTCTATGTCTCTGAAAAAGGACTGTTCAGAGCTGAGAGTTGTCCAGCAATGGAAACAAGATGTCAGATGATTCCTAACACCTATTTGTGATATTTTAAAGATGCAGTAAAATTCATGATTTTTTTTGAAGGAAAATTAACACATTGAAAGCCTACTGTGTATTACATTCAGTGTTAGATGCTTTAATATGCTATCCATTTGCAAACATTTTAAGAGACTGAGCCTTAGGTCCCAAGCATCTTACTCGGTGTTACACAGTTAAATGACTGCCAAAATTCCAAATCAGTGCTAAAGGCCACACTTTCCAACTACACAGTACTACTTCCCAATCTAAATAGCATGCTTGGTGGCCTGACCCTTGGTTTGAGGGTCTTCTTCCTTGCCTCTATTGCTTCTAGCTAGGGAAAGGTATAAAGTTCATTGTCTTTTCTGTGTTTGATTTTTATGTAAAGCTTTTAAATGATAATGTCTGTCTTTTTACATTTTAGTGTGTGCTGAACATGTTGTGTACAATACTAGTAAAACTTTCCAATTTATTTCCTTATCAGGTTCTGCGACATGAAGAATTTGAAGAAGGCTGCAAAGCTGCCTGTAATGGGTATGATACCCTGTTTCTTAAAATGTCCTTTAGGTTCTGAATACCCTTGGTGAATCAAGACTATTTCTCAAAGTAAATATAAAGTAGTGGAATCCTACTGAACAATAAATTAAGACGGCAGCAGTGGAATATGCTCTGGAAAAAGCAATGTGAAGGATCTCTTAAGCTTCCTAACTGAGGCAAGCTGGAAAATTCCAAGGCCTGATGGGAGTTGCATGCTTGTTGATTGATATGCAAAAATAAATAAATAGATAAATAACAATGGTCAGGTTGGAGAACTGTCTTTAGGGATTCTGGCCCTCATTTTAAAGAAATAAATGAATCGTTCCCTCAGGTAAGTGCCAAACAGACAGTCTGTGACACCTGTGTGATGAGCACTATAAGGAAGGACTACTCACAGCTGCTCTCAGCACCATCTGGGCTTGTCTCATACTTGTTGGTACTAATAGGGCCAAACAGAGCTACTATCTCTCTGTGCCCAATAGTTGTTTGGGGGAGGCCTGAGGTATATATACAGGCATAGCATCCACTCTGAGTGCTGACCCTCTACATGTCCGGATGTGTTCTGCTTCTCAAGCACCAGAGCCTTTGGTTCTTCCTTTCCTTTCAGGACTTGCAGATACCGATTTCACAAGACAGTAACAAAATCCTCCCTTTTTTGTGTCCTTCTCTGGGTTGCCTAAAGATGTCTGCTGACAAGGCCTGTACTTTGATCTAATTGCCTTTTCCTTCTGGCAATGCCGTGAGTTTTGCTGTTGCCCTCAGCCTCCCCAGCATGCCTTCTGCAGCTCTCTGCCCAGTTGGCTGTTTGAGGCCTTGACTTCAGCTTTGTGTTCCCCATCACGCAGGACCTGTTGCCTTCCTCCGTATAGCCTGGTTACTGGGCATCCCCAGCTTCCCTCTCCTGGCTTCCTATTCACTCAAGGGAGATTTATCTTAACTCTTCTTTAAATGCTTTATTTTCAATAAATGAGTGAAACAAATGAGAATTTCCATTTAGCATTTCCTTAAGCTTTGTTGTGAACTTCAGATCTCTGCAAATAATAATCTCTTCCTGAATGTTATTTAGAATTATTATCCTCAAAAAGACAATGGTGGGTGAGCTGAGGTGGCTCAGCAGGCAGACTTCTTGCCTGCCATGCAGGAGACCTGGTTAGATTCCGGTGCCTGCCCATGCAAAAGAAAGAGAATGGTTTCTTGAGGATTCTTGTAGGTGATGCTAAAAGAGATTGATAAAGAAATGCGTAATTCAGCAAAGGTTTCTTCTAATGTGCTCTTGGTTCTCACCACTGAGAGAATGGACTCTGTTAGTTAAAAGCACTTGCTGTGGGATATCAGTTAATTCACGAGGGCTAGCTAAAAAAAAAAATGGCACTTTGATATTAAATTGAAATTTATATGTATCTGGGAAGTTTGAAATGTACAAAAGACTGAAGAATAAATATTGAATACAGTTGTGTATTCTCACTGGCAAGCCTCTGACCCTCTAACTACATATAATTAGAAACGGACCTGTTTATGAGTCCTGCAAGTCAGATGTTAGTCAGCAGAAGCCAGCTATGAATCATATATTTAAAAACAATTTTAACCCAAAGACTAATTATTATGAATTGGTAAACTTTCATTTTTCAAATGTTTTCCGGAGGAATTGTGAGATCATCCTCCAGTATAAAACACAGCGAGACAATCTGTTTTCCTCAAATGAACTAGCAGCTGCCATTGAGGCAGCAGCAGAAGGTGGTAGTGGGGGTGGCTTCGAGCTACATGTACCACCCTTCCTGGGTCCAGAGACAACAGTCGGCTTTCATTACTTCACTGATGACTGGCATTTTCAGAATATTTCAAACAGTCTGATTTCAATTTAGAAAAATAACAAAACAGTATTTATTCTGAAGATCCTCCTGTGATCCAAATGGCATGTGCAAGTGCCACCCAACGTGATCTCTAGGGATAATCCTCAGTTCCGACCCATGATTTAGAAAACATTCCCATTGGTAATAATTGCTCTTGTCGCTGCAGGAACTTTAAATTCTTCTCCTGCAAACTTTAAGACTGCTGAAAAAGTTGTGCTTTCAGGAACACAGTACCTTGTAGGGCAGCCACAGATCCTACATCAGTGTGATCTTGAAAGAAACCTTCAACCTGAGGAGAACAGAAAACAGTAAGGGTCCCTCGGTAGGGCTGGGGTCTGGCAGGGGTCAGGGCTGGGGCCAGGGGCCGGCAGATACACGCATATCCTGAGGCACATTTTGCCTTTGGTTACTGGATTCATTTACTTTTATTTTCCTAGGCCTTATGATGGGAAATGGAGTAAAACCATGGTGGGATTTGGGCCTGAGGATGATCATTTTGTTGCAGAACTGACTTATAATTATGGCATCGGAGACTACAAGCTTGGCAATGACTTCATGGTAAATATTTTGTTGTAGCAGATTTTTGGCTGTATTTGGTTTTATTGAGATTTCGGTGCAGATTTAGGTATGATGACTACTAAACTGATGGGTACAGTTTAGTGATTGGTTTTATGATGTTTTCTATTTAAGAACAAAAAACAAAACAAAACTTGTTGGGCCTCCCTATCTTGGAACTGGCTTCAGGATGAAATATCCCAGTGTTTAGGAATCAATCTCAAGACTTGGAGAGAACTTTGAAGAAGATGACATTTCTCTAGGAGAATTAATGAACCCCAGGGAGTAGAGGATGATGGGTCAGAGACATTGGTCTGATCAGGTCCTGATCACCAACCAGAGAAATATTTTCTCTTTAATGAACTGTTATGTCCAGGCTGGGCTATTATGACCAATCCCATTCAGAGAAAAATCTGAGAAAGTTTTAAGGATAAAGAGAAGTATGATGCCTAGATGGAAGTTTTTATAAAAATCAAATATATGTAAATGTGTTGTGTAAATGGAGGAGACTGTTGAGTATTAATGTTATTAGGATACTTGTTTTATGTTTTTTTCCCTATCACTTGCCAACTCTTCTCATTAATATATTTAATAGATATTTATTGTGACCTACTATATGCCATGTACCTTGTTAGACCCTGATCTAATAAAGAATGAAGCAGGTTCCCTAACCTTGAGGAGCTTCCTGCTGGTGGGGGAGCCAGGTGTGATAAGTGCTTAGATTGGATAAGAACAGGGGCAAGTGGGATATCTATGAGGAATTCCTAACCTGTTTTGGAGAAGTGAGAGTTCAGAAAAGGTTTCCCAGAAGGGACACTTAAACTGGATGAATGAAGTTGGGGTGGAAGGGTGAGATGTGTGTCCTTGGCATCTGGGAAGGCTTGGAGGTAAGAAGAGGGTATGGTGAGCCCCACAGTCTTCGTGGAACTTAGTGTCAAGGAGGGAAGTGAGTAGAGTTGGAGAAGTAAGCTGGGGTTTGAGGGCTTTGAGATCACATTAGAGAATTTAGACTATTCTAAAAGCAATGAAGCCATTTTTAGTTTTAAGCAGGGGGAATGACACTTATGGTGTACAAAAATCAACCTGGCTCAAGCCTGGAGATGGGTGGGTGGGGAGGAGGATTGGATGTGAGGAAACAAGTTGAGAGAATAATACAATAAGAGTCTAGGGGTTCCTTAACTAAGATAGTGACAGTGGAGTTGGAGAGAAGTAGGTGGATTTGAGAGGTGCTTAAGGTGTAGAGTGATAGGATTAGGTGATTGAATGTAAGTGAGAGTTTGTGTTTCTCCTTATCTTTACTCTCCATATTTACTCAGAGAAAAAACAAAACTGTATTGGTGCTATCACTAGTCCATGTCCAGTGTTGGTTGGTGAGACTGCAGGTACTAAAAGTCAGTTGTGTAGGAGAACAGCTTGGCTACTCTACAGTGGGTCCTGAGAGACTTTGGTAGTAGTAAAATATCCCTAAAGAACAGTGCTCATTTCTTGGAACAAAAGGAGAAACATAGGTTAAATAAGACTTCCATCAGTATACTTTCTCACATTTATAAATAATGTTTATACATTAAAAAAAAAGATCAACAACTCAGAAAAAGGGCACAAAATGCAAACAGACAGACAAAATACAATACAAACAAGAAAACTTGTTAAACATTGAAAAAGGTATTCAGCTTCCGAGTTGCTTTTTGCCACCTACCAAGTTGGTAGAAATCAAAAAGTATGATAACACACAGTGCTAGAAAGAGTATTGGAAAACTGCTACTCTCATGTATTCCTAATTGGAGTGTATATTGATACAACATCAATTTGGCAGTATCAAAATAATTAATGCATTTACCCTTTCACCCTGTAGCTTTACATCTAGAAATTTAGCTTACATAAATATCGACAAATGTGTGAAATGACTTATGTATTACATTATTTGTTACAGTACTTTTTTATACAACAAATATTTACTGAGTGCCTACTATATGCTAAGCACTGTTCTAGGCACTTAAGGTAAACAGTGAACAAAACAAACAGAAATCTCAGCACCTAGTAGGGGAGGAGAGGTCCAGATGCTGAGAGACAATAAACAATAAATAGAGTGACTATATCATATTATATGGTATTTTAAATGTGATAATGTTAAGGAAAAAAGAACAGAGACAGGTAAGAGAGATTGGGAGTACGCGCCAAATGGCTGGTTTTAATTTTAAATATGGTGTTTAAGTTGTGCATCAGTGAGAAGATGACATTTGAGCAAAGGCTTGAAGGAGTAACAGAGTTAGCCATGGGGATATCTGGGGCAAGAGCATTCCAGGCAGAGAAGCTAGCTGTGCAAAAACCCTCAAGCAGGGCCTGGCATGTTCGAGAAATACAAGGAGGCCAGTGTGATTGGAATAAGGAGAGCTGTAGGCGATGAGACCAGAAAAGACATGGGGCAAGATCCTGTGGGCCTCGTAGGCCATTACAAGCCATCCCTGAATGAGATCAGGAGCCATTGGGAGTTTTTGAGCACAGGAAAAACAGGGTCTAACTGCTGTCTTGAGAAAGACCGTGGGGTGCATAGATGGATCAGAAGGCTGTTGCATTAATTCACGTGAGAAGTGACAGTGACTCAGACCCAGAGTGTGCAGAAGTGATATATTTTAGAAGTAGAGGCAACAGGATTTTCTTTTGGATTAGATTGATCTTTGAGAGAAAGGGGAAACAAGGATTTTGGGCTTGTGCAACCAGAAAGATAGAGGGCAGCTCTAGAGATGGAGCAGCTTTTGGGATGGTAGAAGAAACAGAAATGTAGGGTAGCTTTGTTATATTTAAGGTGTCTGTTAAACAGTGGAAATGTTGGTAGCCTGTTGTTTGTAACAGCACATCGAATGAAGGACTTTCAAATCAGTTATGTTGCTTTCGTATATTAGAACACTATGCAATGAAGAAATAGAAGTTCTTTATATAATGATAAGGACTGTTCTTCAAGGTGCATGGTTAAATGAAATAATCAAGATGAACCGTGTATATAATATGCTACCATTTGTGTAAAAGTGGGATTATATATGTGTGTACATGAATACATGTATACATATATGTGTATGTCCATATACATGCATGTATATACTTGTATATGTACATATATGCATACACATATACATGCATGCATATTCATTTGTATTTGCATAGACTGTTTCTGGATGTGTACTTAGAAAATTCCTTCATGTTTTGTACGCTTGGGGTTTGTGGATTCAGAATTCTGCTTCAGATGTGTGCTTGAAATCCCAGCAGTTTATTTTGAATTTACTTGCCTTTAGATTCCTCATGTGTTCCAATTTTGCCCCAAGTTCTGTTAGCACTGTTTATTTGAATTGTTAAAAGCATGTAATTTGGGCAGTACAATGGCGGCTCAGTGGTAGAATGCTCCACTGCCATGCCAAAAATCCAAGTTCGATTACTGAAGCCTGCCCATGCCAAAAAAAAAAAAGTATGTAGTTTTTACCTTAGGAACCACTATTATTTCCAGTATAAGCTATCTCTTGTTTTGTTACAGAAGGTTATAAGAGAACTGAATTTCTGAATAGAAATTTTCCAGCAAGCTTTGAAGATGCATTTGTGTTATTTGAGGACTAATTCTCATCTGAACAATTTGATGAAATATCTAGAGAAACCATCAGTGCTGATTTTCAAAAGTTGGGGAGTGATTACTAGAGTCTGTTTGTCAATTTTAATCAAGAATCAGATAATCCAGAACTGGTCATTCTCATTTTCTTCAGTGATTGAATGGTTCCTTAAAAACCTCTCATTCTCCCAGTCCCTGCCCAAGTGAAAAAAAAGATTTTTCATTCTAGCCCTGGGACCTGCGCATTCTGGCCCCTGGCACCCTTGGCGTGGGTCTGGGGCCTGAAATATGGGAAGGGTGGTTTTTCTCACTCTCTATTTTTTGGCCATTTTTCCCCTTTTTTGAAAAAATCATTCTTGAGAGACATGAGAATTAATAACACTATTTTTTATTTTGAAAAAAAAACAAAACAAAAAATACCTTTCATTCTTCTCTTAGGAATTTCACTCATTTATTTTAACACAAATTTATGAAGACTGTATTACCTGTCAGTAATTTGGCAGTTGCTAGGAATATAATGGTGGTCAAGTCAGAGATGCCCTCCCAGAGCTTACAGTCCAGTGGAGGAGGTTAGCAGGCAACAGGAATTCAGTGTAATAAATGTCAGACATGAAAAAAAGATAATTTTTAAAATTAAATTAAAATTTGAAAATTACTTTGATATGAGAAGCTTGTAGCAGCTCTCAGAAATAAGAATTTTACCGTTTTGGTGGAGAAGGCTTCCCAGAGGAACCAAAGGCTAGAATAAGATCCAGATAATGGGTGGGAAGTAACCAGGTGACAGGGGACTGCTCTAGGCAAAAGGAAAAGCATGAGAGCTGGGAACCTGAAAAAAACGTTCATCTGGCTAGCGTAGAGTTTGAAGTGGAACATGAAGCTAAAAGAGAGGTACATGAAGTTCAAGTCCAGTAAGAGCCCTTATATATTGAGCTTGGAATTTATTCAGAGGGCAGTGAACAGCAACCAGAGAATCTTAAGCATGGTGTAAAGTGATCAGATATGTGTTTTGGAAAGTAACTTAGGCTACAGAGGGACAATGGGTTGGCAAGACTGGAGGCAGAGAGAGGCTGTTAAAATCCAAGCTAGAAATGAAGCTGGCCTTGTCATCAGAAGGCATAACTGTGCTTTTTGAAGTACTCTGATTAAATATAAAGGATGCCTTGATAGCAGAAATTGCTTAAAAAATATAGACAAAGCAACTCAAATAGGTAGCTCTTGGCCCAAGATAAGATCAGGATTTCTCTGGCTAGATGTTTATAATCAGGAGAAAATCTCTTTGGTATTAAATGGATTAAATGTCGCTGGAATTTGAATTTCTATCCTATAATTCTTGAAGGTTTGAGTTTTTATTGAGAAAAAAACATCTAAAACCACCTTTAAAATCATTAGAAGAAAATTTTGATGGTCAATTAAATTTTAGGTGAATCAACCTAAAGGCAGTGGGATTTTGCCTCTTGTTCTATAAAAGATCTGTTGGGATTATATGTAGTAACACTTTGGTGCTGTTGTTTGTCACAGGGTATCACACTGGCTTCTAGCCAGGCTGTCAGCAACGCCAGGAAGGTGGAGTGGCCACTTAGTGAAATTGCAGAAGATATTTTTGAAATTGAGGCCCCAGGAGGATATAAATTCTATTTGCAGAATTGCAGTCTACCTCAGTCAGGTAATTGTATTGGAATTAGTAAAAGCTCTTTGTTTAAAGGCATCTTTGGCAGAAGGAGAGTGGGAGCTATGTTTCTTTCTCTGGAGTCTTTTTGAATGGAAATGATGTGTCCTTGCCAAACCGTGTTTTTATCTGTTCTTTGAGAAATGATATTCTCATACTGGCACTTTGGTGCATAGCTATTGGGGATCTAGACTAGGTCTTTTCTTCTGCTAATGTGTCTCTTTAGGATACTTTAAGCTGTAAATAACAAAACCCAACTCAGATTAGTTTAAATATAAGTAAACTCACTAGTTTATAGAGCAGGAATTCTATAGGTAGAGAAGATGTCAGGGTTAATTGATTCAGTAGCTCAGCAATGGCAGAGAATCCAGATTTTATCTGTCTGCATTGTGTTGTCCATAAGGTCCACTTACCCTGGAGCTAGTTCCCCTTATGGTGGTAGGATGGCTTCCAGTAGCAGTTGGGCCTACGTTCTCCCACATTTACATCTGGTGAGAGAGGGGGAGACTGACTTCCTGTTGTTCTCTCTTGAATTGCAGAGTAAAAACTTTCCTAGAATCTTCCAGAGAATTTTTTGGTTAGATCTGATTCATATGCCTCCTTCTGAACCAATCACTGGCAAAAGAAGTAGGATTACCCTTAGACTGGTTAGTCACACTCCTGGAGCCAAGGTCAGTTTCCCAAACTACAGTGAGTAAGGAATGGAAAGGAGGTGAAGAAGCCACCATACTGCCCACCATAGGTGGCAGGAAAGAAACTTTACATTTGATGTCTTATTCGCTACAGAGGCCTGTAAATTCCATTACCTACCAGCCAAACCAAAACACAGAAAGGGAAAACACCTTGGTGAAGCAAGGGCAATTCTGCCTGCCATGTAAAGTGAACCTAGGCCCCTAAGTGGACCTGAGATGGGAGACATAGTCTTTCCTCTGCTGAGCTGCCCCAGCTTCCAAATGGCTCTCGTGCTGAGTCAAATTATGTATAGTTTTTAATGCTACATGGTTTTCATCTGGTACTCAGCAAAGAAACAGCAGTCCATTCCAGTATGGGATGTTGGTTTAGACTGGCTGTGTAGACCTTATTTAGAGTGGTATTTTAGTACTTCGCTGGTGTTTCCCATCAATTTAAGGGATTTTTATGGTTATTTTTGTTGATAGGCAATTATTGTTTTATGTACTAACTTTAAAACTTCTGCAGTTAACCCCACTATACATTTTTTTATTTTTAATTTTTTATTGAGAAAAATCTTCACACACATACTTGCTGTACATGTTGCCTACTGTACTTTTTTTTTTCCTAGTCTTAGTGGTATTTCTAATACTTACAATAACAGAGAACCCCACAATGGTAAGATGCTTTTGTCCTTTGGAATTTTAATATCTTTGGAGCAGAAGTTTCTGAAATTAAATCTCTCAGTCCAGCTGGCTTCTCTTGCTCCTTTGAATCATTCACTCCTGTATAGTTTTAACCACTTGTTACCATTCCTATCCATATATCCTTCAGAGTTTGAGTCAACCAAGATTTTGCTGATTTTGAACTGAATGGGAAAAACTGAAATTGAGTCTGCCAGGCAGGGGTACCAGTGAGAAACACCTTGCCTCAGTTAAGGAACTGCTATTCCAGCAAGTGGAAGGAAGACAGAAAACTAAAAAGAAAAAAAAAAAAGTATTGCATTTATCATTTAGTAAGGTATAGACTTGGAACAGATCTTTAGAAAGTCATTTTACAATATGAAGAGATTCCAGAAGTGTTAATATTTTTAATATGACTTACATTCTTTTTACAAATAGTATTTTTTCCCTAGATAAACAAAAAAAAAAAAGAAAAAGAAAACAATACCCATAGAGCCAGAGATAATCATTCTTGACATTTTAGAGTATTTCTTTCCAATCTTTTATCAAAAAAAATATATAAATGCATGTATATATTCAGATTCCACTGTAGGAATTCCATTGTATTACAATGCAGAAAATCTAAACTATCCTCTTTGTTGGTATGTTGTGTCTATTAGTAACACTGTGATGAATGTATTTGTACTGAATGCCCTCCACGCATCCAGAATCGTTTCTATAACTGCTGAAGTAGAATTGCTCTTTCAAAAGCTTTGTACATTTCTAAAGTTTTTTTTAATTTATTAATTTTAAAAAATTAAGAACAAACAAAACTGTATAATCCTGTTCTACATATATATTCAGTAATTCTCAATATCATCGCATAGTTGCATATTCATCATTTCTTAGAACATTTGCATCAATTCAGAAAAAGAAATAAAAAGACAACAGAAAGAGAAATAAAATAACAGAAAAAAAAAGATTATACATACCATACCCCTTACACCTCCCTTTCATTTATCACTAGCATTTTGAACTAAATTTATTTTAACATTTGCTCCCCCTATTATTTATTTTTATTCCATATGTTCTACTCATTTCTTGACAAGGTAGATAAAAGGAGCATCAGAGATAGGGTTTTCACAATCACACAGTCACATTGTGACAGCTATATCATTATTCAGTCATCCTCGAGAAGCATGGCTACTGGAACACAGCTCTACGTTTTCAGGCAGTTCCTGCCAGCCTCTCCGTTACATCTTGAATAACAAGATGATATCTACTTAATGCGTAAGAATAATCTCTAGGACAACCTCTCAACTCTGTTTGAAATCTCTCAGCCATTGACACTTTGTCTCATTTCACTCTTCCCCCTTTTGGTCCAGAAGGTTTTCTCAATCCCTTGATGCTGAGTCTGAGCTCATTCTAGGATTTCTGTCCCACCTTGCCAAGAAGGTCCACACCCCTGGGTTTCTAAAGTTTTTGATATGTTTTGTTAAATTGTTCAACAGAAAAGTAACAATTTATACTCTACTGGTATAATAAGATAGTGATTTTCCCTGAAAATCTGATTTAACACTGTGATTCTTTAAAAAGTATTTGCCAATTAGATAACAAAATAATTGTATTTGAATTCTTATTTCTTTATTTGTGAAGTTAAATATTTTTCATATGTTATTGACTATTCCAGATTCTTTTGTGGATTACTGCTTTCTGCTTTTTGCCTATTTTGATAGGATGTTCATCTTTTTCTTATTAATCTTTAAGGTGATTTATATATTTAGGACTGCCACTTTTTGCAATATATGTTACAAAAATATTTTCCTGACCCTCAGGAGTTAGTGCCAGTAATGGGGCGAAATGCTTAGAGATTTGTATTTAGATTGAGATATTTGACTTCAGCGACTTTCAGCAAGCCGTTAGGGAAAACGACAAACAACCGAGGATACTTGCCTGTTTCCTACAAGGTTGAGAAATTGTGCCACGGTTGAGAAATCTTGCACTAACGTATACTGCCTAACGTAGATGTAAGTAGAATCAGCACTTCTCAGACTGTGATTTTTGAAGCACGATTTTAATTGTTCCCACTTATATCAGGATGCCTGACAAAGCAAATGTGTCCAAGAAAAAAATCTCAAAAGTTAAAAAGAAATCCAAAAAGAAAAATTGACGATGAAGAAGTGGAGTTATCAGAGAAAGAGATTAGAGACACAATGGAAAAAATTAAAAAATACCCAAATCATCTCTCTTCTGAAGGAAAAACAAAGCATACTAATCTGAAACAGATAAAGATAACATCCAACAAGAGAAAAACCTGGCAACCTCTTTCAAGGAGTAGCAGAGAGTATTTACAATCTATGATGGAATCAGTAATAATAGCAATTTTGAGTAACAGTATTAAAGAAAACAAGCAAATCCAATATCATCTCAACTGTCTGAAGAAAAGATTGCTACAACTGTGTGAAACACTGGAAGTGCCTCCCAAAAACCAGAAAAATTTAACTAATGTGTCAGGTCTGCTGAAAATGGAAAGGGCACAGCACAGTGCTAATGAGGAAGGTCTGGCAATATTGCAGGAAGAAATAGATAAAATAGTGGCAACCGCAGAGTCAATGACCGAGAACATTCAAAGCCTCAAAAGCAAACTTCACATTCTGACTAATGAATTGGAAGAAGAGGAGGAAAAGGTAAAACAGATGTTTCAGATGGATAGTAGTGAAGTACTCTCTCTTCCAGAACTTTCTCAGAACAGTCTCAAAGCACCAGTACTTCAGAAGGAAATTTTGATGCTAATTCCAAATCAGAATGCTCTTCTGAAGGACTTGGATGTTCTTCATAATTCATCCCAGATGAAGGACGTACAAACTTTCATTGAAGAAGCCTATAAGCAACTGGATGCCTCTTAACAAGTTTTTATATGAGATTGTTTCATATTAATTTAAACTTTATGAATTTATTAAACTATTACCCTGCAAATGATATTTCAGAGACTCAGGCTTCTGTGGGAATTACTGTCCCTTAATTACATGCACTTTAAAATTAGCCTGTGCAGATATACCATAAGCATCTTGTATAGTCCTGGAGTTTAGCAACTGGCAAGCCTGGTAAATCACATCTATTATACTGCTGCATCTCTGGTTATTTCCCTGGAACCAGAAAAGAAGAACTGCCACAATCTGTTAGTTAATAATGGCTGACTGAAGGTCATTTATTGCTTAGTGAGATAAGGTGTGATGCTAAGAGTTAATATACGTAAAGTCTTTGCATGATATCTGGTACCTAGTTTGCTCTCACTAGTATCATTTACCTGATATCTTGCAGTTTGTTGTCTGGTCATCTAGATGTTGAGAAATCCCCAAATGCCTTTAATCTTCTTCAGAACTCCCTAGTCTTTTTGTAGTAGTTGATATTTGAGAGGTGCCTTTCACTGTGATGGTAGCATCAACATTGTATTTTTTTTATTGCATTAGTGAATATATGTTGAATTTACTTTCCATTGTGATCAAAGGATGCTTTTATTTCAGAAAACTATTAAAAAGGAATTCCTAAGCAAGCTTATTCTCTTTAGTGACCCCTGTAAACAAATATCAAGCGACAAACCCTTCTTTCTAAACCATGTTTTCCTCATTGTGATAAGCATCTGTATATGTGTAACTAAATTATCACTCAACTATATAAAAAAACTAATTCTAACCAATTATAGTCTATTGCCTAAGTTACTTTTATCTATTTGTAAAATAAAATTACTAAATTTCATTAAAAAAAATATTTTCCTACTTGTGTTTGTTTGCCCTTTAATTTTTATCATAATTTTTTGTTGTCATTGTTGCCTTGGAATTTTCCATTTTGTTTAATTAACCTAGCAGACATTTTTCCTTTATGATTTTACTCTCTTTACTGTCGGGTTTAAAGAAAAATCTTCCTCCATTCCAAAATTGTATCATCACCTGTTTCTAATATTTTCATGCTTTCGTTCTTTAAAACCTTTTAACCCATCAGGAATGTATTTTGCTATTTTGTTCAAAGATGTAACTTTTTCCCACCAAATAACTTGCACTGGCAGTTAACTTGCACTAGCCAGTTGTCTTAGTACCATGTATTAAAAAATGTGCCTTTTCTTACTGATTTAAAATCCTTTCTTGTTATGACCTAAATTCGTATATACTTGAGCATAGTTTGGGCTTTCTTTTCTATTCCATTGAACTGTCTTGTGTAGTCCTTCTGTTTTATTACCTTACAGACCCTGTATTAAAAGTAACTCTAGCAGTGTCTGATCTTCAGAAGTCTGTGAACTACTGGTCTAATCTACTGGGAATGAAAATTTATGAAAAAGATGAAGAGAAACAAAGGGCTTTGCTGGGCTATGCTGATAACCAGGTGAGCAGTCTCAGAAATAAATTACCGGTGGTTTTGAGGTTGGCTTATAAATGAGGTTAATGTGAAGGTGGTTCCCATAGTTTCTTTATGGCGAGTCAATATTTATATAGATAAACAGAAAGAAGAAAATAAAAATTACTGATAGCCTCACTACTAGATTTTACCATTGTTTATTTTTAGGTATAGATAGCCTTTCAGAAGTGGAATTGCTGAATCAGAGGGATATAGACAAAATTTAATTCTGTAATGATGATCTGGTTTCACCTTTTTTTTTTTTTTAATAACCTAGTATTTGAGCATAGTTTAGTCCTTGCAGTTTGAACCAGTAATTTTATTCCTAGGAATGTGTACTTATATGTAGACACAAAGCAATGCGTACAACGTTATCTGCTGCAGTATTGTTTGTAAAAGCAAATACTAGAAACGACCTGAATGCTCTTTAAATTATAGGAATAGTTAAATAGTTTATAGTTCATTCATGAAACGGACCATTATGTGATTATCAAAAAAGAGTGAGGCAAATCTTTACGTACCAACATGGTAGCATTAAGTGGAGAAAAACAAAAGACAGATTATTATGTAAGTCATGCTGCCGTGTGTATTTTAAAAAATTATATATGCATGATTCCTTGTGTTTGGATACACAAGAAACTTCTAACTGATTTGCTCTGAGGAGAAAATAGGAGAGAGACTTCATTGGTTTAGTACTCTTTGGATTTCTTATAACATGTGTGTATAACCTGTTCTTAAAAAAATAAATTTTAAAAACAAGCCTGTCTGGATAGGACTAAGGTAAACCAGAATACAGGGTAAAGGATGATATGGCCTATATTTTAAAACTTCAACTTTATTGTAACTGGCAAATACTTTTTAAAGAATCACAGTGTTAAATCAGATTTTTAGGGAAAATCACTATCTTATAATACCAGTAGAGTATAAATTGGTACTTTTCTGCTCAGAAGTCATGTGAGACCAAAGGAAGAAATATTTATTTGGTGCAAAATTTATATTTTTGGTAGCTCATTATCTAATTTAACTTGTATGATCAGTTTATTTGAATCCCATGATTACATGGAATCTTGAATAGAGCATGAGATCTTGTTTGTCCATGTTAGTGTGATGCCTTGATATATCTCAGAATAATTTGGGCAGAGAATAAAAAAATATTTGCAAAATCCCCTTGGGGAACTGGGGAAAAAGGAGGAAATATTAAAGTTCCACATTTGGGAAATTCCTGATATTCTCACAAGCAATGGGGACAACCAATTCAATAGGCTGAGCCTTCAATCTTGGGGCTCACCCCTTTGAAACTTATTCCTGCAAAGGAGAAACTAAGCCAAATTATGCCTAAGAGTCATCCCCCAGAGAACCTTTTTTGTTGCTCCGATGTGGGCCCTCTCTCTAAGCCAACTTGGCAGGTGAGCTTACTGCCCTCGCCCCTACATGGGAAAATGGCTCCCTGACAATGTGGGGCATGACTCCCTGGGATGGGCTGGAACCCAGCATCATGGGATCGAGAAAGCCTTCTTGACCAAAAGGGGGAAGGGAGAATGAGACAAAAAAAAGTTTCAATGGCTGAGAGATTTCAAATAAGAGTCAGGAGGTTATCCTGGAAGTTATTTGTGCTGGTTTAAAAGTATTATGTACCCTAGAAAAGCCGTGTTTTAATTCAGATCCAGTATTATGGGAGTAACCCTTTTAATCCTGATTCAGTACTGTAGGTTGGACTCTAGATTGTCTCCATGGAGATATGACACACCCACTTGTGGGTATGGCTTTTGATTAAGTGGAGATGTGACTCTACCCATTCCAGGTGGGTCTTAATTAGTAACTGGAGTCCTTTAAAAGAAGAAACATTTTGGAGAGAGAGCCAGAAACAACAGAGCTTAGAGAAATGACAGAAGCCTCAGAGCTGACAGAAACTTCACAGCAGTGTTGACAAAGATGCAGATACATGGAGAACAGGGACATGGATATTTGGAGAGGCTTGGAGCCCAGCAGTCATTGCCATAAGGTGTTAAGCAAGCTAGAACCTGAAAAGAGCCAAAGGAAGCCAAGAGATAAAAGCCAGCCCTGGAGAAGTAATGTGTGGAACCTTCACAGGAACAGAGGCTGAAAGCAACAGAGCCTGGGAGCAAGGGACCAGCAGGTGCCAGCCATGTGGCTACCCAACTGACAGAGGTGTTTCTGATCCATTGGCCTTTCTTGAGTGAAGGTAACCTCTTGTTGGTGCCTTGGACTCTTTCACTTGGTTAGAATTGTAAACTTGTAACTTATTAAATCCCCCTTTTTAAAAGCTGTTCCTTTTCTGGTATATCACATTCTGGCAGCTTACAAACTAACACATTATTCTTATGCATTATATAGATATCCCTTTTTAGTGTATGGCAATATACCATACAATATAGAGTGGCTAGAAGAAAGTACCTGAAACTGTTGAAGCTGTATTCCAGTACCTTCTTTTCTTTTTTTTAAAATATTTTTATTGAGATTGCTTCACATGCTCACAGTCCATCCAAAGTATACAATCAATGGCTGACAGTCATCGTATGGTTGTTTATTCATCACCATGATCATTTTAAGAACATTTGCATGTTCTTAAAAACAGAAAAAGAAATTAAAAGAAAAAAAAACATATATCCCATACGCTTAACACTTCCCCCTCATTGACCACTAGTATTTCAGTTTATCCAATTTTTTTTAACCCCTATCCCCACCCACCTATTATTATTTTTTGTCCTTATTTTTTCACTCATCTGTTCATACCCTGGATAAGAGCATCAGGCACAAGGTTTTTCACAAGCACTCGGTCGCATTGTAAAATGTATATAGTTATACAATCATCTTCAAGAATCAAAGCTACTGGAATACAGCCTTTAAAAAGTTGTTAAATAATAGTGGCCAAATAGCTGCCAGCTCCAAAATCAAGAAAAAGAAATGTTCAAAAATCTCACAGATAGATGAATCTGACAACACTGTAGAATGTTATACAGTCATTAAAAGGAATGAATTGGAGCTTTTCTGTTTGACATGGAGAGATTTCCAGGAGGTAGTAGTGAGTGCAAGAGGTAGGATGCGGAGACATTCTTACAGTATGATCCCATTCTGGAAATAGAAAGAAATAAAGCTTTATAAATGTATTTAGGTGTGTATATGTATAGATGTTTGTTATTGTGTAGCTCTGTATGACGTATATGTGTTTATGTGTATATTCATATATATTTGTATATGGTCATATCAGAAAAAGTACTAAAGGATACACACCAGGTTGCTAATACATTACGTGGGAAAGTGGAGGGTGGTGTAACCTGGGAGGAAAATGGATAGAAGGAAAAGGTGAAAAGGAAGCTGAACCAACATGATGGGGAATTTTAGGTTGTGTGTATGTTACCAGAATAAAAATTCAAAAAAAAACAAAAAACATAAAACCATACAACCCTAGAGTGAATCCTAATGTAAATTATGGCATAAGGTTAATAGTGTAATTATTAAAATATTGTTTTATACATTGTAACAAGGTCACTACATTAATGCAAAATGTAATAATAGGGAAAACTGTGTGGGTGTGTGCACGTGTTATATGGGAACTCTGTACTTTATGCATGATTTTTCTGTACACCTACAACTGCTCTAATAAATTTTTTCTTTAAAAGGAGACTATGGTAGTTAGATTCATTTGTCAACTTGGCCAGGTGGACGTGCCTAGTTCTGTTGCTGTGGACATGAGCCAGTGGTATGTGAACCTCATCTGTAGCTCATTACATCTGCAGTCAGTTAAGAGGAGTGCTTGCTGCAATGAATGATGTTTGAGTTAATTGGCTGGTGCTTAAATTGAGAGCTCAGCATAGCACAGCCCAAGCAGCTCAGCATACCTCATCTCAGCACTCGCAGCTCAGCCCAGGCCTTTGGAGATGCAGAAAGAAGTCACCCCATGGAAAGTTGTTGGAACCCAGGGGCCTGGAGAGAAGGCCAGCAGAGACTATCCTGTGCCTCCCCACATAAGAAAGAACCTCAGTTGAAAGTTAGCTGCCTTTCTTCTGAAGAACTAACAAAATAAACCCCCTTTTGTTAAAAGCCATTCTGTCTCTGGTGTGTTGCATTCCAGCAGCTAGCAAACTAGAACAGATTTTGATACCAGGAGTGGGGTGCTGCTGTGGTTTGCAAATACCAGATATGTTGAAATGGTTTTTTGGATGGCTAACGGGAAGATTTTGGAGGAGCTGTGAACAGAATGATGGAGAAGCTCTGGAGAGCTTGAAGAGACTATTGGTATAAATGGAACCACTGCCAATCTGGACAAAGGGGAACACAAAGGGACAAATTGGAGTTTGCAGAGTGGAAACCATGGAAGCTCGGGTCTGAAGCCAAGAAACCTCGGCCAGGAGAATGGACCCACCCATATACATGGAGAGGGTGAGTTTACCCTGAAGGATGAGGATGAGTTTCCCACCTCATTGCAGTGGAAGAGTTGTGCAGCCTCAGGCCTTGGAGAAGGTAGAGCATGCTCCTTGGGGGACTGGGGAGAGCCTGGCTGCCACCACATGGAGGGGTTGAGTGTGTGCCCCAGAAATGGCAGAGAGCCCAGGGGAGGCCCTGATGCCTGGAGAGAGTGGAGCTGAGAAAAAGGTGGTCTTCTCAATGTTACCCGATGTTGATTTGGAAAGAGGCGGGTCACTGCATAGGCCCTTAGAAAGGGCGGGGCTACCGCTTTATAAAGCTGAAGGATAAATGACTTTTCAGACTTTGAAATCCAGTGGTGTTTGCCCTGCAGGTTTTCCTTCCAGTTTCTCTTTATGGATCCTGTGCCTGTCCTCCTTTGCATGTTGGCATCAGGTAACTTGTTTTGAAATTCTCAGGTCCACAGCCAGAAGAGAATTTTTTTTTGCACCTGTTTAAGGTGATGCGTGTAGTTGCCAAGTTGACAAGGGGTGGACATGTGGTAGTTAGATTCAGTTGTCAACTTGGCCAGGTGAACGTGCCTAATTCTGTTACTGTGGACATGAGCCAATGGTATGTGAACCTCATCTGTTGCTCATTACGTCTGCAGTCGGCTAAGAGGCGTGCCTGCTGCAATGAATGATGTTTGAGTTAATTGGCTGGTGCTTAAATGAGAGAGCTCAACATAGTACAGCCCAAGCAGCTCAGCATACCTCATCTCAGCACTCGCAGCTCAGCCCAGGCCTTTGGAGATGCAGAAAGAAGTCACCCCATGGAAAGTTGTTGGAACCCAGGGGCCTGGAGAGAAGGCCAGCAGAGATCACCCTGTGCCTTCCCATGTAAGAAAGAACCGCAGTTGAAAGTTAGCTGCCTTTCCTGTGAAGAACTAATAAAATAAACCCCCTTTTATTAAAAGCCAATCTGTCTCTGGTGTGTTGCATTCCAGCAGCTAGCAAACTAGAACAGAGACTGAACCAAAAGTATGCTTCTATCTGTAAAAAATTTGTGAATATATATTAAAAATTGGAATAAAAGATTTATGTCAATGGACTTATAGGAATGACTTTGGAATATTAAAAGTTGCAAAAAAGAAAAGTCCACTTTCTTATTTCTTTTCAGTGTAAGCTGGAGTTACAGGCCATCAAGGGTACAGTTGATCATGCAGCAGCTTTTGGAAGAATTGCCTTTTCTTGCCCCCAAAAAGAGGTAATGTTTGGCACCCAGATCTTTTGTTTAAACTCTGCCTACCTAGTTCAACCTGGCTGAGACCATTCACCCTCACTTCTTCAGGCTCATTCTGATTGTGACTTTGGTATCAAGTTCAGCAGTTGTCCCAAGAGTGGCTGAGATAATAAAATCAAACACGTGGCGCCTTAGTTCTTTGATCTAAGACTCCTTCAGAGCTAATGAGGACCATGCTGTAGGAGCAATACATGACTCCTAGTTCATTTTGCCTTTTTGTTTTCCTCAAGTTGCCTGACATAGAAGACTTGATGAAAAGGGAAAATCAAAAGATTCTGACTCCCCTCGTGAGCCTGGATACCCCAGGGAAAGCAACAGTGCAAGTGGTTATTCTGGCCGACCCTGTAAGTATTACAAGGAAGGGTGCAGGCTGTACCAGGGGTTTCTTCTAAGGTGTCTTTTTTGCCAAACTTCTTTTTATTGCTGTAGGATGGACATGAAATTTGCTTTGTGGGGGATGAAGCATTTCGAGAACTTTCCAAGATCGATCCAGAGGGAAGCAGACTGTTGGATGATGTAAGTGTCATTTCTTAACTTATATATCTATAGGCTGAAGGAGATGGTAGTAAGTGTATATAGGAAAGAGTCAAAGCAATCTTATTGTCCAACCACGTCTTTTTGCTCCTGGGTTGACTTTTGAGCCCCTGACCTGTATCTTCATTGCCACTTACGTGACACCTTATCTAAGCTCATCATTTGTACCTTTCTACTATCTCAGGCCACCTTGGGCAACCAGTGCGCTTATATATGTCATTATTCTGCTCAGTGAGTGGTAATGCCTGGCTACCTTCCGCTCTCACTTCCTTAGCTCTTTTGGTCATCTCTTCTTAATTTTATAGTATGAGTATCTCCCTTTCTGAATTATCCTTATCAGCATACTAACAAGTTCCAATATCTCCCAACTTTTAAAAATCTTTTACTGGTCTCACATCTGTTCTCCCTTCTCCATTCACCTTTATAGATGGATTAAAAAAATCGGTCTACATACTCTGTTTTTACTTATAAACACAGGCACCTATTCTGCACTGGCTTCTAAATGGTTCTCATTGAAGTCCTCATTAACCACCATCTCACCAAATTCGGCAATTACTTTTTTGTTCTCATCAAATGCAGGCTTTACAGCAGCATTCACAGCAATTGTTCATGGTTATATCCCTGCTTATAGCACATAGTGGCTATAAGCCACTATGTAATAGGCATTGTTGAATGATTAAAGGAATGAATCATTCTGTTCTAGTTTGCTAGCTGCTGGAATGCAGTATGCTATGAATGGAATGACTTTTTAAAAGGGGGAATTTAATAAATTGCTAGTTTACAGTTCTAAGGCTGAGAAAATGTCCCAATTAATACAAGTCTATAGAAATGTCTAATCAGAGACATCCAAGGGAAGATACCTTGATTCAAGAAGGCCAATGAAGTTCAGGGTTTCTCTCTCAAGCGAGAAGGCACATGACAAACTTGGTCAGGGTTTCTCTTTCATCTGGAAAGGCATGTGGCAAACATGGTGTCATCTGCTAACTTTCTTTCCTGGCTTCCTGTTGCATGAAGCTCCCCAGGAGGCATTTTCCTTCTTCATCTTCAAAGGTTGCTGGCTGGTGGACTCTGCTTCTCGTGGCTGTGTCCTTCTGCTCTCTCAGAATCTCTCTCATTCTCCAAAATGTTTCTTCTTTTATAGGACCTCAGAAACTAATCAAGACTCACCCAAATGGGTGGAGACACACCTCCACCTAATCTCCAAAATGTTTCTTCTTTTATAGGACCTCAGAAACTAATCAAGACTCACCCAAATGGGTGGAGACACACCTCCACCTAATCCAGTTTAACAACCACTCTTGATTAAATCACATCTCCGGGGAGATGATTAATTACAGTTTCAAACATACAGTGCTGAGTAGGGATTAGAAGAAATGGCTGCCTTTACAAAATGGGATTAGGATTAAAACATGGCTTTTCTAGGGTACATACATCATTTCAAACCAGCACACATTGCATCCTAGTTCTGTCACTTAATATCTATGTGATCTTAAGCAATCTACTTAAAGTCTGTGAACTTCAGTTTCCTCATCTAAAAATTTGAAATAAGAGTAATTCACTACCGTTACTGATTATATATGTAGAATGGAATGATCACATGTTAATGTTTTAGTTCGTTTGTTGTTAATTTTTTAAATTAGTATATTTAATATAATTAATAAAATTTATTTATTAATAAATTTTTTTAAAAAGTAATTCACTACCTAGGATTGTGTGGTTTAAATGAGATAAACATTTATAGACCTTGGCAAGGTGCTGACATAATAGCGGATGCTCAACTAATGTTAACTAAAGCAGAGAATGTGTAAAAAATAAACCTTTATAAATTTTACCATGAAAGAAAATAGAATATTACATAACCTCTCAGTGGCCAAATTTGCTGAACTTTTATCTTTCATGCCATTGACCAACTTCCTCCTCCTTTAAGCTCTCTTCTGTCATATTCATCTCTCTCTGGCAGCTTCTCCTTGGTGTTCTTCACAGACACTTCTCTCTGTGTCTGGTCCCTGAATGTTTGTCTTACCCACAGTGGCTCTCTTATTTTTCCTCTACTTGGAGTAAAGGTTACCTACTACTCTGATTACCTCTGCTTTGAGTTTCACCCATTATCTTGTCTCTGACTTCCTAATATCCAGTCCTAACTCCTCCCTGAGTACCAAATAAGTATTTTGTTAAGGTAAACGTCCACAGAATTAAAGATGCAGAAATTTGGTGTTCAATTTGATGAGTTCTAACACTTGCATACACTCCTATAACCACTACTCAAAACAAAATACAAAACATTTTCATCTTCATAGAAAATTGTCATGCCCATTTCCAATTAGTTTCCACCCTCATCTCCCAGAGGCAACCACTGTTCTCATATTTCTCACCATAGATGAGAAATCTACGGACTACATATAAATTGAATCATACTATTGCTTAGTGGTATTTAGCTTTACAAATTTGACAGTTTTTTTTATTTATCTGTTCTTTTGATGGGGTTTCCTATTTGTAGCCAAGTAAGGCTGCTCTGAGCATTCTTGTATAAATCTTCTTGTGAACATATGTTTTATTTCTTTTGGGTGGAATTTCTAGGTCACAGGGTGGATCTATGTTTTACTTTATAAGAAACTGCCAAGCAGCTATCCAACAGTTGTCCAGAGTGATTAAATCATGTATATTCCTATCAGACATGTACATATGAGAGTTCCAGTTACCTTACATCTTCACCAACATTTTGTATGATTGTTTATTTTAGCTATTGCTGTACGTGTTAAGTGATTTCTAATTGCGATCTTAGTTTGCTTTTCCCTGATGCCTAATGATGTTGAATACATTTTTATTTGCTTATTGGCCATTTGCTTATCTTCTTTTGTGAGCTGTATGTTCAAGTCTTTTGCCGTTTTTTTCAATAATACCTTGTTTTTTTTAAACACTGTATAATTTTCTAACATTTCATGAGCATACAACAAATGCCCATGTACTGTCCCATCAACTTTGTATCATAATTTTTCATCATTACCTCCCTCTTCACTTTCTTTGTTTTTCCTGGAAAATTTTAGAGCACATCTCAGTTTGCCATTTTACCCTTAAATCTTCAGTGCACATTTTAAGAGAAGTAAAAATTAAGTCATTTCCTTTTATATCATAGTTACCACACTTAAAAAATCAGCAATATATCCTTAAGGTTAGATAAAGTTCAGTCCTTATTAAAATTAAAATTTCCTTGTCTAAATACGGTTTTATGTAGTTGGTTTGCCTATGTATTTTTTTAATTCATTTTAGCTTAATTGAACTTAATTTGACTATATTAATACCGAGTAATTTATGTGATCTGGTGGGTTTAATGAGAAACTAGTTGGAAGACACAACTCTAGTCATTTTACGTTTTTAGCCATTCTATTCACTGCTCTCAGACATAAACGTATTTTCACTCTTTGTGTCTTTGCTCACATTGGAATATCCCCACTGTTATGCTCAGTGCTTTTTGTGTCTGGACTACTGTTGTGTCAAAGGAACCTCTTCACCTTGGTAAATTCTGAACATTTCAAATTCATCATATTGATGATCTTACCTCAAATATGTCTTTAAATAATATAAAAATAAAATTACCATCGTTAAGCATCTAATACACTGACAGGTTCTTAAGTGCTTTATATTCCTTCTCTAATCTTTAACATGATCTGCAAAATTGGTATCATCCCCCTATCCATATGAGAAAAGCTAGGCTCAGAAAGATCAGCACTTTCCTTATTCCTACCGTCAGTAAGAGGCAGGGCAAGGGCTTGAACTGAGGTTTCCAGGCTTTATAGCCAGTTATTTTTCCTCCTCTATATCCTGTTTCCTCCCCTGAACAGCACAGTATAGTTGTTACCCCAGTTGTACTAGTTAGACTCCTCAGAGCCAGATTTTTCTCCTTTTAAAAAACATTTAATACAGTTTTTACTTTAGTGTGGTTTTAGATTTATTGACAGAGCCATTTAAAAAAATTTTTATTGACAAATTTTCCCACACATATAGTCCATACATGGTTGTTCTAGTCTGCTAGCTGCCAGAATGCAATATACGAGAAACAGAATGGCTTTTAAAAAGGGAAATTTAATAAGTTGCTAGTTTACAGTTCTAGGGCCGAGAAAATGTCCCAATTAAAACAGTCTATAGAAATGTCCAATCTAAGGCATCCAGGGAAAGATACCTTGGTTCAAGAAGGCCGATGAAGTTCAGGGTTTCTCTTCTCAAGTGAGAAGGGACATGGCGAACATAATCAGGGTTTCTCTCTGGAGAAAGGGCACATGGTGAACATGGCATCATCTGCTAGCTTTCTCTCTTGGCTTCTGGTTTCATGAAGCTCCCTGGGAGGCGTTTCCTTCTTCATCTCCAAAGGTCACTGGCTCTGGACTCTGCTTCGTGATGCTGCAGCATTTTCTGCTCTCTCTGAATCTCCTTCATGCTCTAAAATGTTTCCTCTTTTACAGGACTCCAGAAACTAATCAAGACCCAGTGACATGGGTGGAAACATGTCGTCACCTAATCCAGCTTAACAACCACTCTTGATTAAATCACATCTCTGGGGGGATGATCTAATTACAGTTTCAATCATACAGTGCTGAATAGGGATTAGAAGAAGCAGCTGCTTTTCAAAATGGAATTAGGATTAAAATATGTCTTTTCTAGGGTATATACATCATTTCAATGGTGTATAATCAATGGCTCACAGTATCATCACATATCAAAATACCATCACCATGATCATTTTTTTAGCACATTTGCATCATTCCAGAAGAAGAAATAAAAAGAAAAGAGAAAAGCTCATATATCCCATATGCCTTACCCTTCCCTCTCATTGACCACTAGTATTTCCATCTACCCAATTTATTTTACTTATCCCCCCTATAATTTATTTTTTATCCATTTATTCTTACTCATCTGTCCATACCCTGGATAAAAAGCATCAGACACAAGGTTTTCACAATCACACAGTCACACTGTCAAAGTTGTATCTTTATACAATCATCGTCAAGAATCAGGAGCACTAGAACACAGCTCAACAGTTTCAGATACTTCCCTCAGCCATTCCAATACACCATAAACTAAAAAGGGATATCTATATAATACATAAGAATAACCTCCAGGATAACCTCTCTGTTTGAAATCTCTCAGCCACTGAAACTTTATTTTGTTCACAGAGCCATTTTTGAATAGTTTTTCTTTACCTTTAAATTCTGTTGTCACCGAGAGCTGTGAGTTCTACCTCTGTTGTCCTTTTGTCTTTCCATTTTCATTTAGAAAAGCCCCTCATTATCACTTTACTGCAAAAAAAAAAAAAAGCCTCCTGCCACCTTCCAGCCCATCCCCATTCTCTGCTACCAGCATTAGCCTTCCAAAGCATATATATAATAATTTTTAAACTGTTTAATCTTTGGATAACTCTGCTGCCTCCAAGATATATTCCAGACTCTGACATAGAGCATGTACTCTACTCTTCAGTCTTCTATACTGCTTCTCCTCCCTAACCCATCCCTCATTCCAGTCCCAGTGAACTGTTTATATTAACCAAGTTAGAGCTGCTTGCTTCTTCTGAAAGGCTTTCTCTCCTTTTCCTCAGTTTATCCATCAAAACTCAGGTGCTGTCTTGGATTCTCCAAACCAGGGTTAGTTGCTCTTTCCCTCCATTTTTATGGCTTCTAAACGACAGAGACTTCTGTATTTTTGTGGATTTTGTTTTTATCATATCATATTTTTAAATACTTTTTATTTCCATTAAAATAAAAAATCAGGCCTGTGAGGGAGGGTAGTGACTGCCATCCTGTTCAGTTGTCGAGATGTCCAGCGCCAGCACCAGCTGCAAGAGTCAGGAGAAGCCGCGGGAGATCATGGACACAGAGGAAGATAATGCTTAAGAAAGATAGGGAGTATCTTCAGTGATACAATCACAAGGAAAAACAGATTGATTTTTGGTTTGGGTTAGAGACTTGACAGTACAAATAGCTGACGAAGTTGTTTGGGTACGTGCAAGGGTTATACAAGCGGAACTAAAGGAAAGCAGTGTTTCTTAGTCCTTCGCCAGCAGCAGTTTAATGTTCAGGCTCTTGTGGCTGTGGGAGACCATGCAAGCAAGCAGATGGTTAAGTTTGCTGCCAGATGCATCAAGTCTTAAATTCCAGCAATAACATTAAAATATCACTGTGTGCAAGTTTACACAAAAGTTTACTAACCAACAAATAAACAGGAGGTGATGACCCAGACCAAGGATTAAGGCATTAGAAACTGTCAATGAGGAGCACCATACTTGGGACATTCCAGACAAAGACTTTTTAAAAAATGGTCCTAAATATGCCAGAGAGTTAAAGGAAAACATGGATGAAGAAACAAAGAGCTAAAGGAAAACAGGAACAAAGAAGCAAAGGTAATTGGAAATAATAGATGAACAGAAAGAGAATAGTAGTAGAGAGATGGAGATTGTGAACAGGAACCAAGCAGAGCTGAAGAGCACAGTTACAGAAATAAAAAATTCACTAGAGGGATTCAACAGTAGATTGGAACTGGCAGAAGAATCAGTGAACTCAGATAAGATAGTTAAAATTATCTAGTCGGAGGGGTAGAAAGAGGAAAGAATGAAGAAAAGTGAACAGAGCCCGAGGAACCAGTGGGGGCACCATCACGTGTAACAATATAAGCATTATGGGAGTCCCAGAAGGAGAAGAAAGAGGAAGAGGTAGAGAGAATATTCAATGAAAATTTCTAAAATTAAATCAAGACATAAATATACACACCGAAGATGCTCAGTGAACTCCAAACAGGATAAACCCAAATAAACCAAAACTGTGCCGTGTTATCATCAAATTGTCAAATGCCAAATAAAAAGAGATTCTGAAAGTTGCAAGAGAGAAGTAAAGGGTCATATAAAAGGAATCCTCAATAAGATTGTACCAATTTCTCATTCTTAAAGTCCTGAAAGCAAAAAGTGTCATCTAATAATTCTATGGCCAACAGAACTGTTTCTGAAATAAGGGAGAAATTAAGACATTTCCAGATAAACAAAAGTGGCGACTTTGTCACCACTAACTAGCCTGACGAGATGCTAAGGAGAGCTCTATAGGTTGGAAAGAAAGGACAACAGACATTAGATTGAAACCACAGAAAAATTAAGGGTCTCCGGTAAGGGTCTTAACATGAGTAAATATAAATACAGTTACTATTGTAGTTTTGGTTTGCAGTACCACTCTTTACTTCATACAGGATCTAAAAGGCAAATGCATAAAATAATGATAAATCAGTTTTTTGGGACACAATGCATAAACATGTAATTTGTGACAAGAACTACATAAAGGTATGGAGTTAGAGGAATATAGGAACATAGTCTGTGTATACCATTGGAGTTACTAGGTTGATATTTAAGCAGAATATGTAAGATTATAGAGTACAGTTTACCAGGCACAGTAGACAGAGGGAATTGGGAGTTAAAACGTTATGGTTATAGGGTTTCTGTCTGAGGAGATGGGAAAGTTTCAGTAATGGAAGGTGGTAAGGTTACCAGATACTATGAATGTGATTAATACTACTGAATGGTATGCTTTGGAGTCATTGATATGTTGTATACATGTTCCTTCAATTTAAAAAGAAAGAAAGAGCAGCGAAGGAGACAATGACAGTTAAATACAATACATGATCCTAGTTAGGATCTAGTAAGTGGGGGAGGGGGACTCTCAAAGAAACATTGGCATTCTCTGTATGGGATTTCTATTATTTTCGTAACTGTCTTGTAAGTTTGAAAGTATTTTAAAATAAAAAGGTTTATTTTTAGGTGTTCTATTGTTTTTAAAAGTACGTAGTTTTAGTGTTTGGGATGCTGTTTTGATATAACTGGCAAATATATGTTTTCTCATGTTTGGACATTTTGAATTCTTCACCTCAGTGAATTATATGTTTAATTTGCAGTATTGAAATATTTTATGTTGGTGCATTCTTCAGTAAACTAACATATAGCAACTTTGCTGTCCATCTTCTTTTCTTACTAATCTTTTATTATCCCTTTCCAAAGATTTAGAAATTATTCATTTGAATGTTGGTGATTATGTAGACCTCTGAGCACATTTCTTATTGAGTATAGTAAGATTCAACAGATTATTTATTTTTAAAATGAGATCATACAGTATTTGCTCTTTTGTTTCTGGCTTATTTTGCCTCACCAAATGCCCCACAGATTCATTCACATCGTTGCATGCCTCACAACTTCATTCCTTTTTGTAGCAGCACCTTCCAGTATATGTTTACACCATCGTTCGCCAGTCTGCTTCTCAGTCAGTGCATCTTTCAGCCACTTCTATTTACTAGGCCTCATGTGTAATGTCCAAGGTCAGCAGTCCATCACAACAAGTTATTTTTTTTGTTTGTTTATTTATTTATTTTAAAAAATTAACAACAAACAAAAACATTAACATATCATCATTCCATTCTACATATATAATCAGTAATTCTCAATATCATCACATATTCATCATTTCTTAGAAGATTTGCATCAATTCAGAAAAAGAAATAAAAAGACAACAGAAAAAGAAATAAAACGAAAACAGAAAAAAAAGATTATACATACCATACCCCTTACCCCTCACTTTCATTGATCACTAGCATTTCAAACTAAATTTATTTTAACATTTGTTCCCCCTGTTATGTATTTTTATTCCATATGTTCTACTCATCTGTTGACAAGGTAGATAAAAGGAGCATCAAACACAAGGTTTTCACAATCACACAGTCACATTGTGACAGCTATATCATTATTCAGTCATGATCAAGAAACATGGCTACTGGAACACAGCTCTACATTTTCAGGCAGTTCCCTCCAGCCTCTCCATTACATCTTGACTAACAAGGTGATATCTACTTAATACGTAAGAATAACCTCCAGGATAACCTCTCAACTCTGTTTGGAATCTCTCAGCCGTTGACACTTGGTCTCATTTCACTCTTCCCCGTTTTGGTCAAGAAGGTTTTCTCAATCCCTTGATGCTGAGTCTCAGCTCATTCTAGGGTTTTTCTCAATCCCTTAATGCTGAGTCTCAGCTCATTCCAGGATTTCTGTCCCACGTTGCCAGGAAGGTCCACACCCCTGGGAGTCATGTCCCAAGTAGACAGGTGAGTCTGCTTGTTGTGTTGGCTGGAGAGAGAGGCCACATCTGAGCCACAAAAGAGGCTTTCTTGGGGGTTACTCTTAGGCCTAAATTTTAAGTAGACTTGACCTGTCCTTTGTGGGGTTAAGTTTCATATGAACAAACCCCAAGACTGGGGGCTCAGCCTATAGCCTTGGCCGTCCACACTACTTGTGAGAATATCAAGAATTCAACTTGGGGAAGTTGAATTTCTCCCTGTTCTCACCATTCCCCGAAGGGGACTTTGCAAATACTTTTCCACTCACTGATCGAATCACTCTGGGATTCATCGGGGCATCACTCTCGACAAACCAACAAAATCTCTTGTCCTACCCAAGATTCCAAGTACTTATGGTGTTCAATCAAGCTGTCTACATAAGTTATATTAGGAAATGCACTAGTCAAAATATAAATTTTGTACCAAATAAACATTTTTTGCTTTAGTCTCACACATAAGTTGAAATTTTAAAATATTAATTATCATCTGTTTTCAGCACCCTGCAGTAATGACATTCCTTTGTTCTTCCTCATGTACAAATATTTTTAAAATTTGTACATCTAGTCACTATTATTATACACTCTCGGCATTCCTAGATTATAGCATCTCAATCTTTATCGTCTATATTTCACAACTAGTTATTTTTAACAACTAGAATTCTAATAAGTTTGTTGCCAGTTTTCCTGAAAACCTCAAATACTTCATATTTTTAAATGGAGTAAAATTTTAATAGTTATTTTTTGTTAATACTAGAATATGTACATATTAAAGTCATAGCTAGATTAAAATAAATAAATAAAAAATCAAATAGTACTAGGGTTGTATACAAATGAAGTGAAAAGTCTTGCCCTATCTCTGAGTACCATTGCCCAGAGGCAGCCATTTTCAACTGTTTCTTCTGGTATTGTTTCTAAATTTTATATATATTTATATAACATATAAATATATAATATTGTAATTTTCTGATTTTCATTTGCAAATATCATCTGTTCTTGCTGAGGTAGATGAGTGTTCTTTCAATTATTTCTCCAATCTAGTTAGTTGCTCCTTTCCTTGTGGTCTGATATCACTTTGTTCACAGCTCTGATTTTGAAACATGCTCAAAATCATTGTTTCCACATCTTAGCCCACAGCTATTCTACACAGCTTTCAAAGCCTCAGACTGTGTCTCTGCTCCTGCACCTGCACTCAGCACAATATCCACTCATGACAGAAATTTTGTCTTCTTAAGGTAGTTGCTTTTTGACTGAATGACTGAGTAAATGGAAACCAGACAGCTATTGGACAAGAAGTTTTAAGAGACTTCATTTCCAAGCCTCTGTCTCCTTTACAAGCCCTTCTTTACTATCAACCTTATGTGATAATAGATAAAAGGACTCTTCTGGGAACCAAAAAATATTATGAAGATATCTTTTTGAACTAAGAGGTCTAAAACTAACCAAAAAGTACAGTAGTTCCAGACTCAATTGCTAAAACATCAAATAGCTTTTCATATTTGGCCTTATTATGAGACTAAGTTTCATGACTACTAAAGACTCTTGAGAGCCTGTCCTGACACTAAGACTGGCAGCACTTTCTATTCTGTGGCCTGGCATGCTTAGTCAGTCTACCTCACTTCCTTGCTGCAGGTTTTGCCCTTTACTTTGCAAAGTGAAAATCCATCAGCAGTTGCTCAATATTCACCAACATCTCCTGTCAAATTGGAGTATTGTTACTCTACACTAGATGAATACTCTTGAAATATTTTATTGATTGTGAATAGTGCAATCAGGTATAAAGTGGGCTGTGTGTTTTGTTTAAAGACTTAGAATTAATGTATATTTCAATTCTTTCCTTTTTTTTTTTTTTAGGCGATGGATGCAGATAAAAGTGATGAGTGGTTTGCTAAACAAAATAAACCAAAGGCTTCAGGTTAACAGAAGACATCATTTAGAACCAGTGTTTATGATTCTCCACCTGTTGCATCCATTCATGATAATACTCTTAAAACTTGGTTGTTTACTATTCAGGCAAAGAGGCTGGGGGATGAAGATTTGTGTATTCCAGTCTTTGAAATTCTGATATATTTTATCTATGAAATCCTATTAGAAGTCCAAGGAGAGGGAGAACTCCTACTGTACTGTCACTGGAACGACATATTCTGAGTACAGCTCTATTACATCAGTAACAAATTATTTTCCAGAGGTGGAACAGCTGTATGGGAATTTACCCTTGATTGGGGATAGAATTTTGATATGTTGTGAATAATATATAGTTTATGAAAGCAACTATTCAAATAAAGCTAAATCAGTTGCTTATAACAATAATACTTCTAGCTCCTGATGATGAATCATTCTAATGTCTTATTCTGGCAGGTCTTGACATATAAAAATTTTAAAGGATATTGTTTCTTGGACCAAAAGATTTGGTTATTTGACAGCCCATTTTTCTTGCTTTTAAATTTTGAGTAGCCAGACACAACAGACAAAGGATCTAATATCTTGAGTGTTGCTACATGCCTGACTCTGTGTGCTAGTTTATGTAATTTTCTCTTTTAATCCTCTCTAGAAGAGAACATTGTGTTAGATTCCTTAAAAATGAATTAGTCATTAGCCTGAAAAATATTTTTAAATTTTTTTGTAGTTTTCTATTTAGTTCTAGAGAAAAAGTAGATTTTAATCACTAGAAACAATAATATTGGATATATCCCCCCATCCCCACCCCCCCCTTTTTTTTTTTACTGTATGCTGTTGTATTAGTCTGTAAGACTTGTTATTTAAAATGGTGACCAGGTTCAAATTTTGGGGAAGAAACTGAGGAGATTGGAAAGGGATTGACCCAGAAGATACTAATTCCAAAATAACATAAAATTACCTGTAAATCTTAGCTTCAGCTGTTCTCCCATCCTGGCAGGGTGGGTTAAGGACATTTCTGAGTGAGTTTCAGCTCACCTTATGGGGCTAATCTTATTTTCACTGAGGGAAAAGAATCCTTGTCTAGTTCCATACACTTCTCATTCAACTTAAATTGAAATTCTGTATCTTAGAGAAGGAATCATGAACTTCAAAGCAAACCAAAGTTATCTGTGTTCCTCCTCTCGATAAATGATAATTGGCTCATTTTTTTTCTATACATGGTGAAATTATAAATTTTGAATAATCAGAGAAACTTTTGTCTCTGCTAAACCATTTGTGAATTCTCAGATTTTATATTAGATTATTAAGTCTTGATGTTTATCTCTAGTAATACTCTCCTTGTGAAAAGAAACTAATTTTTCCAGTATACTAGTTCTGCTATATGATGTGACCTTTTAAATTTGTTATAGTAAAATAATTGTTTTATGTAAGTACTGAATGACTAAGCAATCCATACTAAATTCCTTTTTATCTGCTTATCTTTTTTGTTAACATACCAAATTCTTTTCTATTAAACGTATAGCCATGCATGATAGAGGGTGCCATCTGTGCTAGAAGTCAGTGCCCTTAATCTACCTGGGACATCTTGGTTTTATGTCTATCAGCCCCTTTTTCTTTATCTCGTTGCCTATCAGTTTTCCTCTTATTGGAATCTTTCTTTTTATTCTTCCTAAAACCATTTAGTGTACTTTGGACTTTTACCAATGAGCCCAAAATTTTGCTTCTGTACAGTTCAGCTATATTTTTAAAAAATTTTAAATTATGTATTTAAATGATTTTAAAGCAGAAGTTATTCCCCATATCTGGGAATGATGTGATTAATTAGAAAACAGTGTTGTAATAAGAAACGTGGTTTTGCTCTGGCTGATGTTTTGAACAGATGATTGGAAAGCTCTTTAGTTTCTCCAGAGTTAGGTTTTCAGGGTAGTAATTTTTATTTGAATTGAGGAGTTTGAATTCCTAGCATATTAAGCATACATTCAAAAATATTTTGAATTTAAATCCAGAGAGATTTAGAATGGCCTATTGTAGAAGTTCTCCTCCTAGGTAAACCTGCATAGTAGCTGTATGAAATCCACGTCTGCCTGACATCTCAGTGGAAGCAGCAAAGCCATGGACATTCAGTCCTCCTTTGTGTGACGCTTCCTACCCATCTCCCCTGTCACATAGTGCCATTGTGGCTTAGTTGCCAGAGTTTTCACGAGGGTTTCAACTTAATCCACTAAAATTGATGGTAAGAATTACTGGGAAATCTCCTATTTACTTTAAGATTTTTTATCCTTAGCCGTGATAAATCAATAGGACGTTTACTCTTTAAAAAGAATTGTCCTTGCCTTAGACCTTATTAGGTAATAGTCATGTGGTTTAGAATTAAAAATTTAAAAAAAGTATACAGTGAAAAGTCTTGCTTCTACCCCTGCTCCTATAGATAACCACTTATTAAGCAATGATTTTCTCCATTTTTCCCACAAAATTTAGCACACTATATTCACTATACCTTTTTTTATGTAATGATATATCCTGGAGATCTTTCCTCTCAGTACATAGAGAACTTTCTCTATGGAAATTAATATGCCATAGTTTACATAATCCTTTCTTCTAATGGAAGCTTGGAATGTTTCCAGCCTTGTTCCAAACAAAGATACAATGAGTAACTATAGACCTCTTTATCCTTACATCTCATTGTGCTTTTCACATTAAAACTTTATGCTTCAAAATTGCTTTCTTACACACAATATTAGAATAGAGGCCACTGCTTTTCATTCTAGACTCAAATATCCAACTCATTTCTTAAATTCCTCATCTGTGGATGTAATTCTAGAAACATCCTAGAATTATTTTCAGTGTCTTCTCATTTATGATAACTTTATAAATTATCCTGAGGTACTAGTTAATCTGATGAAAATCAGAATCCCATTTCTTTTCTGTTTGAGTGAATACCGTTGAAAGGGTTTGAGTTAGTCAACAGTTGCTATCCAGAGGAGCAGTGATATGAGCTGCTTAGAGGGAGGTGAGGGGAACAAATCCATTCTAATTTTTTGGCTTTTTTTTTTTTAAACAGGTCATTTTTGTTGTTTTTAGAAGGTAATGAGAAGAGGGTAAGTCGAGGACTTAGATTCCTGAGATGAGAATGGAGGTATGGGCTAGTTTACCTTTTTTTTTAAGGCACTCATTTTTATGTAGAAACTATGAGTGCTTTCTGCAGTCCTAATTAGGGCAAGTTTTTACTTTTATCAGATTTTATAATGATTTACAGAATGGTATGGCTATACCTAGAGCTCTCAAATTGACACCATTATTTTGGAGCAAGGGGCTTAAGACACCATTATTCATACCACATGACTCCTGGCCTTAAGAACATCAAAATGTGTTCATGATATCCCCAGAGAAGAGAGACTAACACTGCTCTTTTGTGGTGTGGCTCTTGTCTGGTTTATAAGATGTAAGGGTTACTTTAGCCATAGTAGTCTCCAGGGTATACTTCATTCTTAAAGAATTAGTGGATTTCATCTATAGCAACTTCCTGCCAATACATGGACAAAAGACCCTGGAGGTAATGAGATTTGGTTTCATTTGTCCACTTAAGTCTGTGGTTGTTGCTTCTATATTTAATGAACTGGAGTTCACTTAATGTCATGATCTATGAAAATAGTTTTTTAATTGAAAAGTACTGGGAAATCCCATGCTACAGCAGACCTGTTTCTCTGAAATGTCTTTAATACCATTTAGCTCTCCATATCTCAGCCACACAGTATGTGCACTGATAGTTCCATGATGGCACTAAAGAGTAGTTGCTGAGCTCAAGCACTTTGGCCCTTGCAAACCTGTATGAGAGGTGTGTTGTGCTCCTAAAAAACCCACAAACACATACATGTATCCCCACAAACATCCCCAAGCAGGTTATGGAGTAGTCCCAAGAAAATGTTGGTTACCAGCCCTTAGTGATGCTTTCAGAGGCTAGAATTTTGAAACCATCTGCTCCAGTGTTTCTCAGTTGCCTTACTGTGATGCATCAATTATATCACCACATTGTCACTAAAAGTTTGGCTTTCCTCACAGTGTTAACATCATTGGGTCTGTGTCCCAGTGGGGACGATTGCTAGTAGGGGTTCAACACTAGCATTTTGGAGGACAGGATACCTTTCCCCTCTGTTGTGTTGGTAAGGAACCGACAACCCATGGAGATATTAAGGGCCTGTGACCTCCTGAGAGGCTGAGCCACTGGAGAATGACTTCACTGGTCTCCGGTATAGATCGCACAATTCTTCCCCCACCCCTCTACATTCACCAAATATCTACATTTGCTCTGAGAATAGGAAGGCTGGAGACTTCAGTTATACTTAGAATCATACAGAAAGCCAGTTCTGTATGATTTTTTAAAAATAGCTTTTGGACTCTGGGCACTCTGACGGTCACTTTGAGTTTACCTCCTGCCCAACTGCAGATAATCAGTCCCATGAAGTTTAAGTAATTTATTGGTGTCTTAGCTAAAGTTGGTGTGATTTCAGGACATTTCAGTCCTCAAGGTCTTTTAAGAAGCCCTTTCCCTACCAGAGAAGCCATGTTGCTTCCTTCCATTCACTGATCTGTCCTTAACCAGCCTCGTTTTTTTTCAGCTCTTCCACCTTGGCAATATAGATCCGCATGGCATCCATCTTGGACATTCCCTTGTTCTCATTCCATGCCTCCCACTTGGCCTTGGCTCTTATATCTGAGGAGGGAGGGGCAGGGATGTTGCAGTCTCCCTGGGTGGCCTGTTTGTAGTAGCTGTACACCAACAGTTTCTCCTTATCGCTCACTGGACCCTTCAGCTCCTTGACAGCTGCACAGGCCAGCTCAAACTCCAATTGACACATGAGGGTAGCTGTCCTTACTAGCTGGGAGCCAGTGGTAGGAACTACAGTGGAGAATTTGAAACACTTGAGACTGATGATTAGATCTGGGAAGAAGGGAAAGGGAGACGGGGTAGGGCGACAACCCAGGATACTTGTATGAGTGTTCTCAGTGAGAAATCAAATTTGCTTTATAAAGGGAAAACTGCAAACTGGAGGTTAATTGGTGTTGAATCTGTCTCACAGTGTTAGGTTGTGTGTCCCCGTGCGCGTGTGTTGGCTAGCATAGTATTTTGGGGGGGGGGGGGTTTGTGGAGGGGGCTGCTTATTAAATGTTCCAAAGTGTCTGTGATGCCCTAGAATTAGTGAGTGCTGCTGTATGAGGGAGGCGGTGTGGGATGAGATGCACTGGGCGGTGGTCTGTGGGGCTGGGCGGCTCAGAATGTGATTGCGAGGCCCGCTGCAGGTAGGAAGGATCTCAGAGTGTGGCGTGTTTGTGTGGGACAGTTGGTAGCCTGGGGAGGGGCATTCGGATTCCGGCGATCAGTGGGTAGGATGAGTGTGAGTCCAGGGCAGAGACGGGGCTATTGGGTAAGAACCGACTGGAGCTCACGAAGCAGAAATGGGCAGGGGAGTGGATAGATAGGTATCTTGGGTGGCAAGGGTAGGGCTGCGCTGGGGCGTGGGTCCCAAATCATAATAGGTTCAGAGGCGGGGCTCACAGCGGAGAGGAGGGCGGTGCGGGTACCGGTTCGTCAGCTGGTCGGAGGCTTGCGCCGACAGGGGTCGCTGTGTACTCGGAGGGCTCGTTGGTGAGACCCGCGCATGCGCGCGGGGCGGCGGGCGGTCAACGGCAGTCGGCGCGGGAGCGGGCGCTGGGGCTTGTGGGCGGGACCGGGTGGCGGCCTATTGTACCGCCCCCCCCCGCTCCGCCCATTGTGCCGTGGCGCCTGCGCCGCGCCCGAGGCCGCTGAGGGGGAGGGGTGCCCGCGCCGCCGCCAGCTTCGCCGCCATGGACCTAGGTGGGTGTCAGGGCTCTCTGGTCCCGGGCCCGCAACGGGCAATCAGAGAGGCGCTGTCCGGCCCGCCAGCCGCCTCCGTGCACGCTCGCGCGGGCCCGGGCTGAAGGAGACCTCCGGGTCGGGGAAGGGCTTGGGGAGGTGGGGGTGTCCTTGGAGACCGGCTTTGGCCCGGGCTCTGCCGCTCCTTTGCCGGCCTCTTTCCCTCTCGGGACCCGCGACCACGTTGAAAGGCCAAGCGGATGTGAGATTAGATTTCCTGGAAGTGGAAGGGATTAGTGCACGTGCTTTGGAAAATGCCAGGCTCGGAAGACGCCCCGAGGGACTCGTTTATTGAACGCCTGTTACATTCTTTTGACAAGTTTCTTACCCAGTCGATTAGGTTTCCTCGTCGATAAAATGGGGATGATGATAATATACCTACCTCACAGAGTTTGGGGGGAGGGAATTTAATCGAGACCTCATGTATACAGTGTCTGGTACAGTACTTTACACACAGCAAGCGCTGGTCCAACCAGCAGTTGTGCCGGAAGGGCTCCAGCGGTTGAGGTGCTAGTTTTTGACCCCACGTGTTTCTTGTTTCAGAATCCTTATAGTCTGGGAAAAGGAAGAAGGAGCGGATGCAAATAAGTGGCTCCTTTCCCCCACCGCCCACGCTGCTGAACATGCTTCTGGGGGGATAGGACCAGGAAGGAGGCTGTTCTGGGAGAGCTGGGAGTGAGGCACCCCATGTGTGCCAGTACGTGTAGGCTGGAGAGATATGTTCCGGTCCCTGTCCCCAGCCAGCCTCGCAGTGGTGGAATAGTAGAGGGTGAAGGGTTCGGAGGTCTGCAGCTGTGCAGGTTTCTTTCCCAGTCCCACCACTATGTAGTTGTAAAACTGAGCAAATTGTTTCTGAGCCTCAACCTTCCCACTTCTTAAACGGGAATAATAGTCCCCCAAAAAGGCAGTTTTGAAGATTAAAAAAGTCTTATATGTGTAGCACCTAGCACAGTGTCTGGCACAGAGTAAGCACTTAAAGGTGGGGGAGTCGGGGGGGGGTGGAGTGGGGAGGGCACCCATAAGTACCAATTAACCAGTTGTGATAAAGCACTTGATCAGCATTCCTGTGCACCCAAGGGGCAGCCCATTTATGAGGCTGATCCATCGTGGCTCACTGTGGCAGCCTCCGACTCCCAGGATGTGCTACACTGCTGAGGGGGGCTCACTTCCAGCAGCACATGTACATGCTGTTGTCTCTGAAAGGTACCTGTTGGGAGCCACACAGCTGCTAGAATAAAATTAAACTTACACAGCCAAAGGAAATGTAGTTTGGGGACCCTGACAGAGCAGCCTAAGCCAGAAAGCCCCCTCAGCAGTGTAGCGCACCCTGGGAGTGTGAGCCTGCCACAGTGAGCCACGATGGATCGGCCTCGTAAGTGGGTTGCCCCTTGAGTGCACAGGAATGCTGATCCCTTGGCCTTACACTGCTCCCATGAAAAAAGCAGGATAGTCTTAATTCTCCTGGAATCAGGGTTCTCTGTGCTGACTGGTGAAAATGGGGAAGATGTGCTCTTGACAGGAGGGACTGCGGAAGTTGATGGCATCTCTGAGCCCTGGGAAAGGGAGCGGAATCAGGAATATTGAATAAAAAAGCAAGTTTTGTGCTCTAATTTAAGTTTCTGGGCCAAAGGAAGCATACCTATTAAAGACCTAGGTCCTATGTTTCTGAACTGGGGAAGGGGAAGACTAATGACACGGTTCTGGTTCTGCCAACAATGGAAAGATTTGGAGAAACCAACATTCACTGAACACTTAATCAGACTCTTTGTAGTGTCTTTCTTACTGTAGCTATACCTTATTTAACTCTCACAATACACCTAGGAGATGGAATCAGAAGCTCTCAGTGAGCACCAAGCCAGTGCTAGGGCTTGGTTAGTATATTTCATTTGATCCTCACAGTCATGGTATGAAACTTATATATAACCTCACGTATGCAAAAAGGGGGCTCAGAGAAGTAATCTGCCCGAGATCACATTGCTTTTAAGTGCCTGAGCTAGAATTTGAACCCATGTCTGATTAAAAGTCTCAAGATACCTTCCTTGATAAGTGTAAATTCGTGGCTCACTGAAGGAAGGACTTTTCTTTCTTAATCTAGTGTGGTATTTTTTGTGTCTACCTTGTGGTTTCCACTAGAGAACCAGGTCCCTGAGTCGCTTGGTCTAAACTGGAAGAAGCTGTGGGGCAAACTGTTTCTCTGAAAAGCTTAAGAATGTCTGGAACTTGTTTGCAAAGCCAGACTCTAAGGGAGAAGGGAAAAGGGCATGCGTGCCAACTGCCTTCATGTGCATCATTACTTAGGAGCTCAATTGCCGTGTTCCACGCTCTGTACCTATTCCTCGCGGCCCCAGTAGTTGGGTACTGTTCTGCCGTTTCACCGTGCCTCCCTTTGCTGCGGAGTCTAGCCTCCACGAGTCCACCTTTTCCTTTCATAATCTTTTCCCCGAAACATCTCATCCACTTCCTTGATTTTGGTGACCCTCTGGGCCGACAGTTTCCAGAATCACATCTTAGTACTGACTCTCTTCCTGAGCTTCAAGCTTGCATCGCCAGAGAACGTCGCTACCTTAATGTTTTACCTCAGATTCCAAATAACCAAAACCAAGCTTGTCTTCCCTCCACACCTGTTCTGATTCTCCTTGTATCCCTCTCTCTAATGGTACCCATCTTCCTGCCAGTTCCCAGGCTGGAGAGCTTAGGAGTCATTTTTTTATCCCTCAGCTAAGTCCTCTTGACTCCAGCTCTGTAGTAGCTCTGGTAGCCACCCCCTCCTTTCCCTCTCCCACCGATCTCATTGACAACTCTTAACATCTTGAACTCTGATAATACCAGCTCACCTCCTGCTGTCTCTCCCTATAACTTCTGCTTACTATTTTGAAATGTTTTTACATCCTACCTTATTCGGCTTCTCTCTGTACAGGACCCTTAAACATCTGTGAAGAAATGACTATCCTGCATGGAGGCTTCTTGCTGGCCGAGCAGCTATTCCACCCAAAAGTGCTGGCAGACTTGACAAAGTCCGACTGGGAACACGTTGGGCAGCCCATTGTGGAGGCATTAAGGGAGATCTCCTCGATCTCAGCACACTCCCAGCCCTTTGCCTGGAAGAAGAAAGCTCTGATCATCATCTGGGCCAAAGTTCTTCAGCCTTATCCAGTTTCACCTTCTGACACCGAAACTTGGTGGCAGGAAGATGTATTCTTCTCAGTAGGCAACATGATCCCCACCATCAATCACACAATCCTTTTTGAGCTGCTCAAGTCCTTGGAAGCTTCTGGACTCTTTATCCAGCTCCTGATGGCTCTACCTACCATCATCTGCCGTGCAGAACTAGAGCGCTTTTTGGAGCACATGACTGTTGACACTTCTTCAAAGGACGTGGCCTTCTTCCTTAATGTCTGGTGGGAAATGATGAAGCACAAGGGCAATCAGCAGGACCCCCTGCTCTCCCAGTTTCGAACAATGGCCCATAGGTATTTGTCCTCTTTAGATGAGTTCTCCCACCCTCCAAAGAGGTTTAAGTCAGACCCAGATGTGTGTCCTACCATGCCTCTGTTGGCCATGCTGCTCAACGGGCTGAAGCAAATCCAAAATAATATCCAGTGCCCTGGAATGAAGTGTTGCGCATTAGCCAACTTGGCTGACATGCTGACGGTATTTGCACTGGTGGAGGACGACCCCCAGGAAGTGTCTGCGACTGTGTATCTAGACAAACTGGCCTCAGTGATCTCTGTATGGAATTCAGACACCCAGAACCCATACCACCAACAGGCGCTGGCAGAGAAGGTAAAGGAAGCAGAGCGAGACGTCAGCTTGACCTCACTGGCCAAGCTCCCAAGTGAGACACTTTTCATTGGCTTTGAGTACATGCACAACCTGCTGCAGGAATGGGGGGATGAGCTGCAGGCTATGCTCAATAGCAGCCAGGGGACAAATTACGATAGCTACCGGCTGTGCGACAGCCTAACTTCCTTCAGCCAGAACTTGAAGCTCTACCTGGACACCATCAACCTACCCAAGGAGGAGAGGCAGGTGGTCTCTGAGATGGCAGAGTGTGTCAAGGACTTCCTAAGGAAAACCAACAGTGTGCTGAAGACCAAGGGCTTTGAGAAGGACATCACCGCTTCGATCGCCATGGCCATTATTGAGCAGAAGATGGACCGTCATATGGAAATGTGCTATATTTTTGCTTCTGAGAAGAAGTGGGCCTTCTCAGATGAGTGGCTAGCCTGTCTGGTTAATAACAGGTCTCTCTTCCAAGAACCAGGATTGGTGCTAAAGCTGCTGGAAACGGTGATGGAGGTCAGTACATCTGACAGAGCCATCCCCGAATCACAGATCAAACAAGTAGTAGGCTTAATCCTGGAATGCTATGGAGACCTCTCACTGCCAGACAAAAATAAAGTTCTCTCAGGTGTCCTGCTTTCCTGGGGGCGAAAGGGCCTCTCTGAGAAGTTGCTGGTTTACTTAGAAGGTTTTCCAGAAGACCTCAATACAACTTTTAACCAGCTCACTCAGAGTGCCTCTGAGCAGGGCTTGGCTAAAGCCGTGGCTTCTGTGGCCCGCCTGGTAATACTGCACCCGGAAATCACAGTTAAGAAAATGTGCAGTATGGCTGTGATCACTCTTGGCACCCACAAGTTCCTGGCTCAGATTCTCACTGCCTTCCCCGCCCTCAGGTTCACAGAAGAGCAGGGTCCGTATCCACCCACCACTTTTGTGGTATCATGCCTCAAAGAAACTGTCTGGGGAAAGTTCTCTACACCCAAGGAAGAAAAGCAGTTTTTGGAGTTCCTGAGCTGTCTGATGAGTCCTGTGAAGCCCCAAGGGATTCCAGTTGCTGCTCTTCTTGAGCCAGAGGAGGTGCTAAAGGAATTTGTCCTGCCTTTCTTGATGCTAGACGTTGACGTGGTAGACCTCAGTTTGAAGATCTTCATCCAAACTCTAGAAGCTAATGCATGCTTGGAGGACTACTGGCTCCAGACCTGTTCCCCATTTCCCCTCATTTTCAGCTTGTGCCAACTCCTGGATAGCTACAGCAAATACTGGCAGCTCCCCAAGGAAAAGCGGTGCCTCTCTCTGGATGGGAAAGATCTAGTGATCCACATTCTAGAGCTGCTCTGTGAGATTGTATTGGCTAATGCTGAGACCTTCCCCCCAGATACCTGGACCAAGTCCCTGTCCTGGCTCCACCGGAAGGTGGAGCAGCTAGACTGGACTGTGGGCCTGAGACTGAAGAATTTCTTTGAGGGCCACTTTAAGTGTGAAGTGCCAGCCACACTTTTTGAGATCTGTAAGCTCTCTGAAGACGAGTGGACCTCCCAGGCCCACCCAGGGTATGGACCAGGCACAGGGCTTCTTGCCTGGATGGAGTGCTGCTGTATCTCCAGCACCATCTGTGAACAGATGCTCTCCCTCTTGGTGGTAGATCTGGGCAATCCTGAAGAGGTTAGATTGTTCAGTAAGGGCTTTCTGGTGGCCCTGGTGCAAGTCATGCCTTGGTGCAGCTCTCAGGAGTGGCAGTACCTTCACCAGTTGACCAGGAGACTGCTGGAGAAACAGCTCCTACATGTTCCTTACAGCCTAGAATACATTCAGTTTGTTCCCCTGCTCAACCTGAAGCCCTTTGCCCAGGAGCTGCAGCTCTCTGTACTCTTCCTGAGAGCCTTCCAGTTCCTCTGCAGCCAGAGCTGTCGTAATTGGCTTCCCTTAGAAGGCTGGGGTCATGTGGTCAAACTTCTGTGTGGCAGTCTGACCAATCTCCTGGACTCACTTAGGTTGATACAGTCCATGGGCCCTTGGGCCCAAGGGCAGGAGCAGGATCTGACCCAGGAAACCCTGTTTGTCTATACCCAGATGTTCTGTCATGTTCTGCACATCATGGCCATGCTCCACCAAGAGGTGTGTGAGCCACTCTATGTTGTAGCCTTGGAGATCCTGACTTGCTATGAAACCCTGAGCAAGACCAATACTTCTGTTAGCTCCTTGCTCCAGAAGGTAAATGAGCAGCGCTTCTTAAAGTCCATTGCAGAGAACATTAGCCCTGAGGAGCGGCGCCAGACCCTGCTTCAGAAGATCAGCAACTTCTGACATTTTGACTATCAGAAAAAAGCTGGGCCTCAATATGGTAAGCCTGAAGGGACCAGAGCTGAGAAGCACAAACCTCACCATTTTGTGAAACTGTACACAAGATATGATTATATGGCAAAAACAGTGTAAAGAAAATAGTTTCTTAGGTATTTGTACTGTACAGATTATAAAATTATCTTCTTTGGAGTCTCGTCTGAGTCTCACTTCATCAGTGATCCAGGTCTTAGATACTCTGAAGCTGGACTCAAATAAAATCTTAAAGGTCAAGTTAGGCTGGGAGAAGCATTTTCATAACTGAACTTTTCTACTCTGAAATTTGGCAAATAAGCCCAATGGTGAGAACACCCAAGTGAGGGGGAAATTATAGGGTATATATGTTCTTTTACGCTGAATCCTCTTTAAGAGTCAGTATTTTGACAAGGTATCTTGGAAAGGACAGCAGCTGCAGAAAAAACTAGCTCAGACTCTGCCACCAGTTGGCTGTGGGATTTGAGTGTCCCAAGAGGCCTGCTCCATTACAGAATGAGAGGTCTGGGCCAAGAAAAATTAAGCATTAAGGGGGTGGATTAGTGATGAGGAAAATGGGTATGTTCTGAGTGGAGGACCTGTGTCATCCAGCCTAACTCCAAAGGCCCAGAAGGAGCATCCTGATAAACAGCTGAGACAGGTTTCCAAGAATGGGTATAATCATCTGCCTCAGATGGGTTGTCATTGTTTTGGAAGAATGAGTGGGAACAGGGCATGGTGTATATAGAAGCATAAAAATAAGAATTAAGAAGTCGAGGTTATGAGAACTGGATGTGACGTTCATTCGAGGAGACTGGAGGCAAAAGGGTATGCCCCCTCATCTCCTTCCTGCCCAGACCCTCATTCAAAACAAGGCATTCTCCTCAGGCTCCCTCCACCACCTAAAGTAGATTGGCCCTGTGGCCAATTACCGGGCTTCCATCTTACTGATGCCTAATTCAGATTCACCAAGAAAGAGAAGGGCCTAAAGTTACGTGTGACTGCAGGGCTTAAACCCTGGAAACTTTTAACATGTTGTTGGAACCCACCATGAGCTGGGAAATGTGTTTTTTTCTGATGGGGAAGTAAGGTGTGAGCTGAGCCCTCTAAGGGCTAGAAGCACTGACCCCAGTCCTCCCCACCCCCACCATTGCACAGCTATAAACACAGCCAAAATTACAGCACACAGCAGCCAACTGTGGCAGGACACAAGAGTGATGTCTTTCACAAATGAGAATAAATCGGGAAATATTAGTGCAGTTTAATCACCGTAGGGGTGATTAACAGATAAACTGATAGTAAACAAAACAATTTAAAAATTGCAACATTTTACATTTTTTTTAAATGGCACAGATTAAAGACTGAAACAGTCAAAATCTGAGACACTGTTACACATCATTTGGTACTTTAAAAGTTCATGGACAACAATGAATTTCAAGAAGTTAAAAAAATCTAGTTTTCATTACCATTTGAAAAAAACTTCACGGTAGCAAGTTTCTAAAACCCATCCTAGTTGATAAGGAATGATTAGTGGTGGCACCGAAGGATCCTATTTGCAAGTGGTAGGTGAAGGGTAGGATGTGACTCCTTAGGGAGGAGTCAGTCCACAGGACACACTTTGGTCAGGCCTGTCTGCATCCTTGCTCTCCAGCCTCCTGTGGTTAAATGACGGCACATTCACAGTGGGCACGTGGACTGCACATTTTGGCTTATCGGGGCTCTGAAAAGTACTCTGCAGTCTTGCGACATCTTACAGTTTGGGGTACAGAAGTCCATTCCCCTTTCATATGAAAGGATGGTGTCAAAAGAGTGGAGCTCCCTTATTTCTAGCTTTTAAAGCCATCATTTCACCTTGACCCTGTAAGTTTTATGGGAGAGTCCTATGCATGTGGGTAGAGGAAAAGCTGGGCAAGAAGACTTGCTAAGAGTAGTATCTATGACTGTTCACAACAAGCTCACAAATTTGACACTGGTTTTCCTGCCATATCAGCCTACAAAGGTAGTGCTGACCACCTGGCCTCTCTAACTACTCAAGTGTTTCAGGAACTCGAACCCATCCCTGCCTCCTAGGCCCCACTCAGTGAGACTTCTGCTGGGAAGCCAGTACACATGAGAATTCACTGTTGGCCCATGGATGAAAGGATGAGTCAAAGAACCAATGGGCGATCACTTTAGTAAACAACAAGCCAGCTACCCACAATGATTTTTCCCAGGCCAACGTCACAAGAAGACATTACTTCAAGAACCAAGTCATCACTTGCTTCCACTGGCCCAGTATGCATGGATACTTGCCCTGAGTGGTTGGTTGTAAAGGTAGATAGCTGCCAAGATGTAGGGCTAGGCTGGTGCCCAGATACCTTATCACCCTGGTTCACCTATCTCCATTCCCCATACCTTTGAGATAAGACCCAGGGAAGGATCTGTGGGCTTGCATTAAAACCACCTTGCTGTCAGTGGAGGTCTGACAGGATCGATTAGTTGTTACTAAAAAACAAAAAGTGCTTTTGCAAAAGGGGCAAGTTAGAAGAGAGGGGTAATATGAATATTCTTTAGAAAAACTCAAACCCATCTGTTTAGCAATATCCAAAAGGCTGAAGCCACTCAGAGCACAATTTGGTCCATGGAATGCTGAGTGGAGGAGGCAGCTAGTGTGAGGAGGCACCCCACTGCTTGACTCCTGGGAATAACTAACCATCCTTTTTGGCTTGGGGAGTGTCAAAGAGCCGGGCTGCTTTCTTGCACAGTAGAGAGAACCAGTAGAGCTGGGGAGCGATGAGGAAGGCATTGGCCACGTTGCAATGGAAAGGAATATTGAATGGCACTTGGAACAGGCTTAGTCCCTGTTGTTGGCCATAGGACCAGTACATGAAAGGGAAAAGAAGGATCCGACAGGAAAAGAAGGTGGTCAGCGTGAGGACTCCGTTCACCTTGTACAGAAGGGTGTGCTGCTGCTTTAGCTGCAAAAGAAGAGGGAAGGAGAATGTAAGGTCACCAAGAGATTGGGGCATTGGGAAATGACTAGCTGCTCCTTGTTCTGTCAAGTCCCACAACAGTAAAGCCAGTCAGGTACATGCATGAATCAAGATCTAGTCAAATCCTTGACCAGTTCTCTGTGGCCAGGGGAAAAAATACAGTGAAGGTCTCAAACATGGATCAAAATTACAATTTCATCCCCACTGGCTTAGGATGGACATCTGGCCTTTAAGTCTGTTGAAGGGTCTCCTATTCCATTATCCTTAGCACTTAGGAAATTTCTCCAAACCCACAATCTGCAAAGGAAAAGCAGAGTCAGTTCCCTCCCACACTATGTCTGTCATTTCACTCATACATGCCTGAATCAGAATTCTGCCCAGTGACACAAAAGGAGTACTCAGTTCTGCCGTGAAGATGCAGCCAACAAAGAAGTCCCCAAGGTCTCCCCTAAACCTCTGCAGATGAAGAGAAGAAAAATGGAAATAAAAAATGGAGGTTAAGAATCCTCTTAAAGACAAAATTGTAACTAAGATTATTGAAAAGGGCACCTATGAGAGACCATGAAGGGAAAGGGAAAAGCTAAATGGGCAAGTATAGACCTAGTTAATATTTTGCTGCTTCCACAGCAATAGCAATTTGATGGGTGAATCTTTAGGATCCAGGGGCAAATACAGATAGGCTGATGGCATCATACACCAAGCTTCCTCTGAAGTTGAAGGAGAGGCAGAAGAAACTCTGTAGCTGACTTGCGCATCTAACTTTGCTATGCCATGGCCATGTGACCAGTTCAATTTGACAAAATGTGTGCCAGGCTCCTGTGCTAAAGGTTAGGATCCCAAAGCAATTGAGGGACATGAAAAATTTAATGCACTCTACCTCTCCCTTTTCCTTTTCAAGAAGGCAGTACAGTACAGCAACCTTGAATCCCAGGTCTATCACTTAGTACTTTTATTGCAGATAAGTAAACTCATAGAGCCTAAGTTTTTCATCTGTGGTCCAGGGCTAATAATTTCTAATATTTTGAAAACTATGAGCTTTTTGATCAATTTCTTATCACACGGTAGGCACACAGGACTTATTAGTTTCCTTTCTGCATTCCCATTTCCGTTCCTTGTTCGTTAGGGTTTCATGAGAAAATGGATCTGGGGAGAAATTATGAAGCTGTTTATTTTGAGGGTCTATTTTTTGTGACATCAAAATAATGCTATACTCTCTGGCACTGTTAGATCAAATAACCAGCTGACCAGATGAATGTCTTTTTAAAACAATTTTTACAATGTTTTGCATAGTATTATATATATATTTTTATATCATATGAACTAAAAACAGAACCTTTGACAAAGGCTAAGGAGCCACAGAGGACTGTGGGATACTGCAAAGAATAACATTGGTAAGGAAGACGATGATTTTTCTACACTATTTGCATGGGGAACTGAATTGCCGAGGTAGCTGGCACAGACAGTGGGCACAGAAAGAAAGGAAAGGGGGAAATCCTGACTTTTAAGGAACAGTCATGTTCAGTGACACCCCATGCAACAGGAGGAAACGAGTGGACAGTTCTGCGAGTCTGCTGTTCTAGAAGCCATACCTGTGCGACAGGCACAAGGACAAACAGAATGAACGCATGGTGCGTGATCATGAGGCGGTTTTGACGTAGAAAGTTTTGAAAAATAGTTAGAGTGTGTCTGCGGCCCTCGTCTTTGGTTCGGTACCATTCACAGAGGTACATGGCACAGGAGTCATAGATCATGTATGGAACTACAAGCCAGACGTATTCTCGGGAAAGCCAGTGCCTGAAAGAAAGCAGATGAATGGTTCATGAAAGGATTATGGATCAATTATGAAGGCTCAAAGCTGACCTCGTCTCAAACACTCCCTCTTCAGTTTTGTACTTAATTAGCAGCTCTTATTCTAACAGTAAAGATATGCTGAAACTGATAAACAAGGAGAGTTATCAACTTTCTCAAATTACAGGGCAAATTCATATGTGCACCAAAGACAGAAACCACGGATCCACTCAACACCAGGTGTTTAGGTGACTTATTGTCACTATTTCATTTTCAACCTCATTTAGCCACACAACAGTAATGATTCTGTGATAGAAGCTACCTTGATGTAGATACATGTACAGTGATTCACAGGCCTGCCAAGAAACTGGTTTGGAAGCTGCTCCAAATGCAAAATCTAATATTTCCAGTTTAACTCCACTCATTGCTCAACAGTTGAGAGCCTCCTAACTAAAAACTCTGACACTGTGTTTCCTCTTGCACATGCTTGCAACCCCACACTAGGGAGTTTCTGGCAAGCAACCCTGGCTAATTGCAACTCTTACTCATTAAGAAAAATATGTCCGGAAGTGAGCCTGGAGCTTAAGGACTATATGACAGGAGTTAGATACGAGGAGAGAAGCTGGGACAAAAGACAATGCTTCCCAATTTACTTGTCACAGTAGTTTTCCCAAATACAAACAAAAACATTCTGTATCAACCCAAGGGGTTGAATCAATATTTTTTTTAATTGCAATTATAGCTTGGTACTGTCCTAGAGCAGATTAGAAGGAAAGTCTCTACAATTAATACAATTTTGTTTCCAATTGATTATCAAGCATTCTATGGAAAGCATATGCGAAAAAATATCTAAATTGAAATTATGTACTATGCTGGGGAGGATTAGATTTACTTAGTTGGTAAATTTTTATTGAACATCCATGTGTTGGGTAGAAGAGACAGTTTAGTTTTATGGTTCCCAAACTACCTGAACATCAGAATCATCTGCAGGGCTTATCATCACTTCCCAGAGATTCTAAATTTGTATTACCTAGGGCTCCAAATCTGTATTTTTAACTGTGTCTCAGGTGATTTTCCATGGAGCCAGTCTACTAAACTGAAACACTGGGAATATACTCCATAGATGGTGGCATTTGAGTTTCTGTTCCTGAATGACTTTATACATGCCACAGCATAATTGAATCATGGATAAACAATTAAATAAAGGCAAACAAGTAAATAATTGCATAGATAATGTTCTCATAGGTGAATTAATTAGCCAGGTTCCACTTTGCTAGATAAAGTAGGCAAAAAGATACACTTCTTGTTCTATCACAAATCTATATTAGTTGCTTTCTTGAAGCAATTCCAAGTAAGATAACTAGGAAATGCTACTAAAAGCTTGGCTGAAATATAACTGGCTTCCCTTTGAGTTGAGCTCTAGGAGTTTAATATTTTGCACATAGCATCAGTTCAATAAGGTCTGAACTTGTGGCTCTTGGTAGAATTATCTGAAGGTCTCAGCCAACACGACAAGCAAACTCACTGGCCTCCCCCCCTCTACGTGGGACATGACTCCCAAGGGTGTAAACCTTCCTGGCAACATGGGACAGAAATCCTAGAATAAGCTGGGACTCAGCATCAAGGGATTGAGAAAACCTTCTAAACCAAAAGAGGGAAGAGAGAATTGAGACAAAATAAAGTGTCAATGGCTGAGAGATTCCAAATAGAGTCAAGGTTATCCTGGAGGTTATTCTTATGCATTAAATAGATAGCACCTTGTTAGTCAAGATGTAATGGAGAGGCTGGAGGGAACTGCCTGAAAATGTAGAGCTGTGTTCCAGTAGCCATGTTTCTTGACGATGATTGTATAATGATACAGCTTTCGCAATGTGTGTGATTGTGAAAACCTTGTTTCTGATGCTCCTTTTATCTACCTTATCAACAGATGAGTAAAACATATGGAATAAAAATAAATAATAGGGGGAACAAATGTTAAAATAAATTTAAATTGAAATGTTAGTGATCAATGAAAGGTAGGAGTATGTATGAATTTTTTTCTGTTGTCTTTTTATTTCTTTTTCTGAATTGATACAAATGTTCTAAGAAGTGATGAATATGCAAAAAAAAAAAAAAAATCATACGGAAGGGCAAGAGGCCCCAAATAGTCAAAACCATCTCGAAAAAGAACAAAGTTGGAGGACTTACACTTTCTAGTTTTAAAACTTAGTACAAAACTACAGTAATTTAAAAAGCATGGTACAGGCATCATGATAGAGAGACCACTAGAGTCACAATGAGAGTGCAGAAATTAACCCCGACATCTGTGGTCAGTTGATTGTTGGCAAGGCCTCAGCTCCAGTCAATGGGGAAAGAATAGTCTCTTCAGCAAATGTTGCTGAATGAAATAAAGGTGGATCCCTACATTACACCATCCATAAAAATAAACTCAAAATGGAAACTCTGAAAAAAAACAAAGTGTCAATGGCTGAGAGATTCCACATAGAATGGAGAGGTTATCCTGGAGGTTATTTTCAGGCATTATATAGATATCACCTTTTTAGTTAAGGTATATTGGAGAGGCTGGAGGGAAGTGCCTGAAAATGTAGAGCTGTGTTCCAGTAGCCATGTTTCTTGATGATGATTGTATAATGATACAGCTTTTGCAATGTGAATGTGTGATTGTGAAAACCTTGTGTCTGATGCTCCTTTTATCTACAGTATGGACAGATGAATAAAACATAGGGATTAGAAATAAATAAATAATAGGGGAACAAACGTTAAAATAAATTTAGTAGATTGAAATGCTAGTGATCAATGAAAGGCAGTGATAATGGGTATAAAAGAAAATAGGGGAAACAGCCTAAAATATATTGGGTAGATGGAAATACTAGTAATCAATGAGAGGGAGGAGTAAGGAGTATGGTAGGTATGAGTTTTTTTTCTTTTCTTTTTATTTCTTTTTCTGAATTGACACAAATGTTCTAAGAAACGATCATGGTGATGAATATACAACTATGTGATGATATTGTGAGTTATTGATTATATACCGAGGATGGAATGGTCATATGATAAGAATGTTCGTGTTTGTAGGTTATGTTTAAAAAAAATTTAAAAATATTTTAAAAAAAAAAAAGAAGAATTATCTGAAGGCTTATTAGCTCCAGATTATGGTATTAACTAGCACTAGCCTGGGACAGATTTTTTGGAAACTAAGGACAATGATCCTTATTTTACTTCTCTGGCAAAGTTGTAAGGATTAAAAAGCTAAAAATGTGAAAGTACTTTTAAAGGTAAAAAAATACCCAAATATAGGTACTTAAATTGAAAAAATGATCTAGAGCTGTGACTCTCAGCCTTTTTTAGGGGTTGAGACCCCGTTAGGAATCTGATGACTCCTTGGCACAACATCAAATTCTGCATATAATTTTGGGGAATTTATAGGTACCCACACCCATCTATGAGCACTCCATATAAAGGCATAAAATGGGAAGGTATATCATGGAGAAATATTTGGATGCACAGTATATGATCCCATAAAGGCCTTCCTTTTTCAGATGATCCAGATGCCTTTAGAGCTTCCTTGTGTATCAGTGCAAAAGTGGAGGGCGCAGAAATATGGTCTCTCTCTCCTTTTTGCAAACTGAGAATCTAAAGCATAAAGACACATAAAAGGAGGAAACTGAAAACCAAACTCAGGTTTGTAAGTGTGCCCTAGCTACTAAAACACATGGGTTCTGGAGAAGTAACGCTAAAATGATGCTATGGGACGATCAATCATGTACAACTATCCTTTTCTGGAATGTACACTGGTTACCTGCTGCTTCCCCTCAAATTAGCTCAAGCTCATGCTGTGGGTCCTCACTTGTTTTGGTGCATCCTTGCAAACGAGGCTGCTTCAAGTCTGATCTGATAAACTGGGAGCAGGGAGGGAGTGTGCTGCATGATTTGAAAATGCTCAATTAAAATTAAAAATCGAACTAACTTGCCAAGTTAGTCTTTAGTGTGTGCACACACGGTGGCTTGACCTATGTTCTCCTCTCAGTATCTACAATTCCTTGCCAATAATTGGTTTTGTCTGAAAAAAGTCATTGGAAGAAAAACACAAAAATCATGATAGCTGGATTAATCCTAACCGATATCCAGGCACCAAATTTGCAGGCTACAGTGAGACAGATATCCTCTTCAGGCTTCCCTGGTATTCCTGGCTCAATTGGTGAAAAGCAGGACACTAAGCACAGTCAACATGAGAAAAGCATCAAAGGGAGGCTTTTAAACTTTCCCTGAACATACTAATGTGGGAGAAAGTGAGAATGGTTCTAGGAAGAAAGGTGAAAAAAAAAGGGGGGGAGGGCTTAAAAACCCACCATTGCCCAGATCTAAATACTAAACTGGACCATTCTGACCTTATGATTTTTTTCACTGAAACTACAGATAAATGCATGTTTCCTGACCTGCTTCTGGACTGAGCTCTAATACACATACAAGTCAGTTTTTTTTCTGAAAGCACCAGTAACATCTTCATCACTTTTACTAAATCCAAAGGAAAGATGGGAGTGGGGGGGGTGGGTTTGTTCCTTTAAGGCACTACTACTTACACTGGACAAAGCTCCACCAATGAATGCTTCAGAGGAGAAGCCACCTGAGAGCATTTCAAGGAACCAAAAGTCATATTCTGCCTTGTGAACATTTTCCACTTATCTATGCCATAAAGAACTTGGATAGATGGACCACAGTGTCCTCTAACACATCACCTTAGGTTAGACTCAGTTTACTTTCCCTTAAGCTGGGGATGCTGACAAAGTTAAGGAGAGAAGGAAGAAAGTAATTATGGTTTCCTATTTTTTTCCCGAGATTTCCCATTAATCAGCTATCTAACAGCATAAAGAACTAGCACTGCCCATGAGCCCCTAAAATGTAGGCGCTTCAAAAAAAAAGTGTCTCCTCCCTGTTATTTGTGCTTCTTTCACCTGGTATTGGATGTTACCTGTCAGTAATCACGTTGCGGCAGGAGCGAATGATGACTATCCCCGACCCGGTGGCGAGCACAGCCTGCACAGAGGAAACCACCCTACAGTGGGACACAACAGAAAAAAGAAAAGAAAAAAAAAAAAAAAGCGCGCTCAATCCAGTCCTGTGGACAGCATAAAGCCGAAAAACTTCAACCTGACTTTTCCCCATGCTGCCAGCGCGCTAAGGAAAACCTTAGAGGCGCGCGCGGCCTCCGGACCCCCGAGGCAGCTGGCAGATGTTGGGAGTAGGCTTCAAGAGATGTGCAAACATCCTGACCCGCGTGGGCAGCTGCCTCCCTCCTCCCTTCTCCCTCCCGAGGAGCACACGAAGGGTGTTCGGAAAGCTCTGGCAAGCGCGACAGACAGGGGGCAAGGGAGCCAAGGGGCAGCCCCCTCGCTTCCTGTCGCCCCCCTTTCCGCCCTCAGCCTGGCGCAGGGGGCGGGCGCCGCGCGGCTCGGGTCCTCGTTCAGCCCGCGCGCGGCGGGGAGGGGAGGGCGGCGCCCCGGCCCTCGGCCGGCAGCCCGGGACTCGCCCCGGTACCTGGTGCTGATCATCAAGCAGTCGAAGTTTGTCCATTCGGGCCGTGCGCGGCGCAGCCCCCAGGTGCAGAGCGCTAAGAGCCCGGGGAAGAACAGTGCGCCCCAGGCCAGCGTCAGCAGCATGGGTGCGCAGGGATCGGCCGCCTCGCTCGGCGCCGCGCGGCGTGGCTCAGATCGGCTGCGCTGGGCTCCGGCACTGGCGCCGCCCGCCCGTCCCTATTTCTACCCTCCACTCCCCACCCTCCACCCCCGCCCGGGCCCGCCGCGACTCCGGCAGCCGCCGGGCGCTGGCCTGGAGCCCGCAGCGCGGCTCTCCGCGTGACCAGGCCCGGCGGCCGCGATAGGCGCGGGCCGGCCGCCTGGGCGGGGTCTCGCCGCCGCCACCGCCCGGGACCCCGAGGGTTCTCCGGGCTCCCCCGGCCCACCGGCCGTGAGCGGCGGCGTCGGGCGAGCAGCTGTCGGGCCGAGGGGGCCGGAACCCGCGGGCGCCGCGCCCGGGAAAAGTGGCCGCGCGAGTGGCCGCCGCCTCCGGAGCGGCCGCGGGGCTGAGGCAGTAGCGGGAAGGGCGGGAGCTCTGGAGGCATCCTGGCCTGGGGGCGGCCGGCGCCCGGGCTTCTGTTCCGTCACCGCGGACGTCTCCCGCTCTCCCGCGGACGGGTCTGGCAGATGAAAGGTCTCGGCCTCAGCCTTCCTTTCCTTCCAGCCCGGTGCGAAGGCGGTGGTTGGCGGGTGGGGGGAGAAAGACAGGTAGGAAAATGCTGTCCGTCGGGAGCCCTCCACGCAGTGGGGCGAGGGTGCCGGATGCAAACCGTGCCGTGGACATTTCTCTTTGGGGAATAAAGGAGTTCTACCGCCTCCTTCTACCAAGCACTCTTGCTTCCAACTGGGAGTCGTAAGGAAATGGTCTTCTGCGGAACAAAGATGTCTTTTCTATGCTCTGCCAAACTGCTGCAATTTCTCCAGAGGAAGGCCTCTCTCAAAAAAGACATTACATCCTACCACAGAATCCAGCAACACCTTTCTCCATCCCTCCAGAATGAGGTGGAATATCAAATATGCAGACTTTCTGTGCATAAGGCTACTGCATCTTGGCTTTGGGTGAAGATGCCATCCAGAGTTTCGGTGACTATTTTGTTGTTGCTGTTGACAACATCTCTTTATTTAAATGTTGTTGAACCAGGTGTCCTAAATCTGAATGGACTGGAATTTTCACCGGGCACTACTCATATTGGCCAATACAACAGTTTCGATAGACTAGCTTCTCTGCCTCTTGGGACTTGGAAGGTTTACTTTGCGTTGGTCTGTACCTTCCTTGGTTAACAGAGATGGAAAATATATATAATTCATTTATCTCTACTGCAATTGGAACTACAATGGGTCTGTTCAAATCACCATCATGCCACATGCGAGGAAAGTCCCTAGAGAGGACTCTAAGCAGCTTAGCTCTGGGTGGGCTCCTTCTCTTTGAGCCATTGTTTCCTCATTAGTAAAATGAGGAGGAGGCTGGATGACAGGCTCCCTAAAGTGCTTCCAGCTCTAAATCCTTATGATTCTGTGACTTTTACAAGATAACAGATGATTCCTGTTAGCTGCCGATATAAATTACTTTTATGTGGCAGTAGAAATATGTGGAACGAACCCAGCTTCTTACGTCTTCCTGTCTGTTGTTAAGCTTTCTAGTGAGATGGATTCAGTCCACATTAAGGTAGTAAAAACAAACAAAAAAAGTCTTCAATTTCATCCACTTGGGACAAAGTCTCTAACTCCAAAATTCACTGCTAATATACTTGGTGAAATGATAAAGACGCTTCAGTTGGGTACCAAGGTTTCTGGCAAATAAAAGCTTTCTGTGGCAACAACAACAACAAAATCCTTATTTTTGCATTTGCATGTGGGTCAAGGACAGCTCTCTGTTAACTTTCCATTTTTTCCAGAAGACCAAATCCTTGTGCTATTTCCTACCCATGTGTCCCAGTCACCTCCAGTCCAGCTTTCCCACAGAGAAGTGTTTACTACAAATCCTCCCTGCCTTCTTAAAGGGGTCAGCAATCTACATCTAGGATGCTTACACTTTTAAGTGGTGGAAACCAGCCTATCCCCTACGTAAGAAGTTGTTTGTACAGCTCATAAGGAGTATTAAGTTATTCATGTATAGAAAATAGTGAGCAAAATCAGTTTCCAACACCATGCTCAGTGAAGTCACCGGAATATTTAAATTGAACCACGATAAAGCCAACAAGCAGAAACATGAGCCTTGGCTCCCTGTGGGCAAAAGATAAGACCAAGTAAAATTAACACAAAGCCTTTCTCTACACCAACTGGTACTCACCCTTCAAGTTTTGAATCAGATGTTTCCTCCTCTAAGAGCTGAATCAAATATTTCTGCCTCTAAGGTTTCTACGAGGCAGATTTACAAGTTCATTTTCTAAACTTTTTTTTTTCCCATTGGAATAGTGAGCATGTACCTTTTTATTGGTATGTGTTTATCCACTGGACTGTTAGCTCTTTGATAGCTCTTTGTTAGGTTCTTTGATAACAAGAACCATGTCTTTTAATTTTGTATCCCAGGTTATGCCTGGCATATTGCAAGGACTCAGTTATTATTGGATACTTTTTTCTTCTTCTTCTTTTTTTTTTTCTTTTCAATCATGCTTTGATGTTTATTTTTTTTGTCATTTCATATGTATTTTAATAAACTAATAAGAAAAAATCAAAGAAAAATAAAAATCATTTTGTATTAAATACAAATGTGGGGATGAAAGTCCATAGAATGAGGCTTTTATACACATTCTTTGAAAACACAGAAAGATGAGAAAAGATACTAAAGTACAGGCAGAACTGAGACTAGAATCCCTTCATCTATATAAAATAATTCTCCAAAGGGTAAAATAACTTATTGGATACTTTTTAACGTTAATATTTATTGAGCACTTACTATGTGCCAGCCACTACAGCAAATATTTTGCTTGCATTATCTCATTGAAGCCTCACCACAAATATCTTCACTGTATATGAGCAAAATAAGGCCTGAAGATTTAAAAATTGCCCAAAGTCACATTGCTGGTAGCAGAATTAGGATGTGAACTCAGTTCTTTCTGCCTTCAAGGTCAGTGTGCTTAATGACTAAACTTTTACTGCCTTCCAACTTGATAATCAAGGAGAGTAATAATTATTTACATTTTAGTGTCTGATTAATAATAACCACCGCTCCTAATTATTTACTCACAAATATAAATATATGGGGTGGAGTTTATGGGCTCTGATGCTGCTCTAATTATTAACACCATTTTATCTTTATATGTAATTTTATTATTTTTTCAAATCACTTTCACATATATTACCTTGAGTCTTAAAATAACCCAGTGAGGTAGAATGAACATATTATTTTCATTTTATGGATGAAGAAACTTAGGCACAGAGTAGCAAACTTACTTGCTCAAAGTCACCCTATGACGGGGCAAGGCTCCACTGGAACCTGTTGCAACCCGGGACTCCTGACTCGTATTTCAGGACAATTTCAACTACTTCATGCTGTAAAGTTGGGATTTAGGAGTTTTTATTTATGCTTCTTATGTGGACTTCAGGAGTGAAGTTAAGGTTACTCAAGTTACTCAGGACGCATTTACTAATCAGAGTCTTACCCCTTGAACTGGGAATTTATAAAGTTCCCAGGTTTGGAGAGCCTGTTTTTGAATCCCCTTTCTTTCATTACTCTAGCCTTCCTATGGATGCCATCAGGAAAAACAGACACGGACTATTCCCATGTCTGCTTCCTGGTTTCTCCAGCCTTAAATGGAAAATACCACATTTACTTCTCAAATACTTTCAGATTTCTCAAGTAAATGCCATTAAAATATATGATCAAATACCTTTGATCAAGGATAATTGTCTTCTTATACAGAAAAATGAATCTACAGAATAAACAAATTGAAATTCATGCACAAAACATTTCTATTGAGCCCCAAGAATTGAAAGGCAGAACTTGGAGGCCTCCACCCACACATTTATTTTTTAAATTATAACAGAAAATTAAACTCTATTCTGGCCTTATGCCTGGTCTTCCCCAGCCTCCAGACTGCAGGGTTTTTTTTTTTTTTTCAGTTTTACCTTAGATTATTCGCAAAAGCAAATTTTAAGTCTAAGAGGCACAGTCACACCCCAAGCACCTGGTTTCTACAAACAGTGACCACAGCTGCACACCACAGTCAAATTTTTGCTTTTGTACACAATGATAATGATCCCTGTCAATAAAAATTTACACAAAGAACTGATTATATAGTATTTGCCTTTGTGACTTGCTTTATATTTTTCAAAGCACTTTCATGTACGTATTTCTCTTACTATAAATGTAAAAATTGGCCTGTCTGCAGATAGTCACATTTACCTAAAAGTAAGCAGTTCTACACTCAAATTTAAAAAAATATTCAGGAACATTCAAAACCATTAAGGAAATTACTTTTGAAGTGAGTTAGGTAGAATCAGCAAATCCCTGTGAATAATTTCACCTGCCTTCTTAAATTATCAAATCAATAATTTTCAGTGTCTTCATGTCTCATAAGCAATTCCATAAAAGGTTTATTTTGTTTACTTTAACTAAAGCCTGAATATTTTTAAAAGTTTTTAGTTTTCTGATCATAAAAATAATATATTAAATAGTAAAACATGCCCACTGTGGAAAATAATAATCACAAATAATACCATCATTGAGAAATCATTCTTCCCAGTCCACTTTGTATACATTAATGAAATATCTGATTGAGATCATGCTTTGAATTAATTTCAAATACTAATATTTCACATATATTTCAAGCATTTTCAATGTTAATAAAAACTTCACAAATGTCATTTTAATAAAACTAATTTGATATCTTCATTTCTATAGATTATTTTTCAAAGTGGGTTATCAATGGTCCTGAAAGAAATTCTTAATCAGGGGAAGAGTAAGTTTCCACATTTGCTGCAGGCACACCTTGGTACACATATATAGACAAGGCCTTCATCTAACCTTAAAGATACTGAGTTCCACCCTTATTAGCACACTGTTTCTCTGTCTAAGTAGACATCATAATATCTGTAGAAACCCCAGTTCCTACTTAAGTGTCTAGCTTTTTCTTTAAATAGGCTGAGCTCTATCAACCTCTTTAGTAAATAGTACATTTATATAAGTGCTTGATATTTGTTGAAGAAATTAATGACGGAGAAGCAGTTCTTGGTAAAGCCAAATCTTAACAAACCATGGTAATGGCTTTTACCATGTGTTTTTGTTTGTTAAACTGCTGGAATGTAATATACCAGAAATGGAACAGCTTTTAAAAAGGGAATTTATTAAGTTGCAAGTTTACGGTTCTAAGGCTATAGAGATGTCCAAACTAAGGCATTCAGAGAAAGATACTTTAATGCCAAAGAAAGAGCTAATGAAGTTTGGGGTTTCTCTCTTAGCTGGGAAGGCACAAGGGGATATCTGCTAGCTTTCTCTCTTCATTTCATAAGGCTTCCCTGGGGGCTTTTTCCTTCTGCGTCTCCAAAGGTCTCTGGTTGCATGGGCTCTCCTAGATGTTTCCAAAATGGTTCCTTCTTAAAGGGCTCCAGTAAGCAACACTACCTTCAATGGGTAAAGATGCATCTCCATGGAAACCATCTAATCAAAAGCTACCACCCATAATTGGGTAAGTCATATCTCCATGGAAACAACAAAAAAGATCCTAACCAGCAATAATTTTCATTCATGAGGATTAAAGAGCATGGCTTTTCTGGGGTACATGACAGTTTCAAAACGGCATACCATGCAAAGCCAATTTTAACTCCAAAGGTTAAGTAACTTTGCAACAAGATTATAGGTGGAAACTCCAAAAGTCCAGAACTAAAAACAACTCAGAGAATGGGTCCCTGGACCAGATAAGTCCTGAAACCTAGAGGGCCCAGTCTCTCCAGAGCATCAAGCAGTTCAATCTTCCTACCCGATATTAGTGACAGTCCCTTCCAACATGAAAAAGTTAGACTGGGCATAGCCCAAATACCCCTAAAGAGTGGGTTAGAAAGACCAAAGGTCATGGTGAAGTTATACAGAGAAGGTAGGGTTTAGCAAATGAATATGATTGCTGAATCATTAAATTGTTATTTCTTTTAGCCTCCAATATCTTAGAGCAGCTAGAAGTAAAAATTTTAAATTGTAGAATTGTAACCCATATCAAACTCTGAAACCTGTTCTACAACAAATTGTTGTGCTGTGCTTTGAAATTTATTGCTTTTTTGTATATATGTTATTTTTCACAAAAAGTCGATTATGATGATAAAAAGTATTTATTCCTTCTAGCCTCCTATGTTCTGGAGCAACTAGAAGGAAAAATCTGAGATGATGTTATGGTAGCCCATGACAAACTCTGGGATCTGTCTTGTAACTACTTGTTGAAGAGTGCTTTGAAAACTAGCTTTTTTTCTTTCTTGGCTTTGTATATGTGTTATATTATACAATAAAAAAAGTTAAAAAAAAAACAGAGAAAGCTCATCAGTTATAAGGACTTAAAAGTCTTATTCTGATGCCTTGGTCAGCTGCTTCATTAGGTGGGAATCTTCATATATAGCAACAAAAACCTTAGCCCCAAGATTATGCTTATGTGGCATCTGTCAATGTTTGTCTGTGATAGACCTCAGGGACTATTAATGGTCAGTCTAAAGATGGAATATATTGTTGAGCTATGATCTAGGTGAAACCCTTTTGCCTTGCAGGCAGAGAAAATTCCCATGTTGCCAGGTAACATGATGGAGCTGCCTGGCATAGATTTTATGAAGATTTGGAAGATTTTAAGTGATATTTGTGCAAGCTAGTCAAGATGCTGCCACCTTTCTTCTTTTATGTGTTATAAGTCCATTGTGTCATTAAGACCACAGATGTCCAAGTGTTGTCTGTGGCTTAATTGGTTTGGGTTTTATATGTTTTCTTCTATTTAGATTCTAAGTACCATGTTCACTCTGTCTGCTGCTTTTGGGACCCTGGCCACTATTAATAAACACACATAAACTCCCAAGAGAGCTATCAACACTGGAAAGGAAAAGAAAGAACTATCATTATTTTCATACAATAAGTTACCAAGAAAAACTAAGAAAATCAACTGAAACAGTACGATAAAATAATTTAGGTAAGGTGGCTGGATAGAAGATCAACATACAAAAATAAATGGCTTTCTGCAGGGATATAAACAGACATTTGTAACAGCACATTCCACTGATGTTCATAGCAGCATTTATTCACAATTGCCCAAAGATGGAAACAATCCAAGTGCCCACCAACAGAAGAATGGATAAACAAAATTTGGGATATACATATGATGAAATATTATTCATCAGTAAGAAGGAATGAAATCCTGAAGCATGTGACAATATGGGTAAACTTAAGGACATTATGTTAAGTGAAATAAGTCAGACACAAAAAAAGACAAATATTGTATAAAATCACTGATACAAACAAATTATAATATGTAAACTCATAGACATAAAATATAGAATATAGGTTACCAGGATATAGAATAAAGCTAAAGAATGGGGAGCAGTTGCTTAATATGTGCAGAATGTTTAACAAGGTTGAACTTAAACATTTGGACATGGATAGAGGTGATGGTGGCATGTTATTGTGAGAACAATTAATAGTACTGAGTGGTGTATACATGTGGTGGAAAGGGGAAGTTTAAGGTCATATATGTCATCAGAAGGAAAGCTGGAAGTTAAAACATGGGAATGTATAACAGTTAATCTTGTGGTGGACAATGACTATGATTAACTGTACAAATATTAGAAAGTTCTTTCATGAACTAGAAAAAATGCACGAAACTATTACAAGAGTTACTAATGGAAGGATATTTGGGATAGCATATCTATCGCAAACTATGAACTACAGTTAACATTAATATTTTAGTATTCTTTCATCAGCAGTAATAAATGTACCACACCAATACTATGGACCAATAATAGGTGGAGGATAAGGAGTATGGGAGGATTTGGGTTTTCTTTTTTATTTTTATTTATTTTCTGGAGTAATGAAAATGTTCTAAAATTGATCATGGGGATGTATGTACAACTATGTGATGGTACTGTGAGCCATTGATTATATACTTTGGATGGTTTGTATGTTACCGGAATATATCTCAATAAAATTGCATTAAAAAAAATGGCTTTCCTATAAGCCAACAAATATCAAGTATAAAATGTAAAAGGAAAAAAGGCCATTAGAATACTAAAAACATGATAAAATGTCTAGGTTTAAGCTTAACAAAAAACATGCAAGACCCATATGAAAAAAAAATTTTCCTGAAAGACATAAAAATCTATATTAATGGAGAACATGGCCCTAGAAGGGAAAATTCAATATTGTAAACATCAATTATCCTCCAACTGATCTATGAATTCAATGCCACTCCAATAAAATGTGTTTTTAATGCAATCAATCAGCTCTTTCTAAAGCTACTGTGAATTAGAGGAAATGTGCAAGAATGGCCAAGAAATTTTTTTAAAAAGGAGAACACTGGGGGGTGGGGCTTATCTACAATATTCAGAAATATTCTATAAACTATTGCAATTAAAACAGGGTTGACAGGCCACGGTGGCTCTGCAGGCAGAGTTCTTACCTGCCATGCCAGAGACCCGGGTTCAATTCCTGGTGTCTGCCCGTGCGAAAAAAAAAAAAAAATACAGTGTTGAAAAAAGAAATAGATCAATTGAATAAAACATAGGGTCCAGAACTATACCCACTAAATTTAGTCTATGGCAAATATGTCATATTTGTGAGGAAAGGAAGAACTATCTCAGAAAACCACAAAAACCATTAGCTCTTCATTTGAAAAAAATAAAGCTAGATCCCTACCACACACCAAGCTCAAAAGTAAATTCCAGATATATCAAAGTCTAACATAAAAAAGCAACATTATAAATGTATTAGAAGAAAAAAATTTTTAGTATTTTTATAATTCATAGAATGGGGAGAGCCTTCTTAAATAAGGCATGAAATCCAGATGTCACTTAGAAAAGGACTGATGGATTTGTATACATTAAAACGAAACAAAATCATATATCAAAAGGCATGATTAAGTTAAAAGACAAAGAGCGGATTAGAAGAAAATATTTTTTTTCATGTCACTAAATATTATCTTTTTTTAAATTAATTAACGGAAAAAAAAGAAATTAACCCAACATTTAGAAATCATACCATTCTACATATGCAATCAGTAATTCTTAACATCATCACATAGATGCATGATCATCGTTTCTTAGTATGTTTGCATCGGTTTAGAAGAACTAGCAACACAACAGAAAAAGATATAGAATGTTAATATAGAGAAAAGAAAAAGTAGTAATAATAGTAAAAAACAAACAAACAAAACAAAACAAAACAAAAACCTATAGCTCAGATGCAGCTTCATTCAGTGTTTTAACATGATTACTATACACTTAGGTATTATTGTGCTGTCCATTTTTGAGTTTTTGTATCTAGTCCTGTTGCACAGTCTGTATCCCTTCAGCTCCAATTACCCATTATCTTACCCTGTTTCTAACTCCTGCTGGACTCTGTTACCAATGACATATTCCAAGTTTATTCTCGAATGTCCGTTCACATCAGTGGGACCATACAGTATTTGTCCTTTAGTTTTTGGCTCGACTCACTCAGCATAATGTTCTCTAGATCCATCCATGTTATTACATGCTTCATAAGTTTATCCTGTCTTAAAGCTGCATAATATTCCATCGTATGTATATACCACAGTTTGTTTAGCCATTCTTCTGTTGATGGACATTTTGGCTGTTTCCATCTCTTTGCAATTGTAAATAACGCTGCTATAAACATTGGTGTGCAAATGTCCGTCTGTGTCTTTGCCCTTAAGTCCTTTGAGTAGATACCTAGCAATGGTATTGCTGGGTCGTATGGCAATTCTATATTCAGCTTTTTGAGGAACCGCCAAACTGCCTTCCACAGTGGTTGCACCATTTGACATTCCCACCAACAGTGGATAAGTGTGCCTCTTTCTCCGCATTCTCTCCAGCACTTGTCATTTTCTGTTTTGTTGATAAAGGCCATTCTGGTGGGTGTGAGATGATATCTCATTGTGGTTTTGATTTGCATTTCTCTAATGGCCAGGGACATTGAGCATCTCTTCATGTATCTTTTGCCCATTTGTATTTCCTCTTCTGGTAGGTGTCTGCTCAAGTCTTTTTCCCATTTTGTAATTGGGTTGGCTGTCTTTTTGTTGTTGAGTTGAACAATCTCTTTATAAATTCTGGATACTAGACCTTTATCTGATATGTCATTTCCAAATATTATCTCCCATTGTGTAGGCTGTCTTTCTACTTTCTTTATGAAGTTCTTTGATGCACAAAAGTGTTTGATTTTGAGGAGCTCCCATTTATTTATTTCCTTCTTCAGTGCTCTTGCTTTAGGTTTAAGGTCCATAAAACCACCTCCAATTGTAAGTTTCATAAGATATCTCCCTACATTTTCCTCTAACTGTTTTATGGTCTTAGACCTAATGTTTAGATCTTTGATCCATTTTGAGTTAACTTTTGTATAAGGTGTGAGATATGGGTCTTCTTTCATTCTTTTGTATATGGATATCCAGTTCTCTAGGCACCATTTATTGAAGAGACTGTTCTGTCCCAGGTGAGTTGGCTTGACTACCTTATCAAAGATCAAATGTCCATAGATGAGAGGGTCTAGATCTGAGCACTCTATTCGATTCCATTGGTTGATATATCTATCTTTATGCCAATACCATGCTGTTTTGACCACTGTGGCTTCATAATATGCCTTAAAGTCCGGCAGCGCAAGACCTCCAGCTTCGTTTTTTTCCTCAAGATGTTTTTAGCAATTCGGGGCACCCTGCCCTTCCAGATAAATTTGCTTATTGGTTTTTCTATTTCTGAAAAATAAGTTGTTGGGATTTTGATTGGTATTGCATTGAATCTGTAGATCAATTTAGGTAGGATTGACATCTTAATTATATTTAGTCTTCCAATCCATGAACACGGTATGCCCTTCCATCTATTTAGGTCTTCTGTGATTTCTTTTAGCAGTTTTTTGTAGTTTTCTTTATATAGGTTTTTGTCTCTTTAGTTAAATTTATTCCTAGGTATTTTATTCTTTTAGTTGCGATTGTAAATGGGATTCGTTTCTTGATTTCCCCCTCAGCTTGTTCATTACCAGTGTATAGAAATGCTACAGATTTTTGAATGTTGATCTTGTAACCTGCTACTTTGCTGTACTCATTTATTAGCTCTAGTAGTTTTGTTGTGGATTTTTCCGGGTTTTCGATGTATAGTATCATATCGTCTGCAAACAGTGATAGTTTTACTTCTTCCTTTCCAATTTTGATGCCTTGTATTTCTTTTTCTTGTCTAATTGCTCTGGCTAGAACCTCCAACACAATTTTGAATAATAGTGGTGATAGTGGACATCCTTGTCTTGTTCCTGATCTTAGGGGTAAAGTTTTCAGTTTTTAGAAGAAAATATTTTAATATATATATCGCAGAGAAAGAATATCCAGAATATTCAGAATACCTACAACTTATTAAAGAAAAAAACCCATACACCCATGACCTAAAATAATTAATCAAATTATATAAACTTCAAATACAAAGAAGAAATGGCCAAAGAAACCTCTATAAATATTTAAAAGACTGATACCAGACGTATACATGAGGATACAAGGATATATGCACTTTTGTACAATGCTGATAGAAGTATAAATATATGTATACAAGGATTTAGGATTTGTTTGCTTGTAAAAGGAAAAATTAGGGACAATCTAAACACCCATTAATTATCTTATGGTATGTTCAAAATATGGAATACTAGGTAGCCCAAAGATAGACCAACATATTCACAGGGAAAGATCACCAGAAAATACCGTTAAGGGGAAAAGAAGAAATCACAGAACAATAAATACAGTAAGATATAATTTGTGATATAAAAACTATAATAGTTATTGGTACACATAATTACACACAAAAAGATGTGGAAGGAAAACCACCAAACTGCTAACAGCACTGCCTCTTGGGAGAGGGGTGTGTGTTTGTGTATGTTGGTTTTGTGACAGTGTATATGAGGTGCAGTGAACAGAGTGACTTTTACATTTTTCTCTATATTCTTCTGTGTTGAATGGATTTATCCTCATTAAAATCATTCATTATTTATTATATTAATTTAAGAGAAAGAAAAAACATAAGCACCTAGAAAAAATGGCTCATATTAAACTTGCTCTGTTCACTGTGGAACATTGTTCGGTTCCATGTGCGTATTTTGAAATGTAGTTAGAAATTTGATGACGATACAAGAAAACTATACCGCCTTGAAAATACATACATACCACTGTAATTAAAAAAATAACATACCCAATATGTTCTTGGTGTTATCATTTTGTAAAGTGTCAAAGTGAAACTTTTGAAGTTTTTCAAAAGCAATGTTTGGATTTTTCCAAGTAATGTTTTAACAGAACCTAGCTCTGGAAATAGAAAGGTGTAAGAGCAAAAAGCACTGGACTAGAACATTCGAGAAAGCTTGGTCTCAGTTTAGCAAGTCAGAACTTAGCTGCATGACCTGGGTTCCTGCTCTAATTTCCTACCTACCTCAAACATAACAAAATATATGAAAACACTCAAGCCATGCATAAAGTATTGTCATTAGTTTCTAAGACCAATCTCTATCACTTAGTGTGCTGGTTTGCTATTTACACGCATAAAATGCTAAACTGTAAACCCAACATATTAGGGAAGGGCAACGAGGGAAAAGTAAGGGAGAAAGTGAGAATAAATTCAGGGTTTCTAGTCTGGAGTCTGAAAGAATACTGAAATTAGTAAAAGAAGAAGAAAGATCCTGAAGTGAGACTGGTGGTTTCATGGGAAATATAAGCTGCACTTCAGAAAGGCTGAGCTGGGCTAACAGTGTAAGAGAAAAATGAAGATTTTCACCACCTGCTGAAAATGTATGGCTGACATTTATAGAAAGAAACCTAAGTCTAGATATAAAATATCTGGGGACTAATAATGACAATGTGAGTAGTCCTGTACAAAAGGAATCTCAGTGGGAGCCAGATTGGGATGGACGAAGTTATCAGAATCTTAAATAATTTTATATTTGGGAAATATAAAAAGTTAACTGGTTTTCTGATAGAGACCTAAAACAGTTTAGCTGGGTAAAATTATCTTTGACTGGTGGAAAGAAGATATCATTTGTGTATCAGGGTTCTAAAATTGGAGGGATGAGGATCATATCTCTTATCAAAATATTGGGTATGGGAAAGTTGTCCACTAGATTTTTAAGTTTAGCAGAAAGAATAGTGGATTTAAAATATATATATTTTAAAAAATATTCAATGGACCACCTCACCTTAAAACTGTAGGCAAAATGCTCAAACGTGCATTTTTCTGGGGAAAGGATCCATAGAGTTCTTCAGCTCCTCCCAGAGGTCCAGGCTTAGAAAACAGTACAGCAGAAAGAAGTGAAGCTGAAGAAACAGAAAACAGGGCAGGTAATGACAGCAGTACTGCAGGACAGTGAATTAGTGGAAGCTATTTATAGTAATGATTGTACTGGTTAGTGTCAATTTTATAAAACAGATGTTTTCATATTTGTTGTCATGTGTAAGACTTGCAAAAAAGAGTTTGTTATTTTGGCCTATGTAATTAGCACTTTGTTGAGTAAGTAGGAATTACAGAGTACAAACCCAATCTAGTCAGTGAGAAGGGTTTTAATTTAAAAGCATCTGGGAGCTAGCATATCGTCATGACTGAGTGCCTCAGTTATGATCACGGGAGCAGGGGAGCTGTTGACGCCAGCTGGAGATTATGATCTGCTTAGCAAGGCTGGGCATGCACTGAGGACCCGAGTACCAATCAAAACAAAGCTGGCATCCAGGATATGGGGAACATTCAGAACCATCTGAACATCATTCCAGTGTCCAAGATATACAGAAAATTCAGGAATGAAGAACAGCAAAAGAACTTGCCATTATGAAAAGCCATGCACTAAAAACAGTCCATAAAGGAACACTAAAATAACATTTTGAACAGATTTCGAGTAGAAATTAAGCCACATTCCTTCACTACAAATTGGCCTGGGAGCTTCTGTCACCCATAGTGATAATAGGATCTAAGTGTGATCATGCGAGAAAGCCTTATGGGGCGTTTTGGAAATCTGCAGGGAATATTTTTGGTTATCACAATGTTGGAAGAGGGCTCTGCTCTTTGTATTTTAATGGGTAAGTATCAGGTAATTGAGACATTCTGCAACTCACAGGACAGCGTTCCACTACCAAGAAATGTTCCGCTGGGCTGAAGCCATTACAAGCATATATTTGATTTAGTATATAATATTATCCACCAAAAGGTTTTACAAGAAGTTTCACCAAAAAACCAGCTATTTAGGAGAAGGTCGTTATGGAGAGGGAAGCTTAAGTGGAATAAAGATACTAGCTTGTTCTTTTAAAACAACACACTCTGTCTACTCAATGCATTACAGTGCCATTACTTCAAAAGAACAAAACCAGTTGCAAATATAACAGGATTTTTGAGTCTCCTTTTAACAGAAAGAAACACTAAATTGACAGAGGCACAAGGAAGATCTAGATTTCACTAACAGAGACTGTTTTAAAATTGCTTAATATTTCTATTCTATATGCTTTTTTTTTTCATAATGAGAAAAGTCATGAAAATCATTATTTGAGGTTACTTACACTGGTGCTATTCTCAGAGATGCAAAACACAGCTCCCTGCACCCTGTTGCAGTACTCCTCCTTTTCCCATTCCATTCTTTTCCCACCATCTATTAAAAGATCCAGTCTCTAGGTTTTTGTTGTTGTTTTAAGTATTGAAGATTGAATTTATGCCTCATGTGGTGAAATTTCAAAGTAGGAAATACGTTTTCCATGATGTTTTGTCATCACCTCTACCCACTCCTACAAGATTTTTTTTAAGCCCAGCTCATTTGTGAGAGTATTGCATCCTTCTCCTTTTCATAACTAAACTTCTCATTTCCAAAAACTTCTACATTTTATTCATCTTTTAAATGTATAATCTGTCTTTCCATGTTTCTGCCTTTTATTACACGTATTTCTCTCTTTGCTTATCATAAACAAACCAGCCTAGTCTGTTATTACTTAATGTAGTTTTTTTAACCCAGTGCCCACTTGTACCTCTGCTCATTTATTTCCTATACTTTTTGTTCTGCTTAACTCTCTTAAATACAAACTTGTTTTCATTATTAATGAAATAATACAAAACCTTTCGTTCTGTATCTGGTTCATTTCACTTAGCATAATGTTTTCAAGTTTCATCTGTGTTGCAGCAGTATCAGAACACCATTCATTTTCATGGCTGAATAGTATTCCATTGAATGGATATACCACATTTTGTTTATCCATTCATCTGACAATGAACACTTGGGTTGTGTCCACCTTTTGGTATTATGGATAATACTGCTATGAATACTGGTGTGCAAATAAGAGAGTCCCTCCTCTTTCAATTAATTGGTTAAAAATCTATTTAATTTTATCTACTGTAATTGTGCCTGTGCATTTATACAACTAAATGTATACTATTTTACTATAGTAAAATATATGAAATATACTTTTCATATATTTCTCTTATATGAAAATTAAAGAAGTTTCAGTAAATTTCCTTTCAGGATATTAAAAGGGGCCACTGAAAAATATTTGTTATAAATAGAAGGTGCAGGGTCTGATAAAGTTGAAAAACATGTGCTATAGAGGAACTACATATATGGCTTTCATCTAATGAAATATATATATATAATATAACTATATTTATATATGATATATTAACTGTGTATATATATGCATATATACTTTTCCAAAAATTAGATTAGATTACACAGGCATTTTTTTTTCAGTCATTTGTTTTTGCAACATCTATTAAAATTTACCCTTTGAGTTCCTGCTCTGGGAAATCAATCTTATAGAAGTAAAAACATCATATTACAAGAATGTCTATTGTAGCATTTGTTCACAGTGGCAAATTATTGAATTCCCATCAACAGAGGATAATTGAATATATTATAGTTCAATTCCACCATAAAATATCCCTTACCTATTACCATGAATGAGTGGGCGCCCTATCACAAGACTCAGACCATTCTACAAGTAATATCCATATGACAAAAGCAACAAGTATGATATGCGTCTATTTTCAGAGGCAAATAATGAGAAAATCCTACTATATGTTTACATGTAAATGGTCATGTATGTCCATAAATGATTATGTGAATGTGAAGAAAAATATGGAAGGAAACATACCGAGTTGTTAAGACAGAGTATGGGGAGCAGGGGAGGAGGTGAATAGGGAATCAAGCAGAAAAAAAGGGGGGGCAGGGGAGAAAAAAAGAAATGAGTTCTAAAATAACTCTGGTGTATATAAGATAATGTTTATTCATATAAAATTACACATACACATATATATTCATCTATATAAATAAATCTTTAAAAATTGTGGTAATATATCTAAAACATAAAGAGATGCTATTTTAGCTATTTTTAAGTAAACAATTCCGTGGTATTACATTTGCCATCCTGTGCTACTATCACCACCATTCAGTTCCTAAACTTTCTTATCACCCAAAACAAAAACTCTGTACACATTAAACACTAAGTCCCTGTTTCCCTGTCCCAGTCCTTGGTAACCTCTAATCTACTTTCCATTTCTATGAGTTTGCTTATTCTAGATATTTCATATAAGCAAAATAATACAAAACCTTTCGTTCTGTATCTGGTTCATTTCACTTAGCATAATGTTTTCAAGTTTCATCTGTGTTGCAGCAGTATCAGAACACCATTCATTTTCATGGCTGAATAGTATTCCATTGAATGGATATACCACATTGTGTTTATCCATTCATCTGACAATGAACACTTGGGTTGTGTCCACCTTTTGGTATTATGGATAATACTGCTATGAATACTGGTGTGCAAATAACTGTTTGAGTCCCTCCTCTTTCAATTATTTTGGGTATATACCTGAGTGGAATTGTAGGGTCATATAGTAATTCTGTTTAACATTTTGAAGATTGCCAAACTATATTCCACAGCAACTGTACCATTTTATATTAGCAACAGCAATGTATGAGGATTCCAGTTTTTCCACATCCTCATCAACTCTTGCTATCTTTCAATTTTTAATAGCCATTCTAGTGGGTGTGAAGTGGTATTTCACTATGGTTTAATTTGCATTTTCCTAATGGCTAATAATGTTGAGCATCTTTTCATATGCTTATTGGCCATTTGTATATCTTCTTTGGAGGAACATATTTTCTTTTACCGTTTTTAAATTACGTTCTTTTTGTTGTTGAGTTATAGGAGTTCTTAACATATTCTGGATATTAAACCCTAATTAGATATATGATTTCCAACTAGTTTCTCCTATTCTGCAGGTTGTCTTTTCACTTTCTTGGTAATGTCCCTTCATGCATAAAAAGTTTTTAATTTAGATGGTCTATTTTCTATTTTACCTTTTGCCACTTACATTTTTGGCATCATATCTAAGAATCCATTGCCAAAAACAAGGTCCTAAAGACTTCCCCTCTATGTTTTCTTCTAAGGGTTTATGGTTTTAGCTCTTGCATTTAGGTCATTGGTTCATTTTGCATTAAAATTTGTTTACGGTATGAGGCAGAGATCCAATTTCATTACTTTGCATGTGGACATCCATTTTACCCTGTACTACTGTTGAAGAGCTTATTCCCTCCCCATTGAATAGACTTGGACCCCTTGTCAAAACGTATTTAGAAGCAGCAATGGAATAGTTAGCCTTAGAAAGTAGTCTGTATACAAATAAATAAAGTAGTCTGTATTGAGAGGATGTTGAGAGAACAAGAGGTGAGGTGTCCTGTGGATGGTGTGGACCTTTTCAACAAAGTAGAAAGCAAGCTCATTTGTAAAAATGGAAAACTGATGTAATGGAGTTGGAAGTTGCAGCGTAGGGAAAAGTTTTGAGTCACAGGAGACTACAGTTGAGAGTTGACGTGCATACACAAAAGAATAATAGAAAATTGTACAATATGAATTTGTAGTAGAGATGGTCACCCTGGTTTCATGAAGGCAGCTCAGAAGGAAAGAAAACAAAAAAGAGGGGCCTCAGGGTTGATGCTAGGCATGGCAAACCTGGTTACATCACTTCTTTGCTTACAATCCTTCAAAGGGCTTCCCACTCCTACACATGAGCTACAAGACCCTGCCTCACCTGGCACTGCCTATTTCTCCAGCCTCAACCGGCATCACCCCCCCTTGGCTTTCAAAGCTCCATCACCTGGCCAATTTCATGGTCTCTGCACATACTACTCCTTTTGTGTGTCATCCTCCTCTTCCCATCCTTTGCTTCAGCTTAAAAACTACTTCCTCAGAGAAGTGCCAGTCCCTTAGCCTTTCATATACTCCCCAACTCCAGTGAGAGCACTATCCACACAGGCTCTCAACATACTCTACTTGCCTTTCATTGGATCTGTCACAATGATATATTTATTTGTATGAGTACCCTTTCCAAGTCTATCTCTGTGGAGGCAGGGACTTTGTCTATTTTGTTTGGATACTGCTCCATTCCAAGTACCTAGCTTAGTGCCTGTTATCAACAGAAGTAGGTGTTTGATAAAACTACCGAATGAGTAAATGAATGGCAGGAAGATTTAGCTATACAAACTTGGGTAAGTTTATTTATTACTTTTTGTAAAGCTAAATCTCCATTTCTTCATCTGTTAAATGGAGATAATGATAACATTTACCAACCTCAGAACTGCTGTATGGATTAAAAGAGATAATGCATGTAATATTTTAGCATGGTATCTGGCATATTGTAAGAATCGGGAAATTTTAGTTATTGTTATTGTTAAAATAAGTTCAATGAGCAACCAGAACTCTCACACATTGCTGGTAGGAATGAAAAATGATACCGTCACTTTGGAAAACAGTTTTTCAGTTTATTATAAAGTTAAACATAGATTCACCATATGGACCAGCAACCCCATTCCTAGCAACCCAAGTTTAATGAAAACTTACGGTAACACAAAAATCTGTATGTGAATGCTTACAGCAGTTTTACTCTTCATTGCCAAAAAATTGGAAAGAGTTCAAATGTCCTTCAACTAAGGAATGGATAAACAAACTGTGGTACGTCTACACAGTAGACTACTGCTCAGCAAGAAAAATAAATGAACTACTGATACATGCAGCAACATGGGTGAATCTCTACTATAATATGATAAGTGAAATAAGACAGACTCAAAAGGAGACATACTGTATGATTCTATCTATATGACATGGTGAAAAAGTGAAAACTACAGGGTCAGAGATCAAGTCAGCGTTTGCCAAGGGCTAAGGGGAGGGGAGGGGTTGACCATACAAGCATGAGGAAATTTGAGGGGATAATGGATCTGTTCTATGACTTGTCTGTGGTGGTGGCTACATGGCACTAGTCAAAACTATGGAATTGTAATAAAAGGGTGAATTTTACTGTATTTAAAATATACATGCAAATCAACTGTATGTAAATTTTTAAAAATGAAAAATAACCCCAAACAGTTGGATATAATTACACTTCGTCTTTAAAAAAGAAATTTATATTTTCTGATTCTAAAAGTACTACAGGCTCATTACAGACATTTTTGAAAATGTATAAAGAATGTACATTTCATCACCTACAGAAAAGCAGTATCTCCTTGCTTTCATTTTTATAGGCACGAAATACACACAAACACACATATAAACTGGAACCACACTACATTTTTGCTTTCTGAAATATATATACTGTGAACATTTTTCCATGTAATTAATCTTCAAAATCATGATTTTTATGAATTAATGATACTCTATTGTACAGCTGATTTATATTTATGATTCTCTTATTGTTAAACATTAAATTGCTTCCATATTTCCTTCACTATAAATAACTTTGATGAACATTAAGAAAAAAAAAGAAGACACTCAGCGAGGCCCGGGAGTCTCCCATCATGGACTTTCACAACGTTCACCTGGTAAAGCAGCTCTTCCTTTGGCTGAAAATTACATAGTTGTTTTAAGTGTCTAGAGAAAAAGTTGTTCTAAAGGGTGATCTGGCCTCTTTTTCTTACAGAGTAGATACTCTAATATTACCAGTATTACTAGTTTAAATTTGCATAGTGCTTTTTATATTTAATCCTCACCACAACCGTGCAGGGAAAGCAGGCAGGTGGAATGATTTGCTCAAGATCACACAGCCAGGGAACAACCAAATCAAAAGGCTGAGCCCCCAATCTTGGGGTTTGCCCCTGTGAAACTTATTCCTCAAAAGGACAGGCTAAGCCTACATAAAATTAGGCCCAAGAGTCACCCCAGAGAACCTCTTTTGTTACTCAGATTCTCTCTAAGCCAACTTCGCAGGTGAACTCACTGCTCTCCCTCCTACCTGGGACATGACATCCAGGGGTGTAAATCTCCCTGGCAACGTGGAACTGAAATCTCAGGATGAGCTGGGACCGGCATCACGGGATTGAGAAAAGCTTTTCGACTAAAAGGGGGAAGAGAGAAATGAGACAAAATAAAGTTTCAGTGGCTGAGAGGTTTTAAAGTCAGAGGTTACATTGGAGGTTATTCTTATGCATTATATAGATATCCCTTTTTAGTTTATGGTGTATTGGAGTGGGTGGAGGGAATTACCCTCAACACACTGTTGAGGTGTGTTCCAGTAGCCTTAATTCTTCAAGACGATTGTATAATGATACAACTTTTAACAATGTGACTGTGTGATTGTGAAAACCTTGTGTCTGATGCTCTTTTTATCCAGGGTATGGACAGATAAGTAAACAAATCTGGATGATAAATAAATAAATAATAGGGGGGACAAAGTGTAAAATAAATTGAGTAGATGGAAATACTAGTGGTTGATGAGAGGGAGGGGTAAAGTGTATGGTATGTATGAGGTTTTTTTTACTTTTTTTGTTTTTATTCTTTTTCTGGAGTGATGTAAGTGTTCTAAAAAATTATCATATGATGAAAACACAACCATGTGGAACAAAAAAAAAAAGATCACACAGCCAATAGTGGTGAAATGGGCCTTAGATCCTCCAATATATAGTCAAAGAAAGTAAACATTTCCCTGGAGGTGTGTTTGTGTGGGCTATGGATGAGGGGCATTGCCTGATCAGGCTCCGCTCCCCCACCTCCGACCCCTAATAAGTTGCAGTCGCCCCCAGAAAATTGACTAGTGGCCTGGTATTCAGGACATTTATCTCTGTTAAGTGGAAGCCTTTCCATTCCTACAAATTGTCCTTGGCAACATTGCCACTTACCAGCTGGGGGCACTGCACCTATGGAGGAGAGGTACCTACTGCCACTGACCAAGGGGGCGCTGGGAGCTGAAAAATCGCCAGCTTCGGGGCTTGCGAGGGTTACAGTCGATCTGTCGCGACGCTGCTGGGGGTTACACTCACCCGGGTGTCCTGCCGGGGAGGCCAGGCTCTCCCCATGACACCTCCCTGACGGGTCCCTCAGTGGAAGAGTGCCTTAGGCACTGTCGCAGAGACTCCCGAGATCTGACAGGAATGCCTCCTCCGAGTGACCAGAGGTCAGTCCTCCGCTATCCCAGAGTCCCCCGAATCCCGGAAGTGCTTGGCTTCCCGGAAGTGTAGGGTTGGCTGACAGAGCTGGAGTTTGCCAGAGCATTGCAACCGGAGAGTTGCTGTTCTGGGGTTTGGGTTGACGCCTGGAGGTCTGAGTCGGGGTTGGGGTGGGAACCAGGAGTGAGCTTGGCGGCAGGATGATGGAGGAAGAGGAACTGGAATTCGTGGAAGAGCTGGAAGCCGTGCTGCAGCTCACTCCGGAGGTGCAGCTCGCTATCGAGCAGGTTAGCGTCCTGCTCCTCTGAGGGAAGGAGAGTGCGTAGGTTGGGGCTAGTCTGGGCTGTACGACCTGGGGTGGGCAGGGAGGGGGCAGTCTGGACAGCGAGGTGGGGACTAGGCACCAAAGAGAAAGAGAAAGCTTTCGGAGAGGTGGATATGGGAAGGGATTTCTGAATGTGGAGGGGAGAGGGAGTGATTTCTAGGCCTTAGTTGTCTTTGGGGACCGGTCTTGGTGGGTGTGTGCGAAGGGTTGCTTTCTGAGCCGATGAACCTGGAAGAAAGGACCCCATGGGTAGCAACCCCAGATTTTGTGATTTGTGCGGCTGTTCATTCATTTCCCAAGCTGGTGTACCGCTGCTCCGGTTTCTCAAGCTAGGTTCTTGTGAGTGGTTTGGACTTTAGGAGAGGCTTTAATATCTGAAGCAGATGGCAGAGCAGAGGGAAAAATGTTGAAATGGACTGTTTTTCCATACGTAAAAAGCTGAGAGAGCTTGGAGCTGATTAGTTTGTGTTAGAATGGACAATATTCTCAGGAGACCTATCTTTCCTGCAGCGACTCTTTAGTTGACTAAGTTCTCTTTTTAGGTTTTATTGAATTTTAAAGGATAATGATATTAAAAAGAACCATTCAGACTTTTAAACAGGCTATTGCTTCTGATAGAGGGAGAAAATCTCCCTTAAAGGAATTGATTTGGGGATATGATTTAAGAAAAGGTGTATTATGCCTGATTTAATGACTACTGGAAGTTTTTCTAAGTAAAACCTTACTATTACTACTCTTGCTAGTGAACGTTTATTGAACATTAATACTTACCAATGGTCACAATTGCTAAGTAGTTTATTTGTATTGCCCCATTTATAGACTTTTTGTGTGTTTTTATAGGAGTGGTTGGTTCTCAGAGTGGATATAAAGCACACTGGGCACATCCTGAGAATGTCAGCCCACTGGGCTGCTTTTGGAGTTCAGGCTACACACTGCTTCCCCCCACCCCCTTCATCCTCCAGAAAAAGACATATAGCTCAGGTGCTTTTTACACCTAGTGGACTCTAATGGAAGAAACAAATAATCCAGTCATTTATTGTTTGACTGACAGAGATTTCAAAAGAGCACATTTTTGCCATTTCTTAAGAATAAATTTGAGTTCTGTGTAGGTTTATCCTGTTTAGGTAAGCAGACATCCTGATGTCAAGGTGATATTCAGAAAATTTTTTTTTACTATAGCTGTGGGAAGTGAACAGAATTCTGCAGGCAGCAATGATGTCATAGCATACTTGTAAAGAGTAGTGATATATGAGGAGTCAAGATAAGGTTGTTATAGTGAAACTACATTTTTCTCATGGATAAAGTTTCAAAGTCACTGCGTAAGGTGAAAGTCGCTTTAAGTTTCAAAGTCATTGCACAGTGAAAAAAATCACTAAAAAGTGGTTAACTCTTGAAATTCCTTAAATTGTTCATGAATTTCAGTGTATGGGCTTCTCTTTATTAAGCCCACCACTATTAGTTTTCTCCTCCACCATTGGAACCGCCTCATGTGGTTGACTCATTTTAGGGGCCTTGTTATATGAAAACATATTAAAACCTAGGATTATGCCCAGATGCAATGAGAGAAGCATGCAGGAACTGAGACCAACTTGAGAAAGTAGAAAATTCCCATCCCCTTTATCATGCTCACTGTGCCAGGCTGAATCACCAGAACTCTCTGTATCCTTGGCACTCCTGGCTGAGCATATAGAACTGAGGTACATATGCTTTATCTCCATAAATGTATATTACAGGAACAGAAATGCTAAGCATTTTTTTTAAAAAAAGAGCCCCTTCACCTCCAACTTAACTTCACCTCTCCTTGACATCATAGAAGCCCTAAACCCTTCTAACAATTGCTTTTCACATCTCTTAGAAGACATTTGATTCTTTGGCACTATATTTCTTGGGAAGGCTTCTTCAAACAAGAAGCTGCTTACCAGAGATATAACTATTTTGAGCTGGTAAAATCTCATGGTACCGAGAACATCATTTGATGGCTTTTATAATTCATCATCTTACTTGTTTTTCAGGCTGTAGCTTTTAGAGTGAGTTAGCTTTGTTTCTCAGAAGGAGGCTTGCTGGCTTCTGTTAAAGAGATGAACAGTTACTTAATGCCAGCTCTCCATTTTCTGGCAATGACTGAAGCATAAAAATTGGTTCAATGCATTGTGTGTTCTACTGCTGAGAAGTCATTGCGAAATGGTGCATAAGTCTGTTATTAAGGCTTCCTTCATAAAACCATATCATCAGCCAATTTAATGCATAATGCGGCTGATTTTTCCTTGTCCTTGAGATTTCATTGATATCTTTGGAACTTTTCACAGTTGTGTATTCTGTTGGTTGTACCAAGATGCCAAAATCAGAGATGTTGTTGAAAATGAAAGATTTACTTTAACAGATATTTCATTGTGCATCTGTTGTTTGTGAAGTATTATAAATTAAATAAGATATATATTTGCCTTCAAGGAACTTACCATCTAGTAGGGGGTGGAAAAATTAAAACATAACACAAGGCAAAGAGATGACCATTATCTTTTTTTGCATGGGCAGGCACCGGGAATTGAACCCGGGTCTCTGACGTGGCAGGTGAGAATTCTGTCACTGAGCCACCGTCGCACCACTTGGCTATTATTATTATTATTTTTAAATTTTTTCTCATGGGCAGGCACCAGGAATTGAACCTGGGTTTCAAGCATGGCAGGCAAGAATTCTGCCACTGCACCACCATTGCCTGCCCCTGACCATTATTATTATTATTATTTTTTTACATGGGCAGGCGCCAGGAATCGAACCCGGGTCCTCTGGCGTGGCAGGCAAGCATTCTTGCCTGCTGAGCCACCATGGCCCGCCCCTGACCATTATTTTTAATCTCTTATTTTTATATAGGTATTTCCAAGCCAAGATCCTCTAGATCGAGCAGATTTCAATGCTGTGGAGTATATCAATACCCTGTTCCCAACAGAGCAAGTAAGTATAGAGTTTTTGGTTTCCTTCACTTCAATGGCTTCTGGCCCATCCTGAGTATTATGACTGGTGTGTTGTTCTGCATAATCTGAGGGGCATTAATAAACAAGTGGGAGTTAAATTTAAATCAGACTCCTTTGCAACCAGTTGATGGGGTGCGGGAAGGACTGAATTGTAGTATTAGTGTGGAATTCTTCATCTGGTGAGTATATTTTTAGAAGTTGTACCTTAGGTTAGAAAAGTTCCCCTAATGATGCTGTGAACCACTGATTTGGATGATTATATATGTGAATATATAATATATCGCAATAAAATTTTATTAGACGAAGAGAAAAGGTCCCCTAAATTTTCTGTAGTAAATTAGGAAGAGGAAAGGATTTTAATGTAATAGGGAAAAGTAGGGGTTGAGTGGGCAGGATAAGACCCTTACCTGTATTTCGAGATGTGAATTTTTTTGACTTCACATTTTGTTTAGTTGGCTAATTCCCTTATACAAATGAATTTCTCTTAGAAAATTGGTTTTGGGGTGTTTGGATGAGAAGCAGGTCAAAATTAAAAGCAACAGAATTGGGAGCAGGTCAGCTAGGGTTCTTCTGCTTAACCTTTCATTTATTCATTCAGGAGCGTTCATGAGCCTCTGTCATGTGTTGTCAGTGACAAAGCCACGCATTGGGATACAAAGATAAATAAGGCCCTCGAGGTATACATGATGAAGTGACAGGAACTCTGGTGAATGCTGTAAGAGAGGCTGCAAGTGAGTAGTAAAAGAATAGTTTTTCCTAGGAAAACCAAAGCCTCAGGGAGGAGGTAGCACTTCTGCTAAGTCTTGGAGGATTCATTCATTCAGCCTCAGAAATCATTTATCAAGTTGTCTAGTAAGTACCAGGCTCTGTTTTAGAAACTGGTGAGATAATGGTAAACATGACAGGCAAGTTCCTCTCTCATGGAGTCCTGTATGAGGAAGAAGACAATAAACAAATCACCAAATAAATAAATCATAAAATGTCAAAATGGGTTGATGCTCTGATAGATGCTGTGGTGCTATGATAGAGAGAATGGCGTGGATGGGAGACGTCTTTAGATGGGTGGGCAGGAAGGTCTCTTTGGGGAATTTACCTTCAAGCTGAAACCTTGACAACTTCAAGCTGAAACCTTGACAATCTGGTGGAAGACCATTCTAGGCAGAGTGAACAATTGAGTCAGTTTTCCAGGAAGATGAGGAAAAGAAGGTCATTCTAAGCAGAGGGCAAAAGCTCAGAGATGGGAAACACTAAGTGTATACATGAATGTGGAGCCTTGTAGGAGACGAAGCCAAAGAGCTAGGCAGAGCAAGGACCCTAAGGGACTATGTCCTCTAAGCTGGTGGTCTCCAATTTTTTTGGTACCACATGCTCTCAATGGAATATTTTCCACAGGAATAATTTTCACTGGGCTGATAAAAAAAAAAAAAAGGAATATATTAGAGCAGTTATAGGTTTACTGAAAAATCATGCCACTGGGCTAATTTTTAAGCCAGTACACCCAACTATTATGTGCATATTCTAGTACCAATGTTAAATAGGCTTTAATAATATTTACTATATTAATAAAGAATAAGAGTAGAGATTTTAATATTTTCTTCTCCCACCTGATGGATAGTATTGCACACCCCTAGGGGATGCACACATTACTCTGGAGACTACTACTCCAGGCAATAGGTATTCATTGAAGGGCATTTGACAGTGTGATGACTTGATCAAATTCAAATTTTTGAAATTTCATCTGGCAGCAGTGTAAAGGATGAACTGGGGAGAAGCAAAACTGAAAGCGGGAGGACCAGCTCAGAGACTTCTATAATAGATCACTTAAGAGAGATGATGAGAGCCTGAGTTAAGATTGTGGAAAGAAGAGAATAAGATCTGAAAACGATTTGGGAGATCAGAGTCATAGAATATGGTACCTGAGAAGATGGAAGTAGAGGTCTAAATAGAATCTAAAATTCACTCATTCTTTCACTTAACAAAAAACACTTACTCATTGTCTTCTTCTATAAGAAATTCAGGGACAGAGAGTTGAGCAAGATAGAAATGGTCCTAACCAACATACATCTTACAATCTACCTTAATGGTTAAGAGTTGCACAGTTAACAAATCGTAAGTAAATTATAATGAAGTTACAATGACTTGTTTGTATAATTATTAATTAATTATTATTTGTTGCTTGCTTTCAAAAGGGTCCTAACTTCTACCATTCCTATAATAATAGTTACCATCTACTGGATACTGTTCTAGTTTGCAAACTGCTAGAATGCGATATACCAGAAATGGAATGGCTTTTAAAAAGGGGAATTTATTAAGTTGCATGTTTACAGTTCTAAAGCTATGAAAATGTCCAAATTAAAGCAAGGCTATAGAAATGTCCAAGCTAAGGCATCCAGGGAAAGATACCTTGGTTCAAGAAGGCTGATAACATTCAGGGTTTCTCTCTCAACTGCAAAAGCACATGGCGAACATGGTGGCATCTACTAGTTTTTTCTCTAGGCTTCTAGTTTCATGAAGCTCCCTGGGGGCATTTTCCTTCTTCATCTCCAAAGGTCTTTGGCTGTGTGGACTCTCTTGGCTCCAAAGCTTTTTTCCAAAATGGTTCCCTCTTAAAGGGCTCCAGTAAACATCTCCATGGAACACATCTTCATGGAACCCACCTAATCAAAATTTACCACCCACAATTGGGTCAGTCACATTTCCGTGGATGATCAAAAAGCTCCCACCAAGCAATACTGAATCAGGATTAAAGGACATGGCTTTTTTGGGGTACACCACAGATTCAAACTGGCACAGATGCTTACTATGTACCAGGTACCATTCTCCGCACTTAATAGTGATTAATTCTCCCCTTTGCTATCATTCTGGTTTAAAAGCTAGAATAAGGAGGCACAGAGAGATAAAGAACGCTGAGCCTTAATGTGATAGTGTTGCCGTGAATGAAGCAGACCAAAACGTGAAAGCATAATACACAGGTCCTTATTTAGTCTGAGGAATCCGGGAAGGCTTCCCTGAGGAAATGACATGTAAGTTGGGGCATTGTAGGCCAATATACATTTTTTCCTTTTAGCAGTTTTATTGAGATATATTCACATATACAGTCCACCTAATGTGTACAATCAGTGATTTACAGTCCTATCCCATAGTCGTGCATTCCTCAGTACAATTTTAGAACATGTTTATTATTCAAAAAGAAAAAAAAACCCAACACATCCCTCATTCCTTATTCCTCCCCTATTATTTACCCTTAGTATTGGTGTGGTATATTTGTTACAGTTGATGAAAGAATATTAAAACCTTACTGTAAGTTCAGGATTTTGGCCTTTGATTTTTTTTGTATGCTATATGGTGGGGTCACATTTCATTCTTTTTCCATGTAAATATCCCATTATTGCAGCACCATTTGTTGAATTTTTTTTGTTTGTTTTTTGCTTGTTTTGGTATGTGCATGGGCCGGGAATCAAACCCGGGTCTCCCATTTCAGGTGAGAATTCTACCACTGAACTACCCATGCACCCCGGCCTTTGACTTTTAGCCTGACAGGCTTGGGTAGATATTGGTACCATTACAGTATGTTGAAAGCAAGGAGGAAAAGCAGGTTTCAGTGGTAAGCAGGATAGATATAAGGGTTAGAAGTAGTGAGCTGCTTTGAACCTGTCTGGGCCATCCAGATGGAAATATGTAGTTGGATATTTGACTCTGAAACTCATAATCCCCATCATTGTTAAGATCTTGGAATCTATCCTTCCGAACGCTTTCTAATAGGCATATTAGTGTTGTGTTTTTTTTTCTCAGCTTTTTTTACAATATAACATATATACAAGCAAAGAAAGAAAAAAGCAATAATTTTCAAAGCACTCTTCAACAAGTAGTTACAGGACTGATCCCAGAGTTTGTCATGGGCTACCATACCATCATGTGTGATTGTGCTTTTTGAGATTTTACGAATTGCCTTTTAAGGTCATTGGTTTCTATGAAAGGGGAATTCTAGGAATTAGCTAGATATAGACATTTGGGAACAACTGGTATAAAGATAGTAATTTTGCCATAAAAATATTTCATTTATCCTACTCTGTTAAAAATGCTGACTCACCAAAACAAAGCATTAGATTTGAAAATTTTTTAGGGACCACCAGGTACTCACTTCTTTATGATAGTCTTACATATGTGATTTTTTTTTTAAACTTCTGAAGGTAGTGTAACTGGTGCCAGGCTGGCAATAGTGTCAGTTGAGCCCAGTTCTAGGTTCAGGAGTCTTGCTGCTAAAAGAATTTAGAAAAATGAGAGAGCCAGTAGGGATAAGTAGTAAAGTTTATTAAAGAGAAAGAGAGAGAGAACCTGTTAAAGAGGTGAATGCAGACAGTGCCCAGGGGAGGGACATGTGCTGAGTGGGTTGGGTTCAGCTTGCTTTATAGGAAATCTTGTTGGTAGCCAGGTTCCATAGTATCCTTTGAATACCAGGTGTCTTCTTTGTGTAGGTTCCCACGGAGGCGTTTGGGTGCCAGGCATCTTCTTTGTTCTAGATGGCCTTTGGGTGCCAGGTGTCTTCTTTGTTTTAGGAGGAGATAGCTGGCAGAATTCGTTTGTGGTTTATTGTCACATACCTAAAATGTGTCTTTGGGCAGCTGGTTAACAAAATCTATATGACCCTTTGCTTCCTATCATTAAGTAAGAATATGGTTTGGGTCCAGGTTTTTATAAGCTTTTACGGTTTGGGGCGGTTTTAGTGGTTTTGGCAGGTTTCTGGGCTTTAGGGAAGTTTTTGTCCTAGGAAGTTTGCAGCTCTGTATTAACTCTTTTGAAGCTGAATAGAAGACCAGGGGCCACAGCCTTGATGCTCTATTCTAGCCTGCTTCAGTAGCACAAAACACTTATTGTTTCATAGATCCAGTTATATGTCTTACCTAATTATGCCCCCTCATGTACCTGATAATGTGTAGTGGAGTTTCTTACGATAATTCAGAAAAATTATGACACAGGTTTACCTTTATTCCCCACTCCCAGAGTTGCCCTTAGTAGTTCATCTACCAACTCAGATTCCCATGGACCTTAATGAAAAGATAATAAAAAAGTAGTGGCATGACTTATAATTTTTTAAAAAAATTTGAACATGAACTCTTTATTAGATAACAGTATTGTATCAATGTTAAATTTCCTGAATTTGGAAATTGTACTATAGTTATATGGAAGAATATCCTTGGCCTTGGGGAGAATGGAAGAGGTTAGGAGTAAAGGAGACTCAAACTTACACTCAAATGGTTCAATGGAAATTGTGTACAGAAAGAACTTTGTGTATGTATTACATATATATAACATTATAATTATATATGTTATATATAATATATTTATAGGGGGAGATCACCTATGTAGCCAAATATTCTTTGTATTATTCTTTTGAGTTTGAAATTAATTTCAAATTTTAAAAAAAAAGCATTTCCACTTCTGTGTATATGCCTCAAAGAGTTGAAAACAAGGGACTTGGACAGATACTTGTATACCATGTGTATTAGTTAGGGTTCTCTAGAGAAACAGAATCAACAGGGAACACTTGCAAATATAAAATTTATGAAAGTGTCTCACGTGACCGTAGGAATGCAGAGTCCAAAATCCACAGGGCAGGCTGCGAAGCTGATGACTCCAATGGATGGCCTGGATGAACTCCACAGGAGAGGCTCACCAGCCAAAGCAGGAATGCAACCTGTCTCCTCTGAGTCCTCCTTAAAAGGCTTCCCATGATTGGATTTAGCATCACTAATTGCAGAAGACACTCCCCTTTGGCTGATTACAAATGGAATCAGCTGTGGATGTAGCTGACGTGATCATGACCTAATCCTATGAAATGTCCTCATTGCAACAGACAGGCCAGTGCTTGCCCAATCAGATGAACAGGTACCACAGCTTGGCCAGTTGACACCTGTCCCTAACCATGACACCATGTTATCACAGCATTATTCACAATTGCTGAAAGATGAAAACGACCCATGGGTCCATCAACAGATGAACAGATAAACAAAAGTGGTACATTTAGACAGTGGAACATCATTCGGCTGAAGAAGGGAATGAAATTCTGCTACATTTACAACATGGACGAACCTCAAAAACACCGTACTGAGTGAAATAACCTAGGCACAAAAGGACAAATAGTGTCTGATTCCAATTATATGAAATATCTAGAATAAGCAAATTCATGGTGACAAGTAGATTATAGGTCCCAGGGACAGGAGCTTCAGGGGAGCAGGGAGTTAATGCTTAATGGTACAGTTTCTGTTGGGGTAATGAAAACGTTTTAGTAATAGTTGGAGCTGATGGTAGCACAATATTGTGAATGCAACTAATGTCATTGGATTTGTACACTGAAAATGGTTACAATAGCTAATTTTATGTTATATTTACATTATGACAAAAAAAATTAAGAAAAGGAAGAAAGAAAAAACCAATAGCTGTGTAGTTGAAGTTCTTTATATAAGGTAGGTAGGTCCATTCTTCTAATTTATTCCCAACTTTTTTTTTTTTTGTACATTCATCATGATCATTTCTTAGAACATTTGCATCAATTCAGAAAAAGAAATTTAAAAAAAATAGAAAAAAATTCATACCTAACATACCCCTTACCCTTCCTTTCATTGATCGTTAGCATTTCAATCTACTAAATTTATTTTAACATTTGTTCCCCCTATTATTTATTTATTTTTAATCCATGTGTTTTACTCGTCTGGCAATAAGGTAGATAAAAGGAGCATCAGACACAAGGTTTTCACAATCACACAGTCACATTGCGAAAGCTTTATCATTATACAATCATCTTCAACAAACATGGCTACTGGAGCACAGCTCTGCATTTTCAGGCAGTTCCCTCCAGCCTCTCCATTACACCTTAACTAAAAAGGTGGTATCTATATAATTTAACTATTTCTAGATATTGAGCAAAAGCCATCTATATACCTCATGGACCTACAGTAAAATATTTGTATATTTGTTAACTATGAGTTTAGATTATTTAAGGTTGTGGTAGTTAGGTTCAGGTGTCAGCTTGGCCAGGTGAAGGTGTCTAGTTCTGTTGCTGTGGCCATTTAGCCAATGGTACATGAACCTCATCTGTTGCTTATTACATCTGCAGTTGGCTAGGAGGTGTGCCGATGCAATGAATGATATTTGATTTAATTGGCTGGTGGTAGAACAGCCCAAGCAGCTCAGCATACCTCATCTCAGCACTCACAGCTCAGCCCAGGCCTTTGGAGATGCAGAAAGGAATCACCCCTGGGGAAAGTTGTTGGAACCCAGAGGCCTGGAGAGAAGGCCAGCAGAGATCACCCTGTGCCTTTACACGTAAGAAAGAGCCTCAGTTGAAAGTTAGCTGCCTTTCCTCTGAAGAGCTATATGTCAACTAAAAAAAATCCCCTTTTATTGAAAGCCAGTCCATCTCTGGTGTGTTGCATTCCAGCAGCTAGCAAACTAGAACAACAGTAGACATCAGTATGTCTAGAATAAATTTAATATCACTCCAAGGAGCAGAGTGTATTTCTATTGAATGGTAAGTACTTGTGCATCTGTGATTGCGTGGATGTAGCAGTGTGTGCTAGAGCAGATCACTAGATTGTTTCTAATTCACCAGGTCCTGATGAGGGCTAGAGCTCTGGTTTTTGTATTTAACAGAACTCCCCAGGTAGTTGTGAAGAGGAGCCAGATTTGGTAACAATGATCTGGAAAACCTTTTTTGTCTCCTAACAGTAAAACATAGGTTATCTCTTGTCTCCTTTTTCCATTGTGGGTTTGGTTAGTAGAAACTAGGTGAAATTTTTGTAAAACTAATATAAAGGTTCAGCAAAATTAAGAACTTTGGGGAAAAAAGGTCATGTGTTTGTAAAGAACTTTTAATGGCCCACAAAATGTTTTGGATCCATATTGTTACTTGAACAAAACAGGATGCCAAACTGCTTATCATCCCACTTTATGGGGGGAGAAAGAGGAACCACATATTTACATAGAAAGAATGCTAGAAGATAGTGTCCCAAAAGTGTGGGGTGGTTTTACTTACTTTGTGTAACCATCAGAATTACTGTTATAATCAGGAAATATTTTTCAATAATGAAAACATTTTTAAATGATGAAATTAGAACTGTACAACCACATTACAACCTAATTAGATGAGTAGTTATCAAAGAAGATGTGCCACCTACCCCCCCACCCCCCAGTAGCCGATCTGCATTCTATGGAGCTTTTTCCCAACTCTAGGAGAGGCTCTCAAGCCCAGAGAGAATTATTGCCTCTCTGAGGTGCAGAAGTGATAGGAGGAGGAAGGATGACATATCCCTCAGGTGTATTGGGTTAAAAAAAAATAGGTGGAAAACCCTTGCTTTAGAGGTGGTGTGGTACCAGCTCTGCTGCTGCTGTTTTCATGACTTCAGGCACAAACTTAAGCTTTCCAGAGTTAAGTCCCCGTTCTTTACATTGAGATGATAATAGTGTACCTAAGTGCTTGAGAGGAGTAAGGGAAATGATTTCTGTAAAGTGTCTAGAATTGTGCTTGCACACTGTTGCATAATAGATTCACAATTAAATTTAATGCCCTTTCTCTTTTGCTTCCCTAATAGAAAATATGGAAAATAAAGAGAAGGAGGCACCCGTGGAGTCCACTTACCATATAGTCAAGTATTTTTTAGGATTTTTTTTCCTGGTCTTTAAATAGCTATATTCATGGGATACTTGATATTTTAAAAATGTTTTCCTCTTGTTAGTGTGTTACAAACAATCTTCTTTGTTGTTTTATAGCCTCCCTGATCAGTATCTCTAGTGGTGGCATAAAGGTCCTTCGAATAAATATGGCATGGTTTATTTAATGTTTCTGTTACTGGACATGTAGTTTGTTTCCAGCTTTTCACTATTGTAAATGCAAGTGAAAAACTGAATCCATAAATATTTTTGATAATACTTAAAAGTGTTGTTAAGGCTTGAGCAAGACTTGATGTCTAAGAATGATTAAATGTAAGAAATTTTTATTGTACCAAATCAGTACATATTGATGTGAAATGATCTCCAGGAAGATTGTACATTATATAAAAAAGGTAATATAAGTATAATACATAGACTGTCTCTAAGAGGGTTTAAAAGAAACTGACTCAGCACCTTTGCCTGTGGGGAGGAGAGCTAGTGGGACAGGCAGGACAAAGTGAGAAGCAGTCTTATTATTCCCTCTTTTACTATTTGAATTTTTAAAGTCATTTACATGTTTTACCAATTTTAAATAGGTTAAAATGTATTTTAAATTTTTGATACATTTTTATATTTTCAAAGAAGGTTTGAGAATAATACAAAAATTCATAGATGTTCTTCACTCAGATTCCCCAATTAATACTACTTAAATACCAAAAAATATGAAAATAGTGTGTTCCAGCCAAGATATGCAAGGCAGAAATAGAAATTCAGAGAGGTTCAATAACTTGCCCTCTAGACATCTGACAAATTAGCAGTGGCAGGGTTGGGCTGACACCCAGGTCCTCTGACAGCTGCTCACATGGGGATCATTATCCACAATGTGTTCTTTTCTTTCACGAAAAGATATATTTCGTTCATTACAGTTTCTATTTTTCATACCCAATACGATTTTGAAGTGACAGTTGACAGTAGATTCGTCAATTAAACTAACTATTCTTTTCTGAAATTCATCTTTATTTCGGTTTGTTTTTAAATTTTTGAAAATCCTAAGTAACCATTGGCAGGTCAGAACAGTAGATGAGATGTGAATGGACTACTCTGGCATCTTAATGTTTGTGACCATTTCTCAACACTTGATCTGCTCCTGGCAACCTCCTGGTCTCATCCTGGCAGAAGAATCAGCAGTAGTAATTTAGAAGCCCAATTCCTGCCTCACCTCCAGTTCTTATTGATGTAAAATATCTTTTGGAGGCAAAAGAAAGAGGACTTGTAAAGGTATAATTTGAAAACTCGAATTGAAATAGTGCTATAAAATTTTACCTACCTTACTCCATTAGGGGGCACCATTTCCACACATTTTCTCTAGTCCAAGGTTGGAAATGATCCATTTGTTTGACTTGTCAATGGCTTAAAAATAGAAATAACCTTGTTATAATTATAGAAGCAATGCATAGTCAGTGTTGAGTAATTAGAAAATATTCATAGGCAAAAAGAAGAAAAATTTTAAATCCTTTTTATAGATTACAGCTAGTATAGATGATAACTACTAGTGTATATCCTTACAAACTTTTTCTAGTGGACCTATATACTTAAAGAAAAGTATTATTGAAGTATAACATTGATAGAGAGGAGTACATAAATCTTAGGTGTATAACATTGAATTTTCACAAAATGAATACAACCAAGTAATCATCAACCAAATGAAGAAATAAAACATTACCAAAACCTCAGAAGGCCCTTTCTTACCTACTCACAGTCATTACCTCCCCCTAGATAATCAATATCCTGACTCCTAATACCAGAGAAAAGGTCCATTTTTTTTCAATTGTGAAATATACCATATATACAAAAAAGCAATAATTTTCAAAGCATATCACAACAATTAGTTATAGAACAGATTTCAGTGTTTAGTATGGGTTACAGTTCTGCAAGTTTAGGTATTTACTTCTAGCTGCTCCAAGACATTGGAGACTGAAATAAGTATTGGTATAATGATTGAGCAGTCATACTCATTTGTTAAATCCTATCTTCTCTGTTATAACTCCACCTTCTGCTTTGATCTTTCTCCCAATCCTTAGGAATATTGGGGCTATGCCCATTCTAACTTTTTTGTGTGTGTTGAAAAGGGCTTTTGATAATATGGGGTAGGAGGAGGATGAAACTAGTTCATGTTCTAGAGAAGCTGGCTCCTTTGGGTTTCAGGACTTATCTGGCCTAGGAACCCATCTGGAAGTTGTAGGCTTCTAGAAAGTATTCATAGTACATGGAACCTTTGCAGAATCGCTGATAGAGCCCTATGTGTTCTTTAGGGTTGGCCATAATGGATTTGGTTGGGGTTTGGCAAACCATGATAAATAGCAGTATCTACTGAAGCTTGCATAAGAGTAGCCTCCAGAGTGGTCTCAGGACTCTATTTGAAGTCTCTCAGCTGCTGATGCCTTGTTGTTACACTTCTTTTTCTCATTTTGGTCAGGAAAACATTGTTGATCCCACAGTGCCAGGGCCAGGCTCATTCCTGGAAGTCATATCCCATGTTGCCAGAGAAACTTTCAACCCTGTCATGTCCCATGTAGGGGGGAGGGTAATGATTTTACTTGCAGTGTTAGGCTTAGAGAGGGAGAGGCCACATCTGAGCAACAAAAGATGTCCTCCAGAAATAACTCTTAGGTGTAACTATGGTAGGCTAAGCTTCTCCGCTACGTAAATAAGCTTCACAAGAGCAAGCTTCAAGATCAAGGGCTTGCCTATTGACTAGAGAGTCCCTAATGTTTGAGACACTATCAAGAGTTTCCCTAGTGGTAAACTTTAGTAGTTCCATATTTTTACTCTCATCCCTCAGGGGACTTTGCCAATACTTTTAAATTATCTGCCCCACGTACTCTACAATGTATCTGGGCATTACATTAAGCTATACAGAATTACAAGCCCTCATTCCCATTCTGAACTCCCTGTGTTTGGGTTATTCAATTGATCTGTCCAAACAGGTTGAGTTAGATTATGTTCTATCAGAAAATTTAGGTTTTGGACAAAAATGAATCTCTTACTTTGGTCTTATAGAGTAAGTAAATTTTAAAATACAGACAATGTTCTCCTTATCCCTGTATTCTAATTTACCTTAGAATGGACCCATTCGGCTTCATTCTTATCTCTAATTGAAGTCTGATCTCTTTTTCAATTTCTTTAACAGTTGTTGTATGTGTCAATGCTGACTTTCAGACCTGCAGAACTCCTATTCTCTCAGGTCCACTTTTTTTTTTAATAATAAAAATGGAGTCATATGTTATATACCCTTTAGTGTCTACTATTTTTTGTGCAACATTGTATTAGTAAGATTTATCCATGTTGCATGTTGCAATAGTTCATTCATTTTCATTGCTGTGAGTTTTCTGTTGTATGAATATGTCACAAACCTTTATACCAGGGTCAGCAAACTTTTTCTGTAAAGGGCAGATAGTAAATATTTTATGCTTTGTGGGCCATACAGTCTCTGTTGCAACTACCCAGCTCTGCCATTGTAGCACAAAAGGAGCCATAGAGTTGTATAAATGGAAGGCTATGGCTGTGTTCCCATAAACCTTATTTATAAAAAGTACTTGACTGGATTTGACAGTAGTTGCCAACTATTGCTGTATATTTTTTAAAAGAAAAAATGATATACGGTGTGATTAAGTTTTCTGGGATTTTATAAATAACCCTTTAAAGGGGAATTTCAAGAAGTTAAATAACAGCTGGGCATTTTTCCTTCTCTATTGTAGTCTCTGGCAAACATAGATGAAGTCGTGAACAAAATTAGACTGAAAATAAGGTAAGTCACACCTTATAATTGTTAATAATTAATGAAAAATATATCGTTAATTTATTTGATCATATTCTAGATCACACATCTGTGAAAACACTGAAATCTCAAGTTTTCTATAGATAATAATTTTTAACTTAATTTATTTTTTATTGTGAATAATAACATATATACAAAAAAGCATACATTTCAAAGCTCACAGCAGCAATTCATTGTGGAAGAAATTTCAGAGTTTGGTGTGTTTACAGTTTCACAATTTTAGGTTTTTACTTCTAGCTGCTCCAAGACACTGGAGACTAAAATAAATGTCAATATAATAATTCAGCAGTCATACTCATTCGTTAAATTCTGTCTTCTCTGTTATAGCTCCACTTTCTCCTTTGATCTGTTTCCCAATCTTTAGGGGTATTTGGGCTTTGCCCATCTGACTTTTTCATATTGGAAAGGTATGTCAGTAATATGGGATGGGGGATGAAATTAGTTGATGTTCTGGAGAGGCTGGCCCCTTTGCGTTTCAGAATTTATTTGGCCTAGGAACCCATCTGGAGGTTGTAAATTTCTGGAAAGCAATCATAGTGTATGGAACCTCTGTAGAATATCAGATAAAGCCCTAGGTGGTCTTTAGGGTTACTAGGAATGGTTTTGGTTAACCATGATAAGTAGCAATGTCTAGGTGAAGCTTGCATAAGAGTAGCCTCCAGAGTAGTCCTGCAACTCTATTTGAACTCTCTCAGTCATTAATATCTTATTTGTTAGAATTCATATCCCTATTTTGGTCAGGAGGACATTGTCGATCCCATGGTGCCAGGGCCAGGTTATCCCTGGAAGTCATATTCCATATTGCCAGGGAGACATTTAACCCTGAGTGTCATGTCCCACTAGGGGGGAGGGTAATGATTTTACTTGCAGAGTTAGGCTTAGAGATGGAGAGGCCACATCTGAGCAATGAAAGGTGTCCTCTGGATGTAACTCTTGAGCATACCTATGGAAGGCTGAGTTTCTCTGCAACATAAATAAGCTTCACAAGAGCAAGCTTCAAGGTCAAAGGCTTGACCTATTGACCAGAGAGTCCCTAATGTTTGAGATAGTATCAAGAGTTTCCCTGGTGGTAAAGTTTAAAAGTTCCATATTTTTACTCCCATCCCTCTAGGGACTTTACCAAAACTTCTAAATTATCTGTCCTACATACTCAGAGGTGTATCCGGGCATTACATTAAGCTATAGAGAATTCAAGCACTCGATCCCATTTTGGGTTTCCTTTGTTTGGGTTGTTTAAATGATCTATCCAGACAGGTTGAGTTAGACTATGTGCTATCAGAAAATATAGGTTTTTTTTTGACAAAATAAACCTTTCTTCTTTTGGTCTCATAGATAGAGTAAGTGAAGTTCTAAAATACAGAACCTGTATTCTAATTTACCTTATTCTCAACCCAGTTGACCTCATTCTTATCTCTAATTGAAGCCTGGTCACTTTTTCAAATTCTTTAACAGTTGTTTGTGGTGAAGCTGACCCTCAGAACTGCCAGACTCTACCCTGAGTCTTAGGTGACACATAGGTACCCAAAGTTCCAGGGAAATACTAGGTTATACATATATAGCATGGCCTCTCAATATCTAGAAATAGCAATTACTGCTCTGGACTAAATGTGTCTGTAAGAGCTTAAAATCTAAGCCCCAATTTTCTTATAAATATTTTCTAAATGAGACTATACAATATTTTCTCTTTTGTTTCTGGCTTATTTTACATCACATAATTTCCCACAGGTTCATTCACAACGTTACATGCCTCATGACTTCATTCCTTTCTGTAGCTGCACAGTATTTGATCATATGTATATTTTACAGTTCGCCATTCCACTTCTTAGACAGTGTTTCCTTCAGCCACCTCCATCCATTGGGCATTATGTATAATGTCCAAAGTCAGTAGTCCATCAACACTCATAATTTTAGGTAATTTTCGTTGTTCCCAAGAGAAAAATAACCAGTAAACACACCCTCACCAAATAGAAGATCCAAACCTCCCCTTAATTCTTGTTCCTTCCTCTCATTATTTACCCCTGGTATTACTACGGTGCTGTTGATGTCTTCCTATGAAGTAAATAACCAGCCCATAGCATGCAATAGTAGTTTTCCCCCTATACTCCAATATTATAAACTCTTTGTATAAGATTTATACCTTTGCAGTAGTTCATGCATGCAAGAACTTATTTATATGTGTAGTGTTAATTGTTGGAATGTATGTCTCTTATAACCCCTTTTAATTATGTTCACCTTCAATATGGCAATATTACTTATAAATCCAATAATGAACTTCCTTCACTTTTATCCATTCCCTTACATTTAAGTTCAACCTCATTAACTAACCGTTCATCCATCTCTAGCTTCCATGTATTTACAGGTCCCCTATATTCTATGTTATAAACCTCTGATTTTACCTTTACTGTAGTCATAAATGCAAAATCATACAGTATATATCCTTTTGTATTTAGCTTATTTCATTTAGCATTATGTCTTCAAGTTTCATCCATCTTGTCATATGTGTCAGGACATCATTTCATCTTACTGCTATGTAATATATAATATTCCATCATATGTATATACTGCATTTTGTTAATCCACTTGACTGTTGATGGACACTTAGATTGTTTTCGTCTTTTGGTGATTGTGCATAATGCTGCTATGAACATCATGTGCAAATGTCTGTTTGTGTCACTGCTTTCAGCTCTTTTGGGTATGTACTGAGTAGTGATATTGCCAGATCATAGGGCAACTCGATATTAGATTCTAAGAAACTGCCAGACTGTCTTCAATAGTGGCTATACCATTATACATTCCACCAAAGAGTGAATAAGTGTTCCAGTTTCTCTACATCCTCTCCAACATTTGTGATATCCTGTTTGTTTAATAGCAGCAGATGTGAAGTGGTGTCTCATTTCCCTTTTAGCTAATGAGAATGAACATTTCTTCATGTGCTTTTTAGCCATCTTTATTTGCTCTTCAGAAAAATGTCTATTCATATCTTTAGCCTATTTTATAGTTGGGTGGGTTGTTCTTTTGTTGCTGAGTTGTATGATTTCTTAATGTATACGGGATATCAAACCCTTATCTGATGTGTTATTTCCAAATATTTTCTCCCATTGAGTTGGCTGCCTCTTCACCTTTTTTGACAAAGTTTTTTGAGGCACAAAAGCATTTGATTTTGAAGAGTTCCCATTTATATATATTTTTTCTTTTGTTGCTTGTGCTTTGGGTGTAAAATTTAAGAAGCTGTCTCCTATTACTAGGTCTTAAAGGTACTTTCCTACATTGTGTTCTAGGAGCTTGAGCATACTGGTTCCTATATTTAGGTGTTTGATTCACTTTGAGTTAATTATATATAAGATATATGATAGGGGTCCTCTTTCATTCTTTAGGCTATTGATATACAGTCCTTCCATGCCCAATTATTGTAAAGACTATTTTGTCGTGGTTCAGTGGATTTGGGGGCCTTGTCGAAGATCAGTTGACCGTAGATTTGGTGGTCTATTTCTGTGCTCTCAATTCAGTTCCATTGGTTGATACTTCTTTGTGCCCATACCAGGCTGTTTTGATCACTGCAGCTTTATAATAAAGTTTAAACTCTAGAATTGTTAATCCTCCCGATTCATTCTTCTTTTTAGGATGCTTTTAGCTATTCGGGGTCCCTTTCCCTTCCAGATGAATTTGGTAACTAGCTTTTCCAAGTCTTCAAAGTAGGTTATTGGAATTTTGATTGGTACTATATTGAATCTGTAGATCAATTTGGGTAGAATGGACATCTTAACTCCATTTGATCTTCTTATCCATGAGCATGAAATGCCTTTCCTCCTATTTAGATCTTCTTTGATTTCTTTTAACAATGTTACATAGTTGTCTGTGTAGAAGTCCTTTATATCTCTAATTAAGTTCATCCATAGATATGTGATTCTTTTAGTTGCTATTTTGGATGGATTTTTTCCTTAATTGTTTCCTCCATTAAGTCATTGCTTGTGTATAGAAACATTACTGATTTTTTCACATTAATCTTATATCCCACCACCTTGCTGAATTTATTAGCTCAAGAAGGTTTGTTGTAGATTTCTCAGAATTTTACAAGTATTGTAGCATGTCATCTGCAAATAATGGAAGTTTTATTTCTTCCTTTCTGATTTGGATGCCTTTTATTTTCTTTGTCCTGCCTTATTGCTCTAGCCAGAACTTCTAGTACAATTTGAATAATAGTGGTGACAAAGGACATCCTTGTCTCATTACCGATCTTAGGGGGAAGGCTTTCAGTCTCTCACCATTGAGTACAATGCTGGTTGTGGGTTTTTCATATATGCCCTTTATCATATTGAGAAAGTTACCTTTGATTCCTACCTTTTGAAGTGTTTTTACCAGAAAAGGATGTTGAATTTTATTGAATGCTTTTTCAGCATCAATTGAGATGATCATGTGATTTTTCTCTTTCAATTTGTTAATGTGCTGTATTACACTGATTGATTTTCTTGTGTTGACCCACCCTTGCATTCCTGGTATAAACCCCATTTGGTCGTGGTGTATAATTCTTTTAATGTGTTGCTGGATTCTATTTACTAGTTTTTTGTTGATAACTTTTGCATCTGTATTCGTTAGGGAGATTGGCCTGTAGTTTTCCTTTCTTGTGGCATCTTTACTCAGTTTTTGTATTAGAGTGATGTTAGCTTCATAAAATGAGTTAGGCAGTCTTCCTTTTTTTCTCAGTTTTTTTTTGAAAAGTTTGAGCAGGATTGGTGTTAGTTCTTTTTGGAATGTCGGATAAAATTTCCTGTGAAGCCATCTGGCCCTGGGCTTTTCTTTGTAGAGAGATTTTTGATGACTGTTTGACTTTCTTTACTTGTGATTGGTTTGTTGAGATCTTCTGTTTCTTCTTGAGTCAGTATAGCTTGTTTGTTTGTTTCCAGGAATTTGCCCATTTCATCTAAGTTGCCTGGTTTGTTGGTGTATAGTTGTTCATAGTATCCTCTTTTGATTTTTTTATTTCTTCAGGGACCCTTCTCTTATTTCTGATTTTATTTATTTGTATCCTCTCTCTCTTTTTTTCTTTGTCAGCCTTGCTAGTGGTTCATTGATTTTACTGATTTTCTCAAAGAACCAATTTTTAGTTTTTTTTTTTATTTTTTTCTATCTTTTGTTCTCCAATTACTTAATTTATTTATTATTTTTCACTGTGAAAAATAAGGTATATGAATAAAGAGCAACAAATTTCAATGCACACAAGAACAATTAGTTACAGAACAGATTTCAGAGTTTGGTATGGGTTACAGTTCCACAGTTTTAGGTTTTCCTTCAAGACCCTATTGGAGGCTAAAATAAATAGCAGTATAATGATTCAGCAGTAGTACTCATTTTTTAAACCCTACCTTCTCTGTATAACTCCACCATCACCTTTGATCTTTCTCCCACTCATTAGGGGTATTTGGGCTGTGCCCATTCTAGCTTTTTCATGTTGGAAGGGGCTGTCTGATAGTATGGGATTAGAGGGTGGTGCTAGGTGATGTTCTGGAGAGGCTGACTCCTCTGCATTTCAGGACACATTTGTTCCAGGGACCCATCTGGAGGTTGTAGTGTTTGCCAGTTCATTTAATTCAGCTTTAATCTTTGTTACTCTTTTCTTCTATTTGCATTGCTATTCTCTCTGTATGTCCTCCAGGTGAGCAGTTAAGTCCTTGATTTTTGCTTTTTATTCTTTCTTAATATGGGCATTTAGGGCAAAAAATTTCCTCTCAGCACTGCCTTGGCACCTCCCATAAGTTCTGATATGTCATATCTCATTTTCATTCGTCTCCAGATAGTTACCGATTTCTGTAGCAGTTTTTTCTTTGACTCACTGGTTGTTTGAGTGTGTTATTTAATCTCCATATATCTGTGAAAGTTCTCTTTCTTTGGTGGGTATTGATATCCAGCTTCATTCCATTGTGATCAGAGACAGTGCTTTGAATAATTTCCATGTTTTTAAATTTTTAAAGACCAATTTTGTGCCCCAGCGTGTAATCTATTCTGGATAATGTTCCATGAGCACTAGAGAAGAATGTATATCCTAGTGTTTTGGGGTATAACAACCCATTTATGTCTGTTAGGTCTAGTTCTCTATTTCCTTGTTGACCCTCTGCCTGGTTGTTCTATCTATAGAAGAGAATGGGGTATTGAAGTCTCTGACTATTATTGTTGAAACATCTATTGCTCACTTCAGTTTTACCAATGTCTGTCTCATGGACTTTGGAACTCCTTGGTTTGGGAGCATCAACATTTATGATTATTATTTCCTCTTGGTGAATTGTCTCTTTTATTAATATGGGGTGTCCTTCTTTGTCTCTTATGATGTCTTTATATTTAAAATCTGTTTTGTCTGATATTAATATAGCTGCCCCTGCTTTCTTTTGGTTGCAGCTTACAGGAACATCTTTTTCCATCCTTTCCCTTTCAATATATTTGTATCCTCGGATCTAAGATGCATCTCCTGAAAGCAGCTTCTAGCTGGATCAGATTTCTTATTCCATTCTGCCAATCTGTATCTTTTAATTGGTGAGTTTAGTCTGTTAACATTCAAAGTTATTACTGTAAAGTTATTCTTGAATCCACCATCTTATCCTTTGGATTTTATTTGTCAGATATATATATTCTTTTCCCTCTTTCTCTTTTTATCCTTAAGTTACCTTTATGGGTACTCTTCAATTCTGTGCACTCCTCCAAATTTCCCTCTCCTGCCTGTTTTTTTCACCCAGCATAAGTCCCTTTAGTATTTCTTATAGAGCTGGTTTCCTGTTGACAAATTCTCAGCATTTGTCTGTCTGTGAAAATTTTAATCTCTCCCTTACTTTTTTTTTTTTTTTTTTTTCCCACATGGGCAGGCACCGGGAATCGAACCTGGGTCCTCTGGCATGGCAGGCAAGCATTCTTGCCTGCTGAGCCACCATGACCCGCCCATAATCTCTCCCTTACTTTTAAAGGATAGTTTGGCTGGGTACAGAATTCTTGGCTGGAAGTCTTTATTTTTCAGGATCTTAAATATATCATACCACTGTCTTCTCACCTTCTTGGTGCCTTTTGAGTAATCTGAACTCAGTCTAATGTGGGTTCTCCTGTATGCAGTAGATTGTTTTTCTTTTTTAACTTTCAGGATTTTCTGCTTCTGTTCAATGTTTGACAGACTGATTAGTATGCTTCTTTGAGTAGGCCTATTTGGATTAATTATATTTGGGGTGTGTTGGGCTTCTTTGATTGGTATATTTCTGTCTTTTATAAGTGTTGGGAAGTTTCTTCCATTATATCCTCAACTAATCTTCCTAGCCCTTTTCTCTTCCCTTTGTGGGACTAATTATTATATTTGTGTGCTTTGTTTTGTCCATCATTTCCCTGAGATCCAGATCACATTTTTCCATCTGTTTTGTCATCTGCTCTTTTGTGTGTTCAAAATCAGTTGTCCTGTCATCTAGCTCACTTATTCTTTCTTCTGCCTCTTCAAATCTGTTGTCGTATGTCTCTGGTATGTTTTGGATTTGGTCTGCAGTATCTTTAACCCCTGTAATATCTATTTTTCTATTCATTCTTTTAAATTCTTCTTTATGCTCTTCTAGTGTCTTTTTTTACTTTTTATTTTTTTTTAAATTTTTTTTGAGTAAATTCAAAATAGAAATTTAACACAATACAGAAGCATCACATTCAGTCTTCCTCTCAAGAATCAATTCCATTAATATCCTTACTTTAAAAGCATTATATCTCTATCTCTTTATCATCTCTACATCTAAAGTTGAATTAGTCCAAAGAAGCCACTCCTAAAATTTGGTATGAGGATTAAATTATAAATATGTCTATGTCTCATATATTTTTCATTTTTGCTCCAAGATGCAAAGCCCGGTAGCAGACAGTTATAATAGGCTCAATAAGTACTTGTATGTTGTTTGATTTAATTTAGCTTTTGTTTTCACCCATTGTAAAGTTTCTCCGGTTTTCTATTTTCTTCACTAATAACGCATTTTATTAAGTGGGGAAAATGACAATTCTTTTTTTTTAAAATTTATTTATTAAATAAATTTTTTAAATTCTTAATTAAAAAAATAAACAAAATAAAACAACATACATAATCAGTAATTCACAATATCATCACTTAGTTGCATATTCATCATTTCTTAGAACATTTGCATCGATTTAGAAAAAGAAATAAAAAGATAACAGAAAAAGAAATAAAACGATAACAGAGAAAAAAAAGTTATACATACTATACTCCTTACCCCTCGCTGTCATTGATCACTAGCATTTAAACTAAATTTATTTTAGCATTTGTTCCCCCTATAATTTATTTTTATTCCATATGTTCTCCTTTGTTGACAAGGTAGATAAAAGGAGCATCAGACACAAGGTTTTCACAATCACACAGTCACATTGTGACAGCTGTATCATTATTTTATCATCTTCAAGAAACATGGCTACTGGAACACAGCTCTACATTTTCAGGCAGTTCCCTCCAGCCTCTCCATTACATCTTGAATAACAAGGGATATCTACTTAATCTGTAAGAATAACCTCCAGCATAACCTCTCAACTGTATTTGAAATCTCTCAGGCATTGACACTTTGTCTCATTTCACTCTTCCCCCTTTTGGTTGAGAAGGTTGTCTCAATCCCTTGATGCTGAGTCTCAGCTCATTCTAGGGTTTTTCTCAGTCCCTTAATGCTGAGTCTCAACTCATTCTAGGATTTCTGTCCCACGTTGCCAGGAAGGTCCACACTCCTGGGAGTCATGTCCCACATAGACAGGGGGAGGGTGGTGAGTTTGCTTGTAGTGTTGGCTGGAGAGAGAGGCCACATCTGAGCAACAAAAGAGGCTCTCTTGGGGGTGAGTCTTAGGCCTAAATTTTAAATAGGCTTGACCTATCCTTTGTGGGGTTAAGTGTCATATGAACAAACCCCAAGACTGGGGACTCTACCTATAGCTTTGGTTGTCCACACTGCTTGTGAGAATGTCAAGAATTCAACTTGGGGAAGTTGAATTTCTCCCCATTCTCACCACTCCCCTAAGGGGGCTTTGCAGATATTTTTCCACTCACTGATCGAATCACTCTGGGATTCATCGGGGCATCACTCTGGACAAACCAGCAAAATCTCATGTCCTACCTGAGATTTTTGGAATTTATGGCATTCAGTCAAACTATCTACTTAAGTTATATTAGGAAATGCACTGGTCAAAATATAAATTTTGTAACAAATAAACATTTTTTGCTTTAGTCTCACACAGAGGGTGACATTTTAAAATAATTACCATCTATTTTCAGTATCCTGCAATAACGACATTCCTTTGTTCTTCCTCAAGCAAAAACATTTTAAAAATTGTACCTTGTACATTTCACTATTATTATACTCTCTAGGCATTCCTATATTATACCATCTCAATCTTTAACATCTATCTTTCTTTCTGATTTCATTTATGTCCTCAGCCCTCTCCCTCTATCATTCTCACATGCAGCTTCATTCAGTGTTTTAACATAATTGTATTACACTTAGGTAGTATTGTGCTGTCCATTTCTGAGTTTTTGTATCCAATCCTGTTGCACAGTCTGTCACCCTTCAGCTCCAATTACCCAATATCTTACCCTATTTCTATCTCCTGATGGTCTCTGTTACGAACAAAATATTCCAAGTATATTCACTAATGTCAGTTCATATCATTGAGACCATACAGTATTTGTCCTTTAGTTTTTGGCTAGTCTCATTCAGCATAATGTTCTCAAGGTCTATCCATGTTGTTACATACTTCATAACTTTATTCTATCTTACAGCTGCATAATATTCCATCGTATGTATATACCACAGTTTGTTTGCCACTCATCTGTTGATGGACATTTTGGCTGTTTCCATCTCTTTGCAATAGTAAATAATGCTGCTATAAACATTGGTGTGCAAATGTCCGTTTGTGTCCTTGCTCTCATGTCCTCTGAGTAGATACCTAGCAATGATATTGCTGGGTCATATAGTAGTTCTATATTCAGCTTTTTGAGGAACCGCCAAATTGCCTTCCACAGTGGTTGCACCATTTGACATTCCCACCAACAGTGAATAAGTGTGCCTCTTTCTCCGCATCATCTCCAGCACTTGTCATTTTCTGTTTTGTTGATAATGGCCATTCTGGTTGGTGTGAGATGATATCTCATTGTGGTTTTGATTTGCATTTCTCTAATGACCAGGAACATTGAGCATCTCTTCATGTATCTTTTGGCCATTTGTATTTCCTCTTCTGAGAAGTGTCTGTTCAAGTCTTTTTCCCATTTTGTAATTGGGTTGGCTGTCTTTTTGTTGTTGAGTTGAACAATCTCTTTATAAATTCTGGATACTAGACCTTTATCTGATATGTCATTTCCAAATATTGTCTCCCATTGTGTAGGTTGTCTTTTTACTTTCTTGATGAAGTTCTTTGATGCACAAAAGTGTTTAATTTTGAGGAGCTCCCATTTATTTATTTCATTCTTCAGTGCTCTTGCTTTAGGTGTAAGGTCCATAAAACTGCCTCCAATTATAAGTTTCATAAGATATCTCCCTACATTTTCCTCTAACTGTTTTATGGTCTTAGACCTAATGTTTAGATCTTTGATCCATTTTGAGTTAACTTTTGTATAGGGTGTGAGATACGGGTCCTCTTTCATTCTTTTGCATTTGGATATCCAGTTCTCCAGGCACCATTTATTGAAGAGACTGTTCTGTCCCAGGTAAGTTGGCTTGACTGCCTTACCAAAGATCAAATGTCCCTAGATGAGAGGGTCTGTATATGAACAGTCTATTCGATTGCATTGGTCAATATATCTATCTTTATGCAAGTACCATGCTGTTTTGATCACTGTGGCTTCATAATATGCCTTAAAGTCCGGCAGCGTGAGACCTCCAGCTTCGTTTTTTTTCCTCAAGATACTTTTAGCAATTCAGGGCACCCTGCCCTTCCAGATAAATTTGGTTATTGGTTTTTCTATTTCTGAAAAGTAAGTTGATGGGATTTTGATAGTTATTTCGTTGTATCTGTAAATCAATTTAGGTAGAATTGACATCTTAACTATGTTTAGTCTTCTAATCCATGAACATGGTATGCCCTTCCATCTATTTAGGTCTTCCGTGATTTCTTTTAACAGTTTCTTGTAGTTTTCTTTGTATAGGTCTTTTGTCTCTTTAGTTAAATTTATTCCTAAGTATTTTATTCTTTTAGTTGCAATTGTAAATGGAATTCGTTTCTTGATTTCCCCCTCAGCTTGTTCATTGCTAGTGTATAGAAACACTACAGATTTTTGAATGTTGATCTTGTAACCTGCCACTTTGCTGTACTCGTTTATTAGCTTTAGTAGTTTTGCTGTGGATTCTTCAGAGTTTTTGACATATAGTATCATATCATCTGCAAACAGTGTTAGTTTTACTTCTTCCTTTCCAGTTTTGATGCCTTATATTTCTTTTTCTTGTCTAATTGCTCTGGCTAGAGCTTCCAACACAATGTTGAATAACAGTGGTGATAGTGGACATCCTTGTCTTGTTCCTGATCTTAGGGGGAAAGTTTTCAGTTTTTCACCATTGAGGATGATATTAGCTGTGCATTTGTCATATATCCCCTTTATCATTTTAAGGAAGTTCCCTTGTATTCCTATCCTTTGAAGTGTTTTCAACAGGAAAGGATGTTGAATCTTGTCAAATGCCTTCTCTGCATCAATTGAGATGATCATGTGATTTTTCTGCTTTGATTTGTTGATATGGTGTATTACATTAATTGATTTTCTTATGTTGAACCATCCTTGCATACCTGGGATGAATCCTACTTGGTCATGATGTATAATTCTTTTAATGTGTTGCTGGATTCGATTTGCTAGAATTTTGTTGAGGAGTTTTGCATCTATATTCATTAGAGAGATTTGTCTGTAGTTTTCTTTTTTAGTAATATCTTTGCCTGGTTTTGGTATGAGGGTGATGTTGGCTTCATAGAATGAATTAGGTAGCTTTCCCTCCACTTCAATTTTTTTGAAGAGTTTGAGGAGAGTTGGTACTAGTTCTTTCTGGAATGTTTGGTAGAATTCACATGTGAAGCCGTCTGGTCCTGGACTTTTCTTTTTGGGAAGCTTTTTAATGACTGATTCAATTTCTTTACTTGTGATTGGTTTGTTGAGGTCATCTATTTCTTTTTGAGTCAAAGTTGGTTGTTCATGCCTTTCTAGGAAGTTGTCCATTTCATCTACATTGTTGTATTTATTGGCGTAAAGTTGTTCATAGTATCCTGTTATTACCTCCTTTATTTCTGTGGAGTCAGTGGTTATGTCTCCTCTTCCATTTCTGATCTTATTTATTTGCATCCTCTCTCTTCTTCTTTTTGTCAATCTTGCTAAGGGCCCATCAATCTTATTGATTTTCTCATAGAACCAACTTCTGGTTTTATTGATTTTCTCAATTTTCATTTTCTCAATTTTATTTATTTCTGCTCTAATCTTTGTTATTTCTTTCCTTTTGCTTGCTTTGGGGTTGGTTTGCTGTTCTTTCTCCAGTTCTTCCAAGTGGACAGTTAATTCCTCTATTTTTGCCCTTTCTTCTTTTTTGATATAGGCAGTTAGGGCAATAAATTTCCCTCTTAGCACTGCCTTTTCTGCATTCCTAAGTTTTGATATGTTGTGTTTTCATTTTCATTTGCCTCAAGATATTTACTGGCTTCTCTTTAATTTCTTCCTTTACCCACTGGTTGTTTAAGAGTGTGTTGTTGAGCCTCTACGTATTTGTGAATTTTCTGGTGCTCTGCCTATTATTGATTTCCAACTTCATTCCTTTATGATCTGAGAATATGTTTTGTATGATTTCAATCTTTTCAAATTTGTCGAGACTTGCTTTGTGACCCAGCATATAGTCTATCTTTGAGAATGATCCATGAGCACTTGAGAAAAAGATCTATCCTGCTGTTGTGGGATGTAATGTCCTATAAATCTGTTAAGTCTAGCTCATTTATTGTAATATTCAAATTCTCTGTTTCTTTATTGATCCTCTGTCTAGATGTTCTGTCCATTGATGAGAGTGGGGAATTGAAATCTCCAACTATTATGGTATATATGTCTGTTTCCCTTTTCAGTGTTTGCAGTGTTTGCGTCATGTATTTCGGGGCGTTTGGGTTCGGTGCATAAATATTTATGATTGTTATGTCTTCATGTTGAATTGTTCCTTTTATTAGTACATAGTATCTTTCTTTGTCTCTTTTAACTGTTTTAGAATTGAAGTATAATTTGTTGGATATTAGAATAGCTACTTCTGCTCTTTTCTGGTTGTTATTTGCATGAAATATCTTTTCCCAACCTTTCACTTTCAACCTATGTTTATCTTTGGGTCTAAGATGTGTTTCCTGTAGACAGCATATAGAAGGATCCTATTTTTTAATCCATTCTGCCAGTCTATATCTTTTGATTGGGGAGTTCAATCCATTAACATTTAGTGTTATTACTGTTTGGGTAGTACTTTCCTCTACCATTTTGCCTTTGGTATTTTATATGTTGTATCTAATTTTCCTTCTTTCTACACTCTTCTCCACACCTCTCTCTTCTGTCTTTTCGTATCTGACTCTAGTGCTCCCATTAGTATTTCTTGCAGAGCTGGTCTCTTGGTCACAAATTCTCTCAGTGATTTTTTTGTCTGAAAATGTTTTAATTTCTCCCTCATTTTTGAAGGACAATTTTGCTGGGTATATAATTCTTCGTTGGCAGTTTTTCTCTTGTAGTAGTTTAAATATATCATCCCATTGTCTTCTCACCTCCATGGTTTCTGCTGAGAAATCTACACATAGTCTTATTGGGTTTCCCTTGTATGTGATGGATTGCTTTTCTCTTACTGCTTTCAAGATCCTCTCTTTCTCTTTGACCTCTGACATTCTGACTAGTAAGTGTCTTGGAGAATGTCTATTTGGATCTATTCTCTTTGGGGTATGCTGCACTTCTTGGATCTGTAATTTTAGGTCTTTATAAGAGTTGGGAAATTTTCAGTGATAATTTCTTCCATTAGTTTTTCTCCTCCTTTTCCCTTCTCTTCTCCTTCCAGGATACCCACAACATGTATATTTGTGCACTTCATATTATCATTCAGTTCCCTGAGTCCCTGCTCATATTTTTCCATTTTTTTCCCTATAGTTTCTGTATCTTGTCGGATTTCAGATGTTCCGTCCTCCAGTTCACTAATCCTAACCTCTGTCTCTTGAAATCTACCATTGTAGGTTTCCATTGTTTTTTTCATCTCTTCTACTGTACCTTTCATCCCCATAAGTTCCGTGATTTGTTTTTTCAGACTTTCCATTTCTTCTTTTTGTCCATTCCTTGCCTTCTTCATATGCTCCCTCAATTCATTGGTTAGGTTTTTGATGAGGTTTTCCATGTCTGTTCGTACATTCTCAATTCGTTGTTTCGGGTCTTGTATCTCATTTGAACTATTGGTTTGTTCCTTTGACTGGGCCATATCTTCAATTTTCCTGGTGTGATTTGTTATTTTTTGCTGGAGTCTAGACATTTAATTACCTTAATTAGTTTATTCTGGAGATTGCTTTCACTTCTCTTACCTAGGGTTTTCTTGGTAGATGAATTTGTTGTCTATCTGTTCTTTGACCTTCAGTTCAGCTTTTTCCGGACCTCTAGCTTAGGTTTTGTTTAACAGAGGGTAATTTTTCAGTTCTTGTTTTCTTATTTCTTGCCCTGCTTGTGTGGTGCCTTTTTCCTCCCACCCTTAGGAGGGTCTACTAGGTATTATAGACTCCAGCCAGGTTTTCTCGGACTAAACTGGCCTCCTATCAGGAGGAAGGGGTCACCTGCATCAGTTTTCCCTGAGGGTGAGACCCAGCAGGTTAAAAGACTTTCCTGTGAAGTCTCTGGGCTCTGTTTTTCTTATCCTGCCCAGTATGTGGCGCGTCTGCCTGTGGGTTGCACCAGCTAAAGATGTTGCGGCACTTTTAACTTTGGCAGACTCTCCCTGCTGGGGGTGTGGTGGAGACAGAGGAGCGGTTGTAGGCTGGTTTTAATGGCTTCAAATTGCCAAGCCCTGGGGTCTGAATTCCTTGAGAGAGGGATTCCACCTGAGTTGAGCTTCACCTCTCCCCTGGGGAAGGCACAGGTGGGAGACAGCCCTGAAAGCAGCCCGTTTCTGCCTATGCCTGGGGCAGTTGCAGCCTGAGGTGTCCCGCCGTTGAATCCAGAGGCTGCCCAAGTCTCCGTAGAAACACAGCCACTAAAACCTGTTTCCTCTCCCTTTCCTCTTTTTCCATGAGCCCAATGAGCGAACTCCGCTTGACCAGGTTTAGAGTCTCTTTCCTTTCCCTCTGGGAAGCCACCTGTCGGGGAGGGGCACCGGGCACCGTGACTTGGGGAACTCATGGTTTTGGGGAGGCTTGCAGCCAGTCCAGCTGGTCCAGACTGGGGTACGCTGTGTGTTTGGTCACTGATGTGGCTCTGGGAGCTGTTCTGTACTGTTTCTGGTTATTTAGTAATTGTTCTGGAGGACGAACTAAAATGCACACATTGCTAAGCTGCCATCTTGACTCCGCCTCCCTTTTTATTTAAGAAAACAAACAATATACTTCGAACCACCAAAAATGGATATCTTAGTTAGCTTCACCATAGGCAAACTTAAGTAAAGTGTCCATATAATCATTGTAAAGCCTGTGTTTGTGCAGTAAGTTTCGTAAACCAATTTAAAATTAAGGCAGCGAGGAAAAAAATCTACACATTCAGATAGCAAAGTCTTAAATTCTAAGTATTAAAAACTAACTTAGATACCATTTGATCAGATGTCAAAGCTGTGAATGTTCTTAAAATTGAAGTAGAAGGTTCTTAGAGATATCTGCATTGCCATAGTATTGACCTGTGTTATTAAACTCTTCTAGTATATTCTTGATCTCCTTTATGTCATTAGCCAACCCAATAAATTTATTTACTAGAGTTGTCTGAACATCTTTGATTAGTTGTTCCAAGGACTCTGTCTCCTCCTGTGTTTTAATTTGGTCCTTAGGCTGGGCTGTATCTGTCTGCATCTTCATATGCTTTGTGATTTTCTATTGCCTTCAAGACATGTAATTATCTTGATAGCATTACTTTGGGAGTTGATTTCCTACAGTAGTCTAAAGTTTTATATTTGCATGACAGGCAAGACTAGGGCAGGGCACATTGGTATGGTGATGGGTTGTGGTACAGGGCTAGGCACAGGGTGGGGGTGAGCCAGTGAGCATGGGGTGTGGGGCACGGGCCTGTGGGAGTGCAGTTCAGGGACCATGGTGGCAGGGTGCAGCTTCACAGGCCATGGTGCACAGGGGCAGGGTGCAGATGGGGGACACGGAGGCAGGGCATGGCGGGATGCACATCGAGTGGACTGTGCAGGTGTGCAGAAGCCGATGTGTGGGTAGGGTGTGAGTATGCACGTGGAGCGTGGGGTTTGTGGGTATTGGGGCACAGAGATCAGGCTTTAATGGGGCGGGGTGCAGGTATGTATGTGTACCAGACAGATGATAATTTTTTTTAACTTTTAAAATTGTGTAATATAACATATACAAAGGAAAGAAGGAGAAAAGCAATAGTTTTCAAAGCACTCTTCAACAAGTAGTTATGTAAGGATGATATTTTTTTTCTTCTGTTTTTTTTTTTGGCATGGGCAGGCTCCAGAAATCAAACCCAGGTCTCTGGCATGGCAGGTGAGAATTCTGCCATGGAGCCACCGTTGCATTGCCTGAGGATGATAATTTTTTAATACAGTTTTATCGAGATATGTTCATACAGCATATATAGATGGTAATTTTAAAGAGGTAATTATTTTATCTGCATTTCCATATGAGCCTTATAGCAAATAACTTGATTCTTTGCTCAGCCTTCAGTTATTCATCCAAAAGGAAGGAAGCAATAACAGAGATTATTCAAATAGTACATTATAAAAGGAGTCGAAAGCATTTCTACTATATTTTAATATGGTCCAACAGTTTTGTTCCCATAGTAGATTTATTTATTTGTTTATTTTTATTTTTTCTGAAAGAGTTTTTTTATTTTTAAATTTAAAATTTTTTTTATTTTTTTAAATTAAAAAAACACCAATTAAATGCAAACATTCCTATTTTGGTCACTCTGTTCTACATATATAATTAGTAATTCACTATATCATCACATAGTTGCATATTTATCATTGTGATCATTTTTTAGAACTATGCATCAATTCAGAAAAAGAAATAAAAAGACAACAGAAAAAGAAATAAAGCGAAAAGAGAAAAAATATATATATATACATACCATACCCTTACCCCTCCCTTTCATTGATCACTAGCATTTCAAACTAAATTTATTTTAACATTTGTTCCCCTTATTATTTATTTTTATTCCATTTGTTCTACTCGTCTCTTGACAAGGTAAATAAAAGGCGCATCAGACGCAAGGTCTTCACAATCACACAGTCACACTGTGAAAGCTATATCATTATACAATCATCATCAAGAAATATGGCTACTGGAACACAGCTCTACATTTTCAGGCAGTTCCCTCCAGCCTCTCCATTACATCTTGAATAACAAGGGGATATCTACTTAATGCGTAAGAATAACCTCCAGCATAACCTCTCGACTGTATTTGGAGTCTCTCAGCCATTGACACTTTGTCTCATTTCACTCTTCCCCCTTTTGGTCAAGAAGGTTTTCTCAATCCCTTGATGCTGAGTCTCAGCTCATTCTAGGGTTTTTCTCAATCTCTTGTGCTGAGTCTCAACTCATTCTAGGATTTCTGTCCCACGTTGCCAGGAAGGTCCACACTCCTGGGAGTCATGTCCCACATAGAGAGGGGGAGGGCAGTGAGTTTGCTTGTGTTGGCGAAAGAGAGAGGCCACATCTGAGCAACAAAAGAGTCTCTCTTGGGGTGACTCTTAGGCCTAAATTTTAAATAGGCTTGACCTATCCTTTGTGGGGTTAAGTTTCATATGAACAAACCCCAAGACTGGGGGCTCAGCCTATAGCTTTGGTTGTCCACACTGCTTGTGAGAATATCAAGAATTCAACTTGGGGAGGTTGAATTTTCCCCCGTTCTCACCATTCCCCAAAGGGGACTTTGCAAATACTTTTCCACGCACTGATCAAATCATCTGGTATTCATCGGGGCATCACGGTGGACGAACCAACAAAATCTCATGAGTAGACTTATTTTTAATAGCTTTATTTCCTTAGTAGATTTACTTTTTTTTTAGTATTCCCAAGGTTTAGAGATGAAGATGTGCTTATATATGTAGTCCTTGCCCATGTACAACTAAAGTATAGTCAGCTCTGCCAGTTGGTGTGTTGTTAGCCCAGAATTAACATTGTGATTAATTTAGGGTTTGATTGTCTGGGATGGTCATCAAGAGTGAGCCTTGTTCTTGCCCAATAGTCTTGTTCTGGTTCATTCATATCTGGATTTCTAGTTTTGAACTATGATAGATAATAAATGTTTGCTCGTTGAATTAATAAGTGGATATCGTTACTTCAAATATAGTTGTTGTTATTTAATGAATTTTTGATGGAACATTCATTTTGAATCCAGAACATTATTTTCTTCCCCCTAAAAACCTTTGACTCCTTTAGTGAAGATCTCTGCCATGAATATATTATTCAGTAATGTTAGGAAGTGCAAGAAGGCTCTTTACTGTTTTAGTGGGTTTTAGCTATGAAAATTCTAGTAGAGACCGCTAAATTGTCCAGGGTTCATGAAGAAAATGGAAGTTCCTTGATGATGCAAAAATCACTTGTGAGCCAGTTATTTTCAGCTTTCCCCTCACCAGACCTTTAATGAATTCTTCATTGAAAAGTGAAATTGACTGATATGCACTTCTCTGATTGAGATCCCATTTTAAGTGGCCCCTGTTGAGCCACAGGGGAAAGAGGAGCTGAGGTCATAGATCTGTTCATGCACAGATTGTACGGTCAGGGTCCATAGGGTGAAACACTGATTTTATATTTCACTCTGTCTCCTTGTCCTTTTTAAGGTTACTGAGGAAGGGATTTTATGTGGGGTAATTTGAATTCTCTGGCTTGTTCCCATAGTTTCATCAATTTTGTCATTCCCAATTTACTCCATGAAAAACAATGAAAGTTTTATTGGTCCTTAGTACAGCTCTGAATATTAAATGAAAGTCGACTTTTTTTTTTAAACACGACTCTTTAATCCACAATGGGCTTGGCCTCTGTCCTCTACTTTTGCTGTCCCTCTTGGGGCCCATGGCCTCAGTCTTCCTTATGTCATTGCTTTTGTTTGCTTTGCTGGACCAGTAATTGCAGCCTGCAAACGTTGATGTACTAACTTCTTTTTCTATTGATCTATTTATCTTAGAGACTGTTAGAATAATTTATATCCCTTTAACTTTTCTGCTAGGAGACTGGATGATAATATTCGAACCGTTGTGAGAGGTCAAACAAATGTGGGGCAGGATGGAAGACAAGTAAGTAACTTATTCCTCCATATTAATTAAATTCCTCTAATTTCTCTGAGATTCTAGCGCCCAAATGGCCAAAATGTTTATCTGCCTGCTTGCAGAACGCTTTCTTACTGATCTGTCCCAAAACTTGTACCTCCTGTAACAGGGGTGAGTTGCCCAGACCAGCTATGCACTCTGTGTTCATTGGACCAGGAGTATTTGTTATAGCGTAATTCACCTAGGGCTGGGAGCATGCAGGCTAAAGTGAGAAAACCAAAGATTCCTTGGCTTTCTCCTTAGTGCCAGTCATCTCTTGTGGCTTCCTTTATTTTGTCAACTATAGCTAAATAAAGTTGCTACTTTTGTCTTACCAGGGAAGTTGTTGGGGTTTTGCTATTATTTTTGTTACTACAAAAGATACTAACCTGACGTAACTACAAGTCTTCATACTTTACTTTGCTGGCAAACAGAGGTAACTGTAAATACATTTCAAAGTTTTATAGTTCTTTTCGGATCCAGCTAATCAGGACATTTGGAAGAGGAAAAAGATGTGTATGAGAAGGGGATATTTCTGGTGATTAAGGGGCTGAATGTTATCTGTTAACCATTTTCCTTTTCGTTCAGGTTCTGTTCTTCTGTTTAAGGATCATATTTCAGCAATTGTTGTCATAACAGAAATGCTGAGCATGCCTTTTCTAGTCAGCCTCTCTTACAATATCCGGACCTTCCTATTCAAGTATTAGTTTAATTAGGTGCACCTTTCTAATAGCTTCAATTCTGTTGGTCCTTTTTGATATTTTTAGTGCAGCTATCAAATTTCTAAAAATGATCCTTCTGCTGCCAAGATTTGTTTGTTCGTTTTAGAATCCTGTATAGAAATTTCCTGATCTCTGATATTCCTCTTTCCTTTGCTAGTCGCTCGTAGTTGAGTCCCTTTCTTTTACATTTTTAGTTTTATCTCTCTGTTTTTCCCAATATTTTTGGCTAATTTTACCTCTTAGTTAAGAGTCATCTAACATTGGCCAGTTTGTATGTAGTCTCCCTTCTCCCTTGTTATCGTCAGTATTTGTCTATAGACATATTAGCTTCCTATATCTGATCCTATTTTTCTAGTGCCTCGCATGGCTGTTAGTTCATATTGCTTTGCTTTTGTCTGTTTAAATATCTCCCAGAAGCACTGCTACTCTGATAGATAAGGTAGTTGTAAATGGGCCTTTACAGGTAACAAAGAGTAACAGGGTTGCTACAAACACTCAGGCCTCATTCTACTCAACTTTCTTAAAGTATGTCCGATCATCCTCCTCTTCAGAAACCTTCAGTGTCTTCTGTCTCCCAAGTTAAATCCAAGCCCCTTTGTTTAACATTTAAGGCTTCAACCACCTTTTCAATTCTGTCACCTGCTGTGTTCCTCCATACTGAAAACTCAATGTTCTGAAAGCATGCCCTGTGCTTTCTGCTCTTGTGCTGATGTACTTTCTGATGTCCTATGCTTTCTCTCCTTTCTTTTCCTTCCAGTAGCTATGCTTCAAAATGTTACCCATCCAAAGCCCAACTCAAATACTACCTTTATGAAATTTCTCTCTTCACCATATTTGGATGCACCAGAGAAATCAGAATTTTAGAACTAGAAGGAACTTGGAACTCATCTGGTTTTACAAATGAGAAAACTGAAGTTTAGTATCACTCAATTTAATGTATATATTTCTGTCTACCAGCTCCCATAGGCCTTGCTTGTACATTTCATTTGCCTCTAATGGTTTATTTTGATTTATTTAGTGAGCACATCTTATCCCCTTGACTAATTATGTGCTCCCTGAAGGCAAGGACTGTGTCTCTCTCATCTTTCCATTCCTTAATACGCATAGTCCACAAGCAATAACATTTTCTTCAACTTAAATATTTGGTCTATGTGAGATTGTTTATGAATTGCAAATAAGCAGAAGCCCTTTAACAAGAAACATCATTTTGATCCATGATTGAGTGTTCCTTTACAGTAGTTTAAAGCTGATTTGTGTCTACCTAGTCCCAGTTTACCGCTATTTGAAACAGTAACACTACTGTGTAGTGAGTCAGCCTATATTTCAAATGGCCCCACTAGAAACCTTGAAATACTTGAGAATGTGTTATTTAAAGTCCCAAGAATGTTAAAATAAAGTGAACAGTTCATCAGAACTTTTTATTGGATTGTACTCTGTAGATAAATATCTTATAGTTACTTATGTTTTAACCTGTGGGCCACAAATTAGCAGTATTGGAGAGCCAGGCCCAGAATCAGGCAGCCTGGAGGAGTGTCGGCATTCCCCACCTTTCACTTATTAATAGGTCACAGGTTGCTACAGCAGAACAGGTCACATTTCAGAGAGCAAGACCACATTTTCAAGAATGTTTAGATAGCATTTCAATCTGTGATGGAATTTTGTATTCGTCTCCTTAGAATCCAGACAGAAAGGAAACCCAGAAGGAATAATTGCTTTTCCTGTCATCCCCTCCATCTGTCTTTTCCAACAGTTTGTAATGCAAGCTGAAGTAGAGACTTTTTTTCCAGGGAGCTTTTGCGTCCTGTCCTTGTGAACTCCCAGGGGTGAAGGCCTTGCTCTCCAGCCCTGGATGGCTGGTGGTTTGCTGAAGGGAGTCTCTGTTTGACTGGCACAAACTTGGAAGAATTATGAATGTTCCAAAATCTTGAATTTTGTAGGTCAAGAGGCCCTTATTCCCCTCTTCCCTGGAATACAGGGAAAGTTCACTTTTAGAACTTGTTTCCTAAACTTTAAGGAATGCTAAGGAGAAGAAGAGAGCAGTAATATGGACAAAAGGAAGTTTTCTTTTTATTGAGTTTATCTTGATTGTGTTCAACCAGAACAAACATACTTTTTTATCGTAAATAAGGGCAAAGTATTTACTTTACATTCATTGTGTCTTAAAAATACTTTTCTTTTTTAAGCAGAAAATTCTTTTTGAAAAGCATTATTTCTGACTCAAGTTGTTTGTGAGGAATGTGATTTAGAAATTAAACACACAGTGTTGCAGTTTCTTTAGTTTCTTGATATTTCTTAAATACCAGCTACTTGGTTAGCACTCTGCTTAAGCATTGTAGAGAGTCATTGATTGTTGACTACCTCATTGTGTGTGCCGATTTGAGCTGGTCTAGTCTGTGGCCTCTTCTATGAACAGACAGCAATGTTCATCCACAATTAACATGGCATGGAATCTTTCCCCCATTTTTATCTGATGAAGTCATTAGTCAGAAGCTTTCATTAAATGCCCACGTGTTTGAAACTTTGTGGATAAGATGAGTAAATTCAACAAGTACGTGATTTGTCATGCTATGAAACTTGTCCAGTTCTCCAAGAATTAAAATGGGGAGCTCGAACATAGTTGAATGGAAGAAAAGAGTTGGCCAACCCTTGAGCCATTTCCAGGAAGATAATTGAAAAGGATCAAAGGAAGATCAGCCACTGGATTTCTGTCTCTTGACTGGAGCTTGGCTGCAAAATAACTATTTCTTTGATCAGAGCAAGACCTTAGTTTGGAAGGGGAAGAGAATTGTTCTTACCATCTCTACTCTGCTCATTAAAACTTTGATTTGGAAGAAGCCTTAGACAATTATAGCACAACCTTCCACTTAGTTTGGGAATCCTTTCTATGACATCTCCTACATTTCATTATTCTGCTTCCACTTAGATATTTAGAGTGATGGAAATTCACTACTGTTTCAATTTTGTACAGCTTCAATTGTAAGAAACTTCTTTCTTATACTGAGCTGAAATAGTAAAATGAATATCATTGTAATTTCTCATTCATCTTGGTTTTCCCAGATGAACCAGTGACAGTCTAATCCCTCCCTTATTCTCATGATAACTTCTGAAATTAAAATTGATACTATGTTCCCTTTTCTTGCTAAGCATTCTTAGTTTCTTCAACTTTATGATATAATTTCCAGACTCTTTGCCATCCCAGTTGTCTTGTGTATATAGCATTTAGGTATATTGTTTAAGCATACAATGAGACAGTTTACCTCCTTATTCTAACCTGGAGTTAACTTGGAAACTAGGGGCTTAGGGAGTCTGAAAATTCTGAGAAATTAATTATAAATTTTTATATGGATAGACTATTTCTGGAGAGAAGACTTGTGCTTGTTTGAAAATATGATGTACCCCAGAAAAGCCAAGTTTAATCTTGATCTACTCTTGTGGGTACTATAGGTTGGGAACTTTTGATTAGTTTATCTCCACAAAGATGTGATACACCCAGTTGTGGATGTGGCCTTTTGCTTAGATGGAGATGTGGGTCTTGATTAGTTTACTGGAATCCTTTAAAAGAGGAAACATTTTGAACAGAGTCAGAAATGACAGAGTCCACAGAAACTTCAGAGGAGAGCTTGGAACCCAGAAGACATTGCTATAAGATGTTAAGCAAACTAGAACCTGAGTAGACCCAAGGGAATCCAAGGGATGAAAGCCAGCCCTGGAGAAGCAAAGTGAGGAACCCCCACAGGAACAGAGGCTGAAAGCAACGGAGCCCAGGAGCCAGGGACCAGCAGATGCCAAGCTCGTGACGACCCAGGTGACAGAAGAGTTTCGGACCCATTGGGCTTTCTTGAGTGAAGGTAAACCCTTGTTGGTACCTTAATTTGGACACTTTCACTTCCATAGAACTGTAAACTTGTAACTTATTAAATTCCCTTTATAAAAGGTGTTCCATTTCTGGTATATTGCATTCTGGCAGCTTGCAGACTAGAACAACACCCTCAGTTTTCTGTATTCTCCAAGAAATCTGTGACCCTACAAGTTAAGGGCACTAATTTAAACACTGTTCTTCCATTAACATAAACTTAGATTTGGAAAATTTGTTTTTTCTTTTCTTTGCCTTTAAAAGTCATCATCTTTTATCTTTTTTAAAACTTATTTATTAATTAAAAAAAATGTTAACAACAAATGAACAAAAACATTCTTAACATATGATCATTCCGTTCTACAATATAATCAGTAATTCACAATATCATCAATAGTGGGATATTCATCATCATGCTCATTTCTTAGAACATTTGCATCAATTCAGAAAAAGAAATAAAAAGACAACAGAAAAAGAAATAAAGCAAAAACAGAAAAAAAAAAGATTATACATACCATACCCCTTACCCCTCCCTTTCATTGATCACTAACATTTCAAATTAAATTTATTTTAACATTTGTTCCCCCTATTATTTATTTATTTATTTATTTATTTACATGGGCAGGTACCGGGAACCGAACCCAGGTCCTCTGGCATCGCAGGCAAGCATTCCTACCTGCTGAGCCACCGTGGCCCGCCCCTATTATTTATTTTTATTCCATATGTTCTACTCATCTTTTGACAAGGTAGATAAAAGGAGCATCAGACATAAGATTTTCACAATCACACAGTCACATTGTGAAAGCTATATCATTATTCAGTCATCATCAAGAAACATAGCTACTGGAACACAGCTCTACATTTTCAGGCAGTTCTCTCCAGCCTCTCCATTACATCTTGAATAACAAGGGGATATCTACTTAATGCTTAAGAATAACCTCCAGGATAACCTCTCGACTCTGTTTGAAATCTCTCAGTGTCAATCTCTCATTGACACTTTGTCTCATTTCACTCTTCCCCCTTTTGGTCGAGAAGGTTTTCTCAATCTCTTGATGCTGAGTCTCAGCTCATTCTAGGGTTTTTCTCAATCCCTGGATGCTGAGTCTCAACTCATTCTAGGATTTCTGTCCCATGTTGTCAGGAAGGTCCACACCTCTGGGAGTCATGTCCCACGCAGACAGGGGGAGGGTGGTGAGTTTGCTTGCTGTGTTGGCTGAAGAGAAAGGCCACATCTGAGCAACAGAAGAGGCTCTCTTGGGGTTACTCTTAGGCCTAAATTTTAAATAGGCTTGACCTATCCTTTGTGGGGTTAAGTTTCATATGAACAAACCCCAAGACTGGGGGCTCAGCTTATAGCTTTGGTTGTCCACACTGCTTGTGAGAATATCAAGAATTCAACTTGGGGAAGTTGAATTTTCCGCCTTGCTCATCATTCCCGATGGGAACTTTGCAAATACTTTTCCACTCACTGATCAAATCACTCTGGACAAACCAACAAAAAATCTCATGCCCTACCCAACGTTTCATGTACTTATGGTGTTCAACCAAGCTATCTACATAAGTTATATTAGGAAATGCACTAGTCAAAATATAAATTTTGTACCAAATAAACACTTTTTGCTTTAGTCTCACACATAAGTTGAAATTTTTAAATATTAATTACCATCTATTTTCAGCACCCTGCAGTAATGACATTCCTTTGTTCTTCCTCATGCAAAAACATTTTTAAAATTTGTACATTTAGTCACTATCATTTTACACTCTAGGCATTCCTAGATTATCCCATCTCAATCTTTATCGTCTTTCTTTCTAATTTCATTTATACCCCCAGCCCTCCTCCCTCTGTCATTCTCACATTCAGCTTCATTCAGTGTTCTAACATAATTGTATTACAGTTAAGTAGTAGTGTGCTGTCCATTTCTGAGTTTCTATATTCAGTCCTGTTGCACAATCTGTATCCCTTCAGCTCCAATTACCCAATATCTTACCTTATTTCTATCTCCTGATGGTCTCTGTTACCAACGTAATTTCTCCAAGTTTATTCACTAATGTCAGTTCATATCAGCGAGACCATACAGTATTTGTCCTTTTGTTTCTGGCTAATCTCACTCAGCATAATGTCCTTAAGGTCCATTCATGTTGTTACATACTTCATAACTTTATTCTGTCTTACAGCTGCATAGTATTCCATCGTATGTATATACCACAGTTTGTTTAGCCACTTGTCTGCTGATGGACACTTTGGCTGTTTCCATCTCTTTGCAATTGTAAATAATGCTGCTATAAACATTGGTGTGCAATGTCCATTTGTGTCCTTGCTCTCATGTCCTCTGAGTGGATACCTAGCAATGGTATTGCCGGGTCATATGGCAATTCTTTATTTAGCTGTTTGAGGAACCACCAAACTGCCTTCCACAGCAGTTGTATCATTTGACATTCCCACCAACAGTGGATAAGTGTGCCTCTTTCTCCACATCCTCTCCGGCACTTGTCATTTTCTGTTTTATTGATAATGGCCATTCTGGTTGGTGTGAGATGATATCTCATTGTGGTTTTGATTTGCATTTCCCTAATAGCCAGGGAAGTTGAGCATCTTTTCACGTGCCTTTTGGCCACTTGTATTTTCTCTTCTGAGAAGTGTCTGTTCACGTGTTTTGCCCATTTGTAATTGGGTTGTCTGTCTTTTTGTTGCTGAGTTGAACAATCTCTTTATAAATTCTGGATACTAGACCTTTATCTGAAGCGTCGTTTCCAAATATTGTCTCCCATTGTGAAGGCTGTCTTTTTACTTTCTTGATCAAGTTCTTTGATGCACGAAAGTGTTTAATTTTGAGGAGTTCCCATTTCTTTCTTTCTTTCTCAATGCTCTTGCTTTGGGTGTAAGGTCTAGAAAACCACCTCCAAGTATAAGATTTATAAGATATTTTCCTATATTTTTCTTCCAACAGTTTTATGGTCTTAGATCTGATGTTTAGGTCTTTGATCAATTTTGAGTTAACTTTTGTATAGGGTGTGAGATATGGATCCTCTTTCATTCTTTTGCATATGGATATCCAGTTCTCTAGGCACCATTTACTGAAGAGACTGTTCTGTCCCAGGTGAGTTGGCTTGACTGCCTTATCAAAGATCAATTTCCGTAGATGCCAGTACCATGCTGTTTTGATCATTGTAGCTTCATAATATGCCTTAAATCAGGTAGCATGAGACCTCTGACTTCATTTTTTTTTCTCAGGATACTTTTAGCTATTCGGGGCACCATGCCCTTCCAGATAAATTTGGTTATTGGTTTTTCTATTTCTGAAAAGTAAGTTGTTGGGATTTTAATTGGTATTGCATTGAATCTGTAAATCAATTCAGATAGAATTGACTTCTTAAGTTTATTTAGTTTTCCAATCCATGAAAATGGTATGCCCTTTCATCTATTTAGGTCTTCTGTGATTTCTTATTGCAATTTCTTGTAGTTTTCTCTGTATCGGTCTTTTGTCTCTTTAGTTAAATTTATTCCTAAATATTTTATTCTTTTGGTTGCAATTGTAAATGGAATTCGTTTCTTGATTTTCCCCTCAGATTGTTCCTTACTAGTGTATAGAAACACTACAGATTTTTGAGTGTTGATCTTGTGACCTGCCACTTTGCTGTACTTATTTATTAGCTCTAGTAGTTTTGCTGTGAATTTTTCGGGGTTTTCCACATATGGTATCATATCGTCTGCAACCAGTGAGTTTTACTTCTTCCTTTCCAATTTTGATGCCTTGTATTTGTTTTTCTTGTCTAATTGCTCTGGCCAGAAATTCCAACACAATGTTGAATAACAGTGGTGATAGTGGACATCCTTGTCTTGTTCCTGATCTTAGGGGGAAAGTTTTCAGTTTTTCCCCATTGAGGATGATATTAGCTGTGGGTTTTTCATACATTCCCTTTATCATTTTAAGGAAATTCCCTTGTATTCCTATCTCTTGAAGTGTTTTCAACAGGAAAGGATGTTGAATTTTGTCAAATGCCTTTTCTGCATCAATCGAGATGATCATGTGATTTTTCTGCTTTGATTTGTTGATATGGTGTATTACATTAATTGATTTTCTTATGTTAAACCATCCTTGCATACCTAGGATGAATCCTACTTGGTCATGATGTATAATTCTTTTAATGTGTTGCTGGATTTGATTTGCTAGATGTTGTTGAGGATTTTTGCATCTATATTCATTAGAGAGATTGGTCTGTAGTTTTCTTTTTTTTGTAATATCTTTGGTTTTGGTATGAGGGTGATATTGGCTTCGTAGAATGAATTAGGTAGCTTTCCCTCCTCTTCAGTTTTCTTGAAGAGTTTGAGCAGGATTGGTACTAATTCTTTCTGGAATGTTTGATAGAATTCACATGTGAAGCCATCTGGTCCTGGACTTTTCTTTTTGGGGAACTTCTTAATGACTGATTCAGTTTTTTTACTTGTGATTCGTTTGTTGAAGTTGTCTGTTTCTTCTCAAGTCAAAGTTGGTTGTTCATGCCTTTCTAGAAAGTTGTCCATTTCATCTACATTGTTGTATTTATTAGCATAAAGTTGTTCATAATATCCTGTCATTACTTCCTTTATTTCTGTGGGGTCAATGGTTATTTCTCCTCTTCCATTTCTAATCTTATTTATTTGCATCCTCTTCTTCTTATTTTTGTCAATCTTGCTAAATGTTTATCAATCTTATTGATTTTCTCATAAAACCAGCTTCTGGTTTTGTTGATTTTCTCAATTGTTTTCTTGTTCTCAATTTCATTTATTTCTTCTGTAATCTTCATTATTTTTTTCCTTTTGCTTGCTTTGGGGTTAGTTTGCTGTTCTCTCTCTCTACTTCTTCCAAGAAGAAGTGGACTGTTAATCCCTCGATTTTTGCCCTTTCTTGGTTTTTGATATAGGCATTTAGGGCAATGAAATTCCCTCTTAGCACTGCCTTTGCTACATCCCATAAGTTTTGATATGTTGTGTTTTCATTTTCATTTGCCTCGAGATATTTACTGATTTCTCTTGTAATTTCTTCCTTGACCCACTGGTTGTTTAAGAGTGTTGAGCCTCCACATATTTGTGAATTTTCTGGCACTCTGCCTATTATTGATTTCCAACTTCATTCCTTTATGATCTGAGAGTATGTTTTGTATGATTTCAGTCTTTTCAAATTTATTGAAATTGATAAATTTCAATTTCACTTGCTTTGTGACCCAGCATATGGTCTGTCCTTGAGAATGATCTGTGAGCACTTGAGAAAAAGGTGTATCCTGTTGTTGTGGGGTGTAATGTTCTATAAATGTCTGTTAAGTCTAGCTCATTTATTGTATTATTGAATTTCTCTGTTTCTTTATTGATCCTCAGTCTAGACGTTCTGTCCATTGATGGGAGTGGGAAATTGAAGTCTCCAACTATTATGGTAGATGTGTCTATTTCTTTTTTCAGTGTTTGCCGCATGTATTTTGGAGCATTCTGGCTCGGTGCATAAATATGTGTGATTGGGGCAGGCCACGGTGGCTCAGCAGGTAAGAATGCTCACCTGCCATGCCCGAGGACCCGGGTTCGATTCCCGGTGCCTGCCCATGTTAAAATATATATGTATGTGTGTGTGTGTGTGATTGTTATATCTTCGTGCTGAATTGTTCCTTTTATTAATACATAGTATCCTTCTTTGCCTCTTTTAATTGTTTTACATTTGACGCTTAATTTGTTGGATATTAGTATAGCTACTCCTGCTCTTGTCTGATATCTTTTCCTAACCTTTCACTTTCAACCTATGTTTATCCTTGGGTCTAAGATGTGTTTCCTGTAGACAGCGTATAGATGGGTCCTGTTTTTTAATCCATTCTGCCAGTCTATGTCTTTTGATTGGGGAGTTTAATCTATTGACATTTAGTGTTATTACTGTACAGGTGGTACTTTCTTCTACCATTTTGCCTTTTGGATTTTATATGTCATATCTAATTTTCCTTCTTTTTACCGTTACTCATAGTCTTCCTTTCTACACTCTTCTCCACACCTCTCTGTTCTGTCTTTTCATATCTGTCTCTAGTGTTCCCTTTAGTATTTCTTGAAGAGCTGGTCTCTTGGTCACAAATTGTCTCCGTGATTTTTTGTCTGAAAATGTTTTAATTTCTCCCTCATTTTTGAAGGACAATTTTGCTGGATATAGAATTCTTGGTTGGCAGTTTTTCTCTTTTAGTAATTTTAATATATCATCCTACTGTCTTCTCGCCTCCATGGTTTCTGCTGAGAATTCTATGCATAGTCTTATTGGGCTTCCCTTGTATGTGATGGGTTGCTTTTCTCTTGCTGCTTTCTGCTGAGAATTCTATGCATAGTCTTATTGGGCTTCCCTTGTATGTGATGGGTTGCTTTTCTCTTGCTGCTTTCAAGATTCTCTCTTTCTCTTTGATCTGTGACATTTTGATTAGTAAGTGTCTTGGAGTACGTATATTTGGATCTATTTTCTTTGGGGTACACTGCACTTCTTAGATCTGTAATTTTAAGTCTTTCATTAGAGTTGGGAGATTCTCAGTGATAATTTCCTCCATTAATTTTTCTCCTCCTTTTTTTCTTTTCCTCTGGGACATCCATAACACGTATATCGTGTACTTCATATTGTCCTTCAATTCCCCAAGTCCCTGCTCATATTTTTCCATTTTTTCCCCTATATTTTCTTTTTCTTGTCGGATTTCAGATGATCTGACCTCCAGTTCACTAATCCTATCTTCTGCCTCTCAGAATCTAACATTGTAGGTTTCCATTGTTTTTTTCATCTCTTCTACTGTCTTTCATTCCCATAAGTTCTGTGATTTGTTTTTTTAGACTTTCCATTTCTTCCTTTGTTCATTCCTTGCATTCTTTATATCCTCCTTCAGTTCACTGATTTGATTTTTGATGAGGTTTTCCATGTCTGTTTGTATATTCTGATTTAATTGTTTCAGTTCCTGTATCTCACTTGAATTGTGAGTTTGTTCCTTTGACTGGGCCATATCTTCAATTTTTCTAGTGTGATTTTTTTTTTTTGCTGGCATCTAGGCATTTAATTCCCTTAATTAGTTTATTCTAGAGATTGCTTTCACTTCTTTTATCTAGGATTTTCTTGCTGGATGAATTTGTTTTCTATCTGTTCTTTGACATTCAGTTCAGCTTTATCTGGACCTCTAGCTTATGTTTTGTTTAACAGACGACAATTTTTCAGTTCTTGTTTTCTTGTTTCTTGCCCTGCTTGTATGGTGCCTTCCCCACCCCCCACCCTTAGGAGGGTCTACTTAGATATTATAGACCCCAGCCGGATTTTCCCAGACCAAACTGGCCTCCTATCAGGAGGAAAGAGTCACCTACATCGGTTTTTCCTGAGGGTGAGACCCAGCAGGTTGAAAGACTTCCCTGGGAAGTCTCTGGACTCTTGTTTTTCTTATCCTGCCCAGTATGTGGCGCTTGTCTGCCTGCAGGTCCCACCAGCATAAGATGATGCGATACCTGTAACTTTGACACTCTCCCTGCTGGGGGCGTGGTGGAGACAGAGGAGAGGTTGTAGGCTGGTTTTAATGGCTTCCAATTACCAAGGCCTGGTGTCTGAATTCCTTAAGGAATTCACCTGAGTTGGGCTTCATCCCTCCCCCCGGGAAAGGCACAGGCTCCACAAAAGCCCTCAAACAAGCTTGTTTCTGCCTATGCCTGGGCCGGTTGCAGCCTGAGAAGTCCTTCCACTGTATCCAAAGGCAGTCAAGCCTTTATAGAAACACAGCCACAAAAACATCTGTTTCCTTTCTTTTTTTTTCTTCTCCTGTCAGCCCTGCCCCCTTGGCGCCGGGATGAAAATGAGTGACCTCTGCTTTGACCAGGATCACCTGAGCTAGGGGCCCATTTTTAGCTGTCAGAATTTGTTAATTCCAGAATTGGCATTTGGTTGGGCTCAGTCCCTGCTGTTGGTAAAGGGTCTTTCCTTTCCCCTCTGGGAGGCAGCCTGTGGGGCAGGGGTGCTGGCCACCACAGCTTGGGGAACTCATGGATCTGGGGGGGCTCACATCTCATCCAGCTGGTCCAAACTGGGGTACGCTGTGTGTCCGGTCACTGACATGGCCCCAGGAGCTGTTCTGTACTGTTTTGGTTATTTAGTAGCTGTTTTGGAGGACAAACTAAATTGTGCACATTGCTAAGCTGCCATTTTGGCCTGGAATCCTCAGAGTTGGGAAATTTTTGACAGCCATGTCACATAGCTGTTTCTTGTTGAATTAGCAGTCATCTGAACCCCCAGGACAAGAGTTGCAAATAAATGCCCACAGAACTAAAAAAGTAACCTGAATGGCTTAAATTGACCTGTATATATCCAGAATGCACGCATAGAAGGGAGTGAATACCTAAATGAACAGCCACAACTCAGTTCTAAACAATTATTATCATGTCTGAAGGTAGACTTGAAGTTTCCAGATCTATCAGTTTTTCAAGAGAAGCTGAACGTCTGAATTTTTGTGTGACCATCCCATTTTTTAAATGTTGATTTACTGTTTTTTACAAACATAGAAAGGCCAAACAAAGCATATCTGTGGGCCAACGGTTTGTAACATCTGTCCCAGGTGCTTTCCATATGAACTACTTTTTTTTTCTGTCTTAATTTTAATTTTGAAATAATTCCAGGCATATAGGATAGGTACGAAAATAATATAAATCTCACACAGAGAATTCCAGCATGCCCCCACCCTATGCCCAGATACCCAAATTTACCATTTTTAACAGTTTGCCACGTATGCCTTGGCAGTTTAACCATTATTTCTCTATCGGTCCAGCCTCCATCTGTCCATCCCTATTTATTGTCTGAACATTTGAGAGCAGGTTGCACACATCATTCTCCTTGAACCCATAATACTTCCACGTATGCTTCCTGTGAACAAGGATATTCACTAAGTAATCACTTTATAGTTATCAAGTTCAAGAAATTTAACATTGATACAAAGCTTATAGTCTGTATAACAATTTTTCTTATGTCCCAGTAATGTCCTCTTGAGCTTTTTCTCCTCCTTTTTTGTAGCCCATCCAGTATTTTAATGTGTTTTATTGTTATCATTGTCTCTTTAGTTTTTCTTTATTTTTTTTTATTGTGGAAACATTTATATAGCATAAATCATCCCATCCCAATTGCTCCCAAATATCCCATTCAGTGGGATTAATCGCATTCACAATGTTGCAGTAACCTTACCACCATCTATTACTAGAACTTACCCTTCACCCCAAACAGAAACCCTACACTCATTTTGCATTAATTCCCTATTGCCCCTGCCCCTCACTTGGTAACCTGTACTCTGCTTTCTGTCTCTGTGAGTTTGCATATTCTCTGATATTTTCTTTCTGGTTACAATGGGGCTTAAAGGTAATATCCTAAATCTACAACAATCTCATTTGTTATAAAACCAGTTTAACTTCATAGTATACATAGTGTGCATACACCATGTTCCTGTACCCCTCTCTCCCCACACCTTAATGTAGCATTTGTCACAAATTATGTGTTTGACAGTATGAGTCCAAAAAAAAGTTTGTCATTACATTAATTTTTTTTTTATTAGAGAAGTTGTAGTTTGTCCCAGCTTGAAAGGATTATATACCCTAGAAAAGCCATGTTTTAATCCTGATCCATCTTGTGGAGACAGCCATTTTTTTTTAATCCTTATTCAGCACCGTAGGTTGGAAACTTGATTGGTTTATGTCCACAGAGACATGATATGCCCAATTGTGGGTATTAACCTTTGATTAGAGGGAGATGTGACTACCGCCATTCCAAGTGGGTCTTGATTAGTTCACTGGAATCTTTTAAAAGAGGAAGAATTTTGGAAAGCTTGGCAGAGCCATGAGAACCACCAGAGCCCATGCAGCCAGAGACCTTTGGAGATGAAGAAGGAATACACCCCCAGAGGAGCTTCCTGAAATAAGAAGACGGAAGAGAAAGCTAGCATATGTTGCCATGTTTGCTATGTGCCTTTCCAATTGAGAGAGAAACCCTGAACTTCATGGAGTTTTCTTGAGTGACGGTAACCTCTTGTTGATATCTTAATTTGGACATTTTCATAGACTTGCTTTAATTGGGGCATTTTCACGTCCTTTGAACTGTACACTTGCAGCTTAATAAATTCCCCCTTATAAAAGCCATTCTGTTTCTAGTATATCACATTCTTTCAGTTAGCAAACTAGAACATAGGTTTACAGAAAAATTGTGTATAAGTTACATAGTTCCCATATACTGTCTTATTAATAAACCTTGCATTAGTTGATGAAGGAACTAGCATTACATTTTGTGCATTTGCCTTTTAGATGCTATAGAAAGTAAAAAGTGGAGATATAAACCAAAAATATATAGTCCTGGTATTTATATTTACCCATGTCATCATCTCTACAAAGATCTTTATTTCTTCATGTGGCTTCAGCCAATTGTTTGGTGTCCTTTCCTTTCAACCTTAGAAATCCCTTTAGGATTTCTTACAGGGCTGGTCTAGTGGTGATGAAGTCCCTTAGCTTCTGTTTATCTGGAAATATCTTTATTCCTCCCACATTTTTCAAGGACAGTTTTGCTGAATACAAAATTCTTGATTGGCAATTTTTTGCTTTCAGCACTTTAATTATATGACCCCACTGCCTTCTTGCCTCTGTGATTTCCGATGAGAAATCAGTTTTTAACCTTATTGAGGTTCCCTTGTATGTGACACGTTACTCCTCTATTGTGGCATTCAGAATTCTCTCTTTATCTTTGGCATTCAGTAGTTTGATTATAATATGATGTGATGTGGGTCTGTTTAAGTTTATCTTGTTTAGAATTGGTTGGATGTGTATATTAATGTCTTTCATTAAATATAGGAGGTTTTCAAACATTATTTCTTTGAATATTCTCTCTGTTCCTTCCTCTGTTTATTCTGCTTCTGTTTATACAGTGCTTATATTGGTATGTCTGATGGTATTCCACAGGTACCTCAGGCTCTATTGGCTTTTCTTTATTCTTTTGTCTTTCTGCTTCTCAGAATGGATAATTTCAATTGCTTTGTCTTTGAGTTCACTGATTCTTCTGCCAGCTCTAGTCTTTTGTTAAATTCTTCCAGGGGATTTTTAATTTCTGTTAACTGTGGTTTCCTTTTCATAATTTATACCTTTCTATTGATGCTCTCTTTGTGTTCATCCTTTGATTTTCTTCAGTTTTTTTTTTTTTAGTCTATGTTTGCCTTTAGTTCTTTACACACATTTAGGACTTTTTTTTTTTTTTTATCAAAACCCAGGAATGAACTAGGACCATTTTTTTTTAATTAAAAAAAATTAACAAATAAAACATTTAGAAATTATTCCATTCTACATATATAATCAGTAATTCTTAATATCATCACATAGTTACATATTCATCATTTCTTAGTACATTTGCATCGATTTAGAAAAAGAAATAAAAAGACAACGGAAAAAGAAATAAAATGATAATAGAGGAAAAAAAAAAACCTATACGTACCATACCCCTTACCCCTTGCTTTCATTTACCACTATTTCAAACTGAATTTATTTTAACATTTTTTCCCCCTATTATTTATTTTTATTCCATATGTTCTACTGTTCTGTTGATATAGTAGCTAAAAGGAGCATCAGACATAAGGTTTTCACATTCACAGAGTCTCATTGTGAAAGCTATATCATTGTTCAGTCATCATCAAGAAACATGGCTACTGGGACACTGCACTACATTTTCAGGCAATTCCCTCCAGCCTCTCCACTACATCTTGAACAAGGTGATATCTACTTAATGTGTAAGAATAACCTCCAAGATAACCTCTCGACTCTGTTTGTAATCTCTCAGCCATTGACACTTTGTCTCATTTTACTCTTCCCCCTTTTGGTCGAGAAGGTTCTCTCAGTCTCTTGATGTTAATTCTCAGCTCATTCTAGGGTTTTTCTCAGTCCTTTGATGCTGAGTCTTATCTCATTCCAGGATCTTTGTCCCACTTTGCCAGGAAGGTAGGACCATTTTTTTTTTAAAGTCTTTATCTGCAGTGTCCCAGGTCTGATCCTTCTTATTGATTGTTTCTCATGCTTTAATCTTCTCTTTTGTCTGAGCCATCACTTCCTCTTTCTTTGTATCTTTTGTTGAATCCTAGACATTTTGATAATCTAATATTATAGCTGGGATTGTACTTTGATGTGTCAAAGTAAAGTGAATTCCTTAAGTTTGTATTTAGCTAGTGTTATCACAGCTTTCCTGGAATGCCAGAAACTAACAAAAATAAAAGAAGACACCTTTCCCAGTCTTTTCAGATTGACCTGTGCAAGTATTCTACTTCAGAGCTTATCCATACAGTGAGTTTAGAGAATAACTCCAGGCCAAAGTATAAGGGCCTCTTGTCATTGCTGTGCACACATCTTGTACATTTTGCCCTAGGAATTCCCCCACTTTTATGCATACAAATGTCCCCTCTTACCTAAGCAAACGTTTCCTCACAGTCCCAGGCACTGCACTGTATGTCCCACAGCCAGCAAAACTCCAGGCAGCATGACTTGACTTTTCTCCCACAGTGTTCTGTATGAGAGCTCAGTGAACACTTTCTATATGCAGTTCAAGTTCTGGGACCATATCCCTCAGGCTACCACCAGACAGATTGGATCAGATATACATGCTCCCTGTGTATGCACAAGGGTTACTCTGCTCTTTCTGGATCTTAAGATCTCCTCTGGGATTGCATGCACCTCCATGCCAAGGTGGGGAGAACGGGAGGGTCCGGCCAAGATGCCACAAGATCCTACTGCTTTTTCTTTATTTGGTGCTCACCCCATTACTACAGTTCTTTGACTGTTTTCTGGAGCTTTGAGAGAGGTATCTCTGTCAGTTATTACTGGTTGTACAAAGCTGAGGAGGATTGGAGCCCTGAAGCTTCTCAGCCTGCCAATTTGATCAGGTGAGCTAACCCCATATAACTGCTTTAAAACTTCCTCATCCTGTATTTGTGGAAAAGATTCTTTGAAATGGTGTGCTTGACTTTATGTTCTTGTGTTTTTTTAAAAAATATTTTTATTGTAAAAACTTAACATACAAACATTCCTGCAGGGTGTACAATCAGTGGCTCGTGATATCATCACATAGTTGTGTATTCATCACTATGATCATTTTTTTGAACGTTTACTTCACTCGACTTTATGTTCTTACCCTTGGTTTCATCTTGTTAGTTTTGCTGTGAGTGTCAAATCCAGAAAACAGAGGCTCTGTTCTTGTCCCTGGGTGTCTGTCCAGGGCCACACTTCTTAATTTCTCCATGTCCTATTTCCCCCTAGAATAGGAGGTTAATAATGCTTCTGCCTTCTGTTTTCATAAAGCTATCATAAAGATCTATTAACTAAACAGAGAGCTTATTGCCTTCCAAGAAGAAGTGTTCTTTACTTTTCATCCTCAAAATTAGCACATCCTCTAATTCAGGTGTTAGAAAACAAATAATTGTGGCCTCCAAAACTCTGAACTAGGTAGATGGTGAAATTTCACAATATAGCATTGATCTTCATTATGTGGGATTAAGAATTTGTAATTGTCAGCTCACTAGCAGGTGGTTTGTATTTTTTCCATCACTTTAAATTTATTCTTTTTCTCTTCTTCCTTTTGGAGGAAAATGAAGCCTGCTGATTGAAGAAAATAAATGACATTAGTAGTAAAGAAACCATGAAGAGTTTGGGATGAAAATGACAATTGCCAAATGCTTCTTCCTCCTAAAACATTCTTAATCTAAAGCAATTGGGATTTTCAAGCATAGGCCCACATTGCCCTGGTAGTGGCCAAGAATGTTTGGGCATGGTTTTCTTTTTTACTTCTTTGCCTTCTGCTTTTCAGAATGTCTGTAGACAGTGCTATAGACTTCAGAAATTTTCTTGCTGGTGGTATTTTTTTCTTTTTTTTTTAGCAGTCAGACACAACTCTGCTAGCTGGATCATTCCATCACAGGTAGAACCATGCTTTGCCTGGGAACCTTGAATATCAGTTAATACTAAGGCCTGGACAGGCAAAGAGCACTGTGATTCAGTGGGATGGTGCTGGAGCCAGGTTGTAGCTCAGCCTTCTGTAGAGACATGGTGACCCTAGTGTTTTGTTTTTGTTTTGCTACAAACACCTTCACTGTTTACACTTAGTTCATGGCTTGTTAGAGGACCACAAGATGCCTTCTGGCTTGAGGGGAGGCTCAGGCAGAAGCTTGAATGCCAGGGGAATGCAGAAGGGTCCCCCAAAGCCCTCTGGGCTGCAGAGGCTCCTAGTTGTGTTTGAGGGTGAGCGCAACCTGGCCTATAGGCTGGCCAGCCTGCAAAAGTTGGTCAGGTGGTCACCCATCTTCTTTTTTTTTTCTTTATATATATAGTTTATTGTAAACAACAAACATACAAACTTTTTTTTTTAATTAACAAAACAAAGCAACAGACAAACACGGACATTCTTAAAATACAAATATTCCATTCATGGTGTATAATCAGTGGCTCACAAGATCATCACACAGTAGTATATTCATTACCTTGATCATTTTTTAGAACATTTGCATCACTTCAGAAAAAGAAATAAAAAGAGAAAAGAAAAAACTCATGCATACCGTACCCCTTACCCCTTCCTCTCATTGACCACTAGTATTTCCATCTACCCAGTATATTTTAACCTGTGTTCCCCCTATTTTTTTTCTGTACCCCTTACCACTCCCTTTCATTGATGATTGGTATTTCAGTCTACTCAATTTATTTTAACATTTGCTCCCCCTGTTACTTATTTTTAATCCATATTTTTTACTTATCTGTCCATACCATAGATAAAGGGAGCATCAGACACAAGTTTTTCACAATCACACAGTCAACACTGTGAAAGCTATATCATTATACTATCATCTTCAAGAAACATGGCTACTGGAACATAGCTCTTACGGTTTCAAGCACTTCCCTCTAGCCTCTCTAATATACCTTAAACTAAAAAGGGGATATCTATATAATGTATAAGAATAACCTCCAGGATAACCTTTTGACTCTGTTTGAAATCTCTCAGCCATTGACACTTTATTTTGTCTCATTTCTCTCTTCCCCCTTTTGGTCAAGAAGGTTTTTTGAATCCCTTGATGTTGAGTCCCAGCTCATTCTGGTATTTCTGTCCTACGTTGCCAGGGAGATTTACACCCTTGGAAGTCATGTCCCACATAGAGAGGGGGAGGGCAGTGAGTTTGCTTGCCGTTTTGGCTGAGAGAGAGGCCACATCTGAGCAACAAAAGAGATTCTCTTGGGGGTGACTCTTAGGCCTAATTTTAAGTAAGCTTAGCCTGTCCTTTGTCAGGATAAGTTTCATATGAGCAAACCCCAAGATTGAGGGTTTAGCCTATTAATTTGATTGTCTCCACTGCTTGCGAGAATATCAGGTGTTCTCCAAATGGGGAAGTTGAATTTTCCCCCTTTCTTGCCATTCCCCCAAGAGAATTTGGTTTTTTTTTTTTTTTTTGTTTGTTTGTTTGTTGTTTTAATCATAGCAACATACAAACATGAACATTCTTACCATATGATCATTCCATCCTTGGTATATAATCAATAACTCACAATATCATCACATAGTTGTATACTCATCACCATGATCATTTCTTAGAATATTTACATCAATTCAGAGAAAGAACTAAAAGGAAAAAAATTCATACAAGCCATACCCCTTACCCCTCCCTCTCACTGGCTGCTAGTATTTCCATCTACCCAATATGTTTTAGCCTTTGTTTCCCTTATTTTTCTCTATACTCCTTTCTACTCCCTTTCATTGATCACTAGCATTTCAGTCTACTAAATTTATTTTAACATTTGTTCCACCTATTATTTATTTATTTTTAATTCCTATGTTTTACTCATCTGTCCATACCATAGATAAAAGGTGGATCAGACACAAGGTTTTCACAATCACATTGCAAAAGCTATTTCATTATACAATCATCTTCAAGAAACATGGCTACTGGAACACAGCTCTGCATTTCAGGCACTTCCCTCCAGCCTCTCCATTATACCTTAACTAAAAAGGTGATATCTTTATAATGCATAAGAATAACTTCCAGGATAACCTCTTGACTCTGTTTGAAATCTCTCACCCATTGACACTTTATCTTGTCTCATTTCTCTCTTCCCCCTTTGGGTCGAGAAGGTTTTCTCAATCCCTTGATGCTGATTCCCAGCTCATTCTAGGATTTCTGTTCCGCATTGTCAGGGAGATTTATACCCCTGGGAGTCAGGTCCCACGTAGAGAGGAGGAGGGCAGTGAGTTTGCTTGTCGTGTCGGCTGAGATAGGCAATGTCTGAGCAACAAAAGAGGTTCTCTGGGGGTGGCTTTTAGGCCTAATTTTAAGTAGACTTAGCCTGTCCTTTGCAGAGATAAGTTTCATATGAACAAACCCCAAAGATTGAAGGCTCGACCTCTTGCTTTGGTTATCCCCACTGCTTATGAGAATATCAGGAATTCTCCACATGGGAAAGTGGAACTTTCCCTCTTTCTCACCATTCCCCCAAGGGGACTTTGCAAATACTTCTTTATTCACTGTTCAGATCACTCTGGGATTTATTGGAGCATAATACTGGACAAACATACAAAATATCATGCCCTATTCAAGGATCCATGTACTTATGGTGTTAAGTTAACCTGCCCATATAAGTTATATTAGGAAATGTACTAGTCAAAATATAAATTTTGTACCAAATAAACATTTTTTGCTTTAGTCTCGCACAGAAGTTGAAGTTTTAAAATATGAATGACCATCTATTTTCAACACCCTACAATAGTGACATTCCTTTATTCTTCTTCATGCAAAAAATTTTTTTAATTTGTACAGTTAGTCACTATCATTGTACACTCTAGACATTTCTAGATTATACCATCTATGTCTTTATTGTCTATCTTTCCTTCTGGTTTCATATGTGTTGCTTATCTTCTTGATGAGTTTTACCTCCTCACCCAGGAAATGACTGTCCAGGAAGTCAGAGAAATGAATGTCTTTGTTGTCAGAACCGAGAGCATTTGGGTCCCAAAGGGCCTGGTTCAGGTTTCTCTTCAGGGCCATGGTGGCTTCCATGGTGTTCAGGATTTTACCCCACTCATCTTGGGAGGGTTTCTGCACATCTTGTAAAATAAAGTGACTATCATGCTGGTTTTGTATCTTCAAGAGACACTCAGGGTCCTCATGCTTTTCTTTCACTAACTTGCAGAAGTAGTAGTCCACACCCTTCAGAACTACATAGTTGTGATTGAAATAGAAATCCAGAAAGAGGTAGGTGTAGGAGGCTCACAGATACAGGTTGACCAGACATTTGACGGAGGCCTCAGCTTCAGCAGAATAATTCTAATGGATCTGGAAGTCCGTGGTTCATCAGCAATGAGGAGCTAAACAAAAAGTGGTGATAACTGGTCTCAGAAGCAAGGGATGGCTGAGATGATGGTCCTGGAGGTTGCGATTGGAGACTGTGGTAGTTAGATTCAGTTGTCAACTTGGCCAGGTGAGTGTACCTAGTTTTGTTGCTGCGAACATGAGCCAATGGTACCTGAACCTCATCTGTTGCTGATTTACATCTGCAGTTGGCTAGGAGGTGTGCCTGCTGCAATGAAGGACGTTTGACTTAATAGGCCGGTGCTTAAATGAGAGAGCGTGACATAGCACAGCCTAAGCAGCTCGTCATTACTCATCTCAGCACTCACAGCTCAGCCCAGGCCTTGGGAAATGCAGAAAGAAGCCACCCCGGGGAAAGTTGTTAGAACCCAGGGGCCTGGAGAGAAGGCCGGCAGAGATCATCCTGTGCCTTCCCACGTAAGAAAGAACCTCAGTGGAAAGTTAGCTGCCTTTCCTTTGAAGAACTAGTAAAATAAATCCCCTTTTATTAAAAGCCAGTCCGTTTCTGGTGTGTTGCATTCTGGCAGCTAGCAAACTAGAACAGAGACCAAGTTGGAGGGTGGTCCAAGGCTGAAAATGGAGAGAATAGTTGCTGGGCCAGTTCAGTCTAAGCTCTGTTGAAACGAGAGACAGATCTATAAGGTCACCATGTGTGCTGTGGTTGGTGCTCCTAGTTTTGTCTGGGGCTTTCCACCATTTCCCAACCAAGATTTCTTCCATCTAATGCAGAGGTCATGATTGGATTGTCTTTACTTGACAGCTTGAATCTAAGTGAATGTTCACTTTTGCCTACTATAGAGCACAACTGACTGTGGTTGAGGCCAGGACTGTAAAATGGCCATTAGTTGTCTAACATCGTAGTGGGTGGGTTCAGCCTTACTACCAAGCTTACCACCATGCTTCACCCTGTTAATTGTTCACAGGTCTTGATAGCTTTTTTTGGCAGTGACATGTCTGCTGCATATTGGAACCCACACTGTTTGTCCTTTAAAATCCCTCATTTATAGACAAATTATAAAAGATCCAAACAGCTCTCTTGTCTCCTTTAGGTACAATGAAGGGCCAAGCATTTTATTTGACTTTTCTAAAGCTTGGGGTAAGTGGACATTGTCACTAATATAACACTGGATGGCAGCCTGTCAAGTGAAAAAAACTTGAACTCTGAGTTAAATTTTGACTTAGCTGCTCTCTACCTTTGGGCAAAGCTACTTAATTTCTCTGAGCCTCAGGGTTTCCATCTGTGATACAAGCATAGTAATACATACTTCAGGGTCATGATGATTAGAGATAACATATTTTAAAACGCCTAGCATGATATTAGACTCAATCACGCTTAGTAAATGGCAGCATGTTGCCCTCTCTTTCTCCGCCGGCCCGCCGCGCGGCGCCCACGCCCCGCAGCAGCCGACCCGCCCGCCCTCCTTCTCCCCCCTCTTTCTCCGCTGGCCCGCCACGCGGCGCCCACGCCCGCCCTCCTTCTCCCCCCTCTTCCCCCTCCTGCTCCGGCGGCTCTCCAACCAGCACGGTGCCCTCTTCCCCTGCCTTCACTGGCTCCTCTGCCACCAACCTCGACAGCCTTGCCGCCCTCACCTTTCCTCCTCCAGAACAGCTACTGGGGCAGTGGAGATAATACAGAGCAGCTCCCGGAGCCACGAGGGAGATCAAAGGGACGGCGTACCCCATCCTGGAATGGCTGACTATCTGGGAGAACCAGCTCCGGTGAGATCACCAAGGGGCACGGGCTTTCCTGGGTGGGACGGCAAGCGACCGGAGTCCCTCCCTTCCACCTTCCCAGGCCAGCTGGTAGAATTGGACAGGCGGTCCCCTTAGGCCGCGGCGGCTGGTGCCCCCACCACGCGAGGCCCCCAGGACCAACTGAGATAGTTGGGTCGGAAATCCCCAGACTGCGGAGAACAGTGACCGGGGGATCCCTTCCAAACACGTGACTCCCCCGTCCGGCTGGGAACAGTGCACTCTCCCGGGCTGCGACAGCTGGTGCCCTCCCGCCACGCTTGGCGCCCCGGGCCGACTAGCTAATTCGGCCGGACGCTCTCCCGTGCTGCGGCGGCCAGCGACCCTCCCCGCATTGGGAACCCCAGGCCGGCTGGCATTCTTCCAAGACGCTTCGGCTGCCAAACCTCCCCTACGGCGAGAATTTTCCAGAGTTAAAGGACCCACAGCAACTTTCACTGGTGGAAACCGTAGACAAACGTGTGCCACGAGCGCCACCTACTGGGCAGGATAAGAAAAACAGAACCCAGAGATTGCACAGAAAAATCTTTCAACCTGTGGGGTCGAACACCCAGGGAAATCTGACTAAATGCCCAGACGCCGGCAGAAGATAACGGATCACGCTCAGAAAATTGAACATATGGCCCAGTCAAACGAAGAAACCAATAGTTCAAATGAGATACAGGAGCTGAAACAACTAATGCTGAATATACGAACAGAAATGGAAAAACTCTTCAAAAACGAAATCGATAAATTGAGGGAGGACATGAAGAAGACATGGACTGAACATAAAGAAGAAATAGAAAAACTGAAAAAACAAATCACAGAACTTATGGAAGTGAAAGATAAAGTAGAAAAGATGGAAAAAACAATCGATACCTACAATGACAGATTTAAAGAGACAGAAGATAGAATTAGTGATTTGGAGGATGAAACATCTGAATTCCAAAAAGAAACAGAAACTATCTGGAAAAGAATGGAAAAATTTGAACAAGGTATCAGGGAACTCAAGGACAATGTGAACCGTACAAATATACGTGTAGTGGGTGTCCCAGAAGGAGAAGAGAAGGGAAAAGGAGGAGAAAAACTAATGGAAGAAATTATCACTAAAAATTTCCCAACTCTTATGAAAGACCTAAAATTACAGATCCATAAGTGCAGTGCACCCCAAAGAGATTAGACACAAATAGGCGTTCCCCAAGACACTTACTAGTTAGAATGTCAGAGGTCAAAGAGAAAGAGAGGATCTTGAAAGCAGCAAGAGAAAAACAATCTGTCACATACAAGGGAAACCCAATCAGACTATGTGTAGATTTCTCAGCAGAAACCATGGAGGCTAGAAGACAGTGGGATGATATATTTAAGTTACTAAAAGAGAAAAACTGCCAGCCAAGACTCCTATATCCAGCAAAATTGTCCTTCAAAAATGAGGGAGAAATTAAAACATTCTCAGACAAAAAGTCACTGAGAGAATTTGTGACCAAGAGACCAGCTCTGCAAGAAATACTAAAGGAAGCACTAGAGTCAGATACAAAAAGACAGAAGAGAGAGGCATGGAGAAAAGTGTAGAAAGAAGGAAAGTCAGATATGATATATATAATACAAAAGGCAAAATGGTAGAGGAAAATATTATCCAAACAGTAATAACTCTAAATGTTAATGGACTGAATTCCCCAATCAAAAGACATAGAATGGCAGAATGGATTAAAAAACAGGATCCTTCTATATGCTGTCTACAGGAAACACATCTTAGACCCAAAGATAAATATAGGTTGAAAGTGAAAGGTTGGGAAAAGATATTTCACGCAAATAACAACCAGAAAAGAGCAGGAGTGGCTATACTAATATCCAACAAATTAGACTTCAAATGTAAAACAGTTAAAAGAGACAAAAAAGGACACTATATACTATTAAAAGGAACAATTAAGCAAGAAGACATAACAATCATAAATATTTACGCACCAAACCAGAATGCCCCAAAATACGTGAGGAATACACTGCAAACACTGAAAAGGGAAATAGACACATATACCATAATAGTTGGAGACTTCAATTCACCACTCTCATCAATGGACAGAACATCTAGACAGAGGATCAATAAAGAAATAGAGAACCTGAATATTACTATAAATGAGCTTGACTTAACAGACATTTATAGGACATTACATCCCACAACAGCAGGATACACCTTTTTTTTCATGTGCTCATGGATCATTCTCAAAGATAGACCATATGCTGGGTCACAAAGCAAGTCTTAACAAATTTAAAAAGATTGAAATCATACACAACACTTTCTCGGATCATAAAGGAATGAAGTTGGAAATCAATAATAGGCGGAGTGCCAGAAAATTCATAAATACATGGAGGCTCAACAACACACTCTTAAACAACAAGTGGGTCAAAGAAGAAATTGCAAGAGAAATTAGTAAATACCTAGAGGCAAATGAAAATGAAGACACAACATATCAAAACTTATGGGACGCAGCAAAGGCAGTGCTAAGAGGGAAATTTATTGCCCTAAATGCCTTTATCAGAAAAGAAGAAAAGGCAAAAATGCAGGAATTAACTGTCCACTTGGAAGAACTGGAGAAAGAACAGCAAACTAATCCCAAAGCAAGCAAAAGGAAAGAAATAACAAAGATTAGAGCAGAAATAAATGAAATTGAAAACATGAAAACAATAGAGAAAATCAATAAGACCAGAAGTTGGTTCTATGAGAAAATCAATAAGATTGATGGGCCCTTAGCAAGATTGACAAAAAGAAGAAGAGAGAGGATGCAAATAAATAAGATTAGAAATGGAAGAGGAGACATAACTACTGACCTCACAGAAATAAAGGAGGTAATAACAGGATACTATGAACAACTTTACGCTAATAAATACAACAATTTAGATGAAATGGACAGGTTCCTGGAAAGACATGAACAACCAACTTTGACTCAAGAAGAAATAGACGACCTCAACAAACCAATCACAAGTAAAGAGATTGAATTAGTTATTCAAAAGCTCCCTAAAAAGAAAAGTACAGGACCAGACGGCTTCACATGTGAATTCTATCAAACATTCCAGAAAGAATTAGTACCTACTCTCCTCAGACTCTTCAATATAATCGAAGTGGAGGGAAAACTACCTAATTCATTCTATGAAGCCAACATCACCCTCATACCAAAACCAGGCAAAGATATTACAAAAAAAGAAAACTACAGACCAATCTCTCTAATGAATACAGATGCAAAAATCCTCAATAAAATTCTAGCAAATCGTATCCAACAACACATTAAAAGAATTATACATCATGACCAAGTAGGATTCATCCCAGGTATGCAAGGATGGTTCAACATAAGAAAATCAATTAATGTAATACACCATATCAACAAATCAAAGCAGAAAAATCACATGATCATCTCAATTGATGCAGAGAAGGCATTTGACAAGATTCAACATCCTTTCCTGCTGAAAACACTTCAAAAGATAGGAATACAAGGGAACTTCCTTAAAATGATAGAGGGAATATATGAAAAACCCACAGCTAATATCATTCTCAATGGGGAAAAATTGAAAACTTTCCCCCTAAGATCAGGAACAAGACAAGGATGTCCACTATCACCACTATTATTCAACATCGTGTTGGAGGTTCTAGCCAGAGCAATTAGGCAAGAAAAAGGAATACAAGGCATCAAAATTGGAAAGGAAGAAGTAAAACTATCACTGTTTGCAGACGATATGATACTATACGTAGAAAACCCAGAAAAATCCACAACAAAATTACTCGAGCTAATAAATGAGTACAGCAAAGTAGCAGGCTACAAGATCAACATTCAAAAATCTGTAGCTTTTCTATACACTAGTAATGAACAAGCTGAGGCGGAAATCAAGAAACGAATCCCATTTACAATCGCAACTAAAAGAATAAAATACCTAGGAATAAATTTAACCAAAGAGACAAAAAAGCCTATATAAAGAAAACTACAAAAAACTGCTAAAAGAAATCACAGAAGACCTAAATAGATGGAAGGGCATACCGTGTTCATGGATTGGAAGACTAAATATAATTAAGATGTCAATCCTACCTAAACTCATCTACAGATTCAATGCAATACCAATCAAAATCCCAACAACTTATTTTTCAGAAATAGAAAAACCAATAACCAAATTTATCTGGAAGGGCCGGTTGCCCCGAATTGCTAAAAACATCTTGAGGAAAAAAAACGAAGCTGGAGGTCTTGCACTGCCTGACTTTAAGGCATATTATGAAGCCACAGTGGTCAAAACAGCATGGTATTGGCATAAAGATAGATATATCGACCAATGGAATCGAATAGAGTGCTCAGATATAGACCCTCTCATCTATGGACATTTGATCTTTGATAAGGCAGTCAAGCCAACTCACCTGGGACAGAACAGTCTCTTCAATAAATGGTGCCTAGAGAACTGGATATCCATTAGTAAAAGAATGAAAGAAGACCCATATCTCACACCTTATACAAAAATTAACTCAAAATGGATCAAAGATCTAAACATTAGGTCTAAGACCATAAAACAGTTAGAGGAAAATGTAGGGAGATATCTTACGAATCTTACAATTGGAGGCAGTTTTATGGACCTTAAACCTAAAGCAAGAGCACTGAAGAAAGAAATAAATAAATGGGAGCTCCTCAAAATTAAACACTTTTGTGCATCAAAGAACTTCATCAAGAAAGTAGAAAGCCTACACAATGGGAGACAATATTTGGAAACGACATATCAGATAAAGGTGTAGTATCCAGAATTTATAAAGAGATTGTTCAACTCAACAACAAAAAGACAGCCAACCCAATTACAAAATGGGAAAAAGACTTGAACAGACACCTCTCAGAAGAGGAAATACGGATGGCCAAGAGGCACATGAAGAGATGCTCAATGTCCCTGGCCATTAGAGAAATGCAAATCAAAACCACAATGAGATATCATCTCACACCCACCAGAATGGCCATTATCAACAAAAGAGAAAATGACAAGTGCTGGAGAGAATGCGGAGAAAGAGGCACACTTATCCACTGTTGGTGGGAATGTCAAAGGGTGCAACCACTGTGGAAGGCAGTTTGGCGGTTCCTCAAAAAGCTGAATATAGAATTGCCATACGACCCAGCAATACCATTGCTAGGTATCTACTCAAAGGACTTAAGGGCAAAGACACAAACGGACATTTGCACACCAATGTTTATAGCAGCATTATTTACAATTGCAAAAAGATGGAAACAGCCAAAATCTCCATCAACAGAAGAGTGGCTAAACAAACTGTGGTATATACATACGATGGAATATTATGCAGCTTTAAGACAAGATAAACTTATGAACCATGTAATAACATGGATGGACCTAGAGAATATTATGCTGAGTGAATCCAGCCAAAAACTAAAGGACAAATACTGTATGGTCCCACTGATGTGAATGGACATTCGAGAATAAACTTGAAATATGTCATTGGTAACAGAGTTCAGCAGGAGTTAGAAACAGGGTAAGACAATGGGTAATTGAAGCTGAAGGGATACAGACTGTGCAACAGGACTAGATACAAAAACTCAAAAATGGACAGCACAATAATACCTAATTGTAAAGTAATCATGTTAAAACACTGAATGAAGCTGCATCTGAGCTATAGGTTTTTTTTTGTTTTTGTTTGCTTGTTTGTTTGTTTGTTGTTGTTGTTTTTTACTATTATTACTACTTTTATTTCTTTTCTTTATATTAACATTTTATCTCTTTTTCTGTTGTGTTGCTAGTTCCTCTAAACCGATGCAAATGTACTAAGAAACAATGATCATGCATCTATGTGATGATGTTAAGAATTACTGAGTGCATATGTAGAACGGTATGATTTCTAAATGTTGTGTTAATTTCTTTTTTTTTTCTTTCCGTTAATAAAAAAATAAAAAATAAAAAAAAATAAAAAAAATGGCAGCATGTTTATGGTGATTATGATGTAACCCATTGGAACACAGTGCCTATAGTTATGTACACCCAGGCTTTTGCCAGGATCCTGTGGCTTTTCCATCACACCCACTTCTTTCCATTTTACTGCCTGCTTTAAAGCACTCCCAAGTTTACTTAGTCTGGATTTCCTAACTTTCCCTCATTGTGCAGTTCTTTGTGAATGAAACTTGCACAGTTTACTGATAGTCCAGAATATTTGCTGCTGTATCCAGAGGTAGCGAAGGGCTCTGTTCTCTTGTCCTGTCTTTAAGACCACCATAATCTTTTTGCCAGCAGTTTGTGAGATGCATTTTCACTCCAGAGTTGGGGAAGGTGAATATTTCAAATGAGGACAGAATTTATGGCTTGAGTTCCTTTTGAAATTTAAGTCTTGTAGATATTTTGTTTCCAATTTTTTGAATTTCCAAATTTTCCTTAGTAATGTAGAATTTTAAAAGGACAAGTTTTTTGGTTTTTTTCTTTTTGCATGGGCAGGCACCAGGAATCGAACCTGGGTCTCCAGCATGGCAGGTGAGAACTCTGCCTGCTGAGCCACTGTGGCCCGCCCAGGACAAGTATTTTTAACCTCCATATTCTAACTAGTGGAATGAAATGGTACCTGTGTTATTGCAGGGCAGCCTTTGCAGGACTGGCTTTGGGTCCCCCCAGGCTCTCGGACTACCAGTTTTCCCTTGCTGGTTCTAAGACACAGAGCCATCCCTTCCCACTCAAGCCATTTGTATTATGCAAATCTGACTTTTGTTTCCTGTGTCTCATTGCTTTGCCACCTCCAAAACAAATCAGGGTTTACCCTGAGATCATGAGGACCTCTCTATTTACATAAATTTTAGGGTTTGCCTTCTATACCACTTTTTCTTTGAGTAATTGGTTGAGATGTAATAAATTAGGAAAATAGGCCCTTGCACACAGCACTGATGGTAGTGGAAATTGTTGCACTTATGTAAAAGAGTTTGGAAGTATCAAATGCTTTAGAAATATTCATTCTTCTTCACTGAATAGTCTCACCTCTGGGAGTTTATCCTAAAGAAATTAACATGGCTCTGAGCAAAAATTTACCTGCAACAAATTTCTTTGCAACATTAGTTATAATATAGCAATCTAAACATCCAACATCAATGTGGTGGATTTATAGGTTATTATTATTATTTTTTTGCGTGGGCAGGCACTGGGAAACGAACCCGGGTCTCCAGCATGGCAGGTGAGAACTTTGCCTGCTGAGTCACTGTGCCTGCTCTTTACAGGTGATTTTTAAAGCAGATTTATTGAGATAAATTTTTTAAATTGAGATACCACTTGTGGGTGGTGACTTTTGATTAGATGTTTTCCCTTGAGATATAATTCACATACATATAATTCATCTTTTTAAAGTCTACAATGTTGGGTTTTTTTTTTTGGTATATTTACAACATTGAGCAACCATCACCACCCAAAATGTTTTTATCACCCCAAAAGTAACTCATACCCGTTAGTAATCACTCTTCGTTCTCCCCTTTCCAACTACTATATTCTATGTCTATAGATTTGTCTTCTGAACATTTCATATAAATGGAATGATAGAATATATGGTCTTTTAGAAAGATTTCTTTCCCCTAGCATGATGTTTTCAAGTTTCATTCATGTTGTAGCATGTATAAAAATTTCATTCTTCTTCATGGCTGAATAATGTTCCATTATTTGGATATACTTCATTTGTTCATTCATTCATCAGCTGATGGACATTTGGGTTGTTTCTTGGTTTTGGCTGTTAGGAATTACACTGCTGTGAATGTTCATGTACAAGTTTTCTGTGAATATGTTTTCAGTTCTCTTGGAGAATTCTCTAGGAATGGAATTGCTGGGTCATGTGATAACTCAGTGTTTAACTTTCTCAGGAAGTACCAAACTATTACATGTGATGTTTAATATCTTCTTTTTTGCTTACCTGTGTTCTCTGGAGTTTAATCTGTATTAATTTTGTAGCGATGATGAAAGTTTATTTCTGGCCCCATTTTATCTAAGTGTATGGGTCCCCTGAATCTTTCTTCCCACACCAACTGTGAAAATGAATGTCTCATTTTGATTTGCATGTGTTAAAAATTAATTACTAGACACTGTGGGTTCAATAATGCAATCCAGACCAAAAAGGGGAAAAGAAGTGTAACAAATAAGGTATCAGTGGCTGAGAGAGTTCAAGAGTCAAGAGGCTACTCTGGAGGTCACTCTTAGCAAGCTTCAGTTAGACATTGCTACCTATCACAGCTTGCCAAACCCCAACAAAAAACCATTCCTGCTGATCCAAAAGAACATTGCGATCCTAGGGCATTATGTAAGATTCAAAAAAAGAACATTCCATGCACAGAATAACTTTCCAGAAACCTTCAACCTCTAAACAGGTCCCTGGACCAGATAAGTCCTGAAATGCAGAGGAACCAGCCTCTCTAGAACATCAACTACTTCCATCCCCCATCCCATATTATCGACAGCCCCTTCCAACATGAAAAAGTTAGAATGGGCATAGCCCACATACCTCTAAAGATTGGGAGAAAGATCAAAGGTGATGGTGGAGTTATACAGAAAGGGTTGATTTAACAAATGAGCATGACTGCTATATCATTTTATTGATATTTCTTTTAGTTTCCAGTATCTTAGAGCAGTTAGAAATAAAAAACTAAAATTGTTGAATTATAGCCCATACCAAACTCTGAAATCTGTTCTACAACTAATTGTTGCGATATGCTTTGAAATTGATTGTTTTTTGTATATATGTTTTTTTCACAAATAAGAAAAAAAAGTCGATTGTGATGATAAATGTACAGCTATATAACAAAAAATCTAATATACTGCATTGAAGAATAAAGATTAAAGAATTTTTAAAAATACTTTTATTGATAAATCTTAACATAAAAACATTCCATACGTTGTGTACAATCAGTGGTTCACAATATCATCACACAGTTGTGTATTCATCCCCCCATAATAATTTTTTAGAACATCTGCATCACTCTAGAAAAAGAAATAAAAAGAAAAAATTCATACATACCATACCTGTTAGCCCTCTCTCTTATTGACCACTAGTGTTTCTACCTACCCAATTTATTTTAACCTTTGTCCCTGTTCTAGTTTACTAGCTGCCAGAAGGCAATATACCAGAAACGGAATGGCTTTAAAGGGGGAATTTAGTAAGTTGCTAGTTTACAGTTCTAAGGCCAAGACAGTGTCCCAATTAGAACAAGTCTATAGAAATGTCCAATCTAAGGCATCCAGGGAAAGATACCTTGGTTCAAAAAGACCTACTGTTCTAGTTTGCTAGCTGCCAGAATGCAATATGCCAGGAATGGAATGGCTTTTTAAAAAGGGGGGATTTAATAAGTTGCTAGTTTACAGATCTAAGGCTGAGAAAATGTCCCAATTAAAACAAGTCTATAGAGATGTCCAATCAAAGGCATCCAGGGAAAGATACCTTGGTTCAAGAAGGCCAGTGAAGTACAGGGTTTCTCTCTCAAGTAAGAAGGCACATGGTGAATACAGTCACAGTTTCTCTCTCGGCTGGAAGGGCACATGGTGAGCACAGCATCATCTGCTAGATTTCTCTCCTGGCTTCCTGTTTCATGAAACTCCCCAGGAGGCATTTTCCTTCTTCATCTCCAAAGGTCTCTGGCTTGTGGATGCTCTGCTTCTCATGGCTATTTCATTCTACTCTCAGAATCTCTTGGCTTTCTCTCTTATTGTTCTCTTTTATAGGATTCCAGTAAACTAATCAAGACCCACCCAAATGGGTGGAGACACATCTCCACCTAATCCAGCTTAACAACCACTCTTGATTGAGTCACTTCTCCAGGGAGATGATCTAATTACAGATGCAAATATACAGTGCTGAATAGGGATTAGAAGAAATGGCTGGATTTATAAAATGGAATTAGAATTAAAACATGGCTTTTCTAGGGTACATACATCCTTTCAAACCAGCACAGTCCGCTCTAATATTTGTTCATCCTCCATCTATATTTTTTGCTCATCTGTCCATTCTCTAGATGAAAGGAGCATGAGACATGAGGTTTTCACAATCACATGGTCACACTGTAAAAGCTATATCATTATATAATCATCTTCAAGAATCAATGTTACTGGAACATGGCTCAACAGTTTCAGGTACTTCCCTCTAGCCTCTATAATACACCTTAAACTAAAAAGGTGCTATCTATATAATGCATAAGAATAACCTCCAGGAGAGCCTTTCGACTCTGTTTGAAATCTCTTAATCACTGAAACTTTATTTTGTGTCATTTCCATCTTCCCCCTTTTTGGTCAAGAAGGTTTCTCAATCCGTTGATGCCAGGTTCTGGCTCATCAAGGAATTTCTGTCCTATGTTGCCAGAGAGATTTACGTCCCTGGGAGTCATGTCCCACGTAGGGTCGGGGAGGGCAGTGAGTTCACTTGCCTCTTTTTTTTTTTTTTTTATTAATTAAAAAAAAAATTAACTAACACAACATTTAGAAATCATTCCATTCTACATATGCAATCAGTAATTCTTAATATCATCACATAGATGTATGATCATCATTTCTTAGTACATTTGCATCGATTTAGAAAAAGAAATAGCAAGACAACAGAAAAAGAAATAAAATGTTAATATAGAGAAAAACTAAAAATAAAAAAATACAAAAAAAAAACCACTATAGCTCAGATGAAGCTTCATTCAGTGCTTTAACATAATTACATTACAATTAGGTAGTATTGTGCTGTCCATTTTTGAGTTTTTGTATCCAGTCCTGTTGCACAGTCTGTATCCCTTCAGCTCCAATTACCCATTATCTTATCCTATTTCTAACTCCTGGTGGTCTCTGTTACCAATGACATATTCCAAGTTTATTCTCTAATGTCGGTTCACATCAGTGGGACCATACAGTATTTGTCCTTGCCTCTTTAGCTTAGAGAGAGAGAGGCCACATCTGAACAACAAGGAGCTCTCTGGGTGGTGGCTTTTAGGCTAATAGTAAGTTTCATAGGAGTGAACCCCAAGATCGAGGGCTGGGCCTATTGATTTGGTTGTCCCCACTGCTTGCAAGAATGTCAGATATTCTCCAAATGGGGAACTTGAATATTTCCTCCTTTCTTCCCAGTGCCCCAAAGGGACCTTGCAAACACTTCTTTATTCACCACCCAAATTACTCTGGAATATATCAGGGCATCATACTAATTTGGACAAACTAACAAAGTTTCATGCCCTGTTCAAGATTTCAGATACTTATGGTGTTCAACTAAACTGTCCATACACATTAAATTAGGAAATGCACTACCTGAAATATAAATTTTTCACCAAATAGACATCTTTCCCTTTGGTCTCACACAGAAGTTGAAGTTTTAAAATATGGACGATATCATTCTTGACCCTGTGTTCTGATTTACATTTGTCCTATCCAGATTAGCTTCATTTATATCTCTACTTAAAGTCAGATCCCTTTTTCAAAACTTTTTAAACAGTTCTTGTAACTGTTTAAATGGGATACTGCTGACTTTCATAGCGTCAGAGCTCTAATTCAGAGTCTCAGGAATTACATAAATACCCAAAGTAAGAATAAAGAATTTAAAACCTTAAAAAAATAAAATAAATAAAGAGAAAAAATTTAATTGCTAGGTGAATGTGATCAGTTAACTCATTTGTTGATAGCATTGCGTTAATGAGGGTATGATCATAGGTTCAATTTCTTTTATTTTATTTATTTCTTAATTTTTTGGTGTGTCCCTCTGGGTACAGAGTTTTTTTTTTGTTTGTTTGTTTTTTATTAATTAAAGAAAAAAAGAAATTAACACAACATTTAGAAATCATTCCATTCTACATATGCAATCAGTAATTCTTAACATCATCACATGGATGCATAATCATCATTTCTTAGTATATTTGAATCGATTTAGGAAAAGAACTAGCAAAACAACAGAAAAAGATATAGAATGTTAATATAGAGAAAAAAAATAATAATAATAATAAAAAAGGAAAGGAAAAAGAAAAAAAAACTATAGCTCAGATGCAGCTTAAGACCCATTATCTTACCCTGTTTCTAACTCCTGCTGGTCTCTGTTACCAATGACATATTCCAAGTTTATTCTCGAATGTTGGTTCACATCGGTGGGACCATACAGTATTTGTCCTTTAGTTTTTGGATAGACTCACTCAGCATAATGTTCTCTAGGTCCATCCATGTTATTACATGCTTCATAAGTTTATTCTGTCTTAAAGCTGCATAATATTCCATCGTATGTAAATACCACAGTTTGTTTAGCCACTCGTCTGTTGATGGACATTTTGGCTGTATCGATCTCTTTGCAATTGTAAATAATGCTGCTATAAACATTGGTGTGCAAATGTCCGTTTGTGTCTTTGCCCTTAAGTCCTTTGAGTAGATACCTAGCAATGGTATTGCTGGGTCGTATGGCAATTCTATATTCAGTTTTTTGAGGAACCGCCAAACTGCCTTCCACAGTGGTTGCACCATTTGACATTCCCACCAACAGTGGATAAGTGTGCCTCTTTCTCCGCATTCTCTCCAGCACTTGTCATTTTCTCTTTTGTTGATAATGGCCATTCTGGTTGGTGTGAGATGATATCTCATTGTGGTTTTGATTTGCATTTCTCTAATGGCCAGGGACATTGAGCATCTCTTCATGTGCCTTTTGGCCATTTGTATTTCCTCTTCTGAGAGGTGTCTGTTCAACTCTTTTTCCCATTTTGTAATTGGGTTGGCTGTCTTTTTGTTGTTGAGTTGAACAATCTCTTTATAAATTCTGAATACTAGACCTTTATCTGATATGTCGTTTCTAAATATTGCCTCCCATTGTGTAGGCTGACTTTCTACTTTCTTGATGAAGTTCTTTGATGCACAAAAGTGTTTAATTTTGATGAGCTCCCATTTATTTTTCTTTCTTTCTTCAGTGCTCTTGCTTTAGGTTTAATCCATAAAACTGCCTCCAATTGTAAGTTTCATAAGATATCTCCCTACATTTTCCTCTAACTGTTTTATGGTCTTAGACCTAATGTTTAGATCTTTGATCCCTTTTGAGTTAACTTTTGTATAGGGTGTGAGATACGGGTCCTCTTTCATTCTTTTGCATATGGATATCCAGTTCTCTAGGCACCATTTATTGAAGAGACTGTTCTGTCCCAGGTGAGTTGGCTTGACTGCCTTATCAAAGATCAAGTGTCCATAGATGAGAGGGTCTATATCTGAGCACTCTATTCGATTCCATTGGTCGATATATCTATCTTTATGCCAATACCATGCTGTTTTGACTACTGTGGCTTCATAATATGCCTTAAAGTCCGGCAGCGTGAGACCTCCAGCTTCGTTTTTTTTTCTCAAGATACTTTTAGCAATTCGGGGCACCCTGCCCTTCCAGATAAATTTGGTTATTGGTTTTTCTATTTCTGAAAAGTAAGTTGTTGGGATTTTGATTGGTATTGCATTGAATCTGTAAATCAATTTAGGTAGGATTGACATCTTAACTATATTTAGTCTTCCAATCCATGAACACGGTATGCCCTTCCATCTATTTAGGTCTTCTGTGATTTCTTTTTTTTTTTTTTTTTTTAAAGAAAGACAGAGAAGGAAGGAAGGATGGAAGGAAGGAAGGGAGGAAGAAAGGGAAACATCTTTAAACATTTTCTTATTTTTTATTTTTGTTTGTTTGTTTGTTTTTTACATGGGCTGGGGCCGGGAATCGAACCGGGGTCCTCCGGCATAGCAGGCAAGCACTCTTGCCCGCTGAGCCACCGCGGCCCGCCCTTCTGTGATTTCTTTTAACAGTTTTTTGTAGTTTTCTTTGTATAGGTTTTTTGTCTCTTTAGTTAAATTTATTCCTAGGTGTTTTATTCTTTTAGTTGCAATTGTAAATGGGATTCGTTTCTTGATTTCCCCCTCAGCTTGTTCATTGCTAGTGTATAGAAATGCTACAGATTTTTGAATGTTGATCTTGTAACCTGCTACTTTGCTGTACTCATTTATTAGCTCTAGTAGTTTTGTTGTGGATTTTTCCGGGTTTTCAACGTATAATATCATATCGTCTGCAAACAGTGATAGTTTTACTTCTTCCTTTCCAATTTTGATGCCTTGTATTTTTTTTCTTGTCTAATTGCTCTGGGTAGAACCTCCAACACGATGTTGAATAATAGTGGTGATAATGGACATCCTTGTCTTGTTCCTGATCTTAGGGGGAAAGTTTTCAATTTTTCACCATTGAGAATGATATTAGCTGTGGGTTTTTCATATATTCCCTCTATCATTTTAAGGAAGTTCCCTTGTATTCCTATCTTTTGAAGTGTTTTCAACAGGAAAGGATGTTGAATCTTGTCAAATGCCTTCTCTGCATCAATTGAGATGATCATGTGATTTTTCTGCTTTGATTTGTTGATATGGTGTATTACATTAATTGATTTTCTTATGTTGAACCATCCTTGCATACCTGGGATGAATCCTACTTGGTCATGATGTATAATTCTTTTAATGTGTTGTTGGATACGATTTGCTAGAATTTTATTGAGGATTTTTGCATCTGTATTCATTAGAGAGATTGGTCTGTAGTTTTCTTTTTTTGTAATATCTTTGCCTGGTTTTGGTATGAGGGTGATGTTGGCTTCATAGAATGAATTAGGTAGTTTTCCCTCCACTTCGATTTTTTTGAAGAGTTTGAAGAGAATTGGTACTAATTCTTTCTGGAACGTTTGGTAGAATTCACATGTGAAGCCATCTGGTCCTGGACTTTTCTTTTTAGGAAGCTTTTGAATGACTAATTCAATTTCTTTACTTGTGATTGGTTTGTTGAGGTCATCTATGTCATCTTGAGTCAAAGTTGGTTGTTCATGTCTTTCCAGGAACCCGTCCATTTCCTCTAAATTGCTGTATTTATTAGCGTAAAGTTGTTCATAGTATCCTGTTATTACCTCCTTTATTTCTGTGAGGTCAGTAGTTATGTCTCCTCTTCCATTTCTGATCTTATTTATTTGCATCCTCTCTCTTCTTCTTTTTGATAATCTTGCTAAGGGCCCATCAATCTTATTGATTTTCTCATAGAACCAACTTCTGGCCTTATTGATTTTCTCTATTGTTTTCATGTTTTCAATTTCATTTATTTGTGCTCTAATCTTTGTTATTTCTTTCCTTTTGCTTGCTTTGGGGTTAGCTTGCTGTTCTTTCTCCAGTTCTTCCAAATGGATAGTTAATTCCTGAATTTTTGCCTTTTCTTCTTTTCTGATATAGGCATTTAGAGCAATAAATTTCCCTCTTAGCACTGCCTTTGCTGCGTCCCATAAGTTTTGATATGTTGTGTTTTCATTTTCATTCGCCTCGAGGTATTTGCTAATTTCTCTTGCAATTTCTTCTTTGACCCAGTCGTTGTTTAGGAGTGTGTTGTTGAGCCTCCACGTATTTGTGAATTTTCTGGCACTCTGCCTATTATTGATTTCCAACATCATTCCTTTATGGTCCGAGAAAGTGTTGTGTAAGATTTCAATCTTTTTAAATTTGTTGAGACTTGCTTTGTGACCCAGCATATGGTCTATCTTTGAGAATGATCCATGAGCACTTGAGAAAAAGGTGTATCCTGCTGTTGTGGGATGTAATGTCCTATAAATGTCTATTAAGTCTAGTTCATTTATAGTAATATTCAGATTCTCTATTTCTTTGTTGATCCTCTGTCTAGATGTTCTGTCCCTTGATGAGAGTGGTGAGTTGAAGTCTCCAACTACTATGGTATATGAGTCTATTTCCCTTTTCAGTGTTTGCAGTATATTCCTCACGTATTTTGGGGCATTCTGATTCGGTGCGTAAATATTTATGATTGTTATGTCTTCTTGTTTAATTGTTCCTTTTATTAGTATATAGTGTCCTTCTTTGTCTCTTTTAACTGTTTTACATTTGAAGTCTAATTTGTTGGATATTAGTATAGCCACTCCTGCTCTTTTCTGGTTGTTATTTGCATGAAATATCTTTTCCCAACCTTTCACTTTCAACCTATGTTTATCTTTGGGTCTAAGATGTGTTTCCTGTAGACAGCATATCGAAGGATCCTGTTTTTTAATCCATTCTGCCAATCTATGTCTTTTGATTGGGGAATTCAGTCCATTGACATTTAGTGTTATTACTGTTTGGATAATATTTTCCTCTAACATTTTGCCTTTTGTATTATATATATCATATCTGATTTTCCTTCTTTCTACACTCTTCTCCATATCTCTCTCTTCTGTCTTTTTGTATCTGACTCTAGTGCTCCCTTTAGTATTTCTTGCAGAGCTTGTCTCTTGGTCACAAATTCTTTCAGTGACTTTTTGTCTGAGAATGTTTTAATTTCTCCCTCATTTTTGAAGGATAATTTTGCTGGATATAGGAGTCTTGGTTGGCAGTTTTTCTCTTTTAGTATTTTAAATATATCATCCCACTGTCTTCTAGCTTCCATGGTTTCTGCTGAGAAATCTACACAAAGTCTTATTGGGTTTCCCTTGTATGTAATGGATTGTTTTTCTCTTGCTGCTTTCAAGATCTTCTCTTTCTCTTTGACCTCTGACATTCTAACTAGTAAGTGTCTTGGAGAACGCCTATTTGGGTCTAATCTCTTTGGGGTGCGCTGCACTTCTTGGATCTGTAATTTTAGGTCTTTCATAAGAGTTGGGAAATTTTCAGTGATAATTTCTTCCATTAGTTTTTCTCCTCCTTTTCCCTTCTCTTCTCCTTCTGGGACACCCACAACACGTATATTTGTGCGGTTCATATTGTCCTTGAGTTCCCTGATACCCTGTTCAAATTTTTCCATTCTTTTCCCTATAGTTTCTGTTTCTTTTTGGAATTCAGATGTTCCATCCTCCAAATCACTAATTCTATGTTCTGTCTCTTTGGATCTATCATTGTAGCTATCCATTATTTTTTCTATGTTTGCTACTTTATCCTTCACTTCCATAAGTTCTGCGATTTGTTTTTTCAGTTTTTCTATTTCTTCTTTATGTTCAGCACATGTCCTCTTCATGTCCTCCCTCAATTTATCGATTTCATTTTTGAAGAGGTTTTCCATTTCTGTTCGTATATTCAGCATTAGTTGTCTCAGCTCTTGTGTCTCATTTGAGCTATTGGTTTGTTCCTTTGACTGAGCCATATTCTCAATCTTTTGAGCGTGGACAGTTATCTTCTGCTGCTGGCGTCTGGGCATTTATTCAGATTTCTCTTGGTGTTGGACCCAGCAAGGTTGTAATATTTTTCTGTGAAATCTCTGGGTTCTGTTTTTCTTATCCTGCCCAGTAGGTGGCGCTCATGGCACACGTTTGTCTGCGGGTCCCACCAGTAAAAGGTGCTGTGGGACCTTAAACTTTGGAAAACTCTTGCCGTCCTGGGGGTTCGCTAGCCGAAGCGGCTTGAGCCGGCCCGGGGTCCGAACGCAGGGAGGGTGTCCAAACGCAGGGAGGGTTGCTGGTCGCCGCAGCCAGGGAAAGAGCCCGTCCGAATTTCCTAGTCGGCCCTGGGCAACAAGCGTGGTGGGAGGGCGCCAGCGGCAGCGGCCCGCCCGAGAGAGTGCACGTTCCCCGGGAGTCACGGGGTCACCGTTCTCCGCGGCCTGGGGGTTTCCGATCCAATTCTCTCAGTTGGTCCGGGGGCTGCGCGTGGTGTGGGCGCCAGTCGCCTTGGTTTCAGGGGACCACCTCTCCAATTCTCCCAGCCGGCCCGGGAAGGGGGAAGGGAGTAACTCCGGCCGCTTGCCACCCCGCCCGGTAAGGCCCGCGCGCCTCGGCGATCTCACCCGAGCTGCTTCTCTCAGCCAGCCAGCCGTTCCAGGATGGGGTACGCTGTCTTTTTTATCTCTGTTGTGGCTTTGGGCGCTTTCTGTATCACTTCTACTCCCCTAGTAGGTGTCCTGGAGAAGAAACTAAGATCTGCGCGTCTTACTAAGCCGCCATCTTCCAGGAGTTTTTGTAATATCTTTGCCTGGTTTTGGTATGAGGGTGATGTTGGCTTCATAGAATGAATTAGGTAGTTTTCCCTCCACTTCAATTTTTTTGAAGAGTTTGAGTAGAGTTGGTACTAATTCTTTCTGGAATGTTTGGTAGAATTCACATGTGAAGCCGTCTGGTCCTGGACTTTTCTTTTTAGGAAGCTTTTTAATGACTGATTCAATTTCTTTACTTGTGATTGGTTTGTTGAGGTCATCTATTTCTTCTTGAGTCAAAGTTGGTTGTTCATGTCTTTCCAGGAACCCGTCCATTTCATCTAAATTGTTGTATTTATTAGCGTCAAGTTGTTCATAGTATCCTGTTATTACCTCCTTTATTTCTGTGAGGTCAGTGGTTATGTCTCCTCTTCCATTTCTGATCTTATTTATTTGCATCCTCTCTCTTCTTCTTTTTGTCAATCTTGCTAAGGGCCCATCAATCTTATTGATTTTCTCATAGAACCAACTTCTGGTCTTATTGATTTTCTCTATTGTTTTCATGTTTTCAATTTCATTTATTTCTGCTCTAATCTTTGTTATTTCTTTCCTTTTGCTTGCTTTGGGGTTAGTTTGCTGTTCTTTCTCCAGTTCTTCCAAGTAGACAGTTAATTCCTGCATTTTTGCCTTTTCTTCTTTTCTGATATAGGCATTTAGGGCAATAAATTTCCCTCTTAGCACTGCCTTTGCTGCGTCCCATAGGTTTTGATATGTTGTGTTTTCGTTTTCATTTGCCTCGAGATATTTACTGGCTTCTCTTTAATTTCTTCCTTGACCCACTCGTTGTTTAAGAGTGTGTTGTTGAGCCTCCACGTATTTGTGAATTTTCTGGCACTCCGCCTATTATTGATTTCCAACTTCATTCCTTTATGATCCGAGAAAGTGTTGTGTATGATTTCAATCTTTTTAAATTTGTTAAGACTTGCTTTGTGACCCAGCATATGGTCTATCTTTGAGAATGATCCATGAGCCCTTGAGAAAAAGGTATATCCTGCTGTTGTGGGATGTAATGTCCTATAAATGTCTGTTAAGTCTAGCTCACTTATAGTAATATTCAAATTCTCTATTTCTTTATTGATCCTCTGTCTAGATGTTCTGTCCATTGATGAGAGTGGGGAATTGAAGTCTCCAACTATTATGGTATATGTGTCTATTTCCTTTTCAGTGTTTGCAGTGTATTCCTCACGTATTTTGGGGCATTCTGGTTCGGTGCATAAATATTTATGATTGTTATGTCTTCTTGTTTAATTGTTCCTTTTATTAGTATATAGTGTCCTTCTTTGTCTCTTTTAACTGTTTTACATTTGAAGTCTAATTTGTTGGATATTAGTATAGCTACTCCTGCTCTTTTCTGGTTGTTATTTGCGTGAAATATCTTTTCCCAACCTTTCACTTTCAACCTATGTTTATCTTTGGGTCTAAGATGTGTTTCCTGTAGACAGCATATAGAAGGATCCTGTTTTTTAATCCTTTCTGCCCAGCTATGCCTTTTGATTGGGGAATTCAGTCCATTAACATTTAGTGTTATTACTGTTTGGATAATATTTTCCTCTACCATTTTGCCTTTTGTATTATATATATCATATCTGATTTTCCTTCTTTCTACACTCTTCTCCATACCTCTCTCTTCTGTCTTTTTGGTTCTGACTCTAGTGCTCCCTTTAGTATTTCTTGCAGAGCTGGTCTCTTGGTCACAAATTCTTTCAGTGACTTTTTGTCTGAGAATGTTTTAATTTCTCCCTCATTTTTGAAGGACAATTTTGCTGGATATAGGAGTCTTGGTTGGCAGTTTTTCTCTTTTAGTAATTTAAATATATCATCCCACTGTCTTCTAGCTTCCATGGTTTCTGCTGAGAAATCTACACATAGTCTTATTGGGTTTCCCTTGTATGTGATGGATTGTTTTTCTCTTGCTGCTTTCAAGATCCTCTCTTTCTCTTTGACCTCTGACATTCTAACTAGTAAGTGTCTTGGAGAACGCCTATTTGGGTCTATTCTCTTTGGGGTGAGCTGCACTTCTTGGATCTGTAATTTTAGGTCTTTCATAAGAGTTGGGAAATTTTCAGTGATAATTTCTTCCATTAGTTTTTCTCCTCCTTTTCTCTTCTCTTCTCCTTCTGGGACACCCACAACACGTATATTTGTGCGCTTCATATTGTCCTTCAGTTCCCTGATCCCCTGTTCAAATTTTTCCATTCTTTTCCCTATAGTTTCTGTTTCTTTTTGGAATTCAGATGTTCCATCCTCCAATTCACTAATTCTAGCTTCTGTCTCTTTAAATCTACCATTGTAGGTATCCATTGTTTTTTCCATCTTTTCTACTTTGTCCTTCACTCCCTTAAGTTCTGTGATTTGTTTTTTCAGTTTTTCTATTTCTTCTTTTTGTTCAGCCCATGTCTTCTTCATGTCCTTCCTCAATTTATCGATTTGGTTTTTGAAGAGGTTTTCCATTTCTGTTCATATATTTAGCATTAGTTGTCTCAGCTCCTGTATCTCATTTGAACTATCGGTTTGTTCCTTTGACTGGGTCATATCTTCAATTTTCCGAGCGTGATCTGTTATCTTCTGCTGGCGTCTGGGCATTTAATCAGATTTCCCTGGATGTGCGACCCAGCAGGTTGAAAGATTTTTCTGTGAAATCTCTGGGCTCTGTTTTTCTTATCCTGCCCAGTAGGTGGCGCTCGTGGCACTCATCTGTCTGCGGGTCCCATCAGTAAAAGATGCTGTGGCTCCTTTAACTTTGGAAAACTCTCGCTGTAGGGGAGGGTCGCCAGCCGAAGCGTCTTGGGGGAGTGCCAATCCGAATCTCCCAGCTGGCCCGGGAATCTGCGCGTGGGGAGGGTCGCTGACCTCCGTGGCTTGGGTGAGCGCCTGTCCAAATTTCCCAGCTGGCCCGGGGCGCCAAGCATGGTGGTGGGGCGCCAGCCTCTGTGGCTTGGAGGAGCGCCTGTCCAAATTTCCCAGCCGGCCCGGGGCGCCAAGTATGGCGTGGGGGCGCCGGCCGCCGCTGCTTGTGGGATTGCCTATCCACTGTTGCCAGCAGGACCAGGAAGCCACATGTTTTGAAAGGACCCCGGTCGCCGGTCTCCACGGCTTGGGTGCTCTCTGATCCAATTCTCCCAGCTGGTCCGGGGGGCCGCGCGTGGGGGGCTGGGCGCCAGCCACCGTGGCTTGAGGGGATCGCCTGTCCAATTCTCCCAGCCGGCCCGGGAAGGAGGGAGGGAGGGACTCTGGCCGCCTGCCGCCCTGGCCCGGGGAAGCACGCGCCCCTCGGTGATCTCACCGCAGTGGGTTCTCCCAGCCAGTCAGCCGTTCCAGAATGGGGTACACTGTCTTCTTGGTCTCTGTCGTGGCTCTGGGAGCTGTTCTGTACCGTTTCTCCTTCCCTAGTAGCTGTTCTGGAGGAGGAACTAAGACCCGCGTGTCTTACTAAGCCGCCATCTTCTCCGGAAATCCCCATAGGTTCAATTTTTTATATCCTTTCCCTGGTCCTCGCAACTTATAATTCCCACCAAACATTTCACAGTGAGTGTTGACTGTGGTAAACCCTAGAGAAAGAGGTGTGATAATTCAGTGCCACTCCTCATGACTACTAGTGCCCTCTTCTTAATTAGCTCCCAAGTCTAAGTTCCACGTGGGCTGGGATTTTTGTCTGTTTTGTTCACTTTGTATCTTCAGAGCCTAGAATAGTGTCTGGCACTAGGAAATACTCTGAAAATTAGATTGACCCATATGTCATCAATATTCTATCATTATTGAGCTACCTAAATGGCAGTCTCATGTAGTTTAATCTAATATTTGTTTACTGAATAAATGAATTGATGATGGTTGTTTATTCTGTCTTACAGCTGTGTAATATTCCATTGTAAGTATCTACCATAGTTTGTTTATCCATTCTTCCGTTGAGGGATATTTGGACTGTGTCCACTTACTGGCACTCATGAATAATGCTGCTATAAACATTGGTGTGCAAATGTAAAACAATTAAAAGAGACAAAGAAGGACACTATGTATTAATAGAGGGACAATTCCTCAAGAAATAACAGTTATCAATATCTATTAATGAGCCAGAGTGCTCCAAAATAATTGAGACAAACACTGACAACAGTGAATGGAGAAGCAGACACCTCTACAATAGTAGTTGGAATCTTTAATACACAACTTTCATCAATGGATAGACTGTCTAGACAGAAGATCAATAAGGAAACAGAGATTTAGACTTAACTGACATTTACAGAACATTGTACCAATAATAGTAAGATATACATTTTTTCTCAAGTTCTCATGGATCATTCTTCAGGATAGATCACATGTTGGGTCACAAAGCAGGTCTCAGTAAATTTATGAAGATTGAAATTTTATGAAACACTTTCTTGGATCATAATAGAATGAAGTTGGAAATCAATAGCAGGCAGAAGGCTGGAAAATTCACAAATATAAACCAGTGAGGAAAGTAAGAAATTACAAGAGAAATCAGTAAATATCTTGAAGCAAATGAAAATAACATAACATGCACTGGTTTGCATCTGTTGTGTACCTAGAAAAGCTTTAATCCTCATTCAGCATTGTTGGGTGGGATCTCTTTGATTGTTTCCATGGAGATATGACTTACCCAGTTATGGGTGGTTCCTTTTGATTGGTAGTTTCCATGGAGGTGTGTCTCCACCCATTCAGGCTTACTAGAGTCCTTTAAGAGGGAATTATTTTGGAAAAAGCCTGAGAACCAACAGAGCCCACACAGCCAAATACCTTTTGAAACGTAGAAGGAAAGTGCCCCCAGGGAAGCTTATAAATTGAGGAGAGAAAGCTAGCAGATGTTGTTGCTGCCTTCCTAGCTGAGAGAAGTGTCCAGAACCCAAATACCCCAGCAGACGCCTACTCTGTGACTTCCCAGCTGACAGAGCTGTTCCAGATGGCATCATTATTACCTTCACTTTCTTGAGTGAAGATAAGCTCTTGTTGGTGACTGAATTTGGACAGTTTTACAGCCTTAAAACTGTAAACTTACCCAACAATATAAAAAACACTTTAAATATGAGTGGTGTAAATACACAACTGAAAGACAGAGATTGTCAGAGTGGATGAAAATACAAGAGACTACTAACTATAGGCTATCTTCAAAAAACCCACTTTAAATATAACAGAATCACTTAGGTTAAAAGTAAAGGGACAAAGAAAGTTATATCAAACTAACATGAATCAAAAGAAAGATATATTAATTTCTTTAATTAATAGTATTATTAATAGTAGTAACTATATTAATTTCAAACAAGCAGACTTTTGAATAAGGAAAATGTTCAGAGATAAAGAGGGGTAGCATAAAATGATAAACCTCAGTTATTCAAGAAAATATAACAATGCTAAGCCTGTATGTACCTAACAGCAGAATGTCAAATATGTAATACAAAACATGACATAAAATCAAAACTAAAAAAAAAAAAAAAACCATCAGCAAATCAAATCAAGCAATGTATAAAAGAAGTACACAAGACAACCAAGTTGGGTTTATTCAAAATAGGCAAGGCTGTTTAAATGTTCAGAAATAATTAATGTAACCTACCACATCAGCAGTTAATGAAGAAAAATCATATGATAGTATCAGTTGATGAAGAAAGAACATTTACCAGAGTCCCATTATTGTTCATGATAAATTCTCAGCAAATTAGGAATAGAGGGGCATCTCCTCAACTTAAAAAGCACAGCTACAAAAATCCTACAGATAATATCATATGTAATGGTGAGAAACTAGATACTTCTTCCTAAGATAAGAACAAAGTGAGGATGTCTTCTGTCTCTGCTCCTATACAATACTGTATTTGAAGTCATAACTAGTGAAATTAGACAAGAAAAGAAAGTAAGCATGTACAAATTCTAAATGAAATAATAAAATTGTCTTTGCAGGTAAAAAAAAAAACTGTAAACTTGCAACTTAATAAATTCCCTTTTTAAAAGCTATTCCATTTCTGGTATATGGCATTCTGGCACCTTAACAAACTAAAATAGAACATATCAAAACTTATAGGATGCAGCAAAGGCAGTGCTGAGAGGGGAATTTATTGCCTTAAAAGCCTATATTAAGAAAGAGCAAAGATTGAGGATTTAACAGCTCACCTAGAGGAACTAGAAAAAGAACAGCAAAGTATCCCCAAAACAAACAGAAGGAAAGAAATAACTAAGATTGGAGCAGAAATATACAAAATTGAGTGTATGAAAACAGCAGAGAGAACCAACAAAACCTGAAGTTAGTTCTTTGAGAAAATCAATAAAATCAATGGACCCTTAGCTAGGCTGACTGAGAAAGAGAGAGGTTTCAAATAAATAATATCAGAAATGACAGGGAGTACATAACTACTTATACTGCAGAAATAAAGGAGATAATGAGAGGATACCATGAGCAACAATATGCTAACAAACTAAACAACTTGGACAAACTGGACAACTTCCTAGAAAAACATGAACAACCAGCATTGACTCGAGAAGAAATAGAAGACCTCAACAAACCAATCACCAGTAAAGAGACTGAATCAGTCACCAAGAAGCTCCCAGGAAAGAAAAGTGAAGAACCAGATGGTTTCCCATGTGAATTCTACCAAGCATTCAAGAAAAAATTAGTACGGATCCTACTCAAACTCTTCAAAAAAATTGAAGAGGAGGAAAGCTACCTAACTCATTCTATGAAGTCAACATCACCCTAATACGAAAGCTGGACAAGAAAAGAAAATTATAGACCAATCTCTTTAATGAAAATAGATGTAGAAGTCTTTGCAAATCAAATCTGGCAGCACATTAAAAGAATTATATACCATGACCAACTGGGATTTATTCCAGGTATGCAAGACTTGTTAAACACAAGAAAATCAATTAATGTAATACACCATATCAATAAGCCAAGTGGAAAAATGACATGATCATCTCGATTGATGCAGAAAAAGCATTTCACAAAATTCAGTCTTTTCTTGATGAAAGCACTTCAAAGGATAAGAATAGCAGGGGATTTCCTCAACATGATAAAGGGAATATATGAAAAACCCACAGCTAACATCATCCTCAATGGGGAAAGACTGAAAGCTTTCCCTCTGAGATCAGGAAGAAGTCAAGGATGCCCACTGTCACCATTGTTATTTAGCATTGTGCTGGGAGTTCCAGCTAGAGCAATTAGGCAAGAAAAAGAAATAAAAGGCATCCACATTGTAAATGAAGATGTAAAACTTTTACTGTTTGCAGTTGACATGATCTTATACATTGAAAATCCTGAAAACTCTAAAGCAAATCTACTAGAGCAAATAAACAAGTACAAGAAAGTGGCAGGATACAAGATCAACACACAAAAATCAGTAGTGTTTTTATATACTGGTGGTAAGCAATCTGTGGAGGAAATCAAGAAAAAAAAATCCATTTACAATGGCACGCAAAGGAATAAAATATTTAGAAATAAATTTAACCAAGGATATAAAATGCTTTATGCACAGAAAACTACAAAACATTGCTAAAAGAAATCATGGAAGACCTAATAAATGGAAGGGCATAGATAGTGTTCATGAATAAGAAGACTAAATATATTTAAGATGTCAGTTCTACCCAAATTGATTTATAGATTCAGTACAATACCAATTAAAATCCCAACAACTCACTTTGCAGAAATAGAAAAACCAATAACTGAATTTATTTAGAATAAAAAAATATCTTGAGGGGTGGTGTAATGGCGGCAAAGTTCTTGCCTGCCATGCTGGAGACCTGGGTTTGATTCCTGGTGCCTGCTCATACAAAAAAAAAAAAAGAAGAAGAAGAAGAAAAATATCTTGAAGAAAAATGAACTGGGAGGTCTCACACTACCTAACTTTAAAGCATATTACAAAACTACAGTGGTCAAAACAGCATGGTACTGGCATAAAGAGATTTACTGACCAGTGCAATCAAATTGAGGTTAGAAATAGACCCTCTCATACATGGACAATTGATCTTTGATAAGGCAGTCAAGCCAATCCAACTGGGACAGAGCAGCCTCTTCAATAAATGGCATTTGGAGAACTGGGTACCTGGATATCCATTTGCAAAGAATGAAAGACGGTCAGTATCTCACATCCTATACAAACCCAAACTCAGAAAGGATCAAAGACCTAACCATTAGAGCTAAAACTATAAAACTTTCAGAAGAAAATGTAGGGCAATATCTTTAAGATTTTTGCTAGGAGGTGGTTTCCTAGACCTTACACCCAAAGCACAAGCAATGAAAGAAGAAATAGGTAAAGGAGATTTCCTCAAAATGGAATACTTTTGCTCATCAAAGGACTTTGTCATGAAAGTAAAAATGTAACCTATTAGGGGTGCATGGGTGGTTTAGTAGTAGAATGCTGGCCTGTCATGAGGGAGACCCAGGTTTGATTCCTGGCCCATGTTCCTCCCCTAGAAAGGCAGCCTACACAATGGGAGACAGTATTTGGAAACCACTTATCAAATAAGGGTTTAATATCCAAATATATAAAGAGATCCTACAACTCAACAACAAAAGGACAAACAACCCAATTTAAAAATGGGCAAAAGACATGGATAGCTATTTTTCCAAAGAGGATATACAAATGTCTCAAAAGCATAGGAAAAAGTGTTCAACCTCACTAGCTATTAGGGAAATGAAAATCAAAACTGCAATGAGCTATCACACCCCACATTATTAGAATGGCCGCTATTGAAAAAAGAAAACCCAGAAAATTACAAGTGCTGGAGAGGATGTGGAGAAATAGGCACATTTATTCACTGTTGGTGGGAATGTAAAATGGTGCAGCTGCTTTGGAAGGCAGTTTGCTGATTCTTCAGGAAGCTAAGTATAGAATTGCTGTATGATCTAGCAATTCCAATTAAGTTTTAGAATAATTAAAAATAAGAAAAAAAAGTCTTTTACATTCCAAATCTGTGCTTATATTCTTTTTTCACTATTAATGTTGTGTTTCTTCTTTTTTTTTCTTAATTGCTTATCATTTTCAGAGCTCATTTCTTTATGTAAATCCAAGTTTTTCTCTAATACATATATTCCTTCCACTTGGTAAACTTTCTTTTAATTTCTTACAGCACAAGTCTGCTAGCTAAGAATTGTCTCATCTTTTGCTTGTTTGAAAAAATTTTATTTTTTCTTTATTTTTTAAAGATATTTTTGTTTGGTATTGAATTCTGAGTTGACAGGTTTTTTGGTTTTCTTTTTTTTCTCTCATTACTTTAAGGAAGTTCTTGTCTTCTGACTTGCATTGTTTCTGGCAAAACGTTACAGTCATTCTTATCTTTGCTACTGCGTAGGCAGTACATCCCGGTCCCTCTCCCCACCCCCAGTTTCTTTCAAGATCTTCTTTTTATCCTTTGGTTTGTTTTCTGCCATTGTTGGAATATAGTTTGTCTAGTGTGTCCTGTCTTTTTTTTTTTTTAAATCCTGCCTGGATTCTTTGTACTTCTTAGACAAGCATATATGAGAATCCAGCCAACTTCTATTAAAACAGTTACTAAAGAGATTTGCAAAGATAATAAATGATGCTATTTATTTGAATATGTACTAAGTTTATTGCTATTTTAAGTGGATTAATAAATAAATATTTAAAAATATTTTTAATTTAATTTCCAATATGGTGTATATATATATATCAGTAGGTATAATCCATGTGAACAAAACCTCTTTGGGATCCTCAGTAATTTTCAAGAGTAGAAAGGGATCCTGAGATCAAAAAGTTTTAGAAATGCTCTTCTTGAACAGTGATTGTTAAATAAAAGTGAGGATGGCAGCCAATTTGTTCTTGATTTTAACAGCAGTTACTCTACTTAGCATGTTTGTTCATTCTTTCAATCAGTAAATGTTTAAGTGCCTTCTGTATGCTAGCACTTGTTGAGACACTGGAGATATCACAGTGACTCTAAGTGTGATAATGTTTCTTGTTTCCATATTCTTTAGTTATTGAGTTATCCTCATGACCTTGGTTTACTACATGTGTTTGCCAGAAAATAAATGATGAATTTGATCAGATGCCTTTTCAGCTTTCATTGATATGATCATTTGGTTTTTTAATTTGATTTATTAGTTTAATTTTTAACTCTCTTTAAATAACTGCTTGGTCATGGTGTATATTGTATTTTTAATGTGTTTTGAAGTCTAGAGTTTTTACCTGGAATTTTCATTCATGTTCAAAAGTGAAATTAGTTTGCAATCTTCTTCTTTTCTTCTCTTTTTTTTCTTCTTCATTAAACTAGCCAGCGACTTGTCAATTTTTAGACCTTTTCAAAGGATTAACACTTAGATTAATTAATTCTACCCCTGTTCAGAAATTTCATTACTTTATGACTTTACCTACTATTTCTTTCATCATTGTCTTCTTTCAGTTAGTTTTTAAAAAATTGTTACTTTTTAAAATTATATAAGAATAAGAGGATTGAAAGGTATGAATTTTCTGAGTACCACTTTGACCATATATCCTGAGTTTTAAAATGTGATATTTTTATTGTTGTTATTTTTTAAAATAGTTTTGAATGCAGTTTTTATTTCACCTGTGACCAGAGAGTTAAGAAAGTGGGTTTTTTGCTAGTAGTTTGATGTTTTTATTGATCCTATTAAAATTTTATTAAATTGCATTTAGTAATTATGGCATATATTATAATTTTTATGTCCTACACTTTTAATCATTTTGAAATTTAATCTCTCTAAAAGCATTTAAAAAAATTTTTTAAATGTAACACAAACGCAAACATTCTTAACTTATGATCATTCTGTTCTACATATATAATCAGTAATTCACAATATCATCACATAGTTGCATATTCATCATCATGATCATTTCTTAGAGCATTTGCATCAATTCAGAAAAAGAAATAAAAAGACAACAGAAAAAAATTCACACATACCATACCCCTAACCCCTCCCTTTCATTGATCACTAGCATTTCAATCTAAATTTATTTTAACATTTGTTCCCCTATTCTTTATTTTTATTCCATATGTTTTACTCATCTGTTGATAAGGTAGATAAAAGGAGCAACTGACACAAGGTTTTCACAATCACAGTCACATTGTGAAAGCTATATCATTATACAATCATCTTCAAGAAACATGGCTACTGGAACACAGCTCTGCATTTTCAGGCACTTCCCTCTAGCCTCTCCATTACATCTTGACTAACAAGGTGATATCTATTTGATGCATAAGAATAACCTCCAGGATAACCTCTCGGCTCTGTTTGGAATCTCTCAGCCATTGACACTTTATTTTGTCTCATTTCACTCTTCCCCCTTTTGGTCCAGAAGGTTTTCTCAATCCCTTGATGCTGAATCTCAGCTCATTCTAGGGGTTTTTCTAGAAACATTTTTTTTTTCATGATTCAGAATTCTAGTAGATTTATTTTTCTTCTGAACACAGAATACATTAACAGAATACATTAATACATTAACACAACCATACGTCCCTATTTTTTCTTCATTTACTCCATCCAGATGATGTATCTCAGATTAGCAGTAAATCTTAAGCTTTTATATTTAGTGCCTAATAATAGAGATACTGCCCTAGCATAAAAAGAAAACCACCCTGATTTTTTCTTTTATTTAGCTAACAAGTTCAGCAGTTGGACCATTTCCTTCCTGACCTCAGAAACACATCCATTCCCACTTGCCTACATCATGATTATTGAAAATTGGTTTTAGGAAAATAGCATGCCAAGAAGGAACACTGAAGTTTATTATTTTTCTGATCCATCTCCATTTAAATTGGTGTTTTTCAGGAGCCAAGAAAGAAGGTCAAGAATAACTTTTACCATCTGTTTATTTCCATGTTAAAGACAGTCACAAGCTTGAACTAGAATCTCTACATCTAAAGAGGAAAATGCCATTCATCACTACTGTAGCTGCTCTGGCTATTATCCAGGCCACTATTGCTTTTGACTGCTAGTAGTTAGTGATTTTGGAAGGAAAATTCCACCCTTAGTTTGAAGTTGCACACTAAAAAATGCAGCATTACTGCTGACAGGACAAAGCTTTTTGGGTTTCAGATCCTTGACATAAGAAGTTATTCAGATATGTCCAAACAATGGATGGGAATTTGAACCTCTGTTTTCTTGTAAGAACTTGACCTTCTTTTCCCTTTCCTCCTTTCATCCATGGAAATACTGCATTTAGAACAGAATGAATTCAGTGCTGTGGTTGTTCTGTCAGCATTTCCATTTGTAAATTCCTATTTTCAGGAGTCTATAATAAGACTATAGAATTTCCTTTGCTCTAATTTGGACTCTGAGGTCCCCACTGGAAGGCAATTCATTTTGCAAAATCTGAGATAATGCATTTTTAGTCTGTTTTGGCTTGGTATTCTGTCATAGTCTAGATTAAAACTCAAAAATACACAAGAAACCTATCATCCTCCCTGTAGTGTTACATCACATGGCAGGGTTTCTTATTTCGTTTCCATATTGTATTGTGGACTCTCTGAACATATGCTAGGTTTTCAGGCCATATAGATGTATTCTCCCCATTTTACAATAGAAGAAACAGCCTGTAGTTTCTGTGACTTGCCCAGAGTTACACTCAAATAGTTAATAACAGAACCAGGATTTCTGATTTCCAGCATGCTACTTACTTATACATACCAAATTATCTTTTTAAACAGAAATATAAATTTTAAAACAGGTTTGGGGCCACTTGTTTTCACTAGGAGATCTGAAAAGTTAATTGGTTCACAAGAGAAATCAAGCAGTGGATGTGGCCCAGGCCTCATTAACTAGATAGGTCCTTCAGTATAATGAGATTGAAAACTGGACTGAGAGACGAGTTTGAAGATAAAAAGGAAGAACTGTGTTTTCACTGCACATAGGTGATTCTGGAAGTTTAGGAATCAGAGAGGTCCTAGAGAGAACCAACGATAAAGGAAGAGAGAAAATCATCTGGATAAAAGTCCAAGAGGTTTATGACCTAAAGGACATTTGGTACAGATGTCTCTAAAAATCAGCTGAAAGAACATCTAGATGTCAACCACAAAAGAATGTTTCCTTCAGAATGAATACCCAAAATATAATTGAGAGTTACTATGTGAATGAACTTAGAAGTAATAATAAAGTATGGAAAATTTGAACGAAGTAAGCCACCGTTAACTTGGCAGTGGGGAAGTCCTAGCTATTTGTGGTAAGTGGTCCTTTGTCAGACTTGGATAAGTTGTTCCTTTAAATGTGCCCCATTTCCTAAAGTATTGAATTTCTGTACCTTTTATTCAGTAAAGGCATTTGAGACTTTGCTTAAGCATTTCCTTCTCTTCCAACTCCAAATGCCATTTGGAGTTGTTGCTTTAAATGCACTCATCCTTAAGGGTTACGTTTCATCAAAGGAAGCTGAGTGTGAATGTAATTACTATTCCTAGCTCTTTCAGGACTAACATAAAATATGTTATGGGTGATAACAGATATAGGCCGAACTTTAAAGTGTAAATGTTTAGTCTTGTTTGGGCACTGCTGAATTTGGGTCTCAGCCTTGTCTTGTGATTTTAACTTCTGGCTTGTCTCCTAAAAACAATAAAAATGAGCTCTCTGGTTCATATTTTCAGTGGATATGGTTTGCAGAAATCGTAAATAAAAGTAGCTTATGTGGAACAGAGTATTTTAACAAATAAGGTGAGAATTATTCCCTTTACCCTCTACATTCTTTTGGTTCATGAACTTGGAAAGAAATCTGTGCTTTAAAAAGCCCTTTATACTCAAGATTTCTAAATGGACTGTGTAGGATTAGTGTTAATACTGATGATTCTCATCTGATGTACAGCCATCTGGCATTTGGCCAAAGCTGTCAGACCTAAAAAGTACCTGGCGTATTCTAGGAGACGGAGAAGCCTGATGCCATACATTTGCAAGCATCCAGGGCAAAGGGATTCCTGTGGCCTCTGCTATTCTTCAACACCATTGGGAACAGGCTGCATTCTTATTGTTGCTGAGCTTCTTAAAGTGCCTCTGTTCCGGCAGGGGATGTCCCATTTCCATAGCAACAGTTTTCCGTGGTGCCAGGGTAACCAGCAGTTAGCCTGAGGACTTTCCATAAATAGAGACTACTTAACCCTAGACATCTGCCTGCAAGGGATGGCTCAAGCATCTCTGTTTAGGGCTCATCAGATGTGGTAGCCCTCTGCAATATTTCTGCTCTCCCAAGGTTTCTCCTGCTTTCCAAACAGTGCTGACATTCTTTATTCATACCAGTTTGTATCATTCTGATTCTTATAATTATTTGTGTTTCTTACATTTATGCCTTACAAGCTCTTTAAGGCATGTCCACAACTAGAGATCTTTTTCTCTCAGTATCTAGCATAGTATGCCGAGTAGGGCACTCGCATTTTATTGAAGGAATGAACAAAATATTTAAACATTTTTCCTATAGAAGATCTCATTTTCAACATGGTTTGAAGCTGTGATTCCCCCTGATCCATGAGCTATTTCTCTGAGTCTATTTCCAGTTATTGAATTTAACCATCTTACTTATAAATCTCCAAAAGATAGCTGACAATCTTCGACTGTTATAGTGATAAACTCATCTGAAATATTGTGCTCCATCTGGGAGATCTGGGAATAATATTAAGAGTTGCCATTTAGTAAGCTCTTTCTATGACTTGGATGCTTTATGTACTCAATTGGGACTGTCCTGGTTGCACAAGACAAAATCCAAATTTAAACTGGCTTAGATAAAAAGGGGGACTTTTGGAAAGCATCCAATTGTGTCTTATTTTGAAGAAACTGAGTGGTTAGACCATGGGAAGAGCTGTGTCTCAGCTGGGCATGTAGAACAACTGAAGCCCAGGACTGGAACAGTGCTCAGTATCTTTCTATGTGTGTACGTGTGTCTGTGTCTTGGTTTCATCATTTCCTCATTTCTACTGGAGACCAGCCTTATTGGGGAACCTAGCTGCTATCTAATTCAGTTTCACATCTTACAACTCCGGCCACTAGCAAATGATGATTCTCCCAATTGTAGTTCAGGAAAATGACAAGGAAACCAATCAGCCAGCTTGAGCCTAGTCTCCCTCTTGTACAATAGAATCTGTAAGAATGTCGAGAAAAGAAGGTTCCAGAAGGAAGGAAGTACTGGGTAAACAGTTCACCTCAAAACCATACATTCCTTTCTAATAAAACATCTTTGAGATAGGGGATATTATTCCTGTTTTAGAAACTATGAAATTATGCCTCCTAGAAGTTAAGTGGCTTAACAGAGACTACAAGACTAGAAAGCTAAAATTCGAATCCCAGTCTGCTAGTTCAAAAACCCTTGTTTTTAACTAATACAGTGAGTGTGCTGGTTTACAAACAATAGGAAGGGAACCAGCAGACAGATGTAAAGTTGGAGAACAGAATTGATAGCAAAATAATGGAAGAACCTAGTTCTCTTCCCTTCTTCCCAGTAACTTGAATTTTAGCACCTTTTTTCTTTCTTTTTTTTTTGAAAACCATCATAAAGCCATACTAGTACACCAGGTCTTCTGGAAATGAACAACCTTTCCTTCCTTCCTGCAATATCAACAAATGGAATCTCAGTTTAAAATCTCCTAAGGGCTGCCTGTGGACTCAGGGGATAAAGGCAATATAATTCACTGATAAAGCAAACTGCAAAATTGTATGCATCCCAAGAGCCAGAGGGAATATTTATTTCTCAAAGTATTTCAATTGGACCAGATTCCCTCTATCTACACAGGTGGCAGGTGACAGTTCTGTAAAAAAAAAAAAAAGAGAGAGAGACAAAGAAGAAAGTGCTAGTCTGTGCCAGGTTTCATACTGCTGATCCTCTGCTCACATGATGTACCGCGGCTTTGGTAGCCTGTTCAGAGTCTACTTCAGGAGGCAAGGAAAATTAATAATAATGGTTACAGTTAATGAGGCCCAGAAATAACAGAGATGCTGTAATTGGTTTTGCTCAGTCTTTCAGACTAGTTCAATTGGTTGCTTTGCATATCCTGATTACAGAATTTGAGTCATTAAAGAGGACCACTTCAGAAACAGCACTTAACAACACCTTCAAATGCAGGCTTTCGCCACACTCCAAACTCAATTCAGAAACTCCATTAAGGGTAGATTGAAAGCAGGCATTTTTTGGCAATTAATTCTGTTTTTAATTCATATACAGCTTGGAATGGAAAGTAGTCACATTTTAGTTTGAGTGCCTAGGAACAGTGCCAGGATCTTTCTTAGCACATTCTCTGACTATCCAGGTACAAATAAAATCTTAAACTTCTGTAGATCTTGTGATTCTTCCAGTTATGAAATGTTCCTCATCCTTTGTAATCGATATTTAGAGGTTGGATATCAAATAATAGGGTGTGTATTGAGATGGCTTTATGTGCTAGAGTAAATGCTTCAGAAGAACCCTTTTGGCACAAGAAAATGAATTATATTAAATTTCTCCAACTTTAGTACATTACTATAAGAAGCAAAAATATTCCAACCTGGAAAAAAAATCTGGCAGGCAGTTTATCTTTCTTTAAGACTGCAAAATTCAAGACTGCATGAGTCTTGTTTGCCGGGAAAGAAAAGTGGTACCTTCAACAGGGACAGTTCTAGTAGGTTGTCAAATTGAGAATGAGAAAAGTAGAGATGGGAATCCTTTCTCCAAAAAAGGTGTTGTGCAGACTTCTTCAGACCTTATATCCAAGTATAGAAATTGAACCTATTTGCATTTCTCTGTTGCATGTCGAATGTTTTAGGGTATTTGTTTGGATAGAAGTTGGTGATTATCATTACATCAGCATGTCACTGTAACGTGACCTGTATATTACGCAATTCAGTGTACATGTGCCAAAAAGGTCAATTCTTTCTGCTGCTAAGTTGCCTGCAGAGACCTCTGTAGCACTTTTTACTTTACGACCCACAATTTTTTAGAAGTTTCCCTCAGGTTTAGAATTTACCGATTCTTTGCAGCATCTTGGCATTCAACTTCTTATTAGGCAAAAAGGAAATAGGTATAAAAGTGTGATGCTGACTTCTGGGAAGGTCGCCGAATAGGATAGATTGAGTTCATCCCTGCTCTGAGGAACAGCTAGAGAAGTGACAGAAAAATGACCAGACAGCAATTCCAGGGTGTAATTGTTCTGAGAGGATCTTTTGCACCACATAGGGAGATCCTGGTTGCAAAAGCTGAGAAATTGAGGCGCAGAGAACCGAAGACCATCCAGCTAGTGCAAATAGCCTAAAGAGCCCCTTTCCTTTTATGCCCCCAGCCCTCTTACCTCTATCATTCTCACATGCAGCTTCATTCAGTGTTTTAACATAATTGTATTACAGTTAGGTAGTATTGTGCTGTCCATTTCTGAGTTTTTAATATTCAGTCCTGTTGCACAATCTGTATCCCTTCTGCTCCAGTTACCCAATATCTTACCCTATTTCTATCTCCTGATGGTCTCCGTTACCAACTAAATATTCCAAGTTTATTCACTAATGTCAGTTCATATCAGTGAGACCATACAGTATTTGTCCTTTTGTTTTTGGCTAATCTCACTCAGCATAATGTCCTCAAGGTCCATCCATGTTGTTGCATACTTCATAACTTTATTCTGTCTTACAACTGCATAGTGTTCCATCATATGTATATACCACAGTTTGTTTAGCCACTCATCTGTTGATGGACATTTTGGCTGTTTCCATCTCTTTGTGATTGTAAATAATGCTGCTATAAACATTGGTGTGCAAATGTCCATTTGTGTCCTTGCCTTTATGTCCTTTGAGTAGAAACATAGCAATGGTATTGCTGGGTCAATTCTATATTCAGTTTTTTGAGGAACTGCCAAACTGCCTTCCATAGAAGTTGCACCATTTGACATTCCCACCAACAGTGGATAAGTGTGCCTCTTTCTCCACATCCTCTCCAGCAGTTGTCATTTTCTGATTTGTTGATAATGGCCATTCTGGTGGGTGTGAGATGATATCTCATTGTCCTCGTTTAGATTTGCATCTCTCTAATGGCCAGGGACCTTGAGCATCTCTTCATGTGCCTTTTGGCCATTTGTATTTCCTCTTCTGAGAAGTGTCTGTTCAAGTCTCTTTCCCAGAGAAAATTGGATTGTAATTGGATTGGCTATCTTTTTGTTGTTGAGTTGAACAATCTCTTTATAAATTCAGGATACTAGACCTTTATCTGATATGTCATTTCCAAATATTGTCTCCCATTGTGTAGGCTGTCTTTTTACTTTCTTGATGAAGTTCTTTGATGCGCAAAAGTGTTTAATTTTGAGGAGTTCCCATTTATTTCTTTCTTTCTTCAGTGCTCTTGTTTTGGGTGTAAGTCTATAAAACCACCTCTGAGTATAAGATTTACAAGATATTTTCCTACATTTTCTTCTAACAGTTTTATGGTCTTAGATCTAATGTTTAGGTCTTTGATCCACTTTGAGTTAACTTTTTTATAGGGTGTGAGAAATGGGTACTCTTTTTTTCTTTTGCATATGGATAGCCAGTTCTCTAGGCACCATTTATTGAAGAGACTGTTCTGTCCCAGGTGAGTTGGCTTGACTGCCTTATCAAAGATCAATTGTCCATAGATGAGAGGGTCTATATCCGAACACTCTATTCGATTGCATTGGTCAATATATCTGTCTTTATGCCAGTACCATGCTGTTTTGACCACTGTAGCTTCGTAATATGCCTTAAAGTCAGGTAACGTGAGACCTCCAAGTTCATTTTTTTTTCTCAAGACACTTTTAGCTATTCGGGGCACCCTGCCCTTCCAGATAAATTTGGTTATTGATTTTTCTATTTCTGAAAAGTAAGTTGTTGGGATTTTAATTGGTATTGCATTGAATCTGTAAATCAATTCAGATAGAATTGACATCTTAACTATATTTAGTCTTCCAATCCATGAACACGATATGCCCTTCCATCTATTTAGATCTTCTGTGATTTCTTTTAACAATTTCTTGTAGTTTTCTTTGTACAGGTCTTTTGTCTCTTTAGTTAAATTTATTCCTAAATATTTTATTCTTTTGGTTGTAATTGTAAATGGAATTCATTTCTTGATTTCCCTCTCAGATTGTTCCTTACTAGTGTATAGAAACACTACAGATTTTTGAGTGTTGATCTTGTAACCTGCCACTTTGCAGTACTCATTTATTAGCTCTAGTAGTTTTGCTGTGGATTTTTGGGGGTTTTCGAAATATAGTATCATGTCATCTGCAAACAATGAGAGTTTTACTTCTTCCTTTCCAATTTTGATGCCTTGTATTTCTTTTTCTTGTCTAATTGCTCTGGCTAGAACTTCCAACACATTATTGAATAACAGTGGTGATAGTGGACATCCTTGTCTTGTTCCTGATCTTAGGGGGAAAGTTTTCAGTTTTTCCCCATTGAGGATGATATTAGCTGTGGATTTTTCATATATTCCCTTTATCATTTTAAGGAAGTTCCCTTCTATTCCTATCTCTTGAAGTGTTTTCAACAGGAAAGGATGTTGAATTTTGTCAAATGCCTTTTCTGCATCAATCGAGATGATCATGTGGCTTTTCTGCTTTGATTTGTTGATATGGTGTATTACATTAATTGATTTTCTTATGTTAAACCATCCTTGCATACCTAGGATGAATCCTACTTGGTCATGATATATAATTCTTTTAATGTGTTGCTGGATTCGATTTGCTAGAATTTTGTTAAGGATTTTTGCAATTCATTAGAGAGATTGGTCTGTAGTTTTCTTTTTTTGTAATTCTTTGTCTAGCTTTGGTATGAGGGTGATGTTGGCTTTGTAGAATGAGTTAGGTAGCTTTTCCTCTACCTCAATTTTTTTGAAGAGTTTAAGCAGGATTGGTGCTAATTCTTTCTTGAATGTTTGGTAGAATTCACATGTGAAGCCATATGGTCCTGGACTTTTCTTTTTGTGGAGCTTCTTAATGACTGATTCAGTTTCTTTACTTGTGATTGGTTTGTTGCCGTCATCTATTTCTTCTCAAGTCAAAGTTGGTTGTTCATGCCTTTCTAGGAAGTTGTCCATTTCATCTACATTGTTGTATTTATTAGCATAAAGTTGTTCATAGTGTCCTGTTATTACTTCCTTTATTTCTCTGGGGTCAGTGGTTATTTCTCCTCTTCCATTTCTGATCTTATTTATTTGCATCCTCTCTCTTCTTCTTTTTGTCAGTCTTGCTAAGGTTCCATCAATCTTATTGATTTTCTCATAGAACCAGCTTCTGTGTTTATTGATTTTTCTCAGTTGTTTTCATGTTCTGAATTTCATTTATTTCTGCTCTAATCTTTGTTATTTCTTTCCTTTTGCTTGCTTTAGGGTTATTTTTCTGTTCTTTCTCTACTTCTTCCAAGGGGACAGTTAATTCCTCTATTTTTGCCTTTTCTTCTTTTTTGATATAGGCATTTAGGGCAATAAATTTCCCTCTTAGCACTGCCTTTTCTACATCCCATAAGTTTTGATATGTTGTGTTTTCATTTTCATTTTCCTCAAGATATTTACTGATTTCTCTCGTAATTTATTCCTTGACCCACTGGTTGTTTAAGAGTGTGTTGTTGAGCCTCCACATATTTGTGAATTTCCTGGCACTCTGCCTATTATTGATTTCCAACTTCATTCCCTTATGATCTGAGAAAGTATTTTGTATGATTTCAGTCTTTTTAAATTTGTTGAAACTTGCTTTGTGGCCCAATATATGATTTGTCTTTGAGAATGATCCATGAGCACTTGAGAAAAAGGGGTATCCTGCTGTTGTGGGGTGTAATGTTCAATAAATGTCTGTTAAGTCTAGCTCATTTATTGTATTATTCAAATTCTCTGTTTCTTTATTGATCCTCTGTCTAGATGTGCTGTCCATTGATGAGAGTGGGGAATTGAAGTCTCCAGCTATTATGGTAGATGTGTCTATTCTCTTTTCAGTGTTTGCCACATGTATTTTGGAGCATTGTGGCTCGGTGCATAAATATTTATGATTGTTATGTCTTCATGTTGAATTGTTCCTTTTATTAGTACATAGTATCCTTCTTTGTCTCTTTTAACTGTTTTACATTTGAAGTCTAATTTGTTGGATGTTAGTATAGCTACTCCTGCTCTTTTCTGGTTGTTATTTGCATGAAATATCTTTTCGCAACCTTTCACTTTCAAGATGTGTTTATCTTTGGGTTTAAGATGTGTTTCCTGTATAAAGCGCTCCTTTCCAACAGAGGCCCGGAGCCCTCAGGAGCTTATAGACAGGGAGATGGGGACTGGGAAGTAAACCAAGCCACGTTCCTTGAATGCACTACACTCACGAGTATCGCCCCCACCCTGTGACTCACAACCTCCCACCATGTCCCCTGCACCTGAATCCCACCCCCTTCCCCCACCCACCATGTCCCTGCACCCAACCCTTCCCCTTGGCACTTCAAGCACCCCCACACCCACCCCGATCCCTCCACCAACTGTGAATCCCTGCTCCACACCCCCTGCCTGTGCATGCCTGTTGCAGACTGACCCCCCACTCCTGTTCAAGCACATACTGTTGTCCCTCCCCTCCTGGAACCTGTGTACCTGCTCCCAACCCATGACCTTCCCCACCTCCCTGCCCCCTGCCCTCCTGTGCTTACCTGCACATCTGGGCCACACCTGCCCCCAGCTCACAAAGGTGTGTAACCCCGCCCTGCCCTGCTGAGCTCTGCACACTCACATACCAGGGCTCAACCCCCCCAGACCCATGCAAGGGCACACCCATATCTTACCTGCCCCAGCACCCACGCATCTATCTGTGCATCAACACTTTGACCCTTGTACTCCGTCCCACCTGCCTTGGGCATGCACACATCATTGTCCTGCCTCCCAGTACAACCACCCCGTTCCTACATCCAGCAGGTGATCTCGTGCATATCCATGCCACACAGTTCCTGTCTTGCACACATGTGAAACCCTGCCCCACACCCCACACCTGTGCACACATGCCACAGCCCATCCAACCCACAACACACATAGAGGTGCCCTCCCACTGCCCTACAATCCCTACAACCTGCGCCCCACCCCTGCATATGCATGCATCCACATCCTGGTCTCCCTGGACCCCCCACCAGGACAAAGATGTTTCTGTGCCCCATCCTCCCTGTACTCAGACTTCTGTGCCCCTAAACCTCACACCCTGATACCCATAACTTCTGCACTCCACGCACTTGTCTCCTTCCTGCCTGCACACCAGCCCCTGTGCATCCACATAGCACCCCCCACCCCTGATCCACCTCCCACCGCACCTTACCTCTCTCTGTGTGCCCTATGTGGCACCCTGCTCCTACTCTCAAAGGTCTCCGTATGTGGCCCCCTGTCTCCATGGCCCCTGCACTCTCCCTTCACAGCCCTGCGCCCCATGCTCCCAGGCACCAACATAGTGCCCTCTCCCTATGCCTATATCTGCATTCAGCCCATCACAACACTGCTGTGCCCTGTCCCATGCCCCTAGTCCTACTCCACACGAGTCACACACACAAAAAAAAACTTTAGACTACTGAAAGAAATCAACTCTAAAAGTAACCCTATCAAAATATTTACATACCTAAAGGCAAGAGAAAATCACAAAGCATTTGAAGATGTAGACAGATATAGCCCAACCTAATGATCAAATTAAAACACCAGAGGAGACACACATTTTGAAACAACTAATCAAAGATGTTCATATAACTCTCCTAAATCAAATCAGTGGGTTGGCTAATGACATAAAGAAGATTCAAGAAGATACTAGAGTAGCATAAAGAAGAATTTAAAATAATAAATAGAAAAATAGCCGATATCACAGAGGTTAAAGATGCTAGAGACACACAACAGCAGATTTGAAGAGGCAGAAGAAAGAATAAGCAAACTACAGGACCAGACAACTGATTTCAAGCACTCAAAACAGCAGATGGCTAAAAAGATGGAAAATTTGAATGGATCACAGGAAAATAATGGACAAAATAAAGCACACAAATATTAGAATCGCCAGTATCCCAGATGCAGAAGAGAAGAGTAAAAGGCTAGGAAGATTAGTTGAGGATATAATGGGGGAAACTTCCCAACACTTATAAAAAGACGTAAATATGCAGATCAAAGAAGCTGAACAAACCCCAAATAGAATAAATCCAAATAGGCCTAATCCAAGACACATACTAATCAGCCTGTCAGATTTTGAAGAGAAGCAGAAAATACTAAAAGCAGCAGGAGAAAAACAATCTGCCACATGCAAAGGAGACCACATAAGAGTTCAGACTACTCAGTAGGTACTATATAGGCCAGAAGGCAGTGATATCATATATTTAAGATACTGAAAGTGAAAGCCTTCCAGCCAAGAATTCTGTACCCAGCCAAATTGTGCTTCAAAAGTGAGGGAGAGGGTGGGCCACGGTGGCTTAGCAGGCAGAGTTCTCGCCTGCCATGCCAGAGACCTGGGTTTGATTCCTGGTGCCTACCCATGCAAAAAAAAATTTAATTAAAAAAATTTTTTTAAAAAGTGAGGGAGAGATTAAAATTTTCACAAACAAATGCTGAGAGAATTTGCCAACAAGAGACCGGCCCTATAAGAAATACTAAAGGGAGATCTGCCAGCTGAAAGAAAGAGACCGGAGAGGAAGAGCTGGAGGAGGGCACAGAATTGAAGAGTACCAGTAAGGGTAACTTAAAGGATAAAAAGAGAAAGAGGAAAAAGAATATACAGATTTGACAAATAAAATCCTGAGGATCAGATGGTGGATTCAAGAAATACCTTTATAGTAGTGTATTAGTTAGGATTCTCTAGAGAAACAGAATCAACAGGAAACACAAATATAAAATTGATAAAAAGTGTCTCACGTGACCTTGGGAACACGGAGTCCAGAATCTGCAGGGCAGGCTGTGGGGCCGACGATTCCTATGGAGGGTCTGGACAAACTCCACAGGAGAGGCTCACCAACTGACACAGGAAGAGAGCCTGTCTCTTCTGAATCCTCCTTAAAAAGCCTCCTTAAAAGGCTTTCAGTGATTAGATTAAGCTCACACATTGCAGAAGATACTCCCCTTTGGCTGATTACAAATGGAATCAGCTGTGGATGCAGCTGATATGATCATGATTTAATTCTATGAAATGTCCTCATTGCAACAGACAATCCAGCACTTGCCCAACCAGACAAACAGGTACCACCACTTGTCCAAATTGATACATGAATCTGACCACGACAGTCCACCCCTTGTCAACTTGGCAGCTATACATACCACCTTAAACCATACCTAATTTCTAAATAAAAAACAGTAAAACATCCATTTTTTCTTTCACCTAACAATACTCAACTGTTCTGCATATAACTGGAAACACATTAAATCTCTCCAGAATAGGGTGTAAATCCTTGGATAATATTCATTCTTAAACTTGATATCTTACAACTTAAATAGTATAACATGAACAAAACAGCATTACAGTCCTCATTTCTGTAACTGATCACATGGTCGTAGTTCATATTTATCACTACCTTCTTCCACTACCCATTCCATGTTCCCTTTAACCTCAGCAAGCACTTCAGCTGGCCGTGGTTCTTTGCCTGGTGGGGTGACCCAAACCTTCATTCCTGAAGTTTCAGAGCCATTGGTAGTCCTGACTGAATTGGGTTCTTGCAGTTTTCCATTGATTTTAATCACAGGGCATGGTAGTACCAAAAGACACCCTAGGGGATCTCCTATAGTCCAAGAAAACTCCTCTTTACCTCCATTATGTAGTTGCAGTCCTACTTCCCCCTGATTACATTACAGCAATGTAATCCCCTTCTTGACTTGTTGATCCAATGGCATAAGTAACCCAAAGTGACCAGGTGGCAGTCTTAGATTCCAGTTCAATGGAATCATCGTTATTTCTCCTGGTGGAAGCACTCCCCATTTTGGAACTAAAACCTGTAGACCAGCAGAGCTCAGGGTCGCAGGGACAGGAAGCAAAAATTTTCCTAGTGGATCACTAGGGGTAATAGTGAGTGGTACTACTCCCATTTCCACCCCTTGGTTCCTGGACCCATGGATCCTGGCTATGGGAGAAACAGCACCAAACAGCGGATGCTGATTCAGAGCATATACAACTTCTTAGAGAACATTGCCCCAGACTTTCAAGGTATTACTGCCTAGTTGGCACCATAATTGATTTTTCAAAAGGCCATTCCACCGTTCTATCAATCCAGCTGCTTCTGGATGATGGGGAACATGGTAAGACCAGAGAATTCCATGAGCATGTGCCCATTCCTGCACTTCATTTGCTGTGAAGTGTGTTCCTTGATCAGAAGCAATGCTATGTGAAATACCATGACGATGGACAAGACATTCTGTAAGCCCATGGGTGGTAGTTTTGGCAGAAGCATTGCGTGCAGGGAAAGCAAACCTATATCCAGAGTATGTGTCTATTCCAGTTAGAACAAATCGCTGCCTCTTCCATGAAGGGAGTGGTCCAATGTAATCAACCTGCTGCCATGTAGCTGGCTGGTCACCTCGGGGAATGGTGCCATATTGGGGGCTGAGTGTGGGTCTCTGCCACTGGCAGATTGGGCACTCAGCAGTGACTGTAGCCAGGTCAGTCTTGGTGAGTGGAAGTCCATATTGCTGAGCCCATGCATAACCTCCATCCCTACCACCATGACCACTGTGTTCATGAGCCCACTGGGCAATGACTGGAATTTCTGGGGAAAGAGACTGACTGGTATCCACAGAACAGGTCATCTTATCCACTTGATTATTAAAACCTTCCTCTGCTGAAGTCACCCTCTGGTGTGCATTCACATGGGACACAAATATGTTCATGTTTTTAGCCCACTCAGAAAGGTCTATCCACATACTTCTTCCCCAGACCTCTTTGTCACCAGTTTTCCAATTATGGTCTTTCCAAGTCCCTGACCATTCAGCCAAACTATTAGCAATAGCCCATGACTCAGTATTTGAATGCACCTCTGGCCAGTTCTCCTTCCAAACAAAATGAACAACCAGGTGCACTGCTCAAAGTTCTGCCCACTGGGAGGATTTCCCCTCACCACTCTCCTTCAAGGACACACCAGAAAGGGGTTGTAGTGCTGCAACTGTTCACTTGCGGGTGGTACCTGCATATCGTGCTGAACCATCTATAAACTAGGCCCAAGTTTTCTCTTCCTCAGTCAATTCAGTGTAAGGAACTCCCCAAGAGGCCATAGCTCTGGTCTGGGAAAGAGAAGGTAATGTGGCAGGAGTGGAGACCATGGGCATTTGGGCCACTTCTTCATGTAACTTACTTGTGCCTTCAGGACCTGCTCTGGCCCTATCTCATATATACCATTTCCATTTTACAATAGAGTGCTGCTGCACACGCCCAAAGTTATGGCTTGGTGGGTTGAACACCCAGCTCATGATAGGCAATTCAGGTCTCATGGTAACTTGGTGGCCCATGGTTAAGCATTCAGTCTCTACTAAGGCCCAGTAACAGGCCAAAAGCTGTTTTCAAAACGAGAGTAGTTATCTGCAGCAGATGGTAAGGCTTTGCTCCAAAATCCTAAGGGTCTGTGTTGTGATTCTTCTAATCTTTAAACTTTAAATGTTAACAGACTAAACTCACCAATGAAAAGATACAGATTGTCAGAATGGATTAAGAAATATGATCCATCTATACATTGTTTACAAGAGACTCATCTTAGACCCAAGAATAAAATAGATTGAAAGTGAAAGGCTGGAAAAAAATGTTCCACACAAGCTGTAAACAAAAGAAAGCAGAAGTAGTTATACTAATATCAGACAAAATAGACTTTAAATGTGAAGACATCATAAGAGATTAAGACAGACACTATATATTAATAAAAGGGACAATTCATCAAGAAGAAATAACAATCATAAATGTTTATACTCCTAATCAAGGAGTTCCAGAGTACATGAGGCAAACTTGGCAAAATTGAAGGGAGCAATAGAAATTTCAGCAATAAGTAGAAGATTTTAATACAGCACTCTCCTCTATAGAAAGAACAACCAGGCAGAGGATTAACAGAGAAATAGAGAACTTAAACAATTTAATAAATGAATTGGACCTAACAGACATATATGGATTATTACACCCCAAAACACCAGGATGTACATTCTCCTCTAGCACTCATAGAACATTCTCCAGGATAGATCATATGCTGGGGCACAAAACAGGTCTTCATAAATTTTAAAAGACTGAAATTATTCAAAGCACTTTTTCTAATCACAATGAAATGAAGCTGGACATCAATAACCACCAAAGAACCAGAACTTTGACGAATATATGAAGATTAAAAAATGCACTCTTAAACAACCAGTGAGTCAAAGAAGAAATTGCTAGAAAATCGGTAACTATCTGGAAAAGAATGTAAATGAGAATACGACGTATTAGAAGTTAACTGTGACAAAGGCAGTGCTGAGAGGGAAATCTGTTACCCTAATACCTGTATTAAAAAAAGAAAAAATTGGGGACTTAACTGCTCATTTGGAGGAACTAGAGAAAGAACAGCAAACTAACCCCAAAGCAAATAGAAGAGAAATAACAAAGATTAAAGCAAAGTTAAATGAATGGGAGAACAAAAGACAACGGAGAGAATCAGTAAAACCAGAAGTTGGTTCTTTGAGAAAATAAATAAAATCAATGAACCACTAGCAAGACTGACAAAAAAAAAAAGAGAGGATGCAAATAAACAAAACAGTAATGAGAGGGTTGTCGTTACTATGGACCCTGGAGAAATAAAAAATACCAAAAGAGGATACTATGAACAAATAACGTCAACAAACTTGTGCTGGTTTGAAAGGATGTGTGTCCCCTAGAAAAGCCATGTTTTAATATAAATCCCATTTCATAAAGGCAGAATAATCACTATTCATTACTGTATGTTTGAATCTGTAATTAGATCATATCCCTGGAGATGTAACCCAATCAAGAATGGTTGTTAAGCTGGATTGGGGGAAATGTGTCTCCACACATTTGGGTGCGTCTTGATTAGTTTCTGGAGTCCTATAAAAGAGGAAACATTTTGGAGAATGAGGGATTCGGAGAGAGCAGAGAATGCTGCAGCACCACGAAGCAGAGAGACCATCAGCCAGCAACCTTTGGAAATGAAGAAGTAAAACTCCTCCCGGGGAGCTTCATGAAACAGGAAGCCAAGAGAAGAAGCTGGCAGATGATGCCGTGTTCGTCTTTTGCCCTTCCAATGAAAGAGGAACCCTGACCGTGTTCACCATGTGCCTTTCCAGATGAGAGAGAAACTCTGACTGTGTTTGCCATGTGCCTTCTCACTAGAGAGATAGACCCTGTACTTCATCGGCCTTCTTGAACCAAGGTATCTTTTCCTGGATGCCTTAGATTGGACATTTCTATAGACTTGTTGCAACTGGGACATTTTCTCAGTCTTTGAACTGTAAACTAGCAACTTATTAAATTCCCCGTTTAAAAGCCATTCCGTTTCTTGTATATTGCATTCTGGCAGCTAGCAAACTAGAACAAAACTAGACAACTTAGATGAAATGGACAAATTTTTACAAACACACAAACAACCTGCACTGACTCAAGAAGAAAAAGATCTCAACAAACCAATCACAAGTAAAGAGATTGAATCAGTCATCAAAAATCTTCCTACAGCAGGGCCTTAGCACATGCTATTCCCTCTGTATGAATCATTCTTCCCCCAAATAAATACATGGCTGAACACATCATCTTGTTCAGATCTCTACCTGTTACCTTCTCAACAAGGCATTCCCTGAGCAGCCTATCAAACACTGCAACATCTCCCACACCCCAAGCCCTGACACTCCATAACCCCTTCATCATCTTTTGTCCTCAGGATATTTTACAACCTAACACAAGGGGCTGCAAACTATAGGCAATGGGCTAGATCCAGTCTACCATTTATAGATAATGTTTTACTGGAATGCAGTTACCATTTTCTCATCTATGGCTGCCTTCACACTACAACAATAAAGTTGAAAAATTGCAATAGCTCATTGTTCTAGTTTGCTAGCTGCCAGAATGCAACACACCAGAGATGGATTGGCTTTTTTTTTTTTTTTTTTTTTTTTTTTTTTAAAGGAAAGACAGAGAGAAGGAAGGAAGGATAGAAGGAAGGAAGGAAGGAAGAAAGGGAAACATCTTTAAACATTTTCTTGTTTTTATTGTATTCTGTTTCTCCGTTTTTGTTACATGGGCTGGGGCCGGGAATCGAACCGAGGTCCTCCGGCATAGCAGGCAAGCACTTTGCCCGCTGAGCCACCGCGGCCCGCCCAATGGATTGGCTTTTAATAAAAGGGGATTTATTTTGTTGGTTCTTCAGAGGAAAGGCAGCTAACTTTCCACTGAGGTTCTTTCTTACATGGAAGGCACAAGATGGTCTCTGCTGGTCTTCTCTCCAGGCCCCTGGATTCCAACAACTTTCCCCGGGGTGACTTCTTTCTGCATCTCCAAAGGCCTGGGCTGAGCTGCTAGTGCTGAGATGAGGAATGCAGAGCTGCTTAGCTGTGCTACGTTGTGATCTCCCATTTAAGCACCAGCCGATTAAATCAAACGTCACTCATTGCAGCAGACACGCCTCCTAGCTGACTGCAGATGTAATTGGCAACAGATGAGGTTCATGTACTGTTGGCTTATGTCTGCAGCAGCAAGATTAGGTATGCTCACCTGGCCAAGTTGACAACTGAATCTAACTAACACACTCATCTAAAGACTAAAATATTTATGTTCTGGTCTGTTACAGAACATGTTTACTGACCCCTGCCCTAATGAATTGCCTATGGAATATAAGCCCCAGAAGATCAGAGACTTTATGTTGGTTTGCTGCTACATTCCCAGTACAAATAACAGTGTCTAGTGCACAGTAGGTGCTTAAGAATATTTGTTGAGTGCTGGATGGAGAAATGAAGGAATGAATAATGAATTAATATAGTTGAGTCAGAAGATCTAAGCCACACTAATGACTTTTCTTCTTCTAAAACCATTTTTATTGTGAAATACATAGAAAAATATCCAAAACACAAAAGTACAGGGTAATGAATAATTATCAAGTAAATATCCATGAAACTATCACCTAATTAAAAAAAATAGGTATGGCTAAAAAGAAATATTTCTACAAAGGAAAGTGTCATGGTCAGATTCATGTGTCAGATTGACCAAGTGGTGGTACCTGTTTGGTTGGGCAAGTGCTGGCCTGTCTGTTGTGATGAGGACATTTCATAGAATTAAATCATGATCACGTCAGCTGCATCCACAGCTGATTCCATTTGTAATCAGCCAAGGGGAGTGTCTTCTGAAATGAGTGATGCTTAATCTAATCACTGAAAGCCTTTTAGGGAGGATTCAGAAGAGAGACAGTCTCTCTTCCTGCTTCAGCCGGCGAACCTTTCCTGTGGAGTTCGTCCAGACTCTCCGTTGGAATTGCTGGCTTCACAGCCTGCCCTGCGGGTTTTGGACTCTGTGTTTCCACGGTTACATGAGACACTTTTATAAATTTTATATTTGCGAGTGTTTCCTGTTGATTCTGTTTCTCTAGAGAACCCTAACTAATACAAAAACCGTTGGCTTTTTTATTTCCAAGGGAATTTTATCAAACTTTCCAAAAAGAACTAGCACCAATCCTGCTCAAACTTGAAGAAAAAGGAACTCTACCTAATTATGAAGTTAACATCACTCTAATACCAAAACCGGGTTAAGATGCTATAAGAAAGCTTAACTACAGACCCATCTCCTTAATGAACATTGATGCAAATTTTTCAACAAAGTACTAAAAAATCCAACAACACATTAAAAGAATTATACATCACAACCAAGAGGGGTTATACCAGGGATGCAAGGGTGGGTCAGCACAAGAAAATCAATTAATGTAATACAACACTTAAACAATTTGAAAGGGAAAAAAAATCACATGATCATCTCAGCTGATGCTGAAAAATCCTGAGAAATCTATACAAAGTTACTTGAGCTAATAAACAAATTTGGGATATAAAATTAATGGGTAAAAATCAGTAATGTTTTTATACACAAGCAATGACCTAACTGAAGAGTCAATTAAGGAAAAAAATTCCATTCAAAATAGCAAGTAAAAGAATCAGATATCTAGGAATGAACTTAACTAGGAATATAAAGGACTTGTACACAGAAAATGACATAACATTGCTAAGAGAAATCAAAGAACATCTAAAATAGGTGAAAAGTCATTCCCTGCTCATGGATAGGAAGGTTAAATATAGTTACGATGTCAGTTCTTCGCAAATTGATCTACAGATTCAAAGCATTACAAATCAAAATTCCAACAACCTCCTTTGGAGACTTGGAAAAGCTAGTTACCAAATCCATCTGGAAGGAAAGAGACCCCAAATAGCTCAATTCTAAAAAAGAATGAAGCGAGAAGATTAACATTTCCTGATTTCAAAGCTTACTATAAAACCACAGTGGACAAAACAGCTTTGTACTGTTGCAAAGATAGAAGTATTGACCAATGGAATTGAATCAAGAGCACAGGAATAGACCACCAAATCTATGGTCAACTGATATTCAATAAGGCTCCCAAACCCCTGAACTGGGCCAAAACAGTCTTTCCAAGAAATGGGCATGGAATATCAATAGCCGAAGGAATGAAAGAGGACCCTTACCTTATACCCTATATAAAAATTAACTCAAAATGGATCAAATACCTAAATATAAGAACCAGTACAGTAAAACTACACGAAAATGTAGGGAAACATCTTCAAGACCTTGTAAGAGAAGGTAGCTTCTTAAACTTTACAAGCAAAGCACGAACAACTAAAGAAAAAACAAACAAATGGAAACTCCTCAAAATCAAATACTTTTGTGCCTCAAAAATATTATCTTTGCCAAAAAGATGAAGCAACAGCCAACTCAGTGGGAGAAAACATCTTGAAATCTCACATAAGATAAAGGTTTGATATCCTGTATGCATAAAGAAGTCGTACAACTCAACAACAAAAGGACGAATAACCCAATTATAAAATGCACTAAAGGTATGAATAGGAATTTTTCTCAAGAACAAATACAGACGGCTAAAAAGCACATGAGGAGATGCTTATTTTCATTAGCTATAAGGGAAATGCAAATCAAGACTACAATGAGAAACTACCTCACACCTTTAAGAATAGCTGCTATCAAACAAACAGGAAACTACAAATACTGGAGAGCACATGGAGAAATTGGGACACTTATGCACTGCTCGTGGGAATGTATAATGGTAGAGCCGCTATGGAGGACACGTAGGGACATGTAGGGATTTCTTATTACACCACAGCTATTTTAGGATTAAATCCTGAAATGAGAAAGGCAGAGTGGCAGGAAGCTAAATAGAAACAATTGCTGAGTGAAGCACCTTTTAGGGATGGACTGGGATTGAGAGGGGTTGTTCATGGGTGATTCATCTCCACTCCATTGAACCTTCTTGATTGTTTCCTGCGATTGAGGTAAGTTTTGAACTTGTAGTAGTTCATTTGTGAGCTGATAGCAATGCTGTCTGTTGTTCCAAGACTAACTTCCTGGTGATTAAAATAGCTGAGTCCGGGTGGCAGAAATTACAAGTATAAAAGATCCTTTGATGACAGTTTTTTGTAGATCTAAATTATAATGCACATCAACTCTGTCTGCCCTGAAGGAGAGTAGTTGCTTATATAGTGTCACTTCAGACTTGCCAACAGGTGAACTAAGGAACAACTTGTTAGAAGAGCTTCTGTATATTTGTTTCAGAAACTGTAACATAGTCACATGCAGCAGCCAGGGCAAGGAGCTCTAGAATAAGAAAGAAATCCCCGCATACAAAGAAGTGTATACACCTGGGAAACCCTAGAAGCAGTTAGGAATTTTCTGCAGACGCCAATTTAAGTTTACATTTTGAAGATCTAAAGGAAAAATAAAATGTAACAGTTTGTAGTCTAGAGGTACCTCTTCCTTTAGGTATAGCTGAATGCAAAAGTTCATATAATTTTGTCTGGGCATTTGTCATTTTCCCTTCATCTCAGCTTTGCTTTCCTCTGTTACGGTGTCCTTCTCAGGGAAATCCTATAAAAGCCTTGTGAGGCCCATTTAGGCTAGGCCTCTCTTAATTCCAAAATAAATGAAGTGCCATGGATGAAATGAGGCATGACTCTTTTTGACTGAAGCTGCATCTTTTATAAGTACATATGTTCTACATGTGTGTTGCTTTAGCACCCTGACAACTCCCATATTATTGCTTCCCCTATGCACAGAAGCTACTCTGGTTTGTAATACTTTCAATGTGTGCCATTCATCTTTTTTTTTCTTAATTTTTATTGTGGCACATATATGTGACATAAAACTTTCCACATATTAACCACTTTCAAGGATACAATTCAGTGGTATAAATTTCATTCATGATCCTGTGCTACTGTCACCACCATCCATTACCAAAACTTCCCTATCACCCCAAACTCTGTACCCATTAAGCATAAACTTCCCATTTCCTATCCCGCTCCCCACCCATGGTAGCCTATAACCTGTTTTCTGTCCTTAGGCATTTTTTACATTTTTATTTCAGTGGAAACATTCTGCTCATCATTAGCTTTAAGTGCCCTTTCTAACTTTATTACTTTGGCTTCCAAATGGAGTACTATAAATATCTATTAGGTGTTCTACACTTTGGGTGTCCACATGCACAGTCCTCATTTTTTCAAAGGTACAGTCACCTAAAATATCTAAAATCTATAGCTTCCTCTATCTCCGTTTTAGAGCTACCTTTGTCCTTCTATAGGCTTTAAGATCATGTTATGCACATACATGCGTGTACACACAGATGCAGATGTGAGGGCCCTATTTGTTGTCGTCAATACCGTGTAACAATCACTGAGATAGAGGGAAACAGTTTAGTTTTCAAATTAAAACTTTATGCTGCTTGTTGGTTAGAGTCCTGAGTATTTGTCTGTATTCAAATGCTGGACTTTATCTTCTACTACTTTGGTAGAGTAAAATTTTCAATGGAAGTACAACGAATCAAGAGAATGTTATTGTAATTTTCTTTGGAGGCTGGAATTGATTATGGTGTAGTGACCAATACTGTTTTGCATTGCTTCTTGTTTTTTTCATTTATTTCTCTTATTCTAGGCACTTGAAGAGGCCCAGAAAGCTATTCAGCAACTCTTTGGCAAAATCAAAGATATCAAAGACAAAGCAGAAAAATCAGAGCAAATGGTGAGTTTAGGTTCCTTCTTAATTTGTTTGCATCAAAAGAGGAAGTTTTCCTCTCCCAGTCATATTAATTAACGGGCTTTCTCTCCCACTTCTCATTAACCACAATCATTCCTCATCTTTAAAACAAGCCCCTGTGGATACATTCCAGAACGAGTCAGGAGAAGTTGCTAGACTTACAGTGACTCACCCTGTGCTGCCCTACATTTGCAGTCCTGTTTTTAAATAGGAAAAAATTTTCTTTTTCCCTTTTCCCAAAAATAGTATCTTAGTCCTTTTGGATTCCTTTCTGTAGCATTTGTTTATATCATGAATTTCTCAATTAAAAATATAACGTGTAACTTCATATCACATTAAAACTGTTACAGGAGGTGGGATGCGTCTTGCCCATGGTGCATGCTTATGATTTTGATTAGTTTCTCCAACTCTACAAGTTTGTGTGAGGTACCCAGAAGACGCCTCTGCTGACTGAGAAGTCCACGTTCACCGAGGCTAGCACTGTGAATTGCTAGACACTGGACTGGATCTTGGGTTCAAATTCTGACTAATTAGCGTAATGTTTCTGAATTCCAAGTGCTTCTACTGTAGAATAAGGATAAAAACATCTACCTCACAGGGTTGTTGTGAGAATTGTATGTATGAGGAACTTTGAGTACAGTCCTAGGCTCATGTTAGTTGCTCAATGCATGGAACATTACTATTATTATTAATGTCCTTTTTGTTGTTGTTGTCATTTATAAAAACTCCCAAATCCTTACAGGCTTCTCTCCCTGGTGTCCTATAATACACTCCAGGAGCAGATCTGAGTTCACATTTCCATGTACCCTTCAGTTCTCTTCATTGACCATTTGACAGGATAGGGGAGGATATGGAATATAGGATGGGAGGCTAGACCTTTAGCAGACCTTTTCACCTTTGGTTGGAGGGCATAGGGGCAACAAACAGTGTGATATGGTAGTGCAAAGCCTGGCTTCTGAAGTCAGGCTGCTTGAATTTCAGATCCCAGTCCCTCTGCTTAGTGTCTGAGTGACCTTAAGCAAATTACTTAACTCCTGTCTACTTTAGTGTCCACATTAATGTAGATACAGATTATAGTCAATATCTGTATCTCAGAGCTGTGGGGATTAAGTGAGCTAATGCATGACTCACAGTTAGGCACTGAATAAGTGTCTGTTGTTGCTATTTTTATCATGAGCCTTTTCTCTTCCTACTCCTAGGCACGCAATGTTAGGGACCTCAGTTAACCAAGTGAGAGGTCAAAGGAGAAGAGATATTTCATCAAAGGAATAACAATTAATATGTGTGCTTCATAACAGAATTAAATGGTTGAGTATGATCAGAGAAGGACTTAGAGTCATGGTCCCTTTCCCCAAGATGTGCTATACTCAGCACCATCTGCGGGCCATTGAAGTGTGATTATCAGATGTGACTTCTGTTAGAGTTTGTTGTATTCAGATTTCTGGTTCATCAATATCCTTATGATACTAACTTGCAGTTTGGGACAGTATATTCCCTTTTCCAGCTGAGGGTGGAATGCAGCGACTTAAGCTTGAGTAGGCTGCTTCTAAAGTTACTGGATGTTTAATTTTAAAGCAGTTAGCTTTTCTGGACAATGCGTTATTAAAAGGAAGAGGAGGTAGGAGGAGAGAATGTATTGAGCGCTTTCAGTGTGCCACATACTATGCTAATCCCTTTATACAAGTATTCTAATTTAACCCTCAGAGCAAACTTATGAACTCTATTATGATCATTATTATTTTTCTGATTACCCGTTTTATAGATGAGAAAACTGAGACTCAGTTAAGCTAAGCCACTTGTTCTAGGACACAGAGTTTTTGTAAATGATAGAGCTGGGATTTAGCCCCTGGCCTGCCTGACTCCAAAGCCTACCATAGCATGCTGTGCTGTTTTTGGCTGTCCATGGGTGATAATTAAAGTAAATTAACAACAAATATTCTAGTTTACAGACTGCTCTCATGTGAGTCTAGTTCGGACAGGCTGCCCTGGTAAGGCCTGCGCACCCCATGTGTGTGACTTACTGTTCTAGTTTGCTAGCTGCTGGAATGCAATATACCAGAAACAGAATAGCTTTTAAAAAGGGACATTTATTAAGTTGGAAGTTTACAGTTCTAAAGCTGTGAAAATGTCCAAATTGAAGGAAGAATATAGAAATATCCAATCTAAACTATCCAGGGAAAGATACCTTGGTTCAAGAAGGCTGATGACATTCAGGGTTTCTCTCTCAACTAGAAGGGCACATAGTGAACATGGCGACGTCTGCTAGCCTTCTCTCCAGGCTTCTTGTTTCATGAAGATACCCCTGTGGCATTTTCCTTCTTTGTCTCCAAGGATCTCTGACTAAGTGGTGGTTCTCATGTCTCTGAAGCTTTTTCTAAAGTGTTTCCTCTTTTAAAGAATTTCAGTAAACTAATCAAGATCCACCTGGAATGGGTGGAGTCACATCTCCCTCCAGTCAAAGATTAATACCCACAGTTCAGCATGTCACATTTCTGTGGACATAATCTAATCGAGTTTCCAACCTACAATCCTGAATAGGTATTATAAGAATTGGCTGCTTCCACAAGACGGAGCAGGATTAAAATATGGTTTTTCTATGGTGCATAATCCTTTCAAACTGGCATACCTACCATTGATGGTTTTGTTTAGAAACAGCAAGTACCTCATTCTGCCTAGAGAAACATAGGATATATGGTAGGAGTAATAGGAGATCCTTGGAATGAAGAGACCAGTCAGCTCTTGTGCAGAGCAGTGAGGGCCTAAATAAAGAGCAGAAAGAAAGGGACAGGTTCTTAATAGAAGGCAGAGGAAGAATATACAAGATTCATTTACTGATTAATGGTGAAGGGAATGGTAAGAGTCATGGATGGCCTTTACCACTGTGATTAAAGATCCCCTGATGATAGGACTGAAGCAAGGAACCTAGCAAGAGACATAGGGATTTTTTTTTGGTGGGAAAGATGATAAAGATTGCAGTGTTAGAAGTATGTAATTACAATATTAGACCAAACTCCTGTATAAAGTTATTATACCACTCCTGATCTTTTTTTGTCCCATACTCAGTTATTCATTAAAGAGATTGTAAGTATTAACATTCCTTTGTTCTTCCTCATGCAAAAACATTTTTAAATTTGTAAGTTTAGTCACTATCGTTGTACACTCTAGGCATGCCTAGATTATACCTTCTCAGTCTTTATCATCTATCTTTCCTTCTGATTTCATTTGTGCCCCCAGCCCTCCTCCCTCTATCATTCTCACATTCAGCTTCATTCAGTGTATTAACATTATTGTCCCACTTCATTCCTGAGTTTACATTTTTAGTGACTAAAATATACTTGTAATCTTAGATACAAGTCTGACCTTGCATGTGTGGTACTTGAGTCTTGTAGTCCAGTTTTTCCAACAATAAACTCCATTTGGGGTGAAAGATAAAGCTCATTTCAGTTTCATAATTGAGGGTTTTATAACCCTGGGGAAAGTCTCTTGAAGAAATACCAAATTGAATTTAAATGGGCTTATTGGAAATTATTTTGATTTTGTGTTTTGAGAATGTTTGTGTTTTCCCCAAGCGCTAGCCTGATGTTTTCCCTTGTTTCAATTTGCATTATTTTCTTGTGAAGCTACTTGCAGATGGGTTTACATCATTCTTACCATCCTTTCTCTCCTGTGGTTTTCTATATTTAGGTTAAAGAAATCACCCGCGACATTAAGCAGTTAGATCATGCCAAACGCCATCTGACCACCTCAATCACAACGCTGAACCACTTGCACATGTTGGCAGGTGGCGTCGATTCTCTTGAGTAAGCAACATCAACTTTCTTTTTGGGGTCCACAGAAAATAAAGAAAATGGCATCTTACGTTTATTCACTTCTCAGTCAGGAAAGTCTCACTCTCCTACCCCACATTCTGCAAATTTGCCTCAAATGTTCAGTCACCATTCTTACTTTATTTATTTATTTATTGCCATTTTTATTTCATGCCCTGTGGTGATCAAAACCATAACAAAGACCTAAAGCTTTGATGTGAGGCGAAATTGAGTCAGAAGGAGACTAAAAAAGCCTATGAGGAATGACCCCAGGAATGTGGGTCATTTACAATGGGTAGATCTGTGCCATTAAGGCAGACAAGGGAATTCAGGCCCATAATCACTCCTCACAGTCTCTAAACTGAGTTGTGCTGTCATTGAATGTATCATATGGAAACCCCCACTTTTTAAAAGACAGTTACTTCCTGTTTGACTGGTAGTGGAACTTTGGGGATGATAGAAATGGCATTAAAAGGACAAACTGATTGTTTATCAAAAAGAAACCATCCAAAGCCTCCTTTAATAGCAATATTCTGATATTCTAGTTTGCTTCTACGGGCTATCTCAAGCTGAGAATTCCTCCTGTTCCAGCCTCAGTGTGATTCCATGTGTGGACAGAGAACGCATATTCACAGAAACTTAGATACAGTATCCAAAGTCTTGGGGTAGAGTGAAGGGAGCTTTGAGGGAAAGTGGAGGAAGGAGCTGGCTTGTTCTTGACCTCTCCCAGGCCTTGTACTGAGCCTTCATACTCCCGGGAGCAGCAATCGGTGAGACCAGCAGGCCAGTGGGGACTGGAAGAGCAGTTTCCTTTGTCTCTCTCCTCAGATGCTCAGTGTTCTTCACAAAACTATCAGACCAAGCAATGATAGGAACATAATACATTGGCTTGAATTTGTACCTGTCTTTTTAAATGCCTCAAGGGAAGTCATAAATTACAAATGTAATTTAAACGGCCAACCCTAATGAAAAATTTAAATCTAATATTCTATACTTCCTTGCAGTGTGTAACTGTTGATTTTATCAGCATCCTTTTATTTAAGTTTCATTAACCTTGACAGTAGGGAAACCTGGCGTGACTGACACAGAGTTGCTTAATATTGGCTTAAAACCAATGTTTGGGTTAACATATAAATGCCCTTAGTTGTGCTCTAGGAAAATGTGTTTGATTTCTCCATATTAATAGTCTTCTGATAGTAACATTCCTACCCGTTTTCTGTCAAAAGCCTACTAATCTCATTGTATCTAACCTAAATACCAAACCCATAGTCTTTCCAGATTTCCCTCCCCCAGTAAGTATCCATTATCCACTTATTCTTTTGTACCCTCACAACACATAACTTGTATTTGTAATTAAAACTGTCTTTATCCCACTTAGTACTACTTAGATGTACATTTGGCTCTATTAACATCTCCTCTATTAACTGATGTCACTTTGAGAATTTGAACCTTGTCTTGTTTTTTTCTCCCCAGTGCCAGTATCATACATATCCAGTGCTCAGTATATGCTTATTAAGTTGAGTTGATGCCCATTTTGGAGTGCATACTAGCTTGTTATGCATCTGTATTTTATGTCCTTATGGCTTTTCTGAGTTCTCAACTTCTTATTTCTTTGTAGGGCCATGACCAGGCGAAGACAGTATGGAGAAGTTGCTAATCTCCTTCAGGGTGTAATGAATGTTCTGGAGCACTTCCACAAGTATATGGGAATTCCACAGATCCGGCAGCTTTCTGAAAGGTAAAATGTCATTGGAGAAAATGATCTTCCCTTAAGAAGAGACGGTGTTAGGAAGTGCTTGAACACTGAGCTCAGTATATTCATTAGACTCTTATTGTAGGAAGAAACCTTAGATGTCGTCTGATCTAACTCAATCTAACACAGGTTGCCAACTCCTTACCATGTCTTCTAAAACTACCTATAGTTAGATGGTTGCCTGGTGTTCTAGTGTATTAGCTGCCGGAGTGCAACACACCAGAGATGTATTGGCTTTCAATAAAAGGTGATTTATGTAGTTAAAGAAATATTTAGTTAGTTATTTAGTTCAGAGGAAAGGTAGCTAACTTTCAACTGAGGTTCTTTCTTACATGGGAAGGCACAGGGTGATCTCTGCTGGCCTTCTCTCCAGGCCTCTGGGTTCCAAACAACTTTTCCCGGGGTGATTCCTTTCTGCATCTCCAAAGGCCTGGGCTGAGCTGGGAGTGCTGAGATGAGATATGCTGAGCTGCTTTGGCTGTGCTATGTTGAGCGCTCTCATTTAAGCGCCAGCCAATTAAATCAAACATCATTCATTCCAGCAGGCACACCTCCTAGCCGACTGAGATGTAATGAGCAACAGATGAGGTTCACATGCCATTGGCTCATGTCCACAGCAATAGAACTAGGCACCTTCACCTAGCCAAGTTGACACCCAAATCAAACTACCACACCTGGCATCATTGGAATGGCCTTAAATGAATTATATATATAGACTACTCTAAGTTTCCCATATTTATAAGAGAAACTTGCAGTTATCCATTTCTTTGTAACTAACCTCCACAAAATCTAGTGGCTTAAAACAATTTTGCTCATGTAATTTTGCTCTATGCTCAGTGGGAACAACTTGGTCTTCACTTTGTGCATCATTAACTGGGGCAGCTCAAAACGGGGCTTCATGGCTGGTAAATGGGTGCTTGCTGCCAGCTGGGAGCTCAGCTGGGGCTGAGGGCTGATATTCTGGGTTGTTCTTTATGGACTGGTTAGGCTTCCTCCAGTGAGAGTTCCAAGAATGAGCATCCCAAGAGAACCAGGAGTTGGAAGTCACGTAGCATTACTTCTGCTTTAGTCACAAGTCTGCCAAAATTCAAGGAGTGGAAACATAGACCCTTCATATCACCCCCCAATTAGAGAAGTGTTGAAGTCACATTGGTAGACAGACTGTGTAGGATGGGAGAAATCAGTGGCAATCTTTGGGAAATGTAGTCTGCCATTGAAACTTCAGATGTGGCCCAGTAATGACTTGCTCTCTTATAATGTTGCTCTCTCTTCTCACCAATGTCAAGTTTGAATCCCAGATTCAAGTAAAATAGAAAAAAGGATAGGTACTTAGAAACTTGATGAGGATTCTATAGGAGGATGAGGGGTGGTGAATTAATGCCTTTTCTATTCTTTAGAAATGGCAGCAGGAAAAATACTGTGAAGGCAGAGACAATCATGATTGAAAATCCAGATCTTTCTTGCTGCAAAGAAGAAACAAGAGGCTGGTACTTAGAAGCAGCCATTATTTTCAGCCCTGCCTTTTTAATAAGTCCAGATTTGCTACAGGCTTATCTTCCCTTAAGTTTCTTTATTTTAATTACATAAGTAATTCATATGCACATTTTCTTTAATAAAGTCAACATACTGATAAAACTTAAGTTCCCTTGAGCTACCACATCAAATCCCAGTGTCCTCCTTAGATGTAGTGACTATTATCAATTTAATGTGTATCTCTCCAGATTTTTATCTGTAGAATCTCATAAATCTATAGTTTTAGTCTGTGGTTTAGTTTTTTCTGTTTTGCTTTAAATAAATGGTTTCATGCCATCTGTTTCATCCTGGAACTTGCTTTCCTTTTTAACTTTAAAATGTATCTTAGGGCCACGGTGGCTCAGCAGGCAGGAATGCTTGTCTGCGATGCCAGAGGACCTGGGTTCAATTCCCGGTGCCTGCCCATGTAAAAAAAAAAAAAAAGAAAGAAAAATGTATCCTAAAGATTTTTCCACATCTATATGTATAGACCTACTTCATGCTTTTAATTGATGTGTAGAATTCCACTGTATAATATACCATAGATTATTTAATCATTTTCCTATCACTAAATGGCATGTTTCTAGTTTTTAAAATATACCCTCTTGGGCGGGCCACGGTGGCTTAGCAGGTAAGAATGCTTGCCTGCCATGCCCGAGGACCCGGGTTCGTTCCCCGGTGCCTGCCCATGTTAAAAAAAAAAAAAAAATACACCCTCTTTTGCACATGTATGAGTATTCCTTTAGAATAGATTTCTTTAGAATAGAACATTTCTTTAGAATAGAAGGGATTATGTGCATTTAAAATTTACATAACTACTGCCCATTTGCCCTCCAAAAATACTTTATTTATTTATTATGCTGTCTGCACAGTATGCAAGTACTTATTTCCCCAGGTTCACAACACACCATGGTACTGTCAGACTGTTTTTACTTTTATGCAGCTGATGGATGAAAAATGGTATCTAGTTGCTTTAATTTCCACTTGATTATTGGCCATTTGCATTTCCTCTATGAAGTCCTATTTATATCCCTTGACTTTTTGTCTCTTGAGTTTTTTATCCCTTTCTTATTGATTTGTAGGCATTCTCTGTATAGGCTGAATGTTAATTCTTTGCCAGATCTCGTAGAACTTGCTTGTAAAATCATCTGGGCTGACTACCTGTTTTAGAGGCAGATCTTTGGCAGTCCTTTCCATTTCTTCTATGATAATTGATCTATTAAGGTTTTCTACATCTTTTTGGGTCAGTTTTGGGACTCCATGTGTTTTTGAAAGCTATCCTTTTTGTTTAGGTTTTTAAATTTGTTGGTATAAAGTTGTATATGACATTCCCTTAGAATTTTAAAATCTTATCTATAGCTGTAGTTTGTTCCCATTTTGATTTTGTTGTTTACCTGCCCCCCCTTTCTATCTCTGTCTTTTAATCAGATTTGTCATAAGGTAGTGGGATACCGTGGTCTTCTCAAATATCGATTGGCTCTTTGTTACTATTTTCTCTTTCACTGATTTCTTCTCATATCTTTATTAATTTCTTCCCTTTGTTTTATTTGGATTTATTTTAGTATTTGTCATTTAATTTGATGTCATAAAATTCTCCACTGAATGGCTTTGCCATCCCACTAATTTTGGAATTTAGTGCTTTTAAGCTTATACTTTTCTAAATAGTTTATCATTTCTGTTTTTCTCTCCTTTTTAACCTAAGAATGTTTTACAAGTATGTTTTAAAAATTCCTATGTGTTCTTATATATTATTTTTGGTCATATTTTTGTAGTTAATATCTAATTTAATTATATTGTGATGTGTGAATATGGCCTGATTGTACTTTCTGGCATTTAAATTTTCTTTGTGGCCTAATACATTGTTATTTTTTGTTAATGTGATAGTGTGTTTGAAAATAATGGGCCCTCTGCTTTCCACAAACTTCTATATATCACTATAGGTTAAGTTGTTAATTCTGTTATTCAAACCTTTCTTAGCCTATATATTTTAATCTTTTAATATGCTAATTTCTGAGAAAAACTTGTTAAAATAATGATTGTAGTTCATCAGTTTCTCCTGATTTTCTGTCAGTTTCACTTTTTATATTTAGAAACTATTTATTTATATTTAGAAGGTCCATAAATTAGATTTGTGACTCAACGTATTTTTGGTGGCATGTACCTTATTTCTATGTGAAATATCTTTCTTTGTCCTTTTCCTACTTTTTACCTTCTGTTCTAGTTTGCTAGCTGCCAGGAATGCAATATACCAGACACAGAAGGGCTTTTAAAAGGGGGAATTTATTAAGTTTCAAGTTAACATGTTCTAAGGCTATGAAAATGTCCAAATTAAAGCAAGGCTATAGAAATGTTTAATCTAAGGCATCCAGGTAAAGATACCTTGGTTCAAGAAGGCCGATGATGTTCAGGATTTTTCTCTTAACTGGGAAGGCACATGGTGAACATGGCAGCATCTGCTATCTTTCTCTCCAGGCTTCTTGTTTCATGAGCTCTACCAGGGGCATTTTTCTTCTGCATCTCCAAAAGTCTCTGGCTGTGTAGGCTCTCTGCTTTATGGTACTCTCGTTATTCTAAAAAGGGACTTTCTCCAAAATACTTCCTCTTTTAAAGGATTCCAGTAAACTAATCAAGACTCAAGTAAAATAGATGGAGTCACATCTCCTATTCAACATTGGGCTAGTCACATTTAATAATCTAATCAGGTTTCCAGCATACAGTGCTGAATAGGGTTTAAAAAGAATGATTGCTCCCACAAGATTGGATTAGGATTAAGACATGGCTTTTCTGGGGCACACAGATCCTTTCAAATCAGCACGCCTTCCATCCTATTTTTATCTTCAATACTAAAACCCATTAACATGTACTACAATTACTTATATGTTTAGATTATCATTTACCTTCCCTACCAGAACATAAAGTTCCAGAAGATAGCAACTTTGACCCTTTTTATTCGTGGTTGTATTCCTGGTATTTAATAGTGCCTGGCTCATAGTAGATGCTCAATAAATATTTATGGAATGAATGAATGAGTAAAAAAACATTTGCTTGTTTTTTACTCCTCAGATCATTCTTATCACCTCTCATGTTTATTTTATCATCTAGGGTTTTAGTTCTGGATTATTATTTATTTGTTTTTTTGTTTGTCTTTACAATAAGTATTCATATAGCCTTAACAGGAAATTGTGCCCTTTTCCTCCCTCACCACTTCTTTTTTTTCTTGCTGAAATATATCATCTGGTTATTCTTTAAGAGAGGAATAATGGGTGGAATCTTTTGCATGTGACACTGCATTATTTCATTGAAAATGAATAATAGTTTCATAAATAATAGTTTGACTAGATATAGTATTATGCTTTCAAAACTTGTTCTTCTCAGCACTCTGGAGATCTTATTCTATTGACTGGCATTTTTTTGTTACCTATTAAAAATCTGAAGTCAATCTGGTACTTTTTCCTTTATAAGATAACATTTTTGTTTAATTTTATATTGCTCTGGAAGCATTGTGATTTGGGGGAATGGGGGAGGACTCAGGAATTTTATTAGGACAAGGACATAGATCTACTTATTGTATCCTTAGTCTGAGAACTCATGAGTCTCTCAAATTCTGAGAGAGTAATCTCTCTCTCTCAATTTTTTTTTTTTAAATAATCTCTATGCTTTGTTCTGTCTATTCTTTCTTTTTGGACTTCCTAGTATATGAATATTGGAACTTCTGGATCTGCTGCCATATTTCTTAATTTTCTTTTGCATTTTCCATCTCTGTCTTTTTGAGTTGCCTTCTGAGAGAATTCCTCAGCACAGTTTTCCTGTTTTAATTCATTCTTAAATTGTGCCTGTTCTGCTCTTTGGCCCATGTGCTGGTTTGAAAGGAAGTATGGCCCCTAGAAAAGCCATGTTTTAATCAAAATTCCATTTCATAAAAATGGAACAATCCCTGTTCAATACTGTATGTTTGAAACTGTGATTGGATCATCTCCCTGGATGATGCGATTTAGTCAAGAGTGGTTGTTAAACTGGATTAGGGGACGACGTGTCTCCACCCGTTTGGGTGGGTCTTGATTGGTTTATTGGAGTCCTATAAAAGGGGAATAAGAGACTCAGAGAGCAGAGAATGCTGCAGCACCACGAAGCAGAGAGTCCACAAGCCAGCGACCCTTGGAGATGAAGAAGGAAAATGCCTCCTTGGGAGCTTCATGAAACAGGAAGCCAGGAGAGAAAGTAGCAGATGATGCCTTGCTTGCCATGTGCCTTTCCAGCTGAGAGAGAAACAGTGACTGTGTTCGCCATGTGCCTTTCCAATGAGAGAGAAACCTTGAACTTCATTGGCCTTCTTGAACCAAGGTATCTTTCCCCGGATGCCTTCAATTGGACATTTCTATAGACTTGTTTTGATTGGGACATTTTCTCGGCCTTAGAACTGTAAAAAGCAACTCATTAAATTTCCCTTTTAAAAGCCATTCCATTTCTGGTATATTGTATTCCAGCAGCTAGCAAACTAGAACAGCCCAGCTGTTAAGTTTTATTTCAACAATCCAACTTTTTTTTTATTGCTGCATATTATATAGACATATATGGTATAATCATCCAAAGTGTATAGTCTGTGGTTCACAATATCCTCATATAACTGTGCATTTATCATCACAATCCACTTTTTTTCTCTTTTTTTAATGAAAAATAATGTATATACAAAAAAGCAATAAATTTCAAGACGCATTTCAACAATTAGTTGTAGAACAGATTTCAGAATTTGGTATGGCCTACAATTCAAAAATTTTAAATTTTTACTTCTAGCTGCTCTAAGATACTGGAAACTAAAAGAAATATCAATATAATGATACAGGAATCGTACTGATTTGTTAAACCGTACCTTCTCTATATAACTCTACCATCACGTTTGATCTTTCTCCTACTCTTGATAGGTATTTGGGCTGTGCACATTCTAGTCTTTTCATATTGGAAGGAGCTGTCGATAATGTGGGATAGGAGGACAAAACTAGTTGATGTTCTAGAGAGGTTGGCCCCTTTGCATTTCAGGACCTATCTGGTCCAGGGACCTATCTGGAGGCTGTAGGTTTTGGAAGGTTACCCTAGTGCATGAAACCATTGTAGAATCTTGTATAATGCCCTAGGTTTGGCAGGAGTGGTTTTGTTTGGGATTTGGCAAACTATGAGAGTAGCAATCTCCAATGAACCTTGCATAAGAGTGACCTCCAATATAACCTCTCGACTCTATTTGAACTCTCTCAGCCACTGCTATCTTATTTGTTACACTTCTTTTCCCCCTTTCGGTCAGGATGACATTTCAACCATCCAACTTATTTTTTTATTTATTTTTTAAACATAGCAACATACAAACACGAACATTCTTACCATATGGTCATTCCGTTCTTGATATATAGTCAATAACTTACAATACCATCACATAGTTGTATACTCATCATCATGATCATTTCTTAGAACATTTGCATCAATTCAGAAAAAGAAATAAAAATACAACAGAAAAAAATTCATACATACCATACCCCTTTCATTGATCACTAGCATTTCAATCTACTAAATTTATTTTTTAACATTTGTACCCCTATCATTTATGTATTTTTTTAATTCTTTTTTTATTAATCAAAAAAAAGAAAAGAAATTAACACAACATTTAGAAATCATTCCATTCTACACATGCACTCAGTAATTCTTAGTATCATCACATAGATGTATGATCATCATTTCTTAGTACATTTGCATCGATTTAAGAAAAGAACTAGCAAAACAGCAGAAAAAGATATAGAATGTTAATATAGAGAAGAGAATTAAAATAATAATACTAATAAAAAATATATATGTAAAAAAAGGGAAAAGAAAAAAAACAAAAACAAAAGATACAAACAAACAAACAAAAAACTATATTTCAGGTGCAGCTTCATTCAGTGTTCCAACATAGTTACATTACACTTAGGTATTATTGTGCTGTCCATTTTTGAGTTTTTGTATCTAGTCCTGTTGCACAGTCTGTATCCCTTCAGCTCCAGTTACCCATTATCTTACCCTGTTTCTAACTCCTGCTGGTCTCTGTTACCAATGATATATTCCAAGCTGATTCTCGAATGTCAGTTCACATCAGTGGGACCATACAGTATTTGTCCTTTAGTTTTTGGCTAGACTCACTCAGCATAATGTTCTCTAGGTCCATCCATGTTATTACATGCTTCATAAGTTTAGTCTGTCTTAAAGCTGCATAATATTCCATCGTAGGTATACGCCACAGTTTGTTTAGCCACTCGTCTGTTGATGGACATTTTGGCTGTTTCCATCTCTTTGCAATTGTAGATAATGCTGCTATAAACACTGGTGTGCAAATGTCCGTCTGTGTCTTTGCCCTTAAGTCCTTTGAGTAGATACCTAGCAGTGGTATTGCTGGGTCGTAATCCATTCTGCCATTCTTTGTCTTTTGATTGGGAAATTCAGTCCATTAACTTTTAGTGTTATTACTATTTGGATAATATTTTCCTCTAACATTTTGGCTTTTGTATTATATATATCATATCTGATTTTCCTTCTTTCTACACTTTACTCCATACCTCTCTCTTCTGTCTTTTCGTATCTGACTCTAGTGCTCCCTTTAGTATTTCTTGCAGAGCTGGTCTCTTGGTCACAAATTCTCTCAGTGACTTTTTGTCTATAAATATTTTAATTTCTCCTTCATTTTTGAAGGACAATTTTGCTGGATATAGGAGTCTTGGTTGGCAGTTTTTCTCTTTTAGTAATTTAAATATATCATCCTACTGTCTTCTAGCTTCCATGGTTTCTGCTGAGAAATCTACACATAGTCTTATTGGGTTTCCCTTGTATGTGACAGATTGTTTTTCTCTTGCTGCTTTCAAGATCCTCTCTTTCTCTTTGACCTCTGACATTCTAACTAGTAAGTGTCTTGGAGAATGCCTATTTGGGTCTATTCTCTTTGGGGTGCGCTGCACTTCTTGGATCTGTAAATTTAGGTCTTTCGTAAGAGTTGGGAAATTTTCAGTGATAATTTCTTCCATTAGTTTTTCTCCTCCTTTTCTCTTCTCTTCTCCTTCTGGGACACCCACAACACGTATATTTGTGCGCTTCATATTGTCCTTCAGTTCCCTGATCCCCTGCTCAAGTTTTTCCATTCTTTTCCCTATAGTTTCTGTTTCTTTTTGGAATTCAGATGTTCCATCCTCCAGTTCACTAATTGTAGCTTCTGTCTCTTTAGATCTACCATTGTAGGTATCCATTGTTTTTTCCATTTTTTCTTCTTTGTCCTTCACTCCCATAAGTTCTGTGATTTGTTTTTTCAGATTTTCTATTTCTTCTTTTTGTTCATCCCATGTCTTCTTCATGTCCTCCCTCAATTTATTGATTTGGTTTTTGAAGAGTTTTTCCATTTCTGTTCGTATATTCAGCATTAGTTGTCTCAGCTCCTGTATCTCATTTGAACTATTGGTTTGTTCCTTTGACTGGGCCATATCTTCCATTTTCCGAGCGTCATCCATTATTTTCTGCTGGTGTCTGGGCATTTGATCAGATTTCCCTGGGTGTGGGACCTGGCTGGTTGAAAGGTTTTTCTGTGAAATCTCTGGGCTCTGTTTTTCTTTTCCTGCCCAGTAGGTGGGGCTCGTGGCGCTCGTCTGTCTGCGGGTCCCACCAGTAAAAGATGCTGTGGCTCCTTTAACTTGCCAATCCGAATCTCACAGATGGCCCGGGAAACCGCGCATAGAGGGGGGGTCGCTGGCCGCCGTGGTTTGGGGGAGTGCCGGTCCAAATTGCCCAGCTGGCCCGAGACGCCAAGCATGGCGGGAGGGCCCCACTATCCAACGTTCCCAGTCAGACCGGGGAGCCACGTGCGTGGAGGGGACCCCAGTCGCCAGCCGTCCCGGCCGGGAAAACGCGCGCCCCTCGGGTATCTCACCGCAGCGGATTCTCCCTGCCCGTTCAGCTGTTCCAGAATAGGGTACGCTGTCTTTTTGGTCTCTGTCGTGGCTCCGGGAGCTGTTTCGTATTGTTTCTGTTTCTTTAGTTGCTTTTCTGGAGGAGGAACTAAGACCCACGCGTCTTACTAAGCCGCCATCTTCTCCGGAAGTCCCATTTATGTATTTTTAACCCAAACATCTGTACGTAAGGTAGATAAAACGAGCATCACACCCAGGGTTTTCACACACACAGTTACATTACGAAAGCTATATCACTATACAGTCATCTTCAAGAAACATGGCTACTGGAACACAGCTTTACATTTTCAGGCAGTTCCCTCCAGCCTCTCCATTATACCTTAACTAAAAAGGTGATATCTTTATAATGCGTAAGAATAACCTCCAGAATAACCTCTTGACTCTGTTTGAAATCTCTCAGCCATTGACACTTTATATTGTCTCATTTCTCTCTTCCCCTTTTGGGTTGAGAAGGTTTTCTCAATCCCTTCATGCTGAGTCCCAGCTCATTCTAGGATTTCTGTCCCGCATTGCCAAGGAGATTTTTACCCCTGGCAGTCATGTCCCATGTAGAGAGGGGGAGGGCAGTGAATTTGCTTGTCGTGTCGGCTGAGCAAGAGAGAGGCCATATCTGAGCTACAAAAGAGATTCTCTGGGGGTGACTTTCAGGCCTGATTTTAAATAGGCTTAGCCTATCCTTTTCAGGGATAAGTTTCATATGAATGAACCCCAAGATTGAGGGCTCAGCCTATTGATTCCGTTGTCTCTACTGCTTGTGAGGATATCAGGAATTCTCCACATGGGAAGTTGAATTTTCCCTTTTCTCGCCATACCCCAAAGGGGACTTTGCAAATGCTTTTTTATTTGCTGTTCAAATCACTCTGGGATTTATTGGGGCATCACTCTGGACAAACCTACAAAATTCCATGCCCTACTCAAGGTTCCATGAACTTATGGTGTTTAATTAAACTGTACACATAAGTTATATTAGGAAATGCACTAGTCAAAATATAAATTTTGCATCAAATAAACATTTTTTGCTTTAGTCTCACACATAAGTTAAAGTTTTAAAATATGAATTTACCATCTATTTTCAGCACCCTGCAACGCTGACATTCCTTTGTTCTTCCTCATGCAAAAACATTTGTAAATTTGTACATTTAGTCACTGTTGTTGTACACTCTAGGCATTCCTAGATTATACTTTCTCAGTCTTTATGATCTATCTTCCCTTCTGATTTTATTTATGCCCCCAGTCCTCCTCCCTCTATCATTCTCACATTCAGCTTCACTTAGTGTACTAACATTATTGTATTACAGTTTGGTAGTATTGTGCTATCCATTTCTGAATTTTTACAATCAGTCCTGTTGCACGATCTATAGCCCTTCAGCTCCAGTTACCCAGTATCTACCCTACTTCTATCGCATGATGGTCTCTGTTCTTAACTGAAATTCTCCAGTTTCATTCACTAATGTTAGTTCATGTCAGTGAGACCATACAGTAGTTGTCCTTTTGTTTCAGGCTAATCTCACTTAGCATAATGTCCTCAAGGTCCATCCATGTTGTTACATACTTCATAACTTTATTCTGTCTTATAGCTGCATAATATTCCATTGTATGCATATACCACAGCTTGTTTAGCCACTCTTCTGTTGATGGACATTTGGGCCGTTTCCATCTCTTGGCAACTATAAATAATGCTGCTATAAACATTGGTGTGCAAATGTCCGTTTGGATCCCTGCCCTCATGTCCTCTGTGTAGATACCTAGCAATGGTGTTGCTAGATCATATGGCAGTTCTATACCTAGCTTCCTGAAGAACCGCCAAACTGCCTTCCACAGCAGTTGTACCATTTGACATTCCCACCAACAGGGGATAAGTGTGCCTCTTTCTCCACATCCTCTCCAGCACTTGTCGTTTTCTGTTTTATTGATAATAGCCATTCTCATGGGTGTGAGATAATATCTCATTGTGGTTTTGATTTGCATTTCCCTAATAGTCAGGGAAGTTGAGCATCTTTTCATGTGTCTTTTAGTCATTTGTATTCCCTCTTCTGAGAAGTGTCTGTTCATGTCTTTTGCCCATTTTGTAATTGGGTTGTCTGTCTTTTTGTTGTTGAGTTGAACAATCTCTCTAGACCTTTAGCTGATATATTGTTTCCAAATATTGTCTCTCATTGTGTAGGCTGTCTTTTTACTTTCTTGGTGAAGTTCCTTGGTGCACAAAAGTGTTTAATTTTGAGGAGTTTCCATTTATCTATTTATTTCTTCAATGCCCTTGCTTTGGGTGTAAGGTCTAGGAAACCGCCTCCTATTATAAGATTTATAAGATATTTCCCTACATTTTCTTCTAAAAATTTTATGGTCTTAGATCTAATGTTTAGGTTTTTCATCCATTTTGAGTTAATTTTTGTATAGGGTGTGAGATATGGATCTTCTTTCATTCTTTTGCATGTGGATATCCAGTTCTCTTGGCACCATTTATTTATTTATTTATTTATTTATTTTAGTGAACATGTAATGGATTTATTTATTTGTTTTTTAAAATTTATTCATTTAATTTTTAAAAAATTTTTGCAGATGTGGTCTCTTCCCCATCCCACCATCACACCCTCCCCCAGTAATCTGTAATCTGCTATCTCTGCGAATTTACCATTTCTAGTAAATGCTGATAAGTATCATAACATTTTGTCCTTGAGTGTCTTCATTGTCTCACTGAGGGGATATTTCAGGTTTCTTCCATGTTGCAGCATGTCTCATTGCATCATCTTTTCTCATGGCCAAACGACATTCTGTTGTGTGTATGTACTCATTTTGTATATCCATTCATTTGTTGATGCACGTTTGTGCTTCCACCTTTTGGGTATGATGAATAAGGCTGCCATAAACACTGGTGTTCAAGTTAGAAAAATAATAATAAAAGGAACAAATCCTTTGCAACAGTTTTAAATAAAAGACAGCCTTTAGGGTTTGATTTGGGGAGGGCAAAAATGTCAAACGTTGTCAAGTTTGAACAGTATGTTAAATAGAAAAATGTGTTATTGTGAAACAGTAGTTGGTTCCTTATTTAACCAAAGTGACAACAAAATGTCTTCTAAATTAATGGATGATAAGGTCAAGCTAAACCTCAACAAGGAATTTTATTCTGATATGGCATAGAACCTTTGTCTTCTAGTCAAGAGTACTCAGATGGTTAAGAAAAGCTTTTTATAATCTTTCATTAAGATCAGCCCAATAATCTGCATTATTTTAACAGATAAAACTAAACTCCAGTTTTTTATGAATATACAGTTTGACACCAAAAACTGTTACAAAATATTGTAAACAAGCCTATCAGTTTTTTGGTTAGCACTGACTACAACTAACAGAATTCCCTTTCACAACCTTCTTCAACTTTCCATATCGATTCAGGTCTTGTCTAACACATTGAAACCAGGCATTTATGAAACCACAGTCCCTTAGACAAGCTTTACAACTTTTAGTCAGCATTGACCATGACAAACAAAATTCATTTCAACAAACTTCCACAACTTTTCATGTCCACCCAGGGTTTGCCCTCCACATTCTCAAGTACAAAGCTATTTCCCTTTCTTTAACAAAGCTCATCCTGAATACTTTACATATCCACATACCTTAAGTTATCTTTGCACCATTTATTGAAGAGATTGTTCTGTCCCAGGTGAGTTGGCTTGACTGCCTTATCAAAGATCAATTGTCCATAGATAAGAGGGTCTATATCTGAACACTCTATTTGATTCCTTTGGTCAGTATATCTATCTTTATGCCAGTACCATGCTGTTTTGACCACTGTAGCTTCGTAATAAGCCTTAAAGTCAGGTAGTGTGAGACCTCTGACTTCATTTTTCTTTCTCAGGATATTTTTAGCTATTTGGGACACCTGCCCTTCCAGATAAATATGGTAATTGGTTTTTCTATTTCTGAAAAGTAAGTTGTTGGGATTTTAATTGGTATTGCATTGAATCTTTAAATTCAGGTAGAATAGACATGTTAACTATATTTAGTCTTCCAATCCATGAACACGGTATGCTCTTCCATTTATTTAGATCTTCTGTGATTTCTTTTAGCAATTTCTTGTAGTTTTCTTCGTGTAGGTCTTTTGTCTCTTTAGTTAAATTTATTCCTAAATATTTTATTCTTTTTGTTGCAATTGTAAATGGAATTTTTTTCTTGATTTCCTCCTCAGATTGTTCAATACTAGTGTATAGAAACACTATAGATTTTTGAGTGTTGATCTTGTAACCTGCCACTTTGCTGTACTTATTTATTAGCTCTGGTAGATTTGCTGTGGATTTTTCGGGGTTTTTGACATACAGTATCATATCATCTGCAAACAGAGTTTTACTCCTTCCTTTCCAGTTTTGATGCCTTGTATTTCCTTTTCTTGTCTAATTGCTCTGGCTAGAACTTCCAACACAATGTTGAATAAGAATGGTGATAGTGGACATCCTTGTCTTGTTCCTGATCTTAGGGGAAAAGCTTTCTGTTTTTCCCCATTGAGGATGATATTAGCTATGGGTTTTTCATATATTCCCTTTATCATTTTAAGGAAGTTCCCTTGTATTCCTATCCTTTGAAGTGTTTTCAACAGGAAAGGATGTTGAATTTTGTCAAATGCCTTTTCTGCATCAATCGAGATGATCATGTGGTTTTTCTGCTTTGATTTGTTGATATGGTGTATTACATTAATTGATTTTCTTATGTTGAACCATCCTTACTACCTGGATGAATCCTACACTATAATTCTTTTAATGTGGTGCTAGATTTGATTTGCCAGAATTTTGTTGGGAACTTTTGCATCATTATTCATTAGAGAGATTGGTCTGTAATTCTTGTAATATCTTTGTCTGACTTTGGTATGAGGGTTGGCCTCATAGAATGAGTAAGTTTTTTGAAGGGTTGAGCAAGAAGAATTCAACTTTTATTTCTAGGATATCTGGTTGATTCTTTTTTTCATGGGCATGATATCTTCTTAAATCTCTCAGAGAATATAAATTATATTGTCTTAAAAGTCTGAGTCAGAAAAAAAAAGTCTGCGTTTCCTATTCTCTTTCTCTGTCCTCCGATGTAAGCTCTTCAGTTTGTTGAGCGTGGTGACTCTTCTTAGGTGTTAGCATTCCTCAAGTGTTTGATCATTCTGAACTGAGAGCTCGTTTTTATATTTGAGGTTCTCTGTTAATCTAATCAAGAATGCTTTTTCACTGGACCTGGTAGTGAGGGAGAGGCAGGATGTGCTCTTCGGGTAAGCATACGATACTCAGCTTCTCTAAAGTGAAGCGGGGCCAGAGTTGGAGGTGCTGCCAGGTGGAGTAGCTGATCTTCTGGGCTTGACAGACTCCCTGGTCCTGCTGGAGGCTGTATGCTCATCTGGCCACTTCTGTGTTTCTCAGACCCAAGGCCTATACCCACCGCTCTCTTTTGCTTCTGCCTGACCTGAGTGGACAAAGTGGGAAATGCAGATGTAGACACTGGCTTGGTTGTTCCTATCGAAGGAGTCCAAATATGGTGGGAGTCTCCCCAGGACCCACTCCTGTTCCTGATATCTACCACCCTCATGTTATTGAGAAGCTCACTTAGGCAGTGACTTCCAACTTCTTCAATCCTATGCCATCAGGGATTCCTTAGAGTTCATAGTCTACTACTTCTTTTCTTGCCTCTTCTAGATTTTTATTCAAAAATCTTTTCATTATTTCCAAGAATCTGGGGCAGGAAGGGGAGGTTGTAGCATGTGGTCATTGTGCCATCTTACAGTGAAAATGCCAAAGAACTACTAAGGAATGTTGGAGTAGAGTTTGGCAGAACACTAGGGAAATCACCACCCTTTCCCTCATCCTTCCTACCCCTTCACTCTTAGAACTGACTGATTGCCATGTCAGACTGGGGGTGTGAAGCAGCCAAGAAAGCAGACAAACAGGGCTTGTAAAGCTTTAAGAAAGAAGAAAGCTTGGATGGAGAAGGTGGTCTCGCCTTGAGTAGGTGGGATAGGAAGGAAGAAGGCAGTGCCACCTCCTGTCACTATCATGATAATACGTAGTTGCTCTGTTTTTTCCATTCACTGATTCTTTCCTTCACTTACCTAATATTTACTGTGCATCTTCTAAATCTCAGGCCCTTTACTGGAGTACTGTAGGGACAAAGATTAAGGATCATATTCCCTGCCCTGAAAGAGTTCACAATCTTTGTGTGGAGAAGAGAGACACTAATAGAAAATTTCAATATAGTATAAATGCAACAAAATTGGTATGTGCTATAAAGGTATAGCAGGATCTCAGAAGAAGAATTGATCCATACAGCCTTCGGGGGCAAAGGGTTGGGGTCCTAGTAGAGTTCATTTTCATTTATTTATTTATATTATTTTTTTAGAAGTTGAGCAGTTATAGGTTTACAGAAAAATCAGGCAGAAATTGCAGTTCCCATATACCACCTCCCCTTCCTCCCCCCAGTTTTCCTTATATTAACAATTTACATCATTATGGTAACTTTGTTACAATTGATAAAACAATGTTGTTATTAACTTTAGTTCATAGATTACCCTAGGGTTCGTTCTTTGTGTTGTGTAGCTCTATGGTTTTTTTGTTTTGTTTTTTTTATTTTTATTCTGGTAGCATATATACGGTAGAACCTCCTTTTACATAAACTCACCACATGTGAATTCAAGTATATGCAATTGGCCTTTGAAAAAAATAAAGGCAGAGAGAATTAAGATTTAAATAATTATTTCTATGATTAATTTTATTTACTTATTGTTACTACTGTGTTTATTTGCCTTATTTATAAAAAATGTGTGATAGGTATGTTTATATAAGAAATACTTTACTAAATAATGGGGTTCACTTTTATGCATGATTTTCAGCTTACACAAAGGATCTTGGAGCCATGTTGGTCACGTAAAACAAGGTCCTACACATAACGTAAAAATCCCTATTGTAACCATTTTCAAGTATACGATTCAGTGGGCTAGCACCACCACCATCCATTATCAAAAATTTTCCATTACCCCAAACAGAAACTCTACCAATTCAGAATTCAATCTTAATGTAAAAGAATGATTGGGAACTTACTACTCAGGCAAGAAGTGAGAGGGAACATCATAGAAGTTTGGGATGCAGTGGAGGATAGTAAAGCTGAATAGGTGGATAGGGTCAGATTTGATATGCCATGCTTAAGAATTTGTTCTTTCTTTTGTGGGCAATGAACGATTTAGGCAGGGGAGGGGCACAATCTCATTTGTGTTTTGTAAAAATATGGTAGATTATTAGTACAAGAGGCTGAAGACTAAAACTATAGTCTTGACTAGAAAAGAAAAGGACCTTATTAAGGCGACCTTATCCGGTGATCCGGAGGTATGATTAGGAGTTGATTACCAGTTGGCTGTGTGAGAGGGGCACAGGAACATGACAGGACTGAATTTGATTTATGAAAAGCAATCCGAGGGCAGACTCAAAGAGAATGTACTCTTGGAGCTCTTCACTTTTTAACATTTTCAAAGAGGTAGTTTATAACTCTGAAGGCACTTTGTGAAGGTCTCTATTGTAATGACATTCCTCTTAAGAAAAGAAAATCCAACATTCTATCAGTGTAGTTCAGTGCTCCAAACAGTTCATTATTGTATACGGATGCCGCAAACACAGGAGGATTAACTTTTCTTTTAGTTTGTTTCCACAGCCTCTATTTGTAAATTCTGTGTAGGTTAATACTTAATGTACCATTAAGTAACACTGAAAAGAACACAAGAGGAAAAACCTTCTTGCCTTCAGTGCTTAAATTTGGTTGTTTTTCAAGAGATGCTAAGAGTTTGAGGAAAGTCCAGACTTCTTATTTTTAGCATCATTTCTGGTGAATTTTCCTCGGTTATATTTGCAAAGCAGTGGTAGAACCATCTGGAAATGATAGAAATAGCTGTTTGTTTGGGGAGAGGGGAGCACGGAAAAGAGTTACACTATGTACATTGTTTCAGTTTTTCTAATTTAATATAAGCTTGCTGTCTATAAATTGCAGAAGTCATAAGAAAGATTGTGTCCTAAAATGTTTGCCTGCATATTTGAAATAGGAAGTTCATGGGCCTTGATTTCAGTGAAGCTATTTCTTTCAACACCTCTTCTGGAAAATGTTTAAATGTTTAATGCACCGTTGAAGGAAAGATTTTTTTATTTAATATCATCTTTGCATTTCAGATCCTCGGGCTTAAACCTATCCATGAAAACAAATGTGTCTTGTAATCAGTCAACCTTCCCTAAGAAAAAATGAAAGATTCCTGAATTCACTTAAAAGCCATAATACCTTTAAACTACAATATTTTTTCAGGACTATTTCTAATCTTTTATGTGTGAGAGGTTGGGAGGTTGCACAGTATTATCAAAGAAAAAAATTTTCACCAGATAGTGTGAAACAGGCAAGGATAACTTTATTCAAAGCTATATGCATTAGAGAACAGAGAGACCAGAAGTGAGTGTGTATGTGTGTGACGGGGGGGGGGGCGGGGGGGGGTAGGGTTAGAGAGGGAGAGAGAAACTAGAATGCTATCACAATAGGGGAGAGAGGGTTCAAGCCCACTAAAGCAGGAGAGTTAAGGACTGGGATCAGCTAATGGAAGGTACTGGAGGGCGAAGTAGAGCAATGGGGTGGATCCCTTACATGATGATCCCTTATCTCCTGAGTTTACTATCGAGGCCACATGGAACATGCTCTGTCTGGATTCTGTAAGGGCCAAGGTGAAAGAAGGTGATCAGAGGCCTAAAAACAAGAAGAAGCCTGTCTAAAATTTAGTTAAGCCAAGGTGAAGTTAAGGCCCTCTTGGACAGTTTATTAGTCAGGGTTCCCTAGGGAAACAGAACCAGTAGGAGATATTTCTAAATATTATACAATTTTATAAAATTGTCTCATGCAACTGTGGGGATGCATGAGTCCAGATTCTGTAGGACAGGCTACAAACTGGGAACTCTGATGAAGGGATTTGATTAATTCCCCAGGAAAAGCTGGCTGGCTGAAGTAGAGATGAAAATTCTCTCTTCTGATGCTGTAATCATCACTTTTCTTTTTTAAACATTTCTCATTGCTGAAAGCAGTCTCTTCAGTTGATTATAAATGTAATCAGCCATAAATACAATCAATTTACTAATGATTTAAGTCCATGAAATGACCTTAAGTAACAATTAGGCCAGTGCTTGCTTGACCAAACATTTGGGCTCCATTATCTGGCCAAGCTGACGCATGAACCTACCCATCATAGTGACGCAGTGGGTGGAGATTTCTTAAACTTTGCTGTTTTTCTAGGATCACAGGGTTCAGGTAAAATTCAACATTGTCAGTGTAGTGAAAAGGAACTAAACTGGGAATGAGAGGCCTGTCTGGCTGTGTTGACTTTGATAGGTTCTTTCTGGGCCTCCTCAGTTTCTAAAGTAAAAAAGAACAGTACGATAATTTCAAAAATTTCCCATTGAGTCACTCTAAGTTTCTAGGTTAAGATTCTTTATAGAGCCTACCTATTTGGAAATGTAGCATTTGGCTATTCTAAGCGTTCTGTCCAGTACAGATCCTGTGTGTTTGGGAGACAGTTTATTTGCGAACTGTTGAGGCTATTTTCTTTGTGACTGTCATTTACAAGGTAATACAAGTGTCAGGGTTGCTTTATCCACAAATGACTAAATAATTTTAATAACTCTGCTACTACCTCTTGTGAAAACTGATAACACGTTTAGGAAAAAGACAGCTTTGGACAACCATGAGGTGACATGACTGAGTACCACGGAGGGTATCAGAAGCCCCTTGGTCAATCTTCCTTTCCGTGCTGCATAGTGAGCCACGGCAGGTTGTCACCACCCAACCAGGCTGAACGTAAATTTGAATGCCAGGAGGGGTTGTTAGTTATTCTATTCTCTGTTCTTTGTAGGCTGATTTTCATAATGGGCGGGCAGTGTCAGTAGTTCAGCTCATGGTATGTACTACTGACAGAGACTCAGGTGATCTATTTTTTGACAGTGGGAACTTACTTTTCATCATTAGACGAGGAAGGAATTTAAAGGTGTGAGGTCAAAGATGCACTCTTTAGTCTCTTAGCTTCTCTCTAGGTTCCTGTTTAGGCAATTGATTGTAAAGACTACACATCTTACCCTGAAAATGCATGGAATTGTGGTTTGGGTTTAGAGATACCATCAGTAATGTGTATAAGGGAATGGTTGCTATTTCAATTGAGTCAGTGATATATACTTCGCAAACTGAACTTGGAAACATTTATATACATAAAACTTACTCTTTTGTTCCAATGTCACACATAAGACTTGCAGCCACCTATAAGGATGGGCGCTGTTACCAGCTCATACTGAAGAAGACACTGAAAGTTGTCTAGTGCAAACCTCCATCCCCACCCTCTTAAATCACAATGAAGAAAACAGGGGCCCATGCAGAGGAAGTGACTTACTTATGATTACACATGGCTGAGTAGTGGCACAGCTGAGTCTCTCTATATCTCAAGAGGTGCCTCGATATGGATTGAAGAATCTGGAAGGGAGTCTACAGATCTGGGTCTGCCACTTCACTTTCTCTTTAGTACTCAGAAAGTACCAAGCCCCATTATAAGCTTTGGTTGTCTTTTTAGCCTCCTCCGTTTTAAAGCCAGCAAGAATATGGAATTAGGGAGTAGTAGGTGACAAGTGGGGACAGAGGCAGAGCTAGGACCATCAGGATTGTTGAGATGCTCAGAAGCCCTTAGACTATGGCCACTTGAGTCACTCTGACCAGGAGTGGGACTTGCCCTAAAGGAATTGAGCATTTGTCGCCTGTGGTGTAGGAGAGAATTGGTGCTCTCTGTACTTCCAAGCAGACACAGGAACAGAGGACCTGGGCCTCTGGGAGCTCTGTCTTGTGACCTAGACCAAGGGAATCTGTCTGTCTGGCCCATAATATGGGGGTTATAAGATGCTATGAGGTACAATTTTACAAAAGCGTGTTCTTTTCTCAATATCAGAATTCACACTCAAAGAATGCTCTCCCTTGTCTGTTGGGCAATTCTAGATAGATGGCTCTGATTCTTATCTGAGGGCTAAGCCAGCACATCTCAGTCATTTCTGGTCCCCTTGAAAATGGACTCAAGAGGGTATAGCTATTGGTTGCAGACCTAACTAGGGGAGTTGTTTAAAAAGTTTTGAAGATAATAGAAAATCCCTGGAAAGTATTTGGAATAAAGCATATACCACAGAAACAAAATACTGTATCAGGTCCTGCGTGCTTTCCCTTTTTAAATAATCTCAGCAGGTTGCCAGGCACTGCTTAGTAGCCAGAGAAATTGTGGTTTTGAGCTGTTCACTAGTTCTAGAAACTTCATAAGGTTAATTCTAAAGTAGTAGGATGGAGACCAAGAAAGAAAGCACACTATTTTATGGTACTTTTAGCAAAGATAATGTATTTGCCTCAGGCTCAGGGCCAGCCAGCCAGCCGGGCCTCGCTGCACTCCAACTCTGTGAGACTGTCTTGGTACCCGCCACTAAAACCAGCGCTAGGGGAGGGTGGGATCCTTTGCCCGGAGAGCTGACAAACAGTTTCTTCCCTATCTTAGCTGCTTCTCCTTTCTCTGTTTTCATTCAAGCCAATAAATATTTCTTGAGCTTCTAATATACACACAACTACTATTAGGTACTGGCCCCCTCCTCTTCTAACTGGTTTTCATTGTAATACAATCCAGGTTCATAATCTTCTGAATGAACTAAATTAGATCTTCATTCAATGGCCTTCAATCTAAATCAGCAATTCTTTTTAATCTTTTTAATTTGGATCTTTTTCTTTTTACTTTAGAAAATATTCTTTTTTTCATTTGTTAAAACTTACGATCCTAACGTTGATTTCTGGGTTGGAAAAAAAAACACCTAAAAAAATGTGGAGCTCTGTCCTCATTCTTACCTCTAATAAGTGGAAGAGCAGTTATACCATTAATCCAAAATATAGTAGTATTTGACTTGGGTGTTATTATATAACATTTTCCCACAGCATAATTACCTCCCAATTTAAATTTGTAGAGATTAACATATGCTACTTGACAACAGGTGAGGGGTGTCCTAGAAGAATTATCCTGGAACTGAATCCTAGATGCCTGGATCCTGGTCACAAACCTCCTACTAAACTAGTGTGCATCTTCTCTTACCTAGCCACACCCCCTCCCTTTCCTGGGCGATCTCTAAAGAGTCCCAGCAGTTTTGATACCTATTGATCAGTGCATAATTTCTTGTGGATATTTGAAAATTATGCCAAGCAATGATGCGGTTCTCTTTTCCTCACAGAGTGAAGGCTGCCCAGACTGAGTTAGGACAGCAAATCCTGGCAGATTTTGAAGAAGCATTTCCTTCCCAGGGTACCAAGGTATTGTTTTGCATTTTCCCTCTAGTCTTTAGATATCATCACCATTCTTGCCTAATTTATACTCACTATGGTTACTATTCATTTATCATTTCGAAAGTGTTTGCTGGCAGCTGCAAGTCTGTTTGCTGGAGTTTCAGAGTAATGAGATCCTCCTTGATTTAAAATATCCAAAGCACTGTTGATTCTTCATCTGTGTTCTTCCAGCATCAAAAAGTGAGGATTTCTGTTGGTTTAATTTAATGTGTGTCAAACCTAATATCTTGTCTGCCTGTAAATTCCCTTTTTCTCAGGGCTGTCTTAAAAAAAAATAAGCAAGCAAGCAAACACTCAAGCTGCAGTATTTTTGATGATTGTTACATAACTTACTGGTCTCAGTTTGGTGAAAAGACAACGGGAAGAGCATCCGCAGGCTTATGTAACTGTCAGAGTAACATCGTTAGGAGACACATCATAATCTTGTTCTTTGGAATTGATGCCTTCTAGCTATCTTTGGTAGGGTAGCTGTTTGTGTGGTGTCTGTGAAGCCTACAGTATTTTACTTGTGAGCTAGTTGTCATACTTCTCATGTAACAAGCTTTCCCTCACTTGGCTGTCATTGTACTTGGGTAATGGCTTTTAGCTCTATCTTTCAAATTGGAGCAGATGTAAATCTTAATGCTTTGCATGTGTTGGGGGAGGGAAGAGCCTTCAGAAGCTTTTTCTCTATTATTTGAACTATTTCAAGAAAGAGTAGTTCAAGGCAGAGATGACCCCAAGCACATGTGTACTTGATGCATGGAGATGAGGGGAATGTATGTTTCCTTTACTGAGCCAAGAAAAGTTTCCTGAAGCTGCTGTATCATCCAGTAACTGGAAATATCTTAATCATTTTTCTTTATACATAAAAGAAACTAAGGGAGTAGATGGGGGTGGCTGCCCAAGCTTTTGTAGAATCGCTTTCTGTAAGAAACCTGCTCCTGATCTAATGTCTTCATATGTTGTGGCTGTCTTCTAGCAATCAGATATTTTTTTTTGTAAGGCACTTTTCTTTGAAGACCTCAGATTTCTTATACATCTGACATAACTATGAGGAGGGGATGTTGGAAAAGCATTATTCCTTTTTAATACATGAGGAAATAAAGAACAGAAAGTAGAAAAGGATTGTAAGGATAGACACAGATAGACTTTTTTGTCAAGAGTCTACCATACTCTGCTGCCCCATTCCAGTTTCAAGTAGTTTCAGAACTATGTTGATGAAACCCAGCTTTATGATTTAGAAGAAATTAATTATAGCTGACTTTATATCTTCTTCCCAGATCCCTCCAACCAGATGAAGTTAAATTGGTTTTCTTTAACAACTTGCCTCACTTTTCTCTGGCTCTGTAACTTAATTTTTTAAAAGAGTTTTCATTTTTCTTTTTTTATAGTTATTGTCTTTTCTTATAAGAACTTGTGTCTTTTAATTCCTATTTCACAAATGGAAACCAGGATATAAAAAAAAAGTTATCCAAGGTAACCTCTTAAGTCTTTTAAATAATGAAATCTGAATGCACAGGTTTTAGCTTCTGCTAATCCTCTATCGTATTAAGCATTTCTGTCTTGTAGCAAGAGTTGAGCAGTTATAGTGGGTGACATCACAGTCACTTGGCATGGAGCAGGTCAGCATTCTTAGCATTTGAGGTCTCAGGCAACTTAGGTAACACTTATGAAATGCCTGAACTTCAGTTGGGATGAACAGAATTGGAAGAAATTGAAAAAAATCGCAAAGATTTGGAAGAACCTTACGCAACACCTAGTGAAAGTGCATTATTTTTAGATGAGGTTGAGTAACTGCAGCAGAGGTACATGAGTATTTATCCAAGCCAAGGGTAGATTCCAAGTGTTCCTTTTACTACGGCCCACTCAATCAACCATGTCCATTCAGTGATTTGCTATGAAGAAGCACGATGGAATCGCCTGCCATAACAAAGGCCTGCTCATCGTGATGTATCAGTATTGCTCCCTAATATCTTTCCACTGTTTTTTGCAGGTAAAGGGGCCAATTATCATAATATTTTGTCTTTGGCTGCCTGTCTCAGTGGTTAACTATCAGTGAAAGAAGTCTTATGGTTTGGAACCTGGCTTCAGGTTTTAAAGGCTACCGTACTGTTTGACGCAAATACAGCAATTTAAGGATGGGAGTCCCAGAGTTGGAATCAGGATGATGGCACATATGGAGTGAGACAGGTGTCATTCTGACTTTTAGGACTCCTCAACAAAGTGCTTTCAGTTTTGGTATTCAGAAAGTAAAATTTCCTATGATCATTGCTGGCCTGATTTTCTAAAACGTCTTATTGCTGATTCACAGAGATGCTTTTATTGTTGGCTACTGAAAGACTGGCTTAATAATTCTTTCATCGAGGAACAAGTAACTAAAATATCCATCCACAGTAGAGAGAGTGTGTCGGGGAGTGGGAGTATTAATAACAAAAAGTGAGAAATGAGAAGTAGCAACTGTCAGAGGCCTTGAGATTTAAAAGTTGTTTCTGGCTCTTGAACTAGTGCATGTCTTTTGTTTTACCAGAGGCCAGGAGGACCCAGCAATGTCCTAAGAGATGCATGTCTGGTTGCTAATATTTTGGACTCTAGAATCAAACAAGAAATCATTAAGAAGTTTATTAAACAGCATCTATCAGAGTATCTAGTACTTTTTCAAGAAAACCAAGATGTAAGTATTTACCAGATGAGGTCAGATGTTACATTTGCATTTTATGAAAAATGAATGCTCTCAATCCTACTGCTTTATACCTTATTAGTATTACTGTTTTAAAGTGTTGATGTTGAACTGTGACTCTTAAGGGCTGGCTGTAATTCAGTGGTTCTTAACCATTTTGGGGTTGCTGATCTGTTGGAGAAATTAAGGAAAGCTGCAGATCTTCTCTCCAGAAAAATGCACCTATGCATAAAACCTAGCATACACTTTCAGGAAATTATAGACCCATGAAGCCCATTCATGACTCCAGGTTAAGAACTTCTGGGTCAAAGTAAAAATAAATAGCCTGGATTCTTGAAAACAATGAGAAATAGAATGTTGGCAGTCATATCTTGGTTCTATTTTTACTTGTTTCCTTAAACTGTCAATACTACTTCTAAGCACTAGGGTGGTTTTTGTTCTCTGTCTTAATAAGGTTGCCTGGCTGGACAAAATTGACAGACGCTATGCCTGGATAAAACGCCAGCTTGTAGACTATGAGGAGAAATACGGCCGTATGTTTCCACGTGAGTGGTACATGACCGAGAGAATTGCAGTAGAATTTTGCCATGTCACAAGGTAGATTCCAACTCTCTACTGGTTCTGGCATTAATTTAATTTTTCAAATCAATCTATAGGTCTTTAGGGATTCCATCTGTCTTGTGGATTCAAGTGCAACTTCCTTTTTCTACCCACTTTTCAATTGTAATCTCACTCCCTGCTCCCCTCTTTGCTCCTGGACTTTCCTTTGGCCTATCCCTTGCCTCAAACAGCCTGCCTTTTTCACCTCACCAAGTCAAGGTGCATTAACCAGATTTACCTACAATGAGCCATCACCTCAACATCTCACCCCCGTCTGTATTATATATATCAGTGGTCTGTGTATATATCCATCATCATTTTGCTTTTCTGACTTGCTAATAAATAGTCACTCCAGTTCCATAAGGACAGAAGTAGCATCTACTTTAATGGCATAGCTAGGGCTCTGGAAATATTTGTTGATTGGCTTTTCTACCTCTAATATGATATTCTCTAGATGATTAATAAACCTAATATATCTGAGTGTTCTAAGCATTTTAAAGACTTTCTATCATTTATCCTCTTTATAGTATCAATGATGGTAGCCCAGTTCAGATACTTCCTTTGTATTAAAGAAGTAAAGCCCAAGAAGGTTAGATCAGTGTATCCATGACAAAGCTAAAGCCAGCACCAAGCTTTTTTTATGCTTAGAATATATTTTTTTAATTTTGAAATTTTAAGATACAGAAAAAGCACAGAGAGTAATGTAACAAACACTCATGCATTCATCACCCAGAATAATCACCTAACATTTTTGCTTTAGGTATATTTTTTATATAAAATAAATAGAGCATGACAGATAAAACTGAAGTCCCTTTTGTTCCTCTCCCCAGTCCAATTCCTCTCCCTCTCTCCATTCCCAAAGCAGTTGTTGTTATTAATATGATGCATTCCTTTCTAATCTATTTCTGTGAACAAAACAGAATGTGATTTAGAAATATTTTCCTAAATCCTTATGTACTGTCAATAAATGAGCCAAACTTTCTTAATCCTTGCTTGCTGGATTATGCAAGTAGTTATACTACAGCAGTAGTATGTTGTAGTGGTTGATTTTATTAGTTATATATATTCTTCCAAGAGGGCAAAAGTACATATAAATCCAGGTTAATTTTAAAAAAGTGGTCCCATATCTAGGCATCACTCAACCACCATAGCATAATTCATGATAGTCATCTTTCTTAAGATTATAGAGAATACAGTCAAGTTGCATGCTTTATATGCATTGTGGGGGAAAATTATTTTAAGGGATTTGGGCTAAGAAACACATTTACTACTATAGAGTTAGATAACTTTTTTGTATTAATTCAAGGTCCATTGTGGGTATCACTTTCTAAGTTGTGATTAGCAAAGAAAGGCTTAATTCCTTATGAAATTAGCTCATTCTCTTTAACCTATAGTCCATCAAACTTGCAAACTAAAACAGTGAGAAAAAGTGAAACCTGCAGGAGACTGGAAGTATACGTAAGCCAACTAACCCCCGTGTAAGCGTCAGTACCTGCTATTGTCTCAACTAATGGCAGTGTTGCTGCCAAACTTTTATTGTTAGAATTTTGGCAAAAATCCCTTAGATAAATAATTCTCAAATAAACTCAGAGGTTCTTTCTTTGATTTTGTCATATATTTGTATGGGAAGATGATGATAGCTTAGTGCTTACTGAGAACTTACATGTTCCTGTCCTCTGAAAACTTATATTCTGAAACACAAAACTTCAATGAGTTGCATGTGAACTTCATAGGCCAGGAACCACCTAAGCATGTTTGTATTACTTTTCACATGGAGAATGCAGCCTCTCGTGTGTATTTTCAGTGTTATGTTTCTCTGACTGAAGAGAAGGTTTTTGAACTTTCTAATTAAGTAATTGACAACTTGTGAAGTTATAGAGAATATTTGTATTTTATAAAAACTAAGTACTTCATACATTATTATTAATAAATTATTGAAAGTTTTAAAGATATAAAAATAGTAGTAACCATGTAAATAAATTAGTGTCCATAATCCCTTGATTTTTTTTTAACTAGTGGATAATTTCACCTTAAAATTTTTATTTAAAATATATATTGCTATTCCCCAGGTGTTAGTCCAACTTGATAACAGACATTTGAAATGACCACATACATTTGTTGTATAAACTAAAACCACTTACTTTGTGTTTTCTTGAATGAATGATCAGTTTGTGTGATGACATTCTTACCTCTTTGTTTTGAAGGACAGAACTTGCCAAGATCATGCGTACCAGAGCTAAGGAGATTGAGGTGAAATTGCTTCTTTTTGCCATTCAAAGAACAACCAACTTTGAGGGATTTCTTGCAAAACGCTTCTCCGGCTGCACCCTGACAGATGGAACCCTGGTAAGACCCTCTGCAGGGAGATGGGACCATGAAATCCATTGTTGGGTAGGTGGCTTCACTTCATTCTTTTATGGGATGGTGAGTCCATCTACAGGCTCAAGTGCTTAACAACCTCATTCCAGGGATTTCTCTGAATTACTGTAAAAAGTGATGATGCAGAGTATTTTGTATGGACCTGTTATCTGTCTGTTATGCAGTACTTCATGTTTTTAGAATGTCCTGTCATCATTTTATCTAACTACTGGCCTCATTTTGCGGATCAGTAATTTTGTGAGTAGTCAGACTTCGCTTATCCCATCCCAAGTACCTTATATCTATATCAGCTGCTGCATTTCATCACAATTAGGATATGCTTTCATTTTAGGTTTTGTTTTTTTAATGTGGTTAATGAGCCACAAATCAGTGTGTTCCTAAAAACCTCAAAACCTTGTATACAAATCTGCATGTTAGAAAGGTGCTGAAAGATTTAAAAAAAAAAAAAAAAAAAGTACATGAGTCTGAGGAATGTGTCCCTCCATTGGAAAGGTGGAATATGATATTATTGGTTTAAAAACATTTAATCTCTGTGTAGTCAAAGATCAGGTCTAAAGATTTTCTCATGAAACTTTCTTTTTAGAGACTCTTCCTACTAATACATCAATGTGCTTTCTTCAGATTTGTGTCTATGGGGAAACCAAAGTTTTATGTTTTATCATAATTTCTGTTTACATCGTTATACACATACAGACTTTGAACTCCTTGAATGCAGGGATCATGGCTGATCCATCTTGTTTTTTATTCATGCAGAGTATACAGAATACATGTGGGTTGACAGGAATGAGGCAATGAGGGAAAGAGGGAAAAGGAAGGAGTAGAAGAATAAATCAAAGATGAGATGCCCATACCTCTTGAATTCCCTTTAAAACTTGAATTGTTTTTAAAAACTGCCAGTAACAATAGAAAGATGTGATTCAGTAGCAAAATCTTTGAACCAGTGTTTGAAAGGAAAGACTTCAAGGAAGCATGCACCTTTCCAGAGAAGTATGGAGGTGACTTTAGCACCTGCTTGATTTCCCTATGTTGGTGCTCCACTCCACCCTTCCCAAGCCATGCTTCTGGCATGGTTTCAAGGAGAGATTCATGCAACACTCAGTTCAGCCCTACAGAAATCTGTTTGGGGACATGGAGGCTTAAGATCTGACCATAGGCTCCACCCTGGAAGTGGCCCCCTGAGTTTACATGACCTCTGGCCAGGCAGGGACAGTAGAGGCTAAGGACAGGGTCTTTAGTCCAGTAATCCAGCCATCTGTACAGGAAATAAGTCCCAATGAAGAATGCTTAGTGCCAGTTACCTGTTTTGAGCCACTGTCCTCTTCCTTGGCTGTGCCCTGCCTCCTAATGATTTGGGGTTTACATTTAGGAGATGATAAGATAACAGGGGATCATAAGGCCTGTTGTATTGGATAACCAGAGTAACCTGTACAGTTGAGGCTTCTCCAGGACACATGGGAGCATTTACCTGTCTAAGAAAAGTGCTAGAGAGATCTGGAAAGGGACAGCCTCTCCAGACAAGGTGAGGCTGCAGGACAGGGCAGCCACATAGAGATAGAATAAAGAAAACTGACAGAGGTTCTACTTAAGCTTGCAAAGATAGTGCTTTTTTGTGGAAAATAGGAGAAAGAATGCAAAGTGGCAGTGGTTCACCTCTCAGCCAGCTTCTGTCCCAGGGAGGACAGGGCTGGAGGTGCAAGTTTCTCAGGGAAGGGTGGCCCCACCCTGCCTTAACTCACTGAGCCAGGGCCAGGCTTCTGGGCTGCAATCTTTACATCTCCTGACAGTTGTGGACTCTGTTGCTAGCACTCAGCTAGGAACACTTGACCCTTTCCACCAATCCCTTCCTTTTTGGTCTTCTGTTTTTGAAATTTTCTGGCAGAATCGGTTTATAACTCTCTCCTCCAGTTGTTCAATTGTTGCTTTCCTCTCCTAACAAGTTTGCAAAGAGTTTCAGCTTACAAATACTTGGCTGGAAAGCCTGCTGACTACCAGTGAGTTCTTTTTATACCCCTCCAATTGGTCAACTATTTCCCCAGACTTCTTCAACTTGTTTAATTTAACCTCTTCTCCCAGACTGTTCTTTTTCCCAGTAATCACTCATTCTGCATTCCATTCCAAAGCTGTTCCATAGCCTTCAAGGGTTTTCCCTTAAAGATTTGTTTCTAGAATCATAGTAGAACCCCTGCGGCCTCAACAAGGGAGTCCAGGTCTTGGAGCATGTTCATTGTAGCCCTGCTGGAGGAGGATATGACGGCCATGCTTCTCACTGTAGAAGATGGTCACACTGAGCCTGGTTCCTGCCGTCACCTTATTCTGAGCTGAGTGGGGTCATATCTTCTTTCTACAGACTATAAGGAAAGAAGATATGACCCCACTCAGCTCAGAATAAGATGATGGCAGGAACCAGGCTCATATAGTCTGTAATCCCCAGCAGCAGAGACCCTGGTGGATTAGTCATGGCTACTGACCATGCTCCTGATAGCACTGGGAAGAGTCCAGCCTAGACCAGGCCCGGGGCTCCAGCTGGCCTGATTCCCTGTCTAGGCTGCCAGGCATCCCACCTGGAGACTTTTTTTGGCCCAGTGTCTCTTCCCCACACTGCCTTGCTCCTGGGCTATGTTTTTCTGAAAATCTTTTTTGGCCGCCATTTTGTTTCAGGGTATCAGGATAAACTACAAAATGAATGAAGGTGTATCTTGACACCATTTAATGTATGCCAAATTTCATAGAAAAATCAGTGAATTCCTTGGAACATTATCATGGAACAGGAGAGAAGTCAACCAAGAAGCCAAGTTGGCTAGAAGCCTTGGTGTGCTGCCCAATCCCCAGCTGCTTCACTGTATCATTCAGAACCTTCTAAGCCCTGACAATGAAACAGCCACGGGTGAGCTTGAGGGTGTATCTAGCTCACCTGAAAAGATATGCCAGAGCTTAACTCCTAATTGATCAGTTGTCTGTATTGTCTTTTGCTGCTTTTTCAGACATGGCAACTGTGACATCTGATAGAACTTTAGACTGAGAGCCTTAAGAACAGGACTTTTTATAAAAAAACTGAACTAGCCCTAATAAATATGATACCTTAAGCTGTGTTACTTGAGGGTGTACCCTACCAGTGCTTTTTGCCAGCTGCCTAAACTTCTCACCTTTTAGGAAGAATTTTAAATAGTCATCAAATTAAAATGCCTTGAAACTAAAAGCAAGTGCCTGGATATGTTATAACTACACCTATGTGCATTATTAGTGACTTTATGATTAGATTCAAGGTGAAAAAATTATATTTAGCCTTCTGCTGAAAGCAGAGTAGATCAAGTTAGGTTTTTATACCTGGTTCACTGAATTTGGTAGTTTTGATTTTTTTTTTTTAATAAAATGAAAAATTTTCCCATTTCACTCAGCTGGATTTCCCTTCTTGGCCATTGCATAAGTTACCTTTTTAATAGAATTGTCCTATAGCTTATTGGGGTCATTTTAATATACATTTATACTTGCCCAGTTTTTTTAAATTACATTATAAATATAGAGGGTAAAGGTGTGATTTGTCAGCCATGCAATTTGAGCAGAAGAGCATTTGCAAAACTTATTACCTATGAAAGCCCACACAGGGTGTCTAACTCTACACCTCAATCTTCCAGCAACCTAACACTTGTATTAGAGAGACTATGTAAGAGGAAGAATCTGAGGTGAACAGGGAGAAGGAGGTGGAGATATTTTGCAGTTCTGCCAGAGAGGAGGTCTTATGTCTTGAACAGAAACAGTTTTCCCTTATCCAATGAGCCCCCTTTAATGTTTGAAAATATTTTATACATGCTTTCTTGAAGCTAAAGGACAATAATTCCTCCACTTATAACATCTTAAATAGACATTGATTTTTGTTTCTTTATTTCTGGAAAGAAAGTAATACATAGTCAAGATAGAAAATTTGGAAAGGATAGGCAAGAACAGAGAAGCAGAAAAAATGTCATCCATTTACCCATCAGACAGAGATGATTTTGGTGTATTCTTTCTATACATTTTCCACAATTGAAATTGGACTTTTAAATACATTTTTTCTATGCTTATTTTATTTTTTAATTGCAAAACAATTAACATAAATTTCATATGCCATAAAATTCACCATTTAAGGTATACAGTTCAGTGATTTTTAGTACAGTTGGTACATTCACAAGGATTTCCAGAATGTTTCCATCACCCCAAAGAGAAACGCTATAGCCATTAACACTTACTACCCATTCTCTTCATCCTCCAGGCCCAGACAGCCACTAATCTAGTTTCTGTCTTTATGAATTAGCCTATTCTGGCCATTTCATATAAATGGAATTGTATAACATGTGGTCATCTGTGTCAGGCTTCTTTCACTCAGTATAATGTTTTCAGGGTCCATCCATGGTATAGCAAATACCAGTACTTTATTCTTTTTTTTTTTTTTTAATGTACTTTAGAAAGCATTGTTTTAATTGAGAAGGACAGGGCTGGAGAAAGGAACAAATCGTAGGGAGTGGGGCTTCCCTCATGAGGGCTGGTGGATATGAAGAGATAAGCTTTGGTCATACCCCACGCTGGGGCAGACGTATTATGGAAACTAAAAAGAACACACTGTGTCTTATTTATGTGGTCTCTGTGTTTTTCTGGGACAGAAAGGAGGTGGGTCTTTGTGAGGACCTGGCAGCAGCAAGGACCTTTAAAGAATAACTCTTGGGAGCCTAAAGGGGCCAGAGCGCCTTCCTTAGGTATTCAAGCCCAACTGGCCCTGGCTTATCTCTGCCTCAACCTCGGAGGTGGGGCCAGGGGCCAGGGGTTACAGTGTGAAGGATGACCCTAACCGTAGACCAAGGCTTGGAAGGAGTCTGAGAAGTAAAAACAGAGTGATAGGTATTGAAAATACAAAGGATGTATATGGAGGTGGTTTCTGCTCTGGGGGTGGGGATGGGAGGCCCTCCTTGGCCTTGGCATAAAAAACCACTGAGATTCACAAAGGTGCCTTGCTTCTGTCCATTGCCCCATAGCCAGATACCAGGGAAGGAGCTAGAAACAGGCAGGGGAGATCCAAGGGCTTTGAATCACACAGATATGGGTCATGGCTGCACTGATACCGTGAAGGTTGGTGGCCCAGCAGGTATAGATGCCAGTGTCACCCAGGTCTCTTCCACATAAAGGGTGCTCACTGTTTCCTGCTGTACCTGGCCCTCCTGGCATACCACATCGTCCCGCTCGCTGGTGTAGGGGGCGTCCAACTATTGGCCTGGGTATTTCTAACTAAAGTCCACAGCACCCTCTGGTTCACCCAAAACTGTGCAGGTCACAATGAAATTCTCCCCCAGTTGGGCTGATGTTGCTGAAGCTTGGATGGTGAGTTTGGGAGAGGAAGATGGATAGTTGATGTAGATCAGTAGTAGCATGTACTTGGTAAAGATTTGTCTCATGCCACCTAGGCTGGACATGCAGAAGAGGCTTCATTCCTTTTTTTGTGTGTCATGCCAGCTACCAGGAATCAAACCCAGGTCTTCAGCAGGGCAGGCAAGAACTCTGCCTGCTGAGCCATCGTGGGCCGCCTCATTCCTTTTTACGTATTAATAATATTCTGTTATATGGATACACCACATTTTATTAATCCATTCATTACTTGATGGACATTTGGGTTGTTTCCATTTTTTGGCTATTATGAGTAATGCTTCTATGCTTCTGTGAACACTCATGTATAAGTTTTTGTGTGAACATAGGTTTGTTTGTTTGTTTGTTTGTTTTGGTGGGGGGAGGTGCTTGGACTGGGACTCAAACCTGGGTCTCCTACATGGCGGACAAGAAGTCTACTACTGAACTACCCAGGCATCTCCTAAACATATGTTTTTATTCCTTTTGTGTTATATTTAGGAATGGAAGCCTGTTTTACTCTCGAAATTTAAAAAATAGTAATAATAAATGAACAGCATAATTGGTTTTCCTTAATAGCCTTTCACTGTAAAAGTCTTGAATTTACAGGTATCTGTAAATTCACTAAGATCGTTCATTAAAGAGAGAAATGAAACAAAATAAAGTTTCATTGGCTGAGAGATTTGAAACAGAGTTGAGAGGCTAACCTGGAAATTATTTTTATGCATTATATAAATATCCCTTTTTTAGTTTATGCTGTATTGGAGTAGCTGGAGAGAAGTACCTGAAGCTGTTGAGCTATGTTCCAGTAGCCTTGGTTCTTTTTTTTATTATTATTAATTTTTAAATTTTTTTAAACTGTAACAACAAACACAAACATTCTTAACATATGGTCATTCCATTCTACATATATAATCAGTAATCACAATATCATCACATAGTTGCATATTCATCATCGTGATCACTTCTTAGAACATTCGCATCAATTCAGAAAAAGAAATAAAAAGACAACAGATAGAAATTCATACATACCATACCCCTTACCACTCCCTTTCATTGATCACTAGCATTTCAATCTACTAAATTTATTTTAACATTTGTTCCCCCTATTATTTATTTTTATTCCATGTGTTTTACTTGTCTGTTGATAAGGTTGATAAAAGGAGCATCAGATACAAGGTTTTCACAATCACACAGTCAAATTATAAAAGCTATATCAAGTAGCCTTGATTCTTAAAGATGATTGTATAAAGATATAACTTTTACAATGTGACTGTGTGATTGTGAAAACCTTGTGTCTGATGCTCCTTTTATTCAGGGTATGGACAGATGAGTAAAAAAAATTGATTGAAAAAATAAACAGATAATAGGGGAGATAGGGGTGAAATAAATTGGATATATGGAATTACTAGTGGTCAATGAGAGAGAGGAATCAGGGTATGATATCTATGAGTTTTTCCTTTTTTCTTTTTATTTCTTTTTCGGGAGTGATGCAAATGTTCTAAAAAATGATGAGCCATTGATTGTACACCATGTATGTAATGTATATGTGTGAATATTTGTCAATAAAAATATTTAAAAATAAAAACATTTTAAGAAAAAAGATCTTTCGTTAAGATTGCTTTGCCTTTTAGGCTTGGGAGTTTCATCCCTTTACATTAGACATCACTGAATTAGCACCAAGAAACCCATTAAAGCAGATTCTGAATCTTAATAAGCCATCACTGACATCAAGATTCAGTTTGGGGAGCGACAAACTGTTGCATTCATAAGAGTCGACGATGCAGAAAGCTGTTTGAAAAGAGGTGTTCTGCAACTTGAAAATACTTATACCTTTTGAGCCTATAATTCTATGTGTGTCCTAAGAAAATAATTTCAAATGATATTCATTCCAGCCTTATTTATAAAAGGAAATCCAATAAGGGAAAAAAAAAAAGGGAATATTTTACAATGACTGGGAAAGCATTTAAGATATGACTTATGAAGAAAAATAGGATTTAAAAATTGTATTTACACACTATATAAAAAAATTAACTCAAAATGGATCAAAGACCTTTATCTAAGTTTTAAAACCATCAAAGTCTTAGAAAGAAAAACATAGGTAAATTATCATGACCTTGAATTAAGCAGTGATTTCTTGGATGGGACACCAAAAGCACACACACACACACAAAATAAATTGTACTTCATCAAAATTAAATATTTTTGTGTATCAGTGGATGCTTTCAAGAAAGTGAAAAGACAAGCAACAGAATGGGAGAAAATATTTGCAAATCTATATCTTAAGAGGGTCTAGTATCTAGAATATATAGACAACTCTTACAGCTCAACATAAAAAACAAACAGCCCGGGTGTATGGGTAGTTCAGAGGTATAGAATGCTTGCCTTTCATGCAGGAGACCCAGGTTTGATTCCTGGACCATGCACCCGAAAAAAAAGAGTAGACAAACGATCCATTTTAAAATTAGGCAAAGGATTTTTTTTTTTTTTTTTTTTACATGGGCAGGCACCAGGAATCAAACCTGGGTCCTCGGGCATGGCAGGCAAGCACTCTTACCTGCTGAGCCACTGTGGCCCGAGGAAAAGGATTTTAATAGACAATTCTCCAAAGAAGATGTGTATATACCAATAAACACATGAAAAAATGTTCAACATCATTAATCATTAGGGAAATAAATGCAAATGAAAACTACAATGATAGCACATTACACTCACTAGGATGGTTATAATAATTTTTTTAAATACAGAAAATTTCGGGAGGATATGGAGAAAGTAGAACCTACATATGTTGCTGATGGGACTATAAAGTGGTGTAATCACTGGAAAACAGTTTGGTGTTCCTAAAAAAGTTAAACAGAGAGTGATATGACCCAGTGACTCCACTCCTAGCTAGACAACCAAGAGAATTATACATAATCACACAAAAACTTATACATGAATGTTCATAGAAGTATTATTCATAATAGCCAAAAAGTGGAAACAGCCCAAATGTCCATCAAGAAATGAATAGGTTTCTGGGTCAAGATGGCGGCTTAACAGCGTGCGCGTTTTAGTTTGTCCTCCAGAACAACTACTAAATAATCAGAAACAGTACAGAACAGCTCCTGGGGCCACATCAGTGACCAGACACTCAGCGTACCCCAGTCTGGACCAGCTGGACCGGCTGCAAGCGCCCCCCCCGAACCGTGAGTTCCCAAAGCTGAGGCAGCCAGCGCCCCTCCCCCACAGGCCGCTTCCCAGAGGGGAAAGGAAAGGACTTTACCAGCAGCAGGGACTGGGTACAATCAAATGCCAATTATGGAACTAATTAACAAATTCTGACTACTAAAAATAGGCCCCCAGCTTAGGTGAACCTGATCAAAGCGGAGGTTGCTCATTTTTGCCCCGGTGCCAAGGGGGCAGGACTGACAGAAAAAGGGGGGAAAAAAAAGAAGGAAACAGAGGTTTTTGTGGCTGTGTATCTATAAAGGCTTGACTGCCTCTGGATACAGCGGCAGGAATTTTCAGGCTGCAACTGCCCCAGGCATAGGCAGAAGTGAGCTCTTTTGGGGGCTTGTCTGGAGCCCCTTCCCCAGGGGAGGGGTGAAGCCCAACTCAGGTGGAATCCCTCCATCAAGGAATTCAGACACCAGGGCTTGGTAATCTGAAGCCATTAAAACCAGCCTACAACCTCTCCTCTGTCTCCACCATGCCCCCAGCAGGGAGAGTCTGCCAAAGTTAAAGGTACCGCATCATCTTATGCTGGTGGGACCTGCAGTCAGACAAGTGCCACACACAGGGCAGGATAAGAAAAACAGAGTCCAGAGACTTCACAGGAAAGTCTTTCAACCTGCTGGGTCTCACCCTCAGGGAAAACCGATGCAGGTGACTCTTTCCTCCTGATAGGAGGCCAGTTTGGTCTGGGAAAATCTGGCTGGGGTATATAATATCTAAGTAGACCCTCCTAAGTGTGTGGGGGGTGGGGGAAGGCACCACACAAGCAGGGCAAGACGCAAGAAAACAAGAACTGAAAAATTCTCCTCTGTTAAACAAAATTTAAGCTAAAGGTCCAGATAAAACTGAACGGAATGTCAAAGAACAGATAGACAACAAATTCATCCAGCAAGAAAAACCTAGATAAAAGAAGTGAAAGCAATCTCCAGAATAAACTAATTAAAGGAATTAAATGCCTAGACACCAGCAAAAAATAACAAATCACACTAGGAAAATTGAAGCTATGGCCCAGTCAAAGGAACAAACTAACAATTCAAATGACATACAGGAGCTGAAATAATTAATTCAGAATGTACGAACAGACAGGGAAAACCTCATCAAAAACCAAATCAATGAATTGAGGGAGAATATAAAGAAGGCAAGGAAAGAACAAAAAGAAGAAACTGAAAGTCTGAAAAAACAAATCACAGGACTTATGGGAATGAAAGACACAGTAGAAGAGATGACAGAGTGTCATGGTTAGGGACAGGTGTCAACTTGGCCAAGTTGTGGTACCTGTTCATCTGATTGGGCAAGCACTGGCCTGTCTGTTGCAATGAGGACATTTCATAGGATTAGGTCATGATCACATCAGCTACATCCACAGCTGATTCCATTTGTAATCAGCCAAAGGGGAGTGTCTTCTGCAATTAGTGATGCTAAATCCAATCATGGGAAGCCTTTTAAGGAGGACTCAGAGGAGACAGGTTGCATTCCTGCTTTGGCTGGTGAGCCTCTCCTGTGGAGTTCATCCAGGCCATCCATTGGAGTCATCGGCTTTGCAGCCTGCCGTGTGGATTTTGGACTCGGCGTTCCTACGGTCACGTGAGACACTTTCATAAATTTTATATTTGCAAGTGTTCCCTGTTGATTCTGTTTCTCTACAGAACCCTAACTAATACACAAAGACAATGGAAACCTACAATGGTAGATTTCGAGAGACAGAAGTTAGGATTTCAAAACTGGAGGATGGAACATCTGAAATCAAACAAGAAACAGAAACTATAGAGAAAAAAAATGGGAAAATATGAGCAGGGACTCAGGGAATTGAAAGACAATATGAAGCGCATGAATATACGTGTTGTGGGTGTCCCAGAAGGAGAAGAGAAGGGAAAAGGAGGAGAAAAACTAATGGAGGAAATTATCACTGAAAATTTCCCAACTCTTATGAAAGACTTAAAATTACAGATCCAAGAAGTGTAGCATACCCCAAAGAGAACAGATCCAAATAGACATACTCCAAGACATTTAATAGTCAGAATGTCAGAGGTCAAAGAGAAAGAGAGGATCTTGAAAGCAGCAAGAGAAAAGCAATCTATCACATACAAGGGAAGCCCAATAAGACTATGCGCAGATCTCTCAGCAGAAACCATGGAGGCAAGAAGACAGTGGTTTGATATATTTAAATTATTAAAAGAGAAAAACTGCCAACCAAGAATTCTATATCCAGCAAAATTGTCCTTCAAAAATGAGGGAGAAATTAAAACATTTTCAGGCAAAAAATCACTGAGAGAATTTGTGACCAAGAGACCAGCTCTGCAAGAAATACTAAAGGGAACACTAGGCACAGATACAAAGATGGAAGAGAGAGGTGTGAAGAAGAGTGTAGAAAGGAAGACTATGAGTAAAGGTAAAAAGAAGGAGAATTAGATATGACATATAAAATCCAAAAGGCAAAATAGTAGAAGAAAGTACTACCCATGCAGTAATAACACTGAATGTTAATGGATTAAACTCTCCAATCAGAAGACATAGTCTGGCAGAATGGATTAAAAAACAGGACCCATCTATATTCTGTCTCTACTCAAAGGACACGAGGCCAAGGACACAAATGGACATTTACATACCAATGTTTATAGCAGCATTATTAACAATTACCAAGAGATGGAAACAGCCAAAATGTCCATCAACAGACAGTTGGCTAAACAAACTGTGACATTTACATAAGATGGAATATTATGCAGCTGTAAGACAGAATAAAGTTATGAAATATGTAACAACATGAATGGACCTTAAGGACATTATGCTAGTGTGATTAGCCAGAAACAAAAGGACAAATACTGTATGGTCTCACTGATATGAACTGACATTCGTGAATAAACTTGGAATATTTCCTTGGTAACAGATACCATCAGGAGATAGAAATAGGGTGAGATATTGGGTAATTGGAGTTGAAGGGATACAGATTGTGCAACAGGACTGAATATAAAAACTCAGAAATGGACAGCGCAATACTACCTAACTGTAATGTGATTATGCTAAAACACTGAATGAAGCTGCATGTGAGAATGATAGAGGGAGAAGGGCTGGGGACATAAGTGAAATCAGAAAGAAAGATAGATGATAAAGATCGAGATGGTATAATCTAGGAATGCCTAGAGTGTATAATAATAATGAAATGTACAATGTACAAATTTTGAAAATGTTTTTGCATGAGGAAGAACAAAGGAATGTCATTGCAGGGTGCTGAAAATAGATGATAATTAATACTTTAGAATGTCACCTTATGTGTGAGACTAAAGCAAAAAATGTTTGTTACAAAATTTATATTTTGACTAGAGCATTTCCTAATATAACTCATGTAGATAGTTGGATTGAATGTCATAAGTACTTGGAATCTCAGGTAGGATATGAGATTTTGTTGGTTTGTCCAGAGTGATGCCCTGATGAATCCCAGAGTGATTTGATCAGTGACTGGAAAAGTATTTGCAAGCCCCCTTCGGGGAATGGTGAGAGTGGGGAGAAATTCAACTTCCCCAAGTTGAATTCTTGATATTCTCACAAGCAGTGTGGACAACCAAAGCTATAGGCTGAGCTCCCAGTCTTGGGGTTTGTTCATATGAAACTTAACCCCACAAAGGATAGGTCAAATCTACTTAAAATTTAGGCCTAAGACTTACCCCCAAGAGAGCCTCTTTTGTTGCTCAGATTTGGTCTCTCTCTCCAGCCAACATGACGAGCAGTCTCACCACCCTCCCCCTCTCTGCGTGGGACATGACTCCCAGGGGTGTGGACCTTCCTGGCAACATGGGACAGAGATCCTGGAATGAGCTGAGACTCAGCATCAAGGGACTGAGAAAAACCCTAGAATGAGCTGAGAATTAACATCAAGGGATTGAGAGAACCTTCTCAACCAAAGGGGGAAGAGTGAAATGTGACTAAGTGTCAATGGCTGAGAGATTCCAAACAGAGTTGAGAGGTTATCCTGGAGGTTATTCTTATGCATTAAGTAGATATCACCTTGTTGTTCAAGATGTAGTGAAGAGGCTGGAGGGAACTGCCTGAAAATGTAGAGCTGTGTTCCAGTAGCCATGTTTTTTTATGATGATTGAACAATGATACAGCTTTCACAATGAGACTCTGTGAACGTGAAAACCTTGTGTCTGATGCTCCTTTTAGCTACTATATCAACAGAAGAGTAGAACATATGGAATAAAAATAAATAATAGGGGGAACAAATGTTAAAATAAATTTAGTTTGAAATGCTTGTGGTAAATGAAAGCGAGGGGTAAGGGGTCTGGTACGTATAGTTTTTTTTCTCTATTATCATTTTATTTCTTTTTCTAAATCGATGCAAATGTTCTAAGAAATGATGAATATGCAACTATGTGATGATATTAAGAATTACTGATTGTATATGTAGAATGAAATAATATTTTAATGTTTTGTATGTTAATTTTTTAATTAATAAAAAATGTTTTAAAAAAGGAAGAAATGAATAGGTTAACAAAATATGGTGTATCCATACAAAGGATAAACACTTATTATTCATGCATAAAAGGGAATGAAGTACTGATAATTGCTATACCATGGATGGACCTTGAAAACATTATGCTTAGTGAAAGAAGCCTGACACAGAAGGTCATAGATTGTTTGATTCCATTTATGTGAAATGACCAGAACAGGCAACTTTATAGAGATAGAAAGTAGATTCTTTGTTCTAGGGACTTAGTGAGGGGAGAACGGGGAGTGACTGTTAAGAGGTTTGGGTTTCTCTTGGAGGTGATGGATGTTTTGAAATTGGATAGTAATATACTAAAGACCACTGGATTGTATTTTAAAATGGTGAATTTTATGGTATAGAATTATATCTCAATTTTAAAAATAAAGTGTTCTAGAAAGTGTTATATGAATTTAGTTATAATCTTCACTCTTCAAATAAATATCCTATGTTAAAAAAAAAAACAAGCCTACTTGTTAAACACTCAAGATCTCTTCTTTCTCACCTAGACCAAATCCCTCTCCCCAGAGGTATCCACTGTTTCATAGTTTGGGGTATATCTTTTAGACACTCTTATAGGCATCCGTGCACACACATACCCAGGTTTTTTGTTTTGCCCATGTTCTCTGAAGAGGACCTTATTTAGGGTTTCTCTTGAACCAGCACTTGCTCACAAATGTTTTTCATTTCTCATTGTACGTGGCATTCAACTGCTAGTTCTCAGGGAAAGATGAAAAATTGAGTCAGACAGGTACTGATGATCTAGTGGAAGAGACATGTAAATAACTGTCACAATATGAGATATGAGCACGGCAGTACCAGGAGAGTGGTCCTAATAAAATGAAACACTGTGCTTACTACCTTGACTATCAGCTAACACCTCCTGACCAGCTCTTTAATGACAAATCAGCAATTGGGCATAAGTAGGGTATTCCTGGAATGAGAAATGCAGAAGTTGTGAAACTTTCATCATATAACTGAAAGCTTTCTTCTCCAGGGAAAGGAAAAAGATTAGTCTTAACTTTCAGAGTTCCTTCTTTGATAATTTGAAGTATCCTGCCAAGGCCTGAGAAAGGGAATTGAGCAGGCAGACCCAGAAATGGATATCTGTTGATTAAAGCCAAGCTCTCTCTTCCCACCAGTAAATTAGACAGCTTGGCTGGCCTGTGGCCCTTATGGTTTTAGAGGTGTTGGGAATCCCATGTGATCTAATCAGTAGGAATTAACTTGCTATATGAGGAATTTTGCCTTTCTGTATGGGCTTGTATCAAGTGACATTATAGTAAAAAGAATGAATTCTTTTAAAATTAGAAAGTCGTTCTTTTTTTTTGGCAGATTTTTGGTTTCATTTAGCAGCCCTGGAGCTTGTGGAGTATGTCGTTTGACTTATTTTAAGTCTAAAACCAGACTTGTAATTCTATATGGTGTACAACAGCTGCATAGCAGGAGTGAGACGTGTGATCTGGTTCACTCTGACAACACATCCACACACAGAAGGCAGAACTGCTCCAGTGATTGCTCTCTGCAAAAACATGTTCTTTCATCACAGCAAATTAATCTGAGGAGTAATGTAGCCTTCTAAATAGAAGGAGTCTATATGCATACTTCAGGGGTTTTAGGATATAACATTTACTGACAGGATGGTGGAATGTACAGTTTTTTGAGGGCTTCAAGGTAGATGGGAAGAAAGCAGGAGCTTGGTGTGCCTTTGAGATTGTAATTTAATTGGCCCATTGCTTTCACTTCCTGGAGCGATCCCAAAGGGACAGAATAGTAGGGACAGAATCTCACTTGTGGTGGTTAAAAGGAATTCTTTTTACAAGACTTTGAGACCTGTGCTCCTACTTCTTTCCCTACTGTGAGTTGTTTCATTAAGAGACATAACAATTCTGCCTTATTTAATTGCCCAGCCTTATTAAATAGTAATAAAAGATTCCACTTAGTGAGCTTTTCCCCCTGTGCAAGCCATTGTGTTAAGCTGCTTTATATATATATATATATATATATATATATATCATGCTTTTTAATCCTCATGACAGTTCTGTGAGGCAGGTTTTAATATCCCTTCACATTGCAGATGAGAGACTGAGGCTTGGAGAAGTTAAGTGAAATACTCAAGTGGTAGAGTCTGGACTCGTACCCAGATATGTTAGGTCCTCTGCCTGACACCACTGCCTCAGGGTGTCTCATCTCAGTCACTGCAACACCAGCCACACGGTTGCTTAGTCTGGTAACTGAGTGATCATCTGCTCCTTTATTTCCTTTACTCTTCACAGCCACTCTGGGCAAATCCTCTTGGTGCCCTCTCCTAATTATGTCTCAAGCCTGGCCACTTTTCTCTCCCTCTCTTCAACACCACCTCAGACTAGCACCCCCATCAGCCCTTGCCTAGAACACTAGAGGAGCCTCCTAAACTGATCTTCTTGCTTCCATATAGTCCATTCTCCCCACAGCAGTGAAACGATAGTTTACAAATCATAAATTTCGTTATATGACTTCCTTATTGAAAAACACAGTGACTGCTCAGTTAGAATAATTAGAATAAAATCTAATCTTTATGTGATTGGACTTCTGCTACCTCTCTTACGTCGTGCCCTCTGATCTCTGTGATACCCCCACTGTCTTCCTTTTTGCCCCTCAGGCTCACCAAGCTCATTCCAGCCTTTGTTCTGGGTCCCCTGCTAAGAATCTCTTCCCCAAATGTTTTCCTGCTGTCTTCTCCTCATTCAGCTTGTTGCTCAAGTATCACCTCCTGAAGGAGAAGGAGACCCCTCTAATGACCCTAGATAAAGATGCACTCCAGCACTCCCTGCCCCAGCCCATCTTAGTTCCTAAAGTTCATTTTCTTCACATGCCTCCCTTCTTCCTATAGCTCTAGTGCCTAGAGGAGCCAGACATAGTAAATGCTTATAATATAATTGTTGAATGAATGACGAACACATCCTGTTCCCTTTCACACTTTCACACCCTCACCCCACTTAAATTTAACTCTGGGGTATCCTTCAGTTGCCTCAAACATCACTTTCTTAGGAAAGCATTCTCTGACCCTCCGTTGTACGCTTTTATAACAACCTCTGTTTTTCCTTCATAGCCCTTATTACGTATTTGTGTGATTATCTGATTAAAGGCTCTCTCCCCCACCAGCCTAATCTCCAGAAGGGCAGAGAAGGATCTGTCTTGCTCACTGCCTTGCTTCTAAGTGCCCAGTATATGCATCGGATGAATGAAGGAATGGATCACTTTTCTTGTACCAACTTGGTCCATACTTAGAACATATGTCCCCCAAATGAATGGGCGTTGAGTTGACAAGTATTCTTGGCTCCTACTCGGTGGTTTCATCAGTTGTTAATAGTAACAGACTGTAGAAATAGGGAAGAAACCTTGGGGATCTTCTAGCCCAGTAACACTGAACAGGGAGCCCTCACTTTTATGGCTTTAAATGTTGCTCTTATTCAGTGCTGCCTATTATGTTTTGACACTTTTTACCCTTGAGTTCAGCCCAGAAACTCCCTTGGGCCACTATCAGCATTTTGTCATGATTTCCAGTAACACATTCTGTTTTAAAAATGAGGCTCACCGAGAAGGATCAGAGGAGAAGGAGGAGTTGTAATTGAGAAGATATGATTTAACAAATGAGTATGACTACTAAATCATTATATTGATATTTCTTTTTAGTCTCCAGTGTCTTAGAGCAGCTAGAAGGAAATACCTGAAATTATGGAACTGTTACCCTTAGCATACTATGAAATTTGTTCTATAACTAGGTGTTAAAATATCCTTTGAAATTTATTGCTCTTTAGTATATGTTATATTTCATAATAAAATATGGTAAAAAAAAATGAGGCCCACCCCGTACATAATTTTGAGACATTATTAACAACTCTCGTAGAATTAGACATTTAGCTCAAAAATTCAAATCCTGTTTCTGTCATTGTATGATTTTGAGCAAAGTTTTAACTTCAGGTAACTGATTGGCTTTCCTCATATACAAAGTCCAAGAAATTCAAAATCATAGAGACTCAGTTCAACACCATGATCCAAAACCCATCTTAAGCCAGTTCTTAGGAATCTAATGCTGATTAATTTTTTTTCTTATTTTATTGAAACTTAGCCTTGATGGATTCCCTTCTATCTCTAAAATATCAGCAATTATTAAAAAGACATCTGAATTTAAGAGAAAGCTGGCAATAGTTCAGCCATGCTACAAGCCTTAAAGACACTGAAGTCATTAAAGTCCCTGAAAATGGCAATAACACATTGTGTTATTAAAATTTTGTTTGAACTAGTGCTATCTATTTTTTTTTTTTTTTTGGATTATGGCAAAGACTCTCAGGCCAAAGATGTCATTGAAGAATATTTCCAGTGCAAAAATGAACAAATAAAAAAACTTGACTCTCAAAAAAAAAAAGACATCTCAAGCTTAGAAATATTACTTTCAAAGAAATACTCTTTTCTAAAATTAGCTGTACATTTATAGGGATTTTTTTTTCCTATCAGAGAAGTCAAAGTTTGAAGTATCTAAATTTGAAATGTGTTCTTGGTTGTTAAACCATATTGTTTTGCACAGGGTACCATAATATCAACATCCTAATGATTACTTTGAACTAATGCAGTAATTACAAGGATTTTTTCATACCCCGAGGCTACATCTTCTACATAATAGCATCCAAGAATTAAGGGCCTTAAATGCAAGACTATGTTATTATACTGGGAACCACTGATTTTTTACTTAGGTTAGACTGTATGATGTGTAAATAAAACTATTTAAAAATGAACAGAGAATTACAAATGCTGGCTTTAATTTTTAGAGAGAGATGTACCTGTTCATTGTTGGTAGGAAACCAGAGTGCAGCAGCCCCTTTGGAGAACAGTGTCTTGACTCCACAGGAGGCTAGGGGTGGGTTGCCATATGATCCTGCAACCTGTTGCTAGTGTATTCTTGGAGGAATTGAGAGTGGGGACATGAATGGATATTTGTACACTGGTATTTATGATAGCAATGTTCACAATTTGTGGTGGATAGAAGGCCTAAGGGTACCTTGACCGAGAAAGGGAGAACTGTGATGTATATATACAATGGACTACTGAGTGGCTGCAAGAAGGAATGAAGTTGTGAGGCATGCCGCTAGATTAATGTACCTTGAAGACAGTATGTTGAATGAAATGTCAGAAACAAAAAGACAAATATTATCATGCCTCACTCATATGGGCTAACTATGATATACAAACTCAGAGAATTGAAATCGAGAGCATGGTTTATCAAGTTAAGCCTATTGTAAAGTTTCCTAAATTGTAAGCTCTTACAGCAGTCACATCTATTCCAGAATTGTAGCTGTTATTTCTGAATTCTGGATAATGAGCTATTTGTGTCATCCCTTAGAACTTCGGGTATTTGTATAACATCTGGGACTCAGAGTTAGAGCTCTGAAGCTGTGTATTAGTTTGTTATTTCTGCTGGAAAACAATATACAAGAAATAAAATGGCTTTTAAAGAGGAAATTTAATAAGTTACAAGTTTACAGTTCTAGTGCCAAGAAACTAAGGCACCAGGAGAGGTTACCTTCACTCAAGAAAGGCTGATGCCTTTCAGGACACCTCTGTCAGCTGCAGAATGCACGTGGCTGGCATCTGCTAGTCCCATGCTCCTGGGCTCCATTGCTTTCAGCTTCTTTTCCTGTTGGGAGATCCACACTTGGCATCTGTTGGCCTTCACTTAGCTCTTCCAGGATACAAGTCTGGTTCTGGCTTGCTTAGCATCTCATAGAAAGGCATATGGCAACTTCCGCTGGGCCCTGCATCTTCATACATCTGAGTCTTGTGTTAGTTCTGTCAGCTCTGAAGCAGCTGTTCTCCAAGTGTCTCCATCGGCTCTCAGCTTTCTCCAAAATGTTTCCTCTTTTAAAGGACTCCAGTAAACTAATCAAGACCCACCTGGAATGAGTGGAGTCAAATCTCCATCTAATCAAAAGGTCACACCCGCATTTGGGCATGCCACATCTATGTGGATATAATCTGATCAAAACTTTCTGCCCAACAATATTGAATTAGGATTAAAAGAAATGACTGCCCCCCAGAAGATTGGATCAGGATTAAAACATGGCTTTTCTGGGGTATGTAATACTTTGAAACTGGCATAAGCTGTGAAAGTCAGCATTACCCCATACAGGAGCTGTTTAAAAAGATGAAAAATTGATCAAACTTCAACTAGAGATATAAATGAAGCTGATCTGGATAGGACTGAGGTAAATCAAAATACTGGGTAAAGGATAATGTAGTCTATATTTTAAAACCTCAACTTCTGTGTGAGACCAAAAGAAGAGATGTTTATTTGGTGCAAAATTTATATATTTGGACCATTATCCAATTAGCACATTATCTAATTTAACTTGTATGGTCAATTTATGTGAACTCCATAATTACATGTAATCTTGAGTTGGGAGTGGAAGCTTATTATTTTATACAGGTTAGTGTGATACAAATGTTAAAATTAAAAAATATATATATTGGAAAAAAATTTTCATTTAGATTTCTTCATGTACCATACGGTCCATCCAGAGTATACAATCAGTGGCTCACAATATCATCACATAGTTGTGTATTTATCACCATGATCATTTTTAGAACATTTGTATCACTCCAGAAAAAGAAACAAAAACAAACAAAAACAGCCCATACATCCCATACCCCTACTCCTTCCTCTCATTGACTACTAATATTGCAATGTACCCAATTGTTTTTACCCCTGATCCCCCCCACCCTGTTAATTTATTTATTTGTCCTTATTTTTTAATTCATCTATTCACACCCTGGATAAAGGGAGCATTAGCCACAAGGTTTTCACAATCACACAGTTACATTATAAAAGCTATATAGTTATACAGTATTCAAGAATCAAGGCTACTAGCGTACAGTTCAACAGTTTCAGGTACTTCCCTCTAGCCACTACAACTTAAACTAAAAAAGGTTATCCATAGAAAGCATGAGAACCTTCAGGATAACCTTTCAACTCTTTGAAATCTCTCAGCTACTGAAGCTTTATTTTGTCTCATTTCTCTCTTCCCCTTTTCAGTCAAGAAGGCTTTCTCAATCCCTTGATGCTGAGCCCTAGCTCATTCTAGGATTTCTGTCCCACGTTGCCAGGGAGGTTTATACCTCTGGGAGTCATGTCCCACGTAGAGAGGGGGAAGGTGGTGAGTTTGCTTGCCATGTTGGCTAAGTGAAAGATAGGCCATATCTGAGCAACAAAAGAGGTTCTCTGTAACTCTTAGGACTAATTTTTAGTAGGCTTAGTCTATCCTTTGCAGGGATAAGTTTTATAGAAACAAACCCCAAGATTGAGAGCTCGGCCTCTTAATTTGTATGTCCCTGCTTGCGAAACATACAAATATATTTGCTTGCGAAAATATCAGGAGTTCTCCGAAGGAAGAAGTTGAATTTTTCCCCTTTCTCGCCATTCCCCCAAGGGGACTTTGCAAATACTTTTTTATCCACTGTTCAAATCACTCTGGGATTTATCGGGGCATCACTCTGGACAAAATCTCATGCCCTATTCAAGGTTCCATGTACTTATGGTGTTCAGTTAAACAGTCCATATAAGTTATATTGGGAAATGCACTAGTCGAAACATAAATTTTGTACCAATTAACCATTTTTTGCTTTAGTCTCACGCATAAGTTAAAGTTTTAAAATATGAACTACCATCTATTTTCAGCACCCTGCAACATTGACATTCCTTTGTTCTTCCTCATGCAAAAGGATTTTTTAATTTGTACATTTGGTCACTATCATTGTACACTGTAGGCATTCCTAGATTATACCTTCTCAGTCTTTATCATCTATCTTTCCTTCTGGTTTCATTAGTGTCCCTAGCCCTCCTCCCTCTATCATTCTCACATTCAGCTTCATTCGTATATTAGCATTATTGTGCTACAGTTAGAAATTATTGTGGTATCCATTTCTGAATTTTTGCAATCAGTCCTGTTGCACAATCTATATCTCTTCAGCTCCGATTACCCAATCTCTACCCTATTTCTCTATCCTCATGGCCCTGTTCTTAACTGAAATTCTCCAAGTTCATTCACTAATGTAAGTTCATATCAGTGAGACCATACAATAATTGTCCTTTTGTTTCAGGCTAATCTCACTCAGCATAATGTCCTCAAGGTCCATCCATGTTGTTACATGCTTTGTGACTTTATTCTGTCTCACAGCTGCATAGTATTACATCGTATGTATGTACCAAAGCTTGCGTAGCCACGTGTCTGTTGATGGACATTTGGGCTGATTCCATCTCTTGACAATTGTAAATAATGCTGCTGTAAATATTGGTGTGCAAATATCCATTTGTGTCCTTGCCTTCATGTCCTCTGAGTAAATACCTAGCAATGGTATTGCTGGATCATATGGCAATTCTACATTTAACTTCCTGAGGAACCACCAAACTGCATTTGACAGCAGTTGTACCATTTGACATTCCCACCAACAGTGGATAAGTGTGCCTCTTTCTCCACATCCTCTCCAGCACTTGTCTTTTTCTATTTTATTGATAATGGCCATTCTGGTGGGTGTGACATGATATGTCATTGTGGTTTCGATTTGCATTTCCCAAATAGCCAGGGGAGTTGAGCATCTTTTCATGTGCCTTTTAGCCACATGTATTGTATTTCATTTCTACATGTATTTCTACTTGTATTTCCTTTTCTGAGAAGTGTCTGTTCATATCTTTTGCCCATTTTGTAATTGGGTTGTTTGTCTTTTTGTTGTTGAGTTGAACAATCTCTATATATTCTGAATACTAGACCCTTATCTGATATACCATTTCCAAATATTGACTCCCATTGTGTAGGCTGACTTTTTACTTTTGACAGAGTTCTTTGATGCACAAAAATATTTAATTTTGAGGAGTTCCCATTTATCTATTTCTTCAGTGCTCATGCTTTGGGTGTAAGATCTAGAAAACTGCCTCTTATTATAAGACTTATATTTCCCTACATTTTCTTCTAAAAGTTTTATGGTCTTAGATCTAATGTTTACGTCTTTTATCCATTTTGAGTTAATTATTGTATAGGATGTGAGATGTGGATCCTCTTTCATTCTTTTGCATGTGGATATCCAGTTCTCTTGGCACCCTTTATTAAAGAGGCTTTTCTGTCCCAGGCGAGTTGGCCTGATTGCCTTATCAAAGATCATTTGTCCATGGATGAGAGGATATATATCTGAAAATCTGTTTGATTCCATTGGTCAGTATAGCTATCTTTATGCTAGTACCATGCTGTTTTGATCATTTTAACTTCGTAATATTCCTTAAAGTCAGGTATTGTGAGACCTCTGACTTCATTTTTCTTTCTCAGTATACTTTTAGACATTCAGGACACCCTGCCCTTCCAGATAAATTTGGTTATTGGTTTTTCTGTTCCTGAAAAGTAAGTTTTTGAGATTTTAATTGGTATTGCATTGAATCTGTAAATCAATTTACGTAGAATTGGCACCTTAACTATATTTAGTCTTCCAGTCCATGAGCACAGTATGCCCTTCCATTTATTTAGGTCTTCTGTGATTTCTTTTAGCAATTTTGTAGTTTTCTTTGTATAGGTCTTTTGTATCCTTAGTTAAATTTATTCCTGCATGACTCCCAGGGGTGTGGACCTTCCTGGCAACATGGGACAGAGATCCTGGAATGAGCTGAGACTCAGCATCAAGGGACTGAGAAAAACCCTAGAATGAGCTGAGAATTAACATCAAGGGATTGAGAGAACCTTCTCGACCAAAGGGGGAAGAGTGAAATGAGACTTAGTGTCAGTGGCTGAGAGATTCCAAACAGAGTTGAGAGGTTATCCTGGAGGTTATTCTTATGCATTAAGTAGATATCACCTTGTTGTTCAAGATGTAGTGAAGAGGCTGGAGGGAACTGCCTGAAAATGTAGAGCTGTGTTCCAGTAGCCATGTTTTTTTATGATGATTGAACAATGATATAGCTTTCACAATGAGACTCTGTGAATGTGAAAATCTTGTGTCTGATGCTCCTTTTAGCTACTTTATCAACAGAAGAGTAGAACATATGGAATAAAAATAAATAATAGGGGGAACAAATGTTAAAATAAATTTAGTTTGAAATGCTAATGGTAAATGAAAGCGAGGGGTAAGGGGTATGGTATGTATAATCTTTTTTTTCTCTATTATCGTTTTATTTCTTTTTCTGTTGTCTTTTTGTTTCTTTTTCTAAATCAATGCAAATGTTCTAAGAAATGATGAATATGCAACTATGTGATGATATTAAGAATTACTGATTGTATATGTAGATGGAATGATATCTTAATGTTTTGTTTGTTAATTTTTTTAATTAATAAAAAAAGTTAAAAAATGAATTTATTCTTTTGGTTGCAGTTGTAAATGGAATATTTTTCTTGATTTCCCCCTCAGATTGTTCATTACTAGTATATAGAAACACTACAGATTTTTGAGTGTTGATCTTGTACCCTGACACTTTACTGTACTCATTTATTAGCTGTAGTAGATTTCCTGTGGATTTTTCAGGGTTTTTACATACAGTATCATATCATCTGCAAACAGAGTTTTACTTCTTCCTTTCCAATTTTGATGCCTTGTATTTCTTTTTCTTGTCTGAAAGCTCTGGCTAGAACCTCCAACACAATGTTGAATAAGAGTGATGACAGTGGACATTGTTATCTTTTTCCTGATCTTAGGGGGAAAGTTTTCAATTCTTCCCATTGAGGATGATGTTAGCTTTGGGTTTTTCATATATTCCCTTTATCATGTTGAGGAAGTTACCTTCTATTCCTATCCTTTGAAGTGTTTTCAACAAGAAAGGATGTTGAATTTTGTCAGTTACCTTTTCTGCATCAATCGAGATGATCATGTGGTTTTTCTGCTTTGATTTGTTGATGTGGTGTATTACATCAATTGATTTTCTTATATTGAACCATCCTTGCATACCTGGAATGAATCCTACTTGGTCATGGTGTATAATTCTTTTAATATAGTGCTAGATTTGATTTGCAAGAATTTTGTTGAGGATTTTGCATCTATAGTCATTAGAGAAATTGGTCTGTAATTTTCTTTTCTTGTAGTATCTTTGTCTAGCTTTGGTATGAGGGTTGATGTGGGCTTCACAGAATGAGTTAGGTAGCCTTCCCTCTTCTTCATTTCTTTTTTTTTTTTTGAAGAGTTTGAGCAGAATTGGTACTAAATCTTTCTTGAATGTTTGGTAGAATTCACATGTGAAGCCATTTGGTCCTGGTCTTTTCTTTTGGGGTAGTTTCTTAATGATTAATTCAATTTCTTTATTTGTGATTGGTTTGTTGAGGTCATCTGTTTCTTCTTGAGTCAATGTTGGATGTTCGTGTCTTTCTAGGAAGTTGTCCATTTCATCTACATTGCGTAGTTTATTAGCATAAAGTTGTTCACAGTATCCTCTCATTAACTCCTTTGTTTCTGTGGAGACAGTGGTTATGTCTCCTCTTCCATTTCTGATTTATTTATTTGCATCCTCTTTCTTCTTTTTGTCAACCTTGCTAAGGGTCCAATAATCTTATTGATTTTCTCATAGAATCAACTTCTGATTTTGTTGATTTTCTCGATTGTTTTCAATTTCATTTATTTCTGCTCTAATCCTCATTTTTTCTTTCCTTTTTCTTGCTTTGGGATTAGTTTGCTGTTCTTTCTCTACTTCTTCCAAGTGGACAGTTAATTCCTTGATTTTTGCTCTTTCTTCTGTTTTTATATAGGCATTTAGGGCAGTAAATTTCCCTCTTAGCACTGCCTTTGCTGTGTCCCATAAATTTTGATATACTCTGTTTTTATTTTCATTTTCCTTGAGATATTTACTGATTTCTCTTGTGATTTCTTCCTTAACCCACTGGTTTTTTTTAAGAAGTTGAAACAATTAATTCAGGATATTCAAATAGAAATGGAAAATCTCATCAAAAATCAAATGAGCATACTAAGGGAAGATATAAAGAAGGCAAGGGACATGCAAAAAAAGAAATTGAAAGTCTGAAAAAACAAATCACAGAGCTTATTCTAGACTTCTAGCATACGTTTTGTTTAACAGATCCAAATTTTTCAGTTCTTGTTTTCTTGTTTCTTGCCCTGCCTGTATGGTGCTTTTTTTTAATTCTTAGGAGTATCTACTTAAGTATTATAGACCCCAGTCAGATTTTCCCAGACCAGACCTGTCTCCTCTCAAGAGGAGTCACCTGCATCAATTTTCCCTGAGGATGAGACCCAGCAAGTTGAAAGGCTTTCCTATGAAACCTCTAGACTCTGTGTTTTTTTTATCCTGCTCAGTATGTGGCTTTGTCTGCCTGTAGGTCCCACCAACATAAAGTGATGTCGTACCTTTAACTTTAGCAGACTCTCCCTGCTGGAGGTGTGGTTGAGACAGAGAAGAGATTGTAGGCTGGCTTTAATTGCTTCTGTTTTCCAGACCCTAGGGTCTGAATTCCTTGAGGGAGGGATTCCATCTGAATTGGGCCCCACCCCTCTCCTGAGGACGGCATAGCCTCCAGGGAATGACCTCCCTTCACCTGACTGCCCTCTTTGTCTCTCAGACAAGCTTAATTCCACCCTTGCCTGGGAGGCAGTTGGAGCCTGAGAAGCCTTGCAGTAGTGTCCAAAGAGTAAGCTATAGAAAAAAAAGAACAGAAAAAACAAATCCTTTTTTTATGGGAGGTCCCCCATACCTCAGGTTTGCCAATCAAGAGCTTAAGTTGGTACATTGCTCTATGTGTCTCCAGGTCCTATGTGCCCCCTCCATTCCTTCAGGGCTCAGACCCTTTCAAGTATTTTGTGCTGTCCAATCTAAGAAAACCTCTGGGATTTTTTGTTTTATTTTATTCTTTTCTTTTTCCATCAGCCCTATCCCTTCTGCACCAGGGCAAAAAACAGCAACCTCAGCTTTTACTAGAGATTCAGCTGAGCTAGGGATCTGTCTTTAGTAGTCAAAATTTGTTAATTAATTCCACAATTGGAGCTTGATTGTGCTCAGCCCCTGTTGCTAGTAAAGTCTGTTTCTTACACCCTCTGGGAAGTAGCCTGTGGGAGAAGGGCGCAGCCGCTGCCGCTTGGGGAACTCATGGCTCTGGGTGGACTCACAGCCGGTCCAGCTTGTCCAGACTAGTGTATGCTGTGTGTCTGGTCACTGATGTGGCCCCAGCAGTTGTTCTATACTGTTCCTGGTATTTACTAGCTGCTCTGCAGGACGAACTAAATTCCACACCTCACTAAGCTACCATCTTGGACCTCCTCAAAAATACTTTTTTAAAAAAGAATTAAGGGCCTTAAATGAATGTAAGCAGAATAGTCTTAATTCCTAAACCAGGCTCAGGTGTAGCTTTTGTTTTTTACATTTAGCTTTTTTTTTCTTTGATTTTGTTGTTTTTTGGCAGTATCTTTATCCTGGTAGTCTTGCACTTGCAAAAGTTATTCACACTATAGACCATCTGCTTTCCCTCTTGGGTTAGGGATCAGTTCAGGTTGCTCCATTGGTGTATGCCCAGATGTCACAAATACATTTAGAAACTCTCCACCTTGCTTCTTTTCTCAGAACACCATCACTAACCCCTTCCCCTCATGCACAGCATCGGCCAATCCATGTTATCCTGCATAGCCACTTGGTTCCCTTTCTGCTGAAACCCCCAGGCCTGAGGTATAAACAACCTCTGTAGGTCAAATTTCTAAAAAATTCCAAAGAGCTCTCTTGGTTCTGTAATTGCATTGGAATTATCACCACCAATGCCCCTCACATGTATCCTGTGCTGCTTCTTGCAGTTGACACACTTTATCACGTTTGATCCTTCAGATAGTCCTGTGATCATTTTCTCTTTCAGCAGATGAGGCTACTGTGGCTCAGATAAACTAGATGATTTGGTCAGCACAGCAAATTTGGAGCTAAAAAGCCACTTCCCCTGCCTCCACCTTTTCCACTAGCCCATGGCCCCACTCAGTGATATAACTTGAAGTAGTGATCGTATTCAGTAGCTGGGGAGAAATTTTTCTCAAGATTTTCTCATGGTTGTTGTAATGGAATTAATTTTGGAAGAGACTTCTGTCTGTAGCACATCATAATAACTTTGTAGTTTGCCCTTGAATTCAGATTCATCAGGCATTTTGATTCATGCATATTTTTGATCACCTATTAAATACCAGAGACCAGAAATAGTGCAGGAAATAAGAGAGACATGATCCCTTCCATCATAGAATCTAGTGGTGAAAGAAGACAAATACACAGATAGTTGTATCAATAAATATCTGGGTAGGAGGCATGTGGGATGGAGCATGTGGCAGGGGCATCAAACCCAAACTTGGCAAGCAAGGAAGGCATCTAATTTTGGGGCAGAATAGAATTTTAGCCAGATTAGTATTGGGGTGGGGCTTCAGGAAGATAGAAAAGCAAGGCCTTGGGGTAAGTAGATGGTCCATGTTGTCTCAGTTCTTGTTTATTAAATCAAATTCCATGACTTAGCTGGTGGAGAAATTTGGAATTAACAGAAGATCAATGGGCAAGACTTGAATGTGTTCAGAAAAAAACTACGTTTCTCATATCATCCTAATAGAAAAAACTCGAGTCTCCACCACCATCCACTAATCCCTTCCTGGAAGATGAGCCAGCATCAGAGATGGAGGAACTGGCAATGGAGAAAGGAGATTTAGATCAAGTAAGTCTGATTTGTGTTACCTTGTATAACCAACCTGGTAATTGTTTCTGAAAATGGGTCCACTTGTCAAAAAAACAATTCTTTGGATATTGACTACAATCAGAGATTATAGCTTTCATGGTCTTTATAGAACGACTTTATCTGAAAGTGCATATTGAAAACTGAGTGAGAGAGCAGCCCTTCTTTCCCTACCTCTCTGCTCCTGACCACCCTAACCACCAAATTTAGCCTACACCATTCTGTAGGATAAAGGGAGAGGAAATTTTAGAATTGGACAGAAAAATCAGAAGGAAATTAAAGTGATAGTATACTCTGAAAAGCAGCTCTCCAAATTTGCTGTTGGTCGCTTTGATATTTCCAGGCCTCCCCAATGGCTTCCAGACCTAAAGTGATCAGCTTACAACTGTGTGGAGGCCTCCCCTATTTGATGGCACACTAACTTCATGGAGAATCTTTCAGCCTCTCACATCAGCCAAGTGTAGAAAATTAAAAAGATTTTTAATTTTATTGCATTTTATTGCACCACTTCAGAACTGCTCCTAGAAATTCTCCCCTCTTAGCACCTCACCAGGATTGTACACCTTCCCTCACTGTGTTCGGAATGCAGAGTTAGCTCTGCAACGTATATGAATATGGGTTTCCCAAAGCAGTTGGGAAGCTTAATTAGCCCATCTGGTGGAGCCAGCAGAATTCTGCTCTCCCTCATTCATCATCTCCTGAACTTGTCAGCTTAGCTTTCACTTGCGTTCTCATCTGCTGTGGTGATGATGTGAGAGGCTGAAAGATCCTCCATGAAGTTAGCAGTACCATCAAATAGGAGAGGCCTCCACACAGTTGTAAGCTGATCACTTTAGGTCTGGAAGCCATTGGGGAGGCCTGGAAATATCAAAGCGACCAACAGCATATTTGGAGAGCTGCTTTTCAGAGTATGCTATCACTTTAATTTCCTTCTGATTTTTCTGTCCAATTCTAAAATTTCCTCTCCCTTTATCCTACAAAATGGTGTTTTTGTTTCACTGCCATTTTATGATGGGAGGTTTTAGCAATAAACCAGAACCTTTCCTTTCTGGATTAGTGATCCCTCTTTTTAATTTTCTACACTTGGCTGCTGGAAGATGATTTTATGGCATTGCTTTGCTCCAGACACAACTGAAAGGCAGGCTTGCTGAAAAGAACAGCTTTGGGAAACCTATAGTCATATATGTTGCAGAGCTAACTCTGCATTCCTAACACAGTGAGGGAAGGTGTATAATCCTGGTAAGGTGCTAAGAGGGGAGAATTTCTAGGAGCAGTTCTGAAGTGGTGCAATAAAATGTATTTGGTCCATTGATTAAATAATTTTAATAATATGGACTACTCACATTTTCATGGTGCTTTATAGTTTAAAAGTCTTTTAGACACCTTATTTCATTTCATCTTCACAATACCTAACTGTGTTTTGTAGGTGAAGAATGTACAGCTCAAGGAGGTTAAATGATTTGTCCAGGTTCACCCAGCTTTAAGTGAAGGAGCTAGGACTAGAAGCCAGTCTAGAAGTCAGAGACTAGAATCCTTTCCCAGTGCTCTCTTTGTTACACCTAAAGGTCTCATGAAAGATAGAGTGGAGCACAAAGAAATGAATCCCATGAACAAAACTGAAGGGATATTTTGATGCTGTATCCCAGAGAGCTGTAGAATTAGATATAATTGATTTAAGGCCATCAAATATCAGACAGCCATGGGAGAAAACAAAATATTTCTTCTAAGTAAAGAAATGTGTCTCTCATACGTTTGGAAGGATTGGTCTGGGAGGGAGAAGTTCAGATGTACAGCTCATTCTTCCGGTCTGTCATCCACCTGCACGTTTTGAGCGTGATTTGTGTGGTAGTCCCATTTTAGGCTCTCATTTCTCCCCATTGTTAGTGGCTGCCATTGGCACATCCAGAATTATGCAGTTGAATTCTCAATGATTTTAGTGCTTTCACAAAACGTTATCCCTGTATCTAGTCTCTCTGCATGATGACTCTCCCATTACTTACAGAATCAGTTTTGCCAGATAAAATATGGCTTTCCTTTCTCATGGAACACTTTGTTCATCATGGAAACTCAAAGTTCCTGTTGTAAGGACCAAGACCTTTTCATTCTCCTGAAGATGTACACAGTACACAGTATTTGACATCCTACAAGTACACGGATAAAAGAATCATATGGGGTAAAATGCTGGATTTTGATCTACCATCAACTTGACATGTGACTTTAGATAGATTATTGCCTCTCTCTAGACTCCCCTAGTTTTTTCTTCTTTAGAAAGGGCTAATGGATTTAAAAACATGTTCCTTGGTACCCTATTAGATGTCACACTGGGGAGTTGGGAGGAGACTAGGGACCTAGGTCTCCTCCCAATAGCAGTTCCATTTTTTCAGTTGCTTTGTATAGTGGGCTTTCAGGTAAAATTTATTTTGAGCCAGGAGTTTCAGGTGTGATTTAAAGGAAAAAAAAAAAGACTAAAACTCCTGTACTGGATGATCCAACTTGCAAATTTCATGGGCTGTTACTCATCAGTAATAAAAGGTATATACCAATGACTAATGCCTCCTCATATGCCATCTTCTACTTCCCACTGTCTCACAGGCACTTGTCTGGCTTGTGGATAATTAGGTGGGCACTCCAGAATCTCTCTCTTCCCAGTGGCTTTTTGGCTTTTGGAGTTGGGTACACAGAAAAAGTAGAGTAGGAGCTCTGTGAGGTGTTAGGGAGGGACTCAACAGGATACTAGTGGTAAATTTAGACAGAGGTGGTGGGGACAGAGTCCTTCCATTGGTCCTCGGTTACCCAGCCGGTGGTGTTGCCTGCAGTCAGTAGGCAGATGCCCCTCAAAGTAACGGCTGCTCACTGCTGTGGTTTAGACCTGGCTATTAGGAAGGGAGAATGAATGTGAAAAGGAGGTATTTAGTTTATACGAGGGCTTGGACAATCCATTTCCAAGACATTCAAATGATAAAAAATGACATCCGAAAGGAGAATGAGGTTGCTCAAAATATTAAAGAAAGAGGGAGAAGAAATAAGGAATTTCTGGTTTTAAAATGTACCCTTCTTGTGATCCGAGCAGTTAGATTTAATCTGTTTACGTTGGATAGTAATAAAAGGAAATGGGACCAGCTGCAGACCTCCTTACTGTGACAACAGTAACCTTTTATTATTCCATCAAACTCCAGGAGGAAATAGCTTAAACATCTGCAGCTTTTGGATAGAATTCACACACTCAGAAATCTAGCCTGAATGCTACTGTTAAATGACTTAGTCTATTCTTTAAGCTGAGAATCATCTCCTTGGGGAGCTGGACATTGCAAAGGGAGACACCATTTGAGCTGAAATTCCAGCACCTACTATCTCAACACAAGCACTTTCATAAAGCAGCTTTAGGCTGGAGGCAGCCTTGTGAAAACCAAGGAGGAAAAAAGGAAATTCAGGGAATCCCACCCATTGTTCCCTTCTTGCTTCCAACAGGCACTGAAAATCCTGCATGAGGATCTAGGTATTTGTGGCAGGATCAGGGGTCTCTCCCCACCACGACCATTAGTGGGCAGAGAAAGGGCAGTGCAGAGTCATCTGCATGGAGAGTCATCACAGTGCCCAATCAAAATCAGGAAATTTAACATTTGCTATTACAATACCATCTAATCTATAGACCCTTATTTAAATTTCAAGTAAAGCTTATTGTCAATAGTTGGAAAAATGTACATAAATAAAATGGAATACAAAATATGCATGTTGATTTAAAACATTATAACATTCTATATTATGTTGACGCCCATTTATAATTAGAAATTTTTCCTGCAGGAATGAATATTTTTCTTCAAAGGAAGAGAAAAAATTTTTAAAGAGAATGATTATAAAACTTAAAATGATTATTTTTATGATATTTATATTTTAATTAATAGAGTGGTATCTGGGTATAGTGGCCTTATTTTCCAACTCTAAAATCAGGATATCTAGTCTTATAGCATTAGGTAAATTAAATCATATCTGGCTAGTCAGCAAATCACCATAATGAAAAGAATAAAATAATAAGAAATAGATACTGATTTGGAAAATATAGGACAATGGATTATGAAAATTATTGCAGAACACCTGCTGACAGCCATTATACTCCATTATGGATCCTCTACTTTAAACTAATGGAAGTCCAGAAAAACTCCCAGGGCATCTCTGGACTTAAGTGGAAGTTTGGATCCAGCCCTTCAAATTCAGTGAATTGGTCATGTAGGTCCCTGAGGCTCTCCTGTGGCCTCAGCCTATGGCCTTACATTTGCAGTGGCTTCCAATGATGAGAAAAAACAGCTCAGATTGTAGTTTTCCTTAGGAAGGAGCTGAGTATTTAGAAACGTCAAAAAATTAGTGACCGGGATGTTTTAGAAGGTGAAAAAGGGAAGACAGTTAAGTACAAGATTGAATGAGCTATACTTAAAGCTGACGTTTAATTTTTAGTGGTCATTACCAGTTTTGGTTTTTTGTTTGTTTTTTGTGGGGTGTATGCTCTAGGAATTGAACCTGGGTCTCCCGTATGAAAGGCAAGCATTCTACCACTGAACCACCACCTCATTACCAGTTTTTACAAATTTTTTAATCATTGCAGCAGTTTATAAAAAATGTCTAGAAAAAGGTAACCTTTATTTCTGTTTGTCATGTAGAACTTAGCTTTGGCCATATTTATTACAAGGTATGAACAGTTCAATTAAAAAAATTATGTTGTGAGTGCCAACTTAAATCCCAGCAAGATGTCTTTGGTTCAGGGTCCTTTTGTTGACATTGAATGGTAAAGAGAATTGGAATTTTTAGGAGTAGAGAGTATAAGATGTAAGAAGATCCTTGTATATTTTTTAGATGGCTTGAAAATGAATTAATTAGCAAATACAGTTTAAAAATGCTTACCTCCCTGGAGGGAGTTTCCAGGCATCAGTCTGGGGACTTACACTGGTCCAAATACTCACTGATCTTTTTTAGGAAAAACTGCCTTTATGCTGTGATTTTATCCTTACAAAATTTGGGTGTTAAAAAATATTCTTTCTTGAAAAAAAGTTGATTGTGGTGATAAAAAAAATATTTATGCCTTCTAGCTTTCTATATTCTGGAGCAGATAGAAGGAAAGATCTGAGAGGATAATAGGATAGCCCATGACAAACTCTGGGATCTGTTCTGTAACTACTGTTGAAGAGTGCTTTGAAAACTATTGCTTTTTTATTTCTTTGCTTTGTATATATGCTATGCTATACAATAAAAAAGGTAAAAAAATTCTTTCTTTTAGGAACTTATGATGAGAACAGAAGTAACAAAATTAAAAAGTTAGCCACCCTATGTTGTCCTCCACCTTTCTTTTTCCTGCATTTACTTGTGAAACCCAAAAATCTAGGAACTACTGCAGGCAAGCAATAATATAAAAGAAAGACTTGCAGTTCAGGGGATGAAAAACATTACCATATAGCTTTGTACAGACTGTTAGAACCCCTGAGCCTCCAGTCTCTTTAGGTGTAAAACAGGAGTCCTGCTATTTACAGTAAAGGTTGTTGTGAGTAACAAGTAAGATGTTATTTGGAATCAGAATAGTTGGCCCATAATAACAATCAGTAAGGGAAGGCCATCAAAATTAGATCACGTGAAAGCACTTTTTAAATTCTAAAGCACTGAACAAATACAAGGTGCTGTTATTAGCCAGGATTTAAATTTTTAAAACATCAGTGGGCTGATGAATAGCATCCATATTGAAAGCACATGTGTTGTCATTATCAAAGTAGTAGTAAATCTTTCCCCATATGAAGTAAGTAGATGATGCTAACAAAGCTGACATATAGTTTAAGGCCTGGAATGAATCGTAGTAGAGGACATAGTCCCAATTTAGTTGTGTGTTCTCTTATCTCTAAGTCTGGAGTGAACTTTGAAGGGATGTTTTCTTTGAAACTGCTTGAAAATTTGCAAAGATTGCTCAAGTATAGGGTTTCTTTCTTTTGTTTCCTTTTCTTTACAGCCAAAGAAGCCAAAAGCCCCAGACAATCCATTTCATGGTATTGTTTCCAAGTGTTTTGAGCCTCATCTCTACGTGTATATTGAGTCCCAGGACAAGTGAGTGAGGAACATTTTGCTGTTTATTTCTATCTGCATTTCTCTGCATTTCATCATAGTTGAAGCTCACAAAGGCACAGCTTCTTCCAAAGGCTGAAGGAGGGACTTGACATGCCTGTGACCCTCCATGAAAACCTGTAAAGGATATTTTTATATCTTTTGAATGCTATCATTTATAGTGTCTATAAATCTCAGAAGCCTGAGTTTGACTCTAATGAGGTCCCAAAAGAATCCTAACTCCCCCTTCCCACATGGGTGCTGAGCTCTTATATAGCATTAGATAGTCGGTCCAAAGGCTTTCTGCATTGCCAGGCACTGGAAAATGTAGAAAGAAAGCGTAATCTCTAATGTATGTATCTCAATTTTTTTAACTTTTCATTTTGAAATAATTTAGACTTAGAAACAAGTTACAAAACAGGACAAAAATTTCCTCTAGAGAATATTAATATCTTATAAAACCATAATTATGAAAATCAGGAAGGTGACTTCCCATTAATGTCGTTTTCCTTGTCCAGGATCCAGTCAGACATTTAGTTGCCATATCTTTTTAGTATCCTTTAATCTCGAGTAGTTCCTCAGTCTTTTCTTTGTCTTTCATGATCTCGACACTTCTAGAGTATTGAAAGTTATTTTGGCTGATGCCCTCAATTTCAGTTTGGCTGATGTTGCTCTCTGATTAAGTTCAAGTTATGCATTTTTGGCAAGTACACTATAGAAGTGATATTGTGTCCTCAGTGCATCATATCACGAGGTACATTATGCTGATTTGTACCATTACAGGTTATGCTAACTTTGATCATTTGCTTAAGATGGTGTCTGCCAGATTTCTCCACTGTTAAGTTACTATTCTTCCCTTTATAATTATTAAGTATCCTGTAGGGGATACTTTGAGTCTATATGCAAATATCCTGTTTCTCATCACACTTTTTTCCTATTAACTTTATCATCTCCTGATTTCGGCCCAAAACACTTATTACTGTTTTGTTTGCCAAATGTTGATGGTCTATTTCCCTCATTTCTTCTACATTTAATTATTGGAATTTACTCTAAAGAAGGGCCTTTCCTTCTCCTTTATGCATACATGTATGCATATATGTATATATGTATGTATGTATGTATGTCAATATGGGCTCTTTTTTAATGAATTATAATCTATCTAAGATATATGCTTTTCATGAACTCATAGGCTCCAGAAAATTGTTACAAAGTGGCCCAGTGCAGCCCGGCTTTTTTTTTTTTTACAACCAGGGGTGTGTGTTTGTGTTCCAGTGTCCATTGTTCGTGTGAGGTAGTATTAGCAAAGGAGGCCCCCTTCCTCATCCCTGCATCTTTGTCCAGAGCTGGAGTAACTGTGGAGGAAGCTCTCATGCTGGAAGAAGGTTTCTGGAGTTGACTGAGTTGAATGGAGGCTGGCTCCAGCCCCAAGAGAACACTAGGAGCATAAAGAACAGACTTAGAATAATTGGAATATGCCTCACCCAGGGAGAGCAGTAGCACTTGTGAGAAGTCTTTAAAGGAAGTTTTCTAGGAAACATTTAGACCCTGAAGTTCAGTCTTTTTTTTCTTCAAAGCTTCTTGAATGGGTTAGCAAATTCTTGTTTCCAGGTATGTTTCAGTTGTAAACCATAAGATTTAGAGAATATTGTTCCTAAATGGAACAATATTACTGTTTACCTATTTGATTTTATAGATTATTTCCTTCTTCTTCCCCTGATTACAAAAATACTTCATATTAAAATTCAAAAATATAAACTGTGAAAAGAGCTTCTACATTAGTAAGTCCTCCCTGACCCCCCAAAACTTGTCAACTTTTGTTTGTCTTATAAAGCCACACAGTGTTCTTTCTGTCCTCTGTCTGCTGTATGTCTAGCAGGCACATACCAGGGCAGTTGTCACTATTGCTGCTTAGTCTTTTTAAACAGTTTTATTTGTACATCATACAACCTAAGTAAAAAAAATCAATGGTTCCTGGTATAATCATACAGCCATGCCTTCACCACCACAATCTGTATGATGACATTTCCCTTTCTTCCGCAAGGAATTTCATATCCTTCCCTCAGGTCCCTCACTTATTTACATTTAGTTTTGGCATATTGCCTTTGTTACATTCAATGGAAGTATATTACAGTGTTACTGTTAACTATAGACCCTAGCTTGCATTGATTGTATTTTTTCCTGCATGCCATCCCATTTTCAACACCTTGCAATGTTGACCTTCATTTGTCTCCCTCATGCAAAAACATTCTTGTATTTGTACATTTAATCACGATCATTGCCAACTTTAGGCATTCCTAAGTTATACTATCTGCTTTATCCTGTGTCTTCTCTTCTGATGTCATATATGCCCCCAGCCCTTCTCCTTCAATCATACTCACTCTCAGCTTCATTCAGTGTACTTATATTATTGTGCTACCATCAGATAGTATTGTGCTATTCATTTCTGAATCTTTACAATCAGGCCTGTTGCACTCCATCAGCATTAAATGCCCAATCTGTACTCTCTTTCTGTCTCTCGATAACTTGTGTTCTTTAACTCTCAGGAGTTCACTCATTAATGTTAGTTCATATTAGTGAGACCATATAGTATTTGTCTACTGCTTAGTCTTTTGATAGCATCCTATATTCTGCATTCAAAAAGTTTCCTCCCTAGGAGTTAATAAAACATTCTTAAGGGGTAGGGAAAAGGATCAGGTAATTAATTGCTTTTTCTAATAGCAGGCCTTAGAGCAACCCAGTAGATGACTTGCTTTTAGGCAAAGCTCCTAATATCAACCACAATTCTTATTTTAAAAAGACTTAGAAACTATTGTGTTCAGCACTTCAAGTGCCTATCTGGGATAACCATGTTCTTTCCCAAAATCTACCTGGTCTAAGAGTGATTTTTCTGGATTATTATAATTCCAGTATCCACTTTTTTTACTTGGCTTTGATTCATACAAAGTACACTCATTGTTCATGATACTTTGGGCAAAGAGCCAGACCTCCCTTCCTTCGGGACTCTTCATTTCTCTGTGAAAAATGAAGTGATGGCCACTCATCCTGCTGTTTGGCCTCCCTCGAATGTTTCCACAGCATTAGGGAAGTAGTGGAAGCTACCCATAGGAGAACTACGTAGGTTGTACTGTTGTCACTCCAGAATTAGCAGTAAAAGCTTGAAGTAGAAAGCAAAGTTAAAAAAATCTATTTCCTCATCTGTTGAAGAAAAAGCTTGTACAGAATAATGCCTAAAGTGGTGGTTAGTAACCTTATTTGAGTCATAGATCCCTTTGAGAACCCAATGAAAACCATAGACCCTCTTGTCAAAAAAAATACACACATACTCCCACACTATGTGGAATATCATTTCAAGGGATTCTAGGAAGCTTCCTTTCTTAAATCAAGGAATCCCAGGGCTAGAGAAGGATCTTACACCGGAACTGATTTGGGGCAAATTGCTACTCTTGTTGTAGCTCTCTGACCCAAAAATCTGCAAGAAAGGAAAATTTTAGACCATTCACAAGCTCCCAGATGGCTGAGACCCAACACAATGTAGTGGAAAGAGCGAGGGCCTGTATGCCAAACAGACCCGGAATTGAATCAGAGCTCTGCCACTCTAGCCTGGGATCTAAAGCATGATGCTTAACCTCTCTGAGTTTGTTTTTTCTTCTCTAAAATGAAGTTAGTGATGCCCACCTCAGAGAATTTGTGGGGAGGATGAAGTGAATTGGCATATTGGCATTTGGCACACAGTAGATAGTGCTCAGAACCTGTCCCTGCTCTGCCTGCCGTGGAATCTCACTTGGTATTCTTATGAGGGGGTGGGGGGCAGTGTGTACTTGTCAGTGTTGCCACCTTTCGGATGAGCCTGTAATGGTCCCACCCTCTCATCTCCCCAGCCTCCCACCTGCCCAAGGCAAGTCGTGGCAGCACTTGCCCAAGCAGCAGTAGATTAACGCAGAGCCACTATCTACCGAGGAGGCAGGAAGTGGGGATGTTTCTGCCCCCTGCCACCTTTTTATCAGATTGGGTCAACTCGGATATAGTGCCCATCTCTGGATAAACTTGGTGTGCAGTGTGATTTTTTTCATCATCTTCTTTTAATGTTTCCTACTACTGATCCTGCTCTGTAATAGTCTTTATTCTCAAGAGTATTTTTCAGGCATAATTACCCCCATTTTATAGATGAAAACTGAGGCTAAGAAAAATTACATAGCATGCCTCAACAGTGTTTTACCTGATGCCCCAAGATGCTTATACAGTTCTTCCCTGCAGACTGCAGGAAGAAGATGAAAGATACTGTCCACATCCGTGACTTATTTCTTGAAGCTGGCGAGAAAAGGAGTAACGGCAATAATCATATCGTATATCTGTGCGGTGCTTTAAATCAAATCACAGCATGATGTGGTGAATAGAACTTGGGCTTTGGAGTCAGAGAAAGCCAAGTTCAAATTTCACCTCCAATAAATTCTGACCTTGGGCATGCTATGTAATTTTTCTCAACCTCAGTTTCTTCTTCTATGAAATGGGGGTAATTATGCCTTCTACTAAGGGCTGTTGAGAGTAAATGAGATTGTATTGTAATGCACCCAGCACAATGCCTGGTTTATAGCCTTATAGACTAGTGGCAAGAGATACCAAAAAAAGATTATGTACACAGTGTTAAAGGATAAAAATATAAATAGCTTACTGTGGAAATATGGAGGAATGTTTAAATTAAACAGAAAGTTCAACTTTTCTCACTTTGTCTTTTCTACCTCAGCCAAACCCTTTTCCTCCTTCGTATGCTGTCTTTCTCCATACATGTTCTATGCTCACTTCTGACTCCATGCCTTTGTATTCTTCACCTGAATCTGCTCTGAAACTCTCTTGCTTACTCTGTTATGTCTTTAGTCTAAACCAGAGTGTTCATATTGTCTGAACTGCAAAATTAGCATTTTGTTGCTACCTTAAAATCTGACTATTATAAACATGCAGGTTCTGTCTCCCCATCTATGACAAAACAGCTAATGGGCAGAGACCATGTCTTAACCCTCACAACATCTAGATCACAGCTTGACTCTTGACCCTTTATAGACACTTAGTTGGTTACAATTGCTTTAGGGTATGGCAGGTGGCTCCTCCTGATTCCAGTTTGACAGGTTGTTTATGCCACACATCCCTTTCTCCAGTAGATCTACAAGAAGGTTTTGCTAAAACCCAGGGTAGTGTTTGGTACCTAGAAAAAAATGATAACTTTTGCTTCTTTTTGAATTCTTTAAAAAATATTTTTATTGAGAAATCTTCACACACGTACATTCCATACGTGGTATACAATCAGTGGCTCACAGTATCATCACATAGCTGCATATTCATCACCATTATCTTTTTGAGTTTAATTCATTTATATCTTATACTTAAGAATCCGCAGAACCTTGCACATAGTAATTGCTCAATCAGTGTTTGATTGGATTGGATTTTCTATCCAAAACAATGAACTTCACCCATTTCCATTGGTATTCTTTTACTCATCTATTATGTGAAAAGTTAATTACTCATTTTCTAATGTCTGTAAGGCATAGAAGCATCCTGCAAGGAATGGAGGATGGAAGAGAGGGAAGGCTTACCCTGGCTGACATTCTCCAAAACATAGAAGATCTTTAAAATTTTGTTAATTGATTAATTTTAAATGGAGATTTTCTTTATGTTCTATATGGTCATAACTAATTTTTAATCTACTCATCAAGTTGGCTCTGAAATAGGAAGTAAATGAGTAAATATCCTGACTCCAGCTTCTAGGGGAACAAATGAGTGATCAAAGTAAAAAATACTTAAGAGCTCTAGCCCTATTTTGAGTGGCACTCTAGATTGGGAGAGGAAAATCTCTCATACAGAAGACTCAAGTAGAATCTTTTGCCTTCTGTGACATGCTCTCCTCCCACAGCTCTCCTCTGCACCAGCCCCCTCCTTTTCTCCACCTTCCCAACCCTACATTCTCATCCCTTAGGAACAGTCTATGGAGGTTGGTCAGTTAATTATGTATTGAAAACCACCATAGAGATTAGCTTTAAGCATAAGTATGAGGGCCTGGGGAGAGCAGAAGTAGCATAAACATCCCTATTCTTAGAAGTAGCTTATGATAGCATACATGAAACAGAGAAGATTCTACTACTATATAGCTAGCAGCCTTCACTTCTTGTATCAACTTCAGCATATCAGAGGTAACTGATTGGAGTTCTGTCTCAAGAAGGATTCTGAAATTATACCAAAGATTAGTAAAAAGAAAGGCCATTGTTGATTAGCATTGCCTGCTGTGGGACCTGAATGGCACAATGTAGGCATGTTCTTGAATATTGGACAGTTGTAGCACTGTATAATAAAGTGCTGAAAATAGTGTCAGTGCTTTAGGGATGATGGAAGTTCAAGTTGAGAGAAAGAGTTGGTGTGAATAGTAGTTGTCTGGGTGAAACCTGAGCTGAACTTGAAGGATGAGTGGAGAGGTAGAGAGAGACCATCTTGGCCAGGGAGGCAGACTGACAAAGGCACAGAGACAAGGGAAGAGACAGAGCAGGGGAGCAGTGGAGAGCCAAGGCTGTCTGTAACATAGGGTCTCAGTGGAAGAGGGCTGGGAGATTCAAGGGAAAAATTAGGCCAGTCGTGGTTTGGGAAGAATGGAAGTGGTGACCATGGAGCTTTCCACGGTCAGCTAAGGAACTCCTTCCCTGCTTTCTGACTGTCACACAGAGGACTGAGAATAGGTCTAAAGTTCTTTGAGGGCAAAGTTGCCACATCTGGAAATAATAAACTTTCAATAACAAAACTCTTGAGTAAAATGTCAATTTTCTCCTGTTGCTACTAATTGATGCTGTGTGTGGCTCATGTCTTTTTCTTCCTGACTATTATGTAAATACATTTTAAAAGCACAGCTGGATTCCTGTAGCCCTAGATAGCAACCCAAAAAGATTCAAAATGTCAAGAAATGATGGGGACCCCTCCCGTTTTTCATACCACACCACTGTGTAGAGAACAACAAGTACAGCTCTTTTGGATTTTAAACTAGGCATGACTTAGTGTAACTGAGGCAAATTCAGTGATGTTTAAGTAGGAGATGGGAGGAATTGCAGCTCATCACCACCATGAATGGGGCAAGCCTATAGCTGCTCATATGCCCCCTTCTCCCAAGGTTTTTTTACACCTTTAACTCTGGAATTTCTAAGGAAAAATTGTATTGAAGGAGAAGGAATATGTTAGAATATTTCCTTACTGTTTCTTTTTAGCTAGGCATTCATCTGGTGGGCAGCTTTAGATTTGTAAATGTAAATATTCGCTGGCATCATAGCCATTTTATGTTTTAGGAAGTAGTATGGTAGAATGATTTAAAGTATGAGGTATTTATTATTCCTGCAAAGGATAGACTAAACCTACTTAAAATTAGGCCTAAGAGTCACTCCCAGACAACCTATTTTGTTGCTCAGATGTGGCCTCTCTCTCTCTAAGCTGACATAGCAAGTGAACTCACTGCCCTCCCCCCCCACCCTACCTCCCACACATGGGACATGACTCTGGGGGGTGTAAATCTCCCTGGCAATGTGGGACAGAAATCCCGGGAAGAACCAGGACCCGACATCAAGGGATTAAGGAAACTTTCTTGACCAAAAGGGGGAATAGAGAAATGAGACAAAATGAAGTGTCAGTGGCTGAGAGATTTCAGAGTCAGGAGGTTATCCTGGGGGTTATTCTTATGCGTTATGTAGATATCCCCTTTTTAGTTTAAGGTGTATTAGAGAGGCTAGAGGGAAGTACCTGAAACTATAGAACTGTGTTCCACTAGCCATGTTTCTTGAAGATGATTGTATAATGGTATAGCTTTCTCAGTGTGACTGTGTGTGAAAACCTTGTGTCTGATGCTCCTTTTACCTAGAGTATGGACAGATGAGTAAAAAATACAAATAAAAAAATGAATAATGGGGGATAAGGGGTAAAGTAAAATTGGGTAGATGAAAAGGCTAGTGGTCAATGAGAGGGAGAGGTAAGGGGTATGGAATATATGAGTTTTTTCTTTATATTACTTTTTCTGGAGTGTTGTAAACATTCTAAAGATGATCATGGTGATGAATACACAACTATGTGATGATATTGTGAGCCATTGATTGTACACCATGTATGGACTGTATGTGTATGAAGATTTGTCAATAAAAATATATATTTTTTAAAAAGTGAGGTACAGAAAAGTTAAGTACTTTGTCTAAGGTTATATAGCAAGAAAGTGGAGAAGCCAAGATTCAAACCAAGTAGCCTGGCTCCAAATACCTGATCCTTTTTTTTTTTTTTAAATATTTTTATTGATAAAACTTAACGTACAAACCTATAAACATTCTTAACATACAAACATTCCATACATGGTATACAGTCAATGGCTCACAATATCATCACATAGTTGTGTATTCATTACCATGATCATTTTTTTGAACATTTGCATCACTCCAGATAAAGAAATAAAAAAGAAAAAACTCATACATACCATACCCCTTACCCCTCCCTTTCTTTGACCACTAGTATTTCAATCTGCTCAATTTACATTAACCTTTGTTCTCTCTATTATTTATTTTTTTGTCTGTATTTTTTTTACGCATCTATCCATACCCTGGCTAAAAGGAGCATCAGATACAAGGTTTTCACAATCACACAGTCATTGTAAAAGCTATATAGTTATACAATCACCTTCAAGAATCAAGGCTACTAGAAAACAGCCCAGTAGTTTCAGGTACTTCCCTCCAGCCACTTCAGTAAACCATAAACTAAAAAGGAATATCTATATAGTGCAGAAGAATAACCTCCAGGATAAACTTTGGACTCTGTTTGAAATCTCTCAGCCACTGAAACTTTATTTTGTCTCATTTCTCTCTTCCCCATTTTGGTCAAGAAGGCTTTCTCAATCCCATGATGCCAAGTCCCAGTTTATCCCAGGAGTTCTATTCCACATAAAGGGGAGAGCAGTGAGTTCACCTGCCGAGTTGGCTTGGAGAGGCCACATCTGAGAAACTAAAAAGATTCTCTGGGGGTGATTCTTAGGTATAATTATAAGTAGGCTTAGCTTATCCTTTACAGGATAAGTTTCATAGGTGCAAACCCCAAGATCAAGAGCTCAGCCTATTGATTTGATTGTCCCCACTGCCTGCGAGAATATCAGGAATCCTTCAAATGGAGAAATGAAGATTTACTAATGGTACTTAACTTTCTAACATTATTATGAAATCAAGTAAAGTTAAATGATGTGATTTCTTACAAAGCACTGATAACACAGTGCCTGCATCTCTTAAGTGTTAAGAAAATTATCGCTTACATTATTTAAGGTTTTTATTTGCAGAAAGGGTAATAGTACTAATGTAATAGTAAGAACAGTGTACTTACTAAAATTGTGGTGGGTTCTAGGTTCAGCTCTGCCTAAATTGTGTGACAGACTTCCTAGGCCTTAATTTTCTCATCCTTTGGAAAAACCATCCATACCCTGTCTCCCTCACAGGGGTATGAGAGCTAATGTGATCACAAATACTTTGAAATAAATAAAGCGGCACACACATGCCAAGTCTTATTGCTGCTGTAATTGCAGGAATGGTGGTGGTGAATAATAGTGATACTTATAAACATTGGGTCCAATTTTAAATTTAAAAGGCATATAAATAAGCATATTTGCTTTTATCTTTCTTGAAGAGAAATAACATTTTAGATTTTCTTCCTCCTAGAAACCTTGGAGAGCTAATAGATCGGTTTGTGACTGATTTCAAAGCCCAGGGGCCACCTAAGCCCAATACAGATGAAGGGGGTGCCGTGCTGCCCAGCTGTGCTGACCTCTTTGTCTACTACAAGAAATGCATGGTACAGTGCTCTCAACTCAGTACTGGAGAGCCAATGATTGCTCTGACCACCATTTTCCAGAAGTACCTCCGGGAATATGCCTGGAAAATCCTCTCTGGCAACCTGCCCAAGTGAGTCCTGGTCTTCATGGTCTAAATGGTGAAGTGAGATTCTAAATATACCTAAATTGGGGAATCTCTAAGGAAATCCATTGTGAAGTTTTTTACTGAACTGCTATGAGTATCAAGGAAGAAAACACACTTATTGATTTCCCAAGGGTCTGAAGTTATTTCCTCACTGATGGGATTCCACAGCTAAACAAGACCATTAGAGTAAATGTCCACCAGCTGCCAATCACATTTTACCACAGTGGGCTCAAGGGAGTCAATCCCATTATATATGGATTTAATTTATATGGATCCAGATATAGGCACTTAAAAGAAAAAAGGTGGGTGGGGAAAGGTAACTGTTAAAGATCATGCACAATTTAATTGAGCTCCATTTGATGAGAATATGCCCTGGAATGAAAATTACATGGGACGAATTAATCTGCTTTTCAACCTCAGTCTGACTAGGTTCCAAAGTCTGTCTTACAATATCTGCAGCTTGCTATGATAAGTAGATTTTAATCTTTAAAGATATGAAATTGGTGGGGAAGCTTGTACAGCTCAGCTTCTAATTATAGTGATTCCCCTGTAATATTCTGGGGCATTAGAATATTGTTATATTGATTATTTCTTAAGATAACTGGATCATTTGACTAAGGTTTAATAGATGTTTTGGTTATGTAGCAATTTTGATTGTCATGGAATATGATCTAAAGGAATGCTTTTGGATCTAGTATTTGCAAATCGTCCCCATGGCTAAATCAATGAATCTGGAATTAGTTTTTGTAATTGTCACTAAAATGTATCATGTATGGGAATTTACATTATTTGGAGGAAGGAAAATCCAGGGATTCTATGCTCTACAAGAAATTTGAAGTGACAGATATGTTTTACTAATGAGAACTTCTTTGACTATCATAAAAATTAATTAAAAATTTTTAATAACTTTCATCCTGATTATGAAATAATGCAGGGTCCTTCTAGAAGCCAAGCTACCACCTAGTTGTGTTGCTGCATGGAAGCTGGAGCTCTACCTCACACATGGTGGCTCCGACTGGCTCGGTGCCTCAGATGAGAGCCACCCCCAGGCCAGCACCTGCAGCTCAGCTGCCAACAGCAGCCCTATCATCTGCAGTTGGCTCACCTGCTGCTGCGTCCCAGCAGCCATGTCTGATGTCCCCGGTGGCAACCACTGCAGCTGGTGTGGCTGTGGGCTCTGTGGTTGGGCACACGCTGTTATCACTGTTATCACTAGGGGCATTGGTGGAGGGAGCAGCGCTGAGCCCTCAAGGCCTAACATCACTTACCAGGAGCCTCAGGGAGCCCGGCCAGCATACTAGCAGCAGCAACAGTTTGGCTCTTGCCACTATGAGATGAAACTGTTTTTGGAGTGTGCCTATTACCAGGGTGACCTTAAGCTTTGTGAGGGTTTCAGCGAGATGCTGAAACATTGCAGATTGGAAAATGGATTAGCCTCATCAAGAAGTTCAAAATGAAGAAATGGAAAATCTGCTTTCATGACCCAGTTAATTTAGCATAAAACTATAATTGATAGTAAAAGTGTACACTGTAAAACCTCAGTTAAACCTTTCCTCTATCATTAATATCTTCCTTGCTTCAGAATCACAAAGGAAGAGGGTGCTTTTAGTGTATAGAAGAATCCACTAGACAGTACAGAGTTTGGGGCTGGACACATGTTTGTGTGGCCTCCTTAAACCAGCTGCTATGATGGTTTTTATCTGTGAACTAGTTAGAATAAAGTAATTTTCTTCCAAAAGAAAAATAAAACAAGTTCATTATAGCTTAGAAAACAGAAAAGCACAAAGATAAAATTAAAATCACCTATATTCTCTCCACCCAGAGATAATTTCTTTAATTTTTTGGTTTATATTTTTTCTATAGATATAATGTGCCTTTGTTTAACAAAATTGGAACTATACTTCTTATAGTTTTATAATCTGCTGCTTTCACTTAACATCATCCTTTGAGCATTTTCCCTGATGCCCCAGCAGGAAACAAATGGCATACTCAGCTGGGATTTTGTTAGTAAAGAGAGCATTCACAAAACTGTGAGCAGGGTGAGGGGAACCAACAGAGGATTCTGAATTATCCAAGTACTGGTGGTTAATTGTTACTATATTAGAATCTATTTTGAGAGCTGGGGCTGTGGAAGAGAGGCTGCCCAACAGAAGCTATTTTACAGAAGAACACATCATTGCAAAGACCACAGTGGAGCAGAGATAGGGTAGGAGGACTAGTTATTAACCAGACATCTCTCTCTTCTACCTCTCCGACTTCCTTCCGGGTCTCCCATTGGCCAAACCCAACAGGAAACCAGAGAACAAGGAAACCTGGGTGATAAGTCTGTAAAAGTCAGACTTCCAAGCCATGGAGAAGAGCAGAGGATGGTTCTGGAAGACAAATATAGAATTGTCAACACTAGTTCAACATATATTCATCAAATGATACCATGATAATCCAACATACAGAAAATCCTCAGTTTACATAATCATTCTTTTAAGGTTGGCCATGTAGGTTCACAATTTTGGCATTTTAAAATATAATCAGAAGGGGGTGCAAGGATAGTTCAGTGGTAGAATTCTCGCCTGCCATGCAGGAGACCCAGGTTTGACTCCTGGTCCATGCACTTCCCAAAAAACAAACAAGCAAAACAGATAAACAAAAAACAAATAAATAAACAAAAATTCAACAAATGGTGCTGCAATAACAGGATACTCACATGGAAAAATAATGAAATATGACCCCACTGTACAACATACAAAAATAAATATATACATATATAAAATCAGATGTGTCCTGGCACCATGGGATCAACAATGCCATCCTAACCAAAAAGGGGACAAGAAAGGTAACAAGTAAGGTATCAGTGGCCGAGACAGTTCAAATAGAGTTGAGAGGCTACACTGGAGGTCACTCTTACGCAAGCTTCAGTTAGACATTACTACCTATCGGAACTTGCCAAACCCCAACCAAAATCATTCCTGCCAATCCTAAAGAATCTAAAGAATACCTAGGGCATTATATAAGATTCTATGAAGTTTCCATGAACTAGGGTAACTCTCCAAAACCTACAACCTCCAGATGAATCCCTGGACCAGATAAGTCCTGAGATGCAGAGGGTCCAGCCCTTCTAGAATGTCACCTAGTTCCATCTCCTTATCCCATATTATCAACAGCCCATTCCAACATGAAAAAGTTAGAATGGGCATAGCCCAAATACCCCTAAAGAGTGAGAGAAAGATCAAAGGTAATGGTGGGGTTATACTGAGAAGGGTGGGTTTAACATATAAGTATGAGTGCTGAATCAGTATACTGATAACTTCTTTTAGCCTCCAATATTAGAGCAGCTGGAAATAAAAACATAAAATTGTGAAATTGTAACCCATACCAAACTCTGAAATCTGTTTTACAACTAATTGTTGTGATGTACTTTGAAATTTATTGCTTTTATGTATATATGTTATTTAAAGAGAAGGAGTAAAACAGAGAAGATAGGATTTAACAAATGAATATGACTGCTGAATCATTACATTGATATTTCTGTCAGTCTCCAGTGTCTTAGTGCAGCTAGAAGAAAAAATGAAAAATCATGGAACTGTAATCCATACCTAGCTTTATATTCTGTTCTATAACTACTTGTTAACATGCACTTGGAAATTTATCACCTTTTTGTATTTATGTCATATTTCACACACACACATACACAAAAACAAAAACTTAAAAAAAAAAAACACAACCATTTTGTATTTAAAGTCTCCAAAGGTGTATTATTTAGATGGATGTTGTATATACATGAAATCAGTAAACCAAAACAGCTTCAAATGAAAAAATATATATATATATATATAATCAGATGAATATCTTTGTACAGAAATAGAACTACTGGGTCAAATACTCAGAACATTTTTTAAAGCTCATCAATTATATTACCAAAATGTCCTCCAGAAAAGTACAATTTAATATCCACTGTTAAGAGAGCAAAAGTTTCCTCACACCCTTATCAGTGCTAGAAATTAAAGTCTGTTCACGTCTTTGATTACCAGTTAAGACTAGACAGTTTTAATTTTTAAAGGAGCAATGTCTCTTTTATTTTCAAAATAAATGTCACTGAACTCTTATTAAAAAAAAATCTCACAACTGAAATAGCAGAAAGCTTTATAACTGTGTTTTCACACTAAGAAACACATGACTGGAGCAGTAGGCGATGCTTTTTTGTTCCTTGTGGCAATCAGGCTTTGGGGAAGAACAGTATCTTAATATTCAGTTTTGTACTCCTCACATGCACAACATATAAATTCCAGCACTGAATTTTCTTAGTTGAAAGAAACAATTGGTATCCTAGCTTCTGTGCTACAGATGATCCTAAATGAGTTCTGCATAACAAAAAATTCCAAGCTAAAGGGAGAGGCAGTTCAGCAGCTTTCTCTGCCAGTGTCAGAATCATCATAGTTAATGGACTGATTACTAGCTGACTTTTAGAATTGTCTTTTCCTATTTCTGATAGTCAGAGAATTTAAACAGATAATATTCAAGGTAAGGCCAATAGGAAAAGGATTCATTCTGTGTGGGTTTATTCAAGCTATATCCATCCTTTCCTTTCCCCTTTTCTTTGTCTTAAGATGTACAGTTTCCAGTTCGAGAAGCAAAGTTTGAAGTTCCAGCCTGACTAGTTCCTGTTCTTTTTCCTCAGAACCACAAGCAGCAGTGGAGGGCTCACCATCAGCAGCCTCCTCAAGGAAAAAGAGGGCTCAGAAGTAGCCAAGTTCACTCTAGAAGAGCTCTGCCTCATCTGCAGTATCCTGAGCACAGCAGAATACTGCCTGGCTACCACCCAGCAGGTGAGTCGCACCAGCCTGCCCACCTACCATCTCCTTTTCCTGAAATACCTAGGTCACCTAACTCATTGGTCAGAATATAGACCCAAATGAGGCCACAGGTGCCAACCTTAGGCAGACCAGTTGGCATCCTACGGCCAGAAGACCGCCCAGGCTACCACCTTATGTCAAGGCCTTGCCTCAAAAGAGACTAGACAAGAAAGTATGACTAGTCTCTTTACAAAGCCACTCAAAGGGCATGCCTTCTTGAAAGTAGGTCAGTAGCTCTGTCTTTTATATACAGAAAGTAGTAACAAATTTAATGGTGTAAAGACCCAGCCTTTGGTGGTAATGAGTCACAAGCAGTTATTCCATTCTCAGAAGTGTTAGTAAGCTGAGCAGAATCCTTTGGGCTTTTATGTGTCTCCTGAAATTTACATAGCACTCTCAGTCTGCCTAAACAAATAACCATTGTTTAGGATGCTGACGTTCAGGAACTATGAAGCAGGAAAGGGTGATGCCTCTACTGGAGCCCCCAAAATGGCAGTAGTTCAGAAACTGATTTAGCAGAAGGAAATCCCAAAATAATCACTCAGCCTTAGACTTGGGATTAGAAATTCCTTTTTAACATGTGTTCTGAACTTCACCTATGGGCAAGAGAGGAAAAGTAAAAGTAATTGGGAAGGCTTTGCTCTTTCCACCTCTTTGGGTTTATTATTTACATATTTCTAAATCATAGGAAGACAGCCATAAATTACAGTTCAAGCGGTACAACTTGGAACTCCTATGAACCAGAGCTAGAATACAGGAGACCAAATAAGAAATGTTCTCCCAAAGATTCCACAGTTGCAGTTAAGACAGTCAGAGGCAGAAGCAGTAGCATATTCTCTTTGGAGACATGGTCACCTCGAGTTACACAGGGAATGAACTGTAAAGCTTTGGCCTTAGAGCCAGAAGCAACAATCACTTTAGCCCTAGAACTCCAAAGGCAGGATGACAACTTCTGTGAGGACCTCCGAGGCAGGAGTCCCAGAATTCTTTGATAAAGAAACCTTATTTAAAATTTTTTTGTGTACAGAAATAGAAAGACATACACAGATGCAAATATAATGTTTTTAAAGTAAAATAAATATATTACAAAAAAAAAAAAACACCACCAATCACATAACCCTGTCACCCTCTCACCCTAAAATAATCATATTGGCAATTTAGGATGTTTTCTTCCAATCATTTTTCATAAATGTAGTTTTGTGTTATAATCTTAATTTAATTGACTTTTTTATCCTTTTTTTGTTATTGTTAACATCATAGCATAAGCATTTCTTCTGTTGCTATGAGTTTATTATAATCACTGTTAATAGTTATATAACATTCCATTAAGGTTCTGTACCATAAATTATTTAATAGTATCACTGATAATTGTTAATGCTGCTTCAAATGTTTGCTTTTATAAATAATTCTATAATGAACATCTTTCTGAATATAGCAACATATATGTGTTGCATTATTTTTCTAGAGCAAATTCTTGGAAGCTTTAGAATCATTAGTAGATCAGAAACCATTTTGAGGATTTATGGTATATGTAGCCAGTTTTTTTTTAATTTAATGAAATTTATTTTTACTGATTATAAAAGTAAATACATTCCCAAAAAAAAAAAGTAACTACATTTCTAACACCTATATTGTGGTGTTTAAATACCATTTCCACCAAAAAGAACCAGAGATTCCTGAAGAAATGGCTAATTCCAAGTCTGGGAAGGAAATGTACAAATGAGTCTTTCTTGCTTTCTGTATGACATTATATCATACGGAAGGCAGGAAAGGTGTCAGAGACCATTAAGGACATCTCAGAAGTATTCAGGGACACTGTGAGGAAACTCTGCTGGTCAGAGATAGGACAAGATACGCATCAGTAAGGATGTTAACTGCAGTGGATTGAAAGTATCAAATAAGTATAAATCTACTGGTTATAATGATATTTTTTTTAAAATTCATTTATCTGAAGAACCATCTCATTATTTTGAAAACTGTTAAGTAAAATTAAAGTACTTATCCTGCCTTTTCTATCTGATTTGTACCTCAGGATAATCAAATTGTTGATGATGGAAGTATCTCCTTATAGAAGAATTTTAGCTAATAAAATGAAGAGAAAAGATAATTAGATATCATTATTTTGTACCTCTTAATGGAATAAAATGATGGATCTTGGCATTGAGAATCAATAGCTGCTGAGATCATGAAAAGAGAAACAAGCAGGCAATTACATATCTCCTGATAGAAGTATACAACATATCATGAAAGTTTTCTTTAAAAACAGGGCAAATGGGGTGGGCCACAGTGGCTCAGCAGGCAGACTTCTAGCCTACCATGCCAGAGACCCAGGTTTTATTCCAGTGCCTGCCCATGTAAAAAAAAAAAAAAAAAAAAACCAGGACTAATGACCTAGTTTCTTTAAGAAGAAAATTGCAAGGGGAAAAAAAGAAATAGAGGGAGAAACCAAAGATACTTGGAAATCTAAACAACAGAAAATAAAATTTTAAAACACCAATAATGCATCTCTTTTGTTTCATTAATTGTAGCAAATTTATCATACTAATGTAAAATGTTAATCATAAAGGACTATAGAGACAGGGTACAGTGTGTATAGAGACTTTCTGTACTAACTTTGCAATTTTTCTGTAAATCTAAAATTATTCTTAAAAAATAGAGTTTGTTTAAAAGAAACATTTGTAATTGCCTTTAGCTAGGTATGTAGATACCTAGCAATATATCTAATGAAAGATATTTATAACCTCTGTCTTGAAAAAAGAAGACCTCTGTCTTGAAAGAAAAAAGACCTCTGTTTTGAAAATCACAAAATATTCATGAGACAAATTAAGGAAAACTTGAATAAATGGATAGAAAGATCATGTTTATGGATTGAAAGAATCAATGTGGTTAAGCTGTCCATTCTCTGTAAATTATATGTAGATTCACACAGTCCCTATCAAAATTCTGGCAACCTTATCAAAGAAGTAGGCAAAATGATTTTAGAATTTGTAGAGAAATACAAAGGGTCTAGTAGCCAAAAAATCATGAAAATAAGAAAAAAGTTGGACTTCTTACACTATCTGAATTCAAGATTTATTATAAAACTGAAATAATAAAGACAGCGTTGCATTGGTATAAAGATAGGCAAATAAATCAGTGAAACAGAATAAAGTGCCTAGAAATGGGCCCGCATGTCTATTGGTTTTCCACAAGGGTGCCAAGACAATTAAATGGAGAAAGGAAAATCTTCTTAATAATAATAGCTGTAACAGCTGGTTATTCATAATGAAACATGAACTTCAACCGCTACTTCACACCGTACACAGAAATTAATTCAAGATGGATTATAGATATAAATGTAAAACCCAGAAGCATAATGCTTCTAGAAGAAAAACACAGGGAAAGATCTTCACAGCTTTGAGGTAGGCAAAGGTTCCTGGGTCAGGATATAAAAAGTATTAGCCATAAAAGAAAAAAAAATTGATTAATTGGCCTTCATGAAAATGAAAATTTTTCACCTCTCAAACTCCATTAAGAAAAAAGACAAGCAACAGATTGAGAAAAAATATTTACTGCACACATAACTGACAAGATAATTGTATCCAATATATATAAAGAACTGCTAATCATCATCATTAAAAGGTAAACAGCCCAATTAAAAGTGGGCAAAAGACTTGGACAGACATTTCACGAAACAAGTTATATGATTGGCCAATAAAAAAATGAAAATGTGCTCAATATCATTTGTCAACAGGGAAATACAAATTAAAACTAGGAGAGACATTCATTAGAATGGCTAAAGTGAAAAAGAATGACATCAAATTGTTGATGAGAATATGGAACAACTAGAGCTCTCATAATGTTAGTGGTAGGAGGGTAAAATAGTATACCCATTTGGAAAGCAGTTTGGCAGTTTCTTATAAAAGCTTATGACTTAGCAGTTCCATTTCCAGGTATTTACCCGAGATAAATGAAAACATAATCACAAAAAGATACATGAAATTTGAATTTTCAGTCATCATTACTCAGAATATATGCAATTTCTACCCTCAGATACAACCTAAACAATTGATTATACTCTGAGTCTTATTTGAACATTAAAATAAATCTAATTAATGTGTCAAATAAATGTTAAATAATATAAAATTTTTTTTAAAGATGCATGCAAGGTTATTTATAACATCCCCATTCATACTGGAAACAGTCCAAATATCTATTAACAGGAGTTGTGGTATATTCATACAGTAGAATACAATGAATAAACTACTGATACTATAACATGGATGAATCTCAAACCATTATGCTAAGTAAAAGAAGCCAGACATCAAAGAATATCTACTGATTCATTCCATTTATATAAAACTCAAATGTGGGCAAAACTAATCATGGTGATAGGAATCAGACAGTGGTTGGGAATGGGGATTAACTAGAAAAGGATGGGGCATGAGGGAACTTTCTGTGGTGATGGAAATGTTTTATACCTTGATTTTTTTTTTTATGTGTGATTCCTATTGTCATTACATAGGTGTATATGAGCTGTATATTTTAATATGGTAATTGTTTCAATTTAAAATAAGAGAGACAAGACATATCCAGTTGTATAACTAGTTGCAACATATGGTCTTTATTTGGATCCTGATTAAAACTATTTTAAAAAATTGTAAGACAATGAGGAAAATGTTAACACTGACTAAATAGGTATGTGATGGTGTTATAGGAATTATTGTTAATTTTTTAGGTATGATAATGGTATTATGGTTATTTTTAATGTTTATCTTTTAGAACTACGTATTGAAATATTTTCAGTTGAAATAATATATAGGATTTACTTCAAAGTAATTCAAGGGTGGGAAAATAGGTGGGGGTATAAATGAAACAAGACTGACCATGAAATGATAATTGATGGAGTTGGCTGATGGGTACTTTGGTATATTATACTATTCTCTGTATTTTTGTAAATGTTTGAAATTTTCCTTATTAAATAGTTTTAAAGTAATACATTTTTTAAAAGTTTCAAATATTATTGAAACATATTTATAGGAAATATAAGTCCCTCATAATCTCACCCTTCAAGACACCCACCATTAACAGTTTATCTAAAAATATCTTTCCACTTTTTAGACCCATGCTATACATATTGTTCTATAATAAAACAACATTGTTTTTAACTAAATCTTGAATATATTCCCATGTCAGTATTACTTTAGCCTTTTAGATACTAAATTCAGGAAATATTTATTGAGTGTTTTTATGTACCAGGCATTATATTTGGTTTTAATTAACAGTGGTGAACAAAGTACACAAATTTTTTTCTTTCTTGAAACTTAGAACTAGTTGGAGGAGCCAGATAATAAAGAAATAAGCAAAGCTGTGAGTTCAGTTTTGTGTGCTAGGAAAGAAAGAAATGTTGCAGGGCTAGAGTCAGAGAGTTGCCTACGAAAACAGTAGTCAAAGAGGGCCTCTCTGTGAGGTGCTGTTGAAGCAGAGACCTGCCTGGTGAAGGACTTGGAAAGTTTGGAGAGCGGTGGGGCAAGGGGGTTGGTTAGGAGGGTGGTTAGGAGGGGTGGTTAGGAAGTGTTTCACGTGAGGAAGCAGGAAGTGTGAAGTGTATGGTCCTGAGGAAGAAAAGACTTTGGTGTGTTCCAGAAACTTAAGAGGCCAGTATAAACTAGAGCCTCACAGGCAATGGGGAGAGCAATAAGATGTGGTCTGGAGAGCTAGACGGCACCCAAGTCATGGCTAGCAGTTTGAATTTGATTTTCAGTGTAACAGGAAGAGGCTGCTAAAGAATTTAAGCATGTAAGCTTGTGCCATAAGTTGTTTCGTCAGTCCCTTATACATAGACATGTAGATTGTTTCTAATCTTTATTTTATTACCAAATAATATGAATAACACTAAAATGTTGGCTTTATGAGAACAGGATCTTATCTTTTTTGTTCACCAAGTAACTCCCTTATTTTATTACAGGGCCTGGCACATAACAGGCCTTCAGTAAATGTTGGTTAAATTAGTAAATGTTGCAGAGAACATTTATGTATCTTTTTACATTGATCTCATTGTTTCATTGTAATACTTTCTAAATGTGAAATTGCTGGCTTAAATGGTATGTAAATTTAAATTTTTGCTTTTTAAATAAATGGCCTTCTAAAAAGATTATACTAGTTTATGCACCCTAAGAGCGTTGTTTTAATAGAAGACAAAATATTTATTATTCCTACAGTTTGTATGATAGGTTTGGAGTACTAGATTTATTGATTCACAGGGATCCTCTGAGAGGTTTACATTTTTGGTTGGTTATATTTTTCTTTGAGGCTGCTAAAAGTGGGCTGACTGTTTCTATTTTAGATTGTAGGCTAAGAAGGGCAGGGACTAAGTTCTATTTGTTGACCACTGCATCCCCAACACCTAGCATGGTGCTTGGCCCATAGTGGCATGCAATGAATGTTTTAACTGATTTTACTGCTACCCACCACCAGTGGTTTCCAATGGTGTCAGGTAAGCCTGCTGTTAATGGGGCAGGGAGTATCTTTTTTTTTTTTTAATATTTTTATTGACAAATCTTCACACACATACATTCCAAACATGGTATACAATCAGTGGCTCAAAATATCATCACACAGTTGTGTATTCATCACCATGATCATTTTTATAACATTTGTATAACTCCAAAAAAAAGAAATAAAAAGAAAAAAGAGAAAAACTCCTACATACCCTACCACTGACACCCTCTTCTCATTGACCACTAGTATTTCCATCTATGTAATTTATTTTAACCCTTATCCCCCCCATTATTTATTTTTTGATCCATTTTTCTTGTTCATCTGTCCATACCTGGATAAAAGGAGCTTCAGATACAAGGTTTTCACAATCACACAGTCACATGGTAAAAGTTGTATCTTTATACAGTCATCTGTAAGAATCAAGGCTACTGGAACACAGCTCAACAGATTCAGATACTTCCCTCCAGCCACTCCAATGTACCATAAACAAAAAAGGGATATCTGTGTAATGCATAAGAATAACCTCCAAGATAACTTCTTGCCTCTTTTTAAAATCTCTCAGCCACTGAAACTGTATTTTGTCTCATTTCTCTTTTCCCCCTTTTGGTCAAGAAGGCTTTCTCAATCCCTTGATTCTGGGTCCCGGCTCATCCCGGGAGTTCTGTCCCACCTTGCCAAGGAGATTTACACCCCTGGGAGTCATGTCCCACATAGCAGGGAAGGCAGTGAGTTTACCTGCCAAATTGGCTTAGAAAGAAAGGTCGCTTCTGAGCAACAAAAGAGGTTTTCTGGGGTAACTCTTAGACGTAATTTTAAGTAGGCTTAGTCTGTCTTTTGCAGGAATAGGTTTCATAAGGGTGAATCCCAAAATTGAGGGTTTGGCCTATTGATTTTGTTCTCCCCACTGCTTATGAGAATATCAGAAATTCTCCAAATGGGCAAATTGACTGCTTCTTCCTTTCTCCCCAAGTCTCCCAAGGGGACTTTGCAAATACTTCTTTATTAAGGGCAAGGAGTATATTAAAATCAGGATCTTTTTAAAATTAATGAAATGAATTGTACAAGTACAACTCAGTGTTAAAGGCCACATGCCTTGGAGGAAGGTTGATTCTTGGCCCTACTACTTATCATCTTGGGTAGATTATTTTTCTTCTCTGAGCCTCAGTTTTCTTGTTTGTAAAATGGGGGTAATTATAGAATATTCTTCATAGGGTTGTTGTGAAAATTGAATGAGTCAATATGTGAAAAGTGCCTAGCACTGTACTGGAATCATGCAAGCTCAGTAAATGTCAACTATCATTATTATGCTCCTCCTCTGGATAGTCATTAAACATGTTGTTTGTTTCTCTTATTTTCTAATAGTTGGAAGAAAAACTCAAAGAAAAAGTTGATGTAAGCCTGACTGAACGAATTAATTTGACTGGAGAAATGGACACGTTCAGCACGTATGTACCTTCTACATATGCTCAAGGCCTGCATGATCAAGGCCTTGATGATGCAGCACGTCCCAGCCTGTTGGCTTTAGGTCAGCACAGAGCCTAAGAGGTTTCCAGGACCTCCTGCTACATCAGGATTATTCTCCTTTAGCCACTAAACAGAAGCATTAGAAGCCTCCTATTCTGGCTTCTCAAATACAGTCATTCTTTCAGGTTACAGGACCTTTATCATTGTACTATGTAGAATAACAGAATAAATCCATCCTTGGGCAATGCTGCCTAAAGGTCAAGTATAGGGTCTCCCATTTGCCCCACCTAAATCCACAGAAGAACAGCCCCATCTTCAGTGTTTTAGAATGTAAAGGTTATATGGACTGATTTTAGCCATTAGGTAGGGGTATTGTGTTTGTGTGTGTGTGTTCAGGGGTTAAGAGGGGTACTGCTATTATATCCAAGAAGTGAATGTGACACTTCAAGCAGTACACCTCCCTTGGTGTATTTCTTTCCCTGGCATTACCTGGCATCATTTTTGATGCATTCAGTTCCTATTCCATTGGCATTAAATAGATAGGTGTGGGCCAAGCTTCAAGTCTCTCATGAACAACTTATTGAGGAAAAAAGTCAAAATTCTCTTCTTGGGTTTTTTCCTCCCATTTTCATGGCTTTTTCTTTCAATTCTGACTTAAATATTTTGGAGAGACAAGTATTTTTTGGAGGGATGGCGTTTAGGGGAATTGGTCATGGCATGGAATTGTGTGTCTTAACTAGGTGGTAACATAACCAAATAAGACCAAGATGTAGATCAGGAATGAAAAGAAAAAGCCCAAATGTCCTCTCTATTATCATTAATTCCCTTTTAGAACTTGAACTTTTCTGGTGAAATGATGACTCTCATTTTTCCACAGGTGCTTAAAACATTTGGATGAGGATATGTCCATCATTCAGAAAGTCTTTTTTTTAAGTTGTGACAAAAATAATTTGTTTTACAGTGTCATCTCCAGCAGTATTCAGTTGTTGGTTCAGGATCTTGATGCTGCCTGCGATCCTGCTCTAACTGCCATGAGCAAGGTAGGCTTTAGGACACAGCTTCTTACTAAGCTTGCAAGAGTGACTCCAGTGATTCCTATCAGCTCCTGCCAGTAGTTTCTTTAGGTTGTTGGGAGGAAAATGGAAAACCTCCAAGAGTTTCTCAAAGGATTCAGCTTATCATGTACCTTTGGCCTGTTGCTTGTCATTTTAGAATGAGACAGGGAACTGTCTCATTGACAGTTGGTAAGTCTAAAGCAGATGTTGTCTTTGATTAGCATCTAACACATGCTGAAAACCTCAATATGGTCTCACCAGAATGGGTGTTTTTGTTAGTGCTCAAAGTAGCACCTTTCTGACTCATTCTTCATTCTTGTACTTTGAAAGGTTTTTTCCAACTCTTTCTGAGCTCTGAAACCAACAAGGATTATTTGATCAGAATTGTGGACTCTGATTTTCTAATGTCATGGTGCCCATCAGTCAGTCCTTGATCTCAAGTCCGCTCCTTTGGGACTTACTGCCTGCCACCCCATGCTGCTATTTGGCTTTTTTGTGCCTGTTCTAGTTTACTAGCTGCCAGAATGCAATATACCAGAAACAGAATAGTTTTTAAAAAGGGGAATTTAATAAGTTGCTAGTTTACAGTTCTAAGGCCAAGAAAATGTCCCAATTAAAACAAGTCTATAGAAATGTCCAATCTAAGGCATCCAGGGAAAGATACCTTGGTTCAAGAAGGCTGATGAAGTTCAGGGTTTCTTTCTCAAGTGAAAAGACACACGGCAAACACGGTCAGAGTTTCTCTCGCATCGGGAAGGGTACATGGCGAATACGGTGTCATCTATTAGCTTTCTCTCCTAGCTTCCTGTTTCATGAAGCTCCCTGGAAGGTATTTTCCTCTTCATCTCCAAAGGTCACTGGCTGGTGGACTCTGCTTCTTGTGGCTATGTAGTTTTGCTTTGCTCTCCCTCAATCTCCTTCATTCTCCAAAATGTTTCCTCTTTTATAGGATTTCAGAAACTAATCAAGACCCACCCAAATGGGTGGAGACACGCCTCTACCTAATCCAGTTTAACAGCCATTCTTGACTAAATCATATCTCCAGGGAGATGATCTGATAACAGTTTCAAACATACAATGCTGAATAGGGATTAGAAGAAATGGCTGCCTTTACAAAATGGGATTAGGATTAAAACATGGTTTTTCTAGGGTACATACATCATTTCAAACCAGCACAGTGCCCATGTTTTCTCTCCCGAAAAGAATGCATATTCCTTAAAACATGAACCATATTTTGTACTACTCTCTATCCCTCATATTATCTTGCATATAGAAGACACTCACATTTGTTGATCAATATGTTGGAAGCAGGCAATTCTTTATTGCATTCTAAACTAAATAACATGCATCTGCCCAGTTTAAAACTTTCTAGAGCAGGGAAAACTACAGCTTGTGGAGCAAATCTGGCCTGCTGCCTGTTTTGAGAAATAAAGTTTTATAGGAACCTAGCCGCTCTCCATTCATTTAGGCAGTCTGTGACTGCTTTTGTGCTACAACACAGAGTTGAGTAATTGCAGCAGAAACCATGTACCCAGAAGGCCCAAAACAGTTGCTGTCTGGCCCTTTCCAGAAAAGATTTGCCAGTTTCAGTTCTAGAGTCATAGACTCTTGTAGCATTGTTGCAAATTCTAGAGAAAGAACTTTTCCAGGGCATGTGGGCCAGTAGCAGAATGCAGTGAAAAGAACATTGGTTTTGGAGCCAGACAGACCTGATTCTTCAGTTTTTCCTTTAAAGATGTTGAGCAAATGACTTGACCTCCCTGGGCCCAAGCTTCCTCACCTGTATGTAAAATGTGGATATCTTCCTCCCAGAGTTGCTGTGAGGATAGAATGTAAAGAAAGTGCTCAATAAATGATAGTTAGTTCCCGTTCCCTCTTGTCAGGAAGAGCAGCCATGTCATAAGGTTGTGTAAGCAGACATTTGGTCCGAATTTGATTTTGAAATAGATTGTAAAAAATTAACAAAAATAGGACCAAAACCACAATTTAGGCTTTGGATTTTATGGAGTGCGGTGAAAAGTCCTGAAATAGCTGATGTCACAAAGTTTCTATTGAAAAAGCTGATCCTTTTGCCAATCTGATCTTGATGTATTCTCGATGTTTATAAGCAGAACACTCTGAACAGGCAAACTGAGGCTAATCCATTCTTTTAGAGTAAAGGCAGAAACATGGCTCTGAGGATTCGTTTTGTAGGCTCTGATTATCCCCTAGCTGCTGGTGAATGTTCACTACATCCTGAATGTGATCTGTTCCAGCTGCCATGTCTTTTAAAACTGCCACACACTTTAGATTGGAATGCAGCTGGTGAAAGAATTTTTACATTTACCAAAGGAAGAACGATTGTTTTTTTCAGTAAAATAACACTTAGAGGGGGTTTAACACTCCAGGTGTTGCTTATATGAACTGTCAGTTCATTAGGTAGATTTTCCTCAAACCCTCCCCACCCCCACCATCCACCACCCATTTCTATCCCAGGCCCATACCAGCAAATTTCAACAGAGACCACAGCTTTAGAATCTCTTGTTTATATCATAGGAAAACCACAGACTTGGGAACACAGCAGCTGGTAGACCATTACTTTTTGTCTTGAGTGTTTTAGAGTTCTAGCAAAATGAAATCCATGTGATGAAAATGACTAGATATAAACAAGCCAAGCAGTCACAAATTGATTCAGCATACACTCTCTGTTATTTGTGCCTGTGTCCTGTTTTGTGTGGTTTCTTCTAGGATTTTTATAAAACTTATGTTTTGTGATAATGATTATTTTTGTTTCTGATTCCATCATTTTTTCCACTAGTTAAATGGTTTAATTCCAAATCTACCCAGCGAAGTGCTTGGCTTTGCAAGGCTGGGAAAGACAGACCTTATCCCAAGGTGCTTAGATTCCAGTAGGTATGGTGTATGTGAGATGAGAGGAGGACCCAAATAACCGTGTATCAGGTATAAGGAAATCAGCACCAGAAGAAAAATACAATATACCCTCTTTAAAAGAGGAGGGTGTTCATATCCTGGTGGGGAGGTGAGGAAAGCCTTCTTAATGGCAGTGGCATTTGAAATAGACCATGAAAGATGAAGATGTTTCGAAAGAATTGTGATTAAGAAGGTACTCTAGACAGGGAGACAGTATGAACAAAAGTGTGAAGTTAGAAAATCTCAGAGTTTTGTCAGGATTGCCAACTTCATTAAATGTCTTTGGAATTCAACAGGTTACTCTGTACTTGGACTTACACAGTTAAGATTGGAAACAGGACTGCCCTCTAGGAGTTTATATTTTGATTGGGAGAAAAGTTACAATAACCAGTGCTATAAATAAAAAAAACTCTCAGAAAAATGAGAGTTGGGCTTGCCAAAATGGAAAGGATGTTGAATGATTCTGAGTTGATAAAAAAGAGATTTCCTTGAAAAAATGGGGATTGGGTCAAGCAGTTTGGTTATGTCATTCTTCTTGTCAGGGGGTCATCCCCATGGCTTCTTCCTTGGTTGGCTTTAACAGCCTTGTCACCTCCAATCCTCCTACTTTGTTCTTCTTCAAGATTGTTTTGACGACTCTGTATCCCGTACAACTTCTCCATTTTGCAGAGTATTCCTCTTACTTCCTCAAGGTACCACAGTACCTAGACTGACCCTCTACTTTGTTGTATTACAATTATTTTTACATCTCTGTCTCTCCTGTTAAACTCTGAGCAACTTGAGGGCTGAGTTTTATTCATTTTTGGATCTCTGTGGCATATCACAATATACCTTCTTAAGAGTGGTAATTCCTAAATGACTTTAAAGTTTAAAAAGTCAGGAAGAAAAAAGAACTAAAGGGCCATAACATTTGTTTCACCAAAGAATGGTGACAAAGTGAGACAAAGATAACTCTACTTAGTAGATTTAGCAGGGCAGAGCTGGCAGACATAGAGTAGGAGACTTGGGCATCTTTGTAGAAGACGGCAGGTCATAGAGTCCCCTGAAATCTTTAGGCACGTGTAAGTACTGTTGAGAATGAAGTGATGCTCCTCAATACTACAATCACAGCAGGGCTTCTTACTTCATCAGGTGGCACCCTGGGATTGACTGAAGAAAGATCCAAATTAGGGAATGCCCACAACCAACTCATAATTTCCCTGAGTGTTGGCAAGAATCCTGCTGCTGGACAAAGAGAGGAAAACACTGAGTGGCAAAGTTTGGTGGAAAACATACTCAGGAGCAGCCAGACCCAGATGGGGAAGCTAAATGCAATGAGAATTTAGTGATCCCTCCGAATCTGCAGTCGGAGGTGTACATTTTGACAGTGGTGCTGATAAGTAATGTCAGAATTACCTTTGATACCACTTTACCCTCCCACATTGCATTATTTTCTTAGATAAGCTCTTTGAGGGGTAATAACAGTTATTTACTGAGCACCTATCAGACTGAAACACCCAAGTGCATTATTTTCCTTTATCCTTATTTTAAATTTATGAGGTAGCTGTGTTGCTTTTCCCTCTTACAGATAAGGAAAGTGAAGTTCAGAGAGATTAAATCACTTGTCCACAGTCTTTTACCTAGCATATGGCAGAGCCAAAATTCAAACTCATGTCTGTATGTATGTAGGATTGGACCATACATGCAGAGTAGATCCTAATATCGCCTTTTGACAAATGTGGAACCTGAGGCAAAATCAGATTAAGTAGTTTGCCTACACACAGAAACACACTAAGTCATTTGCGCTGGTTTCACACAAGTGTACATGCATACTTGATTATGAGCATTTCAGTCAGTAACAATCATATTAAATATTGGTCTTCATTTTTTATTAATCTGACACTGTGATTTTCCGACAGGGGAGAAAATGTGTTGAGCATTCAACCCAAGAATTCTAGTCTGCTCCACACTTACCCGTAACCCTGCAAATTAATGACCTGTCATTCTAGTGTGTTTGTTTGCTTTATAGTAGTGAAACCAGAAGTAAAACCAAGTCTCTTGATTCTTGAAAGGAAATTATTCAGAGTTTTGGTGGAATTACAAAGAGTTCTATCTTTTAAATAACTGTAAGTTCTTTAAATCCCTAGGAATTAGGACACCTGATTATGGCCTTACAAGTAGGATTAAATAAATATATCTGTGGCTTCCTTAATGGGACCTTTGGTTTCAGGTTACCCCCTTCACTTTGTCCTTTCTCCTAGAGTGATGCACATCACTAGGTTGAAAGGATCAAAGTCTATGTCAAAAATCAAATACATTTAGCTTTTTGTCCATTAATGGTAATTTTAGGAAAAAACAGAAAGAAACTGAACAAATTAAATTTCCTTATAGACTGGCATGTAATTTCCATTAGGTTTCAAGATTGTGAACATGTATTAATTTAGAAGGTTGTATTACTATCCCCCCAAGACATTTTGAATAGCTAAAGCAATACTTAAATCTGTTCTCATTTTCCTTAGTCATTAAAATACAGGTCTATTTCAGGAGGCCACAGAACTCCCTGGTTAAGAAACCCTCAATTTTTTTCCAGTTGTAATCAAAGCACAGATTTCTTTTTCATAAAAAGAATTTTTTTCACTATGACAAAAGTAAATCACCTTCATTACAGATAATACAAATTAAAATAGAAGAAACTTTAAACCACCCATAATTCCATTCAAAAATATATTTTGTTCAGTTTTTCTTTTTAAGTATATGTTTTTAAAAATAAAAATCAGCTCATACATTTCATTCAGACTGTTTTGTAAACTGTTTTTCAACTTTAGCAGGTTTTAATAATTTTCTGTACCACTGAAATATAGAGCTGAGATATTTTTAGTGATTGCATAGTGTTCCATAGTACACTATTTATTTTTAAAATCATAAAAAAGCTAATATTTACTATGAAATTAATATATTCAAGGTACTGTATGAAGAGAATTTCATGCATTATCTTTCAATAACTATATGGATTATAGATATTTTCATCATCCCAATTTTATAGATGAGAAAACTGAGGCTCAGAGAGGTTATATAACTTGCCCAAGTCACACACTTAGAAGACTGCACAAAATATTAAAACTCATGACTCACTGACTCCGAATTTCATTATCTTAAGTACTGTAACGTACTGCTTCCCTTAAAATGTATTTAATCAGTTCACTTTTTTTTTTAAGTGTATTGAAGAGAAAGAAAGTACACAGTCGAAGGGTGAGTGCGGACGTACTCAAAGGAGAGACATGCCTCAGTCCACTTTTTTTTTTTTAACTGAAATATCATCGTGCAGATACAGCCCATCCATAGTACGCAATCAGCTTCTCACAATATCATTACATAGTTTCATATTCATTACCATGATCATTTTTAGAACATTTGCATCTCTCCAGAAAAAGGGATAACAAGGCAAAAGAAAAAAAATGTACATCCCATACCCTTTACCCCTCCTCATTAACCACTAAGTATTACAGTGCCTCCAGTTATTTTTTATCCCCTGTACCCCCCATTATTTATTTATTTTTTTGTTCTTATTTTTGTACTCATCTGTCCATACCCTGGATAAAGGGAGCATTAGCCACCAGGTTTTCACAATCACGCAGTAACATTGTAAAAGCTGTATTATTATACAGTCATCTTCAAGAGTCAAGGCTACTGGAATACAGTTCAACAATTTCATCTACTTCCCTCTAGCCACTCCAATACACCATAAACTAAAAAAGGTTATCTATATAATGTGTAAGAATAACCTCTGGGATAATCTCTCAACTCTGTTTGAAATCTCTCAGCCACTGACACTTTATTTTGTCTCATTTCTCTCTTCCTCTTAGTCAAGAAGGCTTTCTCAATCCTGTGATGCCAGGTCCCAGCTCATCCCGGGAATCATGTCCCACATAGGGTGGAGGGCAGTGAGTTCACCTGCCGAGTTAGCTTAGAGAGAGAGGCCACATCTGAGATACAAAAGAGGTTCTCTGGGGGTGACTTAGGCATGATTATCAGTAGGCTTAGCCTATCCTTTGCAGGAATAAGTTTCATAGGTGCAAACCCCAAGATCAAGGGCTCAGCCTATTGAGTTGGTTGTCCCCACTGCTTGCGAGAATATCAGGAATTCCGCAAATAGGGATGTTTAGTATTTCCTCCTTTCTCCCCAGTCCCCCAAGAGGACTTCACAATTTTTTTTTTTTTATTCTCTGCACACATTACTCTGGGATATAACCCAGCATCACACTAACCTGGATGAAACGACAAGGTCTCGTGCCCTATTCAAGACTCCATGTAATTATGGTATTCAAATAAACTGATCATATAAGTTAAATTAGATAGTGTACTACACAAAATATAAATTTTGCGCCAAATGAACATTCCTTCCTTTGGTCTCAAGTTTTAAAATATGGATTCTATCATCTTATACCCTTTTTTCTGATTTACCTTAGTCCTATCCAAATCAGCTTCGTTCTTATCTCTAGTTGAAGTCTGATCACATTTTCAACTTTGTAAACAGTTGCTCTATCGGGTAATGCTGTTTTTTTACTTTCCTGACAAAGTTCTTTGACACACAGAAGTGTTTAATTTTGAGAAGATCCCATTTATCTGTTTCTTTTTACATTGCACTTTGGGTGTAAGGTCTAGGAAACCACCCTCTATCACAAGATTTGTATTTCCTTACATTTTCTTCTAAAAGTTTTATGGTCTTAGCTCTAGTGTTTAGGTCTATGATCCATTTTGAGTTAATGTTTCTATGGGGTGTGAGATATGAATCTTCTTTATTCTTTGCAAATGGATATCCAGTTCTCCAAACACCATTTATTGAAAGGCTGCTCTGTCCCAGTTGGGTTGACTTGACCATCTTTTCAAAGATTAATAGTCCATAGATGAGAGGGTCTATTTCTGAACGCTCAATTCAATTCCATTGATCAGTGTATCTATCTTTATGCCAGTACCATACTGTTTTGACCTCTGTAGCTTTGTAATATGCATTAAAGTCAGGTAGTATGAAAACTCCCTGTTTATCTTTCTTTCTCAAAATGTTTTTAGCTATTCAGGACACTCCTGCCCTTCCAAATTAAATTGTTACTGGTTTTTCTGTTTCTGCAAAGTAAGTTGTTGGGATTTTAATTGGTATTGCATTGAACCTATTAATCAATTTGGGTAGAATTGACATCTTAACTATATTCAGTCCTCCTATCCATGAACACTGTCTAAGCCCTTCCATTTATTTCATTCTTCCATGATTTCTTTTAGCAATTTCGTACAGTTTTCTGGGTGTAACTCTTTTGTGTCCTTAGTTAAATTTATTCTTAAATATTTTATCCTTTTGGTTGTATAGTAAATGGAATTTTTTTCTTAATTTCCTCCTCAGATTGCTCATTACTAATGTATAGAAACATGTGCTGTTTTGAAACTGTTGTGTGCTCAGAAAAGCCACCTTCTTTAACCCTGATTCAGTATTGCTGGATGGGATCTTTTGATTAAGTTGTTTCCATGGAGATGTGTCTCCATCCATTCAAGGTGGGGTTGCTCAGTGGAGTCCTTTAAGTGGGAACATTTTGGAAAAATCTTCAAAGCCTACACAGCAGAGACTTTTGGAGATGAAGAAAGAAAACACCCCCAGGGAAGCTGTTTGAAGAAGCCAGTAGACAAACCTAGTAGATACTGCCATGTGCCTTCCCAGCTAAGAGAGAAACCCAGATGTCATCAGCCTTTTTTTGGGAGTTAAGGTGTATCTTTCTATGGATGCCTTAGTTTGGACATTTCTATGACCTTAGAACTGTAAACTTGCAGCTTAATAGATTCCCTTTTTAAAAGCCATTCCATTTATGATATATTGCATTCCAGCAGCTTTAACAAGCTAAAACAAAATGCTACTGACTTATGGGTGTTGATTTGTACCCTGCCACTTTGCTGTACTCATTTGTTAGCTCTAGAAGCCTTGCTGTAGATTTTTCAGGATTTTCAACATTTCGTATCTTGTCATCTGCAAACAGTGAGAGTTTTACTACTCCCTTTCCAGTTTGAATGCCTTTTGTTTTTCTTGTCTAATTGCTCTGGCTAGAAATTCCAGCACAATGCTGAATAGCAGTAGTGGCAGGGAGCATCCTTGTCTTCTTCCTGATCTTAGAGGGAGAGCTTTCAGTCTTTTCCCATTGAGGATGGCATTAGCTGTAGGTTTTTCATATATTCCCTTTACCATGTTGAGGAAGTTCCCTTCTATTCCTGTCCTTTGAAGCATTTTCATCAAGAAAGGATGTTGAATTTTGTCAAATACCTTTTCTGCATCAATTGAGATGATCATATGGTTTTTCTGCTTTGACTTATTGATGCAATGTATTACATTAATCAAATTTCTTTTGTTGGACCAGCCTTTTAAACCTGGAATAAATCTCACTTGGTCATGGTGTATAATTCTTTTAATGTGCTGTTGGATTTGATTTGCAAGTATTTTTGTTGAGGTTTTTGTCTCTATATTCATCAAAAAGATTGATCTGTACTTTTCTTTTCTTGTAGTATCTTTTTTCAGCTTTTGTATTAGAGTGATGTTGGCTTCATAGAATGAGTTAGGTAGCTTTCCCTCCTCTTTAATTTTTTTGAAGAGTTTGAGTAAGAATAGTAGGAATTCTTTCTTGAATGCTTGGTAGAATTCACATGTGAAGCCATCTGGTCCTGAGCTTTTCTTTTTGGGGAGCTTCCTGATGACTGGTTCAATCTCCTTACTGGTGATTGGTTTGTTGAGGTCATCTATTTCTTCTCGAGTCAGTGTTGGTTGTTCATGCCTCTCTAGGAAGGTGTCCACTTCATCTACGTTATCTAGTTTATAAGCATAAAGTTGCTCGTAGTATCCTCTTATTACCTCCTTTATTTCTGTGGGGTCAGTGGTTATGCCCCCTCCTCCATTTCTAATTTTACTAATTTGCATCCTCTCTGTCTCTTTTTTTTATCAGCCTAGCTAAAGATCCATCAATTTTATGGATTTTCTCCAACCAACTTCTGGTTTTCTGAAATTCTCTATTGTTTTCATATTCTCATTTTCATTTTTTTCTGATCTGATCTTCATTATTTCCTCTTGTTTGCTTTGGGGTTACTTTACTATTCTTTCTGTAGTTTTCACAGGTAAACAGTTAATTCCTCAATTTTTGTTTTTTCTTCTTTTTTAATATAGGCATTTAGGGCTATAAATTTCCCTCTCAGCACCACCTTTGCTGCAACTAATAAATTTTTATATGTTGTGTTCTTAATTTTCATTTATTTGCCTCAAGATATTTACTGATTTCCCTCGTAATTTCTTCCTGGACCCACTGGTTGTTTAAGAGTATGTTGTTTACCCTCCATATATTTGTGAATTTTCCAGCCCTTTGCATCTTATTGATTTCCAATTTCATTCCATTATGATCCTATAAAGTGTTTTGTATAATTTCAGCCTTTTTAAATTTAATGAGACTTACTTTGTGACCCGGCATATGGTCTATGCTTAAGAATGATCCATGAGTACTTGAGAAAAATATGTATCCTGCTGTTGTACACTGTAATGTTCTGTAAATGTTTGTTAAGTCTAGTTCATTTATCATATTATTCAGAATCTCTGTTTCCTTATTGATCCTCTGTCTAGAAGTTCTATCCATTGATGAGAATGATGAATTGAAGTCTCCAACTATTATTGTAGAAGTGTCTACTTCTCCTTTCAGTGTTGTCAGTGTTTGCCTCATGTATTTTGGGCACTCTGGCTTGGTGCATAGTTATGATTGTTAAATCTTCTTGTTCAATTGTTCCTTTTTTTAATACATAGTGTCCTTCTTTGTCTCTTTTAATTGTTTTACATTTTTAAAGTCTAATTTGTCAGATATTAGGATAGCTATCTCTGCGCTTTACTGATTGTTAGCATGAAATATCTTTTTCCAACCTTTCACTTTCAATCTGTTTTTGTCTTTGGGTCTAAAGTGAGTCTCCTGTAGACAGCATTTAGATGGGTCCTGGTTTTTAATCCATTCTGCCAGTCTGTATCTTTTGATTTGGGAGTTTAATCCATTGCTACTATAAAGACAGTACTTTCTTCTACCATTTTATCTTTTAGATTTTATATGTCATATCTTATTTTTTCTCTCTTTTTATCTTTTCTGTAGTCTGTATTTCATACTTTTCTCCAGACCTCTCTCTCCTGTCTTTTCTTATCTGCCTGGAGCGCTCCCTTTAATATTTCTTATAGAGCCAGTCTCTTAGTCACAAGCTCTCTCAGTGACTGTTTGCCTGAAAATATTTTAAACTCCCCCTTATTTCTGAAGAACAGTTTTGCTGGGTATAGAATTCTTGTTTGGAAGTTTTTCTCTTAATCTTAAATATGTCGGTGCCTTCTCATCTCTATGGTTTCTGCTGAGAAATCCACACAGTCTTATCAAGCTTCCCTTGTATATGATGAATTGCTTTTTTCTTGCTGCTTTCAAAATTCTCTCTTTGTTTTTGACATTTGACAATCTTATTAGTAAGTGTCCTGGAGTAGGTCTATTTGAATCTGTTCTGTTTGGGGTATGCTGTACTTATTGTATCTGTGATTTTGTCTTTTATAAGAGATGGGAAATTTTCAGTGATTATTTCCTCATTAGTCTTTCTGCCCCTTTTCCCTCCTCTTCTCCTTCTGGGACACCCATAACATATATAGTTTTGCACTTCATGTTGTCATTCATTTCCCTGAGACCCTGCTCATATTTTTCTATTCTTTTCCCTATCTTTTTTTTTGTGTGTATGTTTGGGATTTCAGATGTTCTGCCCTCTAGTTCACTAACCCTTACTTCTGCCTCTTCAAATCTGCTATTGTAGGTCTCCATTGTTTTGTTTTTTTCATATCTCCTGTTATGCCTTTCATTCTGATAAGTTCTGCCATTTGTTTTTTCAAACTTTTGAGTTCATGTTCACCCAATGTCTTTCTATCCTTTATCTCTTTTGCCATATCTTCACTGAACTCATTGACTTGATTTTTTTATATGATTTTGCATGTCTTTTTGGACATCCTTAATCAGTTGCTTCAATTTGTCTATCTCATTTGAAATGTTGGTTTATTCCTTTGACTGGGCCATATCTTCGATTTTCCTAGTATGACTATTTTTTGCTGGTGTTTAGGCATTTGGTTTCCTTAATTAGTTTATTCTAGAGGCCATTTTCATTCTTTTACCTAGGGTTTTCTTGTTGGGTGGCTTTGTTCTGTATCTGTTCTTTGGCATTCAGTTCAGTTTTTTCTAGACCTCTAGCATAGGTTGTGTTTAACTGATCAGAATTTTTCAGCTCTTGTTTTTCTGCTTATTGCCCTGCCTATATGGAACCTTTTTTTTTTTTTTTTTTTTTTGAGCTGGGTCTCCTCAGGTATGCTTGCCCAAGTCAGATTTTCCCAGACCAGACAAGCCCAGGTCTCAGGAGGAGAGAGTAGCCAGTATCAGGTTTCCCTGAGGATGAGACCCAGCAGGTTGTCAGACTTTCCTATGAAGCGTCTAGGCTCTGTGTTTTTCCTATCCTGCCCAACATGTGGAGCTTGTCTGCATGTAGCTTCCCACAGTGTAAAATTGTGTGGGGCCCCTAATTTCAACAGCCTCTCCTTGTCAGTGGTGTGGCAAGACAGAGGCTGAGGAAGAAGGAAGGCTTGGTTTGCTTCTTTTTTCCAGCCCTGGGGACTGAATTCCCTGAAGGAGGGCTGCCACTTGAGCTGGGCCCTGTCCCCCTTTTCTTGGGAAAGATACACCCTTTAGGAAATTGTCCCTCTTTACCTATTTACTTTGTCTCTCAGAAATGCCTTAATTCCACCCTTGCCTGGGGCAGTGCTGAAGCCTGTGAGTGTTCCCAGTTCTATCTAATAAACTGTTAAGAAGTTGAAAAAAGGTGGGGGAAAGGTTGAAAGCCTTTTCAGAGCCAGACCCCAGCTCCCAAGGTTTGCCAATCAAGAGCTGAAGTTGAAACACAGCTCTGTGTCCCCAGGTTCTGAGTACCCACTTTTCTTTGTACTATCCCTTTTCCAGTATTTTGTGCTGTTCAACTCAGAAAGCCTCTATTTTTTTTTTCCATCAGCCCCACCCCCTCTCTGCCAGGGTGAAAACTCTTGGTTCTTTTAGTGCTTACTCCAAGTTTATCTGTGCTTTGGCCCTGTTTTCAGCAGCGAATTTGTTCATTAATTCTGCAATTGGAGCTCAGTTAAGCAAACTTCCTTGCTCCTAGTAGGGTCTGTTTACTTTCCCCTTGGGGAACCAGCCTGTGATGCCTGTGGGGGAGGAGTATCTTCAAGTCTGTCTTATCACTTATAAAGCAGGAGTAATAATACCTACTCCACTGCATTGTTATAAGCAGTGAGTTATGTGAACGTGTCAAATGTAGTACTTGGGGCTTAGCCAGGTGCTTAATAAATGTTTATTACCCCTTTTTATTCCCCACACAGTGCTTGGTCCAGGGCTGTGCATGCAGAAGGTACCAATACATGTAACAATTGCTTGTTCCTTGAGTAAAAGCAGCCCGGACAAGCACTGGATTCAGTGTGTGCTGCAGGCTTGTCCTGTGTGTCCCTGACTGCATGAGGGCTGTCCCGTGGGACCCATGGTACAGACACCTAAGCCATAACGCCAGACTCTGATTGCCTCAAGTATTCCCAGAGTATGCATGCCTGAGTCTGTGCTCATACATCTCTAATCCAGTGATCAAAATGAATAGAAGGGGATTAAAATTTTTAGTTGAGGAAATTTAGTTTCTCGAGAGATCTACTCTTTTCCAAGTCTCATATAGCAACAGGAAAAAAAAAAACAAAAACCTAAGCTCCATAGTAAGCTAGTTGTGGCACCCTGTTCTTGATGAATGGACTGATCAGAATTCTCTGCCATGAGGGGCTTTCTCGAGGAAGTGAGATTATCTCCCCTAGGCTCCCTGGGAAGTGTCCACACAGACCTTACAGGCCCTCCTCTGGCATGAGAAACCCTGGGCACTGGTGAGGCTCTGAGCATCTTTATTGTTTCCTTGCTTGTTGTTTCTGTCAACCCTGTATCTTAGTTATAACTTCTATTGCAAACTGTTTTCCCTTTTGTTTATATAGTACCGGTTGAATGCCATTTGGCATTCAAATCTTCCCCTAACTCCCCCCCACATTTTCTCCTCCCCCCCTCAAAAAAAAAAAAAAAAAAAACGCTAGGACAAAGGGAGAAACTGTAAGTGTGGAAGGGTTAACTTCAAATGGCAAATGCAAAATTTACTGGGAAAACTTGGAGTCATATTTCTACTGATAGCCTTTCATGATGTTTAATTTAGTCTTCAAGTGCAAGCTACTGTTTGTTTCCATTTTTGAAAGAGACATTTGCTTGATTACTATGTATTTCATTAGCCTCTTCTTGTGAAACAAGGTTTGTCTTGAACTAAGGTCCAGTTATTTTATTTTATTTTATTTTATTTTGCTTTTACAAATGTCTGTAAAACAGCCTGGTATGATGCTTTGGCTTTAGACATACCTGGGTTGTCCCTGATCTACCATTTATCAGCTGTGTGACTGTGAGCAAACTATCTAACCTCTGAGCTTTTCTGAGCTTATCTACAAAATTTTTGTGAGAACTGAATTATAGTATGCTTAAATAGTAAACAAAACTATGTATATAACAGTGCCAGGCATAGAGACCTGCACACAGTAGGTCCTAAAACGTAGATGTCTTGGGCAATTCAAGCTTCAGCCCAAACTTTAGGTCATCTAGGATGGCATTAAGCATCAGACCATCTGAGGCAATGACAAGGCAGAAACAATGCTAAATATATCTTCCTCATGGAAGAAATTTTTTAAAAATAGTAAAAGTGGCGCCGCACGCGGACAGTGCAAGCCAAGGGACCGAGTTTGGGGAAGTGGCTGCCTCCTGGGTGGTGGGAGAGGCCCACAAGGCCCTTGCCTCCGAGGAGTGTGCCCCTCTGAGGGTGAGACTGTGGCCCCTAAACAAGCTGTGGGCAGTCACGCATCTCGGAAGGGAAAGATGTGCCAGGCAGGCGGCTGAAGGTTTGTGTCCAGCTAGTGATATGACAGATTTCCTTGAGTTCTGGGATCTAACAAAAATAAACAAAAGCAAAAAGTATGGACTACCAGAGAAGATGGCGGCTTAGTAAGACGCGCAGATCTTAGTTCCTCCTCCAGAACAGCTACTAGGGGAGTAGAAACAATACAGAACAGCTCCCAGAGCCACGACAGAGATCAAAAAGACAGCGTACCCCATCCTGGAACGGCTGACTGGCTGAGAGAACCCGCTCCAGTGAGATCACCGAGGGGCGCGGGCTTCACCGGGCGGGGCAGCAACCGGCCTGAGTTCCTCCCTTCCCCCTTCCTGGGCCGGCTGGGAGAATTGGACAGGCGGTCCCCTCAAGCCGCGGCGGCTGGCGCCCACACCGCGCATGGCCCCCCGGACCAACTGAGAGAATTGGATCGGAAATCCCCAGGTCGCGGAGAACGGTGACGGGGGGGGGGGGCCCCTTCCAAACACGTGACACCCCGGGAACGGTGCACTCTCCCGGGCGGGCCGCGGCAGCTGGCGCCCTCCCGCCACGCTTGGCGCCCCAGGCCGACTAGGAAATTCGGACGGGCGCTCTCCCAGGCTGCGGCGGCCGGCGACCCTCCCCGCGTTCGAACCCTGGGCCGGCTGGCACTCTTCCAAGCCGCTTCAGCTGGCGAATCTCCCCGACAGCGAGAGTTTTCCAAAGTTAAAGGACCCACAGCACCTTTTACTGGTGGGACCGCAGACAAATGTGTGCCACGAGCGCCACCTACTGGGCAGGATAAGAAAAACAGATCCCAAAGATTTCACAGAAAAATCTTCCAAATTGTTGGGTCCAGCACCCAGGGAAATCTGACTAAATGCCCAGACGCCAACAGAAGATAATGGATCACGCTCAAAAAATTGAAAATATGGCCCAGTCAAAGGAACAAACCAATAGTTCAAATGAGGTACAGGAACTGAGACAACTAATGCTGAATATACGAACAGAAATGGAAAACCTCTTCAAAAACAAAATCAATAAATTGAGGGAGGACATGAAGAAGACATGGGCTGAACAAAAAGAAGAAATAGAAAAACTGAAAAAACAAATCACAGCACTTATGGAAGTGAAGGATAAAGTAGAAAAGATGGAAAAAACAATGGATACCTACAATGATAGATTTAAAGAGACAGAAGATAGAATTAGTGATTTGGAGGATGGAACATCTCAATTCCAAAAAGAAACAGAAACTATCAGGAAAAGAATGGAAAAATTTGAACAGGGTATCAGGGAACTCAAGGACAATATGAACCGCACAAATATATGTGTTGTGGGTGTCCCAGAAGGAGAAGAGAAGGGAAAAGGAGGAGAAAAACTAATGGAAGAAATTATCACTGAAAACTTCCCAACTCTTATGAAAGACCTAAAATTACAGATCCAAGAAGTGCAGCGCACCCCAAAGAGATTAGACCCAAATAGGTGTTCTCCAAGACACTTACTAGTTAGAATGTCAGCGGTCAAAGAGAAAGAGAGGATCTTGAAAGCAGCAAGAGAAAAACAATCCATCACATACAAGGGAAACCCATTGTATTTCCCTTGTACATATAGAGAAGTCTACACGTAAGACTATGTGTAGATTTCTCAGCAGAAACCATGGAGGCTAGAATACAGTGGGATGATATATTTAATTTACTAAAAGAGAAAAACTGCCAACCAAGACTCCTATATCCAGCAAAATTGTCCTTCAAAAATGAGGGAGAAATTAAAACATTCTCAGACAAAAAGTCACTGAGAGAATTTGTGACCAAGAGACCAGCTCTGCAAGAAATACTAAAGGGAGCACTAGAGTCAGATACAAAAAGACGGAAGAGAGAGGTATGGAGAAGAGTTTAGAAAGAAGGAAAGTCAGATATGATATATATAATACAAAAGGCAAAATGGTAGAGGAAAATATTATCCAAACAGTAATAACACTAAATGTTAATGGACTGAATTCCCCAATCAAAAGACATAGATTGGCAGAATGGATTAAAAAACAGGATCCTTCTATATGCTATTTACAGGAAACACATCTTAGACCCAAAGATAAACATAGGTTGAAAGTGAAAGGTTGGGAAAAGATATTTCATGCAAATAACAACCAGAAAATAGCAGGAGTGGCTATACTAATATCTAACAAATTAGACTTCAAATGTAAAACAGTTAAAAGAGACAAAGAAGGAAACTATCTACTAATAAAAGGAACAATTAAACAAGAAGACATAACAATCATAAATATTTACGCACCGAACCAGAATGCCCCAAAATACGTAAGGAATACACTGCAAACACTGAAAAGGGAAATAGACACATATACCATAATAGTTGGAGACTTCAATTCCCCACTCTCATCAATGGACAGAACATCTAGACAGAGGATCAATAAAGAAATAGAAAATCTGAATATTACTATAAATGAGCTAGACTTAACAGACATTTATAGGACATTACATTCCACAACAGCAGGATACACCTTTTTCTCAAGTGCTCATGGATCATTCTCAAAGATAGACCATATGCTGGGTCACAAAGCAAGTCTTAACAAATTTTAAAAGATTGAAATCATACACAACACTTTCTCGGATCATAAAGGAATGAAGTTGGAAATCAATAATAGGCAGAGTGCCAGAAAATCCACAAATACGTGGAGGCTCAACAACACACTCTTAAACAACGAGTGGGTCAAAGAAGAAATTGCAAGAGAAATTAGTAAATACCTCGAGGTGAATGAAAATGGAAACACAACATATCAAAACTTATGGGACGCAGCAAAGGCAGTGCTAAGAGGGAAATTTATTGCCCTAAATGCCTATATCAGAAAAGAAGAAAAGGCAAAAATGCAGGAATTAACTGTCCACTTGGAAGAACTGGAGAAAGAACAGCAAACTAACCCCAAAGCAAGCAAAAGGAAAGAAATAACAAAAATTAGAGCAGAAATAAATGAAATTGAAAACATGAAAACAATAGAGAAAATCAATAAGACCAGAAGTTGGTTCTATGAGAAAATCAATAAGATTGATGGGCCATTAGCAAGATTGACAAAAAGAAGAAGAGAGAGGATGCAAATAAATAAGATCAGAAATGGAAGAGGAGATATAACTACTGACCTCACAGAAATAAAGGAGGTAATAACAGGATACTATGAACAACTTTACACTAATAAATACAACAATTTAGATGAAATGGACGGGTTCCTGGAAAGACATGAACAACCAACTTTGACTCAAGAAGAAATAGATGACCTCAACAAACCAATCACAAGTAAAGAAATTGAATTAGTCATCCAAAAGCTTCCTAAAAAGAAAAGTCCAGGACCAGACGGCTTCACATGTGAATTCTACCAAACATTCCAGAAAGAACTAGTACCAACTCTCCTCAAACTCTTCAAAAAAATTGAAGTGGAGGAAAAGCTACCTAATTCATTCTATGAAGCCAACATCACCCTCATACCAAAACCAGGCAAAGATATTACAAAAAAAGAAAACTATAGACCAATCCCTCTAATGAATATAGATGCAAAAATCCTCAATAAAATTCTAGCAAATCGTATCCAACAACACATTAAAAGAATTATACATCATGACCAAGTAGGATTCATCCCAGGTATGCAAGGATGGTTCAACATAAGAAAATCAATTAATGTAATACACCATATCAACAAATCAAAGCAGAAAAATCACATGATCATCTCAATTGATGCAGAGAAGGCATTTGACAAGATTCAACATCCTTTCCTGTTGAAAACACTTCAAAAGATAGGAATACAAGGGAACTTCCTTAAAATGATAGAGGGAATATATGAAAAACCCACAGCTAATATCATTCTCAATGGGGAAAAATTGAAAACTTTCCCCCTAAGATCAGGAACAAGACAAGGATGTCTACTATCACCACTATTATTCAACATCGTGTTGGAGGTTCTAGCCAGAGCAATTAGACAAGAAAAAGAAATACAAGGCATCAAAATTGGAAAGGAAGAAGTAAAACTATCACTGTTTGCAGACGATATGATACTATACGTCGAAAACCCGGAAAAATCCACAACAAAACTACTAGAGCTAATAAATGAGTACAGCAAAGTAGCAGGTTACAAGATCAACATTCAACAATCTGTAGCATTTCTATACACTAGTAATGAACAAGCTGAGGCGGAAATCAAGAAACGAATCCCATTTACAATTGCAACTAAAAGAATAAAATACCTACGAATAAATTTAACTAAAGAGACAAAAAACCTATATAAAGAAAACTGCAAAAAACTGTTAAAAGAAATCACAGAAGACCTAAATAGATGGAAGGGCATACCGTGTTCATGGATTGGAAGACTAAATATAGTTAAGATGTCAATCCTACCTAAATTGATTTACAGATTCAATGCAATACCAATCAAAATCCCAACAACTTATTTTTCAGAAATAGAAAAGCCAATAAGCAAATTTATCTGGAAGGGCAGGGTGTCCCGAATTGCTAAAAACATCTTGAGGAAAAAAAACGAAGCTGGAGGTCTCGCACTGCCTGACTTTAAGGCATATTATGAAGCCACAGTAGTCAAAACAGCATGGTATTGGCATAAAGATAGATATATCGACCAATGGAATCTAATAGAGTGCTCAGATATAGACCCTCTCATCTATGGACATTTGATCTTTGATAAGGCAGTCAAGCCAACTCACCTGGGACAGAACAGTCTCTTCAATAAATGGTGCCTAAAGAACTGGATATCCATATGCAAAAGAATGAAAGAGGACCCATATCTCACACCCTATACAAAAGTTAACTCAAAATGGATTAAAGATCTAAACATTAGGTCTAAGACCATAAAACAGTTAGAGGAAAATGTTGGGAGATATCTTATGAAACTTACAATCGGAGGCGGTTTTATGGACCTTAAACCTAAAGCAAGAGCACTGAAGAAGGAAATAAATAAATGGAAGCTTCTCAAAGTTAAACACTTTTGTGCATCAAAGAACTTCATCAAGAAAGTAGAAAGACAGCCTACACAATGGGAGACAATATTTGGAAACGACATATCAGATAAAGGTCTAGTATCCAGAATTTATAAAGAGATTGTTCAACTCAACAACAAAAAGACAGCCAACCCAATTACAAAATGGGAAAAAGACTTGAACAGACACCTCTCAGAAGAGGAAATACAAATGGCCAAAAGGCACATGAAGAGATGCTCAATGTCCCTGGCCATTAAAGAAATGCAAATCAAAACCACAATGAGATATCATCTCACACCCACCAGAATGGCCATTATCAACAAAACAGAAAATGACAAGTGCTGGAGAGGATGCAGAGAAAGAGGCACACTTATCCACTGTTGGTGGGAATGTCAAATGGTGCAACCACTGTCGAAGGCAGTTTGGCGGTTCCTTAAAAAGCTGAATATAGAATTGCCATACGACCCAGCAATACCATTGCTGGGAATCTACTCAAAGGACTTAAGGGCAAAGACGCAAACGGACATTTGCACACCAATGTTTGTAGCAGTGTTATTTACAATTGCAAAGAGATGGAAACAGCCAAAATGTCCATCAACAGACGAGTGGCTAAACAAACTGGTATATACATACGATGGAATATTATGCAGCTTTAAGACAGGATAAACTTATGAAGCATGTAATAACATGGATGGACCTAGAGAACATTATGCTGAGTGAGTCTAGCCAAAAACTAAAAGACAAATACTGTATGGTCCCACTGATGTGAACCGACATTCGAGAATAAACTTGGAATATGTCATTGGTAACAGAGTCCAGCAGGAGTTAGAAACAGGGTAAGATAATGGGTAATTGGAGCTGAAGGGATACAGACTGTGCAACAGGACTAGATACAAAAACTCTAAAATGGACAACACAATAATACCTAATTGTAAAGTAATCATGTTAAAACACTGAATGAAGCTGCATCTGAGCTATAGGTTTTTTTTGTTGTTGTTTTGTTTTGTTTTTTGTTTGTTTTTATCTGTCTGGTTGTTTTTTTTGTTTGTTTTGTTTTTGGTTTTACTATTATTATTACTTTTATTTTTTTCTCTATATTAACATTCTATATCTTTTTCTGTTGTGTTCCTAGTTCTTCTAAACCGATGCAAATGTACTAAGAAACGATGATCATGCATCTATGTGATGATGTTAAGAATTACTGATTGCATATGTAGAATGGTATGATTTCTAAATGTTGGGTTAATTTCTTTTTTTTTTCCGTTAATTAATAAAAAAATTAATTAATTAAAAAAATAGTAAAAGTACTATCAACTTTCATTGTTCTCCAGTACTTTTAAGCACTCTCTTACTTCATTAAGCTGACAAATTTAAAATTATGATTTTGCTTGACTTTGTCAGTACTTCTTTTAACTTAACCAACAAAGGCATAACTGACTAAAGTAAATTAGATATTTCACATTTATTCTAATTTTGCACACACCCTGACATGGATAGTCATGTATATATATAACCAGTGTGAACTTGAACAAATCCCAAGGCCCACACTCATTCTTGTTTGAGAGTTGCTTCATAAACAGTGGTGGGACATGTCACCACCTCCTTTTGTGGCCTTCTTTTATTAATGGAGAATTGTAATATGTAGATAATTGTTTATAAACTGTTCTGAGATTTTGAAATATAAGATTCTGCCAAGAGAAACAGTTACCATTACTGTTGAAGAGCTTTGTGTCGGTTGGAGAGTGGGGGCATCAAGCTCCCCACTCTGTCTACCATATCTACCCAGGACATTCAGGTATTTTTGCAGCTGGGGAAAAGACGATGAAGTAGAGGCATTGATAGCATCTGTCAGTTTTGACCTCACCCTGATGAACTCATTAAAATTACCTAGGATGCTCAATATTTGGGTGATTCAAATCTTGAAGTTGGAAAAAGAAGCCTCTTGAATAAGATAAAAGATAATGACAAAAACATTACACGTAACTAGAGTGTTAGAATGTTGTCTGTTCATAGTAGATCTTTGTACTGTTTTTCCATTGTTTGTTTCTCTTTTTTTCCCAATTAAAAATTAAAGAGACTTGTTTTCTATCTGGAGTCTTCTTATGAGACTTTGCAGAAGGCTCTTATGCCTCAGGACCTGAGTTTTCTTAATTGTAAAATGAAAATGTGTGAAGGTCCCTTCCTGCTTTTCTGTGGTTCTGTGCTTACACATATCTAAAGCTTCTAGAATGTAAATATCTGTTCATTTGGAGAAACATAAGCATAGTCATTTGAGCTTCCCAGGAGCTGGGGAATCATCCATGTACAATGTAATTCTTTTAAACAAGCTCTCTCAGTATTGAATTTTTTCTTTCCCCAAGAGTTCTGTAAAAATAGCATTTTCTTGCCAGAGACATAAAGGCCTCAGAGTACTGACTTCCTTCTATGAATACATTATATGATTTGTGGTTGGCTTATGATCTTTTTAACAGCCAGTCCAGCACTGTTCTGTCAGGCTGATTCAGCAGAACCCAGGCACATTCCCACTCTTTTCAGGATCATACTCCCCAATCCTGCCAGTTTCCGGGCAGACCAGGAACTGACACTGCCCCCATTCTCCTATATATACCCTTGGAGGAAAAGGCACCACAGCATTGCTTCTCTTTCTATTTTCCGGAATCTAATGCTACTAAATGCCACTTGCTTTAAAAAGTGAAGTTTTTCAGAGTATCTCCCCTCATTCTCCTCAGGTTGATAGTACCTGAGCCAAAACAGGTCTTGGTCCGTGAAGTCACATGAGTCCTCTCAGTGAGTTCCTCCCCTCTTCCCCTGTCGTCCACACAGTCCACAGCGCCTCTTTCCTGCCCTGTTCCCCTGACACTGTCTTATTTACTGGTCTGCCTCTTGCAAAGATCCTCTCTCCTTTTCCTTTATTAAACTCCTAACATAATCCTAAAGGTTTTAGGGAAATAAGATTGTACACATGGGCCTTTTTAAAAATTTTGTTATGGAAATTTTCAAATTGTACATAAGTAGAGAGAATAGCATAATGAATCCCATGTAGCCATCACTGAGCTTCATTAATCTTGTTTTAGATATACTTCATCCACTGCCTCCACCCCAGATTATTTTGAAGCAAACTTCCCACCATGTATCATTTCTAGTTTCCTTTGTAGAAAATCCTGAACTCCTCCCAGTTTACTTAAAAGGTATAAACTAGAGGTAGGTCCAAGATGGCGGCTTACTGGGGTGTGAAAGTTTGTTCATCCTGAAAAGCAGCTAGTAAATAGCCAGGAACAATACAGAAAAACTGCTAAGGCAACATCAGTAACCGAACACACAACATATCCCATTCTGGACAAGCTGGACCAGCTGCAAGCGCACCCAGAACCGTGAGTTCCCCAAGCCACAGTGGACACTCCCTTCCCCCATAGGCTGCTTCCCAGAGGAGAAAGGAAAGAGACTTTACTAATAGCAAGGGACTGATCTCAACCAAGCTCCAATTGTGGAATTAATTAACAAATTCTGACTACTAAAGATAGACCCCCAGCTCAGCTGAACCTGAGTAAAAGCAGAGGTTGCTAGTTTTTGCCCCAGTGCAGAGGGGACAGGGATGACAGAAAAAAAAAAAAAAAAAACAGAGGTTTTTTTGGATTGGACAGCACAAAATACATTAAAGGGTCTGGACCCTGAAAGAAAGAAGGGAGTACATAGGACCTGGAGACACATAGAGTAATATACCAACTTAAGCTCTTGATTGGCAAACCTGAGGTACGGGGTCCTGCTCTAAAAAGGATTTTCTTTTCTTTTCCTTTCTTTTTTTTTTTTCTTTGTGCCTGTGTTTCTATGGCTTGACTACTCTTTGGATACAACTGCAAGGCTTCTCAGGCTCCAGCTGCCCCAGGCAAAGGTGGAATTAAGCTTGTCTGAGAGACAGGCCAGTCAAGTGAAAGGAGCTCATTCCCTGGAGGCTGTGCCTTCCCCAGGAGAGGGGTGGGGCCCAGCTCAGGTGGAATCCCTCCCTTAAGGAATTCAGACCCCAGGGTTTGGAAAACTGAAGCAATTAAAGCCAGCATACAACTTCTCATCTGTCTCAACCACGCCTCCAGCAGGGAGAGTCTGCTGAAGTTAAAGGCACCATATCACTTTATGCTGGTGGGACCTGCAGGCAGACAAAGCCACATACTGAGTAGGATAGGAACAATACAGAGTCTAGAGGTTTCATAGGAAACTCTTTCAACCTGCTAGGTCTCACCCTCAGGGAAAACTGATATAGGTGATTCTTTCCTCCTGAGAAGAGGCCAGTCTGGTCTGGAAAAATCTGACTGGGGTCTGTAATACTAAGTAGACCTTACTAAGGTAGACAAAAAAAAAAAAAAAAAAAAAAAAAAAAAAGGCACCATAGAGGCAGGGCAAGAAACAAGAAAACAAGAACTGAAAATTTCTCTGTTAAACAAACCTAAGCTAGAGGTCCAGAAAAAGCTGAACTGAATGTCAAAGAACAGAAAAAAAATTCATCCAGCAAGAAAACCCTAGGTAAAACAAGTGAAAGCAATCTCCAGAATAAACTAATTAAGGTAATTAAATGCCTAGACACCAGCAAAAAATAGCAAATCACGCTAGAAAAATTGAAGATATGGCCCAGTCAAAGGAACAAACCAGCAATTCAAGTGAGATACAGGAGTTGAAACAATTAATTTGGAATATACAAACAGACATGGAAAACCTCATCAAAAATCAAATCAGGGGCGGGCCGCGGTGGCTCAGCGGGCAAAGTGCTTGCCTGCTATGCCGGAGGACCTCGGTTCGATTCCCGGCCCCAGCCCATGTAACAAAAACGGAGAAACAGAATACAATAAAACAAGAAAATGTTTAAAAATGTTTCCCTTTCTTCCTTCCTTCCTTCCTTCTATCCTTCCTTCCTTCTCTCTGTCTTTCCTTTAAAAAAAAAAAAAAAAATCAAATCAATGAATTGAAGGAGGATATAAAGAAGGCAAGGAATGAAAAAAAAGAAGAAATCGAAAGTCTGAAAAAACAAATCACAGAACTTATGGAAATGAAAGACACAGTAGAAGAGATGAAAAAAACAATGGAGACCTACAATGTTAGATTTCGAGAGGCAGAACATAGGGTTAGTGAACTGGAGGACCAAACATCAGAAATCCGATAAGCAAAAGAAAATATAGGGAAAAAATGGAAAAATATGAGCAGGGACTCAGGGAATTGAATGACAATATGAAGTACATGAATATACAGGTTGTGGGTGTCCCAGAAAGAGAAAAGAAGGAGAAAAACTAAAGGAGGAAATTATCACTGAAAATTTCCCAACTCTTATGAAAGACTTAAAATTACAGATCCAAGAAGTGCAGTGTAGAGAATAGATCCAGATAGACTTACTCCAAGACACTTACTAATCAAAATGTCAGAGGTCAAAGAGAAAGAGAGATCTTGAAAGCAGCAAAAGAAAAGCAATCCATCACATACAAGGAAAGCCCAATAAGACTATTAATAGAATTCTCAGCAGAAACCATGGAGGTGAGGATACAGTGGGATGAAATATTTAAATTACTAAAAGAGAAAAGCTGCCAACCAAGAATTCTATATCCAGCAAAATTGTCCTTCAAAAATAAGGGAGAAATTAAAACATTGTCAGACAAAAAATCACGGAGAGAATTTGTGACCAAGAGACCTGCTCTGCAAGATATACTAAAGGGAACACTAGGGACAGATACAAAAAGACAGAAGAGGAGGTGTGGAGAAGAGTGTAGAAATGAAGACTATGAGTAAAGGTAAAAAGAAGAAAAATTAGATGTGACATATAAAATCCAAAAGGCAAATGGTAGAAGAAAGTACTACCCACACAGTAATAACACTAAATGTCGATGGATTAAACTCCCCAATCAAAAGACACAAACTGTCAGAATGGATTTAAAAACAGGACCCATCTATATGCTGTCTACACATTTTAAACCCAAGGATAAACATAGGTTGAAAGTGAAAGGTTGGGAAAAGATATTTCATGCAAATGACAATCAGAAAAGAGCAGGAGTAACTATACTAATATCCAACACATTAACTCAAAATGGATCAAAGACCTAAACATTAGATCTAAGACCGTAAAACTTTTAGAAGAAAATGTAGAGAAATATCTTATAAATCTTATAATAAGAGTTTCCTAGATCTTACACCCAAAGCATGAACACTGAAGAAAGAAATAGATAAATGGGAACTCCTCAAAATAAAACACTTTTGTGCATCAAAGAACTCTGTCAAGAAAGTAAAAAGACAGCCTACATAATGGAAGACAATATTTGGAAATGATATAACAGGTAAAGGTTTAGTATCCAGAATATATAAAGAAATTGTTCAACTCAACAACAAAAAGACAAACAGCCGAATTACAAAATAGGCAAAAGGCATGAACAGACACTTCTTGGAAGAGGAAATATAAAAGTCTAGAAAGCACATGAAAAGATGCTCCGTCTCCCTGGCTATTAGGAAAATGCAAATCAAAAACCACAATGAGATATCATCTCACACCCACCAGAATGGCCATTATAAATAAAACAGAAAATGACAAGTACTGGAGAGGATGTGGAGAAAGAGACACACTTATCCCCTGTTGGTGGGAATGTCAAATGGTACAACTGCTGTGGAAGGCAATTTGGCGGTTCCTCAGGAAGCTAAATATAGAATTGCCATATGATCTGGCAGTACCATTGCTAGATACCTATTCAGAGGACCTGAGGGCAAGCACACAAACGGATATTTGCACACCAGTGTTTACAGCAGCATTATTTACAATTGCCAAGAGATGGAATCAGCCCAAATGTCCATCAACAGATACATGGCTATACAAGCTGTGGTATATACATACAGTGGAATGCTACGCAGCTGTGAGACAGAAAGTCATGAAGCATGTAACAACATGGATGGACCTTGAGGACATTATGCTGATTGAGCATGAAACAAAAGGATAAATACTGTATGGTCTCACTGATATGAACCAACATTAATGAATGAACTTGGAGAATTTCAGTTAAGAAAAGAGGCCATCATCCTATAATGAGCTGGGACTCAACATCAAGGAATTGAGAAAACCTTCTCGACCAAAAGGGGGAAGAGCAAAATGAGACAAAATAAAGTCTCAATGGCTGAGAGATTCCAAGCAGAGTCAAGAGGTTATCTTGGAGGTTATTCTTACACATAATATAGATATCACCTTTTTAGTTAAGGTGTAATGGAGAAGCTGGAGGGAACTGCCTGAAAGTGTAGAGCTGTGTTCCAGTAGCCATGTTTCTTGACGAAGATTGTGTAATGATACAGCTTTCGCAATGTGACTGTGTGATTGTGAAAACCTTGTATCTGATGCTCCTTTTATCTACAGTTTGGACAAATGAGTAAAACATATGGATTAAAAATAAATAATAGGGGGAACAAATGTTAAAACAAATTTAGTAGATTAAAATGCTAGTGATCAATGAAAGGAAGGGGAATGTATGATTTTTTCTGTCATGTTTTTATTTCTTTTTCTGAATTGATGCATATGTTCTAAGAAATGATCATGATGATGAATATACAACTATGTGATGATATTGTGAGTTACTGATTATATATGTAGAATGGAATGATCGTATGGTAAGAATGTTTGCTTTTGTATGTTTGTATGTTTAATAAAGAAAAGAAAAGAACAGAGGCCATTTGGAGATTGAAAAAGATTAGAGATTGGATGATTGGAGCTGAAGAGATACAGATTGTGCAACAAGACTGAATGTAAAAGTTCAGAAATGGATAGCACAATACTTCTTAACTGTAGCACAATAATGTTAATACTTCGAATGAAGCTGAATGTGAGAATGATAGAGGAAGGATGGCTGGGAGCACAAATGAAACCAGAAAGAAAGATAGATGATAAAGACTGAGACAGTATAACCAAGGAATGCCTAGAGTGTGCAATGACAGTGACTAAATGTACAAATATAAAAATGTTTTTGCATGAGGAAGAACAAAGAAATGTCAGTATTGCAGGGTGTTGAAAATAGATGGTAATTCATATTTTAAAACTTTTACTACATGTAAGACTAAAGCAAAAAATGTTTATTTGGTACAAAATTTATAATTTGACTGTATATTTCCTAATATAACTTATGTGGACAGTTTAATTGAACACCATAAGTACATGGAACATTGAATAGGGCATGAAATTTTGTAGGTTTATCCAGAGTGATGCTCTGATAAATCCCAGAGTGATTTGGACAGTGAATAAAAGAGTATTTGCAAAATCCCTGTATTAGTTAGGGTTTTCTAGAGAAGCAGAATCAACAGGAAATATTCATAAATATAAAACTTATAAAACTGTTTCACTTAACCGTGTGAACATAGAGTCTAAAATCTGTAGGACAGGCTGTGAAGCTGATGATTCCGATGGAGGGTCTGGACGAACTCCACAGGAGAGGCTCACTGGCTGAAGCAGGAAGAAAGCCTGTGTCTTCTGAATCCTCCTTAAAAGGCTTCCAGTGATTAGATTAAGCATCATTCATTGCAGAGGACACTCCCATTGGCTTCTACACAAATGGAATCAGCTGTGGATGCAGCCGACATGATCATGATTTAATTCTATGAAATGTCCTCATAGCAACAGACAGGCCAGCAGTTGCCCAACCAGACAGACAGGTTTGGCCAAGTTGACACGCGAACCTGACGGTAACAGTCCACCCCTTGTCAACTTGACAGCTATACACATCACTTTAAATCATACCTAATTTCTAAATATAAAACAATAAAACACACATTTTTTCTTTCACCTAACAATACTCAACTGTCCTGCATATAACTGGAAACACATTATATCTCGCCAGAATAGGGGGCAAATCCTTGGATATAATTCATTCTTAAACTTGATATCTTACAACTTAAATAGTATAACATAAACAAAACAGCATTACAGCCCTCATTTCTGTAACTGATCACATGGTTGTAGTTCATATTTATCACTGCCTTCTTCCACTATCTGTTCCATGTTCCCTTTACCCTCAGCAAGCACTTCAGCTGGCTGTTGCTCTTTGCCTGGCGGGGTGACCCAAACCTTCATTCTTGAAGTTTCAGAGCCATTGGTAGTCCTGCTGGGATTGGGTTGTTGCAGTTTTCCATTGATTTTAATCACAGGGCATGGTAGTACTTAAACACGCCCTAGGGAATCTCCTATATTCCAGGAAAACTCTTCTTTACCTCCATTGTGTAGTTGCAGTCCTATTTCCCCCTGATAGTCAGTGTCAGTCACCCAGCCAATAATGTAATCCCCTTCTTGGCTTGTTGATCCAAGGGCATGAGTAGCCCAAAGTGACCAGGTGGCAGTCTTAGATTCCAGTTCAATGGAATCATTCTTGTTTCTCCTGGTGGAAGCAGTCCCCCTTTTGGAACTAAAACCTGTAGACCAGCAGAGCTTAGGGTTGCAGGGATAGGAAGCAGAAATTTTCCTAGTGGATCGCTAGGGGTAATAGCGAGTAGTGGCACTCCCGTTTCCACCCCTTAGTTCCTGGACGCATGGATCCTGGCTATGAAAGAAACAGCACCATACAGTGGATGCTGATTCAGAGCATATACAGCTTCCTGGAGAACATTACCCCAGCCCTTCAAGGTATTGCCACCTAGTTGGCACCATAATTGAGTTTTCAAAAGGCCATTCCACCATTCTATCAATTCAGCTGCTTCTGGATGATGGGGAACATGGTAAGACCAGAGAATTCCATGAGCATGTGCCCATTTCTGCACTTCATTTGCTGTAAAGTGTGTTCCTTGATCAGAAGTAATGCTGTGTGGAATACCATGATGATGGATAAGGCATTCTGTAAGCCCACAGATGGTAGTTTTGGCAGAAGCATTGCGTGCAGGGAAAGCAAACCTATATCCAGGGTTTGTGTCTGTTCGATTTAGAACAAATCACTGCCCCTTCTATGAAGGGAATGGTCCAACATAATCAACCTGCCACCATGTAGCTGGCTGGTCACCTCGGGGAATGGTGCCATTTCAGGGGCTAAGTGTGGGTCTCTGCTGCTGGCAGGTTGGGCACTCAGCAGTGGCTGTAGCCAGGTCAGTCTTGGTGAGTGGAAGTCCATGTTGCTGAGCCCATGCATAACCTCCATCCCTACCACCATGACCACTTTGTTCATGAACCCATTGGGCAATGACAGGAGTTGCTGGGGAAAGAGGCTGGCTGGTATCCACAGAATGGGTCATCTTATCCACTTGATTATTAAAATCTTCCTCAGTTTAAGTCACCCTCTGGTATGCATTCACATGGGACACAAATATGTTCATATTTTTAGCCCACTCAGAAAGGTCTATCCACATTCCTCTTCCCTAGACCTCTTTGTCACCAATTTTCCAATTATGGTCTTTCCAAGTCCCTGACCATCCAGCCAAACCATTAGCAACAGCTCATGACTCAGTATATGAATGCACCTCTGGCCAGTTCTCCTTCCAAGCAAAATGAACAACCAGGTGCACTGCTCGAAGTTCTGCCCACTGGGAGGATTTCCCCTCACAACTGTCCTTCAAGGATACCCCAGAAAAGGGTTGTAGTGCTGCAGTTGTCCACTTTCTGGTGGTACCTGTGTATTGTGCTGAACCATCTGTAAACCAGGCCCACGTTTTCTCTACTGCAGTCAATTCAGTGTAAGGAACTCCCCAAGAGGCCATAGCTCTGGTCTGGGAAAGAGAAGGTAATGTGGCAGGAATGGAGACTATGGACATCTGGGCCACTTCCTCGTGTAACTTACTTGTGCCTTCAGGACCTGCCCTGGCCCTATCTCATAGATACCATTTCCATTTTACAATAGAGTGCTGCTGCGCCTTCCCAACTTTATGGCTTGGTGGGTCAGACAACACCCAGCTCATGATTGGCAACTCAGGTCTCATGGTAACTTGGTGGCCCAAGGTTAAGTGTTCAGTCTCTACTAAGGCCCAGTAGCAGGTCAAAAGCTGCTTCTCAAAAGGACAGTAGTTATCTGCAGCAGATGGTAAGGCTTTGCTCCAAAATCCTAAGGGTCTGCGTTGTGATTCTCCTATAGGGGCCTTCCAAAGGCTCCACACAGAATCCTTTTGCCATTGACACTTCCAGCACCATTGATCTCCTGGATCATATGGTCCAATGGCAGAGCAGCTTGTACAGCAACCTGGGCCTGTTGTAGAACCTCCTCTTGTTCAGGTCCCCACTCAAAATTAGCAGCTTTTCTGGTTACTCAATAAATGGGTCGGAGTAGCACACCCAGATGAAGAATATGTTGTCACCAAAATCAAAAGAGACCCACTAGGCATTGTGCCTCTTTTTTGGTCATAGGAGGGGCCCAGATGCAGCAACTTATCCTTCACCTTAGAAGGAACATCTCGACATGCCCCACACCACTGGACACCTAGATATTTCACTGAGGTGGAAGGCCCCTGTATTTTTGTTGGATTTATCTCCCATCCTCTGACACGCAAATGCCTTACCAATAAGTCTAGAGTAGTTGCGACTTCTTGGTCACTAGGTTCAATCAACATGATATCATCAATATAATGGACCAGTGTGATGTCTTGTGGGAAGGAGAAACAATCAAGATCCCTGCAGAAAGATTATGACAGTAGGGCTGGAGAGTTGATATACCCCTGAGGTAGGACAGTGAAGGTATATTGCTGACCTTGCCAGCTGAGAGCAAACTGTTCTGATGGGCCTTACTAACAGCTATTGAGAAAAAAGCATTTGCCAGATCAATAGCTGTGTACCAGGTACCAGGGAATGTATTGATTTGCTCAAGCAATGATACCACATCTGGAACAGCAGCTGCAATTGGAGTTACCACCTGGTTGAGCTTATGATAATCCACTGTCATCCTCCAAGACCCATCTGTTTTCTGCACAGGCCAAATAGGAGAGTTGAATGAGGATGTGGTGGGAATCACCACCCCTGAATCCTTCAAGTCCTTAAGAGTGGCAGTAATCTCTGCAATCCCTCCAGGAATCTGGTATTACTTCTGATTTACTATTTTGCTAGGTAGGGGCAGTTCTAGTGGCTTCCACTTGGCTTTTCCCACCATAATAGCCCTCACTGCAGAAGTTAGAGAGCCAGTGTAGGGAGTGTGCCAGTTGCTCAGTTTGTCTATTCCAATTATACGTTCTGGAGCCGGGAAAATAACTGCAGAATAGGTCTGGGGGCCCTCTCGCCCCACTGTGAGACGGACCTAAGCTAAAACTCCATCAATCACCTGGCCTCTATAAGCCTCCACTCTGACTGGTGGACCAGAATGATGTTTTGGGTTCCCTGGAATTAATGTCATTTCTGAACCAGTGTCTAATAATCCCCAAAATATCTGATCATTTCATTTTCCCCACTGCACAGGTACCCTGGTAAAAGGCCGTGAGTCTCCTTGGGGAAGGCTTGAAGGAAGATTAACAGTATAAATTTGTGGCAGTATAACAGGGTTCTCCCCCAAAGGGGCCTGGCTTCCCCTTCATTCAAGGGGCTCTGGATCTGTAAACTGTCTCAAGTCTGGAAATTGATTAAGGGGCCACGACTCCATGTTTTTGTAATTCAAGTTAGACTTCTGTTCATTTGACCTAGAACTCTTGTTTTTATAGCTCGAACAAGAATTCAGTAGACAGCCCATCTGTTGTATTTCTAGGTACCCCATGATTTACTAGCCAACGCCACAAATCTCAATCAGATTATTTTGACTACTACTTTGAGTTTGCTGTCTTTTATAATAGCCACGTCCACCCTGTCTTTGACTATTAAGTGCTGCCACCTGGCTTCTGCCAACTCGGAATCCAGTCATCCACATTGTGCTTAAAGATTCCAACTTAGTGACCACAGTTCACACAGTAATATCTGACCTACAGAGAAGTGCAACTGCAGAGCTCTTCAGGGATTATGGCGCTAGTCTCACAAATTTATTTTTCGCTGTTCTGGTAAAAGGTGCATCCTCCAGGCATTCCTGGGGTATAAGAGGCTTTGCATGATAAATCCACTCTAACATTCCAATCTCTCTAAGCCTTGGATCCCCTCATCTACATTATACCAGGGCAGTTCTGGCATTTCAACCTCAGGTAATGTTGGCCACCTTTTGATCCATGTTTCAACCAACCATCCAAACAAACTGTTAATGCCTTTTTTAACCCCTTGAGCTATAACATTGAATGCAGAATCTCTGCTTAGTGGGCCAATATCAATAAATGCAGCCTGATCCAGCCTTCTATTCCTCCCACCATTATCCCACACCCTTAAAATCCATCGCCACACATATTCCCCTGATTTCTGTCTGTATGAACTCACACAGTTCTTTTGGGGTATAACGTACCTCCTCATGTGTGATATTTTGTACCTCACCTTTAGAGGCCTGTTGGGACTTTAGTTTAGTTACAGGTCTGGAAGAAATGAGGGGTGGTAGGGGTGGATCATGAAAAGAATTAGAAATATCTTCCACGCCATTTGCTTCAGGGCATTCATTTGCAGTTTCATCTGGTGAAACAGGATTAATCACTCGAGGGCTAATCCCTTCAGGTGGAGGTTGGGTGGCCAACTCCTCAAGGCAGGCTGGTGGTAAGGCAGCCTTGTCCTCAGGGCAGACTATTACAAGGTTATCTAGAGAAGACTCAGCATGACCTAGGGTTTCCATCTCACCCCCTACATCATTTTCAGTCTCTATATTGCCACCCCATTTTTCAGGGTCCCACTCCTTTCTAATCAATGCCCTCACTTTAGTAACGGCAGACACCATGCAAGATTGAGATTTCAGTTTACATTGTAAAGTTGCTACTCTTAACAATAAGATTCTGAGTCTGATTTCAGAGATGTCAAGTCTGAGGCTACACAAAATAAGATTTTCCTTCAGGACACTCATAGAAACTTCTACATCTGTCAGATGGCACTTAAGCTTCTTGTTTAAAGCCTTGAGCCCATCCCTTTCACTCATTAATGTGTCCAGTGTATCTAACAACCAGCCAACATCTCTATACCTCTTATTTCTACAAAAGTCCATAAAGGTTTCAAAAACATTATCCCCCAGAGCCTGGCTTCATACAAGCCAAGCATTAGAAGAATTAAATGGTGATATTTTGACAATTTCTTTTGTCAACTCACTCCATGGATTGGCAGTTTTATTCTGATTATGGCAATCAGAGTCCTTAGTGCCCTTGAGTTCAGTCAGAGTAGAAAACCATTAATAAAAACCCATTTTAAAGATTGTTTCTTATGAACCATCCTGGTACCAAGTTGTATTAGTTAGGGTTTTCTAGAGAAACCGAATCAACAGGAAATATTCATAAATATAAAAATTATAAAACTGTCTCACGTAACTGTGGGAACATAGAGTCTAAAATCTGTAGGACAGGCTGTGAAGCTGATGATTCTGATGGAGGGTCTGGACAGACTCCACAGGAGAGGCTCGCTGGCCAAAGCAGGAAGAGAGCCTGTCTCTTCTGATTCCCCCTTAAAAGGCTTCCAGTGATTAAATTAAGCATCACTCATTGCAGAAGACATCCCCCTTGACTGATTACAAATGGAATCAGCTGTGGATGCAGCCACATGCTCATGATTTAATTCTATGAAATGTCCTCATAGCAACAGACAGGCCAGTACTTCACCAACCAGACAAACAGGTACCACCACGTGGTGAAGTTGACACATGAACCTGACTGTGATAGTCCACATGGGGGTATGGTGAGAAAGGGGAAAAATTCAGCTTCCCCATGTGTAAAATTCCTGATGTTCTCACAAGTAGTTGGGACCACCAAAGCAATAGGCCGAGCCATCAATCTTTGGGTTTGTTCATATGAAACTTACCCCCACAAAGGATAGGCTAAGCCTGCTTAAAATTAGGCCTAAGAGTCACCCCCAGAGAACCTCTTTTGTTGCTCAGATGTAGCCTCTCTCAGCCAACAAATCAAGCAAACTCACTGCCCTCTCCCTCGCTGCATGGGACATGACTCCCAAGAGTGTAAACCTTCCTGGCAATGTGGGACAGAATCCTAGAATGAGCTGGAACTTAGCATCAAGGAAATGAGAAAACCTTCTCAACAAAAAGGAGGAAGAGAAAAATGAGACAAAATAATGTGTCAATGGCTGAGAGATTTCGAACAGATTCAAGAGGTTATCCTGGAGATTAGTCTTCCTCATTATAGATATCACCTGTTTAGTTAAGGTGTAATAGAGAGGCTGGAGGGAACTGCCTGAAAATGTAGAGCTGTGTTCCAGTAGCCATGTTTCTTAAAGAAGGTTGTATAGTGATATAGCTTTTGCAATGTGACTGTTTGATTGTGAAAATCTTGTGTCTAATGCTCCTTTTATCTGCAGTATGGAGAGATGAGTAAAACATAAGGATTAAAAATAAATAAATAATAAGGAGAACAAATTTTAAAACAACTTTAGTAGATTGAAATGCTAATGATCAATGAGGAGGGTTAAGGAGTATGGTATTGTATGAATTTTACTTTCTTTTTATTTCTTTTTCTGAATTAATGCAAATGTTCTGAGAAATGATCATGTTGATGAATATACAACTATGTGATGATATTGTGAGTTATTGAGTATATACCAAGAATGGAAAGATAATATGGTAAGGATGTTCATGTTTGTATGTTGCTATATTTTTTTTAATTTTGAGAAAAATGAATGTATGTGCTTGTATGTTATTTTATCAATAAAAATTTTTTAAAAAGGAAGAAAAAGGCATAAGCTAATTCTCCTCCAGGTTTTGTTTAATTTAGCCCAGCTACCTCTCTGATTGCCCAGGCCACCAACCTGCTCTGAATTAAATATCCCTCCCCTGTTTTCCCAATGCCTCTACTGGTTAAACAGCTGGCAGAAGAATGGGATCAATTCATCTTTCTGGTGAGGATTCCTTTAAAAGATGGCTACTTAGATTGGGAAGGGAAGGCTGAAGCATGAGGGACAGGGTAGGGAAAGGTGCCTGAGTTATATTTCACTGTCAAGGGTAAGGTTGGCAAACTTATTTTTATAATTGGCTGCTCCAGAACAGGTAGGACGTACTCCTCAAAACAAACGGAGCCAATTCCTGTGTATTAGGCTGTGGCCTTAATTTCCACTCCACCCTACCCCTACCCCAAAAACAGGTGAAGTTGCTCCTGAAGACAATCTACAGGTTTGTCCTGTCCTGCCTCTGTTTCAGATGCCGTGGCAGAATGTGGAGCATGTTGGTGACCAGAGCCCCTACGTCACTTCTGTCATTCTTCACATTAAGCAGAATGTCCCGATCATCCGTGACAATCTGGCTTCTACACGGAAGTACTTCACTCAGTTCTGCATTAAATTTGCAAAGTAAGTCTGGGGTATTCTGGGTTTTATTGATGCTAGCCTTACTACCCAGCATGCACACAATCCAAGTGTCCCCATCTTCCAGCTGGGACTCATTCTGCTGCCTGCAGGCAAACTAATTTTAACTAGTACCCAAAAGAAGCACAATAATAAAACTAAATCATCTACTTAAAGTCATAGATAACAGTCACAGTGATACAATCATCAAACACATTAAGGCAAATAAAAATGAGTTGGACATCCTGTTATTTTTAATTATGTGGACATGAACCACCCCCTGCACAGATTTGGATAATTAAAATTATTTTTTACGTTACTAGAATAAAACTCTTTAAAAAATCCATGGACACACACATATATGCAAATTATTATTGACTGATTTAATGTATGCATTTTGTTTCTGGCTAGATTATAATCTCTTTAAGGGCAGAAACTATTTTGGTTTTTGAGCCCTCTCTTTCTCCCTCCCCATAGTATTTATTGCTGTGGCTGCCAAAATTTATCCATGTGCTTCCCAGTGCCTGCCCATGCAAAAAAAAAAAGTGAAATAAAGATGTATCCATGTTTGGATGATCTTAAGTCCAGAGAAGGTACTAGAAGTTGGGGAGAGCAAATCAGGGAGTTTCATTGGCCAAGATGGATCGAGTGAACACTGAGCTGCAGATCTTCCTGCCACATCTCATGTGTGGCCTTTTCTGGCTTGAGTTTTGAAATGGGGAAATAGTTTGGTGCTTTGCCAGTCAACATCTGGTTATAGCACCAGTTCCCCTGAGACCAGCAGTGTAGAGGGCCATAGTCTCCTCTGACCAGTTGTCAAACAAGCATTTTGGCTAACTTCTCAAGCCAGGGCTTCAGGAAGGCCAGCCCAATCCAAGCTACTGTATTTAGGTTGTTCTCATCCAAGTCCCAAATTGTGACTCAGGACTCCAAGTTTCTGTCTTCCCCAGATCTCTCCCAGTTTGTATTAATTTAGGGCTTCTTCCCTTTCCCTTAAATAAATCCTTAAGGAGCAACAATTATGGGGTGGCTTGGTATGTTAGCTTCAGTTTCCAGTGTGTCAAGAAAGGATAGAGTGGGCTCTCCAGGGAAGCATTTATGTTTGCAGTGTGGCTGATGAACCAGGAGTTGATGTTTCTTTCATTCTCTTGTTTCCTAATAGTGTTTTAGAAAAAAATACAGCAGATAAATCACATTGAAACAATTCCCCATAAACCTCTCGTAGAAATAGTGTCTCTGTAAAGCTTTACTGTGCTTAAACATCTCCAGTGTGGTTGCATAGGGGTCTGATTTAACTAATGTTAAGGTGGATAAGGAGTCTGTTTACTTCACTGGTCCCAGCCTCAGCCTCACATTCTTTCAGAGCCCTTTAATGGAATTATTAAGCCTATTTTACACAGGAAAATAAGATACCCATATTGGGAGGAAAAGAAGTGTAACAAAATAAGATATCAGTGGGTAAGAGAGATCAAATAGAGTCAAAAGGTTATTCTGGAGGCTACACTTATGAAAGCTTCCGCTAGATATTGCTAATTGCCGTGGTTTGCCAAGCTGCGGCAAACATCATTCCTGTTAACCCTAAACACCTCGGGCTCTACCTGAGGCACTACAAAAGTCTCGTGTACTAAGTTTACGTTCCTGAAACCTATAGCCTCCAAAGGTTTCCTCGGCCAGATAAGTCCTGAAACTCAGAGGGGCCAGCCTCTCCAAGGATATCAACTTATTATTCCTTCCCCGTATCCTATATTGTTAATATCCCTTTACAACATGAAAAAGTTAGAGTGGGCACGGCCCAAAGACCCCTATAAAGTTGGATAGAAATGGTGATAGCAGATACCCTTGTCTGCTATAAAACTGGAGAAGGATGAAAAGAGAAGGAGTTATAACTGAGAAGATATAACTATGACTGCTGAATCACTATATTGATATTTCTTTTAGCTTCTAGTGTTTTAAAGCAGCTAGAAGGAAAAACCCTGAAATTGTGGAATGGTAACCCATACCAAACTTTGAAATCTCTTCTGTAACTATTTGTAAAATGTACTTTAAAAATTATTGCATCATCACATAGATGCATGATCATCGTTTCTTAGTACATTTGCATCGGTTTAGAAGAACTAGCAACACAACAGAAAAAGATATAGAATGTTAATATAGAGAAAAAAATAAAAGTAATAATAATAGTAAAAAAAATTATTGCTTTTTTTGTATATATATTTCACAATAAAAATGTTAATAAATGGAAAAAAATTACCCATATTTCACATCAGGAAGAGTTCGTCCTGTGCCCTCGGAAGCAGTTTTCTGTTTTAATCTGTAGTACCCTCTCATCATTGTAAAATCCCAGCCTGAGACCAGAAACCACAGGAGCTGGAGGTGTTAGGAGACTCTTCTCCAGCCCAAGGCAATGGCTGCTACCCGCTGATGGCCCAGAAAAGCCCTTGGCTGTTACCCATCATATTGCTGGGTCTTCTTCCCCAAAGACATGTCCCTTATCCCTATCTTTTCACCATCCCACTCCCTATGCCTTAGTATACAGAGCCAATTCAGGGCCCAGACAAAGCTTATTCTAGTGTGAGGTAACTTAGATTACAAACTGTGCATTCAGTGGCAATTAGTCATGAACTCCATCTTATATTACTTGCTTGCCCTGGTTCTGGTGTAGAGCTCTGAGGAATCCCTTCCAATTAGTTCCTTTTCTCACTCCCTTCTGATCAGTAGGAGTTCCCCTAGATCTCATCTCTTTAACTTCCTTTCCTTCCCCCTCCAATTCAAACCATATATGTTTCCTTTTGCCTCCTTTTGGTCTCTGAAGCAACAAAAGCCTTTCCTGTTTGGACATCAAGATCATTCCTCTGGTTGAAACTGCAAGTGACTTCCCTTGTCTGTTAAGCTGATTCTCCTCCATTCAGTAATGGACATAATAAGACAAACTTATTATAGTGTTTGGAGGGATAAAAGGAGAGGACCCATATAATATCCTGGTGAAGTGCTGATTCTGAGCTAGCATTCAAAAACTGGTAACTGCTTCCATTAGTAAAACATTTTTTAAATTATTCATTAAGTAGACATTCACTTGAATACCTACTGTATCCCAAATACAGAATTAAGTGCTTTGGCTTACTAAGACTTGTTGCTTATTTTCCTTTGACTTACAGTCAAGTAAAAGAAAGCGAAACATGTAGGCAAATAAATATAATAAAATAGATTCAATGTTGGGATACAGGTCTGTGGATTCCATGTAGGATATGGTAGAGACACAGGAACCAACAGAGGTCAGGGCCCACCTGTGCATGACTGAGGAAAGGCTTCGTAGAAGTGACATCCTTGAGCACGGTCCTGAGAGATGTGTATTCCCTGAACCACAAAGCCCAGTATGCATGTTTGAAATTATTATGTACCCCAGAAGAATCACGTTTTAATCTTGATTCAATCTTGTGGGGCTAGACCTATTGTTTAGGGTAGGAAACTTTTTTTTGGCATTTTTTAATTGATATATATTCATATACCATATAATCATCCAAAGTGTACAATCAGAATATCATCATATAGCTGTAAATTTATCATCACAATTGACTTTAAAATTTTTTTTATGAAAAATGACATATATACAAAAAAGCAGTAAACTTCAAAGCATACCACAACAATTAGTTGTAGATCAGATTTCAGAGTTTGGTATGGGTTACAATTCCACAGTTTTAGGTTTTTAATACTAGCTGCTCCAAAACACTGGCGACTAAAAGAAATATCAAATAATGATTCAGTGATCATGCTCCTTTGTTAAATCCTACCTTCTCTCTATAACTCCATCATCACCTTTGATCTTTCTTCTACTCTTTAGGGGTATTTGGGCTATGCCCATTCTAACTTTTTCATATTGGAAAGGGCTGTTGATAATATGATATAGGGGAATGAAACTAGTTGATGTTCTGGAGAGGCTGGCTCCTCTGCATTAGAGTGGGAAACTTTGATTTGATTGTTTCCATATACCCAGTTGAGGGTGTGGTCTTTTGATTATATGGAGATGTGACTCCAATCATTTAAGGTGGATCTTGATTAGTTTACTAGAGTCCTTGAAAAGAGGGAACATTTTGGAAAAACCTCAGATGCAGAACCCTTGGAGAACAGTTATTTCAGAGCTGACAGAGGCATGGATGTTTGGAGATGTTTGGAGAAGCTTGGAGTGCCAACAGAGAGAGCAGATGCCTAGACATGGGGCAGAGCCCAGCAGACGTCACCATGTGCCTTCCCATGAAATACTAAGCAAATAAAAAGCTAGAGTTATGTCCTAGAGAACCTAAGTGAAGGCCCACAGGCATTTAGAAAGGAAACCACTGGCATCTGAAGCTGGAAGCACTGTAACCTGGAACAAGGACTAGCAGACACCAGCCATATGCCTTCCTATGTGACAGACATCGGCTTTCTTGAGTCAGAATATCTTTTCCTGAATCCCTTAGTTTGGACACTTTTTCTGGCCTTGAAACTATAAACCTGTAATAAATTCCATTTATAAAAACCTTTCCTTCCTGGTATACTACATTCCAGCAGATTTAGCAAACCAAAACACCTAGTGATGGGCATTCTAGACAAAGAGAGCAGTGTAAGCAAGGGCACAGAAGCATTTCATGACCTGTTGAATCATGGAATCACCAAGGAGCTCAACAGAGCTGAAGCAGAGTACCAGGCTTGGCATTTGAGGCCAGTGATGGAGAATTAAGAAGCTGAGGGAAGGCCTTGCCTACAGCCATTATAAATATTTTCATCAGGATGGTTTGGTCATACTGCATTTAAGTAGATCCCTTTAGCAGTGATGGATTGGAAAGAGTGAGGCTGAAGGCCGGGAGACCCATTTGGAAACTATTGAAAAACTTCAAGTGAAAAATGATGAAAATAGCAGCAGCAAGGATAATGAGTAAGACTAGATATGGAAGAAGTTCAGGGGAAAAGGTGGTAACTGATTAGATATTGGGATTGAAGGTGAGAAAACAGTCTCAGTGACTCCCTATTTTCTGACGTGGTTAACCAAGTAGATGAGCTCCAGTCTGCTAAGCCTGGGATTCCAGGGTAGGGTTGAGTCTTGGATATGCTGGCGTTGAGGTGCTAGAGGACCATTCCAATGTGTTGTCCACTTAGTCAATGGATGTTAGAGTAGACCCAAGTGTACAGGAAAGCTAGAGAGAAAGAAGAAGATGGAGGTCTTAAGCCTGGGGAGCTACATTGGAAGAGTGAGGAATGGGATGCCAGCCAGTCTTCATTTAAAGCGCCAAATCTTGCTTTATTTCCATCTCTTCATCCCTTGATCATGGGCCTTCCTGTTCAGTTCACTCTGAATTTTGCATTGATTGTAGGCATTTTTAGTTCTCATATGAGTTGTGCTACACTGTTACAAACCAGCTTTCTCTACTCTGACTTCTGTAGTTTTTTCTAAACAGCCCTCCTGACCTATTGCAAATTTACTCTCCCATTTCCCTAAATAGCATCATCCGTCTGCCTGATCCAGGTTGCCCTTGAGTCCCCAGTAGATTTTTGGGAGGTCATTTATTTTGTTTTTTGTCTGACAGTTGATCCCTTAGCAGTTATTTACTCTTTTTTGCATTGACGATCTTATAACTATCTAATGTATTTCCCACTCTTCTATCTGTTGGGGTGAGTATTGGTTTGTTAAAGGCTGTTAGAATGCAATATACCATAAATGGAATGGCTTTTTGAAAGGAAATTTATTATGTTACAAGTTTATAGTTTTAAGGCCAGAAAAATGTCCAAACTAGGGCATCCAGGAAAAGATATCTTGACTCAAGAAAAAGCTGATAGTTAGTTAATTTTTTTTAATTAATTAAAAAAAGAAAAAAGAAAAAGCTGATAATATCAAGGGTTTCTCTCTCAGCTAGGAAGGCACATGACAACATCCGTTAGCTTTCTCTCCTGGCTTCTACAAATGGCTTCTCTGGGGGGGCATTTTCTTTCTGCATCTCCAAAGGTCTCTGGCTATGTGGGCTCTGAAGCTTTTTCCAAAATGGGTTCCCTCTTAAAGAGCCCCAGTAAGCAACCCCACCTTGAATGGGTAGAGACACATCTCCATGGAAACAACTTAATCAAAAGGATCCCACCCAGCAATATTGAAACAGGATTAAAGAACATGGCTTTTCTGGGGTAAGAACAGTTTCAAACCAGCACAGAATGTTTTCAGCAACTAGTATTAGATGTCTTTTCTCAAATTAATTTAAACAGTAGGCAAATTTTGTTATTTCATATAATGGGAAGTCCAGAGGTAGGGCAGGTCTAGACCTGGTTGATTTCATTAAGGACCCAGGTTTTTTTCTCTGCTCCGCCCTGCTATCCTAGGGGTTGGCTTCATCCTCAGAACGGTAGTAAAGTGACAACTCTAGATGTTATATGTAAACACAGCAATGCCTTAAGGAAGAAGTCCTCACTGTGCAATGAAGCTCTACCCTCAGTCTGACTGGGCAGGCTTAGATAATGCTCCTAATTAGGAGCAACAAAGTCACCAAGGAAATGCCATGCTCCGAACCACTGGAGCCAAGTAGGATTCACTTCTGTAGTTTAAGATGGAATCCATTTTTCCAAACACCCCAAAGCCAGTATATCTAAACAAAATCATGGTTGGAAGGAAAAAGAAAGCAGTGGATTATGGTAGGAAAACAGTAGTATCTACTTCACTTCTCAGTTTTCTTCCTTTACAGAAGGAAGTAAGACTTTAAAAAAACAGAAAACTATGCTATTCTTTACCAAAAAGCCTGATTTAAGAAGCCTAATTTGTCACTTCTTTTTTATCCACAGCTCCTTCATTCCCAAGTTCATCACTCACCTCTTCAAGTGCAAGCCAATCAGCATGGTGGGAGCAGAACAGGTGAGATGAAATTGGTGTAGGACCTTTGCCATAAAGCTTCTGCCATGGAACACATACTTTTCCTTGTAATGTACATCTGTGCTGGAAAAATAAAATTACTGGTTTCTCCTGTTCAAGGATAATATGTGACCTGGCTGCTTCTAACTCATTCATCCATTTATTTGTTTTTATTATTATTATTATTTTTAACATGGGCAGGCACCAGGAATCGAACCTGGGTCCTCTGGCATGGCAGGTGAGCATTCTTGCCTGCTGAGCCACTGTGGCCTGCCCCATCCATTTATTTTAAAAGTTTTTATGGAGCACCTACTTTGGCATTGTTCCCAGTGCAGGATATACCACAGGAAAGAGACAGAAAAGGTCTCCCTTTCCTGGTGCTCACATTCTGTTAGAAGAGAAAAATAATATGCAAATTGACAGTCAAATGAGAAAATAATTTCAACTTGAGATAAATACATGAAAGGATGTAAAACTAGGTTATGAGATAAGAGTATTTAGGGACGCAAATGAGCAGTGGCTTTAGATTGCATGGTCCGAAAAGGCCTCTCTGCAACCTGGGGCTTGAGAAGGAGTCAGCAGTGTAAAGAGCTGAGAGAACAGTATCCAACCAAAGGGAGCAGCAAGCAAAGGCTCTGGTTATTAGGGGCCCCTTAGTGTCCATGGCAGAGCCTACTTAGGAGTAACCAGCAAAAAAAGGCTTATCTTTTTGGTTCTCAAAAACTGCCCTCCCCTTACCCAAGGCACCTTCCTTGATTATCCCAACTGTGTTCCCTTGAATTGTGTGACCATCATCTCTTCATAGTGTGTCTCATCTCAGCAGTATAGGCTGAGTTGCCAAAGCAAGTTGCTTCTTTCCAGCTACCTCCACTTTAAACTACCTGAAAATTTGAACAGTTTGAGTTTAGACAGCAATTTAAACTACTTTAAAAAGACACAAACACTCACATTCAGCCCCAATTCTGAAATATACCCATTTAGGTGCAAACTATTCAAATGCTTGTCAAAAATTACTCATATATTCATTATAATAAATCCTATCTAGGTGTCTATCAGCGTTTAGTAAATCTATTTCTGTTTGCTTTTTATATTTGCAAGAACTCAAAAACTACATTTTTAAGTAAGAAGATTATATAATTCAGGATTTTCCCATAAATCTTGCTCTCCTGCCAAACTGGTCCGACTTGGTAGAAGCTCAGCTCTGTCCCCCTCTCAGCTAAGCTAGTCAGCCAGGCCCCAGTAAAATGGCAAGTTAACATGTGTCACAGTACATCATGGGTCTTCCATGAAGAACCAGAGCTGGGGATATAACTACTGTGGGTATCAGTGATCTCTTGTTCTCATAAGAGCATTGTCTTTTTCTAAGTGTGTGGTTACTTAAGCTCATTAGGTTCAAAGGCCAAAGTCATCATTACGAGCTTAGGCTCTGGAATCACAGAGGTCTGAAGCTGAACCCTGGCTCTGCTACAGAGCAACCATTTGCCCTTGGACAAGTTAACCACCCAGCACTTCAGTCTCCTTATCTATAAAATGGGGTTAATCATAATACCATCTCACCTCAGGGTAGCTGTGAAGATTAAACAAGATAACAACATGAAGGTTTGGCAAATGTTAAACCCTCAGTAAATGCCAGCCATTAAGCTCCTGAGACCAGGAGGAGCTGTTTCTGCTTTCATTTCCTACGTACCCTAATATTTCTTCTACACAGAGCCTGCAGAGTAACATGTAGTCAATGGCTTGTGGCTGGCTGGCTGGCTGACTAGTTTTAGCCAGAGTGGACAGTATTGTCTTAGAAGACTTCCTGGGAGGTTATGTGGATTCAGCCACCTATTGTGCCTGACTATATAGCATGTCAGTGGTTTGAAATTCTTGACCCTTGCATGCCATTAGCATAGAAGTAATTCTCTCCATTGGAAACAGCAGAAGTAATACCGTGACATGATGTCTCCAGCTTCATTAGCTCTTGTTCACTGGGAATTCATTCTGTTCACCTCCCCGTAGAGTGCAATCAGAGAAGATCTGAAGTAATTACTATCTGTGTATCTAGTGAAGTTTTAAAGCTCTCAGTTGCTATGTTTCTGCCTTCAGACTTGATGAAGCCACTGGAATACAAAGTTGATTCATTGAGAACATGTTTTTCATGAGTTGCAGCTTTGCCTAGGATTTGCATGCTGATTTAGTGTCTAATAACCATGATATTTTCATTTTGTCATATAAATCTAGTATCATATCTATTTTCCTTAGATTTTCTCTTCTTTAAAAGAATGTTAAAATAATCAGCTCAGGCCCAAAGCCAATATTTTCAGAAAAATATCAGTTTGGCCAGTGCTTGCTTCTCCTTTGAAATGTGGATGAGAAAACCATCTGCTGAAACTGGAATTTTACTTTATCAAACCCCAGACAAATATAAGTGGGTGATAGGGGAGTCTCTCTCTCTACAGACCCAGCTTGGGTGGAGGGAGTAGGTAGGAACTACAGGGCAGTGTAGCCCTTGAAGGATTCCCACGTGAACTTATGGTTTAGGTGGGTTCATGCTTTCCCTGGGTATCTGGGCTCTGAAACCCAAGCTGTCATGTAACAGGAGGCCTTATTCACTGGGGCAGTGTTACCACAGGAGTCAAGAAATTCACGGAGATGTTCACAGACTGAAACAGATTCTGCCTCAAGTCATGTAACAGCTGTGAGCCAAGTTTTAACAAAAGCTGTGAAACTCAAAGCTAAGATTTAGCCTAATCTCAGCTGCCTCTGCTTTGCCACAAAAGTACTAGATCCTAAATTTAGGTTATTTTTTTATTTTTTTTAGGTTATGTTTTAATACTTGTGTCTAAAATGGGAAAGGAGACATTTTCCTGCTCTTTATTTTTTTCCTGATTACTGCATTGAATTATTTATGTTGGGCCCCAGAGTCCTCTTGAGCAACTGCAAGAGCACATGGAGCTGAATCTTACCTGTATTTATAAAGCTTCTTACTAGTTTGTGATTTTCAGAGAATCGTGTGGAATTTACAGGGTCATTAACTAGTCTTATGACCATGACCATGTATGATTGAACATATAGTAGAAATGGGATCCACTTGCACAAACTTATTATAGAGAAAGTGCCCGGTATGGTGTAGAAAAGCAGGCCCTGAACCGTCAAGAGACCAGGTGTCCAGTCCCCATTGTGCCCAGGACAGTTACGCAACCACCCACACATCTACTCAAGTGTAATCCAAAATAAAACTTCTAGACTTCCTGAAATTAACCAAGCTTCCATCTAGATTTTTCTATTTGAAAGTTTCTATTCAGAAAAGCTCAACTTTCTTCTTCGTTTTTGTTTATATATATATATGTTTGTCTTCTGTTTGAATTGAGGCACTTTCTCCTTTTTGCACAACACTTTTCTCTTTCCACACTGCATTTTGAATCTCATATCTTCCAAACCACTAACTTTTCTCTGCCTCATTAATATCTAGCCCATCTTGATTTCCATGGAACCATCCTTCTCACTGAGAGCTCAAAGCCTCTCCTGTCACTCAGTCAGAAGGACGTACCCTTTGTGCAAAACAGAGCAAGGAGGCAGGCACATCCATGCTCCAGAGGAGTTTACAGCCACTGACAAGGTCGTAAAGGACATGAGGTGGACAGACTGACCAGCACTGAACAAACGTGAAATAAGTGAATCAGTCAATGAAAAAAAAATCACAGTAAGAGTTATCTTGTTGGTGAGATATGGAATGCTTTTCTCTTGAGATTACTAATAAAGCAATGGTGTCTGCTATCACCATTTCTATCCCGTGTTGTCCTTAAAGTCCTAACCAGTCCAGTAAGGCAAAAAATGAAATTATTTTTTTAAATAAATAAAAGGCATGCAAATTAGGAAGGAAGAAACATTTTTTCACAGAGGGCATGATTGTAAACAAAAATAACAGAATCTACAGATAAAATATCAGAATGCAAATTTAACAAGATTGCTGGATATAAAGTCAATACAAAAAATTATATTTCTATGTATCAGCAATAAACAATTTAAAATAGAAAATTTTTAAATGAAACCATTTTCAGTAACAGCAAGGAATATGAAATACCCAGGAATAAATCTAACAAAAAATGCGTTGTCTTCTTCATAGAAAAATTATACAATATTATTAAAAGAAATTAAAGACCTTTCAAAATGGCAGGAAAGATCATGTTCAAAATTAAAAGACACAATATTAAAAAGACAGATTCTTCCAAAATTAACCTATAATACATTGCAGTCCCAATCAGAATCTCAGTAGGGGTATGTGTGTGTATATGTGTGTATATTGATAAGCTGATTCTAAAGTTTAGATGGAAAAACAAAAGACCAAGAATAGCTAAAGTAATCTTTAAAGGAAGAACAGAATTGAAGGACTTTAAACTGTAGAATATCAAGAGTTATTTTAGTGCTATAGTGATTAAGGTAGTCTGGTGCTGGCACAAGGGACAAATAGTCCAAAAGAATAGAATCAAGTTCAGAAATGGCTTACAAATATATATAGATAGATACTTGATTTATGACAAAATTAACATTATACAGTTCAGTTGGGAAAGTATGATCTTTTCAGTAAATAGAGCTGGATAATTGGGGGGAAATCATCTTATCTTTACCACACATCATATACAGTATCAACAGTGGAATGGATAAATATGTTGTCATATATTTATACAGTGGAGTACTGCATAGCAACAAAGAACCCATGATTGCTAAAGCAGTATTGATGAATCTCACTTTCAACTTCTATGTGAGACTAAAGCAAAAAATGTTTATTTGGTACAAAATTTATATTTTGACTAGTCACTTTCAGCAAGAATATGGTAAAATTGGTACCCTCATACTTTGCTGGTGGGAACGTAGAATGGTTCAGCTACTTTGGAAGACAAATTGGCAGTTTTTCAAAGAGCTAAACTGAGTTACCATATGACCAAGCAATTCCACTCCTGGGTATATACCCAAGAGAATAGAAAACATATGTTCACACAGAAACTTGTACACAAATGTTTATGGCAGTATTACTCATAATTACCAAAAAATGGAAACTATTCAAATGTCTATCAAATGAATGGATAACACAATGTTTTATAATCCCAGTGGAGTATTATTCAGTCATCAAAAATATATGAAGTACTGAGTCATGCTACAACATGGATAAACCTTGTAAACATGCTAAGTGAAAGATCCCAGACACAAAAGGCTACATATTACCTGATTGCATTTATATGAAATGTCCAGAATAGGCAAATCCATAAGAGAGATTAGTGGTTTCCAAGGCTTGGAGGAGAGAAAGAATGAAAGGTGACTATAATAGGTAAAGGAATTCTGCCCAAGGGAAATAAGTTTTTATGCCCACCAAAATACATGTACTGGGATGTTCATTCAGAACAGCTTCATGTAAACTAGCCCAAACTGGGAAAACTTCCAAGTGTGTATCAACAGTAGAATGGATAAATATGTTGTCATATATTTATACAGTGGAGTACTACATAGCAACAAAGAACCCATGATTGCTAAAACAGTATTGATGAATCTCACTTCAACTTCTGTGTGAGACTAAAGCAAAAAATGTTTATTTGGTACAAAATTTATATTTTGACTAGTGGATTTCCTAATATAACTTATATGAACAGCTTAATTGAACACCATAATACATGGAACCTTGAGTAGGGTATGAGATTTTATAGGTTTGTTCAGAGTGACACCCCAATAAATCCCAGAGTGATTTGAACAGTGAATAAAAAAGTATTTCCAAAGTCCCCTTGGAGTAATGGTGAGAAAGGGGGAAAATTCAACTTCCCCAAGTGGAGAATTCTTGATATTCTCACAAGCAGTGGGGACAACCAAAGCAATAAGCTTAGTCCCCAATCTTGGGGTTTTTTCATATGAAACTTATCTTTGCAAAGGAGAGGCTAAGACTACTTAAAATTAGGCCTAAGAGTCACCCCCAAGAGAACCTCTTTTGTTGCTCAGATGTGGCCTCTCTCTCTCAGCCAACACGACAAGCAAACTCATTGTCCTCCCACTTTCTATGTGGGACATGACTCCCAGGGGTGTAAACCTTCCTAGAATGAGCTGGGACTTAGCATCAAGGAATTGAGAAAACCTTCTCAACCAAAAGGGCAAAGAGAGAAATGAGACAAAGTGTCAGTGGCTGGGAGATTTCAAACAGAGTTGAGAGGTTATCCTGTAGGTTATTCTTATGCATCATATAGATATCACCTTTTAGTTAAGGTATATTGGAGAGGCTGGAGGAAAGTGCCTAAAAATGTAGAGCTGTGTTCCAGTAGCCATGTTTCCTAAACGTAATTGTATAATGATACAGCTGTTGCGATGTGACTGTGTGATTGTGAAAGCCTTGTGTCTGATGCTCCTTTTATCTACAGTATGGACAGATGAGTAAAACATATGGATTAAAAATGAATAAATAATAGGGGGAACAAATGTTAAAATAAATTTAGTAGATTGAAATGCTAGTGATCAACGAAAGGGAGGGGTAAGGGGTATGGTATATATGAATTTTTTTCTGTTTTCTTTTTATTTCTTTTTCTGAATTGATGCAAATGTTCTAAGAAATGATCATGATGACGAATATACAACTATGTGATGATATTGTGAGTATTGATTATATTACAAGAATGGAATGATCATGTGGTAAGAATGTTTGTTTGTATGTGGATATGTTTCATAAAAAAAAAAAAGGAAAAAAATTTGCCATATAGAAGATGAAGTTGAATCCTCACCAGGCCTCAAACAGCATACAAAAAAAAAGAAAAGGAAAGAAAGAAAGATTTCCAGTAAATAAAAGTACAGAAAATAATGTAAAGAATACTGGCTCACCACCCAACTCAGTAAAATCTGAGCATGTTCCCATATTTGCTTTAGAACTTTTCTTTTTCTTCAGAGCACTTCATTATAGTTATTGCCAAAGTCCCCTGTGGATCCCTCCCTGTCATTACCCTCCCTCTCTGCCCGGAGGTAACCAATATTCTGATTTTGATTTTTATCATTCCCATATGTATTTTAATATATTACATGTGCATATATCCATAAGTAATACATAATTGTGTTTTCAATGTTTTTAAATGTTATATAAATGATATATATACCATTTCCCCATTTGCTTTTTTCGCTCAATGTGTTTTTTTTTACATTTGTCCATGTTGATATATGTCTTTTGACCTCGTTCATTTTAATTTTAGTATCATATTCCATTGCATGAATATGCCACCATTTATTTATCCATTCTACTGTTGATGGACATTTAGGTTGTTTTTAATCTTTTCCTTTGATAAGCAATGGTACCAGAGATGTTTTTGTATGTGTGCAAGAATTACTCTAAAAGATTTAAATATAAGTACTGTATTGTGGGTTATGCGTATCTTCAAGTAAAAAAAAGTTGCTAAATTTCCCCCAAAGTGTTTGAACTTATGTATACTCTCACCAGCAGTGTCAATTTCATTGCACCACAGGCATGTTAACACTTGGTATTATCAAATATTTTTTTGTCTATCTGATGGATGTGAAATGGAATACAATTATGATTTTATTTTGCATTTATTAGGTTACTAATAAGGTTAAACATCATTTCATATGGTTTGGGGCATTTGAGTTTCCTCTTTCCCGAATTGCCCATTTGTATTCTTTGCTCCGGTGTTGTTATTAGGTTTGCTGGTCTTTTTGTTTGTTTGTTTGTTTTTTGCACAGGCAGGTACCAGGAATTGAATCCAGGTCTCGGGCATGGCAGGCGAGAATTCTGCCACTGAGCCACCGTCACACCGCCCTCTTGGTCTTCTTCTTATTGATGTGTAGGACTCTTGCTGTGTTCTGGATATTATTTCTTTGTCAGTTTTGCAAATAGCCACTCCTAGTTTGTGGCTTGGTTTTTACTTTATGTGTCTTTTGATATGGATTTATATTATTATTATTACTTTTTTTTTTTTTTTTGGCATGGGCAGGCTTTAGGACTCGAACCCGGGTCTCCAGGATGACAGACAAGAATTCTGCTACTGAGCCACCATTGCACCACCCAACATATTATTTTAAAGTAACAGATTTTTCAATCATTCCCTTTTATAGCTTGTACTTTTGTATTGTGATTGACATTCTTTTCCACTACTAAAGCAAAAACTATTTTTTTCTAAAAGTTTTGAAGTTTTTCTTTTATATCTAGGATTTTAATCCACCTGGAATTTAACGTACCTATTTTTTAGAGACATGTGTGGGGTTCCCTTTGAAGAACAGCAATAATCATTTACAGTGGGCTGTGGACTGCCACCACGTTGAATTGGAAGCAGTATTCTAATCCTGCATTCTTTGTGTGGGCCTCCGGTAGACAATGCCATGCTCCCCCTTAGCTGCCTCAGTGCCTCTCCCTGTGAGCCCATGTTCTTTTCAAACAGCAGATAATAGGATAGTAAGAATTTTCATCTCTGGAAACCTGGAAAGATACCAAAGGCCCCAGAATTTTGCTGGCCTACACTTGAATGACCTGCAGAGTTTTAAGCCTTTGACTAGCCACATTTACTGCATGAAATTATTCTGTCCTTAGTGTAGCCTTCCTCACCACTCTTTGAGAGTAATATTTCCATCTAAGTTATTCCAAGTAAAACATCAGTGTCTTCCCCAATATCTATACCATTGTCAAATGTATAGATATTAACTATTAAGTTAATAGTGTCTTTCATTATAAATTTATCTTATCTTTAGTCATTAATTTTCCTGTCTAAAGCAAAATACAAGGAGAATCAGAGGTTGCAGTGTTGTCTGAACCTCTGTCTGAAGAGATCCCATTCTCTGTCTGATATAATTATGAAAGATTTTCCTAGAGGAACAGGTGATAGACATAGCAAACCTCATCCTGTACATAAGATTGATCAGTATCACCACAGCTGTAATGGTGGCAGTAGTAGGAACTGTCCCCCACTGCTGCTTTTCTCTGGCTCATGGGCATTTGGTTCCGTTCTCCTATACACACTGAACAAGCCAGATATGCCCTTCTAGGCTTTAGCCTGTTCTCTGCCACCTGGTTCCCAGGAGCAGTAGTAGGTTAGCAGTACATGAGGAATCAGCAGGAACAGTGTGAGCTCTAATCCAGTATTGCCCTGTAGGCATTTACTTGGGCAACAGGAAATGGAAAGAAGCTTCCTGTCTACTTTTTCATCTAATCCTGTCCATTGTGTGGGGTACTCATTACCAAGTTGTTAAGTCTTTGGAGCTTTGATTTTCTCATCTTGAAAATGGGCCGAGATGATTCTTATTAATACCTACATGGCAGGGTCTTGTAAAGACTATATGAGATGGGACATGCCTAGCATTATTCTTGATATTTGGTGCATAGTCAGGAAAGTTGATATCTGTCTAAATAGTTGGCATTCAAGAGAACAAATGAACTAGTTTTAAAAGGAAAAAAACAAAAAAGGAAAGGCATGTTATTGCCAAGATACTAATGTCTAAATTTGGTTAAATCTCTACATCTTCACTATTATCCAGAGAAATTCAAAATAAAACAATAATGAAATAACATTCTTTGCCTATTACATAAGCAAGATTTTTATGATGATTTTCAGGGCCAGTAAGAGTACAGTCTGCACTGGCAGATGTGTAAATAGGTACATTCCTTTTGGAAAGCAGTTCAAAGATATGTATCAAGAATCTTAAAGATGGCCTTATACTTTGACCTGTCCCAAAAATGTCATAAGGAAATGACATTGACACACCTGAAATTATACATTCAAGGCTATTTATCACTGTATCCATTCTTTATAATAATAAAAATCTAGAAACAAGTAGAAGAATGCTTAAATCATACATTAAGTGAAAAAACAAGGTTATAAAACTCAGTATAGGGCAGGCAACAGTGGCTCAGTGTCAGAGTTCTTGCCTGCCATGCTGGAGACCCGGTGCCTGCCCATGTGTAAAAAAATAAAAATCAGTATGTACAGTTTTAATTTTTTATACACTCATATGCAGACTGGAAGGAATATATACCACATTTTAACTGTGATTTTTACATTCCTCATTAGTTAGTTTCTGTATTTTTCCTTTTGATGGGAATTATGATTTTTTCCCTTTTATATTTCCGTTTAGTTTCTAAATGTTCTGCTTAGAGAACATACGACACATATGGTCAGGAAAATGTTATTAATCGGCATGTGTTCACCAGGTGTTTGTCCATTTGAAATGGCTGGTAATTCTGCTTTCCTCCCACAGCTGCTGCTGGACACCCACTCCCTGAAGATGGTCCTGCTCGATTTGCCTTCCATTGGCTCACAGGTGGTGAGGAAAGCTCCTGCCAGTTACACTAAAATTGTTGTGAAAGGCATGACCCGGGCCGAAATGATTCTCAAGGTATTGGCTTGTAACTTCCTCAGAGTTTCTGTTAAAACGACTGGATATTTTATCTCTTATTCCAAGGAGTTTTGGTTTTGAAAGCATAGGTTAAGGCCTATCCCCTACTCTTCCCAAGGGATTATTCACATTCTCTGACTTAACTAGATTTTGGCGTCATCAAATATTGTTGAAAGTCAGTGGACAGTTGCTTGGGGTCAGTAATTATTTGTCAAATGAGTTCTTTGTTATAATAGGATTATCTTTTCATAAGATTTGGCCAAGATTTAGAAGTTATTTGGAGTTGCTGCTGGAGTTCTTTGCTTGCAAAGTTCTTGCAAATTCTTTGCAAGGATTTCAGGCCCAGCTATCAGTTACTACATAGTTCCACATGAGCCTTTTTTGCTTTCTATACTCTGCAACTCTAAAAGAACTCTGAACAGATGTTGTAGTAACTGAATCTAATCGGTGGGTAAGGTTTTTCTTAAAACTCATATAACAAAATATTGTAATTGGATGATAATTTTGAGAATGTCTGAAAGACTGAACATCTGCATCTGATTTGCCCATTTACTTGTTGAAAAGAGAGGGGGCCTATTTGAAAGAGAGGAAAAGGCTAGGGAACAAATGGAACTGACAAGAATGGTTTTAAAACCCAGTCCTGGCAGGCTCTTAAGGTCTGTTTCACAGAGTGACTAAAATAATGGGAGGAATAAAAAGTAGCAGTGGGAGCCCAAACATCAGTGGGACCAGGTGAGGGTAACTACCCAAACCTTGAGCTTATGGCCCAAAGAAATTGGAAACTGCTTAGTTATTTTCTTAACCCACCTGGGAAGGAAAGGATTCCATTTGGGAATTATCTGTAGACGATTTCTGAATGAACTACTCCTTGTCACTCATTGGTGCACTCTCAGGAATTTAAGACGGAATCAGTCTCCTGGGGTAAGAAAATCAGATACTACATCCCAAATCCAAATGGAAATGAATTGGAGGATTGTGATGCCATTACTTTCCTTTTAATGTGTATTAATTGATAGTTTAAATAATATTCCTGATTTTAAATCTTCAAAAGAGTGTGACAGCTTAAATCAGATCCTTTTACATTCATTTCTTAGGAATAACTGTATGTCAAGACAGAAAAGCAGATACCACATACTCATGAAATGTCTTAAACAGAAGACCCTCTAACAAAGTGTTTCACAAATGGTCCTGGTATTTTAAAAATCACCTGAGTCCCCAGCCAGGCCTACTGAATTAAAATATCCAGAGGAGGAATATGGCAGTCTGTACTTTAAAAAACAACCCAGGTGATGATTTGGGGAAGATGACAGAGTAGGAAGCTCTAGGAATCAGTCCCTCTGCCAAAACAACTATTAAACTGGCAGTAACTATCTGAATCAAATATTTTGGAACTGTGACGTCTAGTGGAACATGTGCAACATGCAGGGAAGCCTTGGAGGAAGAGGCTGGTAAATGGGGTTAAATATTGGTGAATTTCACCCAACAGCTACTATCCCTCTTCTGGCAGGCAGCAGTGAGGACTGCAGTCCAAGCTCCTGGTGTAGCTTGCTGACTCCAAAGAGGGCTAGAAGGACCGCCAAATCCCAGGGAATGTGTCTGATTGCTCATCACTGCTTTTGATCAGATACTTCAGATTGCTGGGGTGGGCTGGCTCTGTGGGCAGCCATTGTTCCAATCCCCCACAGGCAAAAGCAGCCAGAGGAATCTTAAAGATGCTGTACCTTTTTTTTTTTTTCCTCTTTTCTCTTTCATTTCCTATTTGGGAGCAAAACTAGTTTGGAAAAGTCACAAATTCATTGCTCTAGCACTCAACAACAACAATAAATAAATACCTAACATTTCCAGAGGAATGGGAGAACTAAATTTTTAGAATTCTAATGAGATAATACTCAGAATGTTTAGTGCTCAACAAAAAATTACAAAACACACAAAAGAAACAGGAAAGTATGGCCCATTCACAGGAAAAAAGAATTTGCCAGAAACCAACCCTGGGGAAGCTTATGTATTAGAATAATTAGTCAAAGACTTTAAATCACCAGTCTTAAATATGTTCAATGAGCTAAATGAATCCATATACAAAAAAAACTAAAGGAAGTTAGGAAAGTATTATCTGACCAAAATGAAGATATGGAAATTATAAAAAGGAACCAAACAAATTTTGGAACTATAAACTACAACTAACAAATGAAAGACTCATTAGATGGATTCAACAGCAGATTTGAACAGACAGAAGATAGAACAGCAGTTTTGACGACAAGACCATTGAAATTATCCAGTGTAAGGTGCAGAAGGAAAAAATAATGAACAAAAATTAATAGAGCCTGGGGGACCTGTGGGACACCATCAGGTGTGCCAACGTATACATCATTGGAGTCCTGAAAGGACAGGAGAGAGAGAAAGGGGCAGAAAAGGTATTTGAAGAAATGGTGGTTGAGAACTTCCCATATCTGGTAAAAGGTGAAATAAATATAGGCATCCAGGAAACTCAGTGAACTGTAAGAAGGATAAACTCCAAAAGAGCTACAGCAAAACATATTATAGCAAAATTTTCAAAGTCCAAAGAAAAAGAGGATTTTGAAAGCATCAAGAGAGGAGCTGCATGTTGCATATAAGTGAGCGTCAATGAGATTAACAGATTTCTCATTAGAAATCATGGAAGCCAGGAAACAGATGGCATATTTAAAGTCCTTAAAGAAAAAAAAAACTCAACCAAGAATTCTATAACTGGCAAAATAACCTTTCAAAAATGAAGGAGAAATTAAGACATTTACAGATAAACAAAAACTAAAATAGTCTATTACCAGAAACCTGTCATATGAGACATGCTAAAGGGAAGCCTTCAAGGCTAAAATAAAACGACACTGGGCAGTAACTCAAAGCCATAATAAGAAATAGAGAATATTGGTAAAGGTAACTAAATAGGTATTCCAAACAAACAGTAATCAAAAAGGAGCCAGAGTGGCTATACTATTTTCAGGCATTTAGACTTTAAATTAAAAAAGACTACAAGATACAAGGAAGGATATATATTGATAAAATGTTCAATCCTGCAAGAAGGTGTTATGATAATATACATTTATGCCTCTCATAACAAAGCCCCAAAATATATGAAGCAAAAATTGACAGAATTGAAGGGTGAAATACTTCTTCAATAATAATTGTATATTTCCAATACACCACATTCAATAATTGATAGAACATCTAAACAGAAGATCAATAAGGAAATGGATGAGTTAAACAACACTATTAACCAAGTAGACCTAATGGACATATATAGAACACTCCACCCAATAACAGCAGAATATACATACTACTTAAGTGCACTTGGAATATTTTCCAAGATAGACCACATATTAGGCCACAAATAAAATTTTAATAAATTTTAAAGTATTAAATTTATACAAAATATCTTCTCATACCATAATGGAATAAAGCCAGCAGTCACTAACAGAATATTTACAAGTATGTAGAAGTTAGCATGATATTAAGCAACCAGTAGATCAAAGAAGAAACCAAAGAGACATTAGGAAATATCCTGAGATAATGAAAATGAAAACACAGCATATTAAACTTATGAGATGTGGCTAAGGCAGTTCTCAGAGAGAAATTTATAGTTTTAAATGACTACATTAAAAAAGAAGAAAGACTATAAATCAATAACCTGACTTTACACCCAAAGAAACCAGAAGAGCCAGCTAAGCCAGAGTTTGTAGAAGGAAGGAAATAGTAAAAATTAGAGCAGAGATAAATAAAATAGGAGGAAGGAAAACAATAGATAGAATTAACAAAACTAAAAGTTGACTTTTTGGAAAGATTTTTTAAAAATCAACAAACTTCCAGCCAAATTGACAAAGAGACAGAGGACACAAATAACTAAAATCAGGAATGAGAGAGGAGACATTACAGCCAACCTTACAGAAATTAAAAGGATTATGAGAATATGATAAACAACGATATACCAAAGAATTAGAAAATTTAGATGAAATTGAAGAATTACTACAAACATGCAGATTACCTAATCTGGTGTCTAAGGGACTAGAAAATCTCCACAGACTTATAACAAGTAAAGATATTTCATCAGTAATCAAAAACCTCCCAATAAAAAAAGCCCAGGACCAGATGGCTGCATTGGTGAATTTAACCAAACATTCCAAGAAGAATTAACACCAATACTGCTCAAACTCTTCCAAAAACATTGAAAGAGGCAATCCTTCCTAGGCATACTGTGAGGCCAGAAGGACCCGATACCAAAGCTAGATAAAGACAGCACAAGAAAAGAAAGTTATGAACCAATATTTCTTATGAGTATAGATGCAAAAATCCTCCACAAATACTGGCAAACTGAATCCAACAATATATTAAATATATATTTAAAAATCCCACTATGACCATGTGGAATTTATTTCAGATGGTTCAACATAAGAATGAATCAATGTAATATACCACATTAATACAATAAAGAAAAAAAACACATGATCATCTCAGTTGATGCAGAAAAGGCATTTGACAAAATCCAACATCCTTTCATATAAAATTCTCAGAAACCTAGGAACATAAATGAATTTTCTCAACATGATAAACGGCATTTATAATTTTAAAAAAAACTGTAGGAAATATCATATTTAGTGGTGAAACAGTGAAGCTTTCCCAGTAAGATCAGGGATTCCCTCTGTGGATGCCCTCTGTCTCCACTGTTATTCAACATTGTTCTAGAACTTTTAAACCATAACAGTCAGGCAAGAGAAAGAAATAAAAGGATTCCAGATTGGAAAGGAAGAAGTAAAATTATCCCTATTCACACATGCCATGATCCTATAAATAGAAAAATCTCAAAGCATTTGCAAGAAAGCTGCTAGAACTAATAGACAAAGTCAGCAAAGTTACAAGATACAAGGTAAATGCATAGAAGTCAGTTGTGGTTCTATACACCTGAAAAGGAAATCTGAAAAAGAAATCAAGTAAACAATTCCATTTACAATATCATCTAAAAGAATAACATACCCAGGAATAGATTTAACGAAGAAGGTGAAAGACTTGTACACTGAAGACTAGAAAACATTGCCAGAATTAAAGAAGACCTAACCATCCCATGTTGATGGATTGGAAGACTAATATTGTTAAGATGACAAAACTGCCTAAGCTGTCTATACATTCAGTACAGTCCCTATCAAAATTCCAATAGCCTTGTTTACAAAAATGGAAAAACTGATCCTCAAATACATATGAAATTGCAAGGGGCCCCAAATAGCCAAAACAAGTACAAAGTTGGAGGATTCACACTTCCTAACTTCAAACGTTACTACAAAGCTACAGTGTGGTACTGACATAAAGATAGACATAGAAACTAATGGATAAAATTAAGGGTTCAGAATTAAATCTACACATATGTGGCCAGTTGATTTTCAACAAGGGGGCCAAGTCCATTCAATGAGAAAATAATAATCTTTTTAGTAAATGGTGCTAGGACAACTGGAAATCACATGCAAAAGAATTTATGTGAACCCCTACCTCTCTCCATATTCAAAAATTCATTCAAAATGTATTAACAACCAAAATATAAGCGCTAATATTATAAAACTCTTACAGGAGTACATAGGGGTATGTCTTTAGGACCTTTTAGTAGGCAGTAGATTTTTAGATTTTACACAAGCAATGAAAGAAAAAATAGGTGACATGAACTTCATCAAAATTAAAAGCTTTTGTGCATCAAAGGATCTTATCAAGAAAGTGAAAAGACAACCTACAGATGGGAAGAAATATTTGGAAACCATATTATCTCATAATGGAGTAATATCTAGAGTATAATAAGAACTCCTAAACTCAACAACAAAAAAGACAACTCAATTAAAAAATGGGACAAGAATTTGAATAGATGTTTCTCCAAAGATATTCAAGTGGCCATTAAGTATATGAAAAGATGCTCAACATCATTAACCATTAAAGAAATGCAAATTAAAACTCCAATGAGATATTATTTCAAGTGTTGGTGAGGATAAAGAGAAATAGAAGCCCTTGTACATTGTTAGTAAAAATGTAAAATGGTACAGCTACTATGGAAAACAGCGTGGCAGTTCCTAGAATGTTCCTGGGTATTTATCCCAAAGAAATGAAAACAGGGACTCAAACACATATTTGCACACCAGTGTTCATTGCAGCATTATTCACAATAAGCAAAAGGTGTATGCAACCTAAGTGTCCATTAACAGGTGAATGATTAAACATACATAATGTGGTATATCCATAAAATGGAATATTACTCAGCCATAAAAAGAAACGAAGTCCTGGCATATGCTACAACTTAGATTAACCTCCAAGATATCATGTTGAGTGAAATAAGCCAGACACAAAAGGACAAATATTAAATGATTCATTTTGTATAAAATACTTAGAATAAGCAAATTCAGTACAGACATAGCAAAATAGTGGTTACTGCCAGTGGGGGGGGAGGGGAGAATATGGAGTTATTGCTAAATGAGTATGAGTTTTGATTTGGAATGATGAAAATAGTGTGGGAAAAGATTGTAGTGAGTTACCCAGTATTGTCGATGTACTTAATGTCAAATAATTGTCCAGTCAAATGGTTAAAATGATTTTTATGTTATGTTTATTTTATCACTACTAAAAATTAAAAAAACAAAACCACCAGGTAATATTTATGGTTCAGCAAATTTAGAAAATATTTTATGTTAATATGAAAATGACATCAGGACATTTCTGATTTGGGAGTTGCTGGCTACCCAAGGAAATCTTGCGGAACCCGTCTTGTGGTCAGCTTGCAATAGAGGAGAAATGCTCTCCCACCTTCCACCACAAGTTTTCCTTGAGGGCCTAATCTGTCTGTCTTCCTTCGCAGGTAGTGATGGCCCCTCATGAGCCATTGGTAGTGTTTGTTGACAACTACATCAAACTCCTTACAGACTGCAACACAGAAACCTTCCAGAAAATACTGGACATGAAGGTTAGCTCAGTGTCTTCTTTTGTCCACATCTGCTCATCTTTCTCGGATTCCAGTTCTCAGCTGGGGGTGGGATATGGTCTCCTAGGAAGCTTTCTCAAAGTGCATGTTCCTGGCCCACTCTGCAAACCTGCTCCTAAAAAGTCTTTGAAGTTAAGGATCCTCCGCATGTGAATTCTTGATTCTGATGGTATCTGCTCTGCCCACTTGAGAGCCCTGGTTCCATGGGGTGGGAGAGAGTAGGACTAGGAGCCAGAGCATCACCCCGCCCCGCCATTCTTACCTGTCTTTTCTCTCTCACTCGCTTCTTCCTCTCCTCTCCTATCACTATTTTCTCTTCCTCTGCTTTTCTCCCAGCTGCTACCCAAGGTTGGTAACTCCCCTGAAGAGAGCGTTAATCCTAAACCTATAGTACTTCTACTATTTGCAAAGCCTCAGCTAACAGCATATTCAGAAATTGTACTTTTCCTTCCCAGCCCTTCTGGGGCCAGACTTCAGGGTGTTTCTTCTTTCTTTTTGACCTCAGGGGCTGAAGAGGAGTGAGCAGAGCAGCATGCTGGAACTCTTCCGCCAGAGACTCCCCACCCCACCCTCAGGGGCAGAAGGCTCCAGCTCCCTGTCCCTCATGGCTCCAACTCCTGAACAGGAATCATCTCGCATCCGGAAACTGGAAAAACTAATTAAAAAGAGACTGTAGGAGCATATGAAGGACACTTTTTTCCCCTGGAAGATGACCCTCAGCATCCAGCTCCCTGGAAGCCCTCTGACCTCTCCTGTCCTCCCCATGACTCTCACAGACTATCAGTCCCCAAATTTCCTGGGACATTTGGGTTGTTAATGTTATCTTTATGATGCCCTGTCTTAATTCATGTCCTGATCGGAGAATCCAAGTCAGGCTAGGTTGTACAAAAGACAGCTGAAATCCTCGTTGATTCCTGAAACAGAAAGCAGTGGGCGAAAGGCTTGGGATGCGTTGACTGGTTGGACTGTCATCCACTTGTGGTCCTCACCCCCAAAGTCATGCCCTCTGGCCCATGGTCCTGTCTCTTACACTCACCTCTCCAGGCCACCAGGATGAGAAAGCCTGGCTCTCACCCCGTCCTCCATCAGCTGCCATTTGAGATTACCTTTGTGGCCAGAATCCTAAGAGTTTTCCTCCTTCTCTGGGTTGGCTCTAGGGCCTGAGTTAATGAAGTGGCAGATTCCATGTATAGGAAAGGAACTTTCTTTATGAAGGGAATGGAAGCATGACCACCCTTCCATGTAAATCCCAGTCCCCTGGTACATATTTTGCTGCTGGTACTTTTTCTGATTTGGCCAAGTTATCCCTGTGTTCTCCCAACTTCTTAGTAATTTCCAGTTCCCTTTCTATTTACTTTTAAGGGGAGATTCCTATGTCTCTCACCCAGGGGGTTGTATGTGTCAGGCTTTGGAAGCCAGGTGTCCTGTCTGCCATGGGGCTCTTGACCTGGCTATAAAAGCAGGCATGTCTGACTTGGAAGGAAGATTCTGCTTGGCACACTCACAAGGTGTTGTAAAAAAAGATTATTTTCCTGTTTATTTTAACTCTGCTGCTGAATTCTGGGAGAGTGGTTACCTGTTTATAAAGGGAAACTAGGAACTTTTCCTGGAATAAAAATGACCTAGGCTTTCTTCTCAGGTGAAGGCATGGGAAAGCCCAGGGTGGCCTATACCCTCTAATCCTCTTTTTACCAATTCATTTTCAGATCCACAGTACTCTCTAAGGTCATCTAAAACAAGTGCCAGGTGACACATTACTTTAATACTGATGGAAAAGTACCTAAGTCCATGGATAACTTGGAAAAAGAATATTGATCTCACCAAGTTGGGAACCTGGCCCAGCCCTGAATGCATCCTGACCCTGACCTGCCCTTTCTGTCCATCACTGGCTGTCAGTCCAGCAGATGAAAATTGTCCCATAGGACAGCTTCAGGCCTCAAGCTCTTTCCTACATCAAGAGACCTAGCAACTTGTTGGGTAGTGCTGCCCCTCACTTGAAGTCAAGCCCAGGTTAACTGTGACCATGACCACAAGGTAACTCCTTCTGATGTCAGCATTTGTTCAGGAATTATATTTTCTGGCCAGGTTCAGGGGAGTGCTAAGGAAAAGGTGAATCTCTTGACAGAGAAGCTTCGTAAGAGGCCTCAGAGTGAAGTCAGGGTAGCAGCTAGGACTCAAAGGTCGTTTCTCAAGAGAGTGGAAAAGTTTCCTAAAAATCCATAAAATGTGCAATAGTCACAATAGTAGGAAACTTGAAGGTTTGAAAATTTGAGCAGAAATAAATTATTTCAGCCCTACTTGTTTTGCCAATAAAACCGATCTCCACTGTTCCCCTTCCCTCTCAGTTGAGCAGTTCCAACTTTGATCCAGGGACTCATTTCTTCATCAGCTTCCAGCCTGTTCTTGCTAGTCAGTCTGAGTCATGTATTGAGCATCTGAAAGAGGAGAACAAAGAAGAAAATAAGTGGAGGAATAAAAAGGTGTGGCCTTTAGGAAAAGATTGCTAACCAAGAAAAGTACAGGAGGGCAGTGGGATAGCACCTGGGGAGCTCAGTAGATTTTGTTTTGCAGGAACAGTCATCTGTGTTGCTGTGATAGGTTATACAACCAGCACTAATCCAAGTTACCATTCTCTTCCCTGCTCTTGAAAGAAAGGGCGGTGGGCTGGTCTCCAACAGTATAGGCATTTCAAACATCTGTCATCAGCCTAAGGGAATCAGAAAGGGCACTGGACCCCATGTCTGGTTCTTGTCATTCTTGATGTTTACAGACCCACTCTTCTCTCAGTGTGTTCTTGACAGGTCATCTTCTGGACGTGCCCATAATGGCATAGAGGTACTGAGCTGCTTCGTCTTTCCCACTAGATGGTCACAGCCTGGGAAGTTGCTTTCTTGATTTGCTACATTGTCAGTAATCTCCAAAGTGCCAACAGATGTCAGTAGGAGTTATGTTAAGTGTCTCCTTGATGGAGACTGAATACTGTCTGTATCCTGTGAAGACAGAGCATGTTTCTCAACTGGGGGTCTGCATCAGAATCACCTGGAGTCCTTTTTAGAAGCACAGATGCCTGCAGATTCTGAATCACTAAGTCTGGAGTAGGGCCCAGCATGTAGATTCAAAAAGTTCTGCAGGTGATGACAATGTTAAGGACCATTGCCGTCAAGAGAAATTTGCTTTAAGGGTTCCTGTAGCACATTTTCATAAGTGTATATTTTTCTGGTTCTCTAAAGTGTAATTATTGTACAATTGAGCTAGTATCAACATGTGATAATTCTTTGCTGATAGCTAGCAGCTTTAAGTTTAAATTTGTGTTGATGGTAGGGACCGTGCCAAGAATTGGGCTATCCCCAGTACAGGCTAGAATTCTACTTGTTTTGATGGCCAAGCCTCAAATGGAAGCTCTATTTATTATTGTCACTTCAAAGTGACATATAGAAAGGAGTACCCATTGATGAAAGCAGCAGCTAACACCTCTGTGATTCAGCTAAATATATTGATCCCAATCCTTTGCCCCACTTTCTCTAGTCCCTTTAAAAAAGCAAAACTTTAAAACCTCTTTATGTGCTAAAATAAATACTGGTAACTTATAATTAACAAAGATCTTACCACTCCTGTTACTGTGAACAGATTTCCTGGTAACTGGCATAGAAGGGCCCAGGCTGGAGGATGTTCTGTTTGTAAAACTAGCCACAGAGGATAGAGAGTTATGACTTCCAGGTTCAGTTCTGGAATTGAAGCTATCACCACTCCTCCCTGCCTCCCAGAACAAAGAACTGGGACTCAGGATTCTGCCCACCACCCAGAAAGGGTGCCTGCTTTCTCATGTCTAGAGTGGCCTTCTTAGTGCAGATCAAACAGGGCTGAGGGCAGACATGCCAAAGGCCAGTGTAACGGTCCTGGAGCATGCAGAGAGGCTGCCGGTCCGAGGAGGCTGCCCGACGTGAGGGTGGCACACATCCTGAACTGCTGTTGGGCAAGGAAACCCAGTCCCCTGTTTACAGAATGCTAGGAAAATGCCCACAGTTCACAATGGGAGCTATAATTCCTCTCCCTGGGAAGAGAAATCTCCAAAGTAAGCAGCTTGCTTGAAGGTAAAGGTTTTGCAGTTCTTGCCTACTCTAAGTCAGGTTCTGAAAAGTTAGGACTGCATTGGGCCGTTTGAGCCATGGCCTTGGAAACATGAAAACACAAAAAGCTGGAGTATATAAAGAATAACTTGTCGTTTTATATAATAAATAATAACTTCCAGTCTCTTTCTAGCGTTTATCAGATTGGATAGTCTCTGGGGCCCTCAAAGTTCCATACCTTTGTGAGATGTACATTTCCTTAAGATAAAGTGATTGCTTTTTTGTGTGTAAATATCTTGTCATTTCCCCATCTGGAAGGGATTTCTTGGTGCATTTTAGAACACAAAATACGACAGTTAATTGAAGCATTACTGGATGTCATTTGCTAGAATGTATTCCCTTACTGTTGACAGAAAACAGAATGGACTGTCAGGAAGAATCATTAGCAAGCCTGTGAACTTTAGGCTTCCCTCTGGCACCTGCCCTTCTCCCTGGTGAAGATGCACCTCTTCCCTGACAGCCAAGGAGACAGTGCACAAGAATAGTATGTGGTGTTAATAAGACAAGGCCCTGGCATGTCCTCTCTCTGTAAATGTGTATAGTGTTCTGCTTCTGATTTGGACCCTTTCTTGCACTCTGAATTTCTATTCTGTAAACTCTTCTTCTCCATCGTTTCCACTCCTGTCCCGCAAGTCTGCACTCCGTGTGGCTGCTGATTGATTTCTCTCCACACAGCGCATTCATCCAGTGTCCTTAATAACTGGGTGGGCATTTTGCATTGAAAATGCTTTGGAAAGTCTGGGGTTTCTTTTAGCAATGGAAAATCTGTGGCAGCACATCGTTTAGTTTGGTTTTGAGTTCTTTACCTAGTTCCCCCTCCGTTATTTTCACCAGCGGCTAACTTTAGTAGGGTAGCCACATCAACGTGGTGAAGAAAGAAACACTTCTTATAATGCCCTCCTAGAAGGGTAGGGTAAAGTAACTTACCCACTAGGCTCTCTATTCACCAGCATAACCTGGTGTGTGAGGTGACGGTAAGCAGTGGGAAATGAAGGATGTGCACATTTGAAATGAAAGCAGCCTGGGTTTGGAAGTTTCTGCAGCTCCCCTGGCCTCCAAGTCTGGTTCTGGCACTTTGCCATTGGGCACGTCGTTTATCCTCTGACCTCGTATTTCAAAATCTGTGGAAGGGGGGGTATTTTTAATAGGGGTGTGAGGGCACACAAAACCACAATGTACACAGCCTCTGTAGGCAGGCATAAAGCAGTGTGAGATGTGCGGTGCATTCACTTCCATTCACCAGGCCAGAGCTAGTGGCTGGTCTGACTGAATAGTTGATGAGTAGCAACCAAGGGACCATTCGCTCTTCCCGGATTTAATTTAATAAAATGTGACGAAGCAACAAAATATACTACCATTTGTGTGCATACTGCATCTGCAACAAGCATCTGAATATCTAGTTTTTGCCTTTTTAGATCATGATTGTGATATCCAACTTACTCAAGAGTTTTAAAACACTCTCCATTTCTCTATTCCCCTTGTCCTGACAGCTGCTATTTCCATAGCATTTGGAGATAAACCTGCAGACACTAAGAAGAGAGCTTCCTTCCTCTTGGTGGTGTTGGCTGGGGAAATAGTTGTGCAAAATGTGGCACACTTCCTTTGAATGCAAATTAGAAGGATTGCCAAAGTCTTCCTTCCAAAAATATATCTTTAGGTGTGGTGTCTAGTGTCCACAGGCCAGTCTCTTCAGCTGGCCACTCCTCCTACACTGTGGCTTTGGTCTGGTTTGGTTTTTGGGGTGTGTGTGTGTGTGTATGTGTGTGGTTTGGTTTGGTTTGACACACAATGCCCAAAAAACTCTTAAGCAAGATTATCTTGGGACAAGCAGTCCTAACTGGAAAGCCTGAAGTTCACAAACTATTTGGATTACTTTACAGTTGCCTTTCAGAGACATTTAGACCTTTCCCAAGGCCAGCTGAATCCCTGCAACTAGCAGAAAAATACCTCTCTGACTCTCTAAGTCCCATTTGGAGATGTTGACCCAGTGCTATACAGTGATTTTAAAATAAAAGTAGTAAATTCTTTGTCCCCTAGAGATGGTTATCACTTAATCTGAGGGTTCTGGTAACTTCTGCTCAGTAATCAAATGGGATTTGCACAATTGATGTACCTCCTTCTGTCCTGGGTAATTTTCAACAAGTGAGAAATTAGAAATAGCTTCTCAACAAACTTCCCTCTACTTCTGGGGCCAAGAAATGTATTTGCAAAGTAGGCTGCAACTTTCGGGGATATCAGATGAAATGGTGGAGAAAACCTCTGACTTCTTCCACTTGTTTGCTTTGTGCTGACGGAAAAGGAAGGCACTTCTCGGAGGGGAAATATACTAGCTGCTAAGGAGACCACATTCCATAGGATTCTTCACAAAATAAAGTACAGTAATTCGGCTGACTGGAACAGCATCTGAAAAGCTTTAGCAGGCAAGTGGGGAGAATATCAAATGCTGTATAAAGAAAATGTCAGTTCACACACAGAGACACGTGCGCAACCTCATACCAGTACCAAGTGGCAGAGCTTGTAGTGGATCCTGAGTGTCGGTTCTGTGGCTGGCTCGTGCAGATGGTAGCTAAGAACCCCTGGTCCCAGCTGGTTTAGCTCTGGTCCTTGGCTGCAGAGCCCAGCTTACCGTGTGGCATACCGATAATGTCCTTGATCATGAGGGGTCTGAGAGGGCCTGGGTGATTCGATGTTCTCTGTACCATGTTCCCAGAAAAAAGAGTGTAGGAAAGGGAGGGAAGAAAAAGGGCACTACTTACTAATTGTTTACTGTGTCCCAGATACTTTAGGTTATCTCATCAACTTGGAATCCCTGTTCGGTAGGTGTGATTAGCTGTGTTTTGTGGATGAGAACCTGGGGGCACAGAGAAACATATGCCCTGGGCTATCTGACTAGTAAGTAGCAGAGCCAGGATTTGACCCAAATCTGATTCCAAAGCAAATACACCCATGGTTTTCAAATTTATGAGACAAACTGTTATTTGGGACCCCTACTATATAAAACACATGTTAAAAGAAAAACTTTTCGTGCAATTTAGGATCTCACAGTTGTATTGAGCAATCATGAATTTGGCAGCATTCCCTTCAGAAAGTAGAATAGAGCTCCACCAAGGAAGTAGAAAGGAGAAACGTATACAGAGTGAAAGGAGACGCGAGCAAGGAAATGTTCTGATTGGCTGACATTAACTTTCCATATACATAGGGGGGTCTTACAGAGTGGGGAGCAGATATACATTGACATCAGATGTCCAATCTGATGTTTCCTACACCCAAACTGGTTTATCACCAGGTGATGCTTATGTGCAATTCTGTAGGGTGCATTCCATTGCTCCATCTTCTCAGAGAACCCCTTTGGGTCAATTGTTTTTGTCTTCTGTAAGATCCTTTCTCGGAAAGGGGTCCCTCCCAACTACTCCCAATACATGCAGCAGCAGAGCCCGCCTGTTTTGCAAGATCATTGATGCTAAATTGTCACCTTCAGCCTGGAGGCTTGTGTCCCCCCACCTTTGGTGGCTTTTCTGATAATCTCACTGGAAATTTCACCAAAACACTCCAGTCACCACCATTGATTTCTTTTTCTTCTCAGGCAGTTGAGTAGGCTGGTCAGTCAGTTTGTTCCATTTTTCTTTTTCATTTTTGGTGTTTGTTTCCTTTTTTGATTGCAGTGAGGTTCATTGAATGGTATGAATGAACCACTTCAGTTCAGTTACACTTAAGACCCTATAGAGTGGGGTTACTTATTCAGTTGAGTGGATTACAGGTACAGCTCTCTCTCCAAGTCAGGGTGTTTGTTGTTTTTATTTTTAGTCTTGGTCCACTGGATATAGTCCCACTTTTATTTCATTTCCCTTTTTATTAGCTACCTTGAGAGCAACCATCTCTTTTGAGGTTGACAAGGAATTTGAAAGCGGAATGCTGAAACACAATTTGTGCAAAAAATAAAAGCACAAACTGATCGTCACAATTAAAAGTATAAATCCAAAGTGTATGAATTGACTCCACAGTCCATTAAACCAAAAGCTGAGGTGAGAAAATAGGCCTGTCCATTGAAATGTTTGAGCCTGATTGCTAATATGTGGGATAAATTCTGATGTCAACTTGGCCAGGTGATTATGCCCAGTTGTCTGGTTAGGCAAGCACTGGCCTGACAGTCACTGCAAGGATATCTCATGGCTGGTTGATAAACCGTAATGATGGATTATGAAATCATCAGTCAGTTGATTACAGCTGTGGTTGATCACACCTGCGATCAATTTAAGGGTGGGCCTCCCACAATGAGATAATCCGATCAATTGAAGACTTTTAAGGGAGAAGAGAGACTTCTCACTGCTTCTTCAGCCAGCGAGCCTCTCCTGTGGAGTTCATCAAGACCCTTCATTGGAGCTGCCAGCTTCACAGCCTGCCTATGGATTTTGGGCCCTTCCATTCCCACAGTTGTGTGAGATACTTTTATAGATCTCGTATTTACAGATATCCCCTGTTGGTTCTGTTTCTCTAGAGAACCCTGGCTAATACAACATGAAACACTACTTAGTCCTGTCCTTTATAATACTCAGGTTATTTATCACTGCCAGATGTAACATAAAAGCACCATCGTTCATAGGTAGTCAGGGTGTCTAGAGTCTTTTGCAAAACCACTGATGCTAAACTGTCACCTTCAGCCTGGAGGCTGGTGTTAAAGTTCTGTTTTGTAAACTTTGATGCGTTTATAAACTGCTCGCTCCAGGTCATATGTTCCTAGGGAAGATGTGATGATGCACATGGAAGAGTGGAACCCTGTGTTATGGGGGTGGGGGGTGATGTGTGTGAAGGAATTGGGAGTGTTAATATCCCCTTTTGTCAGCTTGAAGCCTTAGTACGAAAGATCCTAAGTTAGCTATCGGATTGGCATTTGGGATAGACAATATCGGCAAGATCACAGGAGCCAGTCCAATTTACAGGAAAGTAACAAATCATGCAGTTATCTTCAGTTTAGAATAGGTATGGGAAATAGCTCAGGCAATGGAAAGGAGCAGAATCTGACAATCCACAAGACTATGCCATGGTTTTCTATTGAAACACAAAATTTCTCTCCACAGTCATCATCCTTTTAGTCAAAGATAGCCCCCAAAATACTATATAAAAGGCTAGTTTCATTAGATTTATCCTGATGACTTACACAGGTGCAGCAAGAACGGTGATTTGCCATATAGGCCTTTTTAAGTTTGTTTTGCTGGTAGTTTTCATGAGGAACCTCCCATTGAACTTTTAAAAGCCCCTCAAGACTGAGAAGCTAAGCCAAGAATGTGACACCATATTTCACATGCAGTACTTCTAAATTTGGGGAAATTACTCAAATTTCCCAAAGCATCATATGATTCTTATGCTTATCAGAAAGTGACCTTTACTGACCTGTATGGCTGGGGACCCTGAAGCCAGGTACCAGACTGGCTTTTCCAAGAGGGTTTCCTAAGCATTGGCTCCGTAATCAACCTTAGTTCCTTAAATGTTTCCGGTCATGACTGATTAAATGAGCATCATTCTCAGACATGACATTCCTTTCAAAGCCTTGGTTATATAACCAGCGTCTCCACAATTCAATCACTTGGATTGAACCTATGCTAATAATTATATTGCCATAAAAATAGGGATATTCAGTAAGAGTTCCAGATTCTAACGGGAAGAAAAAGATGAGTGGTTTTATGAATTATAAATAGCTTAAGGGATTCCTCATATCTCGGGAACAGAATATAAGAAAATCAGCAGAAATCTAAAGTATAATCATCCTTTATCAGGTCATTTAGTCCTAGGTAAGTAATCCTTGTTCTGCTCGATCTTGTGTTAACAATCTCATGAACCCCTTGGCTTCTCCATCAGAATTCTGGAGTCCAATGATTTGGTCTCACAGTTATTTAAGCTATGTCATTCGAAGCCAGTGCTCCACCTATGCACCTGGCATAGTCCTTTCCATGGGTTTCTGAGACAGTCCTTTCCATTGAAGATGAAGCATTCTGACCTGTAGCTGAGTCCAAGTGTTTTAAGGATGCATCAGAGTAAAAACTGTAGATGACAAAACACCCGAAACGGCTATGGTTAACTTACTGCACTTTTATAAGTAAAAGTAAATGATCTGATGAGAGTTCTTGAAACGCTATTTTAAAAACTGAAATTCAGTTCTAGGATAACTCACAGACAGTGAGGACATTGACAAATCTCTAAGAACTTTATACAATTTCTGAAATGTTCATATTAATAACAAATTACCCATGCAAATTTAATGAACAGAAGATTAAAAAATTCTTTCTAATTTAACAGCACTTCTCATGCAACTCATGACATATCAAATAAACCTAACTAGTTTTAGCGCCTCTCTTTTTACAGCATGAAAGAACAAATGTTTTGTGATTTTCCAGGGGCCCTCTGGAAAATCCCAAAGATAGTTTGCGATCAAGAAGACATCAGAAGTTGTCAGGTTTGAACGTTTTATTAAATAGGATATGAGTCACTGTGAAACATTATTTGGCACCCTATTTAACCAAAGAAACAATAAGGTTTTTTAAAGTAGGGGTGCACGGGTGGTTCAGCGGTAGAATGCTCACCTTCCATGCAGGAGACCCGGGTTCGATTCCCGGGCAGATTCCTGGGCGCTGCTGCCATCCAGGCAGGCTGCTCCTCCCAGAGGGTCTCACAGTGCCCCGGCAGCAAACCCCCCTCGGCAATGTTTGAAGGAAGGAAACAACAAAGCTTTGACATACTTATTTTTTTTAACGTAAAAGGTCAGTGTTGGATACCAGAGGAAGAAAAGGATATTGATACTATCATGTTGAAAACAACAATAGATTTTTCCTTGGTCCTTAATACAGAAAAGCCAAAATAGGAAACATACCATTTGCTATATCTGGTTGGATCAATTTTTCTCTTCATGGAAAATGGAAGAAAACGAGTGAGTTCTATTTTAGAATATGTATAAAGTAAATAAAGATTCTCTTCCTCTAAATTACATTTGGAAGAAAAATTTAAACAGTATGGGAATATAATAAATATGTTTTGAGAATTGTTCTAAAGCACAAAGAATGGAAAGATTGTTATCATCGAACTTAACTCTCCATTCCAGTAACACAGTTCGTGCACCCTTTCTGTACATAGGAAGGCCCTGATATCACTGATAGAATCGATAACATGGACCCTGGTGAGAAAATGCCTATTGGAAAAGTTTGGGTTAAAAGTTTCTTTTTTTTTCATTCAGCCTGTCCTATCAGTTTTAAAGTAAATTGTGTTTGATACCTTGGAGAAGAAATGCTTCATTTACTCTGATTCACTGAAATAAACTATTTGAAACTTAAAAAAAAAAAGAGCAGGAAGTTAACATGATTGTAAACAAAACAAAAGTTCTTTCAAAAGTGAGAAGACTTTTTCTCTAAAACAATAAAGGATGATAAGGTCACTATAAAGCACAGATTATTCTGATAAAATACATAATGTTTGCCTTCCATACAGATTATACAGCAGGTAAAGAAAAACCATTCACAACCTCTTACCAAGAGCAGACCAGTAATCAAAGAAATCTTTGTCATTTTAACAGAAAGCCAAATTCTAATTTTGCCTGAAGATATAATCTGGTAAGAAAACTCTTTTAAAAATTTTATAAACCTATCAATTCTTAACCAACTTGGACCATGGCAAATGAAATTCCTTTTCAGTAACCCCCCTACAACTTTCTATATCCTTACAGGTTTTATCCTACACATTCCTGTTTCTCATCTGCAACAACCAGTCCTTTTACTGGAGGACAAAACTATTCTTTTCTTCTTTAACAAAAGCACGTCTTGCATACTTTACGTATTTAAGTGACCGAAAAGATCTTGGAAACTGTCTTCAAGCCAATATCCTACAAAACACAATTGTTCTTGAAATAAAGTTTGTCAGAATAATAACTCGATTTAGTTAAACACAAGTTTACATTTTTCATCATCGTAAAGATGTAGTAGATATAATACTAGCTTATTTGAACAGTAAACCTATATATGTTTAGGAAGAAGATACCTAAGTCAAATAAAATTTTATGCTCGTACTTAACATTGGTAAGTCAAAAAGATGTAGCTGTTTTTATTTAGCTAATAATATTAAACTAGTCCCATTTGTCAAGGTTTATCGGATTTTTGGGAACTTGACTTAAAAAAAAAACACTTGGGTTCCATGAATATTATTTTTTCATTGGAAACATCAGAACTTTGGTGTCCTCAATTCCTGGGACTTTAGGAGTCTTATTTATATATAAGCACTTATTTATCTTTAAGTCAATTTGAATAGAGCTCTTCTAAAGAGTTTTAAGTAAATTTGAATAGAGCTCTTCTAGTTTGCTAGCTGCCAGAATGCAATATACCAGAAATGGAATGGCTTTTAAAAAGGGGAATTTAGGGTGGGCCACGGTGGCTCAGCAGGCTGAGTTTTTGCCTGCCATGCCAGAGACCTGGGTTCGATTCCCAAGGCCTGCCCATGCAAAAAAAAAAGGGGGGGGGGGGATTTAATAAGTTACTAGTTTACAGTTCAAAGGCCAAGAAAATGTCCTAATTAAACAAGTCTATAGAATTGTCCAATCTAAGGCATCCAGGGAAAGATACCTTGGTTCAAGAAGGCCAATGAAGTTCAGGGTCTCTCAAGTGAGAAAGCACGCGGTGAACACAGTCACAGTTTCTTTCTCAGCTGGAAGGGCACATGGTGAACACAGCGTCATCTGCTAGCTTCTCCTGGCTTCCTGTTTCATGAAGCTTCCCGGGAGGCATTTTCCTTCTTCATCCCCAAAGGTCACTGGCTTGTGGGCTCTCTGCTTCTCGTGCTATGTCGTTCTCTTCTGCTCTCTCTGAATCTCCTTCTTTCTCCAAAATGTTTCCTCTTTTATACAACTCCAGAAAATTATCAAGACCCACACGAATGGGTGGAGACATGTCGTCACCTAATCCAGTTTAACAACCACTCGACTAAATCACATCATCCAGGGAATGATCTCATTACAGTTTCAAACATACAGTATTGAATAGGGATTACTCTACCTTTATGAAATGGGATTTTGATTAAAACGTGGCTTTTCTAGGGTCATTCATCCTTTCAAACCACCACAATAAGTTAATTTGGTAATACCGTTCTAAAGTAAACAGACACAAATAGATAACGTATAGCTAAAATGTTAAATTTTTCGGCCGTGTGCCAGACATAAAAACACAAAAAACAGAAAAATCTCATGAGTGTTCAATTTCTCCTTTGCCTTTTGTAGAGAATCCTTTGATGAAGCTGGTGTAGAGTCTTGCAATTTCTTAGTAAACTCTGAGCACCAACCAAAGTAAGCATCCCTTTTGGCCTGTTTTATTCAGGAGTCCTTTTCCTCAAGTGCACCTCTGAGATAAATTAAATTTGTCCAATTGGAATATTCGCCATAACAGCCATTGCAAATCTTCAGCAATGAAGAGTTGAAAAAAAGTGGAAGTGCGGCCTGCACCAAAAAGCTAGGTACTTGGGCTCAAAATTGGAGTCTTCTTGTCAACAAGATTGACTCACTAACCTTTGGACTAAAAACTAGTGAGACTGGAGAAATAGACACAGAGTGGTACTCAGATCTGAGAGAGACTCACCCACAACCCTTAGAGCCGGTGGTGAGAGTGGAGAACTCGAAGGGTTCAGCAGGAACCTTCACCTGTTTTTCTCGTTGTCTCCAGAGTTGGAGTAAAAGGGCACTCCACCGTGGGAATGAAAAGGGGAAGCTTCTATTAAGGTGTGTTAGTTAGATCCAGGTGTCAACTTGGCCAGGTGAGCATACCTAGTTCTGTTGCTGCGGACACAAGCCAATGGTACGTGAACCTCATCTGTTGCTAATTACATCTGCAGTCAGCTAGGAGGCGTGTCTGCTGCAATGAGTGACGTTTGACTTAATTGGCTGGTGCTTAAATGAGAGAGCGTAATGTTGCACAGCCAAGCAGCTCAGCATTCCTCATCTCAGCACTAGCAGCTCAGCCCAGGCCTTTGGAGATGCAGAAAGAAGTCACCCCGGGGAAAGTTGTTCGAACCCAGGGGCCTGGAGAGAAGACCAGCAGAGACCATCTTGTGCCTTCCATGTAAGAAAGAACCTCAGTGGAAAGTTAGCTGCCTTTCCTCTGAAGAACCAACAAAATAAATCCCCTTTTATTAAAAGCCAATCCGTCTCTGGTGTGTTGCATTCCGGCAGCTAGCAAACTAGAACATAAGGCAAACACAAAAGCAAGTGAGAAAATGTTCTGATTGACTTCCATTAAGTTTCCACTTTACAGAAGAGGGTCTTAGAGAATAGGGAGCAGATACACATTAACTACTATGGTATGTCCAATCTGATAAGCTGTCTCTTCTGGATCAACACTGGTTTATTGCCAAGTGTTGCTTATATGCAGTTCTATAAGGTGCAGTCCTTTATTCCATTTTCTCAGAAAATTCCTGCAGGTCAGTTGTTCTTGAGTTCTAGAAAGTCTTTTCTTGGAAGAGGGTTGCTTGTAGCAACATCCAATTCAGACATCCATTTTATTTTACTTAACACAGAAAAAAAAGTATTTTGTTAATATACAGGCACACCTCAAAGATATTGAAGGTTCAGTTTCAACCACCTCAATAAAGCAAATATCTCAGTAAAGCAAGTCACATGAACTTTTTGGTTTCCTGGTGCATATGAAAGTTATGTTTACATTATACTGTAGTCTATTAAGTGTGCATTATGTCTTTAACAAACAATGTGCATGCCTTAATTTTAAAATATTTTGTTGCTAAAGTATGCTAACCATCATTTGAGCCTTAAATGAGTCATGATCTTTTCTGCTGGTCTTGCTTCATTGTTGCTTCATTGTTGATGGCTGCTGATGGACTGGGACCAGGTGGGGGGCGGCGGGTTGCTATGGTTGGAGTGGCTGTAGCAATTTCTATTTTTTTTTATTTATTAAACATACAAACACAAACATTCTTACCATATGATCATTCATTCCTGAAATATAATCAATAACTCACATCATCACATAGTTGTATATTCATTATTATGATTTTTTCTCAGAACATTTGCATTAATTCAGAAAAAATTCATACATACCATACCCCTTACCCCTCCCTTTCTTGATCACTAGCATTTCAATCTACTAAATTTATTTTAACATTTGTTTCCCCTATTGTTTACTTATTTTTAATCCATATGTTTTACTCGTCTGTCGATAAGATAGATCAAAGGAGCATCAGACACAAGGTTTTCACAATCACACAGTCACATTGCAAAAGCTATGTCATTATATCATCTTCAAGAAACATGGCTGCTGGAACACACCTCTACATTTTCAGGCAGTTCCCTCCAGCCTCTCTGTTACGGCTTAACTAAAAAGGTGATAACTATATAATGCGTAAGAATAACCTCCAGGATAACCTCTCAACGCTGAAATCTCTCAGCCATTGACACTTGATTTTGTCTCATTTCTCTCTTCCCCCTTTTGGTTGAGAAGGTTTTCTCAATCCCTTGGTGCTGAGTCTCAGCTCATTCTAGGATTTCTGTCCCACGTTGCCAGGAAGATCCACACTCCTGGGAGTCATGTCCCACGTAGGCAGGGGGAGGGCAGTGAGTTTGCTTGTTGGGGTGCCTGGAAAAAGAGAGGCCACATCTGAGCAACAAAAGAGGTTCTCTTGGGGGTGACTCTTAGGCCTAATTTTAAGTAGGCTTGACCTATCCTTTGTGGGGTCAAGTTTCATATGAACAAACCCCAAAATTGGGGGGGGCTCAGCCTATTGCTTCGGTTGCCCCCACTGCTTGTGAGAATATCAAGAATTCAACTTGGGGAAGTTGAATTTTACCCCTTTCTCACCATTCCCCAAAGGGGATTTTGCAAATACTTTTTTATTCACTGTTCAAATCACTCTGGAATTTATTGGAGCATCACTCTGGACAAACCAACAAAATCTCATGCCCTACTCAAGGTTCCATGTACTTATGGTGTTCAATTAAGCTGTCTATGTAAGTTATATTAGGAAATGCACTAGTCAAAATATAAATTTTGTACCAAAAAAACATTTTTTTTGCTTTAGTCTCATGCATAAGTTAAAATTTTTAAATATTAATTACCATCTATTTTCAACACCCTGAAGTAATGACATTCCTTTGTTCTTCCTCATACAAAAACATTTTTTAAGTTTGTACATCTAGTCACTATCGTTATATGCTCTAGGCATTCCTAGATTATAACATCTCAGTCTTTATCGTCTACCTTTCTTTCTGATTTCATTCGTGCCCCCAGCCCTCCTCCCTCTATCATTCTCACATTCAGCTTCATTCAGTGTTTTAACATGATTATGTTACAGTTAGGTAGTATTATGCTGTCCATTTCTGAGCTTTTATATTCAGTCCTGTTGCACAATCTGTATCCCTTCAGCTCCAATTACCCAATATCTTACCTTATTTCACTCTCCTGGTGGTCTCTGATGCCAACGAAATATTCCAAGTTTATTCACTAATGTCAGTTCATATCAGTGAGACCATACAGTATTTGTCCTTTTGTTTTTGGCTAATCTCACTCAGCATAATGTTCTCAAGATCCATCCATGTTCTTACATACTTCATAACTTTATTCTGTCTTAAAGCTGCATAATATTCCATCGTATGTATATACTACAGTTCGTTTAGCCACTCGTCTGTTGATGGACATTTTGGCTGTTTCCATCTCTTTGCAATTGTAAATAATGCTGCTATAAACATTGATGTGCAAATGTCTGTTTGTGTCTTTGCCCTTATGTCCTTTGAGCAGATACCTAGCAATGGTATTGCCAGGTCATATGGCAATTCTATGTTGAGCTTCCTGAGGAACAGTCAAACTGCCTTCCACAGCGGTTGTACCATTTTACATTCCCACCAACAGTAGATAAGTGTGCCTCTTTCTCCACATCCTCTCCAGCACTTGTCATTTTCTGTTTTATTGATAATGGCCATTCTGGTGGGTGTGAGATGATATCTCATTGTGGTTTTGATTTGCATTTCCCTAATAGCCAGGGAAGTTGAGCATCTTTTCATGTGCCTTTTGGCCATTTGTATTTCCTCTTCTGAGAAGTGTCTGTTTAAGTCTTTTGCCCATTTTGTAATTGGGTTGGCTATCTCTGATATACCGTTTCCAAATATTGTCTCCCATTGTGTAAGCTGTCTTTTTACTTTCTTGACAAAGCTCTTTGATGCACAAAAATGTTTAATTTTGAGGAGTTCCCATTATTTGTTTATTTCTTCAGTGTTTGTGCTTTGGGTGTAAGATGCAGGAAACTGCCTCCTTTATTTCTGTGGGGTCAGTGGTTACGTCTCCTCTTGCATTTCTGATCTTATTTATTTGCATCCTCTCTTTTCTTCTTTTTGTCAACTTCGCTAAGGGTCCATCAATCTTATTGATTTTCTCATAGAACCAACTTCTGGTTTTGTTGATTTTCTTGATTGTTTTCATGTTCTCAATTTCATTTATTTCTGCTTCAATCGTCATTATTTCTTTCCTTTTGCTTGCTTTGGGGTTAGTTTGCTGTTCTTTCTCTAGTTCTTCTGAGTGTACATATAATTCCTCAATTTTTGCTCTTTCTTCTTTTTTGATATAGGCATTTAGGGCAATAAATCTCCCTCTTAGCACTGCCTTTTTTCCCTCTTAGCACTGCCTTTACAAATGGTTTTAATAGCATCTAGAATAATGCATCCTTTGCAAAATATTTTCAATTTATTTTTCCCTGAGCCATCAAAGGAATTATCATCTACAGCAGCAATAGACTTACAAAATGTATTTCTTAAATAATAAGACTTGCAGGTTGAAATTACTCCTTGATCCATGGACTGCAGATTGGATGTTATGTTAGCAGGCCTAAAAACAACATGAATCTCATTGTACATTTCCATCAGAGCCTTTGGGTGACCAGGTGCATTGTCAATGAGCAGTAATATTTTGAAAGGACTGGTTTTTTTTTTCTTAGCAGTAGGTCTCAATAGTAGGCTTAAAAAATTCAGTAAATTATGTTGAAAACAGATGTGCTGTCATCCCGGCATTGTTGCTCCAATTGCAGAGCGTAGGCTAAGTAGACTTAGCATAATTTTTAAGGGCCCTAGACTTTTCAAAATGGTCAATGAGCGTTGATTTACACTTAAAGTGGCCAGCTGCATTAGCCCCTTGACAAGAGAGTCAGCCTGTCCTTGAAGCTTCGAGGCTAGGCATTGACTTCTTTCTAACTGTGAAAGTCATAGATGGCGTCCTCTCCCAATAGAAGGCTGTTTTGTCTGCATTGAGAATCTAGTGTTTAGTGTAACCACCTTCATCCAGCTAGAGCTCCTAAATCACTTGCTGCAGCTTCTACATCACCACTTGCTGCTTTAACTTATACTTGTATGTTACAGAGATGGCTTCCTTCCTTAAGTCTCATGAACCAACCTCTGCTAGCGTCAAGCTTTTCTTCTGCAGCTTCCTCACCTCTCTCAGCTTTCCTAGAATCGAAAAGAATTAGAGCCTTGCTCTGGATTAGGCTTTGGCTTAAGGGAATGTCATGGCTGATTAGACCATCTAACCAGACTACTAAATCTTTCTCCAGATCAGCAATAAGGCTGTTTCGGTTTCATATCATTTGTTTGTTCACTGGAGTAGCACTTTTAATTTCCTTCAAGAACTTTCCTTTGTATTCACAGCATGGCTAACTGTTTGGTACAAGAGGCCTAGCTTTCAGCCCATCTGGGGCATGCCTTTCCTACTAAGCTTAATTATTTCTGGCTTTGATTTAAAGTGAGAGATGTGCAACACTTCCTTTCATTTGAACACTTAGAGACCACTGTAGGGTTACTAATTGACTAATTTCAATATTACTGTGTTTTAAGGAATGGGGATGCCTGAGGAGAGAGAGAGAGAGATGGGGGGTGGCTGGTTGGTGGAGCTCAATCAATACACATACATTTCTCGATCATATGCTGTCTCATATGGGCATGGCTTGTGGTGCCCCAAAACAATTACAATAATAAGATCAAAGAGCACAGGTCATCATAACAGATACAGTAATAATGAGAAAGTTTGAAAGAGTGCAAAAATTACAAAAATGTGACACAGAGAAGCAAAGTAAGCACATGTTGCTGGAAAAGTGATGCTGATAAGTTTGCTCCAGGTGGGTTGCCACATCTTCAATTTGTAAAAAACTCAATATCCATGAAGTGCAATAAAATGAAGCACAGTAAAATGAGGTATGCCTGTGCAAATGTCTTTCAGAGCAAATCAGTGAGAACATTGAAGCCTTTTAAATCTAAGGTTATGGAGGACAGTTTGTATTTAGCATCCAATTTATTTCCGTATTTTGCTTAGGTTGCACAATATAGAGAAATCTTTATTTAATCCAGCTAAGAATTTGCAAGTTGTATAATTTTGCTTTGTTTTGTTTAAGCTGCCCTTCCTCCTATCCCAGTATATTCTTTGATTAAACAGGAGTGGCAAAAGATGCTTTATCCCGAGTCCACGTAAATGTGAGTCCAGTGGACACCCAACGCCCCACCATCTTAAATTTGTGCCTATAGAAAATTTGAGGATGCACGTTGTGCTGTTACAATTTTTAGTTTTCAATTTTTAGAATAGGTTTAAAGTAAGTATTTTAAAGTGAAGCTAGAGTCAAAGCTTTGTAGAGCTCCTTCCCTCACCAAAACATTTCTGAAGAATTCAGCTTCCGCAGTCTGAAAGCCCCTGCCCTCACTACACACGCTGCTGCACATTGTTATTTTCGTTTTGTTTGTTTTTACTTCAAAGAGGTGAGGGAGGTTTCACAGTGTCACCTTCAGACAGGAAAGAGCACAGTTCCATTTGAAGTTAACCACCTGATGTTCCACACCAGACCTCAACTGTCACCCAAAGTCTGGCCAAAAAGTACACCCAGACTGAGGTCCTGCAGCCTTTGGAGAGAACATGAGAAAACTCCACTGAGTAACCCTTCCAGGCGCAAGCCAGTGGTATTCTAAGAACAGCAACAAAGATGCAACTGGGATGGGAAGGGGGGACTTGGACAACATTTGAACCGGTACTGGCCCTTCTTCTTTTGAACTCCCCACAGGGCTCAAATATACCTGTGGCCTTGCGTATCTGTTTAGGCAGTGCTTCCTGACATCTCAGGACCTGAAACAGAGAAATGATGACATTTGAACACCCATTGCCTCCAACCGCAGCAGTCGGCCATGACCAAGTGAACAGGAGAGGCTGCTGAGGGAGGAGACAGTGGGCCCACAGATGGGGCTACTTCAGGCCTCTCCCCAATATCTGGGCATGTGCTATGCACCAGCAACCTTGGCCCCCAACTCGTCAGGGTTGGGTGGTGTGTTTACTTGTATTGGTACTTTGGTCAAATGCCCTCATTTTCAGATGGGAAACTGAGGCCCTGAGAATTTCAATCACTTGATATCACCCCACTATGTAAGAGGACTGGCAAAATCTAAGCCTCCCTCGTGTCTTTCACTTTCGGCTCACCTGTACCACTTTACCTAGATCTCTCCTTCCCTGAGTCTACCTTCATCCACTCCCAGCTCTTCAGAGTGTGTGTCCACTTCCCCTCTGGCTGCAGAAGTCAACAGGAGTCTCCACACTTCCCTTGATCCCACTGCCCTCTCCAGCCACGGTGCTACTTCTCTGTTTTTGTTACCATTTCAAACGAGGTCTGCACTCACCACCTCCAGGTCCTCTTATGCATTTCAGTTTCCATCTCAGTTCACATCCTGAAACTTCTCTTGAAGGTAACTGATGGTCTTCTTGGTCAACTTGCATTCTCTTTGCACATTCAATGTATTTGATAATTCCCACCCTCTGCCTGAGAATTCTCCTCCCTCACTCCTTTCGCTCCAGTATTTCTTGGTCTCCTTCACTGACTCCTCCTTCCTTCCGAATCATAACAGATTAAGCCCCATGGTCTCAGGGTTCCTGTTTTATTCGCTCCAGGCTCCTTCAGAGAGTAATCCCCCCAACACTGGTTTAAATACCAGCTGTGCCTCCTAAGGTCCTGCCCTCCCCTCCACTGGCTCCAGTCTACCTCCATATCCCATCATTGTCTCATAAGTAACATTTCAAGGTAAACTCAGCTCCCTTTCTGGAATTCCCCATTTCTAAGTAGCACCACCTGCCTTTCTTAGTTCCTCAGGCTGAAAACTTTAGCCTTAACTTCTTTGTTTATTAGTCAGTATGATTAGTTTATCATTAAAATGTTTCTTAATTAGTAATGATTACACAGTCATGGAAATCAAAAGAAAATCTAACTTTTCCCTACAAGTCACAACTCTCAATTGCAGTTGACATGGCAGATGGGGTGTCGGCATGTGGACACCTTTCTGCATGGTCTCCAGCCTGGGCCCAGAGAATTTCTTTTTCCTCTGAGGGTTTCTCGTAAGGGGCTGGTGTGAGCTTCACTCCAGCAGGCCTCCTCTCCCCCATAACTGACCATACTGAGAGCTCTGAGTGTTTCCCGTGTGGCTGCTTCTATTTCATTACCTTATAAAATGCTGCAATGGCAATAGCTATTTTTAGTGTACAATATTACTGCTCATTGTTTCAGTTAAAGCTGTCACAATGCAATATACCAGAATTGGGTTGCCTTTTTCAATGGAGGTTAGGTTAGAAATTTACAGTCCAAATTAAGGCAGCAACAAGAGGATACCCTCTCACAGGAAAGGCTGATGGCATCAGGGGTTTCTCTGTCACATGGGAAGGCATATGGCAATGTCTGCTGGTCCCTCTCTCCTGGGTTGGTTTCAATGGCTCTCTCTCTCTTTCCTCTGGAGGCTTTTCTCTGGATTTCATCTCTTAGCTTCTCCGAGTTACATTAGTCTTTTATCCTCTCATAGAGGACTCCAGCAAGGAGATTAAGACCCTCCTTGAATTGGGTGGGTCACATCTCCATGGAAACAACCCAACTCAAAGGTCCCACCCAACAATAGGTCTGCCCCCCACAGGGATGGATTAAGAGAACATGGCCTTTTATGGGGTACTTAACAGGTTCAAGCCAGCACACTCCTGTGAGCAAACTAAAACAATGTGGAGACTTTTGGCTTGGAGGAGGTCAGGCTGCAAGTTTCTTCGGTTGTCCGGAATCCAGGTTCACCTGACACCAGCCGCTTCCGCCGTGGCACCCAAGTTTGAACCCAACAAAAATCAAACTTATGGACCTGAGTTTGCCGGTGGGGAAGGGTGGCTCGTCTGCCCTGACCCCCAAGATCAGCCCCCTTGGTCTGTCTCTGAAAAATGTTGGTGGTGACATTGCAAAGCCAACTGGTACCTGGAAGGATTCACCATAAGGATTATGGTGAAACTGACCATTCGGAGCAGACAGGCTCAGATTGCAGTGGTAACTTCTGCCTCTGCCCTGATCATTAAAGCCCTTAAGGAACCATCTAGAGAAGGGAAGTAACAGAAAAACATTAAGCCCAGTGGAAATGTCACTTTTTTTGACAAGCTTGTCAACATTGCCAGACAGATGTAGCACCGGTCCTTAGCTAGAGAACTCTCTGGAACCATTGAAGAGCTTCTGGGGACTGCCCAGTCTGTGGGCTGCAACATGGAGGCCGCCCGCTCCTGACGTCATAGGTGACACCAACAGTGGTGCTGTGGGATGCCCAGCTCGTTAAGAACGTCAAAGGGAAAATGTTTCAATAAAAGATCATTTGACAGGAAAAAAAACAAAAACCATATGGAGAACTATCAAACGTCTACTCTCCTTCCAGCCTTCTCTATGTCGATACAGCATATGTGTGCGTGTTTTGGGGAGCAGGGTGGGGAGCAGAGAGGAGGACACTGCAAATATTATACCTACTCTTTTTGCAGTTTAACAATATATCTTGGGCACCTTTTTCCTCAGCATATACAGGCCTATCGTTCTTTTTATGGTTGCCTGGTGTTCAGATATACCTTTGTTTAGTCCGTCTATTGACACACAAATAGGTTGCTTCTAATTTGGGGCTGTTAGAAACACATTGTGACTGAAAATCCTTCCGTAAATATCTTTGTCTACTTGTGCTCACATTGTGTAGGATATTCTCCTAAAAGTGTTCTAGGCCCATTTTAAAATATTAAAGGACATGCACTTTTGTCCTGTGGTGGCTTTTGCCAAACCTCCCTCTTCAACAGTTCACTGGTCATCCCAAGTGTTTTTTCCTGCTTCTTGACCTAGAGGATATAGTTGCAACTCCATCTATAGAAACCCGCAGCAGAAGTTCCCCTTTGGTTTTCATTGCACAAGAACAAATGTGACCCAACTGTGCTGTGTCTTGCTGCAAGAAGCCCCCTTACTCAGGAGCTACTGAGCGGAAGACCCGTGGCTTCCCTTCCGGGTCGGGCTCCAACAGACTTTGTCAGCTCACTTGGGAAATTGTCACCACCCCTTGTATCTGTAATGAGGTGATATTATATTAAATTGGGTATTTTATCTATTCTCTACTGCTACCCTTTTCTCCACCACTCCAGCGGCAGGCAGGGCATCTCATATGCACTGTCCTCAAGTGGGAAGATTAGAAAGATAAAAAAAATCAAATTCTTAGCTTTGGGACTCTCCTACAGATTTTTAAAATTCAATAGTAGAGATGAAAGTCTTGAAAGCTATGGCTGTCAATGTGAAAGTGTTGAAAAGGGATTTTTTTTTAACTTTTTTTAAATTGTATAATATAACATATAAACAAAGCAAAGAAAGAAAAAAGCAATAGTTTTCAAGGCACTCTTCAACAACTAGGTACAGGACAGATCCCAGAGTTTGTCATGGGCTACCATATGATCTGCTCATATTTTTCCTTCTAGCTGCTCCAGAATATAGGAGGCCAGAAGGAAGAAATATTCTTTTTATCATTACAGTCGACTTTTTTTTCTTCTTTGTGAAAAATAACATATATGCAAAAAAAGCAATAAATTTCAAAGCACAACATAACAGTGAGTTGTAGAACAGATTTCAGAGTTTGGTGTCGATTACGATTCCACAATTTTAAGTTTTTACTTCTAGCTGCTCTAACATACTGGAGACTAAAAGAAATATCAATTCAATGATTCAGCAATCATATTCGTTAAACCCTAACTTCTCTGTATAACTCCACCATCACCTTTGATCTTTCTATCCCACTCTTTAGGGGTATTTGAGCTATGACCATTCTAACTTTTTCATGTTGGAAGGGGCTGTCAATAATATGGAGTAGGGAGATGGAACTAGTTTATGTTCTGGAGAGGCTGGGCCCTCTCGATTTCAGGACTTACCCGATCCAGGGACCCATCTGGAGGTTGTAGATTCCTGAAAATTTACCCTAGTGCATTAAGACCTCTGTAGAATCTTATATATTGTCCTAGGTGTTCTTTAGGATTGGCTGGAATGGTTTGGTTGGGGTTTGGCAAACTATGATAGGTAGCAATGTCTAATTGAAGCTTGTGTAAGAGTGACTTCTGGAGTAGCTTCTCGACCCTATTTGAACTCTCCCAGCCACTGATACTTTATAAGTTACACTTCTATTTCCCCTTTTGGTCAGGTTGAAATTGTTGATCCCACAATACGAGGGCTGGATTCGTCCCAAGGAGTCCTCTCCCACGTCACCAGGGAGACTTTCACCCCTGGATGTCATGTCCCATGTAGTGGGGAACGTAATGATTTCACTTGCAGAGTCAGGCTTAGAGAGACTGAGGCCACATCTGAGTAACAACAGAGGTCCTCCAGAAGTAACTCTTAGGCATGCCTATAGGTAGTCTAAGCTTCTCCGCTACCTACACAAACTTCACAAGAATAAGCTTTGAGATTAAGGGCTTCGGCTATTTATTTGGGTGCCCCTAATATTTGACACAGTATCAGGGGATTTGTTGGAGAGGTTATATGTTTTGTTTTTGTTTCTTATTCTCTTTAAATTTTAAGAGCCCAGAAGATTGGAGGACTTTTCATATAATCTACACCATCATCAAAGGGAAGAGTGTATCATGACATATTTTTCCCATCAAAAAAAAAAAAAGGTAAGTTTGACCAGCAGATGAGAAAGGGAAAATTAGAAAGGGTGTGACTTGGTTTAGAGGCTGGTAGTTTCCTGAGAAGAAATCCAGAGCTCTGCTAGTCTGGGCTGAGCTCCTGTAGGGGAGAAATTCTCCATAAGTTTGTGGAAAATCTTGATCTAAAGACACCATCGCCTGGCCCCCAGTGGTTAGCCTGGGTGACTGCCGGCCCATGGAGAAGGCCGTGGTCCACACAGTGCCTCAAGAAGGAGAAACAGTGTCTGCAGGAGTTGCCCAGACGAGCAGTCCTAAGGGAGGACTCGCCTCACTCAACACGGGAGGTGACATTTGCCAAGAGTTTCCAAGAAGTCAGAAGTGGTTTGAGGGCCAGCACACTCGAAGAGGCCTTGGGCTGGGATTAACTGGGCTGCAGAACAGGTGACCCATGGACATGAAAAGGAGAATATGGCACTCAGGCAGAACAAGGAATACCTCAGTAGAGGCCAGAGAGGTTGGAAGGTGACCATGGACCAGACATTCGCCTCCTACAACCCCATCCTTGATGCCATGATGTTAAAGCTTCCCCAGGTGCCACCCAGGGAAAAGGAAAGGACAAAGATAGTAGTTATTCAAAAGCCACGAAGTCTTTGTCTTGACGATAAGAAGCTACACTGAATTAACAAGACTGTTTTCTTTTCCACTCCTGAGAGCAACTAGAGGCTACTAGTTACAACCAGTTTCTAGAGCTAAACTGAATCCAGTATAAAAAAAGATAACAAAAGCATTATTCCTTTGCATGCCAGAGTATATAGTTATAAGCCAATACCCATTTCAGGTACAAAAAGAGAACCAATAGCTCCTGCATTTCCAGCCAGCTACCCTACCTCTTACTTCCCCCTGTCAATAGTACGACACCTTTGCAGCAGGTGCAGAGCTAATTGGTCCAGAAGGGATTGAACTTGGACCTGCCCTTGTCTGCAGTGCTTCCTACCCAATGAGGCTGAGCCAGAGGAGAAATGTGACCACCAAGAAGGACCTGCCATGAAGTTCCTTTTAAGATCTGGTCCAAGAGTGTTAGGCAAACTCAAGGAAATATCACTGGATTCCAACTTGCCCATTATTCCCACAAGGTAGAGCGCCTGAGACATTCCTGTGTGAAGTCACCCAAGAACTTCCAAGGTTGATCATGAAGCAAGTGGTATTTGGTAAGGAGGAAGCCCATGGCTACCAGTTGGTGAGCAGTAAGCAAAGGGAGGAACTCCAGTCTCGTATACCAAATGTTTTGAATCATCTGCCATTTATCAGGCACTCTGCTTTGCCCCTCAGGAGCTCTCAACCTTTGCAAAATACTGTTCCTTCTGCCCAGAATGAACTTCCTCTACCTTCTTTACGTACCCATTTCTGGTTTGGTGCTTTAAACCCAGCATAGGTGTCACTTTACCTCACTCCACCCTCTTTGAGCGCCCACACTCTGCCAGGCATACAGTAGGCACTTAATAGGTGCTGATTGAATGAATGAACTTAGTGGAAGAGTGGGCATGAAAGCCAAGAACTGTAGCCCAAAGCAAATTTGGCTTCTAGCTATCAGAGAGGTAAGTGAGCTTTGCAAGTGGAGTTGAAGTGGGTTCTGGTTGGACAAGGCCGATATCTGCTGATGAACAGTAATTCAGCCAGGAACACAAAGCCCAGATTCCTCAGTGCCAGTACAAGCTGGAAGGCCACGCAGAGTTTGGGCTAGATGCTCTTTTCATTACAAGTGTGTGGGACAACAAGCAAGCATTGTGTCACGCCCCTCTACACATCCATCCCGTTGAGAAGGCAGTCTTTGGGTTTCAAGGATGATGTCTGACATTCTTATAAACTGCTTCCAACCGCAGCCCAATGACAGCAGTAGGCTCTTTCTCAGATGCTTTATCCAGCAGCTCTGGCCCCAAACACCTGCCAGCAGACCCCTTCTATGCTAAAGACGTTAGCGTCCATCCTTGGAAGTGGCAGAAATCTCTCTTTCTGTCTTCGAAAATCAAGATATTGAGATGGGAGTTTGGTGCTGTTTGACGGGTGTCTAATGAAACGGGTCCAAGTGGTGCCAAAGTTGAGTGTCCCCATCGTTCCTGGGTTCAGATCTGTCCAAGCCGGTCTGGGGAATGTGGGGCAATCCTCGCAGAAGCCTAAGGAGGCATGAGGGACCAAAGAGCCTCTTAGGTGAGAAATCCTAAGAGAAGTGTCCTGTAGGGGTTCAAGGAGGGAGATTTGGAATGCAAAGTTTCTTTTAAAAAAAAAATTGAAATTGTCTTCTGGCCTAGTCCTGCAGGGTTCAAGTTTGATCCTGAAGCAGGGGGTGGGGAGGGCTGTCTTAAAGGAAGCCACACTGCTTCAGATTACCCTACCAATGTAACCAGAAGGGGCAAAAGGCCCTTTGCTGCAAAATGTCCCACAGCTCTCCCACCACCGGGCCACAGACCCTGCCCACGGCCACTAGAATCCGCAGCAGCAGCAGCAGGGGCCATTGCTTTGGGCAAGGGCAGAGAAGGGGTACCTGCAGAGGCACAGCCCCAGCCTGTTGGAGGAAAGTGGTGGGGCATTGTCACATGACAAAGTAGGGCCAGAGGCTGGGATTCACCCAACAACCAATGGGACCAGAAAAGGGAAAGAAAATTACTAGCAGGCATCTTATGTGGATAGCTTGATTTATGCATGAGCATATGAGAGACAACCTCAAGGATTCCCAGAAGTACTTTTCAGTGGTAGAGGTCATTGCAAAATTGTGGGGGTCAAAGTCCTGCAAAGTGTGGGGCAAGTGGCAACACAATTCCAATTAACCCCCTCACTGAAATGGTCTGGAAAAGATGAGACGTAGGGAATTTTGCTCTGAGCGCTCTGTTCTCATTTTGTGATCTATCCCCTCTCTCAGCTAACTTTCAGCAAAGACCCAAAACTGAAAAAAAAAAAAAAAAAGTTTTTCAAAAGCATGTAACTGTCTTCAGCCGGTTGCAGGAGTTCCCACTAGTACATCGCTGCAAACCACAGCTGCCTCCAGCATGAGCACATTTTGCTTTGAACTGGGGGAGGAGAGGAACGTGCCTGAGGGGCTACAGCTCCCAGGAAGGACACAGTGGAATTGACCTTGTGGAAAAAATCGGTTCCCCCACCCAGGGTCCCCACCCTCCATCCCTCTCCACATAGCCCCCTCGTGGGTCCTAAAACACCATGGAGACCCTGGAGGCTGCCATTAGACTGCAGCTGTCTTGTCTCTCCTTCACAGACCAGCCATTTGTTCACCGGGAATAATGACAGCGCACCCTTCTCTCTTGACTCTCAGCCAAGGAGCCAGGGAGGGGTCTTGACTTCAACTGCTCAACTGAGGGCTATTTTTCTGGCCCGCAAGTCTCTGTCCAGTGTGAATATGCAAAATGGAGCCAGGACTGCAAGTGTATTGATACAGTTCCAAGGAGACCATGTGTCCCAGCTCTTTGCGAAATCCCATCTGGATTTTATTTTGCAGAGGCCAAGGCCCTTTTCTGTGTAACCAAGGAGCATTTAGGAGAATCAACTCAGCTTAAAAATGGAAGGCTTCTGGGATGGGGATGGGGGGGTTGCCTACAGCTCACTGATGTCCGGGGCCTTCCACAGAGGACACCTGCCTGCCCTCATCCCAGCTGCACTTGGTCTCTAGGTCAGGATAACCAGCTGGGCTGAGACTCTCTCCAGCTGAGCTGCTGGTTTCCCAGTGAGAAGGTCAGAAGGAGAGCCAGCCTGTGTTCTTGCAGGCCTGCTCCGAAGTTGCAAGCAAGGGCTGGGGTTTGCATCTTCTTGGCTCCATCTGGTTCATGAGGTTCAGCGTTATTAACCGACCTCAGCAACCACGGACACACGCTCATGTGGGCTGTGTTATGTCGGAATATGCCTTTTTTAAAAATTGAGGTTCTTTCTCTCTCTCTCTCTCTCTCTCTCTTTCTCTGTCTCTATGTATATATATATACATAAGATAAAATTTGCCACTTCAGCCATTTTTAAGTGTACAATTCATTGGCATTATTTACTTCTTCACTGTTGTGCTAACATCACCACTTTACTAAAACTTTTGCATCATCCCAAACAGAAACTATGGACCCATAAGCAAGAACTCCCCATTTCCCCCCTCCCCTGGCCCCTGTAACCTCTAATCTATCATCTGTCTGTAAATAATTGCTTATTCTGGACATTTCATTTAAGTGGAATCATACAATATCTATTTGTGTTGGCTTCTTTCACTTAGCACAATGCCTTCAAGGTTCATCCGTGTTGTAGCCTGTATCAGAACTCCATTCCTTTTTCACAGGTGCATAATATTCCACTGAATGTATATACCATGTTTTGTTTATCTGTTCACTGTCAAAGGACACGTGGGTTATTTCTACCTTTCGGCCACCGTGAATAAGGCTGCCATGAACGTGGTGTGCAGACAGAGTGTGTCTTTTAAATTCAGTTCACTTCTTTATTGTGTATGGCAGGTCCCTGTCAACGTTCTTTGAAAACTATAACCTTAACCTTAAAATACTTAAAGGCAATAAAGTTCCATTTTATTTAAATCATTTTGGTTGACATGGGTGCCCATGAAGGAAAAGGGCAAATCCACTACACTATGAACCACAGAACAAGCCCAGACCCAGGGCCTGGGAACTGCTCGGTGCCACCGGCATGGGGCACAAGCCAGCACGCTGGGGCCAAGAAGGTTGTTGGTGTTGTTTTTTAATTTATTTCTTATTATCAAACCAAAACAACATACAAACATGAACATTCTTAACATACAAACGTTCCATGCATGGTGTACAATCAATGGCTCACAATATCATCACCTAGTTGTCTATTCCTCACCATGATCATTTTTTGAACATTTACATCACTCCAGAAAAAGAAATAAAAAGAAAAAAGAAAAAAATTCATGCATCCCATACCCCTTACCCTCCCTCTCATTGACCACTAATATTTCCATCTACTCAATAGATTTTAACCTTTGTTCCCCCTGTTTTTTCCTATACCCCTTACCACTCCCTTTCCTTGTTCATTAGTATTTCAATCTACTCAATTTAACATTCGTTCCCCCTTTTATTTATTTACTTTTAATCCATATGTTTTACTCATCTGTCAATATTGTAGATAAACACAGCATCAGACACAAGGTTTTCACAATCACACAGTCACGTTGTGAAAGATGTATCACTATACAATCATCTTCAAGAAACATGGCTACTGGAACACAGCTCCACATTTTCAGGCACTTCCTTCCAGCCTCTCCAATATACCTTAATTAAAAAGGTGATAGCTACTTAACGTATAAGAATAGCCTCCAGGATAACCTCTCAACTCTGTTTGAAATCTCTTAGCCATTGACACTTGAGTTTGTCTCATTTCGCTCTTCCCCTTTTGGTTGAGAAGGTTTTCTCAATCCCTTGGTGCTGAATTCCAGCTCATTCTAGGATTTCTGTCCCACATTGGCAGGAAGGTTTACACCTAAGTAGAGAGGGAGAGGGCTGTGAGTTTGCTTGTTGTGTTGGCTGAGAGAGAGAGGCCACATCTGAGCAACAAAAGAGGTTATCTGGGAGTGACTCTTAGGCCTAATTTTAAGTAGGCTTAGCCTATCCTAAGAAGGTTTTTAATCTGCCATCTGGCTGGGTTTACTAAAGACAGGCTGTTCCAAAACAATAAGCAGCAGCCATTGTGGGGGCCTGCCCTATTCTTGTGTGACTCAACTCCCATTTGGGCATCAGCTTAATTCAGTGCAGAAAATGCAGAATTGGCATTCGTTGTTAGGCAGCTTTTGTTCCTCAGACTGAGCTGGAAGAGGCCTCGGGCTAGCAGCCAAATCCTGGGAGGACACCGAGTCTGCATTCCAGGGCAAGGGATGCTGACCCAGTCCGAAAGGTCAGCTTTGAGAAGAGGCTACTCTTTCTGCAAGATCTCCCTGAGCCATGCCTGTTCGGTGCAACTTGCCCCTGGTTTTTAGGTGCACACCGAGCTGCTCCTCAGAAGAAATATTCCAGAATAAGATGTAGGATGACAATGAGCCCATGGGCTACGGCTCTTCCAAAGGACCTCTCGATAGACTGATAGTGTGACTCATCACCCAGGGCCGTGGAAACTCAACCAACCTCTAGAAGCTGAACTGCGAGGCTCTTACGTAGCTAGGAAGGAAATCCCCCTTCTCTTCCACCCGGAAGTACCCATAGCAAGCAGGCTGAAGTTGGATGGTTCCCGTTCTAAGAACGCCTCTGCTCATCTCCACCAGGAACGCTGCCAGCGTGGAGAGAACCCAGGCAGGCAGAACGCGCGGCCAGCTGGAAGGTGTTCTCCGGGTCCTCCAGGTACCCAGGTAGCTTCCCATCTGCTCGGGCTTAGCTTCGAGCTCTCTGAACACAGTCTAGCCAGCAGTGGACAAACCTGGGGGCTTTCCTGATTGTCTTTTGATTGGCTCAGTAGAATTCTGGGAGTCATAAAGAGTCAGTCTTTGGTGCAGCTTATGGGGGGAGCCTGAGTGGTTTAGGGGGGTCCATATCAGACCCTGGTCTTCACCTTCTGCTTGTCGATGTCAGGATCGGGGACTGGATTCCCCTTTAGTCCCCCACCCCACCCCGCCCCATATTCTGTGCCTGTGTCAGTGCTGAGCTCAGTGAGGAGGGAGGTCACAGTACAGTTGTCCTGAGGCCTGAGGCCATCCGCCGAGCTCTGGAGGCCCCGCCCAGCCTCTCTAATGGGTTTGCTGAAGTGTCTTTCTGGAGCTGGAGATGGTGGTGGGCTTGTTCCTGGGGATCCGGCTGAATCTCATCGGGTGGAGGTTGAGTTTGGAAGCCCCACTGGTCCAGTTCGATGACTGTTATTCCCAGGACCCAGAAAGCCAGGGTACAACCCCAGGCCAGATGCTGGATGACCTTGGCTCCAGGGAGAAAGGGGCACCTCCAAGGCACCCCCTCGATCTGCCTGGGCCCTCCAAAGGGCTGCCTCACATGCCGTGACTCCAAGAGCCACATGGTGGCTGCTTTGACATCTCCATGGACCTTCTGTCAGAATGCAGATAATCCATGCCCTTCACGGTTCCCCTCAGAAAGTGGCAATGTCGCGCTCTTCCCTGGATCTGGGTTTCAGCAGGACCCACAACAATCCACGCCTCGATGGAGAGAGCACGTGCACCGGCCGAGCACAATGAACATTCTCAGTGTCGTCTTCCACCTCCTTCAGGCTGGTGACCTTGAAGGCTACCACCTCCTGGGAGCAATTGTCATCTTCCTGGATACTTCTCCCAGTCCTTCCAGGCCTGGAGAAGAGTTCTCAGGATCTACCTGGGAATGCTGGGAGGCAAATTCCCTCTGGGGAGCCAAGTCCTCTGAGTGCTGATAGACCACCTTTCTGCAGTCCCACGAAGCACTCGGATTCTTCCTTTGGTGCTCAGGTTCAGGGGCAGTGTGGGATGCAGACAGAGGGATCAAAGCACTAGCAGCCTGAAGCAGTGTAGTTGGCCCCGACCTCTAAGAACCCCTGTTCACAGTATGTGCTCGCTGTAACCAGTCATCCAGGACTGTGCACTCTTGATTTTGCAAGCTATTCCTACAGGCCTTGAAGAGTGACCCCCACCCCGTCCCCTAGCCCCCAGCCCCAAGTTTAGTCTCTGTGAAGGAGACGACCCTGGTCTTCCTGGTCACGGAAGCTGCCTGTGCCAGCTGTGCCACTTGGGGCAAGTCACACCCCTTTTCTGTTTCCTTACCTGGAAGTGAAGGTGAGAGAAGTCAGGAGGTTGACTTTTGCCAGCAGATCTCTAAGGTCTGCCTGCACTAAAATGCTGAGTTTAACTAGTCTGCCCTAAGCAGGACAAGCACCCTTTGTTTTCACAAGGATGGGACCAGACTGCCCTTGTGGGGCATGCGGCAAGGCTGTCACCCAGCCGCGGACGAGCCCAGCCAGGGCACCACCTCCCCACAGGGCTGGCACCTGCCATCTGGGTCTGGGCACGCGCCAGCTCCAGGCCTTGAGCTGAACACCTGTGAGCACCCCCAGGGAAAGGGACCAGTGTGTAAGGAGGGGCCACCTGTAGTTACTGATGGTCATGGGGTCTCTGAAAAAAGGTTATATATTTGGAACAGCCTAGCCCCCAAATCCTGCAGCTACTGAAATGGGCCCCTACTCTGATTTGACTTTAAACCAAAGAGGAGGGAAGAAGTCCCCAATCTGTTTTGTACAATGGAGTCCCTGGCGGGGTGGGGGGTGGCTGGCACAAAGCCTGATGCTCCTGTGGGTAGAAAGCTGTGGCCCCCACTAGAGGTCCCCAGGCCCTGCCGATGCCCCACGCGCAACCTGCTGAGTCTGAGTCCCACCCCACCCAGATGTCCCTGCCTGCTGTGGCCACAGCCTGTTCAGCCGAGCACCCAGCGAAGGGGGTGGTCTGTCCCCCAAGGATGAACGAAGTAGGCCTTTTTTCCTCTGGAGAACAGTAACAGCCAGAGCCAGACCGATCGCCTGCTCTGCTGAGCCATCAGGCGGCTGGAGCCATACGAAGCGCATTAACTATTAATAATTTCCAGTTGTTTGCTCGCTGGTTCGGCTGGCTGCCCCCACCCCCGCCCCCGCCCGCCGGACCTAGAGCTATCGGCTGGGACACGGCGGGGAGAGCAGACGCCTCCAGGGGCCCAGGAGCGAGCCGGGAGCCCGCGTCCACCTGTAGCGGGGTGGGGAGGCCGGAACCGCCCGGGCGCGCCTTTCCCGCCCGCAGCGAGGCCCGCCTGGCGCCCAAAGGGCTTCTCCGATCAGCCTCCCGGGCTGGGCTGGGCGGGCGGCGGCGCACGGCGGGAGCGCAGCGGCCCCTGGCGCCGGAACTCGCGGCGCGACCAGTGCGGGCCAGGCCGGGGCGGGCCGGGGCGGGGCGGAGGGCGGGGAGCGCGGCCGCCAGCGAGACCCGGACGGCGGGCGGGCGGCCGGGCAGGGAGGGCGGCCGCGCGGGCAGCGGCCCCGGCCCGCGTCTGCGCCCCTCGCGCCCCCACTCCCCCACGGCCAGGCCGCCGGGCACCCCCGGCCCCGACGCGCGCGCAGCCATGGTGGGCCGGCTGAGCCTTCAGGATGTGCCCGAGCTCGTGGACACGAAGAAGAAGGGCGACGGCGTCCTGGACAGCCCGGACTCGGGGCTGCCCCCCAGCCCCAGCCCCAGCCACTGGGGACTCGCGCCGGCCGGGGCTGGCAGCGGCGGGGAGCGCACGGCGGCACCCGGAGCGCTGGAGCCCGACGCAGCCGCGACCCCCGCGGCCCCGGTGAGTGTCCCCGCGCTGACCCCTCCGCTCCCCATCCCGCCCGCGGCTGGCCCCGGGGGACCACACGTGGGTCTCGCCGCCGCGCTCGGGGCTCGCTGGCGACGCCGCCACCCGCCCGTCGGGCCCGGGGAGCCATCGCGGGGAGCCCGGGGCGGGAGCGCGGCGAGAGCCCGGCCAGCTGGAGCCGGTGGCTGGAAAATTGTCATCGCCTCGGAGGCGCGGGAGCCCCCGGGAGAGACGAGCCGCCTCCTCCTCCCTTCGGGGTGGCGGCCGGGGTTGCTGCCAGGCTGCCTGCGGCTCGGCCACATTCCTGCCCGGGCCGAGCGGGTGGGGCTCCCGGGACGCCGGGAGGGACCCCCAGCCTTCTCCGGCGGTGCCAGCCCGCGGCTCTGCCCTGGCGACGGCCGCTCCCAAGGGCCTGCCCTTGCTGGGGGGTCCTGGGGAAGGGGTGCGTGCTGGCCCTGCTCACAGCCCAAGCGGGGCCAGCCTTTGGGCCGCGAGACCGGACGGCGCGCGGGCGGCCGGGCAGGAGACCTTTGGAGACCGCATTAGTGCCTTTGGAGGGGACCTTTGACAAGGGCCACCTCCTGGTGACCTCCCTTGTCCTGAACACCAGGAGCCCTTCCAGACGTAGTAGATGGGAGACCTTTGGGTGGATGGGGGCTTTTAAGAACCAAGCATTTTGTTTTGTTTTTAAAAGTTTAAAGAAAAAACACCAGGTCGAATTGGCCTGGAATGGCTCAGATGGTTGTGTTTATCGCCTTTAAGTAGAGCTCAGGGGATGCCACACCCTACCTGCAGTCCGGACTCAGGGGACCCCTGGCCCTCCCCCAAGGGTGGGTATTTCCAGCCTTCTCTTCTCTGCTAAAGTAGTCGGTGGCTGCTGCGTTTCCTTAAGGACCACTGGAAGCTACGGGGGTGAGGGTGAAAAAGGAATGGCAGGATTCCTGACCCACTGACCCTGTCTCTTCTTGAGCTTCAGTTTTGCCCTCAGTCCTATTAGAAGGAATGGGTACCACTTCCTTCAGTTTGCCTTTCCAAGTCCTCTCCCTCTGGCCCCTTTCTAGCCTCATCTCCCCCCAGCCCCTGGCCACAGGCCAGACAACACCTTGACACCTCTGTGCCTTGAAGGCTGCTCTCTCCAGCCGGCATGCCTTTTCCTTCCCACAGCCCAACCCCTCCTGCCTCTCCCAACACCTGGTCAGCTTTGCCACCTGTCAAAGCCCACTATGGGACACCTCCTCCAGGATGCCTTCCTTGGTGCATCCCAAACATGTCAGAATCAGTGGCTGCATCTCCATTCCCTAGTGGCACCGCGCTCATGTGTCTTTTACAATTCTTGGTGCGTGACCTCAGCCTGTGCCTTTTCTAAAGTGCTGCTGAGACAGTCAGTGACAGAGGGGGTGTTATATAATCAAGGGTTCTGGTAAGTGAAGCTCTGGTTAGTGGAGTAAAGCTCCGGTTAACCATCAGCGTTACGATGATGTGGTAAGGCTGTGACCACAGTCGTAGGGCCGAACTCCAGGTGGTTTCTCCTCTTTCCAGCCTTCCACAGAACCTCAGCGATGGAAGGCGCGCTGCCTTGGTGTACACGTCAGTCCCCAGGGCACGGCATGTTTGTCATAGACCTGGGATTTGCACCCAGACCTCTTGGCTCCTTGTCCAGTGCCCCTCCCAGGCAGGCCCCGCATGGAGACACAGATCCCGGCTGCGCCCATCCCCTGGAGGTTGAGAGTCAGGACCTTATACTGGGGGGACAGTCAGCTTCCCCTGCCATCCTGACTGTGTCCTCTGTCCTCACAGAGTCCAGCGTCCCTCCCCAGCCTGGCCTCCAGTTGCTTGCCGCGGCTACGCCCCCTGTCCTTTGGTGAAGGAGTTGAGTTTGACCCCTTACCACCGATGGAAGTAAGGTAAATACAGCAGGCCCCAAGGCCCCAGTTTTATTTTTTTAATTTTTCTTTTTTCCTTCCAGAAATTAAGGCTTGTAAAAAAAAAAGTAAAATTAATTACAGAAGTGTGCCAAAGATTGTTATAGTTTAGTGGGTACTCTTTCAGAGTTGTTGGGTTTTTTTCCCTGCAGATCTAAGCAATGAACTGTATTATATATGATTTTTAAAATAAAAATGAGATCATGTTATATGTAAAGTTCTGAAACTTAGTTTTTTTCTTAATATCCCATGGCCATCAGGTGCCTTAAATATATTAAAATAGCAGCTGAAGCTGCTCCCCCCACGCCCTTCCCACCACCTCAATTGCTGTAATCTAATCTTATGTGAAACTGTCACTAGGCAAGCAACATTCTTCCGTTTGGAATTTATCTCATCAAGGATTACCTGGGGGCAAAGATTCATTGAGAGGCTCAATTAAAGATCCCTCTTTAGAGAAAGGAATTTCACTTTTTGTAACTGAAGGTTTTATAGCCTGAGTTTCAGTTGCATTAATACAAAGGGCCCTTTGACAGGGAACAAAGAGAGGTTCAGGAGTTTGGAGGTGAGCTGTTTAGCCTTTTATTCCTGTGGAGCTTGTATTTTGAACAAAATGAGGACATGACTTCAGGAACTTAACCTTCCGCGGGGCCTCCTGTCTACCTGCCCCACAAAGGAGAATAAAAGTTTCTATCAGGCTCATCAGAAAAAACACTGATTTCTACTTAGCTGCCCAGTGAAGGCGGGCAGGCGGGAGGCAGTGCTGGACGATGCATCTGGATGTGATACTTGTAGGTATTTGAGTTACTTTGAAGCTGTAAAAATAATGCAAAAAACGCACTGAGGCTTTGTTTACACATACACAGAGGCACACGTGATCACATATCGCCACAGCTGCTGGGGAATATGGGCTTTCATTCGTTTTATGGAAATCCACGTGTCATTGCCATACGATCACATCCCTGAAACCCTGGGGCTGAGGAGTCACCTAGGAAAAGGCTGAGGTGGACCAGATTGCTGCTACTTGGTATAGCCAAGTTTTCAAAATTGGCATTCAGGACTTCTGGGGGCTTCCTGCCTCCATCCTCTCATTCAAGAGCTGATTGATTGCTTCAGGGGGCAGAGAAACTGCTCACCCGGAGTGGGGCAGTAGGAGCCACCTCCTTATATGTACCGGTTTCCACCAACTGCGCTTCCTAAGTGCTGGCACTCTGCACAGTTACGGAGTGCCCTTGGCAGAGAGAGGAAACCGGGACTTGGAAGAGGTAGTACTTTGGCTGCAGGTCCCTTTGCCTATGGACATGGGAGTAGAACCCAGGGGCAGCAGCCTGCTCTGAGCAGCCCTGAGTGCAGGGCTAACTCTGGGGGTCCTACACACTCAGGTTCAAATCCCAGCCCCACTCCTCACCAGTCCTCTGACCTAACCCTCCGCACCTCTGTTCTCTCCCACAGGGGTGTTGAGGAGATTAACTTAGATCCTCAGGATAGTACCTGGTCCATAGCGAGTGCTCCATAAACTCTATGGCGCTTCTCCCTGGAGCAGCTGCCTCTGGGTGTCTGCACTCCAAGGGAGACTTCAGGGTCATGGTAGGGACCCCAGTGCCCCTCACTCAGAGAGCGGCTTCGTGCTGCCTTATGTCTCCGACCCAGGTACACGTCCTCGGTCAAGTACGACTCCGAGCGGCACTTCATCGACGATGTCCACCTGCCCCTGGGCCTGGCGGTGGCCTCCTGCAGCCAGACGGTCACCTGCGTCCCCAACTGCACGTGGCGCAACTACAAGGCAGAAGTGCGCTTCGAGCCCCGCCCCCGGCCCGCGCGCTTCGTCTGCACCACCATCGTCTACCCCAAGTGCCCCAAGGCCGTTTGCACCACCACCCTGGATTACAACTGCCAGAAGACGCTGCGGAGGTTTCTGTCCAGCGTGGAGCTCGAAGCCACGGAGTTCCTGGGCAGCGACGGCCTCCCGGATGAGTGCTGACTCGGGCGGGCGGGCCCCCAGACGGCCCTGGGCAAGTAGGGCGCTGCCGACCCTGCGTGTCCTTTCGGCCCGGAAGGGCCCAGCCTGCGGAAGGAGAGAGTCACTGCCTCCTGTAACTGTCCAGGAACTATGGCCTGTTTTTAAAAATCGTATGTAGATTGCTTTTTAAAAAGGAGTATGTTTCCTGGTGTGCTACTGCCGATTTCCCCGGAGTCTCAATTTGGTGAGAAAATGAAAAGAAGAGGAGAGCGAAGGGAAAACAGCAAATCTTTGAAGTAGGGGCTGGGGGAGGGGCTCGTCTTCCGTTGTCTGAGGAAGAGCATGGAAAAAGCTTCTGGGATGGGAAAAATTGAGTTTCTAAGAAATATAAGCCACAAGTGCCTTCACGGCCATAAAAATGGTGCAAATTCAATAAATTTTAACCTCCAACTAGGTTCAGTCTACGGCGAGTTGAGTTCCATTTCCATGTGTATTTCCTGTTATCTCAAACTCTTGGGATTCTCTCAGTCTTTTTCATGATATTGAAAAGCCCCAACTACAATGTAAGATGCTTAAAAAAATAACAAAAATCGAAAAAGGTTCACCCTGTTCTTCCCGCCTCAGGACCGCGGGGTCACCAGGCTGCTGAGTTGGGGAGCAGTGGCCTGGGTTTCCGCTTCCTTCCGCTGGTCCCCCAAAGGGCCGTGTGTCCTCAGCATCCGGCACACGTCTCCGCAGGCTTGTGTGAGCCTCCTGGTGTGTACTGGGGAAGGTTCTAAATACTTTCCTATTTTTCATAAGGAAAAACGCGGCGGAGAGCCCCTTTGGACTCCACAAAGTGGGTTTCCCTGAACTCACAACAGGCCACACGTCAGACCCCGGGAGGCGGCGGCTGGAGGTGTCCTGGCCGTCTGGTTCATCCCAACAGGTGACTCCTCCAGGGGTGCTGGATCCACTCACCGTAAAGACATCAGTTGTGTCAAAATTGCAGAGAAAATCTGCCAGCGCCTTAAGTCTAGCCTAGAAAGCGAGGAAATCTGCCACTCGGGTTAAGCGAGGTTGAATTCAGAATAGAGAAGGATGTCACAATTCGAACTCCAAAACCAAATTCAAAGCATTGTAGTGAAGGTATACATTTCTTTCAAGTTTTTATTTTGGTGTAAGCGACAGGCATGGAGTTGAGTGTTAACCAAAGATGTTTCTAAAGTGACTTTGTGACTTGAATCGGCTGCAGGAGCCGGGCAGGCCATGGGTCTGAGAGGGTGTGGATGGCCAGCCTGGACCCCCCCACCCCCGTCACTCGCCAGGCCTTACCTGGCACCCTACCCCTGGCCCTTAATTCTTCATCCTGCCCATCGCTGTGGCTTTTGAGTAAAGCATGCAGCAAATGTTTTCTTTTCATCCAAGTTTTGGAAAGAAGAAACATGGATATTTCTTTTGAATAAATCCAAATCATGTCAAGTGCTCAGAGGGTTGGGGAGTGCTGTGAATGCGAGTACCGCTGTATCTCAGGGTTCCTGTTGACAGCTTCCATCTGTCCCCAGAGCAGAACTGATGGCTCTTTGGGTACCCTGGAGCCACAGCAGGAATTTTTGTTGCATTGGAGCAGGTGTGATGATGTTCACTCTTGTTTACAGTCAGTGGAGGCCTCCAGAGCCCGTTGTCTCGTGTCCTCTTCAGACTTGACAATGTTCAGTCTGTTGTACTGACTGCCTCATCCCCTTGGCCGGGAGCCCGAGGTTGGCTTAATGGCCTGAGTTTGCCAGGGTGTGGCTCAGCAGGGACCCAGCGAGGGGGCACTTTGGGACCCAGCAATGCTTCCTACATTTGGAAGAGCAAATGACATGGCTGCAGCTGATAAAAATGGATTTTTAAGTCTGATTTCATAATCTTGTCATTTAATCGGTAAATGTGATTTTTCAATTTATTTGAGAGAACCTCCAGGGCTTTGCTCTGACCAGTTGGAGGCACTTAAATGAGGGCAGAATGATATTGGGGCAGAGTGGCCCGAGAGGAGTTTAGAAGACTGAGCCTTTGGACACAGCCACATTTCGAAACTTCCTTATGAGATGTTTTGTTTTGTTTTGTTTTAGGAAGATCACTTTAAGTTCAGGCAAATAATACCAGGTGTGGAGAGATTCTGAAATATAGCAATAAAGTAAGTGAAGCAAGCGATGGTGAAAGTGTATTAGAAATGGAGAAGCAGGTTTTACTTTAAGTTATTATTCATTAGGGAACCAAGTAGTTCCTTTTGATCCTCTTTTTTCCCCCAACCTGCTCTGCTGAAAGTTGCAGGAAAGGATGCATGTAAAGATGTAATGGAACACTTCAGGGTAAATGTGGATCAAGTGATGTAAATCAAGAGTGTATCATGTCAGTTTGCAAGGTGGAAGCAGTGACTTTTAAAACTCACTGCTCTAAACAAACATTCCTAATTGTATCTGGAAGATACTGTTTATGTGTTAGTTAAAAAGCCTTTTTCAGTCTCTTAAATTATGACTTTCATGTATTAAGAATGATTTGAATTTTAAGAGGAGCTGTTTTCTTTTCAAATCACAGACCTTTTTTTAAAAATTCAGTTTGAACGAGTACATTTTCATTTGATACTTTTCCTCTTTCTAACCTTAGGAAATCCAGAATAGTATGTGACAAAAATGATTTTTAAAATTTATCTTTGACATCTGTCCCATTCCATTTTGCTTTGTGACTTCTTCATTTAACAATAAATGATCTAAAAATAAAACGTGGAGATGCTTCTCTTTAAAAAAAAAAAAGGTTTTTTATTGTGAAATATAACATACTCAAAAAAAGCAGTACTTTCAAAGTACATTTTAACAAGTACTTACAGAACAGATTTCAAAGTTTGGTATGGGTTACCATTCCACATTTCCAAGTTTTTCCTTCTAGCTACTCCAAAACACTGGAATCCAAAAGAAGTAACATTATAGTGATTCAGTAGCCATATTCGTTTGTTAAATCCTATCTTTTCTACATAACTCCTTCTCCTTAACTCCCAATCTATGGGGGTCTTTGGGCTATGCCCATTCTAACTTTTTCATGTTGAAAAGGGGTGTCAACAGTACAGGATAGGGGATGAAATTAGTTGATATTCTGGGAGAGGCTGGCCCCGCTGGGTTTCAGAACTTATCTGGCCTGGGGAAGTTAGAGGATTCAGGAAAGTAAACTTAGTACATGAAGCTTTTGTAAAGTCTCAGACTAGGTGTTCTTTAGGGTTAACCAGTGTTGGCTGGGGGTTGGCAAACCATGGCAATTAGCAATATCTAACTGAGGCTTGCATAAGATTAACCTCCAGAATAGCCTCTTGGCTCCATTTGGATGCTTCTCTTTTTTAAAGAAAAATTAAAATGTTTGGTTAAGGAAAATGAGTAAGCCAGCTCCTCATCTTGAGAAACTTGAAGATGTGATTATATTTTAATAGTGACAGTCTCCTGACTAGGGTGTGCATTCCCCCTGGAGGTAGAAGAAGACTTTCCAAGGAACACCTGGGCACAGATAGTTTTAAGGGAATACATTTTCAGATTCAATGGGTACTTTTCCTAAAACTGACCTGCTTGAAAATGTGCTTCTTAGTGGAGATGTCAAGCCAGTTTTCATTTTCCACCTCCCCTTTCAAATCACCCTTCTCCCACTTGGAAGATGTACATGCTGCAGTCTAGCCCATCTTTAGTTTTATCTTGGTAAATTGCCCTGGACTGGAGGGAACCTCCAAGCACTGGACAGAGGGACAGCTGAAGCACCGATGTCTGAGCACCAGGAACCACTGTACAGCTTTCTATTTCCATCCTACTCAGGATTCTGTTAGGGATGAAGGATGGAGGTAGGTGTGAGGTTGGCCTGTGTTGAGATGTTCTCAATTCCAGTACCTTGCAGAGTGGGGAAATGGGAGGAATGACCATTTTTATTTTATGCTCGCACCTCTTCGATCTTAGACTATTGTCTTCCCTGAGGGAACATAACCTTGGGTCAAAGCAAAGAGAGGGTGGATGAGAAATATTGAAAGTGAGGGTGCCTTATATCATTCGAGCATCAAATTCATGACCAGCCTTTGTGCCCTTATCTGTTTGTCCCTGAGTAATGACTCAGAAGTAAATATGCCCCAGGAATGCATATGATTACTATTTATTAAAAAAATATATCTAGGGGGTGTGAGGGTAGTTCAGTGGTAGAATTCTCACCTGCCATGCGGGAGACCCGGGTTCGATTCCCAGCCCATGCACTTCCCAAAACTAACAACCAAGCAAGCAAACAAAAATTCAACAAATAGTACAACAGTAACAGGATACTCACATCGAAAAAGAATGAAATGTGACCCCCCCCATACAGCATACCAAAAAATGTAGTCTCATTTTAATAGAAATTAAGTCTCATTTGGCTGAATGGTATGACAGTGAGGACTGGTTGTGCCAATTAGATTATATGGTATAATTTTTCCATAAAATGAATCAGCAATTCCAAGGTTTTGATATTTAAAACATCTTATATTGTGTGTGTATATATATATATATATATATATATATATATATAGAGAGAGAGAGAGAGAGAGAGAGAGAGAGGCAAAGGTGCATGGAAATTAAAATGTTTCAATTTTACCAATCATTCTATATCAGATTAGTTGGTACCCCTAAGAGAAAAAAAGAAATAGGTATAATTAATAGTAATATGATCTCAGAAAAGCTTTTTGGTATATTTCCCAGAAATTTAAAAAGGAAATGAATCTTTCATTAGGTAACAAATCTAATTGCAAGGAATGCCACTTTTCAAAATTAAATTCTGATAATTTTATTTTGGAGCATAACTACCAGCATGTGGCTTGTTTGTATCACTGTTTCTTAAAATGCTTTCTGTGGAAAACAAAATAAGGTTCTAGGCTCAAATAAGTTTAGGGAAATGGAAAGCTAAACAATGTTAAATATATTCATTGCGGGGCATCTTGGAGCCCTTGAATTCATCAGTAACAACTGCTGCAGAATCACAGTGGCAAACAGCAGTAAGCATTTATTTCTTGTTCAGAGGTCTAGCAATCCGATAGGACATCTCTGCCCAGGAAGTGTTGACTTAGGTTTGTTCCTAGAGAGGCTGCCTGGGGCACATTTTCCTCAGGGAGGAAGTCAAAAGCTCAGAGAGGAGAAAATGGAAACATGCTACCTCTTAAGGTCTATAGTAGGAACTGGTAGCCTGTTACTTCCACCTGTGTTTGTTGACCAAAGCAGTACCCAACCCCAGAATCAATGGGGCAGTGAACCATGCATCCTCCATGGAGGTACGAAGATGGTGTGAATATTTGCTGTAAAATAACATACCACAGATTGAAGACCTAATCATATGGAAAGACAGCACGTGTTCATGGATTAGAAGACTTACTATTGTTAAGATGGCAATACCACCCAGATTGATCTACAGATTCAGTGCAATCCCTCTCAAAATTTCAATGGCCTTTTTTTTCAGAAATGGAAAAGCCAATCTTCAAACTCATATAAAATTGCAAAGGGCCCCAAATAGCCAAAACAATATTGAAAAAGAAAAACGAAGGTGAAGGACTCACATTTCCCAACTTGAAAACTTATTACAAAGCTATAATATTCAAAACAATGAGATATTGGCATAAGGATAGACAGATAGGCTAAAGGAATAGAATTGAGAGTATAGAACTAAACCCCAAATATTCACGGCATATTGTTTTTTTAATATAATATTTTTATTGTGAAAATAACATATATACAAGAAAGCAATAAATTTCAAAGCACACCATAACAATTGAAAGTTGACTTTTTGACAAGAGTGGTAATACCATTCAGTGAGGGAAGGATGGTCTTTTCAACAAATGTTGCTGAAACAGCTGAATATCCACATGCAAAAGTATGAAATTGGACCCCTATATTTGTTAGGGTTCAGTAGAGAAACAGAATCAACAGGAAACACTTGCAAATATGAAATTTATAAAAGTGTCTCACGTAGCTGTGGGAACTCAGAGTCCAAAATCCGCAGGGCAGGCTGTGAAGCCGACGATTCCGATGGAGGGTCTGGATGAACTCCATAGGTGACGCTCACCCGCTGAAGCAGGAAGAGTGCCTGTCTCTTCTGAATCCTCCTTAAAAGGCTTCCAGTAATTAGATTAAGCATCACTAATTGCAGAAGACACACCCCTTGGCTGATTACAAATGGAATCAGCTGTGGATGCAGCTGACATGATCATGATTTAATTCTGTGAAATGTCCTCATGGCAACAGACAGGCCAGCACTTGCCCAACCAAACAGGTACCACCACTTGGCCAAGTTGACACATGAACCTGACCATGACAACCTCTAACTCTCCATAAATAAAAATTAACTTAAAATGAATCAATGGTCTAAATATAAAGAGGTAAAATTTTAAAACTGTTAGAAGAAAACATAGGGGATTGTTATGTTTGACACAAAAAGCTGAGCAGCAAAAGAAGCAAATAGACAAATGGACTTCATAAAAATTTAAAACTTTTGTGTGTCAAAGGACATTATCAAGAATGTGAAAAGACAACTTACAGAATGGGAGAAAATATTTGTAAACCATATATATGATGAAGGCTTACCATCCAGATTATATAGAGAACTGATACAACTTAGTAACAAAAAAAGCAAACAACCCAATTGGAAAATGGGCAAAGGATTTGAATAGTTCTCACAAAAAGGAAATTCAAGTATCCAGTAAGCATACAAAAATATATGCAAATCAAAACCACAATGAGATACCACTTCATATCTACTAGGATAACTTAAATAAAAAAGAAAGTGAGGGAGGAAGGGAGGGAGAGAGGGAGGGATGGAGGTATATAGTTACCATATGACCCAGCGATCACACTTCTAGGTATATATCCAAAGTCAGGGACTCAAAGAGATACTAGTACCCCAGTGTTCATAGCAGTACTGTTCACAATAGCCAAAAGGTGGAAATAACCCAAGTGTCCATCTACAGATGAATGGATAAACAAAATGTAGTATGTCCACATAACGAAATATTTTTCAGCCATAAAAAGGAGTGAAGTATTGATATATGCTACAACTTGGATGAACATTAAAAGCATTATACTAAGTGAAAGAAACAGATACAAAAGTCATGTGTTATATTATAACCAAGAAGTTAGGATTTAAGGGATGTTTCTGATTACTGAATCATTATATAGACATTCCTTTTTACTTCCTGGTATAGTAGAGGGGACAGAGGGAAATACCTGAAATCCAGCTGCCTTGATCTCTGACAATGATTGTATAGCCTTTATCTTGTGCCTTTGTGATTGTAAAACCTTGTGACTGACCTTCACTTGTACCCATTTTATCCAGTTTTTCGACTATAGAGTCTTATGATTACTAAAGACAGCCCCTAATGTTTATTAATAAAGGGTCTTGGGTCAGCCCAAAACTAACTCACCCCAAGTCCAAAGTTATCTTGAAAACCAAAACTGGCTCTAACCAAAATCGGCTTGCTGACATGCACAGTAACTTAGACTTTAGCCTTAAGTGATCTATAACTCATAATAATACTAAAAATCACGCCCATCATCATATTACAACCGCTATTTTCTTACATACATTCTGTGACTAAGCATGTAATCAATCTGTGCATCCTCAACAATTAGATCACCTCTAATTATATCATCTGGAGCCATCGTACTCATTATCCTATAATATAAGATAATATCCTGCCCATCTTTTTATTTTTCATATCTTTTTTATGAAAAAAATGTTCGTATCTTTTTTTTTAATTTTTAAAATTTTTTTAAAACATAACAGCATACAAACACAAATGTTCTTACCATATGATCATTCCATTCTTGGAATATAATAACTCACAATATCATCACATAGTTGTATATTCATCATCATGATCATTTCTTAGAACATTTGCATCAATTCAGAAAAAGAAATAAAAAGAAAAAAGAAAAAAAATCCATACATACCATACCCCTTACCCCTCCCTTTCACTGATCACTAGCATTTCAATCTACTAAATTTATGTTAACATTTGTTCCCCCTGTTATTTATTTATTTTTAATCCATGTGTTATACTCATCCATCAATAAGGTAGATAAAAGGAGCATCAGACACAAGGTTTTCACAATCACACAAGTGGCACTGCGAAAGCTACATCATTATACAATCATCTTCAAAAAACATGGCTACTGGAACACAGCTCTACATTTTCAGGCGTTCCCTCCAGCCTCTCCATTACACCTTCACTAAAAAGGGGATATCTATATAATACTTAAGAATAACCTTCAGAATAACCTCTCAACTCTGAAATCTCTCAGCCACCGATACTTGATTTTGTCTTATTTTGCCCTTCCCCCTTTCAGTCACGAAGGCTTTCTCAATCCCTTGATGCTGAGTCCCAGCTCATTCTAGGATTTCTGTTCCACATTGCCAGGGAGGTTTACACCCCTGGGAGTCATGTCCCACATAGAGAAGGGGAGCTGCCCATCTTTTAATACTATAAAACCATCAAAATTACAGCAATTCAGGGAGACAGATTTTGGGGCTGATAGGGCATCTGCTCTCCTGCTTCACACCTAGCAATAAACTTTTTCTCTCTTTGAAACCCTAGCGTCTCAGGAATTGGTCATGGAGCACATCATGTAGAGAACTTACTGCATTTGTCCCCTAACAATATGATTCCTTTTATATGAAATATCCGGAATAGGCAAATCCACAGGGACAGAACACAGATTAGTGTGTGCCAGGGGATGGGGGAAAGGGGAAGTGGGAGTGATTTTTTTTATGGGTATGGGGTGCTTCTGGAGTGATGGAAAAGCTTTGAAACTAGAAAGAGGTGGTGGTTGCACAACACTGAACACTGTGAATGTATTTAATGCCACCGAATTGTACAATTCAACAAATAATAAAACATATTTTTTGTTGGGGGGGGGGTGCATGGTCCGGGAATTGAACCCAAGCTTTCTGCATGGGAGGCAAGCACTCTACCACTGAACCACCCTTGCATCCAGGAGTAAAAGATTTTAATCTACCATAGCCTTTAATATGGTAAGGGGCATTGAGATTCATTAAAAGGGAAGATCTAGTATGTAGCATTTTCCAGTCTCTTTATACCATAGAACCCATGAACATTTCATCGAACTAATGTTTTTTGGGACATACTTTAAGAAATGCTAGTTTATAAAACATATATATAGTTTATAAGACATATGTGAAGAGAGACAGATCAATGGACAGAATAGAATCCATAAATAGACCTATTGCAAATTGATGTTGACAAAGGCACCAAAGTGATTCCATGGGAAAAGGAAAATATTTTCAATAAATGGTGCTGGAAAACTTTGGTTTACATATATAGAAAAAACACACCGCTACGTCATATCACAAGTAAAACTTAATTCCAGGTAGATTATAGACCTAAATGTAAAAGGTTAAATATAAGAATTTTGGAAGAAAACCAAGGACAAAATCTTTACAACTTGTGGCTTGGCAAAGATTTCTTAAACAGGATACAAAAGGAAAAACTATGAAAGAAAAAAGTTGCTAAATTAGATTTTGCTGAAGTTAAAAATTTCTGTTCTTCCAAAGACACTGAAAGCCCACAGACTGGGAGAAAATATTCACGTCTAACAAAAGATTAATATCCACATGTACATAAAGAACTCTTACAAGTCAACATTAAACATTAAAAGTACAAACTACTCTGTTAAACATGGGAAAAAGTATTTTCCAGTGAGGTTAATGACATGGTAAACATAAATTCAGTACTATTGTATTTTGGGCCTGAAACTCCACTTTTTACTTTCTACAGGATCTAAAAGGCAAATGCATAAAACGCAATGAGAAATCAGTGGTTTTGGCCTCATAATGTATAAGCATAATTTGTGACAAGAACAGTAAGATGAGGGACCAGAGGGATATAGGTAGATAGTTTGTGTATACTACTGAAGTTAAGTTGTTGTTCTAGTTTGCTAGCTGTCGGAATGCAACACACCAGAGACGGATTGGCTTTTAATAAAAGGGGATTTATTTTGTTGGTTCTTCAGAGGAAAGGCAGCTAACTTTCCACTGAGGTTCTTTCTTACGTGGAAGGCACAGGATGGTCTCTGCTGGTCTTCTCTCCAGGCCCCTGGGTTCCAACAACTTTCCCCGGGGTGATTTCTTTCTCCATCTCCAAGGGCCCGGGCTGAGCTGCAAGTGCTGAGATGAGGAATGCTGAGCTGCTTAGGCTGTGCTACGTTGCACTCTCTCATTTAAGCACCAGCCAATTAAGTCAAACGTCACTCATTGCAGCAGACATGCCTCCTAGCCGACTGCAGATGTAATTGGCAACAGATGAGGTTCACGTACCGTTGGCTTATGGCCGCAGCAACAAGATTAGGTATGCTCACCTGGCCAAGTTGACAACTGAATCTAACTAACACAGTTGGTATCAAAGCAAAGGCGATTATTACAGATTTAAGATGTTAAATTTAAGCCCTATGATAACAACAAATTAAATTCAGAGAATATCCAAGCTAATGGAAATTTAGAGGGGGGTGAGGGGAATGGGGAATCGATGCAAAATGGATGTAGGATTCCTGTGTAGGGTAATGGGAAAATTTTAGTAATGGAAGGTGGTGAGGGGACCACAATATCGGGAATGCGATGAATCCCATTGAATGGTATTCCTGGAAGTGGTTGAGATGGGAAAATTTATGTTGTATATGGGTTCCCACAAATTAAGGAAGGAGGGCGGGAGGAAGGGAGGGAGGGGAAGGAAGCACTAAAGGAAAGAAACAGAGCGAGTGTTCTAGTTTGCTAGCTGCCAGAATGCAACACACCAGAGACGGATTGGCTTTATATTTTTTATTTTTATTTTTTTAAATACCAAAAAAAAACACATAACAAACACAAACATTCCTCTTTTGATCATCCCATTCTACGTAAATAATCGAATTGGATTTTAATAAAAGGGGATTTATTTCATTAGTTCTTCAGAGGAAAGGCAGCTAACTTTCAACTGAGATTCTTTCTTACATGGGAAGGCACAGGATGATCTCTGCTGGCCTTCTCTCCAGGCCTCTGGGTTCCAACAACCTTCCCCGGGGTGATTTCTTTCTGCATCTCCAAAGGCCTGGGCTGAGCAGCGAGGGCTGAGATGAGGTATGCTGAGCTGCTTGGGCTGTGCTACGTTGAACTCTCTCATTTAAGCACCTGCCAGTTAAATCAAACATCAGTCATTGTAGCAGGCGCGCCTCCTAGCCAACTGCAGATGTAATTAGCAACAGATGAGGTTCGCACGCCATTGGCTCATGTCTACAACAATAGATCTAGGCACCTTCACCTGGCCAAGTTGACAACTGAATCTAACTACCACATGTCCACCCCTTGTCAACTTGGCAACTACACACTTCACCCTTAAACAATATTAAGGTGAAAAAATTCTCTTCTAGCTGTGGACCTATGAATCTCAAAACAAGATATCTGGTGCCAGTATGCAAAGGAGGGACAGTCACAGGATCCATAGGGAGAAATTGGAAGGGAAACCTGCAGGGCAAACACCATTGGATTTCAGACTGAAAGTCATTTATCCTTCAGCTTTAGAAAGGGGCAGTCCCACCTTTTCCAAGGGCATATGCAGTGGCCCACCTCTTTCCAAATCAACCTCAGGGAACATTGAGGAGACCACCTTTTTCTCGGCTCCACTCTCTCCAGGCATTGGGGCCACCCCTGGGCTCTCTGACAATTCTGGGGCACACGCTGAACCCTCCATGTGGTGGCAGCCAGGCTCTCCCCAGGCCCCAAGGAGCGTGCTGTACCTTTTCCAAGGCCTGAGGCAGCACAACTCTTCCACTGCAACGAGATAGGAGACTCATCCTCTGACCTCAGGGCAAACTCACCCACTCCATATATATGGGTGGGTCCACTCTCCTGGCTGAGGTTTCTTGACTTCACACCTGAGCTTCCATGGTTCTCACTCTGCAAACTCCAATTTGTCCCTTTTGTGTTCCCCTTTGTATAGATTGGCAGTGGTTCCGTTTACACCAACAGTCTTTTCAAGCACTTCAGGAGTTCTCCATCATTCTCTTCACAGTTCCTCCAAAATATTCCCCTTAGCCATCCAAAAAACCATTTCAACATATCTGGTATTTGCAAACCGCAGCAGCACCCCATTCCTGGTACCAAAAGCTGTTCTAGTTTACTAGCTGCCAGAATGCAACACACCAGAGACAGATTAGCTCTTAATAATAGGGAATATGTTTCATTAGTTCTTCAGAGGAAAAGCAGCTAACTTTCAACTGAGATTCTTTCTTATGTGGGAAGGCACAGGATGGTCTCTGCTGGCCTTCTCTCCAGGCCTCTGGGTTCCAACAACTTTCCCTGGGGTTATTTCTTTCTGCATCTCCAAAGGCCTGGGCTGAGCTGCAAGCGCTCAGATGAGATATGCTGAGCTGCTTGGGCTGTGCTGCATTGAGCTCTCTCATTTAAGCACTAGCCAATTAAGTCAAATGTCATTCATTGCAGCAGGCACGCCCCCTAGCCGACTGCAGATATAATCAGCAACAGATGAGGGTCACATGCCATTGGCTCATGTCCACAGCAATAGATCTAGACACCTTCACTTGGCCAAGTTGACAACTTATTCTAACTACCACAGGGAGGGTGGAAGGAAGGGAGGAAGGAAGAAAGGAAGGAGAGGGAGGGAGGAAGAGAGAGAGAGAGAGAGAGAGAGAGAGAGAGAACACCTAAAAGAGACAATGACTGTTAAACACAATACATGACCCTGGATGGGGTCTAGCAAGGAAGGAGAAAAGGCCTAAAGGGACATTATTGGGACATAAGAAAAAATTGGAATAGACACTATAAACTTTATATCAATATCAAATTTCTTGAAGTTGCTAATGCACATAAGGTGAATACATAAATGGACAACCTTGTTCTTAAAAAATGTACACAGCAGTATTGAGCATTAAAGAAGCGTGATATATACAACCTACACCCGAGTGTTCAGGGAATGGACTGATAGATGTATAAGAGCTAGATAGGAATGGAGGGAGGGTCAGAGAGGGGGAGAGGAATGAAGGGAGGGAAAGAAAAATGGCAAATGGGGCAAAATATTAAAATTGGTGGATCTAGGTACCTGAGGGGGTAGGGGTATGTGTTGAGTTTGTATTATTTTTGTAACTGTCCTGTAAGTTTAAAAGTATTTCAAAATTACAAGTTTTTTAAAAAGTGGTAATAGACACTTCACAAAAGAAGATAGATGAATGCACAATAAGCATATGAATAAGTGCTCAAAATCATAAGACATCAGGGAAATGCAGACTAAAACCACAACGAAATGCCACTAGATCCTTATCCAAGAGAAATTAAAACACTGGTCCACACCTTCCTGGCAACGTGGGACAGAAATCCTAGAATGAGTAGGACTCGGCACCAAGGAATTGAGAAAACCTTCTTGACCAAAAGGGGAAAGAGGAAAATGAGACAAAATCAAGTGTCAATGGCTAAGAGATTCCGTACAGATTCGAGAGGTTACGCTAGTAACCTCCAATCTATTTTCTATGTATGAATTTGCCTATTCTAGATATTTCAGATAAGTGGAACCATACAATATTTGTCCTTTTGTTTCTGGCTTATTTCACTCAATATGATGTCTTAAACGTTCATCGATATATATCGGAACACTGTTCCTTTTTATGACCGAATAGTGTATTGCATTGTATGGATATACCACATTTTGCTGATCCATTCATCATTTTTTGACACTTGGGCTGATTCCACCTTTTGGCTATTGTCATTAATGCTGCTATAAACATTGGCGTGCAAACATCTGTTCAAATCCCTGCTTTCCGTTCTTTTGGGTTTATACCTAGGAGTGAACTTGCTGAGTCAAATGATAATTCTATATTTAAATTTTTGAGGATCTGCCAAACTTTCACAGCAGCTGCATCATTTTACATTCCCTCCAGTAATGCATAAAGATCCCAATTATTCACCATCAAGAGAAATAATTGATGACTGTGACCTCCTGGATCTAATGATGCCCAAGGCCATAGCCAATCCTGGACTGTAGGTTTTCTAAGCCATTCACTCCCCTTAGGGTGTAAGCCAGTTTTCATGCGTTTTCTGTTCCTAGCAATTGGAGGAAGCTGAACTGATACAGATTGGGTTTGAGAAAATGCTTGAAACTTCTAACTCAAGGTGACTTGAGTTGGAAGCCACTTCTACACTACTGGGACTGTTAATCACCACCTGCTTCCTCCATTGCTATTGTAAACACAAACTCCTATTTGGTTTTAGACTATAAGTAGGCACTTTCTTCTCTGACCAAAGCCTTCCCAGAACACAGGACTTGAGGGCTGTTGCTTTATTCCTCCTCCATTCTCTATTGTTCCAGACTCCTGTAATTTGTTTTGTGGTTTGAATTTCACCTATCAGCCCTTGCTGAAGCCAAGTTTCTTTATGAAGCTCACTTTTGATGAGTTGAGCTTTATACCATCACCTAGATCAGTCTCTCCAGTGGCTGTGGGCTACACTACACCAACCTAAAATATCATTAATCACAATTCTTACAACAGACTGCTTGCTAGAGCCCATGACCTATGCTAAATGATTTAGGTAATTATTGCATTTGATTCTCACAACACTGGGGTAGGTACTTGCATCCCATTTTCAGATGAGGGAAGACTCTGAGAGCCTAAGCAATTTGCCTGAAGTCACACAGCTAGCATGTGATGGGAAAAAGATCATTTCAGCTCTGATACCAAAGCTTATAATCTTGACTACTATCCCAAAGTTTATAATCTTGACTACTATACTAGGAAGGCAACTACAGGCCCACACCCATCTATTGGAGATACTGCTAAGTGACCAAGGCCCCCTGAGTCGAGTGTGTATTCACACTCCTCTACACACAATGTCCACAGCTACCACAGCTGATCCAGAGGGTGCCTGAGATGCCAGCTCAGACATTTCCTCTCTCTGCTCTGTCTTTACCTTCAGCCCTGGAACCTGAGGTAAGGTCCTGTGGCAGAGCAGTAAGTAATAGCACACTTCCCATCTCCTTTCCGTGGAGCCGCACCCGAAGCCCCTGCTTCTTCTCTGCCTGATACTTGGGTCCTCCTCTCCCTGGACAGCAGGGAGGTCAAGCCTAGCCTCAACACTGGGGGTGGGAGCGGGGGAGTTGATGTGTGTGTGTGTCTGTGTGGCATTCCTGTTTGCTTCAGGGTCTCTGCCCAGCCCAGTTACTAACCATTCTCCAAGAGGAAAGGTCTCCTCCAAAAGTCCCTGTGCTAGTGGTGGCATGATGGCAAAAACGTGAAAACTCTGTAACTGGCCTTTCAAGGAAGGGTGAGAAGAAGGCCGCGCTGTCAGCTGAGGAATAGCAGGGACCAAGATGACCGCTTTCACTTAGCTTTAAATAAATGTTCTGTGATTTTTTTTTTTTTGTATGCTGTATGGCAGAGTTACATTTCATTATTTTTCCATATGAGAATTTCATTATTGCAGCACCATTTGTTAAATTTTTGTTTGTTTGGGTTTTTGTTTGTTTGCTTGCTTGTTTGTTTTTTGGGGAAATGCATGGGCTGGGAATCAAACACGGGTCTCCCGCATGGCAGGCGAGAAGTCTACCACTGAATTACCCTTGCACTCCCCTCTGTGATGTTTTATATTGGTTTTTCTAAACAAATATATAACTTTTTATTGTGGTAACATATACACAATTCAAAATTCCTCATTTTAACTATTTGCAAGTGTCCATTCAGTACCATTAATTACATTCACAATGTCATGCCATCACCACCATCCATTACCAAAAATCTTACCCCGAACAGAAACTCTGTACCCATTAATCATTGATACCCACTCCAACGTACCCCCCAAAACCCGTCCCTGCTAATCTCTAATCTACATTGTCTCTATGAGTTTGTATATTGTAGGTGTTGTATAGAAGAGAAATCATAATATTGTCCTTTTATGTCTAGCTTATTTCTCTCAACATTATGTCTTCAAGGGTCATCTATCTGTAGCGCATGCCAGCACTTAACTTTTTATATGGCTGAATAATATTCCTATGGATATATCACATTTTGTTTATCCATTCATCTGTTGATGGACACTTGGGTTGTTTCTACCTTTCGGTTAGTTGTGAATAATGCTGCTGTGAACATAAACGTACAAATATCTGTCTGAGACCCTTGCTATCCATTCTTTGGGGTATGCATATATATATGTAGATGTGAGATTGCCAGGCCATATGATAATTCTATGTTCAAGTTTCTGAGAAACCACCAAACTGTTTCCACAGTGACTATACCATTTTATGTTCCCATCAACAATGAAATTCTCCACATTATCATCAACACTTCTTTTTGTTTTTAAAGATAATAGCCATCCTAGTGGGTATGAAGCCTATACTAGCTTTTAAAGTTATGTCTGCTGTTATATCATGTCTATTTAAAACCATATTAAACTCTTTCATGGCAGGGACCGCATCTTCTTTTTTTCTTTTTAGGGACCCTATCTCAAGCGTCCACTCTGTCCCTCTTAGGCCCCGCAGTGCTGCTCATATGTAGCTGAAGCTGCCAGAGACCACCCCTTCCTGTGAGCCTTTTGGTCTGCATCTTTGGGACTGGGCTGTTTTCCCCAGGACTGAGGTTAAGTTGCTAGTACACCTGGAGAGGCTGGAAAATGCCAGGAAAGCAGCAGCTCACCTCCCGTTCCCCTAGCCCTCAACCTGTTCCTTGGAGGAGTGTAAATACCCCAGCGCCCAGGTGGGGCAATTCTGAGAAGAGGGTTTTGTATTGTTTCCCAGGGTTTCCCATGGGATGAAGCTCCAGTTGCCCAGTGTGGAGCTTGGCGGCTGCACGGTGTACCCTTGGCTGTCTTCCCTCCCCGTATCATTTTTCTACTGATGTTTCCTTCAAAGCCCAAATAATCTATGTTTGAATCCTTGTCTCAGGATCTGCTTCTAAGAGAACCCAAAATAAGACACAACACTTGTGGAAGGAAAGAATATTAATTTAGGAGACGCAGCATAGTAGTGCATGTTTTAACGCTGCAGAACTTTGCTTAAAACACTGTCTTGGGGAAGGGGGAAGGGCCCATTTATAAGAGGAACAATGTTCCTTTTGTGCTTTCCCTTAACAACCTTGCACGGATGAAGTTCTGGAACCCACTTATTTTGAAGACCATATAAGGACAGGGAGTGTATTTAATTAAAAACAAAGAGTCTCTGGGATATTTGAAGCATTTTTCTTCAGCTTACAGAAGCGTGTCCTGTGCAAGGAGTTTTAACCATGAAACTAGTTTAAGATGGAAACATATAATCAACATACTTTCTTTTCTTTGGAGGGGTAGATCATAGATACCTGTGATGATGTAACCAAGAAGTTAGGATATAGGGGAGATCATGATTACTTAATCATTATATAGATATTCCTTTTTAATTTCTGGTATAGTAGAGGGGACAGAGGGAAATACCTGAAATCCAGCTGCCTTGATCTCTGACAATGATTGTATAGCCTTTATCTTGTGCCCTTGTGATTGTAAAAACCTGTGACTAACCTTCACTTGTACCCATTTTATCCAGTTTTTCGACTATAGAGTCTTATGATCACTAAAGACAGCCCCCATATATCTGCTAATGAAGGGTCTGGGTCAGCCCAGAACTAACCCACCCCAAGTCCAAAGTTACCTTGATAACCAAAACTGGATCTAACCAAAATCGGCCTGCTGACACGCGCAGTAACTTAGACGTTAGCCATAAGCGATCTACACCTCATAATAATACTAAAAATCACGCCCATCATCATATTAACGCTGCCATTTTCTTACATACGTTCTGTGACTAAGCGCGTAATCAGTGCGTCCTCAACTAGACCACCTCTAGCTACATCATCGCGGGCCGCTCTGCTCATTGTCCTACAACCTGCCCATCTTTTAATACCATAAAACATCAGAATTACTGCAGTTTGGGAGGGCAGATTTTGGGGCCAAGTAGACATCTGTTTTTCTGCTACAGGTGCCTGGCAATAAACTTTTCTCTCTTTGAAACCCTGGTGTTTCAGGAATTGGCCATTTGAGTGCACAAGGCAAAGCATCCACCATCTTTGTCCAGTAACAATGAGAAAAGAAAAAACAAAGGTAGATGCCAGTTTAGTAGAGAAAAAGAAAATACTTAAAAGAACCTGGTTCATGAAATTGCTTATGCCTTAAGGAACGCTGGCTTCCTTTGGCAAGTAAGTGCATACTGGTGAAGGGAGAAATTGAGCTCATTAACATACCAGATGTCTGCTCCTCTCAGATCTAGGTCTGATTTCCTTTTATTATTATTTTTTTTAACACATAAACTTGTGGTCAGGATGAGTTACGCTATCATCAGGGTCGAGGGCGGTTTTTCACTCAGGCAGGGTAGTAGCTACGTCGGGGGGTAGGATTTTGGGGGTAAGGGTTCCTTCAGAGTAGTGATTTTAGGGTAGTCAGCCTTCAATGCCGGCTGCCTGCTGTTGGGGCTGCAATCTTTGTGTGAGAGGTAGGGGAAGGTCTCGGGCGTCTCCTCCACACCGGAATCAGAGTGGAAGCCCTTGAGAGCCAAAATCCGGTACCGCTTCCTCCGATTCAGTTTATATATACGAATCCTTTCTTTTTCAGCCTCAGGGTCAGCAAGAACTCCGTCCCAACGCAGACTTTCATTGATCTGGTTCGAAAGTTTCTCTTCTATTTTGGCAAAATGGAGGCGGCTTGCAGTGGAGGAATAAGGAGGGATATGCCTGTTTTCCTCTTTGTCCTGTTTGTGCTCTTGTTTCGGGCTGTGATCTTTGCTGGGACTTAGGATGTCGTGAAAGGATGAAGAAAGCGACTGATTCTTCAGGCTTAGACTCTGATGTTTATCTGCTGAGCAGACAAGCAGCGTTAGAGGTGATGCCTGCCCTAAGCCTTTTGGGGATGATGCCCAAAGCACTAAACAGGTAAAGACGGTGAGGCCCCTCCTCACCTGGGCTCAGACCTCCCAGGCCACCAGCCTCATACACCCAGCAGACTTGTGCTTTGGGTCAGGCATTTGGGGGAGGCAGGGACCATTTATGGAGCACCTTATAAGTCAGGCCCTCTGGATAAAGCCCCAGGTGAGTAAACTGAGGCTCCAAGAGTTCTGGTGACTTGCCAGTGTCACACAGCGAGTGGCTGAGAAAGGGTCGGAATGCAGGGCTGGCTTCCAGTGCCCTGTTTCTTCCAGCTGTGCTTAACCTCCAGATGTCACCAGGGCCCTTTCTAGTTCTAGGAGCCTGTGACCCTAGCACTAGGCGAGACACACCATGATGAGAGAACTGGAGAACAGAAAAGTTTCCTAAATTTGACTAAGGAAAGTAATTTCTACCAAACCAGGAAATAATGTCTGTTCTATGGCTTGCATTGATTTTTTTTTTTTTTAACATTAATAGCATTTAAGAATTCTATAGCACACATATAACATACTAGCTTGGTTCTTATATCAACTCCTCCTACTATTTTCTGGAAGAAAGAGACATCTGCCCACTCCGATTCCCACCCCCAGAAAAAAAAAAAAGAAAGAAAAACAGCCTCTCTTCAAGTTTCTCTACCTTCTTACTCCCTGAAAACTATTTGGGGTTCTCTGCTGACAGCTTGTGGTACATGCCACTGTAATTTCTTGATTCAAAAGCTAAGCTAAAAAGACAAACATTTTCCTAATTTGGTGTTGCTGATTACATACACATAGGGTGCTTTTGACCTAAACCTCAGAATTGCTTTCTTGCCTTTTTATTATAATTCCACCTGAAGAACTCATTACAATCACCCCATTGCTCCTGTCCCCACACTGTAAGGTTGACAAGGGGGAGGCTGCTATTCCTCCTGTCTCCATCTTTCCTGCACACAAAGGGCCAGGGCGCAGAAACCGGAGCCCCAGACCAGCCATGCTAGAGTCAGGGCTCCTGTGCCAGGGCCAATGAAAGCCACCTCCTTGGCAGCCAAAGCCTCTGAGGTGGACCACAGAGGTGACAGTGGGGACGTTCAGCCCTCACAGACAGGTGCCCTGAATTCTAGGTCATTGTTGCACTCTCTTTCCACAAAGTGGGTGCTCAGTGCCTTTGTCGATGTATCTGGGGGTTCTACGAGAGGGAGCTTAGTGAGTTGTTCTGTGGGTTTGTGGCAGGTGTTGGCAGGGTATGTGTGTTATGGAGGTGTCCACAAGAGACTGCGTGTATCCTGGCATATGCGTGATGGTTTGTGTACAAGAACTGTTTGGGAATCTATGCATGTGTGTGTGATGTAATAGCTGGATGTGTGTGCAGACCATGTCTGTGTTCATTGTTCTTTAGTGGTGTTAAATTGATGTGAAGGAGTGTGGCGAGGGCATTTGGGAATATACAAGTGCAGCATGGCAGTGACTGGTGTGACGGGCGTTTGGGGGAGGACAGGCCACCCCTTTGCAAATGTGTTGGGAGGAAGGTCTGTGCAGGGAGGCTGCTCTGTCTGCATTTACGCAGATGTCTACACTGCACCTAGAGGCAACTGACTGTGACATATGACAGCGTGAGGAGGGTCTCCAGGCAGAAGGCAGGAAGTGTGCTCATGAATGAGTGTCTCTAATGTGGTGTCTTAGTGTCTCTGGGTTTGGGGAAAGTAGGGCTTAAGAGTTCTGTAGGGAACGTGCAGATGTCAGGGATTAAGTCTTAATTGAGGGGTTAGGAGGGTCTGTGTAAAGCTAAGAGTCCTTGTGTGGGGCTGGCAGTCTCCGTGGGAATGGGTGTGTGTGTGGGGGGGGGGTATCTGCGGGGTTCTTTCTGCAGGTTGAGGGTTCCTTTGGATTTCAAAAAGTCTCGCGAGGATGGGTGGGCTTCTGTGGGATTTGGTCGTCGCTGTGTAGGGTTTGCAGATGATGGAATCTCTGTGCGATTAAGGGGTCTCTGTGTAGGCTAGGGAATCTGTGGACAGGGTTGATCTTTATGGGAGCCCCTGAATGGCAGCAGCGAGTTTCTGGTTCTGGCCTGAGGTGGTCTCTAGGCAGGTGGCCTAGAGATGTGGCCGGGGGGTTCTCAGTGGGACTCGGACAAGAAGCTGCCGCGCCTCTTACCGTCCCCCTTGCTCGACCCCTTGCTCTTTTTCTTCTTCTTTTTCTTCTTCTTCACCTTCCGTTTGGCCAGCTCGGAGGCACTGCCCGTGATAGGGGGCAGTTTGGACCCCTGCGAGTCCGCAGTGCGGCCCTCCCGCTCCTCTTCCTCGTCGTCCTCGCCCTCCCCGCCGTACCCCGACGTCCCGGCCCCACCGCGGCCGTCCATCCGCCTGCGGGACCTTGACCTGCGCTGGAGCACCCCACAAGCTGCTGCCGCCCGGGCCCGCGGCTGCCGGCGCGAACCGCTGGGTCAAGGCCACGCGTCTCCGTGGCAACCACCCTATTCCGCGCGTGCGCAGTCAGGGAGCAGCCGCTCTGGAAGTAGGTATGCGCGTGCGCGCTTTCGCCTGAGCGTTTCCGTTAAGGTGGTGGGAAAGGGAAGAAGGGGGAGAGATCTAAATGCTTGGGCTGGGCCACAGCTCGTCCACGCCTGGACCTTTAAAATTGCGATTTAATCTCTCCTAAGTTTTTAGAACCCAAGGGTATGTCACTGGCTTCTCAAGCTCAACATATCCCAACCAATCTTACTTCTCCATCCTTCCCCATCTCTGAGCAAAACAGCTGGGCAGGCCAGACAGACACCCGGTGTCTTTGCCAACCCACCGCCCTCCCTCAGCCCGCGCTCCCCAGCTCCGCTCCTGCGCCCGCACCGAGGCTACGCCTCACCACCGTAGTTTTTAAGTTTTTACTTGGGTTCGCCGATCATCTACCATCTCTGAAGGGCTCTCTGCCTCCGGGACCTCCCCACAAATTCTTTATCCACCAGCTGCTAGAGGGAATTTTTGTCTTTTCTTTTTTTTGTTTTTCTTCACTTTTTTTATTCGGAAATACTTTCAAACATATAAGACAGTAAAAAAAATGTATAAACACCATTCAGTGAACTCCAATAGACTTCTACTCGGCCGCCCGGATAACCAGATGCACCAATTTTAACATTTTGCCATATTTGCTATATCATTCTATCTTTCTCTCTATCTACTTATCTATTTTATCAGTCCATATTCTGAACCCCCGAGTGTAGATTGTATGCATCATGGTCCTTGAGTCCTTATTACTACCATGTAGATTTCTTAAAGGAACAAGGATATTTATTTATATATTCACCATAAGTGCAGTTATCACCTTCAAGAAATTTGACATTGATATAAAGCTTACAGTGCATATTCCATTTTTTCCTTATGTCGCAATAATTCCCTTTAGGTCTTTTCTCCTCCCTTCCTAGATCCCATCCAGGATCATATATGGAACCCATATACAACATACACTTTACCATCTCAACCAATCCCAGGAATACTATTCAGTGGGATTCATGACATTCACAATATTGTGGTTCTCCCACCACTTTCAACTGCTAAAATTTACCCATCTCCCCATACTGAAGCCCTACATCCATTTTGCATCGACTCCCTGTGCTGGTTTAAAAGGATGTATGCCCCCTAGAAAATCCATGTTTTAACCAACATCCCATTTCATAAAGGTGGAGTAGTCCCTATTCAATACTGTATGTTGGAAACTGTAATCAGATCATCTCCCTAGATGATGTGATTTAGTCAAGAGTGGCTGCTAAACAGGATTAGGTGACAAGATATCTCCACCCATTTGGGTGGGTCTTGATTGGTTTATTGGAGTCCTATAAAAGAACTTTGGAGAAAGGGAGATTCAGCGAGAGCAGCACCACGAAGCAGAGTCCACCAGCCAGCGACCTTTGGAGATGAAGAAGGAAAACACCTCCCAGGGAGCTTCATGAAACAGGAAGCCAGGTGAAGAAGCTAGCAGATGATGCTGTGCTTGCCATGTGCCATTCCTCTTGAGAGAGAAACCCTGAACTTCATCAGCCTTCTTGAACCAAGGTATCTTTCCCCAGATGCCTTTGATTGGACATTTCTATGGACTTGGTTTAACTGGGACATTTTCTCAGCTTTAGAACTGTGAACTAGCAACTTATTAAATTCCCCTTGTTAAAAGCTGTTCCGTTTCTGGTATATGACATCCCAGCAGCTAGCAAACTACAACACTCTCCATACCCCCTGTCCCCCAACCCTGGCACCCTGTACTCCAATTTCTGTCTTTGTGAGTTTGTATATTCTCAGATATTTTCTTTTTTCCCCCACCAATTTTTATTGATGAAATCATCCATGCCTCATGAAGTCATGAATGCAAAAGAAAAGCAAATGTCCTCATGGCCATAGTCAGCCATGGGGCTCTGCTCTCTTGTTTGGCCTCTTGCCTTCAACTTGTTTTTTTCTCCAGGAATTTCTAACTTTCTTACCAGAACATTGTTGTATTTAAGTAAACTCAGAAAACATTTTAGCTAAGAATTTTAGTTGTTTTCAGCCAGAAAGATTAATATGTTGACTTCATTGTCTTACCAGAATGAATAGCACATTCTTTCCTAGTATTAGCAAGATTGGGGGGTGGAGAGAGGTAAATGAATGGGTTCGATATGTTATTTTGCAATCAGAAGGAGAGAAAATGATTCCTGAAACTGGATGGGACCTTGGACTTTCATTAATCTATTATTGGACTTGTCAGTCTCTTTAGCCTTACAGTTAATTATGTAAATGTTTATCTCACTGGATTAGGGAGTTCCTTGAAACAGAATATAATTTATCTCATATTTTCACACCTGGTGCCCAATACAGACTTATGCTGACCTCACAGGAGACTCATCTACAAAGCTGCACATACTCAGATTCAAAACCCAACCTGACTGTATAACTTTGGGCAATTAGCTTTATGTCTTGGAACTTAGTTTACTTATGAATAAAATGGGGATGGTAAACCTATCATGTGTGTGCTTGCTGTCAAGATGAGAAAGAACATTATCAACTACCTAGCTCCTCAGTCACATGGCAAGGCACGTGGTACGTCTGCTGGTCTCTCTCATATTTTCATTGTTGTTACCATAGGGCTTAAATTTAACATTCTAAATCTATAACAATCTACTTGCTTTGATAACTTAATTTCAGTAGCATGTACAATGTTGCTATAGCCCTCCATCCCCTACGTGTATGTGTTCTTGTCCCAAATTACATGATTATACATTAAGTTCTAAGCCAATAATTTCTCATTATATTTTATGCCTTTGCCTTTTGATTCTGTAGGAAGTAAAAACTGAAGTTACAAACCAAATATATAATAATACTAGCATTACCTTCACCAAAGACCTTTACTTCTTCCTGCAGCTTTGATCTGTTGTCTATTATCCTTTCCTTTCAAATTCCAGAACTCCGTTAACATCTTCCATAGGGCTGATTTAGTGGTGACGAACTCCCTCAGCTTTTGTTTATCTGGAAATGTTTGTATCACTCATTTATTATTGTTTTTCTTTCACTCACTTATTTTTGTTTTTGTTTTTTGTTTTATTGCTTTTTTTGTCTTTCTCGCACTCGTTTTTTTTCACCAAAATCTTTGCAGATTTATTAACAAATCCAGAATATAAAATCCAACTGAAATCATCTAACCAAACACCCAACCAAATACCTTGGCTTCTGAATTGATAAAAAGAGAAAATTAAAATCTTATTTATATATAAGCTTTTGTACACAAATGGGTTTTTCTCAATTTACTTTTTTTTTTTTTGCATGGGCAGGCACCAGGAATTGAATCAATTTGCTTTTTAAAAAAAACCAAACCAGTACCATTTCTTAAATTTGTCCTTCGCTATACCTGAACTTAAAATGACTTTTAATAACTTCGAAGTTACATAGAAAAATAATTTTTTATTGTTGAAATAACAAATAATTTTTCTTTTGACTTTATAGAAGTTTTCTATTCAGTCCAAAAAAGCTAAAGAACAGTTCTCCAATAGTAATTTTTTTTTTTTCCCATTAAAAACGGAAAAATTCTACCTGGAGACAATACAACTTTAAAAGGGAGCCCATTACTCCGCCTCCCCTCCCCCCAATTTTCCCAAATGTCAGACATTAGCTTTCACAAATATGCTCTTAACACAACAACTATTTCTGAAAAAAATTTTTCTACTAGGGTATTATACTCACTCTACTTGTGCTTTTAAAATCAGATTTCATAGTTACTCAGTAACACATATTACTTTAGGGATACTTTTGTCCAAAGCGGAATTGGTAGGCAAAAAAATAAATATTTGCTAATATCTAAAGTTGAATAATTTAATTTAGACAATAAGTGTTTTATTTACATGCCTGCTGTTGACATTAACGGTTGGTTCAAGTAAGATGTTATAGGTTGACAGATGCCATTAATCCATAAACTCACTTATTTTTGAAGACATTTTTGTCAGATATAGAATTCTTGGTTGGCAGTGTTTGCTTTTAGAACTTTAAATGTCATCCATGCCTTCTTGCCTTCTCTTTTCTACTGAGAAACATAATCTTATTGAGGATCCCTTGTATGTGACAGCTTGTTTTTTTCTTGCCTTTCAGACTCTCTTTATCTTTGCTATTCAACAATTTGGTGATACTATGGTGTAGTATGGAATCTATAGCAAATCTATCAAAATAGATTTTCCTGTTTAACTTGAGTTTGGTGAGTATCTTGAATATGTGTATTCACATCTTTTGTTGAATTTGGGATGTTTCCAGCCATTATTTCCTTGAATATTCCCTGAACCCCTTTCTCTCTATCTTTTCCTTCAGGGATTCCCACAGTGTATATGTTGGTATGCTTGATGGTGTCCCACAGTTCTTCTGTTCACTTTTCTTCAATCATTCTCCTTTCTTCTCCTCAGAATGAATGATTTCAACTGCCTTATATTCAAGTTCACTGATTCTTTCTATAGCCAGCTCCAATCTGCTGTTGAACCCTTCTAGGGAATTTAAAATTTCTGTCACTGGTCTTCAGCACTATTTGACTCCTTTTCATAATTCCCATCTCTCTATTGATATTCTCTTTGGGTTCATCTATTGTTTTCCTGATTTCCTTTGTTGTTGTGTTTTTGTTTTTTCTTTTTACCTTGTTTTCCTCTAGCTCTTTGAGTATATTTAGGCCAATTTTAAAAGGTCGTTGTTTGGTATGTACAAGGCCTGGTCTTCCTCATTGATGGTTTCTGATGCTTTAATCTTCTTTGTCTGGGTCATCACTTCCTGTTTCTTTGTATGTTTTGTAAACTTTTGTTACAACCTTTCGTTGAAACCTGGACATTTTGATATTTTAATGTGTTATTGCTGGAAATTAGATTCTCAGGAGTCTGTTTGATAAGTTTTTTTCCAGTTAGTGTTATGACAGAGCTTTCTTGAATTCCAGGAGCTACCAAAAAAAGAAAAAGAAAAGAACTTTCCCCATCTTATCAACTGACCTGTACAAGTACTCTCTTCCAGGGCTTATCCATACAATGAGTTTAGAGAATAACTCCAGGCCAACGCATAGGGGCCTCACTGAGCCTTCCTATCATGTATCTTGTTTTAGGTATGCAAGGGTAGCTGTTCTAGTTTGCTAGCTGCTGGAATGCAATATACCAGAAACGGAATGGCTTTTAAAAAGCAGAATTTAATGAGTTGCTAGTTTACAGTTCTAAGGCCGAGAAAATGTCCCAATTAAAACAAGTCTAAAGAAATGTCCAATCAAAGGCATCTAGGGAAAGATACCTTGGTTCAAGAAGGCTGATGAAGTTCAGGGTTTCTCTCTCAAGTGAGAAGGCACATGGCGAACACAGTCAGGGCTTCTCTCTCAGCTGGAAGGGCACATGGTGAACACGGCATCATCTGCTAGCTTTCTCTCCTGGGTTCCTCTTTCATAAAGCTCCCTGGAAGGCATCTTCCTTCTTCATCTCCAAAGGTTGCTGGTTGGTGGACTCTCTGCTTTGTAGTGTTGCTCTCTCTGAATCTCTCATTCTTCAAAATGTTCCCTCTTTTATAGGACTTCAGAAACTAATCAAGACCCACTCAAATGGGTGGAGACATGTCATCCTTAATCCAGTTTAACAACCATTCTTAACTAAATCACATCAACCAGGGAGATGATCTCATTACAGTTTCAAATATACAGTATTGAATAGGGATTATTCTACGTTTAAGAAATGGGATTTATATTAAAACATGGCTTTTCTTAGGGGGCATACTTCCTTTCAAACCAGCACAGTAGCCTTAGGAATTCCCTATTTACACAGATACAAATGCCCTCTCTTCCCTAGGAGAGTTTCCTTGTGGTCACAGGCATTGCACTGTATGTCCTACAGGCAACAGTCCCTTACCACAGGCAGCCACTTGACTGCTCTCCCACATTTTCTGTAGGAGAGCTCTGTTAACTGCTTTCTATATGCAGGGCAAGTTCTGGGATGGTGAGTCCTTCAAGCCACCACCAGACAGATTGGACCAGACATACATGCTTCCAGTATGTATGTGAGATTTATTTTGCTCTCTCTGTAAATGGGGCCAGGGATCTGCACTGGGATTGCAGGCCAGCTCCATGCTGAGCCGGTAAGGGGGAAAGTGGGGGAAGCCAGGGCTCCATGAGATCCTACTGTTTTTAGTAGGTTTTTTTTTGATTTGGCACTTGCCCTGTTACTATGATTGCCTGTTTTCTGGAGCTTTGAGAAAGATGTTTCTGCCAGTTCTCACTGGTTGTTCAAAACTTCTGTAGGGGATGGGGAGACAAAGTCCTGAAACATCTGACCCTCATCTTGATCAGGGTGGGTGCTAGAGAGAACTTTTAAAGACAAATTGGATAATTCCACTCTTTTGCTTAAAAACCTCCAGTAGTTCCCCATCACAATTCATATGAGACTTAACTGTCTAGTATGGCTTACAGGCCTGGCATGATCCATTGCCTGGCTTTACTTCTAGGTTTGTCCATCATAGATTGTGTTTGCAAAAAATGACCACAACAGTGTCCTTCAGCACACATGCTCTTCAAAAACCTTGCAACTGGGTGGGCTCAGTGGCAGACTTCTCGCCTGCCATGCCGGAGACCTGGGTTCAATTTCCAGTGCCTGCCCACATTAAAAAAAATAAAAAAGAACCTTGCAACTCCCACATAAACAGAGGAGTCTAATTCCATTCCCCTTGACCCTGGATGAGCTTGTGGCTCACTGTTTACCAATAGCATGTGGCAGAAGGGACATTGCATGACTTCTAAGGCCAGGTGGTAAAAAGTAAAGCAGCTCCACTCCTGGAGGCCAGAGATCCAAGTGTACTGTACTGTAAGAAGTCCTGGTAGACTGAGGCTGCCATGGGGTGAGGAAGCACAAACTAGAAGGACCCTAGACTATGTGAAGGTAGAGAGAGAGAGATGCCCCTAGCTGGTCCAGTCCTCTCTTTTCATATCTAGCCATAATCTGTCTGCAACCAGGCGAGACCCACTTACTGAAGCCCTTCCTGAATCCCTGACCCAAAGAAACTGTAAGAGATAATAAAACAAATATAATTGTTTAAAATTACTGTGTTTTGAGGTACTATGTTATAAGGCAATAGATAACTGGAATATCAGTCTTTGATTTTTATTATTTTAGTGGGTACAAAGCAGTATTTCCCTATGGTTGTAAGTTTCATTTCTCTGATGACTAATGATGTTGAAACTTTTCAGTATGCTTGATGGCCATTTGTGAGGCTTACTTTGTTCAATCCTTTCGCCCTTTTTTGTAATTGGGATGTTTATATTTTTATTGTTGCCTTGTAAAAGCTCTTTATATTCATATCTTGGATGCAAGTCCTTTGTTAAGGTAAATGGGCTGTGAAGATATTGTCCAAGTCTGTAGCTTGTCTATTACTTTTCTTCATGTTGTCTTTGGAAAAGCAGACTTTAAATTCTTATGTAATCAATTTATCAATTTTTTTCTTTTATGATTTTTACTTTTGTATTCTGTCCAAGGAATCTTTGCCATCTCTGGATCACAAAGATAGTCTTCTACATTTTCTTCTAGAAGCTTTTTGGTTCTGGATTTTATGCTCCCTGTTCGATCTCAAATTATTGTACTGACTGAAGTGAGGTAGGAGTCAAGATTCATTTCTTTCCAAATCAGTATACAGTTGTTCCAGCAACATGCATTGAAAAGACATTCCTTACCCCATTGACTTAATTTGATATCTCTGTGGAAAATCAATGGACGGTATATGTGTGAATCTATTTCTGGTCTCTCTGTTTTGTTCCATTGATCTCTATCTGTCCTTACACTGATATCACACTGTCTTGATTATTATAACTTTGTAGTGAGTCTTAATATCAGATTATATGTTTTCCAACTTTGTTCTTTTGATGATTGTTCTGACTCTTCTAGAATTTTTGCTTTTTTCAAATTATCTTGTCTATTTCTTCAAAATAGCCTGCTGGGATTTTGATAAGGATTGCATCAAATGCATACGTTTAGCACTATTAATACTCAGTAAATTACAGCCAGTGGTATCGATCCACACACTGGCATGAGTGGACACACCACTCTGTAAAGGGCCTTGCTATTTGGCATGCATCTCTTCAGCCCTCCCAGCCACTGCTGAGCTCCGTCAAGTATGTGAGAATGATAGAGGGAGGAGGGCTGGGGGCACAAATGGAACCAGAAGGAAAGATAGGTGATAAAGATTGAAATGATATAATCTAGGAATGCCTAGAATGTATAATGACAGTGACTAAATGTACAAATTAAAAAATGTTTTTGTATGAAGAATAACAAAGGAATGTCAATATTGCAGGGTGTTGAAAATAGATGGTAATTCACATTTTAAAACTTTAACTTATGTGTGAGACTAAAGCAAAAAATGTTTAATTGGTACAAAATTTATGTTTTGACTAATACATTTCCTAACATAACATATATAGACAGTTTAATTAAACACCATAAGTACATGGAACCTTGAATAGGGCATGAGATTTTATAGATTTGTCCAGAGTGATGCCCCGGTAAATCCCAGGGTGATTTGAACAGTGAATAAAAAAGTATTTCCAAAGTCCCCTTGGAGTAATGATGAGAAAGGGGGAAAATTCAACTTCCCCATTTGGAGAATTCCTAATATTCTTTCCCATGTTTTTTTTTTTTTTTTTTTTTTTTTTTAACATGGGCAGGCACCGGAAATCGAACCCGGGTCCTCTGGCATGGCAGGCAAGCATTCTTGCCTGCTGAGCCACCGTGGCCCGCCCAGAATTCCTAATATTCTTGCAAGCAGTGGGGACAACCACATCAATAGGCCGAGCCCCTCAATCTTGGGGTTTATTCATATGAAATTTATACACGCAAAGGATAGGCTAAGCCTACTTAAAATTAGACGTAAGAGTCACCCCCAGAGAACCTCTTTTGTTGCACAGATGTGGCCTCTCTCTCTCAGCCAACACGGCAAGCAAACTCACTGCCCTCCCCCTCTCTACATAAGACATGACTCCCAGGGGTGTAAACCTCCCAAGCAACGTGGGACAGAAATCCAAGAATGAGCTACGACTCAGCATCAAGGGATTGAGAAAAACTTCTCGACTGAAAGGGGGAAGGGAGAAATGAGACAAAATAAAGTGTCAATGGCTGAGAGATTTCAAACAGAGTCAAGAGGTTGTCCTGGAGATTATTCTTATGCATTTTATAGATACCCCTTTTTTGTTTAAGGTGTATTAGAGAGGCTAGAGGGAAGTGCCTGAAACTGTAGAGCTGTGTTCCAGTAGCCATGTTTCTTGAAGATGATTGTATAATAATGTAGCTTTCACAATGTGACTATGTGATTGTGAAAAATTTGTGTCTGATGCTCCTTTTATCTACAATATTGACAGATGAGTAAAACATATGGATTAAAAATAAATAAATAAATAATAGGGAGAACAAATGTTAAAATAAATTGAGTAGATTGAAATACTAGTGAACAATGAAAGGTAACAATGAGTGGTAAGGGGTATAGAAAAGAAAAATAGGGGGAAAATGTAAAAATCTGTTGAGTAGACGGAAATATTAGTAATCAATGAGAGGGAAGGGTAAGGAATATGGTACGTATGAGTTTTTTCTTTTTTCTTTTTATTTTTTTTTCTGGAGTGATGCAGATGATCATGGTGATGACTATACAACTATGTGATGATATTGTGAGCCATTGATTGTACACCATGCACGGAATGTTTGTTTGTTAAGAATGTTCATGTTTTTATGTTGTTTTGGTTTGATAATAAAATAAATGAAAGAGAAAAAAGAAGCTCCGTCATGTGTCCGGAAAAGTACTAGCTGCAGCAAACACTCAGTTTCTGCCCCTTGGCTGTCTGCCTTTGTCCCTCGGAGCTCAGTGGAATGTAAATGGCAGAGATCCTTCGTACAAATGACCAGCTGCTATTTAGATGTCTGGGGTTTGCTTTTCAGACACCCATTTCTACTCACCCCGGCACTTGCAGCTGGGTGCCTAGAAGGGCATGCGGGCACCAGCACCTGTCAAGGATGTTCATAGCAGCATGTTTGAATAGCAAAAAACTGGAAGCCACCCAGTGACACAGACACACACAGACAGAATGGACTATAGCTGTCCCTATGACATGGCTGAATCTTGGAAACATAACGTTGAGTGAAAATAAGGAAATCTCTGGTGACTACAGCACCATGCCATTTTTCAAAGCTCAATAACAAGCAAAACTAAAAATAACGTGTTTTAGCATCCATACTTTTGTGATAAAATTAGATTTTAAAATAATGGCAGGATGGGCACAAACTTGAGGACGATGGTTACCTCTGGGGAAGCAGGGGATGGGAGAAGGGAGGAACACGGAGGAACGGCGGGTCCATGATTGTGCATTAAGGAAGAAAAAGAAAAACAACTAGATTTTTGACATCATCTTTGAGCAACTGAATTAAAACGCTGGAGCTGCTTTAATTTGAGAGTTCGTTGTATATGAGATGATTAATTTTTCCTCTTGTTGAGCCATTTTAAGTCAGGCTTCCTGTTGCTTGTGGCCTCAAACTCAACACGTATGAACCAAATCTATCCTTCTGCTCAAGCTTGGTCCTCTTTTGTGTGTTGTGTGCCTTGGTGAATTCCAACCCAGCTCTTGGGGGGCTGAAGTCGGGGTCACCCTAAGAGCAAAGAACCCAGCAGGCACAGAGTTAGACATGAATTTTATTGGGACTTATGAACGGAAGAAGATTTCCCCCGGTAGCCAGTTGGGAAATGAAAGTGTGGAGGAAGGAGTACAAGGGCTTACAAGGGTTTTTGCAGGGTGTGACAACAGTTTCAGCAGGGTCTCAGGACACCGGGTTGGAGTTTTGTTATCAGCAGTGATCAAGGGAGGGGAGTTTCAACGCTTTGTTTAAGATGCCATCTGTCCATCTGCCCCCCGCCCCCATCACAGTAGATATGATTACCTTTAACTTCTGTCCTGGTCACTGTAGGTGGCTACGTACAGTAACTTATTCTCAATATGGGAGAGCGGCCAGACCCTGGGGCTCCACAATGAATGACCCATTATTTGTCCAGTCCTTTGGGCCAGAAGCCCGAATCATCCTTGGTCCCTCCTTCTCACCACTCTTATCCAGTTCTTTATCAGATTCTGTATACTTTACCAATTAAGTATCTCACGTGCCCATTCCCATTTCCCCACACCCACCCAGCCATCCCTTGTCCCTCACTTGTGCCCCCACAAGTTCACTGGGCAGCCTCCCCACAGCTCCCCTAGTTCTCTCTAAACCAGTCTCATACTGTGGATGGCTGACCTTTTTGAAATGGAAGTCTGTTCGCATTACTCCCTCCCCTCTTGCTTAAGTCACTTCAGTGGCTTCTTGTTCCTCCTAGAGAAAGGTAGAATTCCTGAGGCTGGCCCCCAAATCCCTCCTGACCTCTGGAATCACACAGCCTGTGAGTTCCTCCAGGCTCTGGGCTCCCTCCCTCACACCCTAGGACCTTTTTGCGTGAATTAAATTCTCTTCTAGTTAATTCTAACTCATTCTTTAGATCTCAGTTTTTCAAGAAAGCCACGCCTGACTTTGAGATTCCCTTTGGCTAATGAACGCCTGGTCATTTTCCAGCACCCTGGTTGGAAGTGTCCTCCAGGGCCATTTTAACGAGGACAAGGGAGGGTAGCGATGTCAATCTCAAAGAACCATTATTTACTGTTCTGACCTGGCTCTTTTGGGGGAGGTGGGGGGATAGCCGAGAAATCAAGATTTAGGGGATGATTTTGATTAGTAAATTGTTAAGTAAAAATTCCTTTTTGCTTTCTGGAATGTTGGAGTGGATGGGGAAATCCCTGAGACCTCTAAATTGTAGTCCAGCTGCCTTGATACCTGGAATGACTGTAAAAAGCCCTTCTCCTGCACGTTTGTGACTGTAAGAGCTGGTCATCCTCTTGTGGAGCCAAGGCCCTCATGCTAACGGAGTCAGCCATCTAACGGAGTCGGCCATTATAACTGCTTCTTCCGTTTGGCCTACACCTTTAGTTCTGAACCCATAGCTCTGCCTCCCCTCCTTTCAACTTACGTTAACTATCCGAAATGACCTCATCTCCCCTTGCTAATATCCTTAAAAACCTTGAAGCCCCTAAACTCAGGGAGACAGATGTTGGCCCGTTAGGCTGTCTACTCTCCTGCTACACATGTAGTAATAAACGCTTTCTCTCTTTGAAACCCTGGGGTCTCAGGAATTGGTTATTGAGCGCGTCGGGCAGAAGAATCCACAGCCTTTGTCCAGTAACAGGGGTGGGGAGCGGCTACCTGGAATGGTAGCTCTGGACCTGCCTGGCTTTAGCATCACCACCTCCAGGACAACTTAAAAAAACTATCCCCAGGTCTACCCTAGAGCTGGTCCAGCCATCAAAGGCAGAGGGACTTCTTTACATTCTGGGAGGATCTGTGATCCAGGTCCGAGAAGGTGATGCCTGAGCTGAATATTGAGGATGCACAAAAGTGACAGTCAGAGGAGATGATGAATCAGGAACTGACCCGAAGCTGAGAAGGACAGGAAGACTTTTCAGTGACCAAATCAAGTGTGAGTCAGAAGAGGTGGCATTCCCTCAAGAGTGAACATTCTGCAAGAGGGCTCCACACCATCTCAGACAGTTACAGGCATGAATCAAGGGAACCATTTTCAACTTTGCCAATGTCAGGAGTAATTGTCTAAGACTTGGAAATGAGCAAAAGAGAATACTGGGTGTCCTTTCTGTGGGATGCTAGTGTTGTCAGCAGACTCTTGGCATTACCTGATTCTATAGGGGTGTGTACCTTTGATTATCTTTCCAGGGAGAGACTATTTTACAACTCCTTAGGGATAGAAATTAAGATGTAGAAAACTTATAGTAATGCAAATTTACTTATCTACAACAATGCAAATGATTTTTCCTAGTAGAGATACAATTTGTTTCTGCCTTCCAGGAAAGGTAACCCCAAACAACACATTTTATTGACCTGTAGGCTAGTAATCAGCTTTGTATTTATTAGCAACTTCATTTCAGCATTTCGGATACATACTTCTGATCTTCAAATTCTTCCTTGAACTAGATTTAACATCTTATGGTTCCTTCAGCTATTAAAGGGCTGAATCCAATTTTGCACCTGAGTCGTGACTTGACATTTTTGAAAGCTACAATTTACACAGAAATAAAATGCCTTTTGCCTTACTTTAACTGAACAACATTTTATCTTAACTTTTATTTATTCATCTGGAAAATATTTCTGACCCAGAAGAAACTCAACCGGAAATAGGCAACTTTTGGAAGCAGCTTTTGGAGTTCCATGAGTCACAGAGAAAAGCGTTTTTTAATCTCTGCTCTCAGAGCCTGGTCCAGTTCCTGGGCAGAGTGATGTTCTGAGAGCTAGTGAGTGAAGGGGGGATGACGGGCACGCATTCTCATAACTCTAGAACTGTATTGAGCAGATGTATCCTTATTTGATACGTGGGGAAACCGAGGCACAGAGACGCCAAGTGGCTTGCCTACCACCTTACTGCTAATTAGCCACCAAGTTGGGCCTGAAGCCCACATTCCCAGTTCTATCTAACTTGCAGGAGAGCAGATATTTTACAAGGATGTTCATTAAACCAACAGATGAGATGACAGCACTTTCATTATCTGTGTCAGCTTCCTGGTTTATACTTTCTCCTGTGGCCTCACTGACTGTTGTGGTGTTCAGGTAAAAGCTGAGGTTTGTTCCCTATGAGGAATAGGTTTTCCCCTTTGGCCAGTGCGGACGTGGACCCTGGCATACCCTGGGCTTGGTCCTTCCTGCTCAGCCAGTGTCCCTCCAGCTGGCTGGACGGCTGGTCCCAGCCCTCTGCTCTGCCCTGCTCACTTTCTCCACCCTATCTGTTCCTCCCGCAAGGCAGACAGGCAGTGTCCACCCTTCAGTAGCACCAGCCTTAGTTTGGGGCAGCAGGAACCTCTGCTCTAGGCCTTGTGATTTCAGGACTCTGCTTTGGCCCTTCTCCAGCTGCTTCCCTTTCCAAGGGACAAGAAGTCTGGGGGATCAAGGGGTCCTGTACTCACAGCCTATCTGCCTTCTCCCTTCTACCCTACAATTTGAGGACCTGGGACTTAAATTTCTTGCCCAAATGGCGCCCCTCGCCTGTAGGGCCTGTGTGGGTCTGCCCTCCTGGGAGAGCACCCATCGGCCCGTGGCTGGTATGGACAGAACTTGGACATGCCGGCTGAGATGTCAGGACCTGTGCACTCCAGAGGCTTCTCAGTTCAGGGTGCAGCAGGGCTTGGGGAGAGGAGGGACCGGTTGCAGGGCTGGGCGCAGAAGAACCCTGAGGAGTCTGAGAATTCTAAATTTAAATCTGGCCTTCCAGGATATTACGGAAGTATATTTGTCAGAATAGGAGGAGAGTGCACATTTTCTTTAACAGCTTGTGTACCTTGATTTTTTACTTTTACTATTTAGGCCTATGGTACATGGGCCTCCAAGTTTACTCTTGTCCTGGGCTTTGCAACTGTGAAGAGAAGGTCTGCCCAACATTTTTCCTCCTTTTATACCTACTTCAATGGCTTCCTAATTTTCACTTCCTACCTCGTAGTGACTTTAAAAAAAAAAAAAAAGGAAAGAAAAACCCTACAACCATGTAAATAAATTGTACTCTATCTGTATGGGAGAATACCTGGTAGATTCTAAAAAAGAATGAGGTAGCTCGATTTGGGCTAATGAAGGGCAGAGGCCAAGAGAGATTGTCCAAGAAATAGGAGCAAAGCGCAGGGCAGTGTATATGGTTTACCAACACCTGCCATCCCCTCACTCCCTTCACTCCCTAGACATCCCCAGATCCCCTGCCATTTCTCCAACATGCCAAGCACATTCTCAGTTTAGGCTTTTGTACCTGCTGCTCTCTCCCCATGGACACTATTGCAGTAGATGTCCTCCCTTCACTGAAATATCACCTCTTCCAGGAAGCCTTCCCTGACTACAGCCCACCCCCCACCATGCCCCTTATTGTCTTTTATTTTTCTCCATCACACTTGTCTCCACCTGACATATCCATCTAGTTGTTGTGTATATTGTCTGTTATGTCTCTACCGGAATATAAGCTGGAAACTGCATTGTTCACTGCCATATCCCTAACACCTAGGGCAGAGCTTGGCATACAGCAGACCCTCAATAAATACTTGTTAAATACACAAATATGTGTGGAAAAAGAACATGCATATGTGTGTATATGTCTGATTGGAATACTGCTAAAAAGATTCGTGAGAAATAGCAAATTGATTTCCTGGAAAGAAGTAAAACAATGCTTTGTTTTCACTATTTCCTCTTTTGGGCTACCTGACTTTGTTATCGTATGCATATAGTGTTAATTTTAAAACTGATTTTTTTTTTAAGTCCCATAAACCCACCAACAAACAGGCCCCACCAGGACCCGGGCCTCCCCATGACCCCCCACAGCCTGGGAATCAGGAAAGCCCAAGGAGGTAGCACAGGGGGCCACAAAGGGTCCAAGATGAGCGGATGCCTGCCTGCAACAGGCAACAGAGAAGACATGGGGGCTGATGTGTTTTCAGGAGTGGCATCAAGCAGGCAGCACTGGGATGGTGAAGAGCCCAGCCCTGGAGAAGGCTGGTGTCCAAACCCCAGACCTCCCACTTACTAGCTGTGTGAGCTTTGGGCAAGTAACCTTACCTGTTTCATGCCTCGGTTCCCTTACCTGTGAAATGGGCATAGTTTGACTCCCTAGCTCATAGGGTTGCTTCATGAGGTTTAAGTGAGATAATGCCCAGAAAGCGATTCCAAGGGGTCTGTCTGGTGCACAGGTGAATGCTCAACGAGTAACTGATGGTTAAGCCACACGCTGGGTGCTTTGTGCTACCAGGCCCAGGCCTCACGGGCTGGCAGCTGAGCCCTCCACCTTCTGCTGGCCTTTTGGGGTCCTTTATGACAGCATGTCCCAGATTCTGTAGGTTCTGCAGCAGCAAGGGAGTCCCCAGGAGCATTCCTGGGAAGGAGGGGAGAAGTCAACGAGGTTGTTCCTGCTGAGGTTTTTAGAGGCTCAAAAAAATGAGCGATACGTTTGTTTGGATATTGTACACATTGCCAAAGTGAAACAAAGTGGCATGGGATCAGGTTGGCACCCGTAGAAAGAACACAGGCACAGGTTCTCTCTCTTAAGTGGACTTTTGACAGTGGGTTTCTGGTCCTTTCTGAAAGGGTCAACATTCGCACGCATCGGAATCCTCAGGAGAACGTATTAAAATGCAGATTCCAGAACCCATCTCCAGATTCAATATTTGGGGCCTGTGAGCCTTCATATTTAACAAGCCCTCAGGTGCTTCTGACACAAGTGGTCCTGAGGCCACACTTGAGAAATTGATTTAAAATATAAACATTGCCTCTTAAATGGACGCGCACAACGTGAAGCTTTCTTCAGCCAAGCGCCCATAGCAATGATCTCTTGCCCGAGAAAATCCAGTGACGTTGTGCCTACTAGGACCCTCCTCGCTTTGCTATTTATTTTTTCACCGGCCCACTTGTCTCCAGGCTCCCCCTTGCAGCTTCCTCTGGTTGGATGTCTGTCCTGCAGCAGACTCTGTGGCACTTTGGCCTGCAGGTCCCCTGAGGCTTCCCCAGTGTGTTGGGGGACAGGAACTGCCCCCTCACTACCCACTACCTTTTCAGGACGTGGGGCCCAGGGATTCTCTTTGAACCGAGTATCCTGAGCCCTCAAGAAACAAGCAGGCAAGGGGTGCCAGGGTGCTAGAAAAAAAGGCATACCTGAAAGAGAATAAACGCTCACCTGATTGTGGAGAAGAAAAGAATTTATTCACAATCTTGCAAGAATGGGCACTCAACCAAAATATGGCTGGTGCACCGAGCAACTGAAAGCAGTAGTATTCATTCTCTGAGCCTAGCACACAGGTCCCTCCCCTATTTCTCCACTGATTGGATACTCCAGAGGTTACAGCCTATCTAGATAGTCTAATTAATTTAAATTTCCCGCCGAAGGTTCCCACTTTTGATTATGCTTTACATTTCAGTGACCCTGGTCATTAACTTATTTAACTTGTTTCTATCTATCTAAGGATTTGGTGCCAACTTTAGGCTTGCATGAGAGGCTGTCCGCTTTCCCTGCCCTGTGCCATCTCGTGTGAACGCTAAACTTAATTTTATTCTTACAAAGGGTATTTCAGTGGTAGAATTCTCACCTGCTATGCAGGAGACCTGAATTCGATTCCTGGCCCATATCCTTCCCCCAAACAACAAGCAAACAAAAACCCAAACATTTCTGTTGTCTTTTTATTTCTTTTTCTAAATAGATGCAAATGTTCTAAGAAATGATGAATATGCAACTATGTGATGATATTAAGAATTACTGATTGTACATGTAGAATGGAATGATATCTTAATGTTTTGTTTGTTAATTTTTTTAATTAACAAAAAAAGTTAAAAAAAAAAACCAAACAAACAAAAAATTCAACAAATGGTGCTGCAATAACAGGATACTCACATGGAAAAAGAATGAAATGTGACCCCCACCATACAGCATACAAAAACAAAAACAAAAAAACAAGCAGATGAGAACATTTAGTGGGCCTGGGAGCAGGGAGGCTTAACATCCCTTGGCCTGCTGTAGTTATTCAAGATAAAATGTGAAGAGTTACTTCCAGAAAACCTCTTTTGTTGCTCAGATATGGCCTCTCTCTAAGCCCGACTCTGCAAGGTAAATCATTACCTTCCCCTCTATGTGGATATGATGACGAGGGGGCAAAGTCTCCCTGGGAACACAGGGTATGACTCCTGGGGATGAGCCTGGCCCTGGCACTGGGGAATTGACAATGCCTTCCTGACCAGGAAAGGGAAAAGATGTGTAATGAAATAGGGTATCAGTGGCTAAGAGAGCTCAAATAGAGTCGAGTAGCTATTCTGGAGGCTGCTCTTATGAAAGCTTCAGCTAGATATTGCTAATTGCCATGGTTTGCCAAACCCCAACCAACACACACCATTCCTGTTAAGCCTAAAGAACACCTAAGAGCTCTATCTGAGATTCTATAAAAGTTCTACGCACTAAGGTTACTTTTCAGAAACCTACAACCTCCAGATGGTTCCTATGAAACCTAGAGCAGCCAGCCTCTCCAAGAACATCAACTAGTTCCATCCCACTATCCCATGTTGTCAACACTCCTTTCCAACATTAAAATGTTAGAATGGGCATAGCCCAAATACCCATAAAGATTGGGGGAAGGATCAAAGGAGAAAGAGGAGTTATAACAGAGAAAACAGGATTTAATAAATGAGTATGACTGCTGAATCATTTACCTTGATACTTCTTTTAGCTTCCAGTGTCTTGGAGCAGCTAGAAGGAAAAACCTGAAATTGTGCAACTGTAACCCATACCAGACTCTGAAATCTGTTCTATAACTACTTGCTACAATGTACTTTTTAATTTATTGGTTTTTTGTATATATGTTATATTTCACAATAAAAAATGTTAAAGAAATAAGATAAGCAATGGATCTAGAAGCAACGAGCACACTTAGGGCTTCTAAGCATGGTTAGAGCACACTTTGGTTTCGAATCTCATTCTCCAATAAAAGGAACCAGGGCTTTTTGGCATAATGGCCGATTCTGTGACTGGGACAGGAAATACACAAGCTGAGCCTGATGCATCTTGTAGTGCCAGAAAGTAAGGAAGTGCTAAAAGCAAACAAACAATAAAACACCCCACATTGATGGCAGCATATCAAAGGGGCACAGGAACCAACTGAAATAGCCCCATAGGCCAAATCTAGAACAATTAAAGCAATAGAATAGATCAAATAATGTTGGATTATAACTCAAAGTGTAAATACATACCCATGAGTCCATATTGATATAAATGAATGATGAATAAATTAATAGAGGAGAAGAGATGAATCATTTGTGCAGAAGAATTCCAAATAAATTATGTAGATACTCCACTTTAAAGGAGGGGAAGCTTAATTTTCCACTTCTTGAGTGTGAGCTGTGCATAGTAACTTTCTTTTAAAAAGTACTATGGAAAAAGTGGAAAACAGTAACTTTAGAGAGGAGAAACCTGACAAACACTACTTCAGCCAGGTGATCAAGGCCAAGATCAGCGTCATAAATTGTACTGATGGTATGCAGCTTTGATATGATGTGATGAAATGGCACTTGGCCTCTGCGGTTTTCCTCCCAAACCCATAACCCAATCTAATCATGAAAAAAAAATCAGACAAATTCAAGTAGTTTTATTCCACAACAAAATTGATCAAGACCCCTCAAAATTGTCACAGTCATCAAAAAACAAGGAAAGCTGAGAACTGTACAGCAAAGAGGAGCCTAAGGAGACGTGACAACTAAATGAACTGAGGTGTCCCAGATGGGATCCTGGCACAGAAAAAGACCATTCTGTAAAAAACAAGGAAATCTGAACAAATTATGGACTTTGATGAGTTATAACCTACAAATATTGGTTGATTAATTGTAAAATAGAGCACGAGTGAAAAATGTTAATAATAAGAGAACTATCTGTACTATCTGTCCCTTTTTTCTGTAAATCTAAAACTGTTCTAAACATAAAGTCAATTAATTAAGAGAAGGAGGCAAGCTGGGGGTGGGGGAAAGCAATGGGGAACTCCAGTTGTGCCAGGACTCCTAGGATTAAAAAATAAGGAGGATGAGGGATGAGTATTCCCTCTGTCTCATCCTTATCTGCTTGACAGGAGACTAAGGTTTATCAAAAAATGTCCAGGACTGCCTATATCTCCACTGCTCCAAACCAACCTGGAGAGATGCATTTTGGGAAGCTGAGGTGAGCATCCCCAGGTCCCTCACCTGATAAGGTCGCCAGAGGATGCTGGCCAGGGTGACCCTGGACCACTAAACACCCAGAGACTCCCAGACTGTCTGGTCAGTTTATACCAACTTGTCCACACTGTCTGCTCCCTACCTACAATTGTTTTTATTTTTAAAAACAGTTTTATTCACCCACCGTACAATCCATCCTAAGTGTACAACCAATGGCTACCGGTGTAATATGCATTTGCCATCACAATCTCTATAAGAACATTTCCATTTCCCCTGCTAAGAAAGAGGAAGAGGAAAGAAACAAAAAGGGGGAAAAAGGGGAAACAACACCAACAAGAAGAATCCCATATCCCTCCCTTTTTTTCCCCTCTTATTGACATTTAGCATTGGTATATTGCCTTTGTTACAATTAATGAAAGAATACTCCAGTATTACTGTTAACCACAGACCCTAGTTTGCATTAATTGTTTTCTGTACATACCATCCAGTTTTTAACACCTTGCAGCGGTGACATTCACTTGCTCTCCCTCATATAAAAACTTTTCTATATTTGTACATTTAATCACCATCATTGCCTACTCTAGGTTTTGCTAAATTATGCAATCCCAGTTTTTATCCTCTATCTTTCCTTCTGGTGTCATACATGCCCCTAGTCTTCCATGTTCACTATACTCACATTCATCTTTGTTCATTATACTTACAATATTGTGCTACAATCACACAGTATTGTGCTATCCATTTCTGAATCTTTACAATCAATCTTGCTGAACATTCTGTATTCCTTCAGCATCAACTGCCTAATCTCTACCCTCTACCTCCTGATAACCCATGTTCTCACCTTTAACTCTCAGAGTTTGCTCATTATACTTAATTCATATTACATACAGTGATTGTCCTTTTGTTTCTGGCTTATTTTGCTCAACATAATGACCTCAAGGTTCATCCAGGTCATGACTTTATTCTGTTTTACAGCTGTGTAATATTCCATTGTATGTATACATCACAGTTTGTTTATCTACTCATCCACTGATGGACGTTTGAACTGTTTCCATCTTTTGGTAATCGTGAATAATGCTGTAATAAACATCAATGTGCAGATGTTCATTCACATTCTTGTTTTCAATACTTCCGAGTGTGTACTTAGAAATGGAATTGCTAGTTCATATGGCAATTCTATACTTAGCTTCCTGAGGAACTGCCAAACTGCCTTCCAGAATGGCTACACCATTTTACATCCCCCCCAATGACTAAGTGTGCCTCTTTCTCCACACCCTCTCCAGCACTTGCGGTCTTCTGTTTTTTGATAATAGCCATTCTAGTAGGTTTGAGTTGATATCGCATCGTGGTTCTGATTTGTATTTCCCTAATAGCCAGTGAAGCCGAGTGCCTTTTCATATGCTTTTGAGCCATTTGTATTTCCTCTTTGGAAAAGTGTCTATCCACGTCTTTTGCCCATTTTTTAATTGAGTTGTTTGTCTTTTTGTTGTTGAGTTGTAGGATCTCTTTATATATTCTGGATATAAAACCCTTATCTGATACGTGGTTTCCAAATATTGTCTTCCATTGCATAGGCTGCCTTACTTTCCTGACAAAGTCCTTTGATACAAAAAAGTATTCAAATTTGAGGAGATCCCATTTATCTATTACTCTTTTCATTGCTCACGCTTTGGGTATAAGGTCTAAGAAACCACCTCCTACCACAAGATCTTTAAGATATTTCCCTACATTTTCTTCTAAAAGTTTTATGGTCTTAGTTCTAATATTTAGTCTTTGATCCATTTTGAGTTTCTTTTTGTATAAGGCATGAGATAAGGGTCCTCTTTCATTCTTTTGGATATGGATATCCAATTCTCCAAGCATCATTTGTCCTACCTCCAATCTTTTGAAAAGGAAAGTCTGAGCCCAACTCTTTTAGGATAGGAAAGGGCCTCCTTACATCTCTTTGCATCACTCCTACTCCACCCTGGTTTGCTCCCACAGAGCAGAAACTGAGGCTGTCAACATGTCCCTGGGATGTTCTTACTTCAAGACTCCTAAGTGGGTGACTCTCACCATGCTGCTTGCAGTATCACTGTGCTGGGTACATATGGGAGCTTGAAGCTGGGTTAACATGGGAATCCAGCTCCTCAAAAGCAATTTTTATAGTTTGTAAAGGCCCATCTGCTTGTTTTTATTGTCCATTCAGTAAGCCAGGCTCCTCGGGGACAAAGGACTGTTCTTTCTTCTTTGTAATCCTAGAGCCTGGTGGGTGACTGGTCCATAGAGGAGGCTCAACAAATGTTGCTGAACCAATAAATGGGCAATTACAGGCAGAGCTTCTCATCAGCATGGGGCACCCAGCAGCCTCCTCCTGACATGAAAGCATTCCAGCCCTAAAAAAGACACTCAAGGTGCCAGTTAGTAGCAGTGAGAACACATAATGTGGGTTTCCATTTGACTTTTTGAAACACGAAAAACAGGATGCTGGTTGTCCTCTTTTATTGGCCCACTGTATGTGCGTGAGGGGTCACAGGAAACACACAGAAGGTGATGTGGTTTACTGGAACAAAAGGACACCAGCTGCCTCGAAGTAAGGAGAGCAGAGTTTGAGTTTTAGTTCTACTGATTTCTATCACTGAGTCTTTGGGCTCATAAATAAGCACATCCATAACTTAAGGACATGAATATCTATGTCACAAAGTACTGAAATCAGTGGTATTGATGGTCCTTAAATTATGAAGTCTTCCACTTTGGCTGTTAGGAACAGGTATTATTTACAGCCCTGTGTCAGCAATGGGCACTGTTCCCTCTCATCTTTTTGGGTGGTTCACTCCCCAACCTTGAGTAGAACTCAACTGAAGTTACTCAGTTGAATACTGGAGGGCACCTCTCTGCAGATCTCGATTTTTCTCTCTGGGCAGCTCTCTCCTCTCTAGTACTCTACCCTGCAAACTCTACTTGGTTTGACTTCTCTGGCTTCCCAGCGCAGTTTCTTCAATTCCAGGAGACAGCTAGACTCTGCCTGATTTCTGCTTCCCTGCACCGTGGCCTGGAAACTCTGCAGGCAGTGAACTGGGGCGGTGAAGAGCTTCCATTCGCCTTCCTTACTTGATGTCCAGTGTCTCGAGAGCTGTTGTTTCCTATACTTCGTCTGGCATGTTAGTTGTTTCAGGCCTGGAGTTAATCCAGTCCGCCGATACTCCATCTTGAACGAAGCAGAAGTCTTTGGGCAAATATATTCGCATTTGTTTGTGTAATGAGGTTGTTGGACAAATTCAACTTGATGCGGTACCAACTAGGAAACGACCTTGCTTTTCCCCACTGCCTTTCAAAACATTCCACTGGGGGTCCCTTCCATCTTTGTAAGGATATGCCAGGCAGATCATGCAGCTTTGGGGCCACTTTAAATTATAAGAACACACCCCATTTTAGAACTTAGAACTCCCTCTGATCAGAGGGACTTATTCTTTCAAGACTCCCTGCCTTGGAAACTACCCTGTCCTCTTGCTCTGCATTCTTAAAAGTCAACACTTCTTTGAGTTCTCTAGCAAAATATACTCACACAGAAGTTTCAGAGAGAAATGTAAACTTTACTGATGATTCTGTCCACTCTAAGTCAAATTCCAGTTCTCTGTTGCAGTAGTTTCCAAGGGCCGCAAATTACCACGAACTCAAGGACTTAAAACAACAGAAATGTCTTCACTCATGGTTCTGGAAGTCAGAAGTTTGAAATCCAGGTGTCGGCAGGCCACACTCCCTCTGAAGGCTCTCAAGGAGATTCCCTCCTCTCCTCTTCCAAATTCTGGTGGCCCCAAGTGTTCCTTGGCCTGTGTCTGCATCACTCCAATCTCTGCCTCGGTCTTCACCTGCCCTTCTCCTCTTCTTAGTGTCATTTTCTTGATTTCCTTTAGTTCTTTGTTCGTATTTTCCCTTAGCTCTTTGAGCCTACTGAGGACCATTTTTTAAAGTCTTAGTCTCTCCCAGGTCTGACCCTCCTCACTGATGTTTTCTAATGCTTTAATTTTCTCCTGTGTCTGGACCATCACTTCCTGGTTTTATGTTTTTCTTAATTTGTTGTTGAAACCTGGACATTTTGACATTTTAATGTTATTGGTGGAATTTGGACTCTGAAGCTGCAGTTCCTTAAGAATGTTTTCAGCCAGTTTTATGACAGAGCTTTCCTTAAATGCCAGCAGCTAGAAAAATAGAAGGAAAAAAAGAAAACACCTTTCTTAGTCTGAGTTGGATGACCTGTGCAAGAGCTCTCCTTCAGGGTTTATCCATACAATGGGTTTAGAGAACAGCTCAAGGCTAACAGGTAGGAGCTTCCCAGATCCTTTCTATCCATCTGTCTTGTCTAAGGCCTATGCTTATGGCCTTAGGGATTCCTGTTTTTAGAGACACAAATATCCCCTCTTCCAGAGAACTGCACTGTTGGTCCCACAGCCGGCAGTCCCTTGCCCCAGGCAGCCACTTGACTGCTCTCCCTTCGGTTCCCTAGGAGTGCGCTGCTGCTAGGCTGCCTGCTACACCAGGGCAAGTTCTAGGACAGGCAGGCCCTCCGGCCACCACCAGATATACTGGGCCAGTGTGTGCATGAGGGTTACTCTGTTCCTTCTAGACCCAGGACCAGGGATTGGTTCTGGGAGCAGGTTGCCTGGCACCAAGCTGGGGACAGGTAGAAGAGGGCCAGGCATGGTGCCTGGAGATCCTACTGCTTTTAAGTAGACCTTTTTCCTGATTTGGTACTTGCCCTGTTACTGCACTCCTTTCACTTTTCTCTGGAGCTTTGAGTAAGATGTTTCTGCCAGTTCTTGCTGGTTGTTCAAATCATCTTTGCGGGACAAAACCCTGAACGGTATCCCATCACCCATCTTAGTTGGCTCTAGGCCTGTTGAAAATTCTAATATTGAACAAAACAAAAGGTTCTAGGAGATTAGCTTTTCATGGACAAAGAGGAGGTGCTACAGGAAGGTAACTTCAGGTCAGTGTATAAACTTTTTTTAGGTGATCAACTGTCCAAATAGAGGTTGGATCTCGGCATAGAAGATGCTTGCGCTGTCACCTGGCCGTGCACGCTGTGACGTGAGGAACTCCTGGAGGGGTAGTCATGGGTGGCCAGGGGGACTGGAGAGCCTGTAGACTCCCCTTCAATCTTGACTTTGTAGGGTTGATAAGGTGATGACAGTGATGTCTGTGACACTAACTGCTGCTGCCGAGTGTCTTACAGGGAGCCAGGCATTGGGCCAGGGGCTTTTTCTCACAACGGGACCACTGTCATCTCCATTTTGCACAACCACATTTTGCAAGTGACTATATACATTCAATGAGTTTTAATTAATTAAAATTAAAAATTCATTTTCTCGATTGCACTAGCAATGTGTGCCCGGTTGACAGCACAAATCCAGCACATTTCCATCCTGCAGAAAGCTTCTTGGACAATGCTGGCTTAGAGAGATACGTCACCCTTCCCAGGTCACAGGTCCAAGGAAGACCCAAACCCCAAAAGGAAGTCTGCCCAGGACAACCACATCGCATTGGTGCAGAAGGCTAGAAACCAGGACTCCTAGAGTTAGCTGTCACCCACCTACTGATTTCCAGGGTTATCTCAGGAAATGATTTTTCTTAAGAGTTTTTTGGTCTAATCTTCCCTAGCAGGACGCCCCCCCCCCCATTCCCATCTCCCCCACACGCACCCCACCTGGTGCACTGCCAGTCTCAGAGGCTCAGTGTGGGTAAATGGGGACCATCCGCAGATGTTTCTGAAATGGTGGGGCCAAGACACCCGGCGGATAAAAGCCTTAGCTTTTTGCAGCTGCTTCCTTCAGTGACTGTAGCAAGTGGCCTCGGTTTGCCGCCGCCCCCACAGCCCCAATCAGTGGAGCATTCATTCATTCAACAAATATTTGTTGAGCTCCAGTTAGTGCCAGTTACTTATTCTAGGCCCCAGAACCCATCCTGGCCCTCCTTTTGCCCCCTAGGGTTGTGAGGAATGGGTCATTTTTATAAACGCAGGTTTTGGGTGTGTGTATGTGGACTAAAACTGCTTAAAGATAGAGATGTGTGTTATGCAGTAAAAGAAGTGGCCGTTGAGACCCGTTCCGTGAGCGAGGACAGCCATCCGGAGGGGCCCTGGCGGGTATCCCAGTGACCTCGGGCCGAGTTCTCCCGGTTGCAGCGACAGGTCCCAGGTCGGAGAGGGGCGGGCCGGGCCGGGCCGGGGCGGCGCCGGGGTACTCGCGGCCACCGCCAGAGGGCAGCCAGGGAGCGCGCCGGGCCGGACAGGACCGAGCCCCCAGGTAAGTCTGGCTAAAGTGGGGCCGCCCCCCTTTGGGGACCCGGTCTTTGAGGGCCGGGAAGTGCGTTTGGCTCCGTGGCGGGGGCCGGAGGGAGCGCGCAGGGCGGCCCCGGAGGGCGAGTGGAAGCGGGAGCTCTATGAGTTCGGGGCCGGGACGAGTCCCGGGGCCGGCGGGGCGCGGGCAGGGCCTGGCGCGGGCCTCCCCTCCCCGGCCGCGCCCGCCGCTGCCTTCGCCCGGAGCCTGGGGCTGGACCTGACCTGGCTGGGGCAGCGCCGCCGGGCCCGGCCCCCCGGAACAGTTTGCACTCGGTTCCTCGCCAGCAGCCTGGCCGGGACGCTCCGGAGAGCCCGGCGTGCGCCCGAGCTCGGGGGCCCCGGGGGCTGCCGTGGGGGCGGCGGTGGGGGAGGGGCGGCGAGAGGGCGCGCGCGGGCGGCTGCGGACGGCAGGCGGCGCTGGGGTGAGCGCTCCCGCCCAGCGAGGCCACAAGTGCGGTGTTTACCCGGCGCCTGCCCCGGCGCGCACGTGCGGGCGGGAGGGGCCTCGGGGCCGCGCTGCTGCCGGCGCCCGCGCGGGGGCCGGGGGTGAGAGGCGGGCGCCGCTGGCCCTCTGTACTTGGCCTTGCCTTTGGTGGGGATCCAACAGTCCTGAAGATCGGAGTGGGGGGTGCTGTGTTGGCCCGGGGCCCTGATATTTGGGTTTTAGCCCATGGTTAGGTGGTTAAGAGTGGGATTCCCACGGCACGTTGACGCCCAGAAGTGTGGGAGTGCGGAAATGGGGGTATTTAGGACTCGGGACAGGATTTCCCCGGCGCCCTGCCCATCTCTTTTGGCCTTTAGTATCCTGCTCCGGGTTTGGTTTTTTTTCCCCATTCTCCCGAGCCGACTCCCACCAGGGAGGCCCACCTCTGGCTGTCCCAGGCAGAAGGCTTTGGGGAAGTGCCCGCTGCCCGTGGTGCCCATGAAGCCCCTGGCAGGGCCACTGGCAGAGCCAGGGCTGCAGTGGGCCCTCTGCTGCTCCCTGCCCCACACCTCTGAGACGCCTGGCTCCCAGCCCTCCACCCCCTGCCTCTGTCACCCACTTGACTTTCCATCTCTGGTAGGAAGAAAACATGGATCTGAGCCATCAGCTTCGTTTCCTCTTTTCTCTACTGTCACATTTTCCCAATAAGTGCCCTGCACCTGCTACCTCCCTTTCTGCTCCCACCTCCTTCCTTCATCCTCTGCAGCCTGGCCACCGGCCCCACCGCTGTGCTGAAACTGCCTTCTGGAAAGTCATCTTTTCCAACGCTGCTCTTTTGTCGGCCCCTCTTGGTTCTGCCTGACCAATGGTCCCTCACCCGACTGGGGTCCTCCTTGCAGCCTCTGCCTCTGCTGTGATTTCTGGGGCACACCTCTCTCCTAGCTTTGTTCTTATTTCTCCCCCTTTTCTGACCTCCTGCCCTCTTTACTGGGATGGTTTGTGAGGCCCAGTATTTAGCTTGGAGTGCTTGCTTCAGGAGTCCTCAGGGCCTTTCTCCTCTGGTTCCTAACCCTGGCCCTGTCTCTCTCCCTCCTTGGATGCCCCAGTGTTCACCCCAAATGAAGCATGTCCAAGGCTGGATGCCGCCTTCTCTAGACAGCTGCCCTTGCTTTCCTTTCCAACAGTGGCTTCCCTTGTTCTCAGTACATCATACTTTTCTCCGAAGTGTCTTTTGTGCCTCTCCCTTCCCCTTTGTGATGAGCCTTCTCCAAGCCTTGATCTTCTTAGGTCAGAGTACAGAGGCCTCTTTAATCCCCGCAGTCCATCTGGCACCTGGCATGTCACCTCCAGTCTAATGGAAAGACCAGAGGTGTCTCTGCACCCTGCTTTCACCTTGTGTCTGCCCCACCTAGAAATCTTCAGAGGTTCCTGCCATGGCAGGCCCCCTTGACCTTACCCTTTTGGAAAACCTTCGCTTGCCTCCCCCAGGCTGGACCATGGCCCTTCTCCTGGCCTAGTCCACTGGGCCCTTCTGTCCACCAAGTGCAGCTGTCTGCTTGCTCATCTCATGTCCCCTCTTGTCCCTGACTGCTGTTCCCTTTCCCCTGGATCCTACAGGGTGTGCACACTGTAGGTATTCAATAAAGGAATCCCTCCTCCTGAACCCAAATCTCCAAGAATGCCTTTATTTTTTTTATCATTCAGGGTCCACTTCTAACTCCCCCACCCTCCTGGACTCTTCCGTTGGTACCCGGTTCCCGTGTGTAGACACCCTGCCCTGCATATTGATGCATGGATTACAGTTTGTGCTACGCAGTTGAACAGTTTGTTCTTTGCTGTTAACCCCCGATTGTATCATGGGTGTGAGATATGCTTTCCCAGCTCCTAATCACGGTAGCTGTTTATCGAGCCATTATGAGCTGTCGGGCCACGCGCTGGTCTTTCCAGGCATCTCCTGGTTTTGTGGCATCCGTGCACCACTCGGGGAGGCAGGCATCCTGATGGCTGTCCTCAGTTTACCCAGGACAACGCAAACCCAGGTGGGTCCAGGCCCTTAACTCACACAGCTTGTAGGGTAGCAAAGCTGGGGAAGGAGCTCATGTCTGCCAGACTCCCAGAACTTTTTTTTTTTTAATATTTTTATTGAGCTATCATCACACACCATGCAGTCCATCCAATGTGTACAATCAGTGGCTCACAATATCATCACATAGTTGTGTATTCGTCATCATGATCATTTTTAGAACATTTGCATCAGTCCAGAAAAAGAGATAAAAAGACAAAAGAAATAACCCATACATCCCATATCCCTTACCCCTCCCTCTCATTGACCACTAGTATTGCAACCTACCCAATCCCCCCCCCCCGCCATTATTTATTTATTTATTTATCCTTATTTTTTTACTCTTCTGGCCATACTCAGGACCATTTTTATATACTGGGTTTTGCTGTTTGTCCAGGAAAGCATATGCTTCTGCCCGGGATGTGTGTTACATTTTCTGTGGCCCTCCTACACCTGGGATGTGTGTTACATGCCCTCCTACACCTGACCCAGGTGTTCGGGAAGGGGAAGTACTGGTATCCTGCTCAGCAGGTTGCTTGGAACCCTGCTGAGCTCCAGGAAAGGACTCTGTAGTGGAATAGATGGTTAATGGTGGAACCTGTGACTCAGGGAGGCTGTGACATTGTCAGGAGGTCTTGAAACAGGCTGGGTATTGTCTTGCCTTGAGTCAGAGCGGCAGAAGAGCAAAACCCTCCAGGGCCCTTGGGTCATTTCTGTCCCTTAAGCCACTTTTTTTTTTTTGCATGGACAGGCATTGGGAATTGAACCCGGGTCTCTGCGTGGCTCTGCCTGCTAAACCACCGTGGCCGCCCAAGCCACTTTTAAATGCTTGTTTGTTGCTCAACAAACCCCCAACCCCCAAGTGATAACGCTTTCAACTAAGTTTCTTTAGGCGCCATCCTTCCCTTCTCTCCTCTGGTCACTGTCATATGAAAATGAATTCCTGCTGTGAAATACGGTTGTCATGGCAACCAATAGCTCACTCGGCCCCAGTCTCTTGCTCCTAGGCCTGGGCACTCTATGGTTTGAGGGGCTTTTTCTATCTTTGTTGACCAAAAAAATAAAATATTCCTTTTCACCCTTTTTGCATAGACATTAAAAGAGAGAGAGAGAGGTTTTTCAAGCAGCATTGTCTGGGAACTGTGGATGCCCCGGCAACTTGTCACTTCGGTGCTCGCACACCATTAACCGTGACCCTGGAAGGGTGACCCTGGCTTTTGGTCACATTTTGAATGAAATCTAGTGCCCTGTGGGTAAAAGAAAAGTAGCTGTGGCTGTGGCACATTCTGGGTGCCTGGAGAGGCTGAGGGATGGGCGTGTTTGGTGGGGGGGGAGGGGAAGGGGGGGTGCGTCTGTGCAGCTCGGCTCCTGTCGCAGGAGGCCGTGAAGCTGTTTGTCTTCACCCCCTTCTTCTCCGCAGGGGCCTTGCTCATAGATGCCGCAGCAGGGACCTTGAGGGTGCTGAGAAAGACAGGGTTCCCTCGGCAGCAATCTTAGCTGCTGACATTGATTGAATGCTTCCTGTGTGCAGACTCCATTCTCTTATTTAATCCTCATCCAAATGATATAGAAATACTCTTGTTATCCCCATTTTAAAGGTCAGGAAACTTACATACTTGTGTTGTCTGAGGACACACAGCAAGTCACTGTTAGAACTGGACCTTAGACCTGGGAAGTCTGGTGCCGGTGGCCAGTGCTCTTTACTTGATACTCTGTAAACAATGGAAGGATTACATTTAATGGATGAAAGGGTGAATTGGGGAGGTGGGGCAGCTTGGCTTTCCCAAGATTTGGGGCTTAAAGCAGTGGTTTTTCAACTTTATATATCTTACGATGGACAAAAAGTTGCATTGAAAAGGTATGCACTGGAATGTTCATAGACGCCCCATCTGTAATAACCCCCAAACTGGAAAACCTCCAGTGTCCATCAGCGATAGAGCGGGCAAGTGAATTAGGATATTTTCACTCAATCAAACCCTATACTGCAGTGAGAATGAGCAATCCACAATCACACGCAACAACACGGATGAATCACACAAACATAATGCCAAGCCAAAGGAGCCAGACACAAATGAGCGTGTACTGTATGATTCTATTTATATAAAGCACAAAAAAGGCAAAACGAGTTTAAGGTGTTGGAAGTCAGGGTAGTGGTTTCCTGGCAGCACACAGTGGGCTTCTGGGATGCTGGTGAAGTTTGGTTGCTCAATCTGCATGCTGCTGTTCATGCTGGCAAGATGTGCCGATTTTGATATGTATATTTCTCTGTATGTATTTTCTTCTTTTTGGGGGGTGTGGGCGGGAGGGAGGTGCATGGTCTGAAAATCAAACCCGGGTCTCCCTCATGGAAGGCGAGCATTCTACCACTGAATCACCTGAGCATCCGCTTATATGTATGTTATACTTCAAAAAATTTTGCCAAAACAGGAAAAAAAAAAAAGCAGCAGTGACTTAAATCCAGCAAGTGAACACAGACATGCCAGTCCCTCCTGTAAGAAAGATCACACCTTTGACTTCCCTATACTTGGAAGCTTAGATTTCTTGTGACAAGTGGGAGGTGACAGGTGGGTGACCCCAGGTTCCCGAAGGGGGCGGTACTGGGGGTTTGGATGCAGGGCCAGGGCCGGCTCTGATCGCCTCCCTGCTGGGCTTAGGAAGAGCTCCGGTCGCTAGCAGGTGGCCAGTTGGGTTCTGCTCAGTCTTCAGCGTGGCCCTTCTCCTGCTGACATGATGGTCAGGGGTTAAGCGAGGTGCTTGCTGTGTATCACCTTCTGCTGGCTGCGTGGGCAGCAGGTTGGCCTGGAGAAACCACAAAATCTTGCTGCGGCCAGACACCCTTAGCCCTCCGACGGCAGCGAGCGCCTGCAAAAACACCTGCATTTCAAGGATGGCACCAGCCCGCACAGAACGCGGCATCTGCTGGGAGAGCGGCTCCCCCTTTGGCGCGGTAGTTATATGCTGCTAAAAATACCGCAGTCCTGTAAGACCGCAGTTGTGTACTTGGCATCTTATGTAAAAGCACTTATTATACCACGGACAGCCAGTTCCGTGCAGCAGTGACCATGGTGGGCCTCGTTAGGAAGCTGGTGGTGGGCTCGAGGAAGAAGGATGGACGGCCGCCCATTCCCGCTGATTCACGTGCTGGGGCATCTTCATCTCCGGATCTCGTCGGTCCAGGCGGCTGGGTTGACGCCTGGTTAGTAAAGTGTCCTCTTGCTCCCGCCTCTTCTCGTGGATGGACAGCGGTGTCCTTCCTCATCCTCTGACTCAGACGCTGCGTCTTGGAATTAGAAGGTCCTCCTTCCCCTCTGGGACCCCCTCGATCAGTAGCCAGGGCTGGTGACCATTTGCGGGTGCTTGAATGCTGCCAGGGATGGGGGTGGCTGTCTCAGTGCTGGGTGATGCGAATACAAAGGAAGAGCAACGGAACAAAGCTAAGGCATGCGGTGCCCCAGGTGGGCCAGACGCTGGAGATCACATTTATAAATCAAGGGATGCGGGGCTTGGAAAGCTGTGTCGTGTTGTGTTTTTTTTTTTAAAAAAAAAAGGCTTCTATGCCCATGACATGGTGATTCTACTAGAGTCTGCCCTAAAGAAACTGACACATTTGCACACAATGGCAAGTTCTGGGGTGGCCTTTGCAGCAGTTTGCGGTGCTAAAGCTCTGTACACAGTTTAAATGTCCTCTGGTGGTAAAATCTAGCCAGGTTGATATTTTCATACCCTAGAATACTATGTGGCTTTGAAATGGAAGTCATTAGATCTTTATGTGACAACTTGGATGAATTGCTGAGATGATAAGATGAAGAAAGCATGTTGCAAAGTGATAATTTCAATATGATGCCATTTATATAAATGTCTACACATTAGTCCTCTATGCTTTCTATGAATACAAATAGATTTAATGCACACACATCTATGTAAAAGCATATAAAGATGTCTAGAAAGATGCATTCCAAGCTTGTAATAGTTGTTACCTCCTGGGAAAGGCGGAGGGGACCAAGGCTGTGTATATATGGGGAGGGTGAACAAGGAAAAATGTAGAGTTACCTGTGATATTTGACTTTTTTTTTCATCACATAGGTGCGTATTTATGACCATGATCATTTTTTTTTGTTCTTCCTCATGCAAAAACAGGTTTTAATTTGTAAATTTAGTCACCATCATTGTACACTCTAGGCATTCCTAGATTATACCATCTCAGTCTTTATCATCTATCTTTCCTTCTGGTTTCATATGTGCCCTCAGCCCTTGTCTCTCTATCATTCTCACATTCAGTTTCATTCAGTGTATTTACATTATTTTGCTACAGTCAGGTAGTATTGTGCTATCCATTTCTGTCTGAATTTTTACAATCAGTCCTGTTGCACAATCTGTATCCCTTCAGCTCCACTCTCTACCCTATTCTCTATCCTGATAACCTGTGTTCTTAACTGCAGTTCTCCAAGTTCACTCATAAATGTTAGTTCATATCAATGAGACATACAGTATTTGTCCTTTTGTTTCTGGCTGATTTCACTCAGCATAATGTCCTCAAGGTCCATCCATGTTCTTACATGCTTACTGACTTTATTCTGTCTTATAACTGCGTAATATTCCATTGTATGTATATACCACAGCTTGTTTAGCCAATCATCTGTTGATAGACATTTGGGTGTTTCCATCTCTTGGCAATTGCAGAGACATCAAATTTTTATTGAACATAACGATAAGGATTAGAAAGGATAGGATTATCTTTTGGAGGCAGCTTTCAATTACAACAACATGAGCAAATCTTGAAGACATCATGTTGAGTGAAACAAGCCAGACAAAAAAGACAGAAACTATATGATTCCACTGATGCAAAGTGATTAGAATGATCAAACTCATAGAGTCAGAATCTAGAATATAGGTTACCAGGGGATGGGGTGGGGGTAGAGATAGAGAGTTAAGGCTTACAAGGCATAGAGTTTCTCTTTGGGATGATGGAAAAGTTTTGGTAATGGAAGGTGGTAAGGATAGTACAACATTGGAAGTGTAATTAACAACACTGAATTATATATTTGTAATTAAAAGGGGAAATTTTAGGGGGACTTCCTGGAAGATGGCGGCTTAGTAAGACGTGCGGATCTTAGTTTCTTCTCCAGGACAGCTACTAGGGGAGTAGAAACGATACAGAAAGCGCCCAAAGCCACAACAGAGATAAAAAAGACAGCGTACCCCATCCTGGAACGGCTGGCTGGCTGAGAGAAGCAGCTCGGGTGAGATCGCCGAGGCGCGCGGGCCTCACTGGGCGGGGCGGGAAGCGGCCGGAGTTACTCCCTTCCCCCTTCCCGGGCCGGCTGGGAGAATTGGAGAGGCGGTCCCCTGAAACCGTGGCGGCAGGCGCCCACACCACACGCAGCCCCCCGGACCAACTGAGAGAATTGGATCGGAAACCCCCAGGCCGCGGAGAATGGTGACGGGTGGGGGAGGCCCCTTCCAAACCCGTGACTCCCGGGGAACGTGCACTCTCCCAGGCGGGCTGCTGCCGCTGGCGCCCTCCCGCCACGCTTGTCGCCCCGGGCCGGCCTGCTCAAGCCGCTTCGGCTAGCGAACCCCCCGGACGGCGAGAGTTTTCCAAAGTTTAAGGTCCCACAGCACCTTTTACTGGTGGGACCCGCAGACAAACGTGTGCCACGAGCGCCACCTACTGGGCAGGATAAGAAAAACAGAACCCAGAGATTTCACAGGAAAATCTTCCAAACTTTTGGATCCAATACCCAGGGAAATCTGTCTAAATGCGCAGACGCCAGCAGAAGATAACGGATCACGCTCAAATAATCGAAAATATGGCCCAGTCAAAGGAACAAACCAATAGTTCAAATGAGATACAGGAGCTGAGACAACTAATGCTAAATATACGAACAGAAATGGAAAACCTCTTCAAAAACGAAATCGATAAATTGAGGGAGGACATGAAGAAGACATGGGCTGAACATAAAGAAGAAATAGAAAAACTGAAAAAACAAATCACAGAACTTATGGAAGTGAAGGACAAAGTAGAAAAGATAGAAAAAACAATGGATACCTACAATGATAGATTCAAAGAGACAGAAGATAGAATTAGTGATTGGGAGGATGGAACATCTCAATTCCAAAAAGAAACAGAAACTATCGGGAAAAGAATGGAAAAATTTGAACAGGGTATCAGGGAACTCAAGGACAATATGAACCGCACAAATATACGTGTTGTGGGTGTCCCAGAAGGAGAAGAGAAGGGAAAAGGAGGAGAAAAACTAATGGAAGAAATTTTCACTGAAAATTTCCCAACTCTTATGAAAGACCTAAATTTGCAGATCCAAGAAGTGCAGCACACCCCAGAGAGAATAGACCCAAACAGGCGTTCTCCAAGACACTTACTAGTTAGAATGTCAGCGGTCAAAGAGAAAGAGAGGATCTTGAAAGCAGCAAGAGAAAAACAATCCATCACATACAAGGGAAACCCAATAAGACTATGTGTAGATTTCTCAGCAGAAACCATGGAGGCAAGAAGACAGTGGGATGATATATTTAAATTACTAAAAGAGAAAAACTGCCAACCAAGACTCCTATATCCAGCAAAATTGTGCTTCAAAAATGAGGGAGAAATTAAAACATTCTCAGACAAAAAGTCACTGAGAGAATTTGTGACCAAGAGACCAGCTCTGCAAGAAATACTAAAGGGAGCACTAGAGTCAGAACCGAAAAGACAGAAGAGAGAGGTATGGAGAAGAGTGTAGAAAGAAGGAAAGTCAGATATGATATATATAATACAAAAGGCAAAATGGCAGAGGAAAATATTATCCAAACAGTAATAACACTAAATGTTAATGGACTGAATTCCCCAATCAAAAGACATAGATTGGCAGAATGGATTAAAAAACAGGATCCTTCTATATGCTGTCTACAGGAAACACATCTTAGACCCAAAGATAAACATAGGTTGAAAGTGAAAGGTTGGGAAAAGATATTTCATGCAAATAACAACCAGAAAATAGCAGGAGTGGCTATACTAATATCCAACAAGTTAGACTTCAAATGTAAAACAGTTAAAAGAGACAAAGAAGGACACTATATACTAATAAAAGGAACAATTAAACAAGAAGACATAACAATCATAAATATTTATGCACCGAACCAGAATGCCCCAAAATACGTGAGGAATACACTGCAAACACTGAAAAGGGAAATAGACACAAATACCATAATAGTTGGAGACTTCAATTCCCCACTCTCATCAATGGACAGAACATCTAGACAGAGGATCAATAAAGAAATAGAGAATCTGAATATTACTATAAAGGAGCTAGACTTAACAGACATTTATAGGACATTACATCCCACAACAGCAGGATACACCTTTTTCTCAAGTGCTCATGGATCATTCTCAAAGATAGACCATATGCTGGGTCACAAAGCAAGTCTTAACAAATTTAAAAAGATTGAAATCATACACAACACTTTCTCGGATCATAAAGGAATGAAGTTGGAAATCAATAATAGGCGGAATGCCAGAAAACTCACAAATACCTGGAGGCTCAACAACACACTCTTAAACAACGAGTGGGTCAAAGAAGAAATTGCAAGAGAAATTAGTAAATACCTCGAGGCGAATGAAAATGAAAACACAACATATCAAAACTTATGGGATGCAGCAAAGGCAGTGCTAAGAGGGAAATTTATTGCCCTAAATGCCTATATCAGAAAAGAAGAAAAGGCAAAAATGCAGGAATTAACTGTTCAATTGGAAGAACTGGAGAAAGAACAGCAAACTAATCCCAAAGCAAGCAAAAGGAAAGAAATAACAAAGATCAGAGCAGAAATAAATGAAATTGAAAATATGAAAACAGTAGAGAAAATCAATAAGACCAGAAGTTGGTTCTATGAGAAAATCAATAAGATTGATGGGCCCCTATCAAGTTTGACAAAAAGAAGAAGAGAGAGGATGCAAATAAATAAGATCAGAAATGGAAGAGGAGACATAACTACTGACCTCACAGAAATAAAGGAGGTAATAACAGGATACTATGAACAACTTTACGCTAATAAATACAACAATTTAGATGAAATGGACGGGTTCCTGGAAAGACATGAACAACCAACTTTGACGCAAGAAGACATAGATGACCTCAACAAACCAATCACAAGTAAAGAAATTGAATTAGTCATTCAAAAGCTTCCTAAAAAGAAAAGTCCAGGACCAGATGGCTTCACATGTGAATTCTACCAAACGTTCCAGAAAGAATTAGTACCAATTCTCTTCAAACTCTTCAAAAAAATCGAAGTGGAGGGAAAACTACCTAATTCATTCTATGAAGCCAACATCACCCTCATACCAAAACCAGGCAAAGATATTACAAAAAAAGAAAACTACAGACCAATCTCTCTAATGAATACAGATGCAAAAATCCTCAATAAAATTCTAGCAAATCGTATCCAACAACACATTAAAAGAATTATACATCATGACCAAGTAGGATTCATCCCAGGTATGCAAGGATGGTTCAACATAAGAAAATCAATTAATGTAATACACCATATCAACAAATCAAAGCAGAAAAATCACATGATCATCTCAATTGATGCAGAGAAGGCATTCGACAAGATTCAACATCCTTTCCTGTTGAAAACACTTCAAAAGATAGGAATACAAGGGAACTTCCTTAAAATGATAGAGGGAATATATGAAAAACCCACAGCTAATATCATCCTCAATGGGGAAAAATTGAAAACTTTCCCCCTAAGATCAGGAACAAGACAAGGATGTCCACTATCACCACTATTATTCAACATTGTGTTGGAGGTTCTAGCCAGAGCAATTAGACAAGAAAAAGAAATACAAGGCATCAAAATTGGAAAGGAAGAAGTAAAACTATTACTGTTTGCAGACGATATGATACTATATGTCGAAAACCCGGAAAAACCCACAACAAAACTACTAGAGCTAATAAATGAGTACAGCAAAGTAGCAGGTTACAAGATCAACATTCAACAATCTGTAGCATTTCTATACACTAGCAATGAACAAGCTGAGGGGGAAATCAAGAAACGAATCCCATTTACAATTGCAACTAAAAGAATAAAATACCTAGGAATAAATTTAACTAAAGAGACAAAAAAACTATACAAAGAAAACTGCAAAAAACTGCTAAAAGAAATAACAGAAGACCTAAATAGATGGAAGGGCATACCGTGTTCATGGATTGGAAGACTAAATATAGTTAAGATGTCAGTCCTACCTAAATTGATTTACAGATTCAATGCAATACCAATCAAAATCCCAACAACTTATTTTTCAGAAATAGAAAAACCAATAAGCAAATTTATCTGGAAGGGCAGGGTGCCCCGAATTGCTAAAAGCATCTTGAGGAAAAAAAACGAAGCTGGAGGTCTCGCACTGCCTGACTTTAAGGCATATTATGAAGCCACAGTGGTCAAAACAGCATGGTAGTGGCATAAAGATAGATATATCGACCAATGGAATCGAATAGAGTGCTCAGATATAGACCCTCTCATCTATGGACATTTGATCTTTGATAAGGCAGTCAAGCCAACTCACCTGGGACAGAGCAGTCTCTTCAATAAATGGTGCCTAGAGAACTGGATATCCATATGCAAAAGAATGAAAGAAGACCCATCTCTCACACCCTATACAAAAGTTAACTCAAAATGGATCAAAGATCTAAACATTAGGTCTAAGACCATAAAACAGGTAGAGGAAAATGTTGGGAGATATCTTATGGATCTTACAACTGGAGGCGGTTTTATGGACCTTAAACCTAAAGCAAGAGCACTGAAGAAGGAAATAAATAAATGGGAACTCCTCAAAATTAAACACTTTTGTGCATCAAAGAACTTCATCAAGAAAGTAGAAAGACAGCCTTCACAATGGGAGACAATATTTGGAAATGATATATCAGATAAAGGTCTAGTATCCAGAATTTATAAAGAGATTGTTCATCTCAACAACAAAAAGACAGCCAACCCAATTACAAAATGGGAAAAAGACTTGAACAGACACCTATCAGAAGAGGAAATACAAATGGCCAAAAGGCACATGAAGAGATGCTCAATGTCCCTGGCCATTAGAGAAATGCAAATCAAAACCACAATGAGATATCATCTCACACCCACCAGAATGGCCATTATCAACAAAACAGAAAATGACAAGTGCTGGAGAGGATGCGGAGAAAGAGGCACACTTATCCACTGTTGGTGGGAATGTCAAAGGGTGCAACCACTGTGGAAGGCAGTTTGGCGGTTCCTCAAAAAGCTGAATATAGAATTGCCATACGACCCAGCAATACCATTGCTAGGTATCTACTCAAAGGACTTAAGGGCAAAGACACAAACGGACATTTGCACACCAATGTTTATAGCAGCGTTATTTACAATTCCAAAGAGATGGAAACAGCCGAAATCTCCATCAACAGAAGAGTGGCTAAACAAACTGTGGTATATACATACGATGGAATACTATGCAGCTTTAAGACAGGATAAACTTATGAAGCATGTAATAACATGGATGGACCTAGAGAACATTATGCTGAGTGAGTCCAGCCAAAAACTAAAGGACAAATACTGTATGGTCCCACTGATGTGAACAGACATTCGAGAATAAATTTGGAATATGTCCTTGATAACAGAGTCCAGCAGGAGGTAGAAACAGGGTAAGATAATGGCCAATTGGAGTTGAAGGGATACAGACAGTGTAACAGGACTAGATACAAAAACTCAAAAATGGACAGCACAATAATACCTAATTGTAAAGTAATCATGTTAAAACACTGAATGAAGCTGCATCTGAGCTATAGGTTTTTGTTTTGTTTTGTTTTGTTTTGTTTTGATTTTACTATTATTACTTTTATTTTTTTCTCTATATTAACATTCTATATCTTTTTCGGTTATGTTGCTAGTTCTTCTAAACCAATGCAAATGTACTAAGAAATGATGATCATGCATCTATGTGATGATGTTAAGAATTAATGATTGCATATGTAGAATGGTATGATCTCTAAATGTTGGGTTAATTTCTTTTTTTCCGTTAATTAAAAAAAAAAAAAAGAGAAGGGATAATTGGAGCTGAAGGGATACAGACTGTACAATGGGACTGGATATAAAAACTCAGAAATGGACAGCACAATACTACCCAATTGTAATGCAATTATGTTAAAACACTGAATGAAGCTGCATGTGAGGTATAGGTTTTTTGTTTTTGTTTTGTTTTTTTCTTTCTATTATTGTTTTAATTCTTATTCTGTTGTCTTTTTATTTCTTTTTCTAAATTGATGCAAATGTACTAAGAAATGATGAATATGCAACTATGTGATGTTATTAAGAATTACTGATTGTACATGTAGATTGGAAGGATTTCTAATTGTTTTGTTAATTCTTTTTTTAATTAATAAAAAAAAAAGGGGAAATTTTAGTTTGTATATATATTACTAGAAGAAAACATTTAAAAAATCTGTGGAACTGTACAAAACAAATAATATATATATATATATGTATATATGCTTTTTACTGTGGATGGTTTTTATTTTCCTTGTTGATTTTTCTTCCTCTTCTGAAATTTCTCTATTAACAAAATCATACTCTTATATAACCAAATAATCATCAATATTTATGTAGCATTTACACTGTGTCAGACACTATTCTAATCCCATTGTATTATTAAGTGGTTTTATCCACATGACAGCTGTATGAAATAGGTACTATTATTGTCCCTATTTTACAGATGAACAACTGAGACTGAGGGAAGTGAAACAACTTGGCAAAGTCTTGCTGCAAAGTCCCTGCTCTTGGCTTTTCTCTATGCGTCGCTTCTTTTCTACGTCAATAGCCTATTATCATTACCATATACTCCTGTACTTCCAGTCAGGAGATAGATCTAACAAGCAATCAGAGATATACTCAAATAGTTTGGAGAAAGAATGTTCATATCAGCAAAATTTGTAGTAGCCAAAAATGGAAAATAACCCAAATATCTTATCATGTGTAATGATTCCTTAGGGCATGTATCATTATACAAGCCTTAGAAATTGCAATTTAGAAGAAAATTAAGAAATTAAGTGATAATGAAAATTCTCACTATATAAGTCAAAAGGGAAATGTAAGATACAAACTGTATGATTGTCTGTGTTCAGAGAGGAAATCCACTTGTCAGACTGAGTTCCAATCTTGGCTCTGCCACTTCTTAGTTTTGTGACCGTAGGTAAATTATTAATCCCTCTGAACCCCAGTTTCCTCATCAAGAAACAGGTTAAATATAATTGTTGTAAGGGTTAAAAAAAAGCAATACATGTAAAATGTTTAAAATACTGGCTGATACATGGTTAGCACTAGCACTCAATAAGTGTCAGCTATCATCACCAAGAATTTTTATTTCCTTCTTTATGCTTTTTTTAAAAAAATGCATTTTTAAAGAAGGCCATCTAGTCTACCCGCTTTCCTGATAGGAGAAGCCTTTCCTCCAGCATCCCTGCCTTCTGGACGGTCCGATGGGGAGTTCACTGTAAACCGCTCCACACTTAGGGGCATTCGTTATGGGTGCAAAGTCTTCCTTCTTTCAAGCTGAAAATCTGTCTCACTGTCCGTCTGCATCTGAGTTGGCCTCCTTGGGGCCATCTCAGTTGAGCTTCCCTTTTCCGCTGCAGGATTTTCACTTACTCAAGTTCCCCGCTGTGCCCTCTTCCTCCGGGGAGGGGCCCACCCCCCTTCAGCGGCCCTTGTAGGGCCTCCGGGCATACTGTGGCTCTCACCTTCAGGGTCGGTGGTCTGCAGGCCACCAGAAGTTGTTTGACCTTGACAGAGCACTTGCTTAAAATCATATTCCTATTTTTAATAATAAAAGTAATTTCCATTCATTGGGGAAGATTTAGAAAATGCAGAAAAGCAGAAAGAAAATAAAACTGTATGATCCCTTCCTCCATGATAGCCACAGCTGAATGTTTAAAAATCAAGATCATGCTATATAAGCTACATTTTATTTAATATGTGTACTGATCCTTACCCAGTGTTGACTGATATAGATGCAGCAAACCTTTTTTTTTTTTCTGTTTGGTATTTGCTTTTTATTTGATTTGGATTTTTTAAAAAACATATGGAAATAGTTAATGCTTATGTGGTTAAGTCCATCAGTCCTTTTATTTTATGATTCCTTTGCTTTAGGTTCTGTAAGGTCTTCCCCACCCTTAGGTCAGATAAATATTCACCTATATTCTCTTCTGTTTGTTTGGTTTTGGTTTCAGCTTTTCCATACAGCTCGAATCCAGTCGAAACTATTCTTTGGTTTATGGTGTGAGATGAGACTTTGATTTTCTTTCTTTCCAAATTGCTGACCCTTTCTTTCAGTTCAGTTTCTTTCCTCACTAACTGTATTTTAAATTCAAATTTAATTTATTGCTTGCATGTGCATCACAATCATGTTTGGACAAAAGGTCCAAAATGGCAAATAGTAAAAATCTCCATCCTCCCTTATCCCTTTGTCTCCCAGCCCCCAGGAACCTGTGTTACTAGGTTTGGGGTACCCTCCTCTCTCCCTTCCAACTGACCTTGAATGTTAGCTTTGTTGTAGTCTATAAACATCTCTTTTAGGTTCCAGATTTTTTTTCATTAATCTTATCTATTTTTCCTCTAGCACCACATTTTTTATTATAACTTTATAATATATATTTAACACCTGTCAATGCAAACTCTTTTGCAAAATGTCCTTCGGTATGCTTTCCTATTTATTCATTCATTTATGTGACATTTAAAATAATTTTGTTAGTTCTCTCCAAATATCATTAGGATTTTGTATGGAATTACATTACATTTATAAAATGATGTATGTATTGATTTTCTTATCCAGAAAAAATGGTCTGTGCCTTATTTTTTCATGTCTTCTTTTCTATCATCTCTTCTTTTATATCACCCAGTAAAGTTTCATCGTTTTCTTTGTGGAAGTTGTACATGTTTCTTGTTAAGTTTGTTCCTGGTATTTTGTGTTTTTTGTTTCTATTGGCCATAGGATCTGTTTTTAAATTTTACTTTTTAACTGGTTATTGTTAGACTATAAGAAAGTTACTGATTTTTCAGAGAACTTTTTATTGTGAATTATATATACACAAGAGCATGTAAGACATATATGAACAGTTTAAAAAATATCAAACAGGTATATGCCCATTTGGCTTAAGAAATAGCATGTCACCAGCCCCTTAGAAATTGCTTTTATACCCTTCTTTAAGTGGATTTTCCTTCCTTCTCATCCCTAGAGGAAACACCTGAAATTTTGGTATAATCATTAACTTGCTGCTCTTTTTAGCTTTACTACATAGGTTTATATGTTTAAACAATACATTGTTTGATTTTACATGCCTTTGAACTTGTATAAATGGAATCATACCGTATTCCATTTTTTGATAGGTACATTTTTGTGAGTTCTTCAGATTCATCTTAGTTGTTGTATGTAGCTGCGGCTCATTCGTTTTCTACTGCTGTGTGTAAATATACCCACTGTGCTGGTTTGAATCTGTGGTGGACCCCAGAAAAGCCATGTCCTTTCATCCTCATTCAATATTGCTGGGTGGGAGCATTTGGATTGTTCCCATGGAGATGTGACCCACCCAATTGTGGGTGGTAACTTTTGATTAGATGAGTTCCATGGAGGTGTGTCTCCACCCACTGAAGGTGGAGTTGCTTGCTGGAATCCTTTAAAAGAGGAAACATTTTGGAGAGAGTCCCTCTTTGTAGAGCCACGTGAAAGCAAGTAGACGCCGCCATGTTCACCATGTGCCCTTCCAGCTGAGAGAGAAACATTGAACGTTGTTGGCCTTCTTGAACCAAGGTTATCTTTCCCTGGATGCCTTAAATTGGACATTTCTATAGACTTGTTTTAATTGGGATATTTTCTCAGCCTTAGAACTGTAAACTAGCAACTTATTAAATTCCCCTTCTTAAAAGCCATTTCGTTTCTGGTATATTGCATTCAGGCAGCCAGCAAATTAGAACAACCAATTTATTTATTCTCCTTGTTGGACGGACATTTGGGTTGTTCCCACTTTTTTTTACTATTGCAAATGTCCTCTCTGTGTGTAGGCTTCTCTAGGATGTGTACCTAGGATTGGAGTCAAGAGGTCATAGGCTCTGTGCTAATTTCCCTCATCTTGGTAATGCTGGGTGGCTCTCCGAACCCCGAAGCCACGTGTGTCCCCCAAGCAGTGGGTCAGGGTGTATCCTCCCTGCTTCGTTTCGAACAGTCTCTTGGGTGTGAGGTGGTATCTTGTGCCTTGAATTGGGGTTTCTCTGATGACTGTTGCAGTTGAGCACGTTTGTAGACTATTTGTGTTTCCTCATTTACATGCTCATTTACATCTTCTTTGCCCATTTTCTGTTACATTATTATTGAGTCATAGGAAATCTTCATATATTCATATTCTGGTACTAATCATTTGTGTATTATGTGTCGCAGATACTTCTTTCACTTTGTGGTTTGCCTTTTCATGATCTTAGTAGTGATAAACAGAACAGCCAGGCACTTCAGTGAGCTTATCATTAACTCAAGTACAATATTTGCTTAAGGTTCATTTCTTTTCTGTTGTGGTAGAATGTGCACACAATGAAATGCACATATCTTGGGCGTTCTGTCTGGTCATCTCAGATACAGGCATATCTCTTTTTATATTGTGCTTCGCAGATGTTCCAGTTTTTACAAATTGAAAGTTCGTGGCAACCCTGCCTCGAGCAAGTCTGTTGGGGCCATTTTTCCAACAGCATGTGCTCACTTCATGTCTCTGTGCCACATTTTAATTACAGTATGTACGTTGTTTCTTAGACAAAATGCTATTGCATTCTTAACAGGCTAAAGTACAGTGTTAACGTAACTTTTATAAGCACTGGGAAACCAAAAGTGTTGCGTGGCTTGCTTTATTGCCACAGTGTTGAGCCAAACCTGCAGTATCTCCTAAGTATGCCTGTAAATGCACACAGCTATGCACCCCAAGCCCCTGTCAAGTCAGAAACCATAATGATCACCCCAGAAATTCCTGCAGGCACCATCCCAGCCAAACCCTGCCCCACTCCCCCAGAATCAGCCACTGCTTTGATTTTTTTCCACCATAGATTAATTTTGCTTGTACTGGGATTTCATATAAATGGAATCACCTCGTATGTACTCTATTGTGAAAGGCTCCTTTCACTCTCACTTGGCATACTGTTTTTGAGATTCATCACTGTTGTTTGTGTCACTACTTGCTTCCTTTTTAATTGCTGAGTAGTATTCCATTGTTTGAGTGTGTATAATTTTTTTATGCATTTGCCTGTTGATGGATCCCTTGACTGTTTCTCAGTTGGGGCTATTATGAATGGAACAATAAGTTTTTCTCTCTTTTCTTTTTTTGAATACATGGTCTGGGAATCCAACCCGGGTCTCCCGCATGGAAGGCGAGCATTCTACCACTAAACCACCCATGCAGCCTCTCTTTTTTCTTTATTACATGGCTATAAGTCTTTTTGTTGACATGTTTTCTCTTACATATCTATTTCATTTCTCTTTTATATATTATTTCTCAGGATATGTTTTATTTCTTTCACAGGTGGAATTGCTGGATCATAGGCTAAGTATATTTTTTAAATTGAAGTACGACATACAGAAAAGTGCACAAATCATAAGTGTACTGATATAAAGTGAACATGCTCGTGTTAGCCAACACCCAGATCAAGAAGTGAGACCTTAGCTCAAGCTGGGCTATTCAGACTTTTCCTTCTGGGATTTGACACTTGAGCCAAGTGAAGCAAGTAGATAAAGAATATTGGAGCCACTTATTCCAGCAGTGGCAGTTGATGAGACGTAAGGATGAGACTTTTGCAACCACCAGGCTTCTTGTCTTTTTTTGCATATCCCTCTAGTAAATTCCTTTCTGCTTAGGTAGCCAGGCGTGGTTTCTGTTGCTTGCAGCCAAAGAACTCTATGGACACAGTGCTGCCACCTACTAGAACCAAGTTTTTTTGACGTGTACCCCTCATATTGCCAAAGCTCAGGGTAGATGCTACCTTTAAAAAAATCCCTGAGTTTTTAGACCCATTTGGACATTTGCATTCCTGGGCTGACAAGATGAACTCTCAAATAGGTAGTCACTTTGGACCTAACTTTAAGTTTATGGCAAAACCACTTCAAACATTTGGGCTTAGTGAGCCCCGCCCCCTCCCCCCAACTTTAAATTTAGTTTCCAGTTTTGAAACAATTTTCTTTCAACCCCCAGGGGAAAGTTAATGGAGAACACAGGCTTAATTTAGAAGGTGAAATGGGGGAGTGGATGTTATTTTTTGGACTTAATTTTTGGAAATCAGGCTCACTTCTCTTGTTTCTTAATGTAGAGTGTAGAGTGTAGAGGAATTAGGTGAGGGGATGTTTGGTGCCGTGATCAGAAAACAAAGGCTAGATCCAAAGTTCTTTTACACCATCCCATAGGGACCGTTTGCTTAAGAAGGCTCAACAGCTAAATTGTTCTGCTTTAAGTGGGGCCTCATTTAAAAGTAAAAAGGGAAATGAATTCTCTTCTGGCTTCTTTTTTAATGTCATCGAATCACATGGATTAATGACAGGAAATGACCCAATTTCAGTTGGCCTCTGAATTGTCACAGCACTTGTCCTTGTTAATGTCAGGGTCTTGGGAAGTATTTGATCAAGGGGAAGATGCCATGGGTGAAGTTCACCAGGAAAAGGTCACAGATGAATGTGAAATCATGTCTAATCCCAAATAGTAAAAGTCAGTCCCTGCTGTGTCTCCAAGCAGCCCCCAGATTGCCCATATTTTCTCAGTTTTCTTCCCTCCCCTCTACCCCTGGCTTTCTTTGAGAGCTGTTTCCTGTAGTGATCTGCCTTTCTCTATCTGACATTTTTAATCCTGCTGGGATTTGCAGATTTGGCCTCATTTGCAGAAGCCAGTTCATGGCATCTAATGACCCTGGATTAGACCCAAAGACCTCCTCCACTCTGGACTTGAGGGGACCTTACATTTTGACTTGAGCTAAGCAGAAACAAGATATGGCCTCCCTTTCTCATGAGTACCAATGAATAGAGACCTGCTTTGGGTATCTTGCTTGGCTAGATCTACAGGTGGTTAGGGACACACGCGGTGGGTCTGCCCGAGTCAGTTGTTTGTTGGGTGTCATATATGGGCACCTCATAGAAAAAGACTTCGGTTGGTGTGGTTTATTATGGAGATTTCCTGACAAAGGTACATGAAGTGTCTTGTTTTATCATTATCAGTTTATTGCAGTTTTCAAACACGTGGAAATGAAGTGCCTCCAAGAATTCCACACAAAGGTAGCTTGTGCATTGGGGCAGCCCCAGACTCCCCACAGACCCATCCTCCGACCTGAAGTTGTCATGTAAACTAGGACAACCCTTCGGGGGTCCCCTTGGTAGGCTGGTTTGGGATGGATTTAGCAAAGGGGGGTCTTGGGTGGGAGCAAGAAAGAGCTGTATGAAATCTAAATTGTCTTAGCAGAATTGAAAATATCCATCCAGGTCATCCTTTGATGTCAGGGTAGAAAGGACAGGTCAAGGGGGGGGCAGCCAGGACTCAACTCATTTCGTGCAGACCTGATGTCCAGAACGTTGGCTCACTTGACAGCTTGGTTCCGAGTTAAAGCCTACCCGTCGCCAGCCTTGCCTGTGTGCCAGGACCCCTTTAACCCCTGGGGAACCACCTGCAGACAGTTTCCCTGGATTCCCACCTGTTGATGTTGCCTAACCTTTGGAGGTGCATCATACTTCCTATCCCCCCACTTAAACCTGCACCCCAGCACATCCCCTTGCTTCCCCAGCCCTCCCATGAGTTCATCAGCTTCCAGTTCCTCCCAACCTGCCTCAACCTGCTGTCCACCCCCGCCCCTGCGATGCGTGTTCTGATTCTCACACTGGTACTCGAAGAGTTCATGCTCTACATTAGTAAGCAGAGCTCACATTGAGAATGACTGGTAGTGAGGCAGTGACTCCTGGGGGGCCGACCTTTAACTCCTAACTGAGCTACCACCAAGAAAATAACTAAAAAATATATATCAAAAGGAAATTTGGGTGGCTTAGCGGCAGAATTCTCACCTGCCATGCCAGAGACCTGGGTTCAATTCCCAGAGCCTGCCCAATGCCAAAAAAAAATAAAAAGGGAATTTAGAGGATATGCTACACGATCTTTCTAAAAAAACTTCTAGAAAACCAAAGTTTGTCAAAGAAGAAATCACAAGAGCAATTGGAAAATATTTTGGGATGAATGAACGTGAAAACAGCATACAAAATTTATGGGATGTAGGGCAGGCCAGGGTGACTCCACAGGCAGAGTTCTTGCCCGCCGTGCCTGGGACCCAGGGTCGGTTCCTGGTTCCTGCCCATGCAAAAAAAAGAAACAAACTTATGGGATGTAGCTGAATTAGTACTTAGGAGGAAATTTATAGCTGTAAATGCCTATAGTAAAAAAGGAGATTTTGAATCAGTAAACTTTTAGCTTAAGAAACTAGGAAAAAAAGGGCAAAAGTGACCCAAAGCAAGCAGAAGGAAGGAAATAGTAGAGAAGAGTAGACATCAGTGAAATGGAGAATAGAAAAAGGCCACATATTAAATTATCCCATTTATGTGAAATGCCCAGACTGTGAAAATCTGTGGAGACCCTAAGTAAGTTAGTGATTAGTAGCTGTCAGGAGCTGGGATAGGGAGGAATGCAGAGTGAATGCTGGTGGGACAAGGTTTCTTTTGGGGTGATAAAAATGTTCTGGAATTACCTGGTGGTGACAGTTGCACAACTCTGTGAATATACCAAAAAACCATTGAACTATAAACTTTAAAAGGGTAAATTTCATGGTCTGTGAATTATGTCTCAGCGAAGGAGTTAATAGAAACTTTTAAAAACAGAGTTAATTAGGCATAGGGTAGGAGAAGCATTTCCCAGGCAGAAATCCCAAGATGCCTGCAGGCCCCAAGGGGAAGGAGTGTGGTGAGTTAATACAGAAGGTCCAGCATGGGCCGAGGTGAAGATTTCATCTTGATCATTAGAGCAGGAGGAAGGTACTGGGGGATTTCAACATGGGGATCCACCATGTTCCCATGTCTTCTGAGGTCCCAGAAGAAGGGGCATCAGGTGTGATGCCAAGTCACCTGATTTGGAAGAGCGCGCTCTGACCGTGGGGAGAGGTGTAGACTGGAGTGGGTGAAGTGTGGGTATGGGAAGGTGCCAGCAGTAGTCAAGGTGAGAGGAGCCTACGTTTCAGGGAGGTTACATGTTCAAGGTCACCTGGCCAGATGGAGCCAGACCTGGGTCCCTCTGACACCGGCATCTCTGCTCTCCACTGGTCTCTGATTTAAATGCGCCCAGTTGTTCAAACCCCGGGGTCTTCTTAGTTATCTCAGAGTGGTGTGAGGTGTTCTCACTCCACAGGAGGGTGGCAGGGAAATGGACATCACTAATCAGGTCCTTGCAGCTGACCAGGACTGGGTGCAAACAGGAGAGATGAATGCCAAGACACAGGAGCATCTCACAGCAATTGGGGAAGATGTGAATGCCTGGAACCCTGGAAGGGCTGAATTGAGCGAGTGTACAGAGGAGCCCGGGCAGCCCTCCTTCTGTGGTGGTTCTGCTTCTGTCTCCATTGGTGCCACCTTCTTTCTCTTACTGCAGACTGCCTTTAGTTTCCGTGGCATTTCTGCATGGGGGAAAATAGCCCGTCCAGCAGTCCCAAGTTTGCATCTTACTGTTCAAGAGAGCAGTTGACTTGAGTCTCCGTCTCTGCCCTGAATCTGGATTCTCTGGGCTTCACCTTGATATGCCTGCCTGGGCTGGGTGCGCCTGGGGTTGCGGGGGCTGGTCACAGTGTAAACTCAGAGCTTCTGGACTCCACCCCTGAGGGCAACTGGGCAGCTGCGGTGAGACCCTATCCTCCCCTTCGGACAGCTCACTGCCTGGATTCGTTCTGTCCCTAGGCAAAACCTACAACAGACCTTATTTTGTCATTTGAGCTGGTTTGCTAACCCAGTCCTATTTCTGTCCCCTCTCCCCTTTTATGTCATTTTCTGCCCTTAACTGGGCAGAGAGCATTCCAGAGTTTAGAATTTGTCTTAGAACTTGAGTGAATTCTGTCAGTTCCCCCAGAAAAGAAGGGCCCAGCCCATGCCCTCCTGAAAAACATGTTGAAAAGGAAGCGCCGTCATTGCCACTGTCTGGTTTTCCCCTGCTGTTTGAAATGCAGTGGCGCTGATTCAGCTGCCTGGAAACCCTGGTAATTGCAAGATAAATAGCCCTGTGATTGGGGACAGAGGGGACAGAGCACATCTTTGAAGTCCAGCGGGAGGCCCATGTCTGGGTCAGCTGTCCAGGTACCAGACACAACCCTGCTGTTCCCAGCCTCCCTTAAGTGGTCAGCAGGTGATGGAGGCTGGGCCGCCCTTCCTTTCTGGAGGGGATTCTGTGGTCAGGGGACCGCTGGGAGCTGCCGGGAGCCCCAGGCCCTTCGCACAGGAGGTGGCCATTTCCAGTCCTGGAGGCGTGTGACACATCTTGGCTGGGGCCTTTTCTCTTGCTGGGATGAGCATGGGATTGAAGCCCTTCAGGCAGACACTGCTCACAGACATCAGAGGGGAAAAGGACACTGCATACAGATGTGCTCCTGAAGGCTCGCTTCTCTTTGCATCCCTGCAGCATTTATAGGGAGCCCATGCAGTTTGGCGTCTTATTATTTATGGCTGCGTGCTGGCTGCCGTGGATGTTGTTTCGGATACTTAATAATGACGCCAGGGCTTGCACAAAACTGGTGCTTTCCTGTTTACTAGCCATGGACCTCCCCATTTAATTTCTATTACAGCCAAGTGTAGTAAGTAGAGTGGATTGTATTATGTACATTTAACAGCTGATAAAACCTCAGGTGCCCTGGGGAGGGTGTATAATTTTTTCCCCCTCACACTCATATAGCTGGTAAGAGTTGGGACTAAAAGCCAGGCTTCTGATCTCTAATCCCATACTCCATCAGAGAGTATATCTTATTCTTTCTTTCTTTTCCAGTTTATCATCTAGCCATTTATTTCTCCATCTTGTTCTATAAAGGAATTAAGGATGCCTAGAAGAATATATATTTCTCTACATATTTTATGTAAATATAAGCATAGAAATGCGGAAATGAAAGAAGATACTATGCACCAGACTCTATGTAGGTATAAAATATATTATATATGCATGTGCATATATATTTATATATGTGTATATGTAAATATATGTATGTGATTAAATAGAAACCCATAAAAGTAAGATCATGAAAAGTACAGATTAACTATGAACTCAAAACCAGAGGAAGGATGTGTCTAGAAGAGAACTGTGGAAAGGTGGCAGAGTAGGAAGCCCCAGGGGTCAGTCCCTTCATCCAAACAAAACCGGCAGGAACTGTCTGAATTAACCATTTTGAAACTGTAGAGTCTGGTGGAACTCTGTGTGACCTCCAGTGAAGTGCTGGAGGAAGAGGCTGGTCACCTGCAGTAAATATTAGTGAATGTCATGCTGCATGCAGCAGCTCCCAGCCCCCATCCTCTAAGTGCACATCAGGCAGGGGGTGGGACTGCAGTCGGGTCTCCTGGTGCAGCTCACAGGAGCCAGGGTGGGCTGTAGGGACCTAGTCCTCCAAAATTGGGGGTGTGTGGTCTGATCACAGCTGTGGGGTCAGCTGGAGGAAAATCGCTGCTCCAAACCCCACAGGCAAAGCAGCAGAGACTCTTAAAGAGGCTGTACCTATTTTTTTTTCTTTCTTTCTCTTCTCTCTTTCTAGTCCCTTTTTCGGAGGAAAAACTAGTTTGGAAAAGACACAAAATGATGGCTCCAGCACTCAATGACAACAAAGTTACAAAACCTAGCAATCCTAGAGGAGTGGGAGAACTAGCTTCTTAGAGTTATAACAACATAATTCTCAATGTCCAGTTCTCAACAGAAAATAATAAAACAGAAGATGGTGGGGGTGAGACATCATGGGGCCTCCAACCCCCACAGAATTTTTGAATAACCAGTAAGAACTAGAGAAACATCTTTCTCAAGACTCCAGAAAATACTTAAAGGACTGCAGCCATAGGGCAAGTGCCAAATCAAGGAAAAGGCCCCGTAAAAGTAGTAGGATCTCGTTGTGCTCTGGCCGGCACGTCCCTCAGCCCTCACTGGCATGGTGCAGAGCAGCCTGTGCTCCCAGTTTTGGTTCTGGTCTCGGTTCTGGGGGGAACAAGTGACCTTCATGCTTGTAGAACTGGCCCAGTCTGTCTGTGGTGGCCTGAAGGACTCGCTGTCCCAGAACTTGCCCTGCATGTAAAAGGAGGCACACAGAGCTCTCTACAGGATGCTGTGGGAGAGCAGTCGCGCTTTGCTGCCTGCAGCAAGGGCTTGCTGGCTATAGGACGTCCAGTGCAGAGCCTGGGGTCATGAGGAAACTTTCCTAGGGAAGAGGGACATTTGTATTGTGCAAATGGGGGAATTTCTAGGGCAACACATGCATGTCCAAGAGAAGATGCATGCACAGAAAGGACCAGGGAGGCCCCTATGCTTTGGTCTGGAGCTATTCTCTAAACTCTTTCTATGGGTAAGCTCTACCGGAGAGCACTCACACAGGTCAATCTGCAAAGGCTGGGAAAGGGATTTTCTTTTCTCCTTTTCTTTTTAGTTAGCTCCTGACACTCAAGGAAAGTTCTATAACACTGGCTGGACATAAATTTAAGGAAGAGATGCCTTAGAAACTAAATTCCAGCAATGACACATTAAAATATCAAAATGCCCAGGTTTCAGCAAAAGATTACAGAAATTACAAAGAAACAGGAAGTGATAGCCCAGGCAAAGGAGAACATGAAAGCATTAGAAAACATCAATGGGAACAATCACACCTGGGACATTCCAGACAAAAACTTTTTTAAAAAATGGTCCTAAATATGGTCAAGGAATTAAAGGAAACCATGGACAGAGAACTAAAGGAGAATGATAGATGAACCCAAACAGAATATGAATAGAGAGATGGAAATTCTGAAAAGGAACCAAACAAAGCTGAAAAGCACAGTGACAGAAATTTTAAATTCCCTAGAGGGATTCAACAGCAGATTAGAGCTGGCAGTAGAAAGAATTAGTGACCTTGAATATAAAGCCGTTGAATTCATTCATTCTGAGGAGAAGAAAGGAAAAGGATTGAAGAAAAGTGAACAGAGGAACCTGTGTGGGACACCATCAAGCATACAGATATACACACTGTGGGAATCCCAGAAAGAGAAGGAAGAGAGAAAGGGGCAGAGGAAATATTTAAGGAAACAGTGGCTGGAAACTTCTAAAATTTAATGAAAGACATGAATATACACCACCAAGATGCTCAATGAGCTGTAAAGAGGATAAACCCAAATAGATCCACACTACACTATGTTATAAACAAACTCAAATGCAAAGATAAAAAGAGAATTCTGAAAGTCACAGGAGAAAAGCAATGTATCATTGCAATGAAACCTCAATAATATTAAGTGCTAGTTTCTCATCGGAAAACATGGAAGCAAGAAGTCAGTGGGAAGACATATTTAAAGCCCTGAAAGCAAAAATTGCCAACCAATAAATTTATGTCTAGCAAAACTGCCTTTCAAAAATGGAGAGGAAAAAAAGATGAAGGAGAAGGGGGTGCAAGGGTAGTTCAGTGGTAGAATTCTCACCTGCCATGCGGGAGACCCAGATTTGATTCCTGGTCCATGCACTTCCCAAAAAATAAACAAGCAAAACAAACGGTGCTGCAACAATGGTGCTGCAACAATGGAATATTCACATGGAAAAAAAATAGTGAAATGTGACCCCATCATACAGCATACAAAAAAAAAAAAAGAAAGAAAATGAAGGAGAGATTAAGACATTTCCAGATAAACAAGACTGAGGAACTTTGTCATCACTAGACTAGCCCTACAAGAAATGCTCAAGTGAGTTCTGCAGATTGAAAGGAAAGAGCACCAGACAATTGACTGAAGCCACTTGAAGAAATAAAGATCTCTGAAAAAGAGAGTGATATGGTAAACATAAATACCAGTACTGCTGCATTTTTCTTTTTAACTATACTTTTTACTTCCTAGAGGATCTAAAAGGCAAATGCATAAAATGTAATGAGAAATCAGTGGTTTTGGATTCATAATATATAAACATGTCATTCGTAACAAGAACTACGTAAAGGTGGGGGAACAGAGGAGTATAGGAACATGGTGTATGTATACTATTGAAGTTAAGTTTATATCAAAGCAAACGAGATTGTTCTGAATTTAGAATGTTAAGTTTAAGCCCCATGGTAACCACGAATAAAATATCAGAGGATATGGAAACTCAAAGAGACAAAAATGAGAGTACAGGTAGCCAGGGGTGGGGGGCAGAGACATGGGGAGTAAACGCAGAATTAGTGTAGGGTTTCTGTTTGAGGTGAAGGGTAAGTTCTAGTAATGGATGATGGCGAGGCTGCTGCAACATTGTGGTGAGATCAGTCCACTGAATGGGATGCTTTGGGATGGGATGACTTATGTTGTTATATATGTTTCCACAATTAAAAAGAGAGAAAGAAAAACTAAAGGAAAAATGATAATGTAACACATGATACTAGATGGGCTATAAAAAGAGGAGGAGAAAAGTCTCAAAAGGATCTTTTTGAGCCATAAGAAAAAATTGGAATATAGACTGTAAGTTTATATCAATGTTAAATTTCTTGATAACTGCATTTAAGGTGATTATATGAGTAAGTATCCTTGAACATAGGGAACTTACATGGAAGTACTATGTATGCAAACTGCTTTCAAATGTTCAGAAGTCTGGTAAATATATGTATATATAAATAGACAGATAGATGGGTGGATAGATAGAATGATACGGCAAGGTAGCAAAATGTTAAAATTGATGTATCTGGTTGTCTGGGAGACATGGGAGTATGTTGGAGTTCTTTCTGTGGGGTTTGCATTATTTTTTTGCCCATAAGTATGAAATTATTTAAAATTAAAAGTTTTAAGAAATTACAGAACACACAAAGAGACAGGCACTTACGGCCCTTCCATAGAAAAAGTAATTTGCCAGAAATCATCACTGAGGAAAGATATACACTGGACTGTTCATGAAAGACTTTAAATCAACTGTGTTAAGTATGTTCAATGAACTGAAAGAATCCGTATACAGAGAAATGAAGGAAATTAAGAATAATTATCTGAACAAAATAAAGAAGTAGAAATTATAAAAAATAACAAACAAAATTTTGGAGGTGTAAAGTACAATAATTGAAATGAAAAGCTCAGTAAACGGATTCAAACAGCAGATATGAACAGGCAGAAGAAAGGATCAACAACCTTGAAGGCAAGACAATTGGCATCATCCAATGTGAAGAGCAGAAAGAAAAAATAATGAAAAAAAAAAAAATGAACAGAGCCTGAGGGACCTGGGACATCAAAAGTGCCAACATACACAGCCTCTGGTCCTGCCAGGGGAAGGGTGGAGTGGCCCGACTGCACCTGGCGAAGGAGACTGCTTGGTCCATTGCTTCTCCTGAACTCGTAGAGCACACTCGGGACGATGACCAGCTGGCTCCCAGCATGGGTGTATGGGGGTTACTTTTTGCAAACTCAGAGTAAACCTACCATCCCATCCTCCTGTGTGATAGCAGCGGCACCATGTCCCAGCACTTAACAGTTTTCGCTGCAGAATCTTTTCTTCAAAGGAACTCTCCCCTGGAAGCCCGGTGTGTGATGCAGACAAAGCCAAACTGTCCGCACTGGCTTGGAACATAGCCCTTTAGAACCCTTTCCTTCCAGTTCAGCCAGGGCACCCTTAGGGCACCCTGGAACCAGGTTGAGGACCTTTGGGCAGTTAGTCCATCCCTCTCGGCAGCAGCTGCTCTGATGACAGGTTGCCGGATGTGGTGTTCTTCTTACCTCCAGAACATCTTTTTCTGTCACCAGCCCATGTGTGCTATGAAAAGGTCAACAAGGAGAGCCTGTCGCCTTTCTCACTGTAGGCAAATGTCGAGGTGGAAGCACTCCCCAGCTCAGGGGGCCATTCCAGCAGCCTTGTCCTCCTCAAGGGACATCCGGGATGCCATTCCATTCACAGATGGTCAAATCACCCGTGCCTCAGCTTACCTTTTTCCTGAGGAGTCACACCCGAATTGAGCCCCAGCCTGGGCAGCTGAGGCTTCCAAAAGTTACGGCACTTCAGAGAGCCAGAAGCACTGCCTGTGAAGCATGCTCCAGGTCCTTTTCCAGACAGTGTGTTCTTTCTAACAAAAATCCTTGAAATTGGTAGGAGTTGGGCAGACTCGAAAAACAACACTGAAAAAGAATGCAGGCCTTCCCAAAGGGGGGCCTCCCTCTAAGAGGAAATGTCCTGGTCCGCTCAGGTTTAGAAGGCCCCGTCGTCAGGGGAGCCGAGGCCCCGGCAGATGGGCCCTGGGTGGCTCTGGGCAGGCTCAGTCCAGCGGGCAGATTCCAGGCCTTGGTTTGGCTTCCACTGGGCCTCCCCGTCGCTGCCCGTTATTGACTTACATCTGAGTGATTCACACCCTCCTCTAGAGCACCTCGGGTCACCCCTGACAACGTGGGGGCAGGAGGCCAGGGCGCGGCGGGCCTTGTCCGGCAGGCAGAAGACCCCGGTTCCTGGTAGGTATTTTTGGTCTGCTGGCCCCAGGGATCAGGAAGATGCCTTTCGCATTTCCTGGATCCAGGGGCTCAGATCACACAGGGGTTTTCCCAGAACTTTGCTCACTCCCAGGGGAAGGGCATGTGCCTGTGTGCGAGAGCATTTGGTTAATCGTTGACTGAAGACCTGCTTTTCTGGGTGGCCCCAGGTCCTTGGCCGCAGGAGGTGGAGAGGGCCAGGCGCCTCCCCTGGGCGCCTCCTCACATAGTCTGCAGGCTCTTTCTGCAGCATCCTTCTAGAAATCCCAGGGAACAGGGGTTGGTTGGGGGCATTTTGGTGGAAAGCTGAGCAGCAGGGCCCTACAGAGAACGGGACCACGTTAACACGACTGAGAAAATTGGGACCTTCTGTCCCGATAAACGCTTCTATTGCATGTCAAGCAGTTTGGAGGCCTTGGGGGTGGGGGTGGGGGTGCTGCAGGATCTGTGCCCCCTAGGTGCTCGTATTTGGGGGGCAGTGAGGACAGAATGGTGGCAAGTCAGCAGCCGAGACAGGGCCGAAAACCCAGGGGCTACAATGGAGGCACTGTGGGGGAGGGGCTGTATGGCTCTTGCTGTAATTCATGTTGGTGGCATCATATGTGTCCTTTTAGGGATGGAAGGGTGGGTTTGGATTGACTTGTGGAGGACCATGAATCTTGGAGTGTGGACTCTGAACTTAATTCCAGAGACAGTGGGAGCCTTGGAAGGTGCTTGAGGAAGGGGGTGGTTCATGACTGTGCTTGAAGAGACTCATATGCTCTTGGATACGCAGACTGCAGGCACGATGGCCAGACAGGGGCCTAAGTGTAGACAGTGTAAGAGCCCAAAGTAGTGTTTCAGTGGAGGACCAGCAGCCCAGCTACCCACCCTGTGTGGCTCAGCTGGGCAGCCTGGAAACGTTGGAGAGGGAAAGTTCTGAGGTGGATGAGCCATATCTTCGTCTCTCTGTGGGGAGGCAACTGGTGCCAAGGTGGGTTCCAGGCCAGAGGTTGTGTGCAGAAACCTGGAAGGGAGGTGCCTGCCTCTCCCGGCTGGGCCTGGGGGAGGTGGCAGGAGGTGGCCGATTGTGGAATGTTCTGGGGGAAATGGTGGAAGCGGGTGGGGTCAGCTGAAGGAAGCTCCTCTCTGAGCCAGATTACCGTGTTCCTGCAGGAGGGGGAAGCACGCAGTTTCCTGCCCCAGGTCACCTTGGCTGACAGCCCCAGGCCAAGATTTCATTCATCAGCCGAGCCTGCAGTCATCTGGGTCACAGATTTTTATTTAATCTCCCATTTCTTTTTCTAGTGCAGTGAAGGTCACCAGAAATTCAGAGATCTGCTTGGTTTAAAAAAGTGGGTTTTTTTTTTCCCCTTGAGTGCCTGCTGCGTGCCAGATGCTGTGTTTGGAATTCTCATTCTATGATTTTGTCCAGATCACTCTGGACAAAACCTGTTGAGAAGGTATTATCACCACCCTTGTAAAAGGAGGAGACAAGGTGAGGGGAAGTTTATTCTCAGATTACGCAGTCGGTGAACTGCCGAGTCTTTCTGAATCCGAACTCAGACACTTGTGTTTTTCGGTAGTAGGGAGACTGTGAACAAGATATTCAATTGGAAGAAATTGCTGTCTTACTGCTCTGACCGGGGCTGGGGAGGTTCCCTGTGGCATGCAGGGGTGGGGGGCGCGCCTGTCACGTGAACACTGTGGGAAGGATGATCTGGGTTATGGTATAGGTGAGGCGTGACATAGGTGCTAGCTGCTGCTGCTGCTGCTGCTATTAGTACAGAAAACTAGAGTTTGCACAATCTTGGAACATAATTTGGCAGGAAGATCAGCAGGGGAGATATCACCTAGGGTCAGGGAGAAGCACTGTTTTGCTATTAAAATTTCCATTTATGATAGGGTAGAATGTGATGATTTAACTTCAGAGACACTGTCGTTGGGCCTGGCTGTTTCTGGCCACCTCCCAGCTCCTGGCATAGGGTGCATGCGTATGTGTAGGAGTCCGCTGGTCTGGGTTCCCTTTCCTCTGTCATGGCTGTACTTGGGTGAAAGCTCAAGAATCGAGGTACGTTTCCTGTCTTCAGGCTCCTGGGCAAACTCTTATCTCCATTGCCCAAAGTCAATGCTAAGGAGCTGTGTCCTAACTCCGTTGCCTGGGATGATCTCTAACCTGCCCAGGCCATTTTCTGTCCTGTGTAACTAGCCATTCTCGGGGTTACTCTCCAGCTGGAAAACTTCCCAGAGGAGAGATCACCACGGAGGCCTCTTTCTTTCTGGCATTTCTGCGGGGGCAGTTTTCTTCCTGGATTGCCTCTGCCATTCTCCTGCCTGCCCTGCTTTTGCCTTCAAGCCCTCCATCAGACTCTTCTCCTCCTTGAAGCCCTCTGGGGTTGCTGCACAGGGAAATCTTAACCACACCTTCTTTTTGCTCCTTTCTCCTGTTGTTCTTTGTTCAGCCCCTGCGATTAGTAAATTAACTGTCTGGTTTGTTCAGGATTCACTGGGCACATCTTCAACCAGCACTGGGTGTTCCAACCAATCGGAGGTGGCCTTTCTTCTCGTGGAGCTTAGAGATGTGCAAGTTAACACAAGAAACAAGTGCACAGATACGAACTGTGATACATGCAATGGAGAAAACCATTCGGGTGCTGGTGTTTGTTAACCTTTCAGTCTTCTGCCTTAGGCTGTGTCCCCAGGGAGGGCCTGGGTGGTGGTGGGGACTGGGCTCAGACCTCACTTAGCAAACGGGGGTGACGAGAGCAGCATGAAGTGCCGTGAGGACAGCTGGAAGTCTGGAGAGCATTATACAAGAGTAATATTATATTGTTAATATTCAAGATTCTTTCCCGTTAATAAAACTTGGGATGGTAATCCTTTTTTTTTTCTCTCTGTAGAGGAAAATTTTAAATTGAAAAAAGTTTTCTATTGCATTTGGTAGCATTTGAACTTTTTAAAAAAAAAAAATAATAATGTTTTCCGCACTTAGAATCCTCTTCATTGGCTCTAACTTTGTCTGACTTATCTGACAGGATAAAAGGAAAAAAGATTGTGGGTGGGGGGAGTGATGGGATGGGAAAAGGCTCCAAAACACAGGTGGTGCTGTTTACCAAAAGTACTGTGAAGTATCTAGAAGTCGGGTCGCCCCGGTGGTGAAGAGTTTGAGCTTGGAGTTCAAATCCTGGGGGTTGTCACTTACGATGGTGGACTCGGGGTGAGTCATTCAGCTCTCCTGTCAAATGGGATGTGAAACCCTGCGTTAGGGTTGCCGTGAAAAAGAAAAGAGATGATGTGTATGAAACACTTGGTACTGAATCTGGTGGATAGTAAGCGCTCAGTAAATAGTGGTTTTTCTAATTGATTATTAAAAGACATACCTTTCATTCCTCCTACATATTTTATGTTTCCCTCACGCCCCCTGGTCTTTGGTACTGCAGAGCCAGTAGAATTGCATATATCCTTACAGTGCAAAGTTGGGGCCTCTGCACTTACGGGGAGCACCCACTGCTCGGCCTCAGAGCCTCTTCACCTGGGCCCCTCGCCTCCCCTGGGTCACTCCCTGCACTGGTGTTTCTCCAAGCCGGTTTGAAGAGTGTAGACACCCAGCCACTCCCCGTTCTCTGCTCTGAGGATCAGCCTTGAAAAAAATTCAAAAAAAAATTTTTTTTTTTTTTTTGCATTGAATTACTGCTGGCCAAGGTGAGGAGAAGCCAGAGATGTGGAAAAGCGGCCAGGTGAACAGAGCCCCTGCAGCAGTAGGTCTAGACTGACCGGCTCCGGGCACCTCTGGGGACGGACCTTGGCGTTGGTTCCTGCTGTGGCCTGGCCAACAGAGCCCCTCACCCCCACCTCCCCGGAAGTCCACGTGCTCTTCACCCTTATGTTGGTTCTTCTTCCCAGAATAAAAGCCTTTTGCTCTCCAGGCGTCTGCCCTGTCCAGAAATGACTCCCACCCCAGGCATTTCCCAGAGTCCGGAGGAAAAAGCCTGGAAACTGCCCACATCAGCTCTGAGCTGCTTGGAGACAGAGCCCTGCCGGCCACAGGTCCTTGTGCAGCAGTCAGACAAGTAGCCAGACTGGCTACAGCCAGAGGGTGGACTCTGAAAGACCACTGCTCCCTCCTGCCTGGGATGCGGCAGTGTAGTGGATAAGGCCGCGGAGGGCTGGGGAGGTACAGTATTCTCTTATGGCTGGCCTCCTACGTCTTCGTGAGAGTAAAATGGGTTAATACGTGCAAAACACTTAGAACTCATACCTTCTGCGTTCAAGAAGGCATGTCAGCTGGCGTCATCCTTGCTGGTGCTGGCCCTTTCCCCAGTGCATCCCACCCACCCCTTACCCACCTCCACCTGTCTCCCCACTGCTTCAGTGCACTCAGGTTAGCTCTGGGGCTTGCATGTGCATTTTGGAAGAGAATGATCCACAAACCCGAAGGAACGAGTTATGAGTTCAGTTCAGCGCGGCAGGGTTTACTGATACCTCCTACCCGTGACCTACCCTGCCAGGTTCTGGGAATGGCCAGGCTAAGCTACTAATAGTGGTGTTGGCTGACCTGCCCAAAGTGAGCAGTTTTGCAGGCCCTGGGCTGGGGTGTTCCCTGCCCCATCTAGTTCGGGGTTACTCCCCCTTGGCGGGATACTGCTTTATTGGGAGGGTGTCATGGGATGTCCAGCAGCACCCTTGGCCTCTATCCACCAGATGCCAATAGCATCCACCCTCCCACCCATATTGTTTCCAGGTATTGCCATATGTCCCGGGGTGGGGGCAAAATCATCCGATTGAGAATCATTCATCCAATTTAATCTTCCCCTCAGCCCCAGAAAGCAGCTACTCATTGTATGTCATTCTGCTAAGCCTTAGCTATTCATTTTATAGACGTGGCAACAAAGGCTTAGAGAAATGAAAGAAGTTGCCCAAGGTCACTTAGCTAATATTTCATGGAGCCGGAATGCAGAGGTAGAATGCAGGCCCACGCTGCCTGACCCAAAAGCGCTGCCTGACCCAAAGCCCGTACTCAGCACCGCCCCCCTCCCCCGCTTTGTTATTTGCAGAAGAGAACCCCCCAGCCCCTTGGCTGGGCCCCTGGAGCAGGGGGTGGGTTGGGGCCTGCGTGGTCCGTCTGGGCATCCATTGCCTGAGTCACCTGGAGCTCATAAAAACAGAAGCTGCTGCCCGTTTTCTGACTTGGTTCGAGTCGGAAGAGCTGAGTGTGTTTCTGTGGAGGCCATCCCCACAGGCGACAGGGAAGTCCCCCTGCTTCCCCCTCCCGCAGGCGGCCCTGGGTCTGTAGTATGGTCTGCAAATAACCTGTGGGCAGAAGGAGCAGGTGTGGTGTGTTTTTCTGCAAATTGTTCGTATTCTCCCACTGAGCTTGTGCAACGGATTTACCAGTTGAATGCCCAAAATAACCATTTGTAGTTTACTTTGTTTTTTGTTTACAATAATTTGTTATGAAAAATTTCAAACATACGGCAGAGTTAAAAGAATTTTACAGTCACACCCACCCCTTAGATTCTGTCATTAACATTTTATTGCTCTTGCTTTATCACGCACAGAGTTTTGCTCTTCCAGAAGCCAGGTCAGCATTCTCCGGCTGCTGTTAGCACACTGGTTCTCAGTGAAGAGAACAACTTAATGACTTACTGGTGATGAGCCGGAGATGGTCTTCACTGACCACACCAGTAGGGGAGGAAGAGGTCCTGGGAGGCCCTAATCACCAGGTTAAAGCAAAACAGGTTAAAACAAGCCCCTGCGGGTAGTTGGAAATAGTTAAAAAGGTCCTTCCGTATTTAATCCATGCCATCTTTAAAGTACAGAATTAATATAAATGTAATCATTTCACACAATGAAAGTCATGTAGGTTTGGCAAAAAAAGAGTCACATTTGACAGTCTATGAAATTCCAGTTTGGGGGGCCTCTGTTTTCCTTTGATGGGGCTTTCCTTTGTCTCAGAAACAAGGAAAGCCCCTGGCAGACATTTGCTGCCACTCTTACCCCTTCCTCATCTGACTCCTGCTCCCTCTGGCCCAGATTCCTTGGGGGGGGTGAGGTTGGGGCTGGGGGCATCAATCATACTCTCTCCCCCTCCCCTTTCCTGAGTGGGCCTCAGCCCCTGCTCGCCTCTCTGAGGGCTGGGGGCCGGGAGGGATGTCCCCCAGCAGGCACCTTCCCCATTGCACATGTGGTTCCAAGCAATAGGCACTTTTAATATAAAAGTTGATTTTTTAAATTATGAACATTTTTAGGATTAAAAAAGTTTTGTCTAAAAGTAATACTGGTACGGTGCTCTTAATGAGCTACAGACCTTATCCAGATTTCACCAGTTCTTCCACTAGCGTCCCTTTTCTCCCCCAGCATCCAGCCTAGGATATGACATTGCATTTACTTGTTCTATCTGCTTAGTCTCCTCCAGTCTGTTTTGAGGTCAGTTATCCCTCAACTTGAGTTTTTCTGACGTTCTCTCAATGATTAGATTGCCATTTTGCATTTCTTGGCAAAACCCCTGCAGAAGTGGTGTCATATCTGTCCCGGTGCATCGTGTCGGAGGCACGTGACATCAAGGTTTGTGACTGCCAGGCTTATCCACCATAAAGTTACTGGTTTTTACTTTATAATTAATAAATATCTTGGGGCAGATGCTTTGAGATTATGCAGCTAACTGTGTCTCTGCAAACTCTTGCCCACTCAATTTATCATCCGTTGGTGAATCTTGCCAGCAGCGCTCATTACTGCTGTGCTCTAATAGTGATCTTCCTGATTCCTTCGTTCCTTCTACACTTGTTAACTGGAATTCTTCTGCAAGACAGAGGTATCCTCACTCCCCTATTTGTTTATTTCCTCAGTTATTTGTTTATCAGGACTTGTGGGTGTTTATTTTATGGGTTATAATCTATTACAATTGTTATTTATTTTGTGGCTCAAATTATTCCAGCTTTGCCCATTGAGAGCTCACTGGGAAAGTTTTTATTGTGAGAATTTCCCACCATATGGAAAGCTGAAAAAAATCGTATAAAAAGCACCTGTAGACCCTCCACCTAATTCAGTCATTCTTAGCATTTGACCCTATTTGTGTTCTTTCTCTCTCCTCTTTCCCTTCCCCCACTCCTACGGTGTTTTCACAAATGCACCATCTGTTGTTGTTGTTTTTTTTAAATCAAGGTTAATTTGCAGTTAATCTGTCCCCAGATCATCAGGGGTTGACAGTAAAATGTGAGTGGCCAGCATTTCCCCCCCTGGAGAGTGTGTACCAGGCGGCCTTATTCAGACTCCAGCTTCATTCATTACTGTGCTATGTGATTTTTTTAAAAAATTATTTAGCTATACTCCACCTACCAGGCACACAATTCTTGCATTTAAAGTGTACAATCAAATGGTTTTTAGTGTGTTTGCAGATATGGGCAGCCATCAACACAGCCGATTTTAGAATATTCCTGTTGCCACAAAGAGAAACCCTATATCCTTAGCCTATTACCCACCCAACCCCAGCCTTAAGCTGCTACAAATCACGTTTTGTCTGTGTAGATTTGCCTCTTCTGGACATTTCATATAAATTGACTCATGTAATATGTAGTCTTTGTAAGTGACTTCTTGGACCTAGCATAATGTTTCAAAGCTCATCCATGTGGTAGCAGGGTCAGAACTTCATTCTCTACTATTTCTATTGTATGACCGGATTCATCAGTTCATCAGTGGGTGGACATTTGGGTTGTTTCCGCCTTTCCGATATTGTGAGTAGTGCTGCTGTGAACATTTGTATGCAATTTTTTGTTTGAACACCTGTTTTCCATTCTTTGGGGTATATACCTAGCAGTAGAATTGTTGGGTCATGTCGTAATTCTGTTTAACTTTTTGAGGAACTGCCAAACTGTTTTTTACAGCAGCTGCACCATTTTACATTCCCACCAGCAGTATAGGAAGGTGGCAGTTTCTACGCATCCTCAACAGCACTTGTTATTTTCCCTTTTCTAGTAGTCCTCCTAGAGGGTGGAAAGTGATACCTCGTTTTGGGTTTTTTTGATTTATATTTCCCTGATGACTAATGTTGTTCAGCATCTTTTCACGTGCTTATTGGCCATTTGTGTATCCTGAAAAAACATCTTTTCAGATCTTTTGCCCATTCTTGAATTGGGTTATTTGTCTTTTTGTTGTTGAATTGTGAGAATGCTTCATATTTTTCGGATAATGGCCCTCATCAGACACATGAGTTGCAAATATCTTCTCCCATTTTATGGGCTGTCTTTTCACTTTATTGATAATGTCCTTTGATACACAAAAATCTTTAATTTTGATGGAGTCTTATTTACCTATTTTGTTTGTGCTTTTGGTGTTATATCTAAGAACCTGTTGTTTAATCTAAGGTCACAAAGATTTACATCTGTGTTTTCTTCTAAGTGGTTAATAGTGTCTTCTAAGAATTTAAGAGTTTAAGTTTTAGCTCTTAAATTTAAGTCTTTGGATCCATTTTGAGTTCTTTTTTGGGGTGGCATGGGCAGGCACCGGGAATCGAACCTGGGTCTCCGGCATGGCAGGTGAGAACTCTGCCTGCTGGGCCACCATGACCCACCCCATTTTGAGTTCATTTTTATAAATGGCGCGAGTTTGGGGTCCAACTCCATTCTGTTGTATGTGGCTCTCCGGTTGTCCCAGCACCATTTATTGAAAAGGCTGTCATTTCCCCATTGAATGGTCCTGGCACCCCTGTTGAAAATCAGTTAACCATAGGCCCATGGGTTTATTTCTGGTCCCTCAGTTCTGTTCCAGTCCCACATGCTCTCAGCCCCATCTGGGCACGAGGCCTGTGGCTCACAGGTAAACACGTTGGACCTGTTCTCAGGGAGCATTTGGTCAAGTAGGAGAGGTCCAGCCCATTCACAGACCACCACAAAGTGAGAAGTACCCAGAAAGGGTCAGCATCACGTGTGAGTGAAGATGCCGAGCAGGCTGGGGCAGTGGGTGTGGGGTGGGGAGGGGCAGGATGGCTGGGGGGGTGGAAAGGCATGGATTGCACTTGAAGCTAAGTTGTCCTGTTTGTCTGGAGACACGGTAGGCAAGGTGGGTGGCCACAGACTCCCAGGTGGGGACGTTGGCCTGAATTTGGATGTGCTGAGCAGAACCAGGTCTGTGGAGGGCCCACCTGCAGAGGGGTAGCTGGGTCTGGGGATGAGGTGGGGGTGGGGAGACTGGCAGCAGGCACCCATTTAGGGTCACCCAGTGACTGAGGTCTGGATGAGCACTAGAGGGCCGTGGAATGGCAGGGAGCAGGGGCTGTCTTTGAAAATGCCCTGGGTCTTTTTGGAGCCCCATCCCTGGTGCTTCTCTGCTCTGTGGGTGCAGAGTGGGATGAGGGCAGCACCTGAGGCGGGTCATGGAGGTCCCGCTGCTCGTCTCGCCTCCCCCTCTGATCCCAGCACTGCCTGTGCAGAGCTCAGGGCTGGTACCCCTCAGAAACACGCCAGCAGGCGTCTTCTGCCACTCCTGCAGGTTGTTCCAGCCCAGCACCAAGCCCTTCCCAGGACTCCTGTTCCAGCCAGTTCCTGCGTGAGTCTCAGTTTCTGTGACCTGACACACTCCCAGGTGCATGGCACATGGGGTATTCAGAGCATACCCTCAGTATCTGTCAGCCCAAATAGAAAGCATCTGGCTCAGCCCAGCTCCGGTAGGACAGACAGGTGCCAGCTGCCAGCTGCATGGCCTCGACTGAGTGATTGTCAGTGGCGGCACCTCTTTTTCTTTGGAAAGGGGGTAATGGTTGTGTCAACCCCTTGGGCTTGTGACAAATTTGTCAGCCTGTGGCAAGTACCCAGCACACCACAAAGCCCTTCCCAATTTGGTAGGTCCGGGTCAGGCTAGCGTGTGCAGGTGTGTTTTTTAATCTGTGGGCTCCTCCTGAAAGTATGGAAAATGACTGGCAAAAATGCCAGTGGTTCTGATGGGCCTCTGCTTATTCTACTTTCTCCCTGTCCATTGTCTCTGTACCAAGTCACTTTCTGTGGTCCCCCCTGTCCCGTGGCCATTTGCTATGGGCATCTCCGCCTGTTGGGGGTCTTAGCCTCTGCCAGGGAAGCAGGGAGTGTGCAGATAAGGGGACAGCTGGCACCCAGACAGCACAGTCCTTAACCTTGGAGTTGGAACAGAGAAAGATCTGTTTGTGTTTCCATGCATGGGAGAGGATAACCAGCCCGCAGATAGCAAGCCAGGCTGGCTGGGGTTTGCCTTGGCTGCTGGCTTTGAGCAAACCGTCAGGGCCAAGGCCCCTGCCCCCGGCTCTGGTGAGGCGGGTAGAAGGATGGAGAAGTGCCTGGCTGGGCTGCTCGGAGGTGCTGGGGAGGCAGCAGCGGTGTGGGGACCGGGAGGCCAGCTCTAAAGTAAACCTGGCTCAGAAGATTGTCACTCTACCAAGCAGGTGAGAAGGGTCTGGCCGATTTCCTTCCACAGGCCTTGCTCTGTTTCATGGGCGGTTTCTCCTAGACTCCTTCAAAAAGCGACTCCCAGGCATTTGCCAAAATCAGATTTTCTTTGCAAAACATCCTGTTTGCCTGGGACTTTGCACAGACACACAAATCATATGAATGGATGTAGGCTTCTATTTCTATATTAAAAGACAAATAGTGGGCGGGCCATGGTGGCTCAGCAGGCAGAGTTCTCGCCTGTCATGCTGGAGACCCAGGTTCATTTCCCTGTGCCTGCCCATACAGAAAAAAAAACACAAATAGCATTACTCCTGTCTCCACCACCCACCCCAAACCAGGTGCTGGGCGTCCCCAGGAGGATTTTATTCTAATAACCTTTGAGCTGAGTTCTCAGTTATCATGCTGTCTTCTAGTGCATGGCGATTTAACCTTTTCTCTGTGTATATTTGTGTAGCACACTATAGCCCCTTTTTTTGACAGTCCAGTGAAGCCTTTGGAACCTTTCTCAAAATAATGGTTTTAAATGCATAAACAGAATCACAGAGGAAACCAATTATACTGACTTATAATTTCTAGAATATTGAAAAGACCAAATGTGATATAGTAATATATGCTTCCTTAATGAAGCATTAAGTAACACGGTCTTGCAATAGGTCTAATAACTGCCATAATTTTAAAGTAGCAATGAACACAAGTATTTTTGAGAAATCTGCCCCCCTTTTACTGTGATATGGAAAATAGCTGTGATTACTGTAGGCAAGGAAGTCATTGGCACTGTACAACTGTGGTGTGTTGTCTACATTCATAATTAAAAGAAATAGATGATTTCAGAAAATAGACAGTTTTTTCCCATCAAAGTTCACGGATGCCCTCTTAAGAACTCCCCAGATGAAAACAGAGCTAGTTGCTTTCTAAGATGGCTAACAGTGGAACAAACAGACATAGCAGGGAGGGAAGCATTTTGGATGGATGCTGATTATACGTGGACCAAAGGGGCTCCTTTCCCCATAGGCACTATTAACAACCCGAGGTCTTTGCGGGATGAATCTGTGGTGAGGGGTGGAGATGTCATTACACCCTCTTACCCAAAGTCAGAAACCAATTGGATATAGGAGTTCATTGGTCTGATTCCCTCCAAAGGAGATCGCAGCCGGGTCCAATCTGTTTTGACCTGGCACTGTTCACCGTGGCTAGAATAGGCGAAGGGGCTAGAGCGGATGCAGAATCATTCCCACCCCCTTCAAGAACACCCACACTTCTACACCTCCCACCTCCCCCTTCAACTCTTCCCCAACTCATTCTTCAGTTCCAAAGACTATTTACATAATCAGAAATCCCAGAGATGTTATTACTTCTGGTTATTATTTCTGGAGAGCAATGAAGAGTGTCATAAATCCAGCATCATTTGCACAACACTTGCCGTGGCTCTTTCATGGGAATGTGGCATGTGGATCAGGGTTTGACAATGTTCGTGGCTGGCCGACGATGAAAGGAGAAGAGAATTTCCGAGAGTGGCATGTGGGGACTTGCATCGGGACATCAGATCCCATGTGGATCAGGGTAGAGGTGACCAGCCAGTTCGTGGGCAAGACGTTAAGCTCAGAAGAACTGAACCGAGTGCTGAGGAGTGCACCCTTCCAGGCTGTGAAGGATGCTAAGACAAGCAATTTATCTCCATTACCAGATTACATGACAGATCACAGCAAAGGACAATTGATAAGAGAAGGGATCACTGGGGACTGAGACAATCACTTCGCAGTGGCACAGAGTGAAACCTTTGATGAAAGATACCAGGAGAAGATGGCAGGGCTTCCCACAAGAGCTTTTACCATGGGAATAATGTCCAACTGTTTCCGCATCTGACATGAATACTGACTTCTTTTACGTCCTCATGCACTGCCTTGTCCTATGAAGCATAACCTTTGTCACTGCATCTGGATGCTGTAACCCTGTATAATGCAATAATACAGTTGACCATTGAAAATACCCGGGTGCTTCATTAGTTTCATGACATGCCAGCTCCAAAAACTTATGTAATAATTCAAACCTAATGAAAAATAAAGAAAATATTTTAAAACACACATAAATTTTACCCAGTTTAAAAAAAAAACGAAAGGAAATACTTTGCAATATTTGTGAAGTTTTAAAGTAAGAAAGGACACATAACTTATACACCAGTACCATGCTCTCTGTAACCATCACCAATCCCATTTCTTTCTGTCTTTTCCCATGTTTAACAATTATTCTGTATTTATTGTGTCTATTTCTGGAGTAGATGAAATGGTGGTACCTTGTCCAGGTATAAAAACCAATATACCTATAGTCTAAAGTTCCTGGACAATTTCATCCAAAACTGGAGGCCCCTTTCCAGAATGGTGTCCCATCCCCAAGGCATCCCAAAGCCAGTGGATGATTTACAGAGACATACAGAAGACCGCCACCTGTCCCCAAGGGTGGGCCAGCATTTTGAAAGTGAACTCCAGCCAAAACCATATCCTTGATTGGCTTTTTCCCCATCCCTCCCCTTTTCTGCTGTCCTCATTCTTCAGAGCACACACATTCATTAAATTGTTTTTACAAAAAAAAAAAAAAAAGAACTCCCCAGACAAGGCAATGGCCAAAGGAGGTTGTTTCCTGAATTTTTTTCTTGCACCAAACCTGACAACTCCCTGTCCCAGAATTTAGAGCTCTCTCCTGGCCCTTAGAACCTCAGGGGTCTGGCAGGCATTGTACACCAGCTTCCATGTCTGTGCACAAGGAAAGGGCCCGCTGTGCATGGTGTCCCCTCCAGGGAGGCCTCCGGGCTCTATTTTCCCTGCGGTCCAGTGGGGAATGGGGCTCTGCTTTGGGTCAGGGCAGTGGGCCCACAGCCTCCTTCCTTCCCGTATGTTTAACAGATCGATTTTTGCCTGAGGTTCTGGTTACCCTGTGGTCTGGCCGCCCTTGACTCTGCAGTTGCCTTGATTTGGGACTTTTGCCCGCCCAGTTTCAGGCCTTTCAGAAATGACAAAAGTGAGCTGAGCCTCTGGGAACATGTAGGCAGAGCTTGTGGCTGTTAAAATGGGAGAGCAGTACTTGAAGTGAGAAGAGGAAGCAGTGGGATGCTTTGCATCTCATTTCAGCTGGGGGCTTTGCATAACGTTTTAGCCTATGAATGAGGAAACAGTTTCAGTTAGACAAAGGGAAAGGCAGGGATTCAGCTGTTTCAGGCAAATTCCCCTTAAAGATGCCCAGGGATTTCAGTTTGCTGGGGAAAAGAAGACCTGGCAGCTTTAAGCGAGGCCTCCTACGTGTGTGTGCCCTATTAGGTACCACTTGGTGGGAGAACCAGGAAGAGCCCAACCAACCCACAAGCAGGAAGAGTGAGAGGCCAGTGCAATGCCTGGTGCATAGCAGGCACTCAGTACGGATTTGTTTCATGAATAAAGGCAAGGAAACCAAAAGTAGCAGTTTATTGTCCCACTGAGGACAACAGGAGACTCTTAGCTCTGTGATTCAGTGGGGATGTGCCATCGAACAGGCTATACAGTGTACGGGATTGACCTCTCCTCAAAAGACACAAAGAAGAAAGGCTTCAGGAATCTGAGGGGGACTAGAGGGTCTTAGAGGACCTTTCCCAAGAGGAGGAATTGGTGGTAGGTGTGTGTGTGTGTGTGCGCGCGCACAGGACAGGTATGTTTACTTATCACTAAACCATCTTTTGAAAATGATTAAAGAAATGCATTCATCCATAATCACAAATCCTACCCCTCTAACCTATTAACTCTGCATTTTCCACATTGGCAGATGATTTTTGTGTTGGTGCCGTTGTGTCTATCACTTGGTTCTCCTTCTTTGACCTCATCTTGCTGTAAATTCCTTTCCACGTCATTTATCTGTTTTAAAAGTGGCATGAGATGTTATAGACCTTTTCTCAAGAGTTGGACTCATCCTAGTCTTCCTGCGATCTTAGCTGGTGTAAACCACTTGGCAGAGTGGGCCAGAGGGAGGACAGGTGGGCCTGTGGCTGGGAGGACAGGCAGGTGAAGTAGGTAGGGGTCACATTGCCGGGCCTTCAGTTCCCGGCCGAGGCGTTTGGGTTTTGCTCTGTGCACAGCAGTAAACCCTTGAAGGTTCATATTAGTCCCCTAGTCATACCACACACCCACCCTGTTCCGGGCACCTAGCCCAGAGACCCCAAGATGCCTCCTGAGCACTGCAGTCTTAATGGGGGTAACAGAGGTGGCAAGTAGAGTCGATTCCAAATGGGAGTTGAGTGGGGAGGAGCTGAGCCTTCCCAGAAGAGGTGGTATTGGGTATGTGCCCAGGAAAGGTGCCGGAGGACAGCACATGGGAGGCCAGGTTGAGCGGCTGGAGAGCCGCCAGGTCTCCTGGGGCTGGAGCCAGGCGATGTGTGAAAGGATGAGGTGGGAGGTGAGAGTGGAAGGGTAGTTTGGACCAGATCATGGACAGCCTTGAGTACAGGTTGGGTTTTTCCATTTGGCGATGGGGAGTGCTTGGTTTTTGAGCCAGGGGCGATAGCATGGCCTAATCCAGCCCTGACATGGCTGTGTGTGAGGAGTGGAGGGCAGGCCACAGGGCGTCCAAGGGCCAGTTAAAAAGAGGAGGAGAACCTGAACTGCAGTGGGGGGTGGGGGTGGGGAGGCCCAAGAAAGTAGGTCTGGCAGGATCCCTGTGACAGTGACAGGGTGGAGTTGTACAGAGGTTTCTCAGGCAGTCGCTTCCCTGAAGCTTCCATCTCATCTCTGGAAAACACTCAAGCCCTGTCTTGTGTATAATCAGCTCAAGAAGGCTCCGAGTGGTTCCTAAGGGTTTCAGACAAGCCTTTGAGGATTCCTGTCTGAACCTTTTCTCCTCCCAACACGCATGACAGGTGGAGGAAATGTGGATGTCTGGGCTGCCTTATCTTCCTGCTATCATCAGGTTTCCCGTATCATAGTAACAGAGCAGATGTCAGGCCCTGTTGCTAAGCATTCCCTGGAATATTAATACCTGGGTGTAGAACTGAGGGCTCTAACACAGTGACTCGGAGGCCTCGGGAAGCACCAGTTTGTTGGCAAGTATTCTTTTCTATTTCTCTCTGCTTTTTCTCCCTTTAAATCCTCATCCCCACCCCTGTCGTGTGGTCCTTGCACTGCTAGCCGCCTCAGCAAGCAAACTCAGCAGTAGCAAATGTGCAGCCATTCTCCCCTCCCGCACCCAGGGCAGACATGACTAATGGATCCTAGCATTCTTTCCTACGGAGGGGAGATGCCAGCTCCAAAGGCTTTCCAACACACTTCTCTGGATGCCAGCTCAGATTTGGCCCTTAAGATGAAGCCTCTTTTCCAACCTGCAGAGATTAACTGATAGGGCTCCCCGTCCTTCTCCAAATTCCTTCTCCCCACCATGCACTCCTCAGGGTCCTTCCTCTGGCACAGAGGTGGGGAGTGGAATGAGTTTTGCTTGCCTCTTTTGTCTCCTGGTTACCATCCTCATCTGGTCTTTTCCACTGTTCACTATAAGTTTGAAAACCAAATGCCTGATGACTCTGGGAAGGGGTTTGGCTGGATGTTGAGATCAGGGTTGGGATTTCATTTACCCAGTGCCATTTGTATCAGTTATATATCGCCATGATGATGCTGCATAACAACCACCCCTAAATTCAGTGGTTGCTTCTCTGTCTGTGGGTTGGCTGGGCAGTCTTGCTGCTTGTGGCTGGGCCAGACATTTTATTCTAAGCACTGTGGTTTCAGTGTCTCAGGGAAAACCACCCATGCCTTGCATGATGTTGTACTTGAGTTCTCTCCCTGTGACTGTTTGGAACCTGTATCCTGTACTTACTGGTGACCCCTGTTTGCCTTTGTATGTGGGTGCCCCCTCCCATATTTTTCAGTTTCCTTTAGCCCTCCTGTTTCACCTGCCTATATTCCCACTTTTCTGCCTGTACCTTTTCTTTTCTTCCCGCAATAGAGGTCGCCCACCCCCACCCACGCACACCCTGACACCTGGGCCTGCTCTGTCACTGTCGCTCGTATGTCCTAGCTGTGTGGGCTATGGTCTTGGGTCTGGGCGTCCCTCATGGACCACCACCCGTCACTTCCTCCAGGCAGTCTGCTGGCCGAGTAAATTGGGATCTGCTGCCCACTGCCACTGCTTGTTGGAACTGATGAGTCTATGAAAGCTCCTTCATTCACACCACGCCCTGGGAGTCCATAGGATTAGTTGCGTCTGTGAAAGTGTCCTTAAAATAAAATCAAGGAGGTGACATGCTGGGGCCTAAAGATAAGAGAGAGCCCCAGCCGCACCTGGGATGGGGTGGGCTGTAAAGAGCTGTCCCTGCGCAGGGAGCTGCTCTGTCCTTGCCCTGGTCCCAGTAAGATTTCACATGTGATACTTGGCTAAGGGCAGGTGGCTGCGCCCTTAGGGTAGCTTTTTAAAAGTCCGGTACATCTCAGAGACAGCTGCAGACTAGTAATGTTTTTCACACTCAGTCTTGGAAGGTTGGAGTCAACAGTAGTGTTTTCCTGGGATAGTTTTTGCACTGCTCTCTAAAGTTTACATTAGTGCGCTTTCATTTTCGTCCACACCCATCCCCCTTCTTTTAATTTATTTTTTTGTGGTAATGTATCTATAACATGAAATTTGCCATTTAACCATGTTTAAGTGTACAGTTCAAGGGCATTAATTGAATTTTCAATGGTGTGCCATCATCACTACCATCCATTATCAAAACTTTTGTTGTTACCCAACATAGAAATTCTCACTCATTAATCAGTAACTTCCATTCCCCCCTCACCTCAGCCCCTACTATCCTCTAACCAAATTTCTGTCTCTGTGAATTCCCTTTTTCTAGCTGTTTCATATAAGTAGAATCATACAGTAGTTTTCCTTTTGGGTCTAGCTTATTTCACTTAGCATAATGTTTTCAAGGGTCATCTGTTTTGCCACATGTATCAGAACTTTCTTTTTTGTGGCCGAAAAATATTTCACTGTATGTCTAGACTACATTTTGTTTATCCATTCATCTGTTGATGGATACTTGGGTTGTTTCCGCCTTTTGGCAATTGTGAATAATGCTGTGATGAACATTGGTGTACAAATATCTGCCCAAGCCCCTGCTTTCAGTTATTTGGGGTGTATACCTAAGAGTGGAATTTCTGGGTCATATGGGAATTCTACATTTAACTTTCTAAAGAACCACCAAATCGTATTTCACAGTGGCTGCACCCTTTTACGTTCCTCACAACATGTGAGAGTTCCAGTCGCGCCACATCCTCACCGACACTTGCTTTCTGCGTTGTTTTTAAAATAGTAGCCAACCTAGTGAGTATGGAATCGAATCTCATTGTAGTATTGATTTGCATTTCCCTAGTAGCCAATGATGTGGAGCATCTTTTCATGTGCTTATTGGCCATTTGTATATCATCTTTGGAGAAATGTCTCTTCACGTCTTTTGCCCAGTTTTTACATTGGGTTGTTTGTCTTTTTGTTGTTGAGTTATAGGAGTTCTTTATATATATACTCTGGATCTTAAGCCCTTATCAGATATATGGTTTCCAAATATTTTCTCCCATTCTGTCGGTTGTCTTTTTGCTTTATTGATGTTATCCTTTGAAACGCAAAAGTTTTTTATTTTGATGAGGTACAGTTTGTCCGCTTTTTTTCCTTTTGTTTGTGCTTTTGGTTTTTGGTGTCATATCTAGGAATCCATTGCCTAATACACACCTAATACAAGGTCCTGAAGATTTTCCTGTTTTTTTTCTAAGAGTTGCATAGTTTTTAGCTCTAATACTTAGGTTGTTGATCCATTTTAAGTTAGTTTTTGTTCATGGTGTGAGGTAGGAATCTGCCCCTTCCTTGAGGAACACATGAGGTAAGAGATGTTACATGACCCACCCAGCTCGCTTGTGTCTCTAAGGCTAACATTCCCCCCCGATTCAGATTTGTGAGAACCACCAAGTCTGTTACAGAGATAGAAAGAAATAAAGAAAGGAAGGGAAGGGGGAGGGAAGAAGGAAGGGAAGGACTTTTTTTCAAGTGGACACAAGAGTCTGTGGAGAGGAGGCCTATTTTAGTAACAAGGGGACTTGTATGCATCATTGAAACCAACTTACTGGAGATTTACAGATAGGTTCTTCCATCTTTAAGTTCTGGGTTCAAAAGTACAAAATTCCAAAAATACAAAAAAGAAAAAAACAGGACGCAGCTGCTTCCAAGTAAAACGTTTTTGTGTTGATCAGTTCTAGATGCCTGGTGGTGAGAGTGGACATGAGGCGTTAAGAGGCTGAGAACATTACTGTAGTAAAAGTTGTCCTAAAGATACATTTGGAAATAATACATTTCTTTTCCCTTTTGGGAATTTGTACTGAGGAAATAATCAGAGATATGCACAAAGAATTATCTTCTAGGATATGCACTTTAGTGTTGAATAATAGAGAAAAAAAATTGAAAAGAATCTATATGCCCCGAAACAGGAAAATGTTAAAGATGCATCATATCCAGAATACTAAGTAACAATTAAAAATAATATTTTTGAAGATTTTAATGATACGGGGAAGTACCATATGATTTGAAAACAGTAAAACGAAAACAGTGTTGATAGCAGGAACCAAATTTTATTTTTAATCTATATATAAATACCTAGGACAGAATTGGAAGGCAGTAGATTAAAATGTCAAGAGTCACCATTTGGGGGGCGGAATGGCGAGCGAGTTGAGGGTGTAATGTCAGCGCCAGGGGAAGGCCCAGTGCCCCGGCTCTGCAGAGACGGCTGCGGTTGTGGGGCTGGAGCATTTGTCTGCATGACAGCGGACAGCAGGGGGAGAAGAATAAGATACCCTGTAAAGATGTGTTTGTTTTTACAGATCTATGTCAGGAGATTGCCTGGGGCTCATGGACCTCCATCCCATTGGAATTTTCTCAGGAAATCGTCACCCGGCAACTCCTGATTCCTGTCCCCTAGGGTTCCCGGAGCTCCTGTGCTGCGGTGAGCGCCGCCCTGCCAGCCCCGCAGCAGCCCCGCGCTCGCCCCGCTTGTCCCCCGCGGCGCCCAGAGACCCCCGCGTGGCCGGGCCTCGGACCGAGCCGCTCCGGGGCGCACTACCCGGTGGGGAATGTTGAGGAACAAACTGCCTGGGAGTCAGCAAGGCGCGGAGACCCGTTATCCCCGACTACCGTCTCTGAGTGTGTCCAGTTTGTTTTCCTAAATCCCTGCTCTTCAGGGAAGGGCCATCCCCAGAACGAAGGCTGTTCGGCGTCGCCTGGTTGTGGACTGCCTCCTTTCCCAGGCCGTGTGTGGGGCACGTAGGTTCCAGAGCGGCGGGGCAGGTGGGGGGCTGGCGGGGAGGGGCGGGGAGCGGGGCCGTGTCCTCTCGGCGGTGTTTCAGATAGAACGACACCCCCCCCACCTCCCACCCACGTTCTTCCTCCCCCAGCAGCCTTGACCGGTGCTCATTGCATCACCCGCAGGTGCAAACACATGCGAGCACACACACATCGAAGCACACACGTGTGAGCATCTGCACACAGGCTCACATGCACATGCAAGCTGACGTGAACATGTGCCTTGCAGTTGCATGCACACAACACACACACACACACACACACACGTGCAGTGCCCACACTCCTCTCTCTCCAGCCTCTCTCCTGTCACTGCCTCTGAAGGACTTCAGAGACAGACCTGGCCCTTGTGTACCCCTCCTTCCGCCCCCCATTTTACAGACCTGAGAGAAGAGCCCTCTTTCCACAAACCCCCCTGCCACTGCCCCACTACAGCCCCCTTGGCCAATTCCATCCGTCCCCTTGTCAATTTCTGATGCACATCCCCAGCTTTTTACTCGCCTTCTTTAGGGCCCTATTTTGTTGCCCTGTTAATTAACTTTTTTTTTTGCATGGGTAGGCATCGGGAATTGAACCCGGGTCTCCCGCATGGCAGGTGAGAATGCTGCCTGCTGAGCTACCATGGCCTGCCCTGTTAATTAACTTTTATCCAGGATAAACTGATATTTATTAATACAAGGACACAGTTCATGGTTAACTTATGTAGCACTGCGCTTTGGAAGTTTTAAGAATGCCTTTCCAATACACTTCTCTGGATGCCAGCTCAGATTTGGGCCTTGAGATGAAGCCTCTTTTCCAGCCCTGTAGAGGCTACCTGGTAGGGCTCCACGTCCTTCCCCAAATGCAGTCTCCCCATCACCCGCTCCTCAGGGTCCTTGCTCTGGCACATAGGTGGGGAGCGGAATGAGCTTTGCTTGCCCCTTTTGTCTCCTGTTTACCTTCATCCCCTGGTCTTTTCCACTTTTTCACTGTTCACCACAAGTTCAAAAACCAAATGCCAAGGCCAGGGGAGCTGGCCGCGAATGCCGGCTCAGCCCGAATAGGTTTGGCAAACCCACCCGGCTCTGTCGGCAGTTTCCTACACTGTGCCTCTTCAAGCTGCCCTTCCTCCCCCACCATCTGTCCCGAGGTTGCTCTGTGTGGGCGAAGGACAGCTGCGCCGTCAGAGGTGCCAGCCACGGTTGCAGATGGGCGTCGCAGTCCCCGAGCAGGGGCCTCACCTCTCCTGGGTTCTCACATGTGACCTTCGCTCAGAGCCTCCCCTGTGGACAGCCGCGAACTTGCCCTTGGGACCACCTGCCCAGACAGTGCCCATGGCTGGCTCCCTTGACCCCTCTGTAGCTGCTGACCGACTCGTCCCTGAACCTCCAGGGCAAGAGGGGCTGTGGGCAGAGGGGTGCAGTTGTGGTGTCCTCACCTCCCCACCCTGTGGACTGACCAGACCAGGGCTGGGAGAGGCTCAGTTCCCACCTCCCAGGTGGAAGTGGCTGGCCTAGGTGGGGTGCTGATCGTACCCCCGGACCCTTCTCTGGGCCTCTGCCTGCCGCCTGTGCCTCCCTCGTGCAGCTCTGCGTGGTCAGGACTGCCTGGGGCAGTGGGCCCAGCCTGGCCATCTCGGCTTCCTCAATACCGACGCCCAAAGATAACTAACCTCTTCCTGGTCCCCAGCAAGCCCACCCAAGGGCTTGGCTGTGCACAGGTCATTCTCTCCTGGGGGAGTTTTCCTTCCACCTTCCTCACTGCCCCAGACCCTCCCCACCTTCGTTGCAGGAGGAGGTGATGTGATGCAGGGAAGTAATATCTGCCCCAGAGGGAGCAGACCAGCACAGCGAGCTCTGTCTCTGTCATCCTTCAGTGAGAATAAAGACTGAGCTCAGGAAGACAAAGCACAGACAGCCTGCGGGTGGCAGCAGATTGATGAGAATTTGGGGCTAGAGTTTAAAAATGTAATAGCAACAGACCCCAAATGGGTCAGGGGCAGAGAAGTGTTGGTTTGGGGGTTCCCTTGCTAGTGATCCCAGAATTCTGGCTCTTGTAGGAAGTGTTCCCAAAGGGAACAAAAAGAGGGGAGGGTGCTTATTCCCTAGAGATTCATTTAGGGGTAGTTCGTCTGGGGCCACGAGGAGCTGCTGTGTCTCCCACCTGTGTTCCCCTTTGCCTTCTCCTGGTTGTCCCCGACCTGTCCCCCCCCAAAAAGAGATGAAGATTCAAGCATCAGAGCATAGGGGCCTCCCCTGTCCCCCATCCTTCCTCCCCATCCCTCAGGGTGAGAAGCTTCTGTGAAAGCTGGGGTCTTCCCATTGAGGACTCGACACCCCAAGCTTTCCTGGCTTGTGTCCTCTCCTCTGGGGTCACCACTGGTGAACCCCTGATTCTTGGGGGTGTCCAGCAGAGCTGAGGGGCCACCCCCATACTAGCTGTGCCCAGCTGTGGCAGGACAGGAAGGAAGGCTCAGAGAGTCCCGAGAGCCTTGGGTACCCCAGCCCGGCACATGGCGCCCCCTGCAGGAGGTGCGGCGACCGTGAGGCTGTGACCTCTGGGTGCCTGGACACCCAGTTTAGTCACCAGCACAGCCTCTCTGGGTTCGGGGCGACCCCGTCACTCCCTTTTTTTTGAAACTCCCCTACTGGTTTGTTTCTGTTTTTTTTTTGGTCATTGTTTTTTTTATTTTGGTCGTTGTTTTTTTAATAAAGGAACAGGGCTATTGACTTGTAGTATGTTTTAAGTGTTCTCTTGGAGCAGAGCCATGTGACTGTGCATTCACACTAGCAGTAATTTATTAACCAGACAGACCATACAGTACTGAAGGCTGAACGTGGGACACCGACATAAGGTTTTTGATGGTCCTATCTTCTTTTGACCCTGTCTGTGTTTTCCTGGGTTGTGTGTTAACCTCATCCGGGAGAAGGTCATGGCTTTAATTAAATCTGAGGAACCCTTTGGTCACGGGGGCACCCAGCTCTCCGCAGCCCTGGCCCGGCCACAGGGGCGCCCCTTGAGGCTCTCTGGGATCTGGGGTTGCGGGGGTCTCTCTCCCATCACCCCAGGGTGGCCCCCGCTGTGGAGTGTGTTGGGTCCAGCCTGGCTCTGCCACGTGAGCGGAGCCCAGGGAGTGGTGTCCGCCCTGGGAGGGTCAGCCCGCACGCTGCCCCCTGCTGGTCATCACGGAGAAAGCCGTGGTCTGGGCCAGCCGGCCACCAAGTGGGGCCCACGGGTCCCTCGGGGGCCCAGCACCTTTCAAGGCATGCACGAGGCCAGTGAACACAATTTCATAATAATAGTAAGTCCTCTGACTTCATTTACTCACAAGTGTATAGAAGATGAAAGGTTCATTGATAAGGTTTCATCTTTAGGAAATGACCAGCTGTTGGGTTTTTGTGCCTTGTCAAAGAAGAATATCCACAATTATCTAGAAAGGCTATTAAAATACTCCCCCCTTTCCCAACTGCAACACGCATTTGTGAGAGGCTGGATGTCCTTCTTGTGCTTTGAGCAGAAAGCGTATCACCAAAGATGGAACGAAGGAGCAACCCGCCATCTTCTAAGCCAAACTTTCGTCTGGTAAAAATGTAAAACGATGCCATTCTTCTCGCTAATTTGTTTTCATTTTGAAAATATCGTCATTTTCATAAAATGTTAATTATGTGAGCATTTAATGGGTTTATTATTTTTAAATGAAATTATTTAAAATCTTTTAAGTTTTAATTTGGAATATAGTAAATATTTATCTACTATTTATTATAGTAGATAAACCCACATAAACAAAAATTCTTTAGAGTCCTCAATGTTTTACAGTAGTTTTATTGAGATAAAATCCACATATCATATAGTTAGCTCTTTGAAAGTGTACAGTTCGGTGGCTTTTAGTGTACTTACGGATTTGTGAACCACCTCTACTATCTAATTTTAGAACATTTTTACGACACACACACACCCCCGGCGCAAAAAAAATCCTGTACTCAGCTGTCACTCCCCTTCCCCTTGCCCCTGGAAACCACTGATCTACTTTCTCTCTCTATGGATTTGCCTATTCTGGGCATTTCACATAAAAGGAATCATATGACTTTTGACGACTGACTTCTTTTACCTAGCATGTTTTCACCTATGTTGTAGCAAGTATCAGTATTTTTATGGCCGAAATAATACTCCATTGCATGGGTATACTACATTTTATTTATCCATTCAGCAGTTGATGGGTATTTGGGTTGTTTCTACTGTTTCTGGCTATTATGAGTAATGCTGCTATGAACAGTCTGTATGAATTTCTATGTGGATATATGTTTCCAGTTCTCTTAGATAAATATACCTAGGTGTGGGATTGCTGGGTCATGGGTAACTACGTTTAACATTTTGAGGAAGTTTCACTATTTTCTAACCTCAATGATTTTCCTAAGTGCAAAGGGCCTGAGTATGAGAACCACTGGTATACATGAGATTAGACCAGGGAAGTGTGGGTGACTCAGTGCAGCCCCTCACCCTTGCTAGGGGACCGAGAGACCCTCAAACTCATTTCCCTCCCCCTCCCCCTCCCTCTCCCTTCTCCTTCCCACCCGTCTGTCCCTTCAACACACACATCCGCCGACTGCCTGAGCAGTACCCTCAAAGTAGATAACCAAAGAGATGGCTCTATCCTTGGTGACAAGAAGAAAGCCAGCTCAGCTAGGCTGTGCCAAGTTACCTGTGCAGCAGTGCTGGTGCAGGGTCACTCCCTGCAGGGCTGTGGGTGGCGCCCCCTGGAGTTGTGCTGGGGGGGTCCTGGCTGTGGCTGCTGTTGTCTGTACCCCTCCCTGCCCCAGGGCACAGGGACCTGTGAACCCTCCTCAGGAGCAGAGCCCTGGGGCCCTGTTAGTAGAGCCAAAGATGGTGGCCAGCGTCAGCCACCCCCAGTGTGCTCTGGTCCTCCAGTTGGGGCAGCAGCATAGGGGTTTGCCCAGGCCATCTGGCCGTGTGCCCCGGTCCCGGCCTCTCCTGTGAGGCCACGTGCTGAGTACAGCTGGAGCTGCGCTTGGGAGGTTGAGGGATCAGATGCCCTCCAGGGCTTGCCCGCTCTATTCACAAGTATGCACGGCGTGCCTCTCTCTCCTTTCTGCTCTAACCGTTTGATGTCCTGCCAGGCATTCACGTAGTCATGTGATCCATTTAGTTATCCCTCCCAGAATTATTAGCCTTTTGAAATAGGAGCGCTGAGTAAGTGGTGTTTAGCCTGATCCAAATGGTGGGGTCCCAGGCATCAGTGGGGGCTGATGTGGGGGCAGGGATAGGTTGGAAGTGCCACGAATTTGGTGCCCCGGAGTTCAGAGGGTCCATGTCTGCTGTCTACCACCCAGACAGTGACGCACTCTCTCTCTCTTTCTCTCGTCTCAGATGTGACTCTCGGCCCTGGGCTGGGCGCTCCGAGCCATGGCAGACACCATCTTCGGCAGTGGGAACGATCAGTGGGTTTGCCCCAACGACCGGCAGCTCGCCCTGCGAGCCAAGTGAGTACCTCCGAGGCCCGGCCAGACCTCCTCTGCCTCCCTCCCTTCTTTGGCAAGATTCATTCCCAGGCCCTCAGAAAGAGGAGTGCCTGTTGAATGCCTGCCGCACAGCAGGCCCCGAGCTGGGCACTGGGCAGCCATGCACTCATTGAACTACCATTTCATCCCCATTTCACAGATGAGGAGAATGAGGCCAAGGTCCTTGCCCAAGTCACTTAACTTGTAAATGGCAGGGATGGAACAAACCTGGCTCCTCTTGACTCCCAAGTCTGTGTTCTTTCTGTCAGGCAGGCGGCAGGGAGCCATGCCTCTTCGTTTGCCTTCTTTGTTACTAGTCTGGACCTCTGTCACTGAGCTGTAAGTCCCCACGCCCCTTCAGGCAGCGGCTCCTGATCGCTGGGTGCTCACTTCCTACCTCACTGCTTGGCTCAGAGGGGCAGGGCCAAGCCAGGGTTTCTTTTGTGAGTGAAGAGCTGCCCCTCTGGCCGAGGTGCGGAGCCAGCTTCAAGATATCTCCAGGTGCTCACATTTTCTGTGCTCACAACTGTGAGCCCCTGGTCCCTCTTTGTCCCTTGGGGTGCTAGTTTTCCTGTTCTCCTTCAGCTCACAGAGCCTTCCGCTCTGCGTAGGTGAGGCTGGCTCCATCCTCTGCCCGCCGTGGCTGAAGCCAGGTGCTCCTGCATGCCTCTCTTGCCTGCTCATCCCTCCCCAGCCCCCCAAGGGGTTGGAGGTGGTTCCTGAGGTCTCGTCAGCCCACGAGTGCCCCTTTATCTGTCAAACTATGCCAGTTACGGGAGCCAGCATTTCCCAAACAGGACCAAGTACAAGGAATTTGCAATTAAATATTATGACTCTGCAAGGGGACAGAGCTGGAACATCAAAGGAGGATAGAAAAATTAATCCGAAACGCCCAAGAGAAGAGGAGTTATGCATGATTTTCAGGAATCTTTGCATGACAGTTAATTTGTCCCCTTTGCCGCTGGCTCCTCCAGTAAATCCTTCAGTTCCCCCAGCACAACTTTCCGCATAGCACCGCAGGAAGAGGATCTATCCCCTCCCCTCCCTCCTCTGCCCCAGGCTAGATGCTCTGTCCTTTCTGGCAGGGGCTGAGAGCAAGGGTCTGGGAGGGCTCTGCAGCCTGCACTTTGCCACGGGTGCCCGGCATGACCCTGCTGCCACCCTCCCTTCAGTTCTCCCCGGCCTCCTCTCACTCTCAGCAGCAGCCGAAAGCTGTTGTAGCACCTTTTAGAAGGAGAAGTGCTTTTATCTCCTCCCCTGGGGCGTGCAGCCTTGTAAGGCCTGGCAGAGTGAAGGAAAGTAGTACATACCCCTGGGCCGCTGCAGCACTGTGCCCCAAGGGTCCCTCTGGGGTGTTCCCTGACCCCAGCTCAGGGTGGCCCTGTAGCCCTCCTGGCTGCCATCAGACATTTACTAAGCACCTACTATGTGCCAGACACTGGTTGCACAGCAGTGAGCAAAACAAGCACAGCTCCTCGTCTTAAGAAACTAGTAGGGAGAGCTGAGCATTATATAAACATGTACATGTGTGTGCGGGTGCTTTGGCAGTGATCACAGGGGTGGAGGGTGCTTTCCAGTCTGGGGATGTGATGCCCTGAACATGTGATGCTCACATTGAGACCCAGAGGACGATGAGTGACCAATGGAAATATGGGGAAGAGCGTCCAGGCAGCCGGAAGGGCAGGTGCAAAGGCCCTGAGGTAGAAGGAACGTAGCAAGCAGAGGAGGACCTGAAAGGAGGCCAGCGTGGCTTGAATGCAGAGAGTGAGGGAGCAAACAGCTGAAAGGAGGATGGAGAGGTACATGGGTCTGATGGGGCAGGGATGTCCTCCAGAGACCCATATATTGGAGGTAGAGATGGAAGACTCCACATTGCCTTGTCTCACTGTTTAATCCCATGGCTTGGGCCTTATGGGAATTCTGAGAGTGAACTTCTAACTGGCCTTAAAGGGAATCAGGGAAGGGCCTCCTGGCAAAGGTCACGTCTGAAAAAAGTCTTTAAAAAGAATAGGAATTTTTCTGAATAGATGCAAATGTTCCAAGAAATGATCATGATAATGAATATGCAACTATGTGATGATATTGTGAATTACTGATCATATATGTAGAACGGAATGATCGAAAGAGGAATGTTTGCATTTGTTACATGTTTTTTGGTATTTAAAGAAACAAAATTAAAAAAAAAAAGAGTAGGAATCATAGAGGCAGAAAGTAGAATAGAGGTTACCAGGGGCTAGAGGAAGGGAGGAATGGGGAGTTATTGTTTAATGGGTACAGTTTCTGCTTGGGGTGATGAAAAGATTTTGGAAGTCAATATTTTTCCAATTAAAAAAATTGGAAAATTTTGGTGATGGTTGAATGTAATTAATGCCACTGGATTGTACACTTACACTTGGTTAAAATGGCAAACTTTGTTGTGTGTATTTTAGCTCAATAGAAAAATAGGAGTGGGCCAGTGGAAAAGAGTTTTGGGGAGAAGGACAGGCGCCCTAGGTGGAGCACACAGCACCCCGTGGCCCAGACTCCAAGCTCTGTTGGTCCTGCGTGGTGTGCGGGGCCAGTGAGCTGAGAGGCGAGGGTGCTGGACAAGTGGGATGGGAACGGCACCTCCTGGGCAGTGGGTACCTCTGAAGGTCCTTCCCAGGCCCTGCAGCCCGGTCTGCCTCCAGCAGCCTTGAGCCTGCCTTCTTTGGCCTCTGGAGAACAAGGTGCTAAGCAGGGGCTGGCCCCAGACGGTGGTGGTGAGCCTAGGAGGAGGGTCAGCTGAGAGGGAGTAAATTGTGGGAAGCCTAATGGGCAACCAGAGGGAGAAGGCAGAAAAGGAGGCGCAGAAGATGCCTCGGGAGCCTGGAAGACTCCTAGGCAGGCGGTCAGCAGCCACTGGGCGGGAACTCCCAGGCCTGGAGTCTCCGCGCATGCCAGGGGCAGCACAGCTCAGCAGTACAGCCCGGCCTCCGGAGGCCAGCCAGCCCGGATTTTAGAAAGCCATCTATGCCCTCTACCTTGTTTCTGCCTCTGGGACATGGGGAGGCCCCGGGAGAGGAAGAGGGCAGTGGCCGGCGCTGGCCTGGCCCCGAGTGGAGTGGCTCGGTAGGAGTCGTGCCCTCCCAGGCGGCTGGCAGTGCTGCACCGCGGCCTTGCGCGCTGTGTTCCCGGGGCCCCTCCTCCTCTCCCATCAGCCGGGGCTGAGTGGGGTGGGACAGGGCGTTGTCTTCCAGAGCGAGGACCCTGTCTCGGCGTCCCTCTCTCCGCACACTGAAGCATCCTGGCCAGTCACTGACCACCCGAGCCTCTGAAATGCTCCATGGCGCAAGCCGGCAGGTTGGGGTGGGGTATCACTTTCCAGGGACTTAGCCCCTAAGTCTGCCCAGCGCCCAGAGGAAAGCAGGCGACTGGGCAGCAGCTGCACGGCGGGGCAGGAGGGTGCCACGCCAAGGACGGGCCTCCCCCCCCCCGCCCCCTCCAGCCCTGCCCTCCTCCCCACTCTTTGCCTTCCCTGGCCTATGAGGATCATTTGAGAAAGAATTGGTCTAGGGCAGTGCCTTTTTTTTAATTGGAAAAATTAGCAATCTAGAAGCGTGCATCCCCAAATAGAGCACATAGCTTTGCTCCATTTCCTCTCCTGCCATCGAGCCCTCTAATTTTCAGCGTTAGGTGAATCTCCTTTTATTGTAAAGGTTTTTGTGTTGTTTTTTTCAACCTATCCCATAGTAAACTCCATTTCACGTTCTTGTATGACACAGATCTAAATTTTCATTCTTCTCTCGATAATCTTCCAACCTCCCCCCTTGGAACCTCAAGAGCTGTGGCACTGGCCTTTGCCACCTGCACAGCGGTTGGAGTCCCAGGGGTCGCGCCGCCGTCTTTCAGCTGGGATGGGGACAGGCGCCTGCCCCGTCTCCCCGTCCCCTTCAGCCTTTGCTCCCATCCCAGCCCCTGGGCTGTAGAGCTGACTCCTTGGGTGTCCCCAGAGCATTTGCAGGGGCCTTGTTGATGTGGCAGGTGTGCAGGGGGAGCCCTGGGGATGCCGCCACACTGTCTGTTTTTCTTTCCCGAGGCTGCAGACAGGCTGGTCCGTGCACACCTACCAGACAGAGAAGCAGCGCAGGAGCCAGAGCCTCAGCCCGGCGGAGGTGGAAGCCATCCTCCAGGTCATCCAGAGGGCCGAGAGGCTGGATGCCATGGAGCAGCAGAGGATCGGGTAAGGCTCGTGCCACGCACGCTAGGGCACTTGGTGTAGGATCAGCGGACCAGGAGGCTGGCACCCGGGGTCCTAGTGCTGGCCTGTCACCGCTGGCAATGAGCCTGAGGGTCACAGCCTCTGGCCGGCACCCCTGGGGTACAGGCATGCACCCATCCGAAGCCTCAGTTTGCCCCTAGGTAAGACAGGGACAGTGAGTGACCCATGAGCAGGCCCCCTGCGGGGAGGATGAATGACCTTCAGGGCTGCTCGGGGTCAGCTGGGTCCAGCCAGGGGAGGGATTTCAGTCGAGGCTTACCCATGAATCATCCCCCCAAGAGGGCAGGTTCTAAGAGCAGCCCTCTCCTGGCCTCTGGTTCAGACCTGACAGCCGTTGGGTGTTCCAGCATTGTTGTGGGCATCTTTCTTTGTTTAATTATAAGAGTAATTCATATTTCCTAGAAATATACAGAAGAGCACAAGTCAGGAAACACAAATGCGGTGCATTGCATTAAGTAAGAATTGGTTTGATTCTGGTCTCCTTGTTGCATTTTCTATTTCCAGATATAATATATGGTCATTAACAAAAAAATCAGACCTTGTAGAAATGCACATTTTTAGCAAGCAAAGGCAGCTCCATTACAAAGAAAACCGCTGATCTAAGTTCACTGTAGGTGCCTCAGTAATACTGACGTATTACTGTCATTTTATTACAAAAAGTGTTTATATCAGGCATAGCGGTTTTATTATTTCTTTTCTGTTACCCTCCTTGCCTGCTGCCCCTCCAGCTCACAGGCCAATGCCCTGAAGACTCTCTTGAGGCATCAGCCAGTCACTGTGGTGACTGACACCCACGGCCCCCAGGAGGGCTTGCTGGGGTGGGGTCTAATGGTGCCCCCGCCAGGCTGCCTCAGTGCATCCTGGTGCCCGGCCTGCTGTAAGCGCTGGGCTGGGCAGTGCCTCAGTCACCTTCCCCGGTGCAGCGGGAGAGGCGCGGCCTGCATTTGTAGGTCAGTTAGGAAGCCTGGAGACAAAGGAGGTTTCCTGACTGAGGGTCCCTAGGAGCAAGTGGGTCAGGCGCCAATGGAAGCTGGGCTTGCCCCTGGGGGCCTGCAGGAGAGGGGACACCCCCTGCCCTGCCCCTGCAGAGGCCAGGGGTGCCGGGGGGCAGAGGGCGTGTGGGGAGAGGAGGCCCACACTGCCCAGCCCCACACCCCTAGGCCACTTCGGATCTTCACAGGGACGGTGTGGGGGCTGCGGTGAGCCTATGGGCGGGGGGGGCCCAGCCCTTCGGATCTCTGAGCCCCTCGCAAGTGGCTGCACGCCTCTGGGCGTCAGCTTCTCGTCTTTAAGAGGGAAGGTAGCATTCTCCTCACTGGGGGGTTGCACAGATTAGAGGAGATAATGTGATCATACTTGGTCCTTCCTTCATTCAAGAATTTTTCACGAGTGTCCACAGGGTACTGGGAACACCTCGGCCTTCAAAACCAAAGTGGCCGCCAGTTTCCTGGAGGTTGCACCGTGACAGGGTCACAGTGTGATGAGGGTCCTGACGAGAGACACCTCTCCAGGGTTAGCAGGGCTGCAAGGAAGGCTCCGGAGACACGTCATCTAAAGGAGTTGTTTTAGTTTGTCCACTCCAGCTCTGCATCTACACAGTGGCTCAAACCAGAGACCCCTCTAAGCCGCCCTGGATCCCTGTCTTTCTCTCACCATACCTCTTGCCCCCAAATCTCTCGATGCTGCCTCCAAATTACAGGCATGTCTCAGTTTCCATCCCCCTTCCCTGGCCCCTCCTACCACCCTCCCCACCTGGGTCTTCCCCCTGTTATCCCAGCTTCCTTGGCAGCCAGAGCCAGCTTTTAGAAATGTGATTCGGATCAAATTACTCTCCTGCTTAAAACTCGACAATGGCTTCAAGTTGCTTATAGGAAAAAAAAATCCAAACTCTACTCTGTGACCTACAAAATCCCATAATCTGGCCCCTCCTCACCTCCCAGCCTTATCTTATACCAGTCTCCCTTGCTCAAGCTGGCTCCCTTGCTGTGCTGACCTGCCTCACTCTTCCTTGCCTCTGAGCCTTCGCACATACCATTCCTTCTGCTGGAAACACTCTACCCGCTCCTGCACCCCCCTCTACATCCTCCAGGCCCCTGCAGGTGTTCTCAGCGAGACCTCCCCTGATTTCCATCCAACGTGCCCTACCCTCCTTCAGTCTTCTCTTTCAGCATCCCTACTTATTTTGATTTCATAGTGAAATCTTGTTGTTTATTTATAGATTTTCTTTTTTTTTTTTTGACTTATATTCCATGAGAGTGAGGACCGCATCTGTCTCTGGCTTGTTTGCTACAGTATTCCCAGCCCCTAGATCCGGCACATAGTAGGTGCTCAGTTAACAGTGAATGAGTGATGAGGCGTTAACCAGGGGATCGGTGGGGCAGGGAGCCGTGTCCTGGGTGCAGGACCAGCACCGGGGACACGGTGGAGCCGAGCCTGGGCAGCGGTCAGGCTGGAGACCGGAAGCTCTGACTCCGGGTTCCGCTGCAGGCGCCTGGTGGAGCGGCTGGAGACCATGAGGCGGAACGTGATGGGCAACGGCCTCTCCCAGTGTTTGCTGTGTGGGGAGGTGCTGGGCTTCCTGGGCAGCGCGTCGGTGTTCTGCAAAGACTGCAGGAAGGTAAGGCCCTGTTCCGGCCCTGCCAGTCTGGCCACCCAAGCCTCGACCTGCTCTGCTGCTGTGTGGCCTTGCACCCTGGCTCCCTGGAGCGCGCACGTGCGTGCATGTGTGTGTGTGTGTGTGTGTGTGTGTGTTTTCACATGGTATCCTCTGCTTCTCGATGAGAAGGATTAAGGTGTAGAGGTCAGATAGCCTGGCTTCCAGGGCCAGCATTGGGGAGCAGATCTCTGGGTCTCATACTTCTAGGTATGAGCCCAGCTATTCCGCGAGCCAGATGACCTCAGAGAACTCAGTCCTCAACTTCCTCATTTGTAAAATTGGAATAATGAGAATAGCTACCCTGGAGAGCAGTGAGGATTAAATATTACTAGCTGCAAAGCTCTTAAAACCTTGTCTGGCCCATGATTACTCAATAAATGTTATGTTATCTCTAGATAAACACTGTTCTCCCAAGGGCCAGGTACTAGGCTAGTTTTTCACTTCCTTTTCTATGGGTCTGCTCTCTGAATCCCTGGCCGCTCAAAGGGCAATCGTCTTTGCAGAAGGTCAAGTGGATTTTCTCCTTTTGTTATATTCTATTGATTATTTTAAGTTGTGCCACGTGTTAATTTGTTTCATGTTGGCACCAAAGCTTTTTTGAAAGTAATTTTTAGTTTTTCCTGGGGTTTCTAATTGCCTTTGTTTTCTCTTATGTTCAAAGACTGTTGGGCCTTCCAATCCTCAAGAATTTTCAGGGTCTTAATTTTACTTTCTATTCTATGGAGCCTACTTCCTTCTTTTTAATTTTTTCTGGCAGAAGCCCTTCTAGACTCTTATTCCTGCTCTGGCCTAGACTGGCTGCTGCATGGCGATCAGAAGACTTCCCTTTCCTGCCCTCCTTTGTTAGAGCACTGTTTCCGAGATACCTGGGTTTTCTGTGTTGTTTTTCACTCTTGTTTTGCTGGAACTCACCCTGATGTTAACTTCCATGTGCCACTCACTGTTTAAGCCTGAAGGTATTGTATGTAGTGAACAAAACAGAGAAAGAACCTTTTCTCTTGAAATCGCATTGGGTGGGGGGACTAGAAAACAAGTAGTAAATGAATATGGTAATTTCAGGAAGAAATGTGGTCTGGGAAGAAATAACAGGGGCTAGAGAATGACTGGGGGTGGGTCGGCAATAGTGGCTGAAAGGTCTATAGGACACAGAGAAGTTAAAAAAGTGAACATAATCTCGGCAACCTGGAGGTAACCATGACGGGGCATTTTCAGTGGCATTCACTGGAATGAGGACTTCACAATGGAATAAGGAAACTGAAGTGTAGAGAGGGTAATATGATAAGCGTGAGACAGGACTTAAACTAAGGCCATTTTTTCCCTGCTGTATCACATGCAGTGAGCTGGGCTGAGATGTGGATTAACTGGTAAAGGTCCCAGGAACAGTGGCATTGTGGTAGAGGTCTGAGTGTCAGCATGGGGGTGGACGCTGTGTGCCAGCGCCGCCCCCTGCAGCCCCTTCATAACACCTGGACTAGAGACCCAGGACATAATGGATGGCACGCTGGCAGGTGGGGTGCATTTTGTGACTTCTGTCTGGGGAAATGGCATCCAGCTACCTATTTCCTCCTTCTGTTCCTCGATTTATTAACTGCTGTAAGTGTTCTAGGTTTGTGGGACCGTGGGGAGTGGTGAGCCGCATCTCCCTCCCCTGGAAATGTCCGGGGCCTCTGCTGCGGAGGCACACTGCCGTCTCCTTGGAGAGCCATTTCCTAGGCAACCGTGGCAGTCCCAGAGGAGGACCTCAGCTGGAGGTGGGAGCTGGGGAGATGTTCTTCACTACTGCCCCCTACTCCAGAGTAGCCTGACGCTCTGGGCTGGTCTGTAGGACATTTCCATTGGAGATTGGTCTACTTTCGCAGCTGGCTGAGGACTGGGCCCTGGCCTGGGCTGTAAAGCTGGAAGCCTTTGAGCCTCAGGGGATTTATTCCTCTGTGAAGGTAGGAAGAGAGGGTGTGAGGTGAGACTTCAGCATTTGGGGGATTTTCTTGATCCATCTTTGAAAAGACTGTGATATTCTTTCATTCATTCATTTATTCATTTTGAAAATATTAGAGGGCCCACCTTGTACAGGCTCTGTTCGAAGTACTGGTGATAACAGTGAACAAGACAAAGGCTTTATTCTCATGGAGATTATTTTCCAAGGGTGGGAGAGGAGAGACAACAAATGAATAAACACAAAACAACAGCAGGCAGAGTGAGGGCTCTGTGGTGAAGTAAAGCACAGCCATGGGCTAGAGCGGGGTCAGGGACCTGTCAAGGGCACCTTTGAGCTGTGACCTGAACACAAGCAGGGACCAGCCCCGGGAAGTCTGGGGTGGAAGAGTGTTCCTGGCAGAGGGAACAGCAAGCACAAAGGCCCTGAGGTAGAAACCTGTGGGGTGTGTTTAAGGAAGTCAGGGCTCTGTGAATCTAGGTCAGGAGTTGGGATTTTTTTAGTTGGAGGGGAAGCCAGTGGAGCATTTTAAGCTGTGGTGTGATGTGATCTGATTTGTGTTTTTAAGAGATGGCTCCAGCCGCTGTGTGCCAAGTGGAGGACACAGAGTAAAGGTAGAGAGATGAGTGCGGTGGCGGTGGCTGTCATTGGGAGGTGATGAGTTGGGGACAAGGCAGCATGAGGACAGGGACCACACCCTGCAAGAGCGCATTGGTCTCTTCACTGTCTTCTAACAGATGGGGAAGGATTTGAGGGATGGATGAGGAGAGGAAAAAGGGTAGACTGCAGATGGGCCAGGACAAGAGTCACTCCGGCAACCCTGCCCGGTGAGGGGCAGCAGGTCCCCCTGGGCTCCAGCAAATGCTCTTCCCATGGAGATGCCACCCAGGGCCTGGGGCTCCTGCCTGGGTCTAACGGGGGCTCACCCCCTTTTCCAGGGGGGCCTTCAGTTTTCCTCAGGACCAGGATTGCTTTGCCTGAGGAAGAGCAGCTACTGCAGGGACCCAGGGGACTGGCTCCTCTCTTCCCCTGGCAGGCAGGATCAAGAGGTGGCGAGAACAGGGCGGTAGGACCAGGTGGGCTTGCGGGGAGGTCCCAGCTCATCCGTAGTGGAGTGGCCTTGTACAAGTCACGTAACCTCTCTGGGCCTCCATTTTATCATCTGTAAAATGGTGTAATAAAGCTTATGTCATCGTGGGCTGGGGGTGGTTGCAAACATTCAGTAGATGCTACCTGTTATGGCTATATATATTTTTTTAGTACTTTGACGTTTATTTTTATTTATTTACTTAGTTTTTGAGTTGAGTCTGTATCCGTTAGGACTCATCTGGTTGCAAGTGACAGAATTCCAAACTATAGTCAGCAAACTATAACCCATAAACCAAATCAAATGTACTGCTTGCCTTTATATATGAATTTTCATCAGAAATAGCCATGCCCATTTGTTTATGCATTGCTGGGGTTGCTTTTGAGTTACAGTGGCAGAGTTGAGAAAATGTGACATGGAAACGCAGAAAAAGTTAGCGGACTGCTGGAATGTTGAGAAGTAGGTGCTTTCAGAACTTGCAGAAGGCTGTATGAACTAATGTGGAAAACTACTACTGGTTTTCGGGCTATCCGGAGGCTGCTGAAATTGCAGAAATACTGGCCCCTGCAATTTCAGGTTCCTGCCACTTTATTATTACTATTATTAATAATCTGCTTCCCTGGTTGTAGCTGTTAAGACTATGCACAAGTTACAAAAGATGGAACCGATCCCCTGTTTATCTCAGAAGAGATTTAGTGGCACCCACATTCTCTTTATTAGAATTCATGTTTTCTTGAACTTAAAATTGGAGTTCCCACAGCTAGTACCATATTTTCTATAATTTGTATAAAAGCCTTTGTGGCTCTCCAGCATGGCACGTCCAAAATCCTGCAGGGAAACGCCTTGATTTCTATTCAAGTTGCTCATGTAAACAGCATCCATCACCTGTTCAGTCTGTCGTATACTAATTCTGGGCTGGGGGAACCCAAAAGGTCAGAACGGTCACTTCCCTCAGACCCTGAGGCTCAAGATGGACAGTCAGCATTCTCTATTGCCGAACGCTGACCATGGCCGGGGCATTCTGGAGGGCTGCCTGGAGGAGCTAACCCCTGATAACTGGGCAGGCTTCTGAGAGGCTGAGAGCAGAGAGGGAGGCTGGGGGAAGAGGTGATAGAGTAGGCAGAGGCAGGCCTCTAAGTGTGAGTATGCAGGCCTAGAGGGCAGGAGACATTTGCTAAAAGAAGAAAGAACACAGGATGTAGCCTCAGATTTGATTTAGTAACAAGGCACCTGCTTGTGGGATTGAGATGTCGGGGCCAAGATAAAGGGGTGAGGTCACTGGCTTGTTAGAAGATAGCATTCCCTGGGGGGGCAAGCTGCATTTTAGTGAAGAGTGGGCAGGTCCGTGGTGCCCCATGTGCCCTGGCAAATGATCCCAAGAGACAGACATTTAGGGGCCACTCTGCCAGTAGTCATTTAGGATCTGAGTCCCTGGAGAGTCAGGGATGCACAACTTTGGCCTGTGGCGGGGATGGGGTGGGAGAGGGGTGGTACCCTCTGGTGTCTGGGAGGGGAGGGACATCGTCCATTTCCTCATCCTACAAATTTTATTGTACACCTACTGGTGCCCGGCACTGGGGATACAACTTAAGGAGACTCTCAGTTCCCTGCCTTCCTGGAAGGAGGTGTTAAACGATTATGCAAAATTCATTATAACTGAAATTGAGGTTTTGGCAATGCCCTCAGAGGGCTGGGAGAGCGCTAATGGGGGACATGAGGAGCCCTCCACTTGGGGCTCACCAATTTCTGGGGATCTTCCCTACTTAATTCCATCTCCACTGGCCTCTTCACCTTCCACAGTGGCCTGCAGCCTGGGTCCTGGGAGACATGGGGGCATAGGCAGGCAGGAGGGAAGGGATGCTTGGGAGTGCTCTGATGTGGGGGTGCCCAGATGTGCTGGGTGACACACAGAGGGGTCCCCAGCCAGTGTCCTTGACAGGTTCAGCAGCCACCAGCTAATGAGCGTGCAGGTGGAAGCGTACAGCATCCCCTCTAACTGGGCCCGTCCACCCAGCCCGGCTGCCCTCATTATCAGAGGGCTGGGATGGGAAGGGAGCGGCTGGCTGGCTAATTAGAGAGGCCTGCTGCTCCTAATTGCTTCAGATCTGAGCAACCAGCGTTCAGTCTAATTGAGAGTCCGGCTTCTCCAACGATGGGGAGGCTGGGAGCGCTGCAGGAGAATCCACCTGAGATTGTCACCAAATGAGGAAAGCAGTCAGATTTTTTTTTCTGGCCTGAGCCAAAATGTGTCCCAGGCGTGGGGCAGCAGAGACTGCTCATGAAACAGTCATGTCCAGAATGTCTACTGAGCCCTGGTGGAAGAGATCGGAGTCGTGCATTTTTGTGTCGAGTCCTTAGGCAAAGTCCAGCTTGGGTGGGTGGGTGGGGGCCAGGCCTCACTTCTGTCCAGGTAGGGGGAGAGCTAGAGGGGGCAGACCCCCACTCAGCTGTGAGGAGGAGTGTCCTGTTTGGCTCAGCCCGGACTCCCAGCCCTGAGCTGGCCGTGATGGGGAGCGGGGTGGGGGTGGGGCTAGTGCCTGGGATGTGAGGCCCCTGCGCTGAGGAAGACTCACCCACTTGCCCCCAGACCCAGTGCTGTGAGAGGGAGCAGAGCTGGCTTTCTCCACCACTGTCTCATTCCTCACGCCCTGACCTCCGCTTTCCTTCCTAGAAAGATCCCACTGACCTCTGAGAAGTATTTTGCATCTTTGTCCTTAGAAGCTCTGGGAATGCTGGCCCCACCCAGTTTACAAAGCCCAGGTGCATCAGGGCTACTAGAGAGAGTTCAGGTACTGGTGGGGCCTAGGGTCCCCAGCGACTCAAAGTGGGGCCAGGACTGGACATCTCTTGGCAGTTTGCCCAAAATGCAGAGTCTCGGTCCCCACCCGGACCTCCTGCATCAGAAGCCGTGTTTTAACCAGATTCCCAAGTACAATAAAGTTTGAGGAGCTCAACCTAGACCACAATTCTCAAAGCATGGTCCCCTGAGCCTGTTAGAGCTGCAAAACCTCAGGCCCCACCCTAGATTATAGGGAAACACTGGTTGGGGGCAGCAGTCTGCATTTCACCAGCCCTCCTGGTGATTCGGATTGAAAGCCCTCACTCTTAGGTCCCAGCCGCAGGCCTGGCTCAGGTGGGGGGTGAAGCCTGGGTTTTCCCTCTGCTTGCGTCTCCCCAGCTTCCTTCTCCACCCTCCCACCCCTCACCTTTCCACTTCCCCCACACCCCTACCCACACAGCATAGGATCCCTGACAGATTGCAAATAGTGAAATTGCGAAGGCTGTTGGCTCACACTGCCATGCCCTTGAGGGTTTGTAAAATACTTTCACAAACATCATCCTTTTCGGTCCTCAGGACAAAGCTGCAAGGGAAGCCGGTGGGGGGCCTATTCCACGGTCACGGGTGAAGAGCGGCAGCTTCAGTCTGCCACGCTGGAAGTCCAAAACCAAGGTCTTGGCAGGCCGTGGTCCCCCCCGAGCTCTAGGGACAGATCTGTTCCATGGCTTCTGGTGGTGGTGAGCTCCAGTCTCAGCTCCTTCGTGTGAAGACCCGTCGCTCCAGTCTCAGCCTGTCTTCATGTGGCAATCTCCTCTCCATGTCTGTGTCTCTGTGTCCAAATTTACCTCTTTTGGGGGAGACACACCAGTCGTATTGAATTTAGGGCCCACTGTAATCTAGTGTGACCTCTCTTAACTTGATTACATCTGCAAAGACCCTGTTTCCACCTAAGGTCACAGTCACAGGTTCTGAGGGTTAGGATTTGAACGTGTCTTTTGGGGAGACACGGTTCAATCTAGTACAGTGGGAGAGCTGGGTTCCAGATCAGCGGGGCGTTGGCTGTGTCACCTCTCCTTTCACACCAAAGCATTCGAGCCTCATGCTTTCCCTTCCAGGAGAAGGCACTTTAGGGCGAAGGAGTGAGCCTCCCGTAGATGTCAGCATGAAAGAGCACCCAGATGGCCCATCTGGGAAGTCACCTCTCCCCTTCCCTCCCCTCTGGCAGCCCTCACAACCACCCGGGAACACTCCAGCTGCTTTCTTGAGACCCACAGAAGCAGGCGTGAGTGTTCTCCAGGTGTTCCCCCTGCACACCCTAAACCTCTGAAGCTGGGGTGAGCCCAGCCCCAAGGGGCCGTTGACCTGTGGGGGCAGGAGAACCGAGTTGCCCTCTCCAGGGACTTTTACCTCCTTTGGAGCCAGCTCAGCTCCCCAGGCCCATTCTTGCAAATGAAGCTGAATGTCAAAAAGGGCTTGTCCCTCTGCATATTTTCATTTCATTCATTCATTCTACAAAATAGTGCTGGGTACAGCCAGGCCTTGGAGAGAGCATGGTAAGTGAGACAGAAGGCAGCTCTGCCCTCATAACAGCTTCTAGTAATAATGAGAGCCAGTTCCTACCTCCTTCCCTGCTAGACACTGCTCCAGGGCTCTTCCTTCACATGCCTCCTAATAGCCCTACAGGGTGGGCACTATTCTGATCTCCCTTTTACAGACGAGGAAACTGAAGCACAGAGATTTTGTATCCTGCTGAGGTCATTCACCTGGTTAGTTGTGGAGCCAGAATTTGAACCCAAGGAGTCTAGTCCTGAGCATCTTCGCTTCTAGGAAGGTGAAATGAACAGTGAACAAATAAATTTTTTTTTTTTTTTACTTTTTATTTTTTTAAATACAAAAAACCACCAAATAAACGCAAACATTCCTATTTTGATCATTCCATTCTACATATATAATCAGTAATTCACAAAATCATCACATAGTTGCATATTCATCATCATGATCATTTCTTAGAACATTTGCATCAATTTAGAAAAAGAAATAAAAAGGCAACAGAAAAAGAAATAAAATGAAAACAGAAAAAAAAAATATATATATATACATACCATACCCCTTACCCCTCCCTTTCATTGATCACTAGCATTTCAAACTCAATTTATTTTAACATTTGTTCCCCCTTTTTAAAACTTTTATTCCATATGTTCTACTCATCTGTTGACAAGGTAGATAAACGGAGCATCAGACACAAGGTTTTCACAATCACACAGTTGCACTGTAAAAGATATATCCTTATACAATCATCATCAAGAAACACGGCTACTGGAACACAGCTCTACATTTTCAGGCAGTTCCCTCCAGCCTCTCCATTACATCTTGAATAACAAGGTGATATCTACTTAATGCGTAAGAATAACCTCCAGGATAACCTCTGGACTCTGTTTGGAATCTCTCAGCCATTGACACTTTGTCTTATTTCCCTCTTCCCCCTTTTGGTCCTGAAAGTTTTCTCAATCCCTTGATGCTGAGTCTCAGCTCATTCTAGAATTTCTGTGCCACGTTGCCAGGAAGGTCCACACCCCTGGGAGTCAGGCCCCATGTAGACAGGGGGAGGGTGGTGAGTTTGCTTGTTGTGTTGGCTGAGAGAGAGGCCACATCTGAGCAACAAAAGAGGTTCTCTTGGGGGTGACTCTTAGGCCTAATTTTAAGTAGACTTGACCTATCCTTTGTGAGGTTAAGTTTCATATGAACAAACCCCAAAACTGGGGACTCAGCTGATAGCTTTGGTTGTCCACACTGCTTGTGAGAATATCAAGAATTCAACTTGGGGAGGTTGAATTTTCCCCCGTTCTCACCATTGCCCGAAGGGGACTTTGCAAATATTTTTCCACTCACTGATCAAATCACTCTGGGGTTCATTGGGGCATCGCTGTGGATAAACCAACAAAATCTCATGTCCTACCCAAGGTTCCATGTACTTATGGTTGAACAAGTAAATTTAATTTCAGAAGGCGGTAAGCCAACATAAAAGGCAGACAATGGAGCAGCCAGTGGGGAGGAGCCTGAGAAGGCAGCTGTTTTATTTGGATGCTTAGGATGGGCCTCCATGAGGAGGTGACATTTGAGCTGAAACTATGATGAGAAAAGTCAGAAAACTGTCCCGGGCTGAGAGGAGTAGGAGAGAGCGTGGCATAATTGAAGTACGGAGAGAAGGCCAGACAGGCACGGGAGCAGAAGGCCCTATAAATTCCCCTTTGAGCCCATATGGTGGGGGTTGCCCCAGCCGCTGCTTGGATTAACTCGAATCCCCCAAAATAGGAGTGGCTTTTTTTTTTCTGTAGGGCCTCCCAAGCGGTGACCATGGTGAAAGCCATTCCTGCCTCCATGTGCCCTGCTCCCTTTTCCACACTTAAGCCTCAGAGTCTCTGTCCCTGGGAGAGGCCACCAGAGCAGGGGCCTCCTTGAACAATAGCCATTTCATCTCGGTGGCCCCCAAATGAACCCCACCGTGTCCTTTCTTTTCCTCCACTTTATTCAGATGTAGCCGATGTATGTTTGTGCCTCATTATGAAAATGGGATTTTTCATCTTTTCATAATTTAGGAAACTGATGTTTTTCTAAATTCCCAGGAAAAGTCACTTAATTCTTATCTGCCCTCGGGGCCAGGCTGTTTGGCAGGAATTGACTTGGCTCCCATCCCGGACCCGAGGGCTGGCCCAGGCGCTGGCAGCCTCTTGGAGCCTCCGCCCCGCGCAGGGTCCGATGCGCTGACCATCTCCATTAAGGCGCGCGCCTCGTGTGCCGCCCCGCGTGGCACCGCCTTCCTTCCCCCGCTGGAGCCGCTGTCCTGCCACTTTGTGCAATTTGGAGTCCAGTCCCTTCACCCCGTCAGGCCATTAGGGCCTTTCAGGCAGAGAGGCTGTCCCCAGGTGGGCCAGGCACCCCGCAGAGCCGAGCTGGTAGTCCCAGCAGCGCCCCGGAGGCCACGCCCACCCAGCGAGGGGCCCCGCCCCTGCTCCCGCAGCCTGGGTGGGGGCGGCAGGGCAGCCTGTGAGGTGCTGGAGGAGGAAGAGGCAGGGGAGCACCCGAGACAGGAGGGCAGCTGCACAGCTGGGCCTTGAAGGGTGGGCGACAGGGTGTCGGGGAGGGTGCCCAGGAGTAGACAGCAGCCCAGTAGAGGCAGGGCAGTGAGTGCGGGGGCAGCCCGGAGACCGGGGTGGTTTGGCATGGTGGTGGTTTGGATGTAAGGGCTAGGAGAGGGGGCGAGAGCACAAAAGAGGGGGGCTGGAGGCATGAGGCTGCAGGAGAGGGAGGCGAGCGCCGTGAGGGGCTTTGTGCCAAGCTAAGGAGGCAACAGGGCAGTGACAACCACGTGGGTCTCTGGGGAGGCCAGGTTTGGAGGAGAGAGTGTGTAGTGGGCTGGGGGCGCCTGTTGAGGCCTGAACTCTCCGTTAACAGGGGCCTGAACTGAGGCGGCATCAATCGAGACAGAAAGTCCACGGGCAGTTTAGAGTTAGAAATAAGCAAGGCTGCCAGGCACTGCAGGGTCACCCCCAGGCATCTCCCCACTTCATCTGCACGGCCGGCAGGGAGGCTGTGATTGGCACCATGAGGTTGAGCAAACAAGGCGTGGGGGTTCAAGTCCAAGTCCTTGCCAGGTGACGTAGCGGGTTGGGGGTAGGGCCTGCCACACCCCTTGCCCACTTGCGCTGGTGCCTGGGTGAAGGGCAGGGTGGGGCGTGCATGGGGGGCTGGGGCTCACGTGGCCCGTGGGTGTCGGTGGGTCTGAGGGTCCCAGGACAGAGGTCACATGGGAGCGGTCAGGGGTGCAGGGAGAGGAAGGGACGCCCACCAGGTTGGCGAGATGGGAGGGCAGCACAGGGGTCGCTATCTTTTCCCTTGAACCTGCCCCAGTGACCTCTCTGGAGAAGTAGGTCCTGTCTGTGGCCCACCTGGGCGTCACGACATACAATAGTGGACCAGGACCAGACTCTGGACACCTGCTGTGTGCAGTCAGAACACCAGGTGTGAGGGAGGGAGAATTGAGAGGAGCCATCCACCCAGTTCTTCCCTGTGAATGCCAGTGAAGGCTGCCTGGAGGAGGAGGCTGTGCCGAGCCTCCTCCCCTGTCCCTGGGGACTGGAGAACCGAGCAGCCCTCTCCAGAGTCCTTCACCTCCTTTGGAGCCAGCTCAGCTCCCCAGGGAGGGAACTGGAAACAGAAGTGACTTGGAAGAGATCAGGGGCTGGGGCGGGGGGCAGCCTTTCACACCAGCCTCCTCTATAGGCCCTGATAGGGCTGCCTCTGGGACCCCCACATTCACCCACCAAGCGCCCAGGGCTTCTGTGCAGCTCTTGACCTGGGCCTGGACTTGGGCTTTTACCCTGAGACCACCCCTGTCGGCACCTGCATTCATGACCCTGTGTTTGCAGAATTGATCATTCCTGTCACCTCCCAGCTCTGGAGGCTCATGTGCCCTGGAGCCACTGCCAGGCATCCTGGTGGCCCTGCCAGTTCCTCACTTCTCCTACCGAGGGACCCAAGAGCTGGATTTAGCCCTAGTTCTAGGGTTAGCAAACTACAGCCCACAGGCCAAATTTGGCCCACAGCATTTGTGGTATGGCCGGTGAGCTAAGGACGGCTTTTATGTTTTTAAATGGCTCAAGGAAAAAAATACAAAAGCAAATTGTATCTTGAAAGTATGTGAAATTCAAGAAAGTTGTATGAAATTCAGGTTCCAGGGTCCATAGGGTTTTCTTGGAGCACAGCCATATGTCTCTGTCAGCGGTCCTGGCTGCTTTGACAGAGACCACAAAACCTAAACTGTTCAATATCAGGCCCTTTACAGAAAACGGGGCTGCCCCGTGCCCAGCCCATTCGTGCCCACTAGGCTGCTGGGGGAGAGAAGGGCTGGACTCCCCTCCCCTCTGGGTTACGGGACAGGTTAGTTTAGTGAGATCGCACCCCTTTATCGTCCTACTGGTGCTCTTACCCTGGAATTTAAAAAAATAATTCGCAGGACTGCATAGAGGTTAAGGGCCCTGCATTCGGCCTGCCTGGGTTCTCCTGGCGTGGGCGACTTACCTGACCCCTCTCTGCCTCAGTTGTCTCACCTGGAAGTTGAGACCCGACAAGTAGAGTGAGGATTGGAATGAGTGAAATATACAATAAACTGTTAGAAATGGTCCCTGGCTCTTATACATGCTCGATGAGTGTGAAGAGCCAAGCAGTACAGGTGTGTATAAATATTAGCACACACACATACCCTCCCCACTTAGTAGTCTGGAATTTGTCGTTTCACACCTTTGTCTCTCCACGCTCATATAAATGTACCCCACTGTGTATACATTTATATATATATATTTTTTGGGGGGGTGTGTGTGTGTGCATGGTCTGGGAATGGAACCCGGGTCTCCTGCATGGAAGGTGAGCATTCTACCACTGAACCACCCGTGCACCCTGTATTCATCTATTTTTTAATGGGACCATAATGTATTCCTTATTCTGTAATTTCCTCTTTTCACCTTTTTTTTTTTTCCACTTAATATATCAAAGGCATCCCCTTGGGTGTCTACATATGAAGCTAATTCCATTTTTAGAAGCTGTCTAATGTAAGGGAGTTCACACATGGCCTCCGCTCTGTTATGTCTGGTGGGAGTGGGGTAGGTACAAGAAAAAGCTGCAGAGCTTTTCACCCTTCTCCAGGCTGGTCACACGCCTTGCCTGCCAGTGGGGCAGGACTGGGGCAGGTACCAGTTAAAGCCAGGGAGCCCTGTGCCTGGACACCCGCCCCTGCCCCCAGCTGCAGACACCTCCAACCTGTTCCCCCTAAGTCCAGCCCCTTTCCTCCATCTGCTTCCCTCCCAGGGGCCACAGCCATCTTTGCCGTTTGACTTCTGCTGCCTTCTCCTGCTCAGAACTCTCCCCACATCTGAAATCCAGTTGAGGACGTGGTTCAAGGTCATTTCCTAGAAGGCTGCTGGTCCCCATGTAAATCAGAGGATGAGCACAGCCAGCGGGCTGGGGTGGGCGGGGACAGTGTGGCCTGGATCCTTAGATAAAATGCACGTGCCTCGGCTGTACCTGCCCTGCTGCACCCACCCTGCAGTGAGTGGCTGGGAGCCCTACTCTCCTCTGAACTCCCCCAGGACCACAGATGAAAATCCCGTCCCCTCCCTGGGCCCCTCATCTTCCCCAGTCTAAGGAAAAGACTGGGTGAGGGGTCTCTCCGGCCCTTCCGGCAGTTTCCTCCTGTGACCTCAGGCTCTGCCCGGCCCTGGCAGCACTGCTGCCCCGAAGCAGCTCCCAGAGTCCTCCACAGGCCCTGGTCCATGGACTGCAGAGCCACAGCGGTGAGCTGGGGCTCATTTCCCTGCACCCCGGGAATGCAGCTCCGTTTGTTGTTTTGAGGCCATGGCAGGTTCACTTTCTAATCAGCTCAGGTTGTGATTCATCAAGTCGTGTCCTCTGAGCAGGAGGAAGTGGGGGGGGGGGGGCGTGTGCTTCTGAGCACCCCCCAACCTCTATCCTGCACCCCTCCCAGCCCCCAAGAATAGGTGGGTGCAGGGCAACGATCATACCCATTTCTAATTGGAGAAACTGAGGTTCCAAGACACACAGCCGGGCCTGGCAGTTGCTCCAGCCACCCTGTTTGGAACTTAGCCCACATTCCCTTTGGAAAGTAGAGGCAATGCTGAAGGCCCACAAAGGAAGCTTGCAGATGGGGGGGGCAAGGCTGATGGTGCTGGGGGAGGGATAGTATCCCAGGGCAGCACCATTCACAGTGGGGTATCGCACCCAGGACCCGGCTTAAGGGAGCATCTAAGCCTTGGGGTCCCCTGAAGCAGTGCCCTCTACCCCTACCCCACCCCCGCCAATTGAGCCCTTGCCCTGGTTTGTCACGCCCTCAGGGTGGCTGAACCAGAGCAGAGGCTGGACACACGTGGAGGTTTGCAGGGGGGTGTGCCCCCTCCTCCAGTGGACAAAACCCCACCTCCAGCAGGGTTGGATTGGGGTATTGGGAACCCCAGTCAGGGCTCCTTGGGCTCGCCCAGACTGTCCTCAGTGACCTCTTCCCTGAGAACACCTGCCCGGCACCCTCCAGGCCCCTCTGCTGCCTGGGCCTGAGCTCAGTGCCCCCCCTCCGGGTCACATCAGCACAGCTTAGGGCGGGCGCCGGCGGCAGGAAGTGTTGTGGGCAAATCTGTTTAGCGGCTGTTACCAGGAACGGTTATTTTGTGCAGCCTCATGTGCTCTGTTGTGGTAAATAACAGATAATGACATTTGCAGTCGGGGGCCAGGCCTCAATTCCCCGCCAGGCCTCAATTCCCCGCCGGCATCCTGCGAGCTGCCGAGCTGCGGCGTCCAAGGGACCTGCGAGTCCTCAGTGCTTTCAAGCCAGGCTCTGTCCCCCGCGGCAGCGTGCCCTGCGCTGCTGGGGGCTGCTCACTGCCCTCCACCCTGGCTGAATTTAGCCTGTCCTGTCCTCCAGCGGGCGGGGTGGAGGTGAGGGACCCCAGGAGCAGCTCTCCTGCTGATGGGGAGAAGGGGGGGAGGCTGTTCCGCTCCCCGAGTGGCCTCAAAATCAAGGAAGAATCAGGCCTTTATCAGAGGCGTCTTTGGGGTTTTCTTAGCCCCCTTTCTTCCAAACTCTTTCCTCATCCCCATCACCCCACCTCCCATGGTAGGGATGAGTCTCACAGGATGACAGATGGGGAAACCGAGACTGAGGTGGGTTGTGATCTGTCAAGACAGGAACTCAGGCCTTCCAGAGACCCCTCCCTCTGCCCGGGAGCCAGGTCTGCCCTGCTCAGTTTTCAGGTACAGAAGGAAGGGTCTCCTACCCCAGGGAGACCTGCACACCTGGGTATCTAGCCCGGGGTGGGGACCTGCTGTGCCGTGGCAGGGCATCTCTGCCAGGCTTGTTTGCCTTCTAGCTCATTCTCTGCTCCTCGGCCTTGTTCATCTTGCTCAAGTGCAGCTCCGATCATCTCTCCCCTTCCCCGGTACATCCTACAGCCTCTTACATTGGCTCCTTACCTGAGAACCCAAGTGCCCGCTGTCCGTCAGCCCAGACCCCTCCTCAGCCCACCTCCTCGGCTCCTCCTGCCCTAGCTCTCCACTCGCCATCTCACCAGACTTCTTGAAAGCAGAGCCGAGATGCTGCTGCCACTTTTTTTAAGCCCCCCCCAAGTCATCCCTCAGCCCCCACCCCAGCTCTCTGCCCTGCCCGCATCTCATCCCTAGCCTCAGTGCCACTGTCCCCACTGCTTGCCGTGCAAAGAACAGTGGTGTTTCCCCAGCGTCTGCCCTTGACCCCTTGCTTCTTTCATTCAACCACTTAGCACACCTTTATCGAACGCCCACAGTGTGTTAGCACCAGTCCGGGTTCTGGAGCTGCCCCAGGGGCTAAGGCAGCCAAAGCCCTTGTGCTCCCGCTGCACCTGTGCCTGGGGTGGGAGAAGTGACAGCAAACAAGCACATCAGTGTGGGAGGTGCACTGATCTCCTGGGCCTCTCTGCTACCCTTGGGTCCTGAAGCTGCAGCCAACATCAGATGCCCTGTCCGTCACCCTGACCTTCCTCCCCATCTCTCGTCCGATGTGTCCAGCCACCGCCACTCAGCTCTTCCGGCAGAGTCCACGGACACATATCAGTGTGTCCCCTGCCCTGCTCTGTTAACAGAACCCCCACCTGCCCTGTCGGTGAGGCCGGCAGCCTCAGAGCAACTCCAGAGTCTTTCCTCTGGCCCACTCCCATGCTCAGCTAGGTATGGAGCTAGCTGGAATTCCATGGGCTTCTGGGATATTCCAGAGAAAGGTCCTCTGCTGAGAATATGGAGGATGAATTGGCTGGGAGAGTGACTGGATGCATAGTCCCAACAAAGGCCTTTTTCTGATTTGTGTCCCTCCCCTCCTTAAAAGCTACCCTAAGTTCCCCCATGCCGATGGGATTCCAGCTCCCACAGCACACTGGGCTTGTCCCTCAGCCTCTCCCTCCCTCCCTTCCTTGCTGACTACACGGCAGTGCATGCTCACCTCTGGGGATTTAAATAGAGACAAAGGTGTCCTTTTTCTCAAAGAAGTGGCCTTGGAGAGGCACAGTCCTGGAAGTTGACTTTCTCAGTACAGTGCACTCAGAGTACCTCTCGACATGTCTCTCATTGTTGGTAATGGGTGCTGTCCAAGGCTCTCACGGAGGAGGGGACGTTTGGATTGTTCCCGAAGGATGAACAGAGGTTTGCTGGGCATGAGGCACAGCCTGGGCAGAAGCATGGAGGGATGAAGCAGCCAGAGTAACGGCCAGCGTGGCAGGCTTGGCAAGGCCACGAGGAGGCGAGACTGGGAGCTGGAGGGAAGCCAGGGAGGGCAGGTTCTGGCATGAATGCCTATTTTCTTGTCACTGACCCCCGTTAGCCCACGAGCCTCGCTGTGTCCTCTGCCTGGTCCAGGGTCTGGTGGTAGCAGCGGTTTAGGAATTGTTTGCTGAGTGCCCTTGCCATCATCAGCCTTGACCTGGAGCTGAGGTTTGCAGTCCACCAGACCCAGGGATCGAGAAGGTGGAGGATTAACAGGGGGAGAGTTTTGCCTGGTTGGCTTCTGCCTTGCGCTCCTGTGGAGGTTTTAAGCCTTCCAAAAGCAGAGCTGTGGCTCCATTGTCTTTGGGCTGGGCCCACAGACTGGTCAGCTGGCCTGGAACTGTAGCATTTCAGGGCTGCACTGCGCTGGCCAGGGGCCCCCTGGTTGGCCAGCGCCGACGGCGGGAAGTGTCCTCCCTCTGAGAGGAACCTCTGTCACGCCTCTGACGAGCCAGGTCCACTGCAGCCTTCAGCTCAGGGGCTGCTTAGAGGGACAGGGCATTTCAGGACGCTGGATGCAGGGACAAATATAAACCCCAACAACCCAACCTCCTCCTTGGCTTGGCCCTGAGAAACGGGCTCCTTTAACAGAGCTTGGGTCTGATGGTTCCCAGGCACCTCCATGAGAAACTGTCTGTGGGAGGCCCGGGTCCAGGGCTTCCTGAAGGCAGAGGTGGGTCATGCAGCCAGGCCCAGGCTGGGAAAGGCTGGAGCGGACTTCATTTGTGGCTTTCAGGTCCCCGAGCCCATGCTCCTGGCTTAGGCCTGTCTGTCTCAGAGCAGGCTGCCTTTTGTTTCCGAAGCAGCTGTGCCCCCCTGGCTGTGGGTCCTAACACCTGCTTTCTCTCCTCCTGGCTCCCTCATAACCAGTGAGGCTGCTCTCCTTGGCCCCATAAGCATCCTTCTCAGCAAGTGGGGGGGCCCTAGAGAGCGTGGGTGAGAGCAAGATTGGGGGGCCGGGATCCCAGTGCAGTCCTCCACTCGTTAACCTTGAGCGACCTTGGGCCGACCACTTAACCTGTTTGTGCCTCGGTTCCAATGTCGTTCAAGATGCCCCCCCCCCCCCCAAAAGGCACTTTACACCGTGCCCAGCAGGTCCCTCAGTCACCTGCTCTCATTATCACAGACCCGGGGCCATGTCCTGCCTCTGCCACCTCCTGTTTGGGTGAACCTGGAGGAGCACCCCCGTGACTCTGGGCCCTTGATGGCTCGTCCGTGACGCTCGGATCATAAAGCCTCCCTCGCAGGGTCATTGGAAAGTAAACGAGATTAAATGTGATAATGATAATATGCGCCGAGCACCCGCGCCAGCCGTGCAGGGCGTGGAATAAGTGCCCCATAAATGACGGTCATTACCATTATCATGAGTTGTGACTCTAAGTGACCACGCAGCGGGGAGCAAGATTAATGTGGGCTGGTTTCTTCCACTGCTGGGGCCCTCCCCTGCCTGGAAGCAACTCAGAATGGCGGCTGGAGGGCTGGGCCACTGCCCGGGGTTTTGCTCCCTGGGGGATGCTGATGGAGCGGCAGGGACCTGCAGCTGGGATCCAGAGGGCTGGCGGCTGAGCCGGGGCACAGGCCCACACCAAGCAAGGCGTTGCCTCCTGCAGAGCTGGAAGGAACTGATGAGGGTTCCAGGGGATTTGTGGGTGCCGAGCTGGGGGCAGCAGGCTGAGGACAGCTTAGGAAATGTTGACAAGGGTCAGGGCAGCCCCTCCTGTGTGAGGGAGTCCCCCCTGCTCGTACCTTTTTCCCACCTCGGCAGCACGGCTGGCTCAGTGACTGGGATGGACTCTGGGGGTTCCATGTGGGGGTTCCAGGAGATGTTGAGAGGACAGTGTTTGAGAACCCCTGAGATGCGGCAAGTACTGCTGCACTAGTCTTCACTCAGCCATCACTCCCAGGGCACATCCATGCAATCACCTGTCCACACCCCAGGCCCCCTGAGACCCAAGCTTGTCCCCCTTGATGTTTGAAGGGAGTGAGTCTGGAATCCTCCATGCAGCCCCCTGCCCCAGGAACTGATAAAGCACTATTGTTGAGCTCCCCCCAGGCTCCCTTTTGACAAACATTTGAGCCTTCCATGTTCTTTTTGAACTCTCTTTGAAATTCCAAAAAATACTGTATGTTTGAAAAAAGTCATCCTGACATTGAGATGCTTTTCCCACTGCATAAATCCCACCCTCGGGCCTGGAGATTCTGGCATTCCTCAGAGGAGAGGGACCCCAGGAGCACAGACTGGATAGCAGCTGTCGGATATGGGAACCAGGCATGCGAGGGGCTCACCCCAGCCCCCTGGCCCCCGTCTGGGACGGAGCGGGCTCCAGGAAGCTGTGCCTGACTGTGTCCTGCAGCCCTCACTCATCTGTCCCCTCCACGCTTATATACATAACCCCCATTTGCTCACGCTTTTCTGTCCATTCAGACCAGCAAGTGTGCATCTCTGCCTCCCCCCCCCGACCGCTGCTGTGTCATAGGCATTTTCTAGGCCTCATGCCGAGACCCTGTGTAGCACCTGCTGTGTCTGCCACAGATGCCTGTTGAAGGAATTAATTCCTGCGGCCAAGTTCCAGGTCTCACGTGGTCCCCCTTGATTGTAGGTTATTAGATCTGCTGGGTTTCTTTAAACTTTCCTCTCGGCTTCTGATTAAATGACCCTCCACCCCTTTGCCTAACTTCCGATTAGAAACCATCTCAGCCTCCTGTACCCCACCGTGCAGGCCCCCTCGGGCACCCGAGAAGGTCCGACCTACTTTGTTTCTCCTGCTTCCCTGGATGGAAAAGGGGCCGCAGAACAGGATGCAGTCTCCCGGCCCAGGAGGCGATGCTGAGGCTGCCCAGCCTGAGGGGGGAAGAGGGAAGGGTTAAGAGGGGCAGGGTGGCGTGGGATGTGAGGCAGCTGCCCCTTCCCCCAGCCCCCTCCCAGCCTGGCAGTGTCATTTTATCCGAAGTACCCCGATTCCACCGCCACCTCCCCTACCCCACCCCCATCGAACACGTGCACTGCAGAGCTGGATGGATCTCCGAGATGATCCAAAGCCACATCCATCTCATGATTTCCTATTCTATGCTCCATGAATGTTAATAATCAAGAGCTGATTCCGTTGCCTTTTTTACCCCTCCTCTTCGCTCAGGCCGAGGTGGTACTGACTGCGCACAAGATGCAGGTGGAGGAGGAGGGGTCCCAGAGCCAGTGCTGAAATCAGTGGGAAACGCTGGTACCTTCTCTCAACGGCAGAAGGCAGTCGGGGGCCGGGCACTGGCCTGGGGTCTGCAGGCGGCGCCCGGGCAGCGGCAGCGTCCTGTCCGGTGGGTGGGAAGGGCCCCGGCGGTGCAGCCTTCAGGACGCCCGGGCAGGGAGAGGAGGTTCGGCTCCGCGTGGTGGACGGGCTGTTCTCCAGAAAAGCCATGTTTAATCCCAGTCCAATCTTGTGGGGGCAGCCGTATCTTTTAATCCTGATTCAATACCGTAGGTTGGAGTAATCTAACTTTTTATTAGATTATTTCCACAGAAATGTGACACTTGATTATGAGTGTGCCCTTTGATTAGATGGAGATGTGACTCCACCCAATTCAGGTAGGTCTTGGTTAGTTTACTTGAGTCTCTAAAAGGGGAAACATTTTGGAGAAAACTCAGAGATGACAGAGAGCAAGCCGACAGAAACTTCAGAGCAGAGCTGATACAGATACCGACGCATGGAGGACAGAGATACGGATGGTTGGAAATGGTTGGATGGACGTCACCATGAGAAAAAGCAAACCAGAACCTGGAGAGAGCCAAGGGAAGCCAAGAGATGAAATCCAGCCCCGGAGAAGCAAAGTGAGGAACCCCCACAGGAACAGAGGCTGAAAGTAACAGAGCCCAGGAGCAAGGGACCAGCAGATGCCAGCCATGTGACTGCCCAGCTGACAGAGGGGTTTCTGACCCATCGGCCTTCCTTGAATTAAGGTATCTTTCCCTGGATGCCTTAACTTGGATGTTTTTATAGGCTTAGAACTATGAACTTGCAACTTAATAAATTCCCCTTTTTAAAGGCTATTCCAGTTCTGGTATATTGCATTCCGGCGGCTTCCAAACTAATACAGTTGGTATACCTGGCGATGGTGTGGGAGGCTGGAGTTTCCCTCGCAGGGCATTGGGATGGGAGGCATAGAGACACTTGTCCTCCTTCTGAAAGTTTGCCCAGTCACCTCCTGGATTCTGTCTTAGATTAAGCAGCAGGTGGCCAATATCCGTAAGGCTGTGTCTCTTTGAGCCCTGTGACTTGGCGTTTACTTGGCATTTGCAGGTGGGCCCAGCTGTGTCCCAGTGAACTGGGGGGGAGGGGTGTGGCTGTGCCTCTGCCACCTGAGGCCGGGCTGCACCCGCCAGCCCTGCTCAACCTGGGGAGAGGGTGAGGCCAGTTCCAGGCAGGGCTTGGGGAAGTGTCCTGTCTGGGCAGCCAGGCCCGCCTGGGGCAGCAGAGACAACGGGATTCCTGTCCCAACTCTCTACTCAAGACACCTAACAGCCTCAGAGCCTCTGCCTGTAAATCAGGGACAATAATACACATCTCACAGGGCTGTTATGAAAATGGAGTGAGATTCTATGTAAAGCACCCGGCTCAGTGCCTGGCATAGCATATGTGCTCATAAATTGTGTGTATAAGTACATATATATGTATATCAATACTGAAACTCTGTATATTTAGTCATCTGGCCCCAGGGGCTGGTGACCACCTCTGAGCCTGGCTGAGCTGAACTGAGCCTGTGGTCTGAGGGGCCAGTGCCCCTGAGACACCGTGTGAGGCAGGGATGGGGGGGCAGGGCTGCCAATCTACAGTCGACCCACGTTTGGCTGGTAAGCCCTGCCTCCTGCCCATCCACAAAGAAGGCTTTTCGGCTCCTTTAATCCACCCTGACCTCCAAAAATCCAGGTCTTGTCAAAAAATTAAGTCAGAGCAAGTGATTTTCCAAAGCCTTTAGCATAATCTTCCTTTACATACAAATTCCACTTATCCATTTAAAATCACATGTGATTTACATTTTGACCAATATCTTTTCCAGATATTTTTCTGTGCATATATAGACCTCTATCCAGATATAGGCACGTATATATATTTATATAGTAGGGAATCATCCAATGCATGTTGTCTGTAACGTGGTTTTTTTTTTACTTAGCAACTGATGGTGAATATCATTCCATCTCAGTATATATGCAGCTGAGTTATACTTTTTTTTTTTTTTTTTTTTACTTTTTCTATTTACATCATCATCCTTTGAATTGCTGCGTAGCTTTTTCCTGAACATGATGAGATTTCTCCTTTGTAAAGATTTGATTTGTAGCATCAGGAGCAATTATGTGACGTGAGCTGCACCCACCCTATCTCCGCCTTCCCTTTTCTTTGTGCCTGAGCTGAGGTCACCAGCATGTAGCTGTTTCTTTACCCTGCTGTTTTGGGGTGGGGAAAAGACCCTCCAAAAATGTCATTTGCAGCATGGTTCCTCATGAAAAGTCATCTCACCTACAAACTTAAGTTAATTGGAACTCTCGGGAAAGTAATTTTTCCGTTAGGTTTTGCTAGTTTATAGACCCCATTCAGTGGGACATTCTTTAAGGTCAAAAGGTCATGCCTTCACTTTCATAATTCCTAGAACAGCGTCTTCCACGTGGTATTGAATACATAATAAATGTTTGTTGCATTGAAGCACCAAATTTTTTTTTTTAATTAACCATCTTCAGTATTCAATTCTCCAACGCAGTGTTCATTTTCTGGCCTCCCTGCACGGAACATTTGAATGCGGTTTCATCTTTTTTGGTTGACTGTGCATCATGAGTATCGCCTTCTGGGTGATAAACGATAAGTCAGTGGAACCCTCGTGGCCTCAGGAGGTGTGTGTGCTGTTTGTCCAAATGATCCCAGTGCCCGGGAGGTGCCAGTGTGTGCTTGCAGGGGGCTCGGCCCACACCCCCACACCCCCCACCGCTGCCGCGGCCGGGGCGCCTGCCCATCGACTTGGCGGGCTCTGCAGGAAGCGGGGCCTGAGCTCGCAACGGGGCCCAGCAGGCCCAGCCCGGGAGTGAAGAGCCTGCGCTTTGGCGCTTGCAGCCTCAGTTTGAGCAGTTCGCAGACCTTCTCTTAACATTCTGACTCTTGGCTACCACCTAGGAAGGAAAAGGTGTTGGAGGGGGCGCTCCAGGTGTTTGAGGTATAACTGAAGTGGCCTGGGATATGAGGTAGTTAGTGGGCGGGGGTACCTGTTCTGGCCTTGGGACAGGTGTGTGCGGGTGGACAGCCCCAGGACGCGCCCTGGGGAGGGAGGCAGGAGCATTCCTGTGGGGGGCAGGGAGCACCTAGGTCCTTTCCCTGGTTGGGGGGGCTAGTCTGGACCCATGCCCCTCCCAGCAGCAGGGTGGCCCACCGTCTTGCAGCCCCACCTCTGCTGGGGTCCCCCTGGACACACCTCCCAGGCGCCCCCTCCCTCCTATGACCTCCCATCACTCCCGCCCCCTTGTCAGCATCACCTCAGTGTGAGACCTGAGCCTACCCTGCCTTGTGCTGCCACGTGAGTGTTTCCCGTCTGTGTGTCTTATCTCGCCAGCAGATTGGCACTTTCCAGGAGGGACCACGTCTTGCCTTGTCAATCATAATGATAAAAGTAGTTCCCATTTGTTCATTTATTCCATGATTATTCCCTGTGCCAGGCACAAGCGTGAACAGAAATAGACGTGGCCTCTGCCCTCAGAGAGCTTACCTCCTAGCAGGGAGGCCACAGTAGCTGCAAAGCCACACAAATGCGGGTAAAACCACAACCCCGACAATGGAGGAGAGGAGGCAAGCTGTGTTAGTTAGATTCAGTTGTCACCTTGGCCAGGTGAGCATACCTAGTCTTGTTGCTGTGGCCATAAGCCAATGGTACGTGAACCTCATCTGTTGCTAATTACATCTGCAGTCGGCTAGGAGGCGTGTCTGCTGCAATGAGTGACGTTTGACTTAATTGGTTGGTGCTTAAATGAGAGATTGCAACGTAGCACAGCTAAGCAGCTCGGCATTCCTCATTTCAGCACTTGCAGCTCAGCCCAGGCCTTTAGAGATGCAGAAAGAAGTCACCCCAGGAAAAGTTGTTGGAACCCAGGGGCCTGGAGAGAAGACCAGCAGAGACTATCCTGTGCCTTCCACGTAAGAAAGAACCTCAGTGGAAAGTTAGCTGCCTTTCCTCTGAAGAACCAACAAAATAAATCCCCTTTTATTAAAAGTCAACCCGTCTCTGGTGTATTGGATTCCAGCAGCTAGCAAACTAGAACACAAGCGCTGCTGTAGGAACTCTGACCTGGTAAGAAGTCCCAGAAGGCTTCCTTGAAGAGGTGTTGCTTTTTGCTGAAGTCTGAAGGACACTCAGGTTAATGAAGAGGGTGTGACCAGTGCATCTGAGACAAGAAGGGCAGCATGTGCAATGGCCCTGTGGCAGAGCAAGGCCCAGAGACTGAAGGAAGGTCAACAGGGCCGGAGCACAGGGAGTAGAAGGCAAGGCGGTGGAGTAGAGGGCAGAAAAAGTAGAGGGCAGAGGGGAGTGATCCGAGGCCAGCAATGAGGTAGGGTCCAGCCTGAGCAGCCATTGCAGTCTGTGCAAGAGAGGGTGGTGTTCGTTGGGAAAGCAATGGGAAGCCTCCAAAGGCTTTTAAGCTGGCAAGGACTGGACACGGGCATGATTAGATTTGTGTCTTGAAAACATCACTCCAGCTGCCAGTGTCTGGAACCATTTGGAGGCTGGCCAAAGAGGCGGGTGGGGTGGAGGGGCCTGCTGGGAGGCCCCGCACAAGCCAGGCATGGGTGATGGCAGCGGGGGGCGGGGAGGTAGTGACGGAGAGGTGTTGGCAACTCGAGAGAGATGGATTATTTGGGTGGGTGAGTGGGGAAGAGTGAGGCTCAAGGATGACTCCTGGAAAAGGGCTGTGGTCGTTGTCTGCCCTCCAGCCGGTACGATGCTGAGCTCTTCCATGGGACATCTCTCTTGGGCCTCCCAACGTGGCTGAAGTCTGTCTGTTACCACCATTTTACAGATGAGAACATCGAGGCTCAGAGAAGGTAAAAGTTAACAAGTCTGGTGTTGCCCAGCTTTCTAGTGGACTCTCTCCAGCTCCAACCCTGTCGACTATTCCCTGAGGCCACCCTACCCCTGTGTTTTGGGGGCCAGGACATACATTCTCAAAAGGAGTTAATGGGGCGACTGAGGCAGGAGTGTGGAGAGACCGTGCCTGCCGTCTGAAGGCCTAGGGTTTTGTCACTTCTGCTCCGAGTCAGACACGGAAGCTGGACTCGGTTTGTTTAATGCTCAGACACAGGTGCAGGCAGCAGGGCGCGTCAGCCCGCCGCGGGAAGCCAGGGCTTGCTTGCCCACACATTCCCACTCAAAGGAGGTCTCGGGCTGGGAAGCAAAAGGCCACCCCGCACCCCAGGGCCATCCTTGACATGGGCTGTGCTACGTTGTGAGTATTTGCACTGAATTGATGTACAGGCCGGCTCTTCCTTTCTCACACTGGCTTTTTAACTACCGCCTGCTTAATTTTTTTTTTTATTGAAACTTGAGAGTAAAGACCAAGCCCAGATGGGGAAAGCCTCATTATTCTCTTATTGATTGAAATTTAATAGAGAGAGAAGCAATCATGTACAATTGTAACTGGGACATGTTCTCTCTTTGCCGAGTCCAACCTCTTGGGAGCACCTGACTCCCCTGCCTGACAGCTTTGCTGCGGGTGCATAAGGGTGGCCAAGAGGGGACTGGCCGTGGCTCCCCCAGGGTGGCTGGTAGCCTGGAGACAGAGCTGCGCGGAGGCCAGGGCGGACATGCCTCTACCTGCCAGTCCCAACTGCCCATATCACCTGTGGGGCAAGGGGAGGTGACCTGAGGGACAGCCCCCACCGCCACCTCCTCTGCTTTGAGGAATGCACGGTGGTTTTTTTCCTGCCACCTGGACAATCCCAGCTCTTGTTGGGAACTGGGGAGCAGGCAGGACTGCCCCCTCTGCAGGCGGGGAGGGGAATGAGGAGGGAGGTAGACCAGTGACAAGTGTTAAATGCACGCGGCTGTGCTGCCTGTGCCCCCCTGGGGGTCCTGGAGGCTGTGCTCAGAGTGGGAGCTCAAGGTGGGATGGCATCATGGATCAGCTAATCAGAGGGTGGGGGGAGTCGGATGGAGAGGGTGGATGGAGAAGAGCCAGGCTGGCAGGGCACACCTGTGAGCAGGAGTCTGCTGGGAAGAGGCTGGGGGGGTGTGTGCGTGGGAACAGGCTGCGGAGCCAGATTGTAAGAGCCTGAGGGCCAGGACTGAGGGCCGGACCCTGTCATCCAGCACCATTCGGCAGAACTTCCTGCAATGATGGAAAAGTTCCATTTCTGTGCTGCCTGGTAGCCACAAGTCATGGGTGGCTGTTGAGCGCTCAAAAGGTGGCTGGTGTGTCCAAGGGATTGAGTTTTTCATTTTATTTGATTTTGGTTGATTTTAGTTTAAATAGCCACATGTGGCTGGTGGACAGTGCAGATATGGAGGGACAGTGGGGAAGGGGTCAATAATAATAATAAAATAATAATAATAATAATAATGGCATTTAGAAGGGGCTGGTTGCTCTGCCTGTGTGTCTCAGTTGATCTTCAAAGCACTGTGGTATAAGCGTTTATTCCATTTTACAGATGGGGAACTTGGAGGCTCGGAGCAGTTTGCATGGCTTACTTGAGGACCCACCCAGGCCTCTCTGCAAAGCCAGTGCCCTCGGCACCGCGCCGTGTGGCCTCTGGAAGGGCCCAGAGCGGTGTTTCAGGAAAATAAAAATGGGTCTCGGTGCAGGATGAAGGAAGGTGGCGAATCCGGGCAGGGGAGGCTCCAAGTGATTCCAGGGACGAGACAGACAACATACCAACTCCTAAGTCCCCCAGCATGCAGAAGTGGAGAGAAGGCTCGGCTCTTAAGGGGAGAGGCAGGGTTTGTACCAGCCCACCTGGCTGTTTTGGGGGAGGTAGGCCCCTGAGAGGTGGGTCAGGCTGTGGGGAGCTTGCGGGGCTGTGGGGAGGTCACTTCCCTGGCTCCCTGCCTGCAGCTGAAAACCTCCCTCCCAAGAGATACCCAGAGGGTAGAGCCAGGCTCCCCAGCCCAAGTGTCAGCTCCTAGAATGAGTGTGGCAGAGCCTATGAGCACACCAGCTGCGCCCTCATCCCCCGCAAGCCTGGTCCCAGGGTCAGCCTGGGCCCCTTTCTTGCAGATGAGTTGAGAACATCAGCCACACCCCCAGGGCACCAGGTCCCTGGAGAGCACGGGGCACTTGTGGGCACCTGGGCAGGGGAGGAGGGATCCAGCTCCCCTGATGTCTGGAAGGAGGAGCCTTGAAGTCAGACCAGCCTGGACTCAAGGTTTGTCACTTCCAGCTGTGGGACCAGCTGGCATCTCTGAGCCTCAGTTTCCTCATCTGTGTAATGGGGTGCACAGTACCAACCTCTTTCATATTTTGTGGTCTGTCACAGTGCCGGGCGCAAGCCCAATAAATGATAGCAATTAGTGTTTTATTCCCTCCTTATTCCCAACACCATCGACTCATGCCATAGCCTTGGGAGAGGCAGTGGGGTGGGGGGGAGCCCTTTCTGCCTCTCAGGGTTTCCAGGTTTTGTTGGGGTTGGACCACAGCCGCTAAAGCTATGCACGAAAGGATTGGTGTGCATTGTGTGTTTGCTGGGTGAGCCGTCATTGCACCCTGTACACATGTGAAAATTTGGTAGGAAACTCTCCCACCTCTGAGAGGACCATGTTTATTTGCACGTACGCACTCTACCTATGAGACACTGGGAATTAGCCAGGGAGCAAAGCCAACTTCCTTCAGCACCTCCTTCCTCTCGCCTGTACTCCAGGTGGGAGAGGCCCATCTGCTGGGTTTACGGGAGACCCTGCCCTGGAGGTAGAATGATTGGGGGTGAGTGTTGGGGTGTGGGGGCAGTGAGAGCCCCAGGACCAGGTTGGGAGATGGTGGCTTAGCGGAGCCCCAGCCCGGCGAACATCCCAAACCGAAGCCTGGCAAAGTAGCAGCCGCCCCGCCCCTCACCCTTCAAGGTGGCCCTTTGTGAGACCTGGGGAGGGTCTGGTCTTGATGGAGACTGACTTTCTCGCCAGCTCAGAGGGCTGGGGACTTGGATGCAGCAAATTGCGGTTTATTTGGAGAACTAAGAAACAAGACTTTTCTGGTACCTGCACATGTCAGATGGGAGCAAATCATGCCCCGCAGGAATGTATCCTCATGCCCCTCCTGCCATGTGCTGGCTGCCTCCCCCTGCAGGGCCGGGCTAAGCCTTCCCAAGCGGGCAGGTGACAACATGTTCTGGGAAGCCAAGTCGGTGACATTTGCCTCTCTGTGGAGAGGCATGCTCCTTGCTCGGTTGGCAGCCTGTACAAAAGGCCAAGCAACAGATCCAGCCTTTTCTCAGCCGGGGGGCAGGAGAGAGCCCCCCACCCCGCAGGGCTGGGAAGCTTCCCACATGGCAGGAAGACTGATGAGCTGGAGCCCCAGTCCTCTGAGGAGGAAGAGAAGGTATTGCTGAATCAGACTGTGCCTGGTTTATCTGGAAACAAGCTTCAGCCCCTGCAACACCCCTCCCCCACCTTCCAGCATGTTCCCTCGTGGCCTCTCCCACCACTGCTCGTGCTGTGGGTTTAGGGGGAAACAAAATATGTATGTAGAAGTTATGAGCTGGTGCTGGCTTGAAACTGTTCCGTACCCCAGAAAAGCCATGTTCTTTAGTCCTGATTCAATATCGTAGGGTGGGATCTCTTGATTAGGGTGTTTCCATGAGATGTGACACCCCCCTTGTGGGCATGGCCTTTGGATTAGATGGAGATGTGACTGCCCATTCAAGCTGGGTCTTGATTAGTTTACTGGAGTTCTTAAAAGAGCCCATGGAGAGAGAGACAGGTCAGAGTTGAAGAGATGCAGACGTGTAGAGATGCCTGGAGTGCTGACAGACGTCACCCGGGTGCTAAGCAAGGACTCACAGAAATAGCCGGAACCTGAAGAGAAGAAATCTTGAGCCCCAGGAGAGGCTAAGCTAAGAGGTGACACCCAGAGTTTTGCCCTAGAATAGCTAAATCAGGACACACGGACACATAAAGAAGAAGCTACTGGAATCAGAAGCTGGAAGCAACAGAACCGGAAACAAGGACCAGCAGACGCCAGCCAGGTGCCTTCCCATGTGACAGACATTGGCTTTTCTTGAGACAAGGTGTCTTTCTCTGGAAGCCTTAATTTGGACATTTTAAAGGCCTTAGAACTGTAAAGTTGTTAGCTTAATAAATCCCCTTTATAACAGCCTATCCATTTCTGGTATTTTGCATTCCTGCAGCATTAGCAAACTAAAACAGAGCTTAAGCAACTCTGTAGAAGAAAACACGTTGTAGTAATTAAGTTCCGGCTATTTATGCATCTGAAGGAGATTACATAATGGCCAAAAGCACAGGCCAGAGAGTCCGATCTGGGTCCATTACTGCATTACTTGCTTGCATATGAACTTGGGTAAATTCTTGCTCTGCTCTGAGCCCCCATGATTCCTGGCTGTGAAATGGGCCTGTTGCTTACATGATAGAATTACTGGGGTGTTTAAATGAAGGGGCTTGGCATATAGTAAGTGCTCAAGCTATTGTTAGTATCAACTGTATCAACTTATATAACCTCTGTGTGCATGGCCTGTACAAATGCATGTTTTCATTATTGAGTGACATTATTTCCTGCCTACAGTTCCATGTATCACCATAATCTGCTCTGTTAAAACTATATAAGATTCTGTTGCATTTGCCTGGTGGTGTTGCGTTTTGGGTTGTTTCCAGTTCTCTGCTATTGAAAATGATGCAGCAGCTGTAAATAACAACAAGCTTATTTTCTGCTGTGATCCTAACAACGTATTTGTGGGGGTGAATCTCCACCATGGAGAGTATTCATTGTGCCCCACACCAACGAGGAATTTTTGTGTAATCTGTGCCTTTCCGGCCGTCTGCCCCTCTAGCCTGAAGCAAAAGCCATCCCCTTGGAAGACGCAGAAGTGAACCTCTGCTTTCCCGGCCGCTCAGCCAAGGAGGAAGAGGCCAAAGCATTTACCCTCTGTCCCCTCTCTTGTAGAAAGTCTGCACCAAATGTGGGATCGAGGCCTCCCCTGGCCAGAAGCGGCCCCTGTGGCTGTGTAAGATCTGCAGTGAGCAGAGAGAGGTAGAGTACCCAGGGCCCGCGGGGTGGCAGGGGGCGGTGGTGGGGTGACAGGGCGGGCAGGGAGCAGGGGGTACCCTCTCCCCAGGGAAGTGGGTGGGTGGTCGCTGGGAGGGGCTTTTCCGGAGGCCAGCAGGGCCTGCCCTGGGTGGCCAGGGGAGACGTGTGGGGAGGGGCAGCCTACTGGCTTGCCGGTTTCCCAAGTGCAGGGGTGGAAGCAGGCCCTGGGTCTGCTCTGCCTGGCGTCAGGCTGGCAGTGTATTGTGCATGTGGCATTTTGATGGAGGCTAGTGGTATAGTAATAGTAACAGTAATGGTAAAAGTAATAGCAATCATCCTAACAGCTACCCCAGCGTGAGCAGTTGGCCTCGTGCCTGGCACGCACTAAGCTCTTTGCATGTGTTAATTCATTGCATCCCAGCACCACCCCCGAGGCAGGTGCCATTATCATCCCCTTGTCCTAAATGGGGAAGTGGAGGCATGAGAGGTTGAGCTTGTTGTGGTCACTTAGCTTGTCCTCGGGGAGTGGGAAAGCAGATGCAGCCATGGTCTGCTGAGATGGTGCCCCCACCCCCAGTATCCCCCGGTCTGTCGTTCTGCCTCTGTGCCCATTCTAGAGGAGGAAGTCGAGGCCCACTCGAGTGGGCAGCTGTAGTGGTGGGGGGAGTCTAGAGCCCGCGTGTGCTGACCCCACGCTGGGGCCCCCTTCTGGAAGAGGTCAGAAGTGGACCCAGAAGGGAGCAGGATGGGGAGGGGGTGGGGCAGCAGACGGGGCGAGTCTGCCCTGGGCTCGCCACACGCAGATTTCATTTTTTATTTTTATCTTGCTTGGCACTTGGTATACACTTTAAACCTGAGGACCCATAAAATGTCTTCAGTTCTGGAAAATTCCCAGCCTTGTTTTATCCTTGAGTATTGCTGTTCTGCCATTCCCTCTCTCCTCTCATGGAAATCCTGTTGGATGCAGGTTAGTTTATCCCCTGTAACTCTCAGCTGCATTCCCTGTTTATTCTTGTGTTTTTCTGTGACACTTTCTGATGAATTCTTCATTTCTGCCTCCCGATTGACTTTTTTTTTTGGTCTGAGACTAGCTTAGTTTATCATCTATTGAGTAATTTTTTAATCATTTTTTAACTGTGAAATATAATATACATACAAAGAAAACCATAATGCTTGTCAAAGTACACCAACAAGTAGTTACAGAAGAGATTTCAGTGTTTACTGTGGGTTACCATTCCACTATTTCAGCTTTTTTCTTTCTAGTTGCTCCAAAACATTGGAGGCTAAAAGAAATATCAACATAGTGATTCAGCAGTCATACTCACTTGTTAAATCATATTTTCTCTGTTATAACTCCTCCTTTTCATTTGATCCTTCTATATGAGATAGAGGGATCTTTATGCTACACCCATTCTGACTTTTTCATATTGAGAAGGGATGTCCACACTAACGGATGAGGGGTTGTAACTAGTTGATAATCTTGGGAAAAGGCTGGGCCTTCTGGGTTTCAGGATTTATCTGGCCTAGGAACCCTCTGGAAACTATAGGTTCCAAGAAAGCAAACCTAGTGCATGAAACATGTATGAAGTCTCAGTTCTAGCCCTAGTTGTTCTTAAGAGTCAGCAAGAGTGACGTTGGTTAGGGTTTAGCAAACCATGGCAATTAGCACTACCTAACTGCAGCTTGCATACGAGCAGCCCCCAGAACAGACTCTTGACTCCATTTGATCTCTCTTAGCCACTGATGCCTTATTTTATTACACTTCTTTGCCCCCTTTTGATTAGGAAGGCACTGTAGATCCCACGGTGCCAGGGCCAGACTCACCCCTGGGAATCATGCCCCACGTTGTCAGGGAGATTTTCACCCCTAAATGCCATGTCCCTGTAGTGGGGAGGATAATGATTTTCCTTCCAGAGTTGGGCTTAGAGAGAGAGAGAGGCCACATCTGAGCAGCAAAAGAAGCTTCCTGGAAGCAACTCTTAGGCCTGGTTATGGGTAGTCTTAGCTTCTCCCCTACAGAAATAAGTTCCGTAAGGGTGAGCCTCAAAATCCAGGGCTTGGCCTATTTTCTTGGGAGTCCTCAGTGGTTGAGAGGGTACCCAGGTTTTCCAGATGGGAAAGTTTAATAGTTCCATTTTTTTTTCCTTCAGACCCTCAAGGAACTCTACCAATACTTTCTAATTATCAGCCCACCACAGTCTGAGATGTATCCGAGCATTACATTAAGCTGTGCAGAATTACAAGGCCTCAGCCTGTTCTGGGCTCCAGGTGTTTGGGTTGTTTAAATGAGCTGTCCCAGCAGGTTGATTTAGATTGTGTTACAGAAAATGTATGTTCTAGACACAGTAAACTTCTCTGCCTTTGGTCTCAGACAGTAGGTGAAGGTCTAGAGTACATACACCATCATGTCTATTCTAATTTATATTAGTCCCAGCCAGCTTGGCTTCATTTTTATCTCTAATTGAAGTCTGATCTCTTTTTTCAGTCACTTTAACTGTTATTATAGCTGTGATAACTGTCAGGCCATTGCACTTAACTTCTGGTCTTAGGTATCACACAGCTACTCAAGGTTCTAGGGAAATGCCAGTTGACACACACATAACTCAGTGTCTAGAATCTAGAAACACACTTACAACCTCAGACGAAGTGTGGCTGCTGTAAGGACTACAGTCCAGGCTCCAGTTTCTCCTGTGTGTCTTCTGAAAGAGACTGTGGCATATTTGTTCTTTTGTTTCTGAACTATTTTGCCCAACATGTTGTCACCAAGGTTTATTCGTTCACTGTGTGCCTCTTGAGGTCCTTCCTTTTTGTAGCTGCACCGTATTCCGTATATAAGTGTATCGCAGTTCACCACTGTATTTCTTAGTCTTTGTACCCTTTGGCTGCCTCCATCTATTGGGCATCGTGGATAACATCCAAAATAAACAAACCATGTCTTACGGTTGGTTGTACAATCTGCAGCACTCTCAATTTTAAACAGTTTTCATTGCTCCATAGAGACAAAGAACCAACAAACACCTCATCACTAACTATCAAATCAAAATGACCCCTTATCACTGCCCCCTCCCCATTAGTTGCCCCTGAGAGTGCTGTGGCATTGCTGATACCTTCCTGTTAACTACAGGCCGTAGCCTGAAATCTTAGAGTCCCCCCTGTACCCTTCTACTATTACTATCGAATCTTAAATTTCAGTTATTAAATTTTCCACTTCCAGGGTCTTTAATAGATTCTTCTTATATTTACCTGTTCTTGTTTTATTTCTGCTTGTTTGGGTTTCGTGATTTCTTTGTAAATGGATTTTTTCCCTTTGTCTTTTGAGATTCCTAAAGAAACTTATTTTGAAGTTATTTCCAGGGTGTTCCAACATTTTAAAATTTTTCTGGAGTAAATTATACCCCAGCTGTTAGTTTTGTTGGTTGTCTTTCTTAGCGTTAGTTTTCCTCGGGTGTTTTGGAATTTTGGTTTGTATACTCATCTGGCGTGGGAGTCGGCCTCTCGCCCTTTCCCACCCAGCTCTCCCTGCCAAGTGGTTGTGCAGCTGCCGCCACCCGGCAGCCTCGGGGTCCCCAATGTAGTGCCACGTGTCTTGCATTCGTAGGGAGCCACGTGTCCACAGTAACACTGGGATTGTTGCCAAAACCTGGCCCAGGCCCTGGCTATGTGTACTGCTTCCAGCCCCCCTCAGTGCTCAGCTTTCTTTTGTAAGTTCTAGGCTTGGATGGGGCCCTGCTTTTTTCAGCCTCCTTTCCCAGCTGGAAAATCCCCTCAGCAGCCCCTGTTTTCTGTGACCCTGGCTCCAGTCCCCTCCCTCCCAGGGCACACCAGCTCCCCGCTGCCCCCACCTGCTTCTAGACTCAGAGCTCTGCAGGCCATGCCTACAACCCCTCTTACCGTTTTGACTTTCTGATCCATTGAGATGCATCTCTTGTATTTGAGCACAGATAAGATTGTACATTGTTGTTTTAAAAATATTTCCATCTGACATTGCTATGTCTTTGGAACAGGGACGGTGTCAGGGAGGACTCAAAATGTGCACCGGGATCCTACCTTGCCTGCAGGTAAAGGCAATACCTGCCTCACAGAGTGGCTGTGAGAATTCAGCACGATTGTTAAAGCGTGCCAAATGTCTGCCATAGCGTAGTACTCCATAAATATTAGCGGCCTCTCCTCCTTACCCTGCCAAAATCCCCCCTCTGAACTTGGGGTCCTTCTGGTTTCCAGGGGCCCCCTTTGCAGTTGCAGATATGCATAAGAGGACGTTCCTAAAAACATTACCTTATGGGGGATGCATTAGCAGGGTGAAATCACATCCCAGCTGAACTATGGGAGGGTAGAGATGAAAGAGCTGTCATGGGGAAAAAAAGGTGGGTGGAAGGAAAGACAGATTTAGCAAACTTAGTAATTTAGTGGAGGGCAAGGCAGCAACCCGCCCAGTCCCCCCCACCCCGCAGTTACTTTGCTTTCCTTAGTCGCTCTGGGCGCCCACGTGCACGGCCCACACCAGCCTGTCCTGATCCGGGTCACTCCAGGGCCCAGAGAAGCCCAAGATACCTTAGGATGAGTTTTCTTATCTTTCCTAAGGCGAAGCATGTGCTTTGCATTATTATGCTATCAGTTTGTCCTTGAATTTTTAGAGGCTGGTAAAACTTAGCAGAATCAAGAATGCTATGTTCCTTAAGTGAAATAAGCCAGACACAAAAGGACAAATGTTGTCTGAACTTATTCAAGGTAATTCAAATAAGCAAATTCATGGAGTCAGAAACTAGAATGCAGGTTACCAGAGGCTGTTATCGAGTTAAGGAATGGGGAGTTACTTCTTAATTAATGTGGGGTTTCTGTTTGGGATGATGGAAAAGTTTCGGCAACATAAAGGGGTGATGGTAACACCATATTGCAAACGTTAACACCACCGAATTATATATCTGAGTATAGTTAAAAGGGGGGAATTTTCGGTGGTGTATTTGTTGCTAGAATAAAAACTGAAAAAAACAAAACAAAACAAAACACTGTAAGACTGTACAACACAAACAGTGAATCCTTAGTGTAACGCAGGGACTTAAGTCCCCAGTCGTTAGTACAGTTATGATCATATTCTCTCCTCAGTTGTAACAAAGGTACCACATTAATGCAAAATGTTAAAAATGGGGGCAGATATATGGGAACTCTGTATTTTCTGTGTGATCTTTCATAAGCCTACATTCTCTAATTTAAAAAAAAAAAAGGAATGCCGTATTCCCTCTCTGCAGCTCCGGGCTGGCTGTGGGCATCTGGGAGGTAGGGATGGGGCCGTGAAGCCCCCGGTGGTGAGTCTGAGCCTGGCTGCCTGCGTGTGCCTGGCCCATGTGCTGGATTTCCCTGTCTGCCTTTGGAGTGAGTGACAAGGTAATTGGTTTTTTAATGCCTTTTTTTTTTTTTTTAGAAAGAAATAGCTATTCACAACAACAAGATAGCTCAATAGAAAGAGCATTGAAAATGTCCAATTTTAAGTGCCTCATGTAGCCCGTTCTGAGCCTGTGATAAACATTTGGAGTTCTGGCCTATAGCAAGAGTCAAGCCCCAATGGAAGGACTTGAATTTTCTGATGGGAACTCTTGTACGACTTTTCCCAAGCACCCTTATCTCCCTTTCCTTTTGGCGCTCCCTTCCCATCCTCTCTGGAATGGAAATAATTATGAGTATTTTTTCTGGTTACATCGGTTGGCCACCCCTGGGTGCCCTGTCCATGTGCACTTTCTCAGGGCAGCAACGGGAGCTTCAGCCCTCCGCACTCTAGAGGGACTTGCAGGCGAATGCAGTCTTTCCTTCGGGCACTCAACGCATATTCATTGGACACCTTCTAGGCACCAGGCAGACAGCCCTTCTAGTGGGAGAGAGACCATAAACACAGTCAAGTCAATTCTACAATATCACAAGTGGTGATAAAGTGATCAGCTTAAAGGGGCACTAGGAGCAGTTGGGGGAAGGGGGTTGCTGCTCTTTATATTAGGGTCAAGGAAGGGCTCACTGATAAAATGGCATTTGGGCAGAGACCTCAAGCCCTCTATGGGGCTATGTGGGTGGAATGTATTCCACATAGAGGGTACAGCACATGCAAAGGTCCTGAGGCGTGTGTGTGCTTGGTGGAGTTGAAAAAAGTCAGGGTCAGGGAGAGAAGGCCAGAGATGTGGTGTGGGGTCAGATCACATTGGTCCTTGTAGATCATTGTAAGGACATTGGCTTTTGCTTCTTTTGTTGAATGGCATGATTTTGAGCTTCACTCATGTTGATGCATGTAGCTGCATTTGTTCATTCTCACTGCTGTCTGTAGTCTATTGTAATGGTTATTCTCCCATCTATTTATCCATCCACCATTGGTGATCATTGTGGTTGTTCTCAGTTCTTTTGCCATTATGAATAATTCTGCTGTAAACATTTATATCTCCTGTAGCATATGTGCAAGAGTTTTCTCTAGAATTTATGCCTAGGAGGGCTTCTGTTGACTCTTGGAGTATGTCAGTGTTCAGCTTTATTTTTAATTCCAAATTGTTTTTCGAAGTACTTACACCAGTCTTTCTTCTTATGAGCAGTAGATAAGAGTTCCCTTCTTCCACATTGTCGGTTCTACTCTGTAAGAAGTAGCGTTAAGTTTTGATTCTGCTCTGTCCTTTTTAGATTCCTTGCATCCCTCCATTCTTTCACCTATTTGGCCTGTTTTCTTACTTTGGCTCGCAGTTTCACAGAGGCACAGTCTTCTTTCAACTTCCCAAGATACCAAACAATTCTTGAATTTTTTCCCTGAAACCTAGCATGTAACATTTACCCATACTACACACTCAGAGTCTTCAGAATGGTTCGTGCCTTCCCTACTTGTTTGGTAGATTTTCCCATATCCAAGCTCCCCCACCCCCAACCCATCTTCAGGTGAGACCAGCTCTGTAGACCCAGGATTTCCCCAGAGGCAGCAGGCGAGGCGGCATGCTGCTCCACAGAGAGGGCACCTGCTCTCCTGGGATCTGGTCCTCTGGCTGTGGGAACTAAGGAGGACAGGAAAAAGCACAGCCAGGGTCAGTGCTACCCCCAGGGCTCTTCTGCTCCCCCTGCTCCCCCACTCCAAAGCTTTGCTTGAGGAGATGTACCCTTCTAGATGCAGCTTGCCGTTGCCAGCTCCTTCCCACTCCTGCCTGGTTATTTTCTGGGTTCTGTCTCTCCTGGGGATGGAGATGAGAAAGGAGGAGGGAGGACAGCACCTGTGCTGTAGCAGGAAACGCAGCCTGCCAGAGGCAGGAAGGCTGCTTGGTGTCCTGGGGACTTCAGACCCTGCACCCCTGGTGACTGGCCGGGAGGCAAGGCCCAAGTGGGCCAAAAACTTTTCATCCAGACCATCTGCCTCCTGCTGGAATGAAACTGACAGGTCGGTGGGCTCGGAAACCCCTCCCGCGCTAGTTCTTTTCTCCGGTGCTTTCATGGGTGTGAGTGCAAATTTGGAAGAGGTTGTGACTTCTAAATCCGTGACGTTGCAGACCGGAAGTTCATTTTATTTATTGTTTGGCTTTTAATTCAGATTCATTTAAAAATAGAGTGACTCACTCAAACTTTTACCGTCATCAGTGGCCAAGTTAATTGGAATCTAGATTCCCCAGGATTCTAGAAATCATCCTCCAGTCTCTAAAACATACCTTTCCAAATAAGAAGGCTTCTTTGAGGATGCACTGTCTGAGGGGGATGAGCTTCCTAGAAAGGGGCGAAGACCAATTTGCAAGTAATTGGAAGCTGATTAATACAATTAGAAAGTCTTTTTCTGTTCAGCTTTAGCTTCACTTTCCCAATTTAACACCACATCCTGCTTTTGACTCAGCAGAGGCCCAAGCTCCATCCCACACTTGCTGGACTTAAAAGGTGCCCAGTAAACATTGACTGGTTGAAAGAGAAATTTGCAAAATAGGAAAGCACTTGCCTTGTTTGGGTCACTTTAGAACCCTTTCCTGGCAGGATGCTTTCTCTGAAGTCCAATCACAGACCACCTGGCTGGGGCCTCAGTGCCCACTGATGCTGGGTCTCTATTCCTTACTCCTGTCCCTTCTCTCCAGCTTGTTGGTTGCCCAAAGGAGAAGAAGAATTTGTGAAATAAATAGTGACTTCCCTCATGGTCTTTAAGTGATCTCTACCTCACCCAACTCGAATGTGACCCATAGCCCAGTTGGGACCCCCCCTGGCCCCCCAGGAGAACCAGGGGCTCCCTCCCTCGCCAGCAGCCGCCCATGGGAACGAGCCGTGCCAGCCGAGCCAAGCATCCTTGTCGCAGCTGCATCCCTGGCGGGCGGCTGTGCCCGCCGCAAGCTGCCATCTGTTTCCCCACGCTGGTTCACTCCTGATCCCGCTGTTACTTGCAGTTTGGATTTTTGCTGCAAACAGTTTTGCCAGAGGGCCCCTTCCACAGGCCTGTGAATGTGCCCAGGAGTGGGCGGCTGGAGCTTGCCTGGGGCTGCCGTCGCGGCATCCCCAAGAGACCCGATGGTCACACTTCCTCCGGGTGTCGGTCACCTCCCACGCCGCCGCGGCTCTGCCAGGCAGACCACTATCGGTGCCACCTCCTGGCGCCCACGCACGGGAAGTGGCAGGTGGAGCAGGCTGCTGCTGGCACCCACCAGCTCCCTTCCCTGCTGCTGCCTGCCTCCCACAGGCATGCTGGACCGTTCCCGCCCCCGTCCTGCCCCTTGTGTGGGGGACCCCAGCCTGCATCTCTTGAAAAAGAGTTTTTCTCTCTGAGATGCTGAAAGAGCCACAAGGGAACTGACTTCACCGCCGTGCTCTCGCCTCCTGGCTGGTGGTCCAGCCATGTGTGCCAGAGGAGCCCAATCTGCCGCTTACGTAGCCCAGGTTAGCTGAGCCCTACGGGCCAGTCGGGAGATATCGTACTTTGTCTCCAACAGGAGCTCAGTGAGGTACTCGTTGGTGTTCTCTTGTGACAGATGGGGAAACTGAGGCTTAGGGAAAGGAGGTCACTTCCCCAAGGACACCAGGCAGTAATTGTTGGAGCCGGGTTTTAAAGCTAGGTGTGTCCACCTCCAAAACCCCTTCTAACAACACTGCTTTCTCTTCCTTCCTTCCTTCCTTCCTTCAGGTAGTACTCACTGACTATTTACTATGTGTCAGGTACTATTTTCGGCCCTTGGAAAAGTCAATAAACAAAATAGATATCTGTGCTTTCAGCTTATATTCTAGCAGGAAAGGTGGGGTGGGAACAGACAATAAAACAGAAACAACTAAGAAGTTAGATGGTATATTAGATGCTAAATGGAAAAAAGTAAAAGTAGAGCCGGGCAAGGGGACAAGGAGTGGTGGGGTGGGGATGCAGGAGGGGAGGGGAGGACCTGTGGCGCTAGGAGCAGAGCAGCAGGGTGGGCCTCTGCGATGGTGAGACCAGAGTTAGGGCTCGCAGGCAGCAGGCAGGGCGCCCAAAGCGGGTCTCTGGGGACAGGCGGTGTAGGAAAGGGAGCAGCTGGACAAAGGCCTAGTGTCTGGCATGTCATAGACGGCACGGAGTTCTGAGTGCTGGGCCCTGGCTTCCTCGAGGGTCGGAGCCCCGTGGGAGTGCTGGAGGGGCAGGCTCAGAAGGCTCAGTGGCCTTGCGGGGTTGGAAGTGACCGCGGCTCCACCAAGCCCCGGGCACCACCCGGCTGAGTCTTATCTGAATCGGGTGTCCTCAGAGCATGTTGTGCATGTGGCCGTCCTTGAAGTTTGGCAGGGTGGCTCAGCTCGTCCCTTCCTGCCCCTCCCACGACCTGGTTCTCCTTGGAACAATATCCGAGGGAGGGCAGGTGAAAAGCTGGAGGGTCCTCTGAATTTGGTATTTTTTTCTCACGTTCATTTGAGTCAAAATTTGGTAATCCGATTTGCCTGCCAGTTTTTCGGATGCCAAGTACACTGGCTGGCACAGCTGTGCCCCTCTTTCTGGCCAACTGTCTCTCAGATGGAGACTGGGGAATACAGCGTGTTTCCATCCGTCAGGATCTATTTATTAAGCTCCTGGGTGGTACCCAGCCCTGGGAAAACATACCCATCCTCTCTCCTAGAGAAGGAACTCATGACGCATACCACTCAGGTGCCAGAAAATTTGATGAAAAAGAAAAGCAGAAGAGAACTGGCTTTTGTCAGGTCCCCATATTCCAGCTGAGGAAAAGGAAGCTCCGGGACCTTCCGTGACGAGCCCAACGTGGCATGGCCAGGACAGGCAGAACTGGAGTTTGAACTGGGGCTGTCTGAAGGACTTTCCACCAGACCAGCTGCCTCGTCCTGACTTCTCACAGGCCAGCGTCCACTGCCTTCAGGAAGGAGCTCATGGACACATCCTGCTCCAGCCTGGGCCCAGAGGTTGGAGAAGGACAGACGGGTGAGTGGAAGTGGCCCTTCAGCCGTATCTTCCCATAGGTGCCCTTGGGAGGTGATTCCTGACTCTACACGTGGCTCTCCCTGGCTCCTTGCCCTGACTTTATAGGTTGCTACATCCCAGCCTGGGCCAGTGTCCCCACAGCTGAAGTCCAGCCTGGCCCTGGCCTTTTCCAACTGGCTGCATCTCTGGACCTGGCTTTCAGTGCCCTTGTCCCTTAACTTTGCCTGCTGCTCCCAACCCTGTGTCAACTTGAGGATCCATGTCATGCTCATGGGGCAGCTCCCGGTGCTCCCTGTTTGCAGACGAAACCCCAGAGGCCTATTCTGGAGATGGCCTGGCTGGTTCTTCTCCACGCTACACCTAGTCCCTCCTGAGCTCTTTGCAAGCACTGTGTCCTGTGCATGACACAGCCCTGCAGCCCCACTCCTAAGTGTGTATCCTGGAGAAGCTCTCACACACGCTCCAGCAAACATGCCCAAGAATGCACATAGCACCAGCTTTCCTAATCGATGTCCCTTCACAGTAGAATGGATAAATTGTGGTTATAAAGTAACAAACAGCCATGAAAAAAAGAACCCCAGCTGCCTGAGCGAGAAACAAGCAGGGACGGTTGGAGATGGAAAAAGCAGGTCTCAGAGTGGGCAAGTTGTCAACGGCAACATGCCAAACTGTCTGTCTTCATACTGTTGGGTTTTTTTTCCAACAGCTCTCCCTCACCTCACCTTTGGAACGGGGGGACCCTGAAGTCCACCTCTTTTCAGATTACAGGTGAAAGCAAGCCATTCACCTGCGCTCGGGGCCAAGAGCTAAAGAATCTAGGAACTTAGTTATTAAAGGAAAGTTGTTTTCCTCTGCCTTCTTGTGCCCCTTCAGACCGTCTTCAAATGAAAACAAAAAGTGTTCAGGAGTCACACAGCCCGTGCATATCCTTTTAGCATACGGCAGCATCACAGCACACACTAAAAACAAAGTAATTCTTCGTCAGTGGTTAGCCCCACTTTATCAGAAGAGACAGCCTTGCGAAAGTCAAGTGTGTAATTCGATACCGAACAGTTTTCTTTCTTCTGTTTGTGCACTAAACCTAGGCAAGACATGAGAAGTAAAGTACTTGACCCTTTGCTAAAAAATAAAAAATACCCAAGGATTCAAACATATGTTCAAAAACAGGCCATTGTAAATATTTATTTTTTTTTTAGAAATACCTACATAGGTGGTTTTTTTAAAAATAGAAGGAAACGCATATATTGCTTATTATAAAATCCCATATGGTGGTGCCTCTGGAGGGAGGAAAGGCTTTCAGGCGGCCTCTGAGATCCCATAATAGTAATTTCTTGTGAGTTCCCAGGTGTTTACTCGAATGTGGTTCCTTGAACTATACTGTGTTTTCGTACAGTTTGTTTCGTATGCCAAATTTCCCAGGCCAGAAGATCACAGAGGAAATCACTAAAATCAGACCAAAAAAAAAGTTTAAATCAGTGATGTTAAGAAAAGCCTCTAAGATCTCCAAGAACACCAAGGGAAAAAAAAAAAAAACAAAAATAAAAGCACTGAAAATGACAAGGGAGACAATGATAAATATGGAAGGTTGAGAAGGCAATGCAAACTTAGAATTACAGGTTTTCCCCAAGAAGAAACAAGACCAGTTGGAAATGAAGCCGTGCTCAAATCCGCAATGGAGACGCGTGTCCCTGGGTTGAGAGCAGCCCCCGGCGTTACCTGCGCACTTGGCCACTTAGAGGTCAGCCCAGGATCGCGGTTCCCTTTGACTTTGGAATATGTCTCAGAGGCTGTGTTTAAACATAGGCATGTCTGTTGTTCTGGGAATTGACTCAAAATCCTGAAGCTCCTCTGCAAAGACCTGGCTCAGTGTAACTGGCCTGTCCAGTTTCCTGACCCCGACCCCCACGCATTCCCTGTGTGCAGCCCATTGCATCTGAGGACAAAAGTTGGCTTTGCAGCCCAACACTTCCATATCCCACACCCGTGTTAGAACAGAGAAGGTGGCTAAATATTTGGGATTAAAGGGGATTTCATGCCACGTGCAGATTACGAGGAAGAGGAGGCGTTTATAAAATGTTGACAAGCAAGTAATTAAGAACAGAAGCTGGAAGCGTGATCGGCTTCCATGGGCATGTTGAACTTGCAAGACCATTCGTGCAGAGAGAAGACCAGAGAGGGATGTTAGGGGTCCCCTCTCCCGGGGGTCTGTGGGTGCCCTTCCACCCCACAGTGAGGTGCAGAGGCTGAGGAACCCCTCCTTGGGGCACAGCTTGCGAGGGTGTGTGCAAGGTCTCCATCGTGAGAGCCACTGATGGGCACCACTTCCTTCCCAAGCCGCCATGCGCCCTCACCGGTAATTGTACGGAAGGCTGGCAGGAAAGCGCCCCGCGCCAGGGGTTAATAGAAGCCAAAGCTTTTCCTCTGGATCTCAAATAATCTCGCCAAGGTGTTTAAATTATCTGTCAAGAAAACAGATAGCACCCTCAGAATATTTTTCCCACTGCATTTTTGCTTTCCACTCTGCTGGCAATTGCCTGCCTCCCAGACTGACCTGGTTGCACAAAAACCCACTTGAAAAGGAGAGGAACTTGCTGGGGCCCTGGGCAGGCTCCCCACTCTGCTCTGCAGGGCTGAGCAAGGGGCTTCCCTGCCCTCGGGGGTTTGCAAGTGGATGCTGTGCCTCTCCCAGGGTCTACACAGATGAGGCAAAAGCGTTAAAGATGGACTTCCCACTGCCTGCCGGGGAGGGGTGGGGGTTAGGGGCCTCACAGTGGTGTGCTGAGTGCTCCGGAGCCTCAAGGAAATGGCCTTAGCCAGCAACACCCAAGAGGCAGGAGGCTGGTGGGGGCTTTCCCCACTGGCTCAGCACACACACACACACACACACACATACACGCACCACCACCACCACCACAACCCCAGCCCTAAGGTTTGTTTGGTTTTTTTTTGCCTGGGCAGGCACTGGGAATTGAACCCGGGTCTCCGGCATAGCAGGCGAGAACTCTGCCACTGCGCCACCGTGGCCCGCCCAGCCCTGAGGATTTAAAGTATTAATCTTTAAAATGCAAATCGGGAAATACTCCTGGGAAGGATCTCAGTTGGCTCTTAGCCAACACCAAAATCAGGAGTAAACACTTTGAGAAGAGGTTAATGGAGAGCCAGAACCTATGGATTCCTGAGCAGGAGAAGGAGCCGCTTCTCAAAACCCTCTCATGAATGCTCCTTTTATCTACCTTATCAACAGACGAGTAAAACATATGCAATAAAAATAAATAATAGGGGGAACAAATGTTAAAATAATTTTAGATTGAAATGCTAGTGATCAATGAAAGGGAGGGGTCAGGGGTATGGTATGTATGAATTTTTTTTCTGTTTTCTTTTTATTTCTTTTTCTAAATAGATGCAAATGTTCCAAGTAATGATCATGATGATGAATGTGCAACTATGTGATGATATTGTGAATTACTGTTTATATATGTAGAACGGAATGATCTAAAGTTTAAAAAAAAGCAAAAAAACCCTCTCATAAGGGTTCCACACAGCCCACTTGTGCTTTACACTGCGACCGTGACCCCGAGGCGTCTCTCCTGCAGAGCTCGGCTGTCCGAATGGGGAGTTTTAGGTCTGAAGCATATGGTCCTCCCTGTTCTTTTCTACAACGAGTCTTGTCCTAGGCATGCCTGTGTCGACCCTAGGAATTCCCCATTTACGTCAATCCAAACGTCCCTCTCCCAGGTGCGTCACTGTGTCCCTGCAGCCCACAGTGCTTTGCCCCAGGCAGCTGTGATGTGACTGTCCTCCTGTGCATTCGTAGGAGAGCGCTGCGAGCCACTGCCAGGCCGGGCAAGCTCTGGGATGGTGAAGCTGCAACACGTGTGCTGGTTCGGTCCTTCAGGTTGGCACCAGACAGGTTGGACCAGACATTCATGCCGCCAATGTGTGCACAAAGGTGACTGTACCCCTTCCAGATCCAGAGCCAGGGACTTAAACCAGAGCACGAGCCAGCTCCACGCTAAACCGGTGAGGACGTGCAGGAACGGCCAGCCAGGACGCCATGAGGTTTTAAGTTGACTTTTTCTTGATTTGGTGCCCTCCTGTTACACACCCTTTACCTACCTTTTGGAGCTTTGAGAAAGGTGGTTCTGCCATCTTTGGTGGGGGCACGGAGCCCTGGAGCTTCTCCCCCTGCCTCTTGGTGATGTCAGTCCCATCCAAGGCACTGAGAACAGTAGATGCCAAGCCCTTCCACGTGCTGCTTGAATGTAGGTACAGGCCTGTGACCTGCTTTGCACAACCCTCACTCCTCACGCTGAACTAACACAGCCAGTCAAAGCCATCACAAACTAAGCACATGCTGTATGAATGCTGAGTCTCCACCCAACTTGAGTAAGTCTGAAGGCTCGTGGGGCTGCAGGCAATCCAGCTGTTAGCCGGAACTTTAGAGTAGGAGGGTCCCAATCTTACTTGAACCACAGATAGCATTTCTGGCATAAAACGAGACTAAAGATGAACGTGTGTGCCATGTCAGCACCACGGTCCGACTTGCCTTGTGCAGTGTCTCTGTGGCTCGAGGCTCCCTGTGGCAGCCGACTGGTGGCCCCTGGGCTGCAGTCTCAGCTTGTCAGACCTGGCCCCGGTGCACCCCCCGTGCTGCCCTGCCGCCTTCAAGGGGCAGTGCCCTCGCATCCCACCAGCTGCACCGTGCCCAGGCCAGGACCCAGCACTGCCTTCCTGTCCGTTGTAAAGCCCTGGTTCCCTCTGAAAAACTGCTGCGATTGCCCACGGCCCAAACTCCATCGGTATCCAATTACCACTCTGTTATGTTTTCATTTTAAAGCAATCCAGTCATGAGATTAAAAAAAAAAAAATCCCTCTGAATTGCTTACCCTGGCCTCCCCTGCCTGGGTCCTCCCTGGCCCAGGCTCACCACCAGCCCCACACGACTGACTGCTTGTCATCCGTTCCCGTGGCGGTTCCAGCCATGCCTTTCTTGGTTTATCAGCTTCAGATGCTCTCTATGGACTCCGGGCCAAGAAAAGTGAGGATCTGGCTTGCTTGGACTGTTCTACTTCCTCTCCCCACCCAACCCCACCAATCTTTGATCATTCTATTATTATCCTTTTTTTTTTTTAAGCTCTCAATTAGTTACATTTATAACTTTATATAATGTGGCCTCTATCTTCATCTACCAACGTTAGCATTAACTCCTCAACTCCCCCAGTGTGAGTCGCGGATACCTGTGCTCCTTCTGTTCCCTGCCACACTCTCCCCTCCCTCCTTTTGTTGGCTGTGCCTTCACTGCTAGGCTATCAGAGTTGTACGCTTAGGTTCTTTCCTTTAGCCATCATGAATTCTTCCAGGCTTGGTCTGTGGGTTAGTTCCACAAGTTGAAAATCCGTAAATAGCGTTGAATTCAGCAAAAATGATGTACTCTTTTTGTCAGAAGGCCGCCGTTCGAGCCTCGTGGTTAAGAGGGCCGGCTCTGGAACCAGCTGCCCAGGCCCCACTTGGCTCTGCGCTGCCTGGTTTGTGCTCCTTTTCCCTCTGCGCCTGCTTTCCTCGTCTGTAAAACGGAGGCAATAATAGGACTGATCTGAGGGCATTATCATGAGGATTCGATAAGAACTACATTCAACTCCTAGAATGGTGCCTGACACATAAACAGTACTAGATAAATACTAGCGATTTAAATTTATTTTGTTTTTTATTTACCACCTCAGGGTCAAATAGTAGGCGAGGCTCACATTTTAATAACCACCCACCCAAAGAAAAATGTTCCTAGCTTCATGAACAAATGGATTCCTTTTTAACTCTATTAATTACTTTAAATCATGTCCCATTTTAATTTGCCTCCTATTTGGATCATGACTGTCTGCTGCAGTTTTTAGTTTTTCCTGGAGTTTTCAGGGACCCTTTCTTCTTACTAATAAAAGAATAATGAAACTTTGTATCCTCTTTTATACAGCTCCTTTACTGCACATAACTTTCTCTTTCCCTCCAGACCCATTTCCTGCTCAGCCTGGACTAATCACTGAAATCTGTCTTCAGTGGACTTCCCTTGAGCTACTCTCCTGGGTTGGAGACACTTTTTCCAGGATCCTGTGTCTTCCTCTCTCGTGTCCTCTGGCACGGCAGGCGAGAACTCTGCCTGCTGAGCCATCGTGGCCTGCCCCCTTAAGTAAATTCTTAAAAAGAATATCTGCAGGGGAAACTTGAAGCCTTTGTAAGTCTGAAAATGTTTTTATTCTACTCTTGCATTTAATTGAGAGTTTAGCTGGTAGAATTCTAGATGCAAAATAGTTTTCTCTCAGAACTTTGTTTCATTGATATTTAGCATCCAGCGTTGCCAGTGATAATTCTGATGCCATTCTATTGTTTCTTTGTTGGAGACCTATTTTTTTCTTTCCAGAAGCTTCTAGAACACTCTCTTCATATATATAATTAAGAGATCTTATGCATATATCCTTGTTTTAGTTTGTTAAAGCTGCCAGAAAGCAATATAACAGAATTGGAAAGACTTTTGAGGGAATTTATTAAGTTGCAAGTTTATAGTTCTAAGGCCATAGAAATGTGTGAACTAAGGCATTCAGAGAAAGAAACCTTAACTCCAAAGAAAGACCAGTGGGACCAGAACACCTGTGTCAGTTGGGAAGGCATGTGGCTGGCGGCTGCTGGGTCTTTGGCTTCTGGTTTCAAATAGCTTCCCCGGGGGCATTTTCCTTCTACATCTCCAAATCCCTGGGTCTCCTGTCGCTCTGAAGCTTTTTCCAAAATGATTCCCTCCTAAAGAACTCCAATAAGCAGCCCCACCTTGAATGGTTGGAGACACATCTCCACAGAAACCACCTAATCACAAGGTCCCACCCAAAATTGGGTTGTCACATCTCCATGGAAACAACTTAATCAGAAGATCCCACCCAGCAATACTGAATCAGAGTTAAAGAACATGGCTTTTCTGGGGTACATAACAGTTTCAAACCAGCACATCCCCACCCCCTAGACCCCCAAAAGACATGTTCTTCCCATATGCAAAATATATGCATTCCATTACAGTATCACAAAGCTTTAAACCATTTCAGTAACAATACAAATACAATGCGAAGTCAGAAACCGTACAAAATTACATCAAGGTCAGTTAAAGACTTGACCTGTCCTAAGGCAAAATTCTCCTCTGGCTCTGGACCTGTAAAACTCAGCAAATTATCTTCTGCCAAAATACAAAGGAGGGACAGTCATGGGATAAATGTTTCCATTTCCATTGGGAGAAATTGGAAGGAACACAGGGGTCAGGGGACCCAAACAGTTCCAAAAACCTGCAGGGCAAACTCTATTACATTTCAAAGTCTGGCGATCATTTATCCTTGGAGCTCTAAGAAAGCAGCAGTTCCACCCTTTCCAAGGGCCTATGCAGCAGCCCTGTTCTCTCCAACTGCAACCTTGGGGGACGTTGAGGAGACTATCTTTTTCTCAGCTCCACCTTCTCCAGACATTGGGGCAGCACCCAGGATCTCTGCCATCTCCAGGGCTCATGCTCAACCCCTCCAGAACAATGGGGTGGCAGCCAGCTCCCCCCAATCCCTGATTTATATGCTCCACCCTCTCTGAGGCCTGAGACAGCACAACTCTTCCAGCACATCTAGGCAGAAGGCCCGCCTCTGCCTTCAGGACACACTCACCCCCTCCACATGCAAGGGTGGATCCACTCTCCTGACTGAGGTTTCTTAGCTGCAGACCTTAGCTTCAGATCTTAGCTTCCATTGTTCTGCCTTTGAAGTTATTTTTCCCTCGATTTGTCCCTTTTCTGTTCCTTCAGTCCGGACTGGCAGTGGTTCCATTTATATAGACCCACAATACTCTTGTTGGTTCTCTATGTAGTATGCAGGATTATAGCCATCAGACAATAGGACTTTCCACAAATCCTTCCTGGAGAACTCCGTCTCCAGTCCTGGCTTTTTCTGAAATGGCTGACTGCGTCCATGTTTGGTTAAATCCTTATGTGGGGTACTATTGTCTGGGGTCTCCCTTTCTGGAAGCCTAGGATTTTTCAGACCATCAATTTTTAATTTCTTTGTACCCAAGAATTCAGCTCTCAGCTTACGTCTTTCTGCCAACATTTCACTATAAGCTACAAGGAGAAACCAGGCCACATTTTCCACATTTAATTTGGAACTCTCTTCAGCGAAGTATCCCAGCTTGTGGTTTTTAAAATCTGCCCTTCAGTCAAAACCAGTAGTCAATTTTGCCAGATTCTTTGCCATTTAAGACAAAGATCGCCTTCCTTCCAGTTTGCAGTAACACATGAATCGTTTCTTTGTAAGGCCTTATCAGAGGTAACTTTAGAGTCCACATTTCTATCCATAGTCTCTTCAAAGCATTCTAGGCTTTGTGGGCCACGGTGGCTCGGTGGCAGAGTTCTCGCCTGCCATGCTGCAAACCCAGGTTTGATTCCCAGTGCCTGCCCATGTAAAAAAAAAAAAAATCAATTAAAAAAAAGAGGGAATTTGTTAAGTTGCAAGTTTACAGTTCTAGGGCCATAGCAATGTCCAGACTGCATCCAGAGAAGGATACCTTGATTCCAGAGAAAGGCTGGTGGGCTGGAGCACCTCTGTCAGCTGGGAAGGCACGTGGCTGGCGGCTGCTGAGATCTTTGGCTTTTGTTTCACACAGCTTTCCCAGGGGCATTTTCTTTTTTTGCATCTCCAGATACCTGGGTCTCCTGTTGGCTCTGAAGCTTTTTCCAAAATGGTTCCCTCTAAAAAGACTCCAGTAAGTGATCCAACCTTGAATGGGTGGAGACACGTCTCTATGGAAACCACCTCATCAAAAGGTCCCACCCAGCAATGCTCAATCAGGGTTGAAGAACGTGGTTTTTCTGGGGTACACAACAGTTTCAAACCAACACAATGCCTAAGCACTCCTCTTTTACTTTTCATTTATCCTGTCTTATATTAAAATATAAATCTACTCTGAAGACTCCTGTCCTTAAGCTCCAACAATTTTTTTTTCTATTTTTCTTTCTGGGATATCAGTTTATTAGGAATTTGACCCCTCAAATTGAACATCTTTGTCTTTTATCATTTCTTTTGCACTTTTCTGTTTATTTATTCTTGTGTCCTACATCCTAAAATGTAGATTTTTTTCCTTCATTTTTATCTTCCAACCTCTGTTTTCCACTTTTATATTTCTTTATTGTATATTTAATATCTAGGAACCTGGTCTTATTCGCCATTTCTTCCTTTTTTCACAGTGCGTTGCTCTCGTTTAATGAATAAGCCTTTATTTTTTAAGTCCCCGAATTTAACTTTCCTACTTTATTCAATGAATTAGCGATAGTTCTGATTGTTTCTTTTTCTGGAAGTGTCTAAACAGTGTCTCACTGGTGGCTGTCCAGTGAGAGGTGCAGAGACTTAATATAACGATCATTTATTCTCTCACAGTTCTGCAGTTTGGGCTAAGCTCTGCTGGGTGGCTTTTGCTTTCTCCTGGAGTGATTGTTTATGTGGCTGCAGTCAGCCGACAGCCCCCCTGGGGTGCAGGGTCCGAACAGCCTGGCTCCCATGTTTATATTTAATACCGGCTGTCAGTTGGGGGGGCCTCGGCTCCCGTCCTGCAGCACACTGGATGAGGCTCTGTCAGGGGATGGCAGCAGTTGCCCAGGTGATAAGAAAGTTGCAAGGTCCCTTGGGGCCTGGTTAGAAATCATGTGTCACTTCCACCACACTTACTGTCCAAAGCTAGTCATAAGACTAGATTAGATTCATGGGGTGGGGAAATAGACTCCATCTCATAATGGGAGGGACAACAAATAATTTGGGGCCGTGTTTAAATAGACCACAGCCCCTCAGGTGGCACCTCCCTCTCAGAGCCTGGGATTCTCTTCACTGGCAACCTGACTTACGTAAGGATTTGGAACTTGGGTGAGTATGCAGTAGCCACCTGACAGATACTTCCTGGCCCCCTGTGATATGCGAGCATGTCCTAGGGGTTTGGAGCAGCTCTTGCCCTCACGGAGCTTTCAAATTAGTTCAGAAAGCAGACGAGTAAACGGGCAGTGGGAACGCATGTACTTCTGTGGAAGCTGGGGGATACAAGTGATTTCCTGAAGGCTGGATAGAGTTAACTTCGGGAAGGAAGAAGAGGCAGCAGGTACAAGGGCCTGGAGGCAAGAGGGAGCGTCTTATGGTCAAGAAAGTGACAGTGGCTCAGTGTGGCTGGTCCAGAGAGTGGGGAGTGGGTGACGTTTGAGGCGGGGAAGGGAGGCAGGGGCTGACCAGTTATGGAGGTCTTGTTGGCCATGCCGTGGGGTTTAGCTTGCCTGTTGGAGTTCCTGGGAGACCAGCACGGTGCGTGTGTGTGTGTGTGTGTGTGTGTGTTTGTGTGTTCAGGTAATGGGGTAGGGGGTGGGGGGTGCAGGCAGAGCACTGTGTGTGTGTGTGTGTGTGTGTGTGTGTGTATGTGTGTGTGTGTGTGTTCAGGTAATGGGGTAGGGGATGGGGGGTGCAGGCAGAGCACTGTGTGTGTGTGTGTGTGTGTGTGTGTGTGTTCAGGTAATGGGGTAGGGGGATGGGGGGTGCAGGCAGAGCACTGCCTCTCCTCCACCAATGAGGGTCTCTTTTTAAAGTGGTCAGAGCAGAAAGGAAGTGAGACGCCCGCACTGTAACAGGCCACTTGGCTCGGCTTTCCCAGGCCTGGTCAGCCTGCACTTGTTAGACAGAACATGGTTTTCCTGAAGACAAGGTCACAGGTTCTGTCCCCTGGGAACAGTTCCTTTGCTTTGTCTTCATTTGCTTGTTCATTCAGTCTGTCAGTCAACAACATTCCCATCACGTGCCAGGCTCTGCTGTGTCCTAGGGATACAAGAATGGCTCAGCACAGCCCCTGCCCTTGTACAGCTCCCAATCTAGTCAGAAGAGGAAAGCTGGGGGTGGGGACGGGGTCAGGGGATGGACAGGTCAGAACTCCAGTCCAAGTAAGGCATATCTGATTCTGCACAAGGTGACCAGAAGGACTTCCCTGGGGGAGGTGTCACTGCCGGATAGAGATGTGGCTGCAGGGCACTCCAGTTGCAGGGAATAGCATGTGCAAAGGCAACAGCCCGTACCCCTGCTCTGGCCATTGGATCAGTGGATGGAGAGCATGGACAACTGAGCTGATGAAGACCCGGTCTGAGTTCATGCCAGGTGCACCCCAGAGCTCTGGAGCTTGAGCTGCACGGGATGCTGGCTGGAGCGATATACAGGGACAGGGGCTTTGCCATCAGCCTCCCCTCCCCCAGCTTCCCCAGTCACAGGTCCCCTAGGCCTCCTCTTCTTTCCAGTGGCTGTCAGTTACAACCTTCTCCAGCCACTGCCGTTTAGGAAATGCCAGTGATTAGCGATTGTTATCATGGTAATTAAAATTCCCAGGGGACCTGCTTGGCTAATATCCATCTGAATCTGCAGTTGGCTGTGAGGGACAGTCAGTAACAAAAACCTGGAAGCGGAGCTCAGAGCAGGGGTGGCAGGGAGGCTTTGGCACTGCTGGCCACCCCCTGCAAGTGCTGTGGTGGCTGTGCGGGTCTTTTCTCATTAAGTGGCATTTTCAAGGCTGGCTGCTTTGCTGGCCTTATCACAGCAAACCACACGTGGCGGGGGAGAGGGTGGCTCTGCAGAGGCACGTGGCTTCTCCAGAAAATGAACGTTTTTCCAATCCCGTGGTCCTGGACTGGGGCGGGGCAAGGAGCCCCACAGAGGGCTTTTCCTGCCCCTGCTCCTGGGTGGGGTGCCACGTGTTGATGTCAGACAGTGGATGAGGTGTCTTGTGCACAGAGCGGCAGTCATGCGATTAAAAGCCGCCCTGTGTAATTTGCAGCCAGGCAAGAGGAGGTCCTGGGTGCACAGGGATGGGCGCGGGGATGTGGTGGAGGGGGCTGCCGCTCGGTACTCAGCCCGGCTAGGATTCTCCTTCCTCTCACCTCACCTGCCCCGCCTGCCCGTGGGGAAGGCGTGTTCCAGGACACTGACGGTGCATTTTGTGCACCTCTGCTTGGGGGCATCTGCCGTTCTGGACAATGCACGTGTTTGCTCTGGATTCCCGACGCAGGGCCCTAGGGACGGCCACCCCTCGTGCACTGGCCCAGGACCCCGGACATTCCGGGGGTGTCAGGGTGAGCCTAGGCGGGGAGGCTGCCCACGTGGGTGCCCAGTCTGGCCTAGTGGAAAGCCCCGCCTCTGCCTGCCGCCCACTGAGATGGCATCAGACCCTGCCCTGGACTAAAGCCCTAGCTGAGGGGAAGCCGACAGCCCAGAGGGCCCGGTCCATCCAACTCCTCAGGTCAGCCCTGGCCCTGCCCACTGGACCCAGGGAGGCACTGTGGGCCTGGCTGACCGTGGGGGGTGGCCAGGCATAGATAATGGGGTAAATTGAATGAAATACATTGACATTTTCTTGTAGCTCGAAAATGGTTGAATTATCATTTAATTTAACCTAATACTTTGGATCCTTTGCCCTTTAACCTGCCTTCCAAAGCACTTTACTGATGGAGTCTTTTTTTTAAGTGGGGGTGAAGTGAGGTGGGTTGTGAGATGGAGCCCCATGGCTGTGATGTGCCCAGTGGGGGTGGCAGGGGCAGCCAGGGCCATGGGGCACCTCCCGTGCTGGGGTCCACAGGCTGGGAGCTTTTCCTCTGCCTTACCTTCCCTATGGCATTGTAGAGCCTCGGGGAGGGGGGAGACAGATAGATACCAAATGACACATGGACTCATGGGTCTGAAGGCTACGAGGGAGAAGTCCCCGAGGCTGCAGGATAAACACGTGGCATTGCCAAGTCCCAGTCACAGGCCCATGCTCTGCAGCGTTCCTCAGTCTCTTCCACTAAAGCCACCCAGCGTGGCACTGCTGACATTCAGAGCGGCCTGTCCACACCCCTCCAGACAGAGCCTCTCTGGGTGGCTGTGGGGGGTCGTGCCCTCCCACTGGAAGGCATGCCCCAGGGGAGGTGTCTGTCCTCCAACCCTCCAACCCTTGGGGACTGCAGGTCCTGTAGACTAGACTCTGGCTCCAGGGAGTCCCCGTCCAGGGCTCTTGGTTCCAGGCCATGCTGGGGACCGAGCAGATGCCACCTTTCCTGGATGGCAATAGACGTCATTAGCTAAAACATGGCATATCCTTCGAGCCGGCTGTGCCACTCCTTGGAATGGTTCCTAAGGACATAAACCTACAACTGTCTAATAATGTTTGTACAAAGGTAATCATTGCAGCACTGCTCATAAGAGTGCAAAATTGGAACAATTAAAATGCCCATCAGTGGGGGGCTTTTTAAATTAAGTTTAATAAATCCACCGCGACACCACCAGAGAATGGTGATAGGGGCCATGAGATGCAAACTCAGAGCAGTTGCCATGAGAGGGAGGTAAGGGGGGGGAACAGGTGCATCTGCATGCTCCATTCTTCTAAAATAAAAACCAAAATTGTGTCTGTGCCCAGGAGGGGGGTGTGAGAGCTCCGAGCACGGTGCCTGTGTGGAAGCATCGGGAGTGACCTGTAGTTTCTTCTCTTTACTTTTTTTTCTTAACGTCCTGACTTCATGTGCTCTGCATTTCTCTTACAAAAACAATAGGCAAAGCTGCTTCCGTGGCGGGGTGGGGAGGCAGCATGGTCCCAAGGCCATGTGCCCCACAGTCCACAGACATTCTCTTTTAAAAAAAAAAAAAAAATTATTGAGATACCTTCACACACCGTGCAGTGCATCCAAAGTACACAATCGGTGGCTCGCAATATCATCCCATAGTTGTGTATTCATCACCATGATCGGTTTTAGAACATTTGCATCACTCCAGAAAAAGAAATAAAAAGAAAACCCCCATACACCCCATACCTCCTAGCCCTCCCTCTCAATGACCGACCACTGGTATGGCAATTTACCCAGTTTTTTTTTCCCCCTACCTCCACCCACCTGTTTTTAATTTATTTTCTGTCCTTAGTTTTTTACTCATCTGTCCATACCCTGGATAAAGGGAGTCAGTCACAGGGTTGTCATGATACTCGAGTATTTGCTTCTTTGGGTTCCCCAGGCCCCAGCCCGCGATGGGGAGCCAGGGGACAGCATGCTTAGGGGCGGGCACTTAGCTCCACTTGGGCCTTGGCTCCATAGTGGGAGGCCACGGAAACCTCCCCTCGTCCCCCATTCCCATTCCATGGCCTCTTGGGCTTGAGTACCTGTCCCCGCGAGCCACACAGCCACTCTCTGTGGACAAGGCAGCCTTGGCGTCTGGTACTCGTGTCTGTTTCCTCTCCCTCGCCAGCACTTCCCTCCCCTTTAGGCACCCAGAGTGCAGGACACTCAGCGTCCATGACGTCTCATCTGCTGAGGATTTATGAATCATTCAACCCCAATTTAGTGGGCTCCTGCTTTGCATCTGTAAACTGCTGGGGTGAGGCTCTGGGGGCTCCGTGCAGAACCGAAATCAACAGAGTGGAGACCCAGCTTTGGGCGAGTTGTTAACTTGGTGGAACCTCAGTTTCCCCATCTGGAAAGTGGGGGCAATAACAGTTTCCTCTAAGAACTGCCTCTGGATGTGGGGGAGGAGACTTTCCCCCTTTGTACTTGGATGAATTTTAGGTGCATGCATTACGTATTCAAATAATACACCTGTATTGTGGGATGGCTACAGGAAGAGCAGAAAGGATTTTCCAAGGGAGGTGCCACAAAGCATTCATCCCACTAGACAGTTTCCTAGTTACTCAAGAATGACAAAGGCAGGCCACTCCGCATGAGGTTGCCAGGAGGGAGAGATGAGTGTTTTGTTCCAAGGGCATGTTCTGGCCTCAGTGGTCCTGTGCTTGGCACCGTGGAGCATAAAGAGGCGACTACTGCCTGCTTGGAGAAATAAATGCATATCACTCAGTGGGTAACAGTAAGTGCTGGACAGTTAAATGCTGAGCTTATGCAAACCCAGTACCTAAGATCGAGCTTCCCTAGGAAAACCTCCCAGGTAGGTCCCAGGTGGAGAGCACAGTATGTTCTACGGCCCTGGTGAAAATCACTATGCTCACAGGCATGTTAAAGGCACTGAGAAGTCCTGCAGAAACAGCTTGTTTTAACCTAGTGCTTCCCAAATGTATGTGATCATGGAACCTTTTTTTTTTCAAAAAAAAAAAAAAACCTGCTTTTTGTGGCCGGGCTCCCTGTGAACATCCCACAGAATGAATGTGGTACAGAAGACGCTTTGGGATTGGGAAACACTGCCCCAGAGAATCAAAGCAAGACTCAGGTCTTCTATTCTAAACTCTTCCTTTTGAGTGGAGGGTTTGGTCCAAGTTATAAAGCCGCTCACGCCCGTCAGACGGGGGGAGGAGGAGGAGGAGGAGGAGGAGGAGGAGGAGGTGGTGATGACGGTGAGCGCGGGGCCATGGGGCTTTACGTCCACCCGGGGATCTGTCCTCATGGCTGACCTGCGAGCCGGGCAGCGCTCCTATGTCCCTCCTACTGGGAGGAAACTGAGGCCTACGGAGGCTGATGTGTCACAGCGGTTCCAGAATTCAAACTCAGAATGTCTGCTCTGAACTGCCCAGGCCTGCTCTCCTCTGAAAAGGTCACATCATTCCTTAATGCACTCCCACTTCTGCTCGCTAAAAACCTTTTATGCACTTTCTCCATCAGAGATTAGGGCACTTGGCGTCTTTCTAAGGAGGCGTTACATGTTCAGGAGCCTTATCTTGGTTTCTGTTCTGAATTCTAATTTGTGGCTCTCTCTGAGATGCAGGGTCCTTTCTGTGCCTGCTGCAGAGGTTTTCTTGTCCTGAGATGCTCTCAGAGGACAGCTTCCAGGTACCCCGATGGGGCAGGCCTGACCCTTCCTCAAGCGTCTTGTTGCTCTGCCCCAGCCCCCGAGGGGAGAGGCCGGCAGGAGGGAAGCAGGCGGCACCTGCTGGGCACCTTGCGGGTGATGTGCCCCATGCTGAGCACTTTCCAGTTTCCTCAGCAGCTCTGATGGGCAAGCATTGCTATCACGCTTCCTTGATGAGGAAACTCAGGCCCAAGGAGGTTAAACAACTTACCCAGAGTCACACAGCAAATAAGGGAGGAAGTAGCTTCCAGGGAAGAGGATGAAGAGACAATCTGGGGGACCGTGCTGGGGGTGCAGAGGGCTCCCCTGAGTGTCCCGGACTCATAGCACCCTCTGCCCCAGCCAGCGTCCTTGGCTTCCTAGGATTTGCCCAGCCTTCGGGTGCCCATCTCGCCCACTTGGGGTGTCTCCTCCACTGTCCTCCCACCCCCGATCTTTTCCAAGGGGAAACGATAAAGGGACACGGGGGACTGGGGATCTGGCAAGCTTTACCTGATTCCTCTAGTTCCGAGAGTCCTGTTGGGACTGTAGGGTCAGGCTGGGCTGCAGGGAGGCCTGGACCTAGGGAGGACAGAGCTGGGACATGGGAGGGGGACAGGAGGCCGGCTGCTGTGCCCTGGGGGCAGCAAGACCAAGCCTGGAGCACGCAGCCACCTCTGAGCTCCACTCATGAGAGGCAGTGACAGGCGTGACCCAGCAGGAGGGGCTGGCTGGATGTGAGGGGCTGAGGGACGTCTCGGGAAGGGAAGCTGGGGGGCTGGTCACTCTCTGGTGGGGGGTGGCGGATGACTTCACTCAGGACGGTCAGAGGCTGAGAGGACTTGCTGTGTCCTGGTCCCCAGGTGGGGGGCAGAGGTGGGGGCCTCTCAGTAGGTCTGCAACGCTCAGTGGGCAGCCAGGCGGGGCTCATGGGCTCCCCCTCACCAGACGGTTCCGGGCAGGGGCTGGAGGGTAGGAGGCGGGCAGGGGGTAGACAAGGCCATCTGCAGGAGGCTGCGAGTTGTAGAGAACGAGGTGGTAACAGCAGACGATTTTAAAAGGCCTTCCCCACGTGCCAGGCCCCGTACCCAGGACTTCGTGTGCCCCACCAACTGAGGTCCCACTCTGCAGCAGAGAAACAGAGAATGTGGGGTGGCCTTTGAAGTAGGGCTGGCAGGACAGCTTCCAGTTGTCTGAGTCAAGGAGGGCAGAGACAGGGTCCCACTGACGCTCCGTTCTCCGCTGCGTTGCTCTCCCATCTCCCACCACGGGGCAGAAGGGAGGCAGGGCAGGAGGGAGGCACAGGAAGCCCACAGGGAGGGCAGACCCGGGCTTGCCTGTGCAGGGAGGGCTGCTCCACATCCTGTGCTCTGAGCAGATGTCCCCCTCCCCCCACTGCCAGGTCTGGAAGAGGTCGGGGGCCTGGTTCTACAAAGGGCTCCCCAAGTATATCCTGCCCCTGAAGACCCCTGGCCAGGCTGATGTCCCCCACTTCCGACCTTTGCACGTGGAGCCGGTGGAGCCCGAGCCCAGAAGCACTGAGGCCAGTCGCGTCTACACTTGGGCCCGAGGGAGAGGTGAGTCCCCTTTGCCCTCCCTTCCAGGGGAGCTCCTAATGTTCAGGCCATCAGGTCCTGCGTGGGCCCGAGGCCATGCCACCACCCCCTCCGCAGGGCTTCATCCCTCCCCTCTGCCCTTCGCCCCTCACCTGCACCCCAGCCGGCGGCCCAGCTCCCCAGCACACGGATTGCCTGCTCTGTGCAGGGACGCAGCGGGAGAGTCCATTTGGAGTAGTTTCGCCGACAAGCACTGGTATGTGTGTGGGTGCCACAAACAGCATTGTGGATTTTTGCAGATGTAGTGTCGATTAAGGTGTTTGCAAAGCATAAAAAATAAGTCTTTGGAAGGCAGGCCTGCACCACCTCTTCCCCTGCTTGTCTTGTGTCTCAATCAAGAAAGACGTCGGGCTCCCCTGTTCCTAATGAGCGCGGTGACCTTGCACCCGATGCCCCCTTGGGATTCGTGTGGCTGCCCAAGTGCCCAGCTGGGCACCACCAGAAGGGGAGTGCTGCCCGCTTTGTTAAATATAACTCTGCCTCTGTAGAGCGTCGTAGGTGGCGTTCTGCAGTTTGCATGATGCTCTAAAGTTTACGGTTTTATTTTCCAAGTGCCTGCTCTTGCCTCAGGGTCAGGAAGAGGACAGGGCAGGTATTTGATAGCCCCATTTTATGGATGAGTAGCCTGAGGCTCAGAGAAGAAGAAAAACTTGCTCAGCTGGTGTGAGGCAGAGCTGGGGTCAGAAAACAGGGCTTTTGGCCTCTAAGGTCTGGTTCCTTCTGAAGTGGGTCTGTGGGTCCCAACAGAGACAGAGGCAGCCAGGGGGCTCCTCCTGACGTCAGAACGAGGTGGCCCCCCAAACGCTTCACATGGCAGCTGCTTCAGAAGGGTCTTCCAACAGCTTCGCCTGGCTTGTGTGACCTGATGTGTGACCTGATGTGTGACCAACTGTATATCATTTTTGTATATATACTTGTTAACAAAGTAGTGCGTGTTCATTATAAACAATGTGCACGTTGTAATTTAAAAAGCAGCATTCCCCCAGGGAGGCCACCCTTTCAGGGATCACCTGTGTGTACAGTTTAGTGTCTGCCTTCCAGATATTTTTCCCTTAGCCTGACTTGGTTGTCTTTGCGGCAGGCTTGCATTGCTTTTTCTCCCAGACTGTTTGCACTTCTAATTCCCGTGGGCTCACATTCCCTGACATCACTGCCCCAAATAAGCATTTGTCGGGCCTTGGGGACAGAATGCAGGTGGAGATGGTGCAGGTGCCCCTGTTGGCGGGGAGGGGGTGTGGTCGGCAGGCCCAACTTGGCACCGGCCTGAGGGGGGCTGTAGCTGCAGACCCACAGAGGGAGCCAGGAGGGAGGCTGGGCCAGGGCGAGTACGGCCCCCTCTTCCTGTCTGTCCTTTTTCCACCCTCAGAGCTGGAGCTTTCTCCTGCCCAAGGTCCGTCTGTGTCTGTCCGAGGGAAGAGAAGTGGCCATGAAACAGCTGGTGAACACACTAGCTTGCAATGATGCTTTGGGGAGGAGGGGCCCTGAGCCCTGGGCCAGCAGCTGTGGCCCGAGCCCCCACCCCAAGGGGCCTGAGGCCTGGCTCCCGGGCTGGACATCTCTACCCTCTAGGGGTCCTCGCTCCTGGGCCCCTGCCTCTGCGGACCCCAGGGCCAGTACCGCCCCCAGCCCCAGCCGGCTGGCACGAAGCCACCTCCACGCCAGCGCGCCCTCCTGGCCGCCCTCTGACCCTCTCCCCACCATGTCTCCATCTTTCTCCTCTCCGCCCCTTGGGCCCGGGCACCTCATGCTCTCAGCGCCCCCCCCCCCCCCGCCCCCAGCCTAACCCCTTTCCTTTCTCGTGCCTGCTGGAAGAGGGAGGGTCACCGGGGCCACAGGCCATGAACTTGTCCATCCATAGAGTAGCCAAGTGTAATGTATTGATGTTTCTGTGGCGGTTTCTGTGGCGGTTTCCGCGGCTTCCTCCTTTAACCTGCCTTTGTTCATTTTTAATTATAATGTGTGATGTATGTTAACAAGTAGAATAATTCAAAGCTGTGTGAAAAATACAGAGCTCTTCTACTCCCCACAGCTTCCCAACCCCCTTTCTCACTGTTCCTGCAGACATGTACATGATATGAGGATTTGTTTTTGTTTTCGTTTTTAGCGACAGCAACGACACATAGAGTCTCTCATCCATTGCTCTGCAACTTCAACAAAAACTCTGTGGAAGATAGGGTTTTAACAAACGACTATGAATGCTGAGTCATTAAATTGGTATCTCTTTTTAGTCTCCAATATTTTAGAGCAGCTAGAAGTGAAAACCTAAATTGTGGAATCATGACCCATATCAAACTCTGAAGTATGTTCTACAACTAATTCTGGTGCTGTGGTTTGAAACCTATAGCTTTTTTGTATAGGTGTTATTTTTCACAAAAAAAAAGGAGGAAAAAAGTCGATTTGTGATGATATAAAAATATGTAAGCCTCCTAGTCTTCTGTACTCTGGAGCAGCTAGAAGGGAAAATCTGAGAGGATCGTATGGCAGCCCATGACAGACTCTGGGATCTGTCCTGTAACTACTCGTTGAAGAATGCTTTGAAAACTATTGCTTTTTTCTTTCTTTGCGTTGTATATATGTTATACTGTACAATAAAAAAAGTTAAAAATCTGTAAAAAAAAATTGCCATGGGCATCCCTGCAGATCAGTAGATATAAATTTTACTGTGTTCCTTTCCATGGCTGAATGAAATCCCACAGTGTAGTGTGCCGTGACTGCCTCACTCCCCTACTGAGGGACAGTCAGGTTATTCCCAGGTTTGCATCACTGAGGGCAGTACTGAGATGTCCTTGCACACTGAACCTATGTACCGGAGGGACGGACTCCAGCCAGGTGATCTGGTCACTTGCCAGTCGTAGATAATACTGATGTTTGTAACTCTGGCCAGTCCAATACACTGGATGGTAAAGGGTATTTCAGTACTTCACTTTGCATGTTTGAATACCTTTTCATATGTTTATTATTTTAGATTTCTCCTCTTAAAAATTGCACGTTCAAATCCATTGCTCGTTTTCTGTTTTTGTTTACGTTTTCTTATTGATTTGTAGGTGCTCTTTATAAAACAAGGCTACCCCCATCATACAACGATATTTTGTAGATTTTAGCTAACAGAATAAGGCAAGAGAACAAAATAATCTGTTAACATTTTAAAAGAAGAATTATCTTATTTGCAAATGATGTCATTGTATGTCAAGAAAACCCAAGAGATTCTACTAAAATAATTCTTTAGAAATAATAAGAGAATTTGAAAAATGGCAAAATATAGGATAGATCTATTTTTTTTAAAAATCAGTAGCTCTTTAAAATTGGCTAATTAGAGATGGGTATGGAAAATCCATTTATAATTGTAACAAAATTTATAAATTGCCTATAACCATATTTAAAAAAAATTATAGGACCAACGAGAAGGAAATTTTAGGCTCTTATCAAAGAACAGAAAGTAAGACATGAACAGAGCCAGGTCCTACCCCTATATCAAAAACCTTAAGATGTGAGAATCTCTGTCTTTCTGCATTAGTAAGTACAGTGTAATTTCTGTCAGCGTCCCAGTGGAGTTTCCAGGGAGGAATGGACAAAATGATTTTTTGAAGTTCATAAGGACCCGCATGTTCACAGCAACACATTCTTAACAGTCAAAAAGCAGAGACAATCCAGATGTCTGTCAGCTGATGAGTGGCTCACGTGGCAGAATACTACTCAGCCATGAAAAGGAACGAAGTCTCGATGCAGCTACAACTTGGTTACATCTTAAAAACGTTACGCTAAGTGAGAGAAGCCAAACACAAAAGGACATGTATTGTGTGAGTCCATTTATATGAAATATCCAGAGTAGGCAAATCCATGGAGACGGAAAATAGACAGAAAATAGATTAGTTGGATTAGCGATTGCCCAGAGGTGGGGGAAGGGGGGAACAGGAGGGACTGGCCGAAGGGGTGATGAGAAAGTTCTGGAATTAGATGGTGGTGACAACATTGTAAATGTACTAAAAGCTGCTGAACTGTACACTTTCAAAGGAGGAATCTGATGGTGTGTGAATTATATCTCCATTTTTTGATGTTCATGAGGAAGTTAGAGAATACCTTAACAAAAATGACTTTTAGAAAGAATATCAGTAGTAGGAGAGAATTGCTTTACTAGAATTTAAAACTTACTATAAATTTACTATAATAAAAAAAGTATAGTATTAGCACCAGAATAAATAGAATAGACTGTGTATTTATAGGATAAATAAATAGATAAGCGGAACACAATAGAGAAAGAATAGACCTAACGTATAGAAGCCAAACATAGGTAGCTTTTCAATTCAGTGGGAAGATAGCGGATTTAATAACTGGAGCTGGTATGATTAATTTCCATTCAGGAGGGGATCCCTCCTTCCATGTGTATCCAGAAACACATGGAGGACAGGCCAAAGCTCTAAATGTTAAAAATAACACAATGGAATTAGGAGGAGATTAGGAACACTCCTTTTCTCTGTGTGGTCTCAAGGAGAGCGTCTCACACCTGTGGGTCAGGTGGGCGGGCTGCCTGAGTGTGTTGCCCCCCGCCCCACTAGGGAGACACTGGGTATCAATGTTGACCAAGGACTTGACTGTAGACCCCTTGGTGAGCCCAGGCAGCCTTGTCCACAGCAGGACATTGGTTCTTTCCCCATGAGGGATGGGGAACAGAGGCCTCGTGGCGACCGCCCTCCGGGTCTGGCCTGGCCCCCTCTGGGAAGATTCTCCACCCCCACCCCCACCCCCCACCCCCCGAAGGTCCAGGCAGAATGTGTGATCTGCGCTATTTTTCCCTGGCAGGTCATTGCTCCAAGCTTATGGCGGCATAAATAAAGCCAGCTTTTGCACACTATCTGGTCCCTTTGCTGCCCTGTGAAGTATGAAGTATAAATGGTGGGACCAGGACTGAGGGCCCTTGGGTCATACTCCCTTTAGAGATGGGCCCACCTCTTCTGCAGCTTTTTTTTTTTTCCTGTGAGCTAGATTCCCTAGGGCTGTGTGCAGAGAGATATTTGATAGGGGTAGGGGTGGTGTAGGGGAAAATACCATATTTATCTGGCACATTTAATAGAAAGTCTAAAGAAAAGCAGCAACTCAGTGATGTCAGAGCAGGTATCTTTACAAGCCCTCATCTTTCCCTCATGGCACAAGACAGCTGCTGTAGATCCAGCCATCACTATTAAAAAAATTTCTTTTCAGATAGAATTTTATGCTTCTCTACCTCCAAAACTGAGGACGCTAAATATGATGTAGTTTGTCATTTCTTTGGCCTCTGAGTGCTGTAATCGTGTGTTAACACTGCCCTGTGTCTGCTTTGGGACTCGTCTGCCCTGCTCTTTCTGAGTTGTGGACTAAGTACCTGAAACCAGGGGCATGTAGCCCCAACGCTATAGTCCATACACAGTCCAGAGATTTTTATGACATGTGTCCTTTTATCAGACAGGAGCCAGGAGGCTGGGGTTGCTGGAACACTGGCCTCTGGATAAATGCGGGCTAGCGGTGTTTGCCCTGGGAGCCTGAGGCAGGACAGGGAAAAGGGCCTGGCAGGACAAGGCGGCCTCTCCACCCTGCCCTTTGCCCCAGGCCCTGAATAGCCCCACTCATGGGGTACAAATACCCATTTCCCCCTCACCCCCAGCCCCTCAGAGACAGCAACGAAACCTTACCAGACCAGAGGTCCCTTCTGGGCACAAACAGGTGCCTTGAGTCCCCTGTGGCTGTGAAGCAAGTGCATTTTCCCATTTCTGCTGAGCCCTGGGTCACAGCCCATCCCCGAGAATCCTCCGGCCTGCTGCCCTCCACCGTCCATCTGAGCAGAGCCCAGGTTTCCTGGACAGATTTAAACAGAATTATACACAGGCTCACTTCAGGGTCTGTTCCAGAAAACTACTTCAAGGATTTCAGATTTGTTCCAGTTGGGTAGTTTTTAGAAAAATAAGAGTTTTATTAGCACTTCCCTGGTTCACTAGCTTTTCAACAGTTTTGTAAAAGCTGCTGAACCGTGTAGTCCAGGGAAAGGTTGGCCTTGGGGTTCTGTTTGGGTTGAGCAGTCTGGTTCAGCTCAGGCTGCAAATGTTTACCAGGGGAGGGGGGTCCCTACCTGAGTAGGCCCGCCCCCTCCCGCCCCCTCCTGCCCCTCCTGCCCCTTCCCACCTCAGGGAGAAGCCGAGCTGTTCAGCGCCACCTTTACCCAAGCCAGAGCCCTGTGACTCACAGTCATTATCTCATTTGGTGCCCAGGATAGCCCTTGGGGCAGGTGCAGACAGTGAAACTGACTCTCTGTGACGGCTGAGGAGGGGTAAACAGGCTCAAGGTCACGTTGGCTGTGGCCCAGGTGCCTGCATCCCAGCCCCACTCTACATCCCAGCCCCACCCTCTTGCCGCCCTCGAGAACGCAGTAGGGGCGAGGCTGTTGCCCGCATCGCCACACACGCTGCCTCCTCCGTGTCTCAAGTGACCAGAGTGAGGCTGGTTGCCAGGCACAGAGACCACCGGGGCCGCCTCGAGTAAAGGGGGCAGTTACCAGGCTGCCGAGGAAGGCTCTCCCAGGTGCCGCGGAGGGGAGCTGGAGGCCTGCCAGGCATCGTAGGAATGGAGAGATGGCCACGGACTGGCTTCTCCGGCCCCTTGGGGAACTTGCTGTCCTGCACCCGGCCCCTCTGCGCAGCAGCTCTGCTGTCCTCTCTCTGCCTGCAGCGCCCCTGGAGCCAAGCCTCAGCCCCAAGTCTGCACGCCCTGTATCTGCCCCGGCACTTGTGTCCGCCCTCTTGGGAGAAGTGATTGGCCCATCTCGTTTCTGTTCAGCCTGCCCCTTTTGCATCCAGCCTGGGTCCTAGCAGACCCAGTGGATGACCAGTTAGGACTGCTCTCCCTAAAGCAGAGCAGGAAGCGCCAGGTGGAAATTTGTGTCTATAGCTCAAAAGCCATCCAACCACCAAACTGGGTATTTTGTCTCTGACAAGAGAGTGAGTTCCCTGTTACTGGAAGCATGTAAGCAAAGGCTGTATATTATAGTGGTGGGGTCCTGAGTCAGAAGCTGGGAGAAGCTCACTATGGGCTAATATATTGTGACTGAAGCTGGGAGGATAAATTCTGTGACCTAAGAAAGCCATGGCCTATGCTAGGTTTGAACCCATGACCTCTGTCTCATTTGCTAAGAGCTGCAGCTGACTGAGCTAATAAGCAGTTCCATGGCAGCCGTTTTTCCGTCAAATGCATATGCTGTTTCCTGACTTCTTAACGCAGCTTGCTATTTATACCAGTGGATCCATTCATTCTTAATGAGCCACGGTTGTGGATTGTAAAATGTTTTATTTTCAGACAGGATTGCTCACTGCCCAGAGCCAGCTGTTGCCATGCTGCCTTCCTTCTTTCTCAGTTCCTGAGAAAGTAGCATTTTGGAAGCTCCTCAGAGCACTCAGCTGTTCCCTTCCAATATCCCACCCCCAGTATTTCCCCAGAAGACTCTGGACTTGCCATTTCTGTCACGTCGGCTTTGGTACGTGAATCCTCTGCAGCCTTTGGAGCAGCTGGGAGTGTGTGTGGTGCCCAGAGGGGCCAGACTGGCTGAAGCTTGGGAGGGAAGCTGAGCAGAGCGGGGGCTTCCATATTGACAGGCAGGATGCCGTTTGTCCTTGGAGGGTTGGACATTTGCTGGTGATAGCAAACTGGCAGAGCAGTGACCTGATCTGGCTCACTTTTTAAAATGTGGAGAATTGTCATTTTTTGTAAAAGTGGGATTCTGTTTTCCTTTTTTTTTTTTAATCAGTCCTTCCCCTCTCTGAAAAAAAAAATGGCCAGGTTAAATAGCAGCTTCCCCTTTGACACAAGGCTTGCATGCTCATATTTGCCATAGTCTCCACTCTTCCCTATTGTCTCTCACGCTGTCAGTTGCCATGTATCATCATCTTTACAGGGTTATTAAGACAGTGAGATAGTTCTTAACTCCACATCCCTATGCAAAGTGGTTGGCAGAGGGTAGACCAGACAGGGACGCCCATTGCAAGAAAGTGGGCATGGGCACACTTCCCCATGGAAGTGCAGGAGTCTTATTTCCAGGCTGCATCACTCACTGATCTTTCCACCTGGTCGGTGGAGGGCAGGGACCTGACCATGTGACACGTATGTGGCCCCACTCCTCACCCACGATTGCTCTTGATTGCTGTAAGCATGGAGGTGACCCCACCACCATCCCCAGGGTCCTGCCAACACCTGCAAGGAACACGTGTGGTTAGGGGCCCCTGGGCAGAGAGCCTTAGTATTTAGAAGTCCCTCTTCCTCTTTGGCCCTCAGTTTCCCAATGAGTAGGATGAGCAGGGGTGCTGGACAGAGAGTCAGTGGGGTCTCTTCCAGCTTTGACAGCTTATAATTCCTAATCCAAAGGAATGAAACTTCTGGAGGAGCTTCAGGCAGGTGCACACAATGCCAGTAAACTACTAATTTAATTCTTAAAATGTACTAATTGCGTAAGAAATCCTTGAAATTTCAAGCCTTACGGGAAAAGTTGAAGCTCCTTTGCCTTCCTCCCCACTCCCATCCCCTCTCCAAAGGCAACTCTGTCTTCGGCCTGGCGTGTGCCCTTGAGCCCTCTCTTTTTGAATTTACATTGATGTAAACATGCTATCAATGAAACCGATAGTTGGCACTACTGATATTCAACAATTTTTTCAATCTATACAGATGGCAGTTTTTTACACAGAGCTCTAACATATGCCTAATACACACAGAAACATATAGTATGGGAGGTTGCCTAAATTAGGTATCATTCTGCCACTTAGGTTTTCCAGGCAACCATGAATCTGGAAGCTCTTTCCACATCAGCGTAGATAGCACCACCTCAATCTTTTTTGACTGCTGCGTAGTATTCCATAATGTGGATATTCTCTTATTTCGCTTTCTCCCTTTTATTGGACATTTAGGTGGTTTCCGCCTGTTCACAATTGCAAACACAATTAGTTAGAATTAAAAGTATTGCACATGCATGCTCAATTCAAAATGTACTCTTCAAAATAGCTCTCAAGTCTAGTGGGTGCTCGGGGGACCCCTCGCCTTGCACAGGTCAACAAGAAGGACCTGTAACAGCAGCTGGGTCCGCCTGGGGGCTAAACCAGCACAGGGGGCTCGTTACAGAAGACTCTTCAAATAGGGCGTTTCTTCACATTCTCTTCGGGGTTGGGACTGGACAGCAGCTGAGGCACAGGGGTCAGGGTGCCTAGGGCAGGAGATGGGTCCAAGCACTCGGCTTCACCCAGACGACGCTAGCAAAGTGCTTGCACCAGAGTCCTTGTGTCAGAATGGAAGTGGGATTTAAGCCAGAAGGCAGGAGCCGACCTGCAGCTGAAACATGTGACTCTGTTTGGGGGGTGTTTGGGAGTCTGGGGGTTGGGGCTGATGTGACACAACCCCACGCCCTGCCGGGGACATGAAGGGAAGGATGGCCTTGGTTGTTCTGAGCACCGGGCAGCTGAGTAGGGTTGACTCTTGAGCTCTGAGCCTCTCACCCTGCAAAATGTGCTCTTTTCTAAATTGTTCAAAAAAATCCCTCTGGGTATTCATGGGACCCAGGAGGCTGCAGGAGGGCCATGGGGTGGGGTCATGGTCCTGACTTTGGGGAGACCGTGGGTTTTGGCCCCAGCAGGTCAGGAACATGCTGGTACGGGCTACGGTGCAGGGGTGAGAAGAGACGGGCGAGGCCAGGCCAGGAGCTGTGAGGGCCCCATCTCAGGAACTTGGAGCACATATCTTGGCCCACAAAACTCTTGGGGTAGAAGCCAAATTTGGGTTATGAACGTACCTAAGGCTACCTCCCATCAGTCAGAGAATCCAACTCCTTGCTCTGATTCAAAGAAATCGTTCTTCATCACTCTTAGGGGATATGGCTTGGTGCCCAGAAAAGTAGCTATGGTGGGGGACAAACCAGCCCTGCTCCCCCATCTCTGAGCCTCGGTTTTCTCATCTGTAGCAGGGGAATGTATCACACAGTCACCTGATCCTTGGCAAGGGAGCATAGGCAGTTGAGTGAGGAAAGGATAGCCTTTGCACCAAAAGGTATGGGAACGACCAGACTTCCCATGAGGCCGCCTGGGTTCCACCAAGGTCACATTGCAGCCTGGAAGCCCCTCGAGACCTGGCTTATAGGGACTGGGTGTAAGGACCTGTCCTCTTGCAGTATCCCCAGCAGAGGGTCCGAGATGCCTGGGGCTCGTGCTCACAGTCACCAGGCTTAATTAGCACCTCAAAGGCAGGTCTGTTGGCAGCTCATGTCCCAGAGGCCTGAAGTCCTTCCAAGCCCACTTGGCTTGTGTGTGTTTTCCTGTTTGCGGCTTTGCAGCGGCAGGACCCCCTCATCCTGGCATCCGATGATTACGGCTCTCCTGGTCCCAGCACGGCCCTGACCTTCACACCTGCATCCCTCCCTCCACCCCACCTCCCATCACCAGAGGTCCTGCCAGGTCTGGGCTGACCCCAGTTGGACAGCCCAATGCCAAACCAATCTGAGAGCCCTGTCTGGGACTCCCACGGCCATTTGGTGAGTTGGATGGCGTCCATCCCACCACAGGGCTGGGGCCAGAGAAGTGGGGAGGGAGCGGAGTTGCCTGAGCCCTCCGGTGGGTCAGCTGTCGTTTCTTCCGGTGTGGCCGGCAGGATGGCCCTTCGCTGAGGGCCTGGGAACCACTTACCGGTTGGCCTGTGCAGGGAACCGGAGCTGGCTTCAGGCCTCAGTCCTGAGTGGCCAAATTAAAACAGCCACCACAGCGGCCGCTATGGCTCCCTGGCTGCTTGTTCCAAGTACTGGGCTAAGTGCTGTGCACCCTTTATCTCAGCCCCATGGTGGGGGTTCTACTAGTGTCCCCACTTTACAAAAGAGGAAACTGAGGCACAGAGAGGCCATGTGGCTCGCACTGTGTAACCTCACGAGGGAAGGAAGAGAAACGCCTGCAGTGTTCAGATAACAGCCCTTTCCCTAGTTCTCAGGGAAATAGAGACCTGGCCATCTCGTGTGCTTGGGTTTTGGAGGAGAAACTCATGGAGGCTAATTTTGCCTTGATTCTTGGAGCCTGAGCTAAGCCGTGCTCTAAGGCATGTGTGTCGGGACCCCATCCGCAGAACAGACGTCTTCGACTTGTATGAGCTGCCGTCACCCTCATCCCAGTGGCCTCCAGGACTTGGCCTCCTGCCCGTCCCAGGCACCCTGCTCACTTGGGAGTCTCTTTCCCAAGAGCAAAAGGCCCTCCTTAGCCATGCCGCAGAGGTCAGGGGCACGGCTGCTGCCTCGCATCTGCCCAAGCCCAGAGACAGGCTGAGCTGAGCGGTGGGGTACAGCTGCAGGGTGAGCCGAGAGAGGAAGGCCGGCCCAGCCCCCACTGCAGGCCCTTGGCCTCCACTCAGCATGCCTTCCCAGGGCACCCCCACTGCGGGCCTGTGACATGACGGCTCTGACTTGCAATCAGGAGCATCCCTCTGCAGCCGTGCTCCTGTCTCCCGATGTGAACCTACAACTTAATTCCTCCCAATCCAGATTCACCAGCCTCTGGGGACTCCAGTGAAGTGAGTTAACCCAGGCCCACCTACCCTGACTGACTCCGGTGAAGCCCTAGAAGAGAACATGCCAGCTCCGCTCTGCTGGGGAACTCTCTGGGGCCCCTGCCCTTCGGGTGGATGCCACCTATGCGGATGGGGCTGAGCTGGTTTCCACTGCTGGCCCCAGAGCAGGCGGCCAGAGGCAGGGGGAGTCTGCCCTGTGCTCTGCATTCAGGAGGAAGGGGTGGGCTCTACCACCTCGGCTGCCTCTGGGGTGGGTACAGGGGCCAGGGGCATAGACCGACCCCTCCCTGAAATACAGCAGCTCAGCCCCGCCCGAAGCTCTGTGCACAGATCCCTCCTGCCTGGGGGAGGGGGAGGGACAAACCCAGAGTCCAAGAAAGCCTGACCCCTAGCAGAGGACACAGGGTGGTCTGGAGGGAAAAGACGGAGACCCAGAGACAGATGGACAGGAGGCCGAGACAGGAGGGCAAGTTAACAAAATCAGAGAAAGAAGAACCAAGAGACAGACCCAAGAAGACTCAGAACACCGAGAAACACAGAGGTGTAAATGCAAGACTCAGAGAGAGGCCAAGGCAGAGAGGGAGAAAAAACATCAACAAGAGATGAAGTAAAAGAAAGACAAAGGCTTGCAGACACAGAGAAAAAGTCAAAGACACATTCCAGCAAAAGAGTGGGCAGGAGGCATGCACTCCCCTTATTGCTTCTGGAAGCCGGAAGCAATAGCCTGTCAAGCAGAAAACAGCACAGAGGGTACCCAAGCCACACGCGCCCTTCATTCCCCAAGTGTCCTGAGCTGGAGCCGCTCTCCTGAGCCAGCAAGGCCGTCCTGACCCCAAAGGAGCCCATTTCTGGGCCTGTGCTTTATCCTGGCTTCTGTCTAGTATGCCAGGCGACACCCCCCCCTGCAGGCTTTCTATCTGCCTGAATGGTGTCTGTTCTTAAAATCTACCTCCTCCAGGCAGCCCTCCCTGAACACCCCCACCCCCATCAGTGCATTGTGTTTTTCTCTTGAGGGAGCTGCCCTGCCGTCAATCTCCCATTCTATTTGGAGCTCTTCAAGCAAGTCAGGGAGTACAGGATTTCACTGCTGGTGACCACATCTTTATTGATTTAAAGATTCGTCTTCATTATCCGGTGCCTTCTGCCTGTCTGTGCGCCTGAAAGAGGGAGTTAATTAAAATCGATGGAGGATGAACAAGCATAGGAAACCTGTCCCTCCCCAAATCCACATCCCCAGCCCCAGTCGGTTGCGCTGCCCCTGCTGACGCCTTCCCTGCCTGGGGCCACCCTCAGGGCCGCAAACAGCCTGCGGGAAGGACCCCGGGGAAGGAGCCCCTGCTGAGGGGGTCCCGCGACTCCCCCCATCTTACAGATGAGGAAATGAGGTTCACGCAGCTGGCGAGGTCAAGCCAAGCACAGCCAGTCCTGACTCCCAGGGCAGGAGGGAGGGAGGCAGGAGCAGAGGAGGGAGCAGAGGGGACACCTGTGACTCCCCAGAGGCCTCTTCCGGCTGCAGCGTCTCGTCCCTGTGGGGACAGGAGTGAGTGTCCAGAGCAGAGCCCATCCCTCTGGGGCCTCGGGTTTGGAAGGAGGCAGCCTCTGTGCGCGCGGTGCACAGCCCCGTCCACTCCTCCCGTGGCCATGGCAACGGGCCTCGGCAGCCCCTCCCCCCACGGGTCTGTCCGGCAGTCTGGCTCTTCCACTCGAGTGTCCTTCGAGGTTGCTGAGAAGGCGCTGCTCAGTGGCAAGCCCAGCTATTCTAAGGAGGAGGGACTACAGGATTTCACTGCTGGTGACCACATCTTGATTTAAAGATTCGTCTTCATTATCTGGTGCCTTCTGCCTGTCTGTGCACCTGAAAGAGGGAGTTAATTAAAATCGATGGAGGATGAACAAGCATAGGAAACCTGTCCCTCCCCAAATCCACATCCCCAGCCCCAGTCGGTGGCGCTGCCCCTGCTGACGCCTTCTCTGCCTGGGGCCACCCTCAGGGCCGCAAACAGCCTGCGGGAAGGACCCCAGGGAAGGAGCCCTAGATGCTGGGACTAGAAGTGTTTCTTTCCACTCTGCGGCCCCTGCCTCTGACAGGGGTAAGGGCCCAGAGAGAAACACGGAAGGGGCCTGCTGGGGAGACCGAGAGCAAAGCGGCCTGCCTGGCGGGAAGGATTTCTGAGGGAGCAGAGCCATCAGGACGAGGTGGTGCCACGGGGGGCCCGGCAGGTCAGAAGGATCCTGGCAACAGATAAACCAGGGTTCAAATCCCTGCCCAGCTTCCAAATGGCTGTGAAGCAAAGCTTGGGAATCCAGGCTCCCTCCTAAGAGATGAGTCCACCCCTGTGACGATGGCCTGGGCACTGAATGTGGCGAGCCCGGAGGCCATGCTGTGCCTTTGTTTGGGACTGTGCTTTCAGGATGCCTCATCAAGTAAAACAGATGCTGTGTAGCACATACCAGGCACTACCTGTGATACCTGTTTTCACGTCCAAGCAACCCAGGAAGGGAGCCATCATCCCCCGTTTCACAGATGGGTCCTCTGAGCACACAGAGAGGGAAAGACACCAGCCCAAAGTCACGCAGCTGGGAAGCGGCAGAACCAGGACACAAACCTGCATCTGTCTGACTCAGAGCCCCTGCCTTCCCACCACCCCACTCTTCCCTCTTGCTGTCACCAAAAACGGAGCCCCAGACTTGTGGAGGCATCCCAGGAGGCTCTCAGGCCAGACCTGGCCATGTGTTTTTTGTGGGGTGGAGAGGGGAGGTTCCAGGCAGTTCTAACCTGGCCCAGGTGCCATGGCATCAGCCTGGAGGGCTGGGGAGAGCTAATTGGGAATGCTAATTGCATTCCCCAGGGCCTTATCATCTTTCCCTTACATTAAAAAAAAAACAAAACTTTTTGTTTTTAGAATGCAAAAATCTTCCACCATCTGCTTTGCCTTGGCAGAATGTTTGCTGAAAATATCTCTCTTCCTCTAATCCCCATAATTTCTGGGGGCCTTGGGAGCCTCCAGGCGGAGCAGCAGCTCACAGGTGCCTTCCCAGCTCGCAGGCTATTGGCAGTCCCTGTGCCAGGCAGGAGAATTTTGTGTGGCCCAGAAGGGGAATTCACCCACCTCTCAACCAGGAGGGGCACTGGGGGGGTCTCTCCATGTGGGACAGAGCTGAGCTGAAGTTGAGTCCTAAGATTCAGATCCAGGGAAGCTGCCCAGGCCAGCTTTTTGGTTCCTGCAATGAAGCCTAGAGTGGCTTGGGGACTTGGCAGGTCACAGAGAGAGGCAGTGGTGGAGCAGAGCCTGGAAGCAGGGCCCCCAAATCCCAGCATGGCACTGTCAGTGCCAGTGGGCAGCATCCAGGCTTTCCCCTGGACCGTCCCAGGCAGAGTGTTTCCATGGGACAGCAGCGCCAAACCAGGGTCCTTTTAAGGCAGTCAGAAAAGTCTTTCCAAAAGTGAAGACTTCCCTGCCCCCCTCCGTGTACCAAAACTCTTGAGTTTCCATGGTGACAGTCAAATTGCAAATCCATCCAAGAACAAGCCAGGAGGAAGAAAAAAAAAAAATCTGGCTTATCCCCAGAGAACTGGGCATGACTGGTGCTGGGGCTATCCACTGGTGAGAACAAGTGCTGAGCAGAGTAGGGCAGCCCTTCTGGGGCATGATGGGAAAATCTCAGAGATGCCAGGTCCCTAGGCAAGTGGTCCAAGAGAGCAATTGAGGAGAGAGACCAGGCTGGGCAGGCTTCCCTCCTGCCTGCCTCACCCTGCAGAGCTTGGGAGACTATTTTATGATGCTTCCTTCACAGTTAGGCTATTGGGACAGTCTTCTCAACTTCTCCCTGGTGTTTTCCCATCTTCAATCTGAAAAATCAGGCGTGGGCAGAATCCAAGCTCTAGTCACCGAGCTGTCCCAGACTCATCCTCTGGGGAGTTAAAGGGGGAAAAAAAAAGTATCAGCTTCCAGACACTGAGCATTTTGTTGAGGATGGAAGAGCAAAGGGCCAAAAGATTTATGAGCCTAAAAGCTTTGTTGATAGACCTGGAAGATTTATGATCACAGCTGCTGTGCAGGCAGAGAAAGGTGGCAACAGCAATCGAATGGCAAGTTAGCCAAGATTTGGCTTTTATGGTGACATTTCAGGGGGAGGAAGCAGCAGCAGCTTCCTCCTTTGCTGCCAGAGGAAGCCGTGGATATTTGGGTAAATGGCGTGTGTGTCGGGATGGGATCCAAGAACATTTCACTGGGCTCCTAAGTGTATTTACTTCCCACTGCCGAGAAGTGCCGGCTCAGACACTGCCAACTTCCTTTGGTTTGTTTCTTTTGAGTGGATTAGAGGTGGGATTTGGGTCTGCACCACAAAGACCTCTAAGCTGAGGCCCAGCCTCAGCTTGAAATCCCAGACACCGTGAGCAAAGGTGCTTGAGCCGGGTTGCTGGCTGGTTCCCTGCTCGGTGTGTGTGAGCTCAGTTGTCATCTGAAGCTTTTAGTCCCTGGGATTAAGTTCCTGTGTCAATTTGGCCAGCTTATGGCATCCAGTTGTTTGGTCCAGCAAGCACCAGCCTGATTGTTACTGTGACGATATTTCATGGATTGAAATCATCCGTCAGTTGCATCCATGGCTGGTTACATCCACAGTCAACTGAGGAGATGCCTGCAGCAATGGGAGAAGTCTCATCCAATCAGTTGGAGGCCTTAAAGGGAGAAGTGATGATTTCAGCAGTCAGAAGGGAGAAGTTCTCTCTCAGCTTTAGCCAGTGAGCTTCTCCTGGGGACTTCGTCGGAAACCTTCATTGGAATTCTCAGCTTGCGGCCTGCCTTACGGAATTTGGATTTGCCCATCTATCCCACCATCACATGAGCCAATTCCTATAATAATCTCATAATATTTACATAATACATATCTCCCATTGGTTCTGTTTCCCTGGAGAACCCTGGCTAATGCACCCCTTTTTCTATGACTATGGACCTTTGGGGCCTGTAAAAGGAGACAAAGAGCAAACCAACCGCCTTGTGTTGGGGGAGTTGTTCGGTTCTTTTTAAACCTCATGCAACTCGGGCACCTCACGGGGACCAGGCCACCTGGCACCCTAACCCCGCCTCCAGGGCTGACATCCTGGATGAGACACACAGCTCACAGCAGACATGATTCTCCTTGTATGTGCAGCGTGGAGGGTCTTCCTGCATTTTCCACCTGCTCCCAGCCCACCACCGTGACCGCAGGTGATGGGGAGGAGGGTGGGAAGACGGGCTAAATGAGCTTGCCGCGTCCTCTCCATCCGATGCACAGGCGCGTGCATGCTCTTGCTATTGCGTGCCCCTTGGTGTGTGCCCATCTGCGCCAGAAGGTCCAGGCATCACTTATATCTTCGAGCCCCATGTCCCCATGGGCGCCAGAGTTACGGAGCTCCTGCATGTCAGCCAGCAGGAACAGAGACCATTCCAAGGTAGGAAGAACAAGTAGAGAACCTGACAGCACCTCTGGCGGAGAGATGGGGAAACCAGTGCTGGGATCAATCGCTGGTTCTGCCAAGGAACAGCCCACAGCTTAACACTGCAGGAGAGAGGGAACCCCAAATCCTCCCCAGCTCCCCACCACTGTCTCAGGGGAGATATGGGGAGCTCCTTGCTCCAGGTGTGTAATAGAAATCCTGCCTCCTGCTCACCCACTCCCACACCCCCTTGTCTGGGGACCCACAGGGTTGGGGCAAGTCAGACAGTGGGTGCTTATAAAGCCGACGGCCGTGAGGGTCAGTCACTGTCAACTCCTGATCCAAGAAACCCAGTCCAGGAACCGAGAAGCAGGTCCACAAGTCAAGTTTCCGCTTGGATTTCTCACGTACTCTGAAGGGGGCACATAAGCCACAGCTGCTCCGCATCCCTGTTCCTTCTCAGTTCTACATCATGAAAGCCCAAAAGACCAAACCACAACTGTCCCTTGAGGACAGGGTAGGGAAGGAAACAGAGCCGGACAAGGCAGAAGCCTTGAGCAGGCAACGGAAGGAAGAGGCTGGGAGCCGCATCACTGCCGTCACTTTTGTTCCAGCCCGCGTTGTCCAGGCTGTGCGGGAAAAGAACCACCCTGACCCCATCTGTGGGCACAGTTTGTCTCTGCCCTCAAGGAACTTTACTTTTTAGTTGGGGAAACAGACCTGCCAACACTTAAAGCAGAAAGTGCTCCGTGCCATTGTAGCAGAATGCACAGGGCGTTCAGCCAGCCAGGGCACAGTCAGGGTGGGGGAAGGCTTCCTGGAGGAGGTGACGCAGGGCAGGGGGAAGCAAGTCCCTGCGGCAGGTGATAACCAGCAGCAGAGTTTGGCAGGACCTATGTGCCGTTTGGGGTTGGAGGAGCTAGTAGGATAGGGGAGGCTGGAGAAGTGGACAAAGGGCAGGAGCTTGGAATTGCTCCTGAAGTTTAGGGGAAGCCTTTGAAGAGGGTGAGGCAAGGAGAGGCTTTGTGCTTGGGCTGGAGCATCCCCCGGCTGGGTGGAGGGGGAAATGCCAGGGAAGCGCCGCAGGTGGGCCCAGGGGGGGAGTTACCGCAGGAGTCTGGACTAGAGGCGATGAAGCCTTGATGATTGATTCAAGAACCATTTTGGAGGCAAAATTGGCAGAACATGGTGGTCTGGAAAGATGCAGGGGTAAGGGGGCCACCTGCTCCCAAAGCAGGGGTGGGGAGAGAGTCTTAAAGCCATGTGGTCAGCCAGCTGCACCCCGGCTGCCTGGTGCTGGGAGCTGGGGCCCCCTTAGCTGTAAAGTAACACCGGCTGAAGGCACAGAGGCTCCCCAGAAGGCTGTGGCTCCAGATGGAAAACACGTGGCAGGGGTACCACCGTCCCCCCCCTCCCCCCGCACAGGCATCCCCGTTGTCCACCGACCCGCCCCTTCTCAGCAGGCCGCTCCCGAAGGGCTGGGCCAACCCACTGAAGCCAATTGCCCAGCCCTGTCTCAGTGGATTCTTCCCCAGTCTCATCCCCTGCAGAAAGGGTACCCACGGCCAGGGGGTAGTTTGGATGATGGAGCACCTGATGTAACAGTGGCTGGGGTAACAGGCGGCCCCTGCCAGCTCTCTCCAAACCATCGCTTTCGTTCTGTGGGTGAGAGAGTCCCACCAGCCCCACCATTAGAGCAAGTTATCCACCCAGGAGCGCTCGTTCCCTTTGATCCCAAACGTTTTTATGCAGGTGCAACCTTTTTATGCAGCTGCACTTATTATAATTACCAAATTTAATTAAATGTTAAGAAAGTTGATGAAAAGAGTTAGGAAAGAGAGGGTTTCATTAAAACCAAGAAGTTGGAAAGTCTTGACAGAGGCAATTTGTTTCAAAGAAACGCTGTTGATTAGGTGTGGACAGGACGATGGTGAAAAACGGAGGAAGAAATGGAAAAATACAGAAAAATTCCGCACTCATATTACTTTGCCAGAGTCTTTAAGTTCTTGCTGCAATTTAAAGACCCTGAGTCTGGGACTCAGACAAAGCAATGTGTATGCAGCTAATACATGAAAGAGCGTGTGAGCCCAATCTCAAAGAAACATCAGAAGATTGGCGAGTAGATGCACATGGATATGTTTAAAATAAAAATAGAATGTTCAAAGTATGCACATATTCTGTATTATGACTCCCGCTCTTGATGAACCAGCCAGCAGTGGTCCTGCTGGTGCCAGAAAAGAGAGTTTTTACCAAAGAGGGTGTTCGTTATGGGCTGGCTCCCCCGGCTCTTTCCCACCTCCCCCCACCCCAACCTAGGAAGTTTCCCTCCCACCAAGACAGACTCCCCTGCCACTCCCTGCTGACGCTGAACCCATGATCCCAGAAAAGTCTGTCCACCTCCTTCAGCGACTCTTAGGCTTGAATTGCATACCAGCCTTCGTGAGCCCTCTACTGCGTTTGTGGTCACCCTGGGGAAGGGCAGAGTGGGCATCTGCAACCCCACCCACCGCGGGGGCCCTCGGACTCAGGGCAGCCAGTAACCAAGCCACCAGGGAAAGCGCAACCCCGAGAGGCCGCTCCAGGCCCACCTCCTGCCTCCCCTGGAGACTGTCTGAGCCACCTGTTAAGGCAGAAGGGAGGAACGGGGACCCACCGGTGCCCTACCCCGTGCCATGCAAGGGCAGGAGGGCCTCTGGCCTGGTTCAGTTCTGTGCTCGCTACCGATGTGCCCAATGTCACACACCTTTGTTGTATGACCTGGTGAGGCCGAGACCCACAAGTCCACCAGGTGTACTGCTTTGGGACAAACCACAGCACACTGGGCAGCGGTCAGGCAGCTTGGCCAGGGGTGACCTCAGCGACCTGCCACTGGGGAGGGGGCTGCAGAGCCAGAGGCAAACCCTCTGGCGCCAGGAGGCCGGGCCACAGGCCGGGTGTGACTGGCACCAGCAGGGAGGGCTCACACCTGGGCCAACCACCTCCACACATCGCCCCCTCCCTGAAGCAGCGCCGGGACCCTCTCGCTGTGGTGGAAGCTGCTTGTCACCCTTGGAGCAGGCACGACTGCTCTGAGGCCTCCACCTGGCAATGCTTAACAGTGAAAGGTGATGCCATGCAGTAATGAAAATGACAGGCATAGCTGACCTCATGGAGCCTTCTAGGTACTTCACACTTTTAATTCACTGAAGCTGCAGAACAACCCTCTGAGGTGGGAAACATTCCAGACAAGGGAACTCAGGCACATTGTACTGTAGGAGCCGTGACTCCAGCCCTGGCAGTCTGGTCCCACAACCTGTGCTGGAAACCACACTTGACTCTGCTGAAGGAACTGACCTGGGAGCCGGCAGGCTGGGTTCTCATTGCAGCTCATCCAGTAACCTGTGGTGGGGTCTTGGCCAGTATCCTCCCATCCCAGGCCGTTGTTTCTCATGCCCCAAACCTGGGGACCAGCTGAGGTTCTGTGCTACTTTGTCACAGTCCGAGAGAGAGGCCTGCCCTGGGCCCTCTGGCAGTGGCCGGTAGGGATGACCTCCTGCATTGGCACCTGTCTCTTTTCCAGTGGTTTCCAGTGGCAGTGACAGTGACTCAGATATCAGCTCCTCCAGCCTGGAGGACAGAGTCCCGTCCACTGGGGTCAGAGACCCTAAAGTCGACAAACCCTTGGGGGATTCAGGTGAGTATGGAAGTAACATTGCTCGTTTCAGAAGCCCCGGGAGCAGAGGGGCTTTGCTGCTTCCTGGCCCGCTGCTCCCTGGCAGGTATCTGTCGAGTTGTTCTGGTTCAGGTGGGAGAAGTGGCCCTGGAAGGTGGGATGTCTCAGAGCTAAAGTATTAGCACCACTGGAGAGCAGGTCATAAAGTGGAGTCCTCTGCCTGCACACCTCTTGGGCCTCTGTTGTGTTCTCAGTAGTATGAGAGATGAAGCAGTTGGTCTGCAAGTTCCTTCTGACTTTAACGTCCCTGAGCTTTCCTTGTGACCATGGAGTATTGGGTTGGAGCAGAAAAGGCCTAGGAGACACGTTTTCTTTTTCTTTAAACACGATGAAGGGCCCTCCCAGGAAAAGGGCTTTATCCAGATTTGCTCCAGCAGTTAGAACTGGAGTCTCTGAAGGAAGTTTCAAGGAGGCTGATGTGAGTACAAGGGAAGAAAGTGTTTTATAATAACTGTAATCACCCCCAACTGGAATAAAATTGGGGGCTGTCGTAGGGCCCAGGCTGGGTGACCCCCCTGCCAGAGCTGGTGTGGAAAGAATTCCTGCTGGAGGCAGGATTTGAGCCAATCAGAGACGGCCAATGCCTAGACATGTACCACCACCCCCACTGCTAGATCCAGGGCAGACATTATGAGTCGATTATGATACTCTTTCCCCCAGAGCCTTGGCATGCCTCTGAATACCCCCCCCCCCCCATCAATGCCCTTTTCCAAGTGATTATTATCGACAGGCAGAGATGGCACAAGAGACACAAACTGTCCCTGGACTAGATGACCATCCCGTAGGCCCCTTCAGACCAAAGATTCTGCATTAGAAAAGTGTAAAGGAAATTCACCTGCCAGCCTTGGTTTCTGGCAGGTTCTGTCCCACCCCCAGCTCAGCGGTCCCGGGAAAAGAGGAACTGGGGCGGGCTCCCAGGCCAGGCAAGGACTGGCCAGCCTTTCTGCGTGAGGATTCTTTAGTTAGTGAAACCAACAACTACTGTCTCCCTTATTTAACTGAAACGTGCCCCTCTCCTCCCCACATCCTGTCTTATTCTATAAATGCAGGAGAAATGGTTAATTCCCAATTTCCATATTGGTGAATTTGTCTGGCACCAAGTAAAAAGACCCGCCATTCTGTTGCCTTTATATATCTTGGCACAATCATCAGGGGATGAGAGGGTGGGGTCAGGTCAGCACGTGGCAGCCCATGGGTAGGGGGCTGGCAGTTCTCAGGATAGGGGGCTGCTGAGCACACTGTCCCCTCAACTCCCCCTTGTCCCCTTACTACAGATGGGCTCAGGAGGTCATCCCTGCTGGGCCCAGGGGCCGGCACCGAGCCACTCGGGCCCGCATGTGGTCTGTTGCAGGTGGCAGCATGCTGTCCCCCAGGATGGGGCTGGCCCGCCCCCCCAGCCAGCAGTCCGGGAGTCAGAGCAGCCTGGCCAGCGAGCCGGGGGCGGGCCCTGCAGACCCAAAGGAAGCCACCTCGCCCCGGCCCCACCCGAAGGGCCCCAGTGAGTGCCAAGCCTCTCCTCGCGGCCGTCCATCTCCTCTCCTGCTCCCCCCCAAGCCCCTCGGCCTCTCCCACTCAGCCCTCTCAGACCCTAATGTGGCAAGTGATGTTTGCAGTTCCCCACATTTACTGAGCGCTGTGTCGGGTGTGGGGAAACAGGAGCTCCAGGCCCGTCCCTGCCGGTGACAGTGGCGGGGGAGTGGGGGCCAGAGTGACCACAGACGCCATCCTAGCCATTACTGGAAATTATAGCAATGCCCATCACCATCCTGCACTTTATGAATGCCTCATTTTTCAAAGCAGCTTCCCCCCTCCACAGTGATCGTAGTAACTCCTGTTTCCCCACGGCTCCCCAGTGCCAGGCCCCCTGGCCAGGCGCTGTCCGAGGACTGTCGGGCAGACAGGCGTGTCCTCATCCCGGCCTGGCGGGCAGGGCCGGGACCATCTGTGTCCTCGAGAAACCTACCCCATAGCCGAGGAACCTGAAACAACCCACCAGAAAGAGAGCTAGACCCCGGGGCGACCCAGATAGTGGGGGGGGGAACAAGGGCCCACTCGAGCCCCCGCCTGCCCCGGCCCCCGGAGGCCACTTTTCCTGCTCTCGGCAGAGTAGGCGGAAGACGATCGTCTCCACTGGACAGGTGTGGAAACTGAGGCACAGAGAGGAGAAAGGCAAGGATCCAAGGCTCACACTCGAGCCTGAGAAAATTGTGCACTGTGGGCTGGCCCCATGCAGGCCCCCCTGGGCACAGCGGTATCCAGGAAACCCTGCTGGGTGCTCAGCGTCCCTCTCTCCCCCCATCTCCCCCCCCCACCCCAAGGGCATCCGAGAGGGAGGCGACGGGTGGATAGGTCTCCGGGGCGGGAGGCAGCGTGGACCCCCACCTCGGGCCACCTGAGCCCTCGCTGAGGCCTGAACTCTAGTCCCAGCCCCCACCCCACCCCCGTGGGACCTTGGACAAGCCAGCAGGTAGAATCACACAAAATTGCATTTTTGCAGATTAAAATAGTCAAGGACGGGCAATTTGATATGGCTCAACCCAGTATCTGAGCTCTCTGCTCCCAGTTCCATTATCGCTAGAGCGGGCACATCTTCCTCTCCCTCCTGGCGTGGCCTGGCAGGGAAAATTCAGTCCTCAGGCCACCTGGCCTGAAAGCTCAGGAAATAAGCTGATAAATGGGGAAGCCACGTGGCACCATGCAGAGAAGGGGTTCCAGGACTGAAAAGGATTGCCCCAGAGGAAAGTGTGTGCTGGAGTGCGCACCTGCCCTGGCCCATGCCGACATCGCCTGGGCTCCCCACCTGGGCTACCCGGGCAGCCCCCCAAGTTAGTTTCAGATGAGGGAGGTGGCCTCAGGTGTGGGGGCCGCTGCAGCCGGGCGCCCTCCACCTCCATGGTCACTGCCATTTCGTTCCCAGAGGTCAGAATGTCCTGAGAGGGGAGCTGCCGAGGGACGGGGCAGCCGCGGCCCCTGCTCACCCTGTGGTGGTCTTTTTTTTCTCTTCCCCCAAAGGCAAAAGACACACCAGGGCGAGTCCCCACTGCTGACGCGGCCCTCGAGGTCCCCTCGGCCTGCCCCGGGCGGAGGCGCGTTCGGTGCCCGGAGCAGACTTTGCTGCGGCCGAGTCCGGGAGACGGAGGGCGCTGGCGCCGCGCCCCAGCAGCTCAGGTGGCTCCTTCCTGACCGGTCCTGGGTCCTCAGCCGGCCGCAGGCCTCACCTCAGACTCAACACACCTGGGGGGGCTGGGTCTGCTTCCCCCCACCCTGTGCACCCCTTCTCTCCTCTCCCACCACTCCTACCCCCAAACTCAGCCACTGGCCTTTATTTATTGCTCTCCCCCTGCCCCCAGCCCCTGGCTACCCTGTGTTCATTTCCAGCTTTCTCACGCCTTGGGTGGGCTGGGAGGCCCTTCAGACGGGGCGTCCCGCGGCGCCCCCATCTGCCCTGCAGGTCCAGAGGGGAGCCAGGCAGGGTTCCCTCCACATTGGCATGAGGGCAGGAAGCAGAATAACCCTGGGCGGTTCCTCTCGAAGCCCAGCTTGGCCCCAGGAGGCGCGCGGTGGCACCCCGGGCAGGTGGAGTGAGGGCTTTGCCCGCCCTTCCCCTCCCTCCCCTGCCAGGGCCGCAGCAGCCCTGGCCCTCTCTCCCGCCCTTTGAGAGGTTTCTTTCACAGCCTGCCTCCCTCGGCCACCCCGGGTTTTGATCAGCTTCTCTTCAGCTGTGGAGACGGGAGCCATTCCGACGACTGCCATGAATTCACTCCTTAGATGAGCCTCCATCGAGGCCCCAGCTAGGGCACGCGGCTCCCCCAAGCCATTAATTCACTTCTCTTCACTTCAGTAGATTCGGTTTGGCATGAAAAATACCTAATTCAAAGTGCTGGCCAATGCTCCTGGAGTACACTTCCCTGAAGAGAGAGCATGGTGTGTGTGTGTGTGTGTGTGTGTGTGTGTGTGTGTGTGTGTGTGTGTGTGTGTGTGTGTGTGTGTGTGTGTGTGTGTGTGTGTGTGTGTGTGTGTGTGTGTGTGTGTGTGTGTGTGTCCACACCCACCTCCCATCCTTCCTGCTCTCCACTCCCACCTCCTCCCGGGCCTGTGTGCCCAGTTCTAGAAGGGTTGGCCTCTCCCAAGCCCAGCGCTCTCAGGCCCCGCTGGGAACTTTCTTTGCCCTTGCTCCTGGCAAATGGTAAAAAAAAAAAAAAAAATTCTATTTCCCTGTGACATGTTATGCTTCAGAATTAAAACAATAAAGATTAGAATTTGCATTGAGCCAGTGTGTTGAGCAAACGAACTCAATTGTATGTGTTTCTGAGATGCATCGATAGAAAAATGGGTAGAAAAAAAATGTGGCACACATCAGTTTACTGGAACACTTCCCAAGCCCCAACAAAAGGAATGAGCTGGAGCCGACTGTATTATATCAGAGCGAACGTACCTACTGTGGAAGGGAAAAAGCAAGGCCCTCCACGTAAAAAAAAAAAACTTTTATGTACACATACAAATAACCAAAATGAGTTGAACACACTGGTATGTGCTTATTTTAAGATATTTTTTTGGGGGGGTTATCAAATGAATCAAGGTGATTTTTTTTTATGAATTAAAAAAGATTAACTAACAAAACATTTAGAAATCATTCCATTCTACATACACAATCAGTAATTCTTAACATTAAGATGTTTTTAAATGGACCAGGGTTTCTGGTTAGATGCCATGTTCTCTACACATTTGTATCTCCTCTGCCTCCCCAAAGCCCCGCTGAAATTACATAAAGGAGTGAAAATGGCATAAACCACAAAGACCAAGGGAACAAGGGAGGAGTTGGCAGCACATGAGAGATGGCTGAAAAGCTTTGGCAAATGGAAAAGTGGAACTTTAATATCAGCTTCCTCTTCGCCACCGAAGTTCTGCTAGGAGGGAAACCAAGCACCTGCAAGCCCGTTGGTCTTTCCGAACCCCCACCCCACCCTCAAGCGCTCAGCGCCTAGAGGGACCAGGTATCCCTAAAGTGGGCGTTCAGGATGAGTCTGAATATGGCAGTGGTTGAAATAAATGGTTAGGCCCCCTCTCCCAGCCCCCACGGCCTGGTGACTGCCCCTCCCCACCCTGAGTTGGGAGACAGGTTTACTACCTGCCAAGAGCAAATCAAAAAGGTTCTGGATTGGGGACCCGAGCCCAGCTGCAGGCTGGGAGTGAGATTCCTCATCAAAATCGGGGATGGTTCATGGGGAGACCCTCAGCCCCCTTCCCCTGCTAACAGCCAAGCCTGTTCCCCATCGCCCCAACCCCAGAGCAGAAGAGGATTGAATTTCTCTCTGGGGAAACTGACCAAAGAGGAAAGACCGGTCTCTGCTCAGTCACCTGCGAACCAACCCCACCCCCTCCCCGGGACGACGAGCTTCCCGGAAGCTTTGCCGTATTCACTCACAATGAGAATAGGCACCCAGCAGTCATCACTGTGGAAAACCTACATCCAGAAATGCGGAGACCCAGTGCACAAAAGAAAAAGGCAGAGGAGAATCTTCCGAAGAAACCATACCTAGGAAACAAAAAAAAAAATTTTTTTTAAAAGGGAAATATTAAAGGGCTTGGGAATTAAAAACATAATAGCAGACATTTAAAAATGCATTCTAAGGGACAGAAGAGGAGAGGAGAGAAAACTCTCCCCCCAGAGAGTAAATTCCAAAAACAGAGATATAAAAATAGAAGAGAAAATCGGACAACAAAAATGGTACGGTCAGAAGAGAAGGTCCAACTTCCAACCAACGGGATTTCAAAATGAGAGACAAAAATAAAGAAGAGAAAAGTATTAGAGAAGTGACACAAGAATACTTCCTAGTATTCCTCTAGGGAAGGAAATGACCTTCCCTAGAGAAAGAGCTCCCCAAGTGCCCAGCACAGTGAAATAAAAGCTTCACACCGTGGACCAGTTCAGCCAACGGTGGCAGCAGTTCGGCAAAGCCTAGTAGATGGAGATGAACGAGACCTGCAGCCACCGTGTAATACCAACTGGCCGAGATCTTGCTAAAACTCAGGCTCTAATGTGCCTAATCTGGACAGCCCAAGATCAGGCTTCCACCAGGCTTTGGGTGCTGCTGATTGAAGTAGCTGTGTCCAAGGCACTGGTGGTCCATCCTGGCTGCACATGGAAATCGACCAGGGACCTTTAGAAAGAACTGATGCTGGCCCCACCCCCCGGAGATTCTGGTTTCATTGACTTGGGATGCAATCTTGACATGCAGATTTTTTTTCTTTGTACGCTATATGACTAGAGTCACATTTCCTTCTTTTTCCAATGAATATCCTGTTATTGCAGCGCTATTTGTTGAATTTTCGTTTTGTGTGTTTTTCCTTTTTCTTTTTTGTTTGCTTGTTTCTTTTGTTTGGGGGAAGTGCGTGGGCCGGAATTCGAACCCGGGTCTACTGCAGGGCAGGCAAGAATTTTGCCACTGAACTACCCTTGCACCCCCCGGGTTTTTTTTTTTTAATTTTTACTTATTTTTTATCGATATGTATTATATGTTCACATACCACGTACTCATCCAAAGTGCAATCAGTGGTTCACAGTATCATATAGCTGTGTATTTATCATCACAACTGACTTTTCTTTTTTGTGAAAAATAAAATATACACAACAAAGCAATAAAATTCAAAGCACATCACGACAATTAGTTCTGGAACAGATTTCAGAGTTTGGTATGGGTTACAATTCCACAATTTTAGATTTTTACTTCTAGCCACTCTAAGATAGTGGAGACTAAAAGAGATATCAATATAATGATTCAGCAATCATACTCATTTGTTAAGCTCTACCATCTCTGTGTAACTCCCTCATCACCTTTGATCTTTCTACCCCTCTTCAGGGGTATCTGGGCTATACCCATTCTAACTTTTTCATGTTGGAAAGGGCTGTCAATAATATGGCGTGAGGAGATGGAACTAGTTGGTGTTCTGGAGAGGCTGGCCCCTCTGGGTTTCAGGACTTCTCCTGGTCAAGGAACCCGTCTGGAGGTTGTAGGAAAGTTATCGTAGTGCCTGGAAACTTTGTAGAATCTTATATTGCCGTACGTGTTCTTTAGGATTGGCAGGAATAGTTTTGATTGGGGGTTGGCAGGCTGTGCTCAGGAGCAATGTCTAACATAAGAGTATTCTCCAGAGTAACCTCTCGACTCTATTTGAACTCGCTCAGCCACTGATAACCTTATTATCAGTGTAATAAATGTAACCTTTTGTTACATTTATTTTCCCCGTTTTGGTCGGGATGGCATTGTTAATCCCACGATTCCAAGGCCACGCTTATCCCTGGGGTCATCTCCCACGCCGCCAGGGAGACTCTCCCCCCTGGTGACACGTGGAATTTTAAAGGCCCCACCAGATGACTCCCATGTGTTTCCAGGGACTGAGAAGCACCCCTAGAACTAGAAATCCTGCGTGGGTCCAGGAGACATGCAGAGAGTGTTCTCACCTTTTCATTAGCTAAGAACTGGAAACAACATAAATGCCATAAACATAAGAATAGACATGTGATTATGAGATATTCAAAGAGGAATATTTTGCAGTGCTGAAAATGAGTGATCACACTCTGCACAGAGGAGCCTCACAAACAATGTTGAGCAACGAAACAGATTGCAGAAAATAAATACATTATGACACTATTTATATAGTGGTTCTAAAACATGCAAAACAGTTTTATATGTTAAGATTTAGTTTAATGCAGTGAAAGAATAAAGAAATGCATAGGAAGGATAAACAACAGATTCGGGATACCTCTTGAGGGAAAATAATTAAAGTGGGGTTTCAACTTTATTGGTAATGTTTTATTAAGCTGGATGATGAGGAGATGGGTTTGTAATATTTTAATTTTATTTATATTTTCATATGTTAAATCTTTCCAATTAAAAAATGTAAGAACTATCTCAAGCCTCTTTATCATGAAGTTTTAGGACACCAGGATACCAGCATAAAGAAAAAAACTTCCAAAGAGAGGAAAGCATGGGTCACATACAAAGAATCAGGACTTGAAATAGCATTGACGTTCTCAAAGCAGATTTTGAAGCCAGAAAACAGTGAAGCAGCATCTTCTGAATTCTGAGGGGAAATGATTTCTAATCTAGACTTTTATATCTCCTCAAAAATCTCAAGGCAGTGTGTTGGTAGAAGGAAGACATTTTCAGAAACATGGATTTTTGAAAATTTTATCTCCAATGGATTCTTTCTCAGGCAGCTACTGGAGGATGTGCTCCAGCCAAACAAGGTGGAAACCCAGGAAAGAGGAAGACATAGGATTCAGGAAGATGGAGAGCCAACCCAAGAGAGCGCCAAAGAGAATCCCCAAGATGATGGCACCAGGTCAGACTAGAGGCCAAGGCCAGCCAGCCCAGGTGGGCACGTGCAGACAGAAGAGATACACAAGGGTAAGATGCACATGCGTGCTGGAAAATATTTTATAATTTAAGTGATCCATAAAATTGAAAAATGAAGAGAGAGAATTAGCGTGAGGTTTAGATATAAAGGCGAACACCAGCGGAAGCAGCGAGAAGAATTCTAACTGGATGCCTAGTGAGGGGCATGAGGTCAGCAGGGAGGGGCTACTTGAGACTTTGGGAGACAGTTTCCTTCTAAATGATGTATGCATATCTAGCAATGAAAAATTTTAAATAGAAAAATGCATATCAAGCTGAGGATAAACCCACCCTGGGCTCTGAACTACCATGCCTCTGTCCTGGCACCCAAGCCCTGTTAGTCTCTGGCCTGCAGCCCCCGAGCTCCCACCATCCAGCCCCACCAAAAACCCATTCCTGGGTGAGAGGGAGGTGGTTGGGGTCTGCTTTAGGGTCAAGGGGTCTTTTGGGGCTGCTCTGAGAATCAAGAAGCATATCCTTCCTTTACAAAAAGACTTTCTGAATTCCAAGTGGGTGCACGGGTAGTTCAGTGGTAGAACTCTCGCTTGCCATGTGGGAGATCCGGGTTTGATTCCCGGCCAACGCACTCTAAAACAAAACAAAAAAATGTTCAAAAAGCCAGCAGCTAGAGGCTCGTGAACTCTGAATACCTGATTCAAATCCCAGCTCCACTGCTTGGTACCTGAAATGATGGGTTCTTCTCTGAACCTCTATCTCCTCATCTATAAAATGGAGGTGCTACTTTCTTTACAGGATTATTGTGAAGACTAAAGAATACAAACAGTACATGTGAAGCCAAGACAGAGTTAATACCACCGTAACAGTAATTATTCCTGTAAAACGCTGACATGGTGCGACCTCAAAGTGTTGCATTGATTGAGCGAACCTATACGGTGTTGATGTGCACACAGGGGCACGGGAAATGTTCGTGCTTTTCCCACTGGCACTTTGGGACATATTAATTATAGGGCTGTGTATACTTTACATGACTTTTCTGTAAACCTACAGTGTCTCTAATTTTAAAATATATGTAAATAGCATTCATCTGCATTCATTCATCCATCCAGTATGGGCTGGGCATCTGCTAGGTGCCGAGTGCAAGATTAGAGGCCAGGGGTCATTAAGGAACTAAGCAGACGTGGTCCCGCCCTCCTGCTGCTCACGTGTCTGGGGGGGGGGGGTGCAGAGCGTGCATCCAAGTCACCTGGTGGGCTTGTCAAACTGCATCTCACTGGACCCCAACAGTTTCTCATTTCAGAGGGGTTGAGAATGCGTTTTCAACAAGATCCCAGGTGACAATGATACATTTTGAGACCCACTGATCTAGTGGAACCAGTTTATCTGCATTTCCTTGGGCTGGCACCCCCAACGCCACGCCAGCTGGGGCTCGAAACACAGAGGCTGGCAGGGGAGGGGAGAGCAGTAAGGACCAGGCCGGCAGAGAAAGCACAGCCCCCCAAGTGACCAAAGGGGACCGTGTCCCCAGGCCACGTCCGCCCCTCTGGATGGCTGCACGGCCCCAAGCGGTTACCAAGCCCTGGAGCAGAGTAGCCACAGCGGAGAGCCAGGGCCAACGGAGAAGACGCCTACTTTCTGGCATTGCACCTCAAGATTCCTGGGAGCCCGTAATGTCTGTTTCTATTTCTGCCCCCAGATGTCGTCTCCAGCGTGTTCTGCCCGAGCCCAGGGTGCAGCGGGCCAGGGAGAGGGGAGCTGCTGGCCTGGGGAGGGAGGCCCACCGCCCACCCTCGCCTCCCCGAAACAGAGGCTGCAGTTCCACCAAGGGGGAGCAAAGAGAGATGGAGCATTGTGCTGCAGGGGAAACACCCAGCATGGCCACCGGCTGTTTGTTGAGTCAGGCACCTGCTGAGAGCCTCAGGGACTCCTCACCCCACCTAGGAGTCAGGTGCTGGTATTATCCCCATTTTACAGAGGCAGAAACTGAGGCCGAGAGAGGTCAGGAGAGCTGGGATTTGAATCCAGGGCAGCCGGATGCCGAAGACCACACTCTGGATGGGACAGCGTAGGGCGGGGCTTGGGAGGATCCCAAGGGCAGCGGGAACTGGGCACAGGCAGAAGGCGGCCAACCGGGCTGTGTCAGTCCGCACGGAAGCTTCTGGATGAAAGGGAGGAAAGCCGTCCCCTCGCCCTCCCATGCTAATGCACAAATGAAAATAAAGCTCAGCATTTCACCTCCAGTGTCGGACACTCTCTGGGGCCCGGGGCCTAGATGGCCGCAGTTAAGAGGCACTGATATGACTCTTCCCCCAGCAGGACAACAGGGCCCTGTTGAGTGGAGCGGTTAGTTTTTCAGGTCCACAGGGATGGATTCGGCTTAGACAGTTTCCAGGAGTTTCCATCAATCATCTGGTTTCTCTGGGCCTTTGGTACCCACACTGGTCCCCCGCAACTCCTTGGAGGGAGGTGGGAGCTGCACCCCAGGACAGGCCCCTGACCTCCAGGAGGGGCACTGCAATTCACCGCCTCCCCCCCAACCCCGCCACGCCTCACGAACCCCCCCAGTCACCCATCTTCCCGCGGGCACCTGTTCAGAGCTGGATGCTGTCCTCCGTAGCTCCTCACTGACCCAGCACTGGCCCCTTCTCGCTCCACCACCCCACCCCACCCCCAACTCACCTAACGGGGAAGGGCGGAGTCTTGCTGGCCCCGAGCACCCACACCTGGAGTGCACACAGGGCCCCAAGCACAGACAAATGCCTTGCTGCCACTGTCTTCAAATTCTTAATAAATTTGAACATGGGGCCCCACGTTTGCATTTTGCACTGCAGGTTATGTAGCTGGTCCTGACCGACCTGGCTATTTCTTTCTTGGTGCAGACTCTATAAGTATGGCCAGATGGGGCTGAGCTCTTATGCTTTCTCCTGAGGGGCAGCCTAGGGTGACGGCCTGAGCCCTGGTGGGGCATCTGGGAACCCGGGTCCTCGACGCACCGCAGCCCTCCGGTGCTTGCCCTCCCCACCTGGAAGATGAGAAAACTGGATTAAATGGAGGGCGTTCTAGTTGCGTTCCCTGGAGCTCCCTGGGGGTTGACAGGAATTCTCAGGGGGGCGGTTTGGGGCCCATTCCCACTCCCACTTTCAACATAGGGCTCCCCTTTGAGTTCTCCATATTGGGTTCCGCAGCAGGAAGGAGGCAGAGCCTCGCTGCACACCCAGCCTGTGGGGTCCTCTGCCCTGGGCAGCAGCTGCCCCTGCACTTGGCCTGCTGGGGAGGGAGAAGAGGCCTCCAGCGTAAGGTGACCAGATGGAGAGCCCAGTTGTCGGAGAGGCACCTAGGGACCAGCCAGAAATGTGATGGAAGAAGCCCTTGCCAGGGGAGGTGGACACAAACGCACATGCACATACAGACGCGTGCACCCACATGCACGTGCAGAAACACTCATGCATGCACACACCCACACACGCACGCGCACACACACACTAGTATATACAAACACAGGAAGATTTAACTGTTTACAGAATGTGGCTGACCAGTCGTTTCTGAGTGCTCATCAGAGCACTGGCAAAGGCTCTTCCACACAGGATGGTTGGAGGGGTGAGACCAAAGCAAAACCTGGCACTGGCCTTGCACAGACCATCTGGGGAGAAGGAGCCCACCAGGCTCTGTGCTCGGAAGGTTTGCAGAGCCCCTGCCAAGACCAAACCCTGGTGTCCCCCACAGAGAAGGGACTTGGCACTCCAGTGTTCTCACGCTTTCTCTTCAGTCCTGCATCCGGGGAGGGCTCTGACCTGTGCACACCCACCCTCCTCCACCCCACCCCAAGCCTTATGCTGAAGGCAAAGGAAAGCATGGTCACCCCTGTCAGTGCCATAAAGAAGTGGGGCAGGGAGGAGGGAAGGCAAGTGGGGCAGGGGGAGCTTAGCGAGCCCCAGAGCCACCTACAAGCTGCCTTTGCATCCTCTTTGCCGAGACAGACCTCAGCTCTGAGCCCTTTGATGCAGACCCCAGGATGTCTGCAGCTTCTTCAGTGCCAATTACCAGGGAAATAATCCAGCGTGCTCAACCCCTGCCTCTCAGCAGATGTTCTTTGGGGACATTTTAAGTCTGACTATACCTGCTGAGCTGCTGACAAGTGAAGCCTCTCACTCCTTCACCCCCTCCTTCCCGGCTGCCATCTCCCCCAGCTCTCCGCCAAGCCCTTTGATGGGGACAAAGTCGCCTATGGCTGGTGATAGGTTCACCCTTGCCCCCCAGGCAGGGGCCTGCTCAGATTAGCCCCCCCACCCTTCTGCCCGGGCTCTGCTTCTCTTCGATATGACGTGGAAGTCCGTATTCCCCGTTAGTTCCGTAAAGGCAGAAGCCATGCCTTATTCATCTTTGACTGTCTGGTTAGGAAATAGTACCTAGATGGATCGATGGATGGATGGACGGACAGATGGATGGACGGATGGACTAATGGAGAGTTGAATGGAGAGATGAGTAGAGGGATAGAATGTGTGGGCCAGTGTACTAAAGAAGTCCATCTGAGAAGACAGACAGATGGACAGAAGGTTGGAATGCTGTCCTAACGGATGGATGGACAGATGGATGACTGGTGATACTCCCAGGTCCAGGACTCAGCTGCTCCCCACATCCCCAGAGAAAGACCAGCCCCATCCTACACTTTCCACAAGCCGAGGGGGTCCCTGCCTGGGGCTCACTCAATTCAAAGCAGCTGAAAGGCTCCCCAGGAGCTGTAATGAGATTTGTACCTGGGACCCTAGTTAGGGGACAGTTTCCCAAAGAGCCTCTGGCCTGACCCCCATGATCCACTCCGGCATGCTCTCCATCCCTGAATCCAAGCCCCTGAAGGCAAGCATTTTGGGGGTGGGGGGAGCTGTTCATCCCTGGTCCCACTCAGCTTCCCTCCCCTGGAAGTATCTCAGATGGCAGTTTTCCCAAGAGGCCGGCCCAGTCCCCACGGAAAGCCATCTTGGAGCAAACCCCAGCTGCTCAGAACCCGGCCTTGTGGGCCTCCAACCAGCACCCTGCCGGGAGACCAGGCCAGGCCTCCATACCCCACAGCAGCGGCCACCTGCGGGGAGGGGCTGGAAGTTCCGGCCTGCCTGTCCCTGGGCGCAGTGGTGGCCACTCACTGCCCGCGCCGAGCCCTGCCCGCCTGGCTTACCCTCGGCCGGGGCCACTGCCCAGGTGTGCCCCCAGCTGCCTCCGCAACCCCCACCTGAGTTTTCCCAAGGCCTCCTGCCCCCACTAAAACCCACAAACCCCGCCATCAGGACATGCTAATGTTCCTTATGCCACGGGTGAGGATGGACTGGAATACCTCACACGTTAACTAGCCCGCCCTAAACAGTATGCAGGTCAGAATTCACTCATTCACACGCAAGTATTTCAAAATGCATGACTCAAATGCAAGCCTCACTCTCCGTGACACTGCTGCTTCCAGGGCGTGTGAGAAAAACAGGCCCCCTTGGCAGCCTGGGCCTCAGTTTCCCTGTTAAATAAGAAATTGGACTGAATGCACCGGCCTAGGCTGGGGGGAGAACACAGGTCCGGTGCCGGGAGGCTTACACACCCCCTGCAGCTTCAGCTCTGTGGGCCCCGGCCAGAAATGAAGCTGGCTGATAACATGGGCGCCTGGAGCCACCCCCCACCCCACCCTGAAAGAGCCTGAAGCAGATCCCAGATGTAGCTCCCCCCACTCTTAGGACCAGATCCTTCAGTGTCGTCCCACCTGGAACCCACCTCTATTACCTGCAGTTCCCCTTAGGGAGGGACATGTCTCTGTTTAGAACAATACTCTTAAAAGCTGATTGTGGATGATCCTGCAAATGGGCCCCAACTGGAGCCAATGCCACACACGAGGAAGAGAAGACACTGAACATTAGAAATCAAGAAGAATTTAGAGTTAGGAAGGGAAGGCAGAGGGGAAGCCAGAGAGACAGGGTGAGGCAGGGGACGCCGTGGCACCCCCACTCCCTCACAGCCCTGTACCCCCCGCAGGGGCAGAAAGGGCGGGCAGGGGCTGCTCCATTTGAGGCTCTTTGCGGTGGGGTGAAGGAAGCCCCCTCTATCCCACCCTCAAGGTCAACGATGTCTCCACACTCAGGCGCCATGTGGGAACGGATTAGGGACCGTTTCCACGTCTGAGCCTATGTGGCACCAAAGCCACCTGTAGCTGGCGAGGCGACCCACCTCCCATTGCAGAAGTAACTCAGCCAAAGCAAAAGAGGACATGAGAGCAGGAGCCCCAGGATTTAGCAGAAACCTCGACCCGCGCTCTGGGCATCTCCAGGACACTCTCAACTCACCTTTCCAGGGTCCAGGGAGGCCGAGGCCACAGCCAGGGTGACCAGCTCTCCTGCTTTGCCCAGAACCAAGGGGCTTGATAGGATGTAGAACTTTCAGTGCTAACGCCGGGAAGTGTCCCGGGCAAACCAGGGTGAGTTGGTCACCCTAAACAGCTGACATCTGGGCACACGTCCCACAGGCTGGACACTGGGCTAAGCTTGTCCCACGCCCCCCCACGGTTAATCCTCTAAGCAGCACTGGGAGGTGGACGCCATCCCCCCACTACACAGAGGAACGAAGGCTGGGAGAGGGTAAGCAGCTTGCCCAGGATGACACAGCCAGCAAGTGGCAGTGCGAGGATTTGAACCCAAGACCTAGGGTCGTAAACTTGATGCTTGTCTCCATGGTTTCCTGAGGATGCTCAGCGTGTCAAGAACTGAACTTGGCATCCTCATGCATCCTCGTTCTGTGCCCTGGTCAGGGCCTGTGTCTGGAAGCTCCCTTCCAAAGACCACCCCCCCTACTCCTGCCGATGGCTTCACCTTCCGTGGGTCCCCAGGCTGCAGGTGCCGGAAGCCCCCTGCTACCTTCACCTATCAGCCCAGTGGAATCCTGCAGAACGCCACCCCACGGCCACTCAGGATGCAAAAGAGACAAAAATGCCCCCTTTGTCCTGCCCTGGTTTCTGGCCTCTGCCCTGGCTGCACCCTCCCCTTTCTGCCCTCATCAGCTCCTGGAGCAGGAAGCCATGTTTTGCCCAGCCTGGGGATTTCCAATCTGGGAAGTCAAACAAATCAGCACGGAATAGGCTCAAACAGGGTTGACTAATGGAAATAACGGGATGATAAATTATTCCAGGGAAAGAGCCATTTCCCTCATACCCTGCTTGACTCAGAAAACACTGCGATCAGAGTAGAAATTGGAGGTGTCAGAGCAGGTATCTGGGGAAAGAAAAATGAAAGCATTCTGCCCTCCACCATCAGCACAGCCCTGGGGGTGAGAGTGAGTGCAGGATCAATCCCAGGCGAGGCACGCAGCTGGCGTGGGAGTACAACTGGGCTGGGAGCAGGCCGGCCCTCCCTCGGAGCCCCGGGCAGCAGGACCTGCCACCAGCTGGCTCAAGAGGCTGGAGAGCCAAGGGCAGAAAACAGAGCCCTGGAGTCCGAGAAATCTGCATTCCCAGTTTGACACCCATCAGCTGTGTGGCCTTAGGCAAGTAACTTAACCTCTCTGAGACTCAGTCTGGTGAGAATTATATGAAACAATGCATGTCACTGTTCAGAATAGCAGCCTAGCCAGTGATAGGTGCATTAAATGGCAATTGTTGGGCTGCCTCAATTTGCCCACCTCTCTGTACCCACTTCCTATAATTAGAAGGGGGCATGGCATGGCTGCCAGGCTCTGGGTGCAAGCTGTCACAGGTAGCAATGGGAATTGGGCCCAGGTAAGTAGAGAATGGACACACAGCAAGACTCTGGAACCATCCGAGGTACCAGGCCCGTCCTAGAGGGACAGCTCCAAGAAGTGAGCTCCTAGAATTAAGACTGCTAATTCTAAAGGGACTGATCTGACCCCTCACCTCCCACCCAGCCAAAGCACAGTCCCTCTGAGGCTTCCGATTAATTGAAGTTGATCCCTTCCCTTCACTGTTTAGGTTTTGTTCTGGTTTTATTTTTGTTTTTTCAGCCAGTTTCATAGAAATCTTTCTAAGATGCGTTAGGAGCACCCTCTTTCTTTTTCTTTCTTTTTTTTCATTATTTTTTTTAAAAAATGTAAGAACAAACAAGCACAAACATTCTTAATTTATGATCATTCCGTTCTACACATATAATCAGTAATTCACAATATCATCACATAGTTGCATATTCATCATCATGATCATTTTTTAGAACATTTGCATCAATTCAGAAAAAGAAATAAAAAGACAACAGAAAAAAATTCATACCTACCATACCCCTTACCCCTCCCTTTCATTGATCACTAGCATTTCAATCTAAATTTATTTTAACATTTGTTCCCCCTATTATTCATCTTTATTCCATATGTTTTACTCGTCTGTTGATAAGGTAGATAAAAGGAGCATCAGACACAAGGTTTTCACAGTCACACAGTCACATTGTGAAAGCTTTATCATTATACAATCATCTTCAAGAAACATGGCTACTGGAACACAGCTCTACATTTTCAGGCAGTTCCCTCCAACCTCTCCATTTCATCTTGACTAACAAGGTGATGTCTATTTAATGCGTAAGAATAACCTCCATGATAACCTCTCGACTCTGTTTGGAATCTCTCAGCCATTGACACTTTATTTTGTCCCATTTTTGAGGAGCCCCCTCTTTTCCCAGATCAGCACATAAGTGTCTTGTAAACTTTTCTTGATTACGCACAGCGCTGTGGAAAAGGAGCCTCTTTGCTCCCACACTAAATGGCCCCAGGACATTGGGACTGCTGCCTTCCCCTAAATGCTTTCTTAACAGGCCAGCCCTGACCAGCTTACCCTGCCAGCCTTCCTCTGAATCTGCTGCCCACTCCTTAGGGAGTGTTTGCTGGTGGACCGGAGATAAACAAGCTTGACCAAACCATTGTTCTTGATTTGCAGTAAGGCCAAAGCTTGGCTCAGCCTCAGCTCTGAGCTGAGTTCCTTTTTACAGACATTTTTTAACTGTTCAAAGGCTCTTGATTACTTCCCAGGAACTGGCTGAGTCCGCGAGATTGAAGTTGCCTTGAAGTTTGACTGCTGGATTGAAAAAAAAGGTTTTCTTCTATCTTGTTAACTCAATTCAAAATTTGAGCCTGTAGCATAGAGATTTCAAACATCATGGATAGGATTTCCTCAACTAGATTGTTTTGGCAAATTCGAATATGGCACAGGAGGAGGGCTGATACAAAAGAAAAAGAAGTTCTGAGAAGCCCAAACTTTAAGGGGTTCATAAACCAGAAAAATTTCCCCCAGATTTGAGGGTGGCATGGGGCTGCTTGCAATTTTATCTTATCAAGTAAAACTGCAAAATCGCGAGCATCACATAATATTACACTCATTTCAGAAACGAGAGAAAAAGCTCAGAGAAAAAAGGCTCTTTTTTTTAAATTAAGGGAATTTAACTTTGTGAAAATCGCACTATATTGTCCTTTTGCTGCAGATGGGTAAAAATTTCATCAGCAACCTGTCAGCTTCCTAACTTCTGCAAACCACCAGAGCTGGGCCAAGCCTTGGGGGCTGGACACCAGAACTCCTGGGGTGCAGATTTGGGGCCCAGCTTTGCTGTGGCACAGGCTGTGGCTGGGTATTACTTCGTGAAGGGTCTGGATTGTGCAGACACACACCTGGGTTTGAAGTTTGAGTCCACCTCTTGTTAGCTGCAGGACCTTGCAGAAGTCCTGTGTGCCTCAGTTTCCCCATCAGTAAAATGGCAATGTTCATCATGGACTCATGGTGAGGCAATGCATCTGGCATATGCTGTTGCTTGTTAAAATTGAAGTAGTATATATGCAACGCAAACTTTTGATTGTTAATCACACACACACACACACATATATATATATATAATTCAGTGACATTAATTACAACCACAATATTGTGCTATCATCACCACCATCCATTACCAAAACTTTGTCATCATCCTAAATTCCATGTATCCAAAACTCTGAAATTCTGTACCCATTAAGCATTAATTCCCCATTCCCTGCTCCCAGCCCAGCCCACTACTCTGCTTTCTGTCTCTGTGAAGTTGCTTATTCTAGGTGTTTCATATAAATGAAATGATACAATATGGATCCTTTTGTGTCTGGCTTATTTCACTCAAACATGATGTCTTCAAGTTTCATTCATGTTGTCGCATCAATCAGAAATTCACTCCTTTTTATGGCTGAATAATATTCCATCGCACGTGCATAATGTATTTTGTTCATCCATTCACTGTGCTGGACGCTTATATTGCTTCCGCTTTTTAGTTATTGTAAACCATGCCGCTATTACGTTGGTAGACAAATGTCTGTTTGAGTCTCTGCTTTCAATTCTTTGGGGCATATACTTAGAAGTATGTGAAGTATACCCAGGGAAGGTAGTATACCTAGAAGAGAAGAAGTATACCTAGAAGCGGAAGCTGTTGCTTCTAAGTGGGGTTCCCACAGCCCCTCGCAGGTCTGTGTGAGGCTCAAATGGGTCCAGGGACAGGAAATCTGTTTAGGGATGGGAGGCGCCCAGGCCAGTGAGGAGAGACGCGGGGATCCAACTACCGGCAGCACACGCCCCAGCCCAGCCCTGGGCCTCTGGAAGCCCCAGGAAGTCCCCGGAGGTCAGGCCCAGCTCTTTCCCGGAGCTGAAACTTTATTTAGCAAAGGCTCTCAATGGGTGCCTGGGGAAAAGGGGGGGTTGTGAGCCCTAAGACCCAGCCCTCCTGACAGCATTCCCCAGGGCCTGGGCCCTGATAAAGAGGCCCTCAGGGTCCACCTCCCACCACACACACACACACACACACACGCGCGCGCGCGCGCGCGTGCACGCACGAAGGCATGCACATACCTTTACCCTGAACAACAAAGGGCCTCTGAGCGCTGGTTCTGGTCTGGAGGGTATCTGTGTACCTGTGCATGTGTACACCTGTGTGTGTACATGTGTGTCCATGAATGTGTACACCTGTGTGTGTACATGTGTGTCCATGAATATGCACCGGTACATGGGTGTACGTGGATATGTGTGCATTTATTCTTGTGTGTGAATGTGTGTGCACCTGTTGTGTGAATGTGTGTGCACCTGTTGTGTGAATGTGTGTGCACCTGTTGTGCGAATGTGTGTGCACCTGTTGTGTGAATGTGTGTGCACCCGTTGTGTGAATGTGTGTGCACCCGTTGTGTGCATGTGTGTGCACCCGTTGTGCGAATGTGTGTGCACCTGTTGTGTGAATGTGTGTGCACCTGTTGTGTGAATGTGTGTGCACCCGTTGTGTGCATGTGTGTGCACCTGTTGTGTGCATGTGTGTGCACCTGTTGTGCGAATGTGTGTGCACCTGTTGTGTGCATGTGTGTGCACCTGTTGTGCGAATGTGTGTGCACCTGTTGTGTGCATGTGTGTGCACCCGTTGTGTGCATGTGTGTGCACCTGTTGTGTGCATGTGTGTGCACCTGTTGTGTGAATGTGTGTGCACCTGTTGTGTGCATGTACATGCCCTACGTGAGGAGGTATGTGTGTGAATATATGTATGAGAATAAAAAATTGTAAATGTCTGTTCTGACTTCTCCTTGTCTCCCTTTCCATCCACCTTCCTCTTTTCTCTCCTTTTTTTTTTCCCCCTTATCAAAAATGACAATAGAAGGGCAGCATCAGGCAGTAGAAAAGAGGCAGGCTTGGACACAGACATGAGTCCGAGCCCCAGCTCTGCCACTTCCCACCCGCATGACATTGATAAGCCACATGCTTGTTTCCCCATCCACGTGTGGGATAAAAGTCTTTACCTGATGCACCAAGCAGCGACTAACACACGTGGACTTAGGTAACTGCTACGTTCTGGTCCTGAGAGCAGCCAGCTGGGTTTGCAGGGGCTCTGTCAGCACCTATGGGACCTGGGCAGCTTCCTACCTCGCCTTCAGGAGCTTTCGTGAGGATGAGATGAGGGTACATATGTAACTCCCCTACAACAAGACCTGGCACACAGTAGGGGCTTTATGAGTAGCAGCTATTAAAAACATGCATCCAAAAGCATTCAGAGAAGAGAAAACAAGAAGCATTTAGATGTTTGGGGAGGACTATAAATATTCTAAAATTGGATTGTGCTGAGGGTTGCATAAACTGTGTAAATTTACTAAAAATCATTAAATTGTGCCCTTGAAACGGTTGAATTTTATGGTGTACAAATTATAACGCAATAAAGCTGTATTTCAAAAAGCATTTAGAGCTGAATAAAAAAGCAAGTTGCGGAAAGATACATACAGTACTGAAACGTTTTAAATTCTATAAAACAACACTTCTCCAATACATATATAGATACTAATAATATTAAAACGCAGCCGAGGATGACATATATCAGTGTCATAACTGCGCTTGTCCCTGGGGTGGCATCAGAACTTAGGTAGGGAATTCTTTTAACTATAAAGTTTTATTTCTTTAATTTATATTTTTTAGAGACCAGGAAAGCTAAGAAGTAATATCATAAAAATCTGACTATAATGGGGCAAGGGCGGAGTGTGTGATCGAGAGAGGGACAAGTCACGGGGGGCTTGGGGAGGGGGTTTGGAGAGGGTAGCGGCCATGATCTATTTCATATGTGGGTGTTTGTTTGATAAATTATTCATTATACTCCGCATCCATTCTTTATGCAAATTTTGGTGCTATAGTTCAAATTTTTTCAAAAGTTAGAAAAAACCTCTAAAAATAAGAAAATGAAAATGTTCGTCTCAGTGGGTTCATTTGGGGGGTCTGTTAATGTTATTCTCTATACTTCTGTGTATTAAAATTCTTTGCAGGGCAGGCCACTGTGGCTCAGTGGCAGAGCTCTCTCCTGCCATGCCAGAGACCCGCGTTTGATTCCCGGAACCTGCCCATCCCCCCAAAAAATTCTTTGCGAAATAATTTTTTTTTTAATTCTTTTTAATTTTTTAAAAAATGATTTGCTATGCTAGTGATCAATGAAAGGGAGGGGTAAGGGGTATGGTATGTATGAATTTTTTTCTGCTTTCTTTTTATTTCTTTTTCTGAATTGGTGCAAATGTTCTAAGAAATGATCATGATGATGAATATACAACTGTGTGATAATACTGTGAGTTATTAATTATATATCAAGAATGGAATGATCATATGGTAAGAATGTTCCTGTTTGTATGTGGTTATGCTTAATAAATATATAAATAAACAACGTTAAAAAAAAACAAACAAACATGTGACCTTGCAGGATGGGATGGGGGTGGTGTAAGGTCAGAAACCACCTTTGAACTGACCAGGGTGGGGAGCCCCTCCCTGGGCTGGTCGTGCTGCCCTCAGCCCCTGGGGGAGCAGCTGGACTGCAGCGCCCCTCTGCCTACACCGCGCAGGGCCCCAGCCAATGGGGAGCTTTCTCTGCAGAGGGGCCGCAGGCAGCCTGCCTGCTTTACCAGGCTCTCCACGTCTCCTGGCTGATGGGTGACCCTCGGCTCTCCTGCCCTCCTCCCTCTAAGCGCTGCCATCTCCAAGGCCACATGCCTGGGCGGGAGAGTGCGCAGGCGGGGGAGGGGGTGGTGGCTGGACCGGGGCTGGGGGAGGGCCACCTTCCCTTCCTGCCTCTGCCTGGTGGCCCTGGCGGGACCCCATGATGTCCCCAGGCGGCGCCTGGCTGGCTGGGGCTTCAGCGCCACCATTTGAGCATCCCCACAGGCCAGGCATTGTTCCATCATTGTCCTGTCCATGGGGGGCAGGGAGGGACATGTAACTGTCACAGTCCAGTGGTGACAGGCCTGGTTTGGGGTGATGGACTCAGGCTCCAGAACGCCTGGGTTCAAAGTGCCCCTTTCTAATCATGAGACCTTGGGCAAGTTACTTAACTTCATTTACTTAGTATTTTCTTGTAATAATTGTGTGTTTATTTCTGTGTGCTGCAGAGAATTCTGACCAGCACATTAATTCCCATCACAGATATTCTTGTTAGGACAGAGTGACCCTGGATAGTTGAGGCATTTTTTTAAGTGGGTCATTTTTTTTTTTAATATGACAACAAAGAAACACAAACATTCTTAATATATGATCATTCCATTCTACATATATAATCAGTAATTCACAAGATCATCACATAGTTGCATATTCATCATCATGATCATTTCTTAGAACATTTGCATCAATTCAGAAAAAGCAATAAAAAGAAGACAGAAAAAAATTCATACATACCATACCCCTTACCCCTCCCCTTCACTGATCACCAGCATTTCAATCTACTAAATTTATTTAAACATTTGTTCCCCCTATTATTTATTTATTTTTAATCCGTATGCTTTACTTGTCCATCAATAAGGAAGACAAAACAAGCATCAGACACAAGGCTCTCACAATCACACAGTCACACTGCGACAACAGCCATATCATCATACGGTTATCTTCAAGAAACATGGCCACCGGAGCACAGCTCCACATTTTCAGGCAGTTCCCTCCAACCTCTCCATCACATCTTGAATAACAAGGTGATATCTACTTAATGTGTAAGCATAACCTCCAGGATAAGCTCTTGATTCTGTTTGGAATCTCTCAGCCACTGACATTTTATTTTGTCTCATTTCACTCATCCCCCTTTTGGTGGAGAAGGTTTTCTCAATCCCTTGATGCTGAGTCTCAGCTCATTCTAGGATTTCTGTCCCACGTTGCCGGGAAGGTCCACACCCCTGGGAGTCATGTCAGTGGGTCACTTTTTAAGTGCAGGTCCCAGCTGGGAAACTGGTTCATACATCACCAGTGTTGAGGGATGTCAGTTTAGTCTTGGCTGCAGAGTTTGAGCTTTATTTGGGGACTGATGATTTTCAAATTGTTCCTCAGACCCTGGGACTCTTAGAAGGTTCTGGACAGGTGGGGATGGCTGGGCTAGAGGGCAGGAGAGGGGCCGAGGCCCGGGGCCACTCCATGTGGTCAGTGGGAGAAGCTGTTCTGTCCCTGTGGACTGGCTGCCCCTTTCTGGGTCTGGCTGTCCACCCTGCCTGCACCCCCGAGTGGGCGGTGGAAGTTATTTAGGAAGTAGGGGGTGGCCATAGGAGATGACATCACTGAGAGGTGGTCAGCCCCGGGGCAGTCCAGGGCCTGAGAGGCGAACGTGCTGCAGGGGCATCGGCACAGAGGTGGGGTGGCTGTGTCAGCGAGGGTGAGGGCGTGGCATGTTGATGGGAGCCTCAAAGGGATTTGGGGGGCTCCACTGCCAAGGGATGAAGGATGGCCAGGCTGGGGAGACATGGTGGGGGAGGCCAGGTCCTAGGAGGCCTTGACTACAGAGAAGTAGGAAAATCTACTTCTGCGGGTTCAGGGCTGAGAGCAAATCCATCAGAGGAAGGAAGCATGGGGGTCAGGGAAGCTCAGAGTTGCTGGGGGCACCCAGACCACCAGGCGGATGAAGATGGGCCCCGCACAGCACCCAGCCAAGGTGGAGCCCTCGGGGGCTGTAGAAGCTGGCTGTAGCCCTGCCCAGAAGCTGACATCTCTGCCACGGGGGAGGACACAGGTAGTCTGTGGTTCCCTCCCGTGAAGAGTTCTGTCAGGAAAACCTACGTCCTGTCTCCATCTCCCACCAACTCCACCATGGCGCCAGGATGAGGATATGCCTCAGGGGCTCGGGATTCAGAGAGGGGCACCATTTCAAATAATACTTATCTTTTAATGGTGCAATTAAAATTTTTACTGTGGGATTATTTTTTAAATAGTCAATAGAAGTTTGTGGTGAAAAAAAAATACACAGCACAGAAAAGTTTCTTGGTCCCCGAGTTTCCTTTCCATATGAATCATTGTTATCAGTTTCCTGTTTATTCTTCAGAGGTATATATAAAACATACATGTGTGCATATATCCTCTCATTTATACACAAAGGGAGTACACCATCTGATGCCTTTTGCTTTTTTATTTAACAGCAAATCTTAGAGATGAAAAAACCTTCAGTGCATCAAACTAGCAATATATCTTCCATATGAATGCACACAGAGCTGCCCGATCCTTTTTCGTGGCTGCATAATATTCCACTGAATGGATGGCTTGTGATGTATTTAGCTGGCCCTTTATTATTACAAACTTCAATTTTCAATTTTCCACATTTATCTATTGACAGTACACACCTGCCCTTAGTGGCAGAATTGGAACAGCACCTCGGAGGCAAGAAGAAAAAATTAAAAACAAGATACCCTTTCATGCCTTTCAGGCTCGCAGAACTTTAAAAGCGTTGATGAGGCTCTGGAGGAACTGAACCTCTCACACACGGCTGGTGGGGATGGAAATGATTGTACCCACTTGGCAGACATTTGGCATAACTTGACAAGCTAAAGAAACATATTCCTTTAGGGTAGCATTTCCCCATCCAGGAAACTCCAAAGAAACTCTCCTACACATGCGGCAGGAGATAAATAGGAATATCCGCTGTAGCATGTTTATAATAGCAAAGCATGGGGAGTGACCTAAATGACCCCAATTAGAAAAAGGACAAATAAATTATGGTGTATTTACATAATGGCATGTTACAGAGTAACATGTACAAGTACCAGCCAAGTACAGGCACATGTACCAGCAGGAATCAATCTCACAAACAACGGTAAGCAAAAAACCAAACTGGATAAGGAGACGCACAGCATGATGCCATGTATATAAAGTTTTAAAACATGATTCCATATATCGTCTATAGAAGCATGCATATGTAGCAAATGCAAAAATAAATGCACGGAGATAATTATCAAATTCAAGATAGTGCTTGCCTCTGGGGAAAGCAACAGGATGGAGGAGGATTTCCCATGCATTTGTGCTGTGTGATTTTCACGCTAGCTAGTAGGTACTGGTGTACTTTGCATTATAACCCAGGGCTTTTTTTTTTTTGGTATGACTGAGATATTTTATGAATTTTAAAAGTGGAATGGGTTAAAACTGGAAGGCGCCATCACCACCACCAACAAAATAAATAAATAAACAAAAATAACAAAAAAGATTTTAAAAATTGGAAGGCGCCACTTGCATTGTTATTAGCTTCTGAGGAACATCATCAATTCAAAGCAGTTTGACGGGACATTTGTAGCTGTTGGCACCGGGTTTCAAAATTGCTGGTGAGAACTCCTGCTCATTCTAATCCATTTAAAATGGGGAGATATTCATGCCAGGCCTGATGACTACCCAATCCAAGACCCTGGGCTCCAGCTGTCCCCAGGCCTCTTAGGAGGAAACCCTCTCATCCCCTGCTGCTCCCCACTCTCAGACCACACCCCCCTCTTCCTACAGGTTACTTATGGCACTTCCCCGAGGATCTGGCATCACCCCACCCCAGCATCTGATCCCCTGCCAGAGGCAGCTTGATCCTGGCCTAAGTCCCTCATGGCAGGGGAGCCTCTCTCCAACCTAGCAGCACAGACCTGGTCCACTTGAAGGGACAGAGCCCCTGTCCTTCCCCCTAGCCTCTGGGGGCTCTCCAGGGGCTCTGGGTGCAAGAGACCTGGCTGTAAAATCCAGTTCTGCCTTGTGTAACCACAGGCCTGGCCCTTCAGCTCTCTAGGCCTCAGTTTCCTCATCTGAAAAACTAGAGGTGATGGGGCTCACACACCTGTGGTCTGCAAACGGTTAGACAGGTGTCGCCTGGGGGAAAGGAGATGACCATCAATTTAGGCCATTTAATCCATCCCTGCAGCTCCGGAGCATTTGACATCTGCAAAACAGCATCATTAGGTAAGTGTTAACTTTCCCCCACTGGTAGGCCCAATGCTAGTAAATGTACCGTGACAAGTGTAATGTGTTTATGAGGATGTGCATAATAAATTATCTGAAATAGCTGCATTTTTAATATCACTTAATACATCAAGTTTGCCTCTCAGCAGCCACAAAGCTGCATTGCAAACACTTAAATTGGTGTGCTTACGTCAGCGGCCCATCAAGCCTTCCAGGCTGAAGCACAGTGTGTGCGAAGGGGCAGACAGGGCTGCCGGGGCGGATGCTCCTAGCGCTCCTTCTGGTTTCACTGTCCATCATCTGGAATCCAAAGCAAAGTGGGGTTTCATTTGTCACCGCCCCCGCCACCCTGCAGAACACAGCAAGGGATCTGCTACTGGGTAGGTGCTCAATAAATATTTGTTGAAGTGTGAATTCATGAATAAATGAATGGACAAGAACTCTGGAAAGCCCCCCTCCATCATCCAGCAACAGTGCTTGGAATTCCTCCGCTGCCTCCTCCTTGGGTTAAATAATGCCCGTTAGTGCAGAGAAGGCTCGATGCGCACGCATGGGAGGGCGCCCCCAGCAACCAGGGAAGGCTGGAAACCGGGGCACAGGTTAAGCGAGGGCCAGGGAGGGCCCTTCCTTCCAAGGCACACAAACACCAGCCAGAGATGCCAACCAAGGACATTTACCAAGTGCATTTTAGAGGTCATTTCCTATAAAATGCATGTCACCTGCTGGGAGGAAAGGCTGTAACTGGTGGTTCTCAGCCAGGATAGAGGTCATAACACTCAAAGTGGGGTGTACCAAACTCCTCAGTGGGGCTTTGCCAAATTGTCCAGAAATCCCAACATCGCTCTCCACCCCCAAGACAGGCCCTCACCTCCCCAGTTAAGAATCACTAAACATGGAGACGTTATCGACGATTAAGTGTTGCACATGTGAACAGTGTGAAAGCAGCAAAACAGGTTGAGAGTCACTGTATTAAACCATTAGCACCTTCCAACCCAGCGATGATCTCAACTTTCATTGTGCATAAATATGATCCAGGGGTGCTTTGTAAGATGCATGGCCCTGAGTCAGCGGGGGAGAGAAGGGGCCTGGAATCTGCTTTGTTAATGGACAACCTGGCGGTACAGATGCCTGGAGCATCCTTTGAGGAATGCATGTCTACCTCGTTGGGCAGGGACATCTGAGAGGGTCTGGGTGTGGAATTGGGTGGGGGGTGGGGGGGAAGCTGGCTCACAACTCTGCTGGGGAAGCAGGTGGGGGAGAAGCGAGGACACAGGATCTCTGACCGAGGGCAGACTCTACCCACTTCACTTTCCCAAGCGCTGGTGGAGCTGCAGAGCCACCCACCTCGGTGCTGAGAACAAACAGCAACAATATGATGGGTGCAGTTTGGACCCATCCAGCTGCTTAAAGCTCCCCACACATGCCGGCCGGCTGCCCCAGCCTGGGCGAACACGCTGGCTTCTCAAAGCACTTTCTCCCCTGTGTCCTCATCTGGGCTTTACGGCAGACAGGGAGAGAGCAGCCAACTGCACCAAACTGGTAAAGAAACTGAGTCAGGCACAGGTGCAGTCTGGTGGTTCACAGCCGGAAGGCAGGGTCACTACGAGTCCTTGAGTGCCTGTTATACACCAGGCACCGTGCCAGGCAGGTTAGATCCCATCCCACATTTCATTCTCACCAGGCAGTTCGTATCCTTTCCATTGCACAGGTGAGACTGAGGCCAAACTTAAGCAACTTGCTCAAAGTTATAATCTGTAGTTAGGAGGAGGTGGACAGTGGCATTTGAATCCACGTCTGCGTGACTCTCAGGCCCACCCTCTTTCTAGAAACTGGACATCTGCCACAATAACACCATGTCTACCCCTCCAAGGGGTCTTCGTCTGTCCAAGCAAGGCTCACAAGCGGCACCATTCAAACCTCAGAGCGTCCCTCAACTCCGCCACCTGCCGGAAGTTGGCTCACATCTACCGCACATTTGGAAACTGGCTTTCAATTGCAGGTTCTGCCAGACTCTCCCCAGAGCCTTCTCCTGCAGAGCTGAGAGCCAGCCATGAGCGGATCCTCCAAGAAGCTATAACCCCACAGAAGGTCAAAGTCAGGAGGGAGCTGGTCAGCCCCCAGTGAACAAAGGGGTGTGGCTCTGACATTAAAAAAGCAGAGGGTCAGGGGTCAGCTCATCTAGGGCGGTCCCCAGTCTGCCTCTTGCTAGTCACTTGACCGCCTGCAGCCTCAGTTTCCCCATCTGTAAGACAACGGCAATACTCTCTTGCTCCTCAAGGGAAAGAATTATAAAATGATGGTTTGGTGCCTGCATTTTCATACCCCGTATCATTACATAATCACTTTGTGATGCAGCTACCTCTGGCACAGAAAAAGTCGCTCTCTACCTGTGTAAGCTCTAATCCCCTTAAACATTCCTGGAAATGAGAAACCCACTGTGTCAGGCTGTCCTCACAGGCTCTTTTGTCCTTCCTCTGACCTTTGACTCTTGGAAGAGCCGATTTTTTTCCCCAACAGGATCCCAGATTGTCTTAAGGGAGTTGCCGTCAGTGGTTCATTTCCACTGTCACTCCCGGGGCCCTAGGGAGGGGCTTCTCTCTCCCTCCTTCTCCTCCCCTTCTGTTGGGTTGTCTCTAGCCAAGAAGCCCCAGGAGGAGCTTTGAGGAACAAAGGTTTACCCAGGTTTCCAGCTCCATTCTGACCTGCTGGAGCTCTGCAGAGGCAGGAGGGGAAAGGAGGGTGTGGGAGCATGAAAAAAAACATCAGGACATCTGGGTTCTAATCTGAGCTCTGCTGCCAGCCAGCTGTCATGAGAAAAATGTCACTTTCTCATTTTGAGACTTTGTTTCCTCACCTGCAAAATGGGAACAGTCTGCCCTGCCTACTTCATGAGGCATAAAGGACCGATGAGATGACAGATGCGAATGTTCCTGGCACAGTATAATGTGGTTTTTCCAAAGGTGGGTAATGATTGTCACCACCCAGTTCAGAATTGACCACAAGGCAGCACATGGTTCGCCACCATTTCACCTACTCTGTTGAGTACCTCCTACCTGCCATGCTCTCTGCTGGGCGGGGCCCCACCACAATGCTGCGACATTGGAATCAGCCCCATTTCACAGATGAGAAAACTGAGGTTTAGTTTCCTAAATGTCTCAAACGACCTGCCCGGAATTAGGCAGCCAGAAGTGATGAAGGCAAGCCCTTCTCTCGCTCCTCTCTGCAACCTAACCCTCCACAGGGATTATAGTGCTTGGGTCCCCTCATTCAGACTCACGGAGGGAACTCAGCCAAGAAGATAAGTGTATCTGTCACATCCGTAGAAGCCAGAGAGTAAATAGGATTTGGTATATGCACAAGGCATTCCGGGAACACACCTGTCTAAGTGGCAGCCATTCCCAACGGAGCTCTGTTCCCAGAAAGACAGCAGCCAGACTGGGCTGTCTCGGGTTTGTTTAGTTTATCCCACCATGTGTGAGGCCTGGGCAGGTGGGCAAGCCATTCCCTGTTTGTCCGGCTCTGCCTACTCTGTCATTCACTGGGAAGGTCTCCTCTGCCCAGGCCCCGCTGCCCACTCCCCGCCCGCCCCCCCGCCCCCCACAGCTCTGGCCAATGGTCTTTCTGCCTGGGATCTGCATTGTTAGGGGACCACAGGGCAGCCCTGGGCAGGGGGGAGTGGGGTAGGGGGCGTTGCTGGAGCCTTCAACCCCATCACTGGCCAAGTACGGGACCGATGCGAGGTTAGGGAGTGTGCATGAGCTGAGAGAGGAAGTGTGAGCAGACTGGGCCAGCAATGTCCTTGCACAGCTGAGGATGCACCCACCCTGCTAGCAAGTGAGCAGCCTGTCCCCCACCCCTTGAGCGTGGCTGTGTGTCCTGCTGGGGGTGGGGGAATGGGTGCTGTGTCCTGAGTATGCTTGATCGTTTTTTGGGGGTATGTGTAAATTTGTGTGTCCTGCTAGACATCTTTGGGGACTTGGGGAACTGTGTCCCTACAGCCTTGATCACTTCTGTGGGTGTATGTTTGTGTCTCGTTAGGTGTGTGTGTGTGTGTTGGGGATGAGGATGTTCACACATCTGTGGCCAACTCTCTGTGTGCAGGTATTTGCGTGTCCTGCAGGTGTGAGCAAGTAGTCACTGAACCCAAGTGTCTCTGCACACATCTGTGTGTGCTTGGAGGGTCCTTGTACACCTGTGTGTGTCCTGTGAGAGTGAAAGGAGCCCAGTCTTTACTGGCATGCTTGGGAATGTGCAAGTGCGCAGCCTGTGGGTCCCTGCTCCGCTCCCCGCTTGTCCTGCCGGTGTGCGTGAGTGGGAGGCCGCCCGGTGGCCCTGCCCGCCCATGTGCGCGCGCGCGGGGTCCCGGGCCGGCGTGCGCGCCGGTGTGAGTGCCAGGGAGTGTGGCGCCGCTCGCTCCGCTCCGCGCCCGCCCGCGCAGCCCGCACACTCACACTGCTTGGTTGCTACCGGGTGACGCGGGCTGGGCCCGCCCCCTGCCTGCCGGTCCCTGGCACTCACTCGCGCCGGCCGCCGCCGAGCAGGCAGCAGCCGCCTCAGGGCCGTCCGGGGGCACCGCCGGCCATGCCCGCAGCCCCCGCCGCGCCCCGCGGGGTCCGCTGAGCCGCCCCGGGGCTGGGGCCGCGCCGGGCCCGGCCGCGCCCAGGCGGGGCCGCGCTGCCTGCATGACCCTCCGGCGGCGCGGGGAGAAGGCGACCATCAGCATCCAGGAGCATATGGCCATCGACGTGTGCCCCGGCCCCATCCGGCCCATCAAGCAGATCTCCGACTACTTCCCCCGCTTCCCGCGCGGCCTGCCCCCGGCCGCCGGGCCCCGCACCGCGGCGCCCCCGGAGGCCCCCGCCCGCCCGGCCGCGGCCAGCGCGGGCCGCCGCAGCCCCTCCGACGGCGCCCGCGACGACGACGAGGATGTGGACCAGCTCTTCGGAGCCTACGGCGCCAGCCCGGGCCCCGGCCCCGGCCCCGGCCCGGCCCGGCCACCCGCCAAGCCGCCCGAGGACGAAGCGGACGCCGACGGCTACGAGTCCGACGACTGCAGTAAGTTTCCAGCCCGCCGACCCCTCGGCCCCTCGCCCGCCCGCGGCTCTCACCGCCTCCCCCGGCCTCGCCGCCCCCCGGGTCCCCGCTCGTCTGCGGTTTCTCCCCGGCACACCCCCTCCCCCCGCCCACCTCGCCGGCTCTGTGCGCTCCCCACGCGCCGGGGAGACCCGCCATCCACACTGGAGCGGTGGGAAGTTTGGGGGCGCCCCCTGGGGGTGTCCCATTCCCGGGGCCGGCCACCCCGGCGTCCGTGCCGCGCCCCCTCTCGGCCCGCCCGCCGGGAGCTCCGGCGCGGGCGGCGGCTTTTGTTCCCGGGAAGGGAGGAGCAGCGCCCCGGGGAGACACCAGTTGCTGCCCGCCGCGCGGTCGCTCCCCACCCGGCGAGCCCGCTCCGGGCGGGCCCCGCGGCCGAGGGTCGGGACTGAGGCGGGCTGAGAAGAGGGTACGCGGCTGGGACGGCGCCGGCCTCCCCGGTGGGCCCGGCGGCCCGCAGTGCCCGGCGGCTTTACTGGCGCGCGGGCCGAGGACCAGAAGGACCGCGGGGCCGCTTGTCCTTTGGAAAAACCTTGGCGATTCCTCCTCCCGTGTCCGTGGACCCCGCCGCGGCGCTCGCTGGGGCCGCCGACCTCGCCCACCTGTTACACCCGCTTTCCCCGGCGGGAGGGGCCCCCGGCCGGTGCCCCTCCTTCCCAGGGCTGAGCCGGGAGCCCCGGGGAGCCGGCAAGCGCCAGGGTCCCGGCGTTCGGGGCCCTGCCGGCCGGTGATCCTGGCGCCTTTTCCCGTTCCTGAGGGTGCCTGCCCCACCCGGCCCGGGACTGGCGGGGAAACTGAGGCGGGAGGAGGTCGCGGTCCCACGCGGAATCCATTTGCGCTGGGTGTGGGTGGCGGGGACGCTGTGCGCAGGGCCCCCAGTCCTTCCTTAGCCGCATCACTCGCAGACCCGGAAAAGCAGCATCAAGCCCCGAGCCTGCCCGCATTGTGGCCCCTATGAGGGTCCCCGGCTGGCTTCACCAAGGCCGGCCAGGTCGCTTCCCCTGCGCCCCTGGGCCAGGCTCGGGCGCTCACCCGCCCGCCGGGCATAAAATATGCCTCTGGAAGCTGAAGGTGGGGTGTTACCTGCGCCATTCCAGAGCGCAGACCCCTCTTGCCCTACCTGGGGAGCCTGGGAGGAGGGGCTGGAGGGGGCCCACCGCAGCCGTGAGTCAGAGCCCGGGGCCTATGTAGGGAAACTGCCAGCTGTGCTGTTGATCCGAGGCCTGGAGCACAGCCTGGCGTTTTGAGGCCCTGTGCCCGGGCATGGGGGCTATGGAGCGGTTCTCTGCCACAACTTTCCTGCGGCGTGGGAAAATTGGGCCGCAGCGTTTATGCCCGCCCCCAGCTCCTCGCACCCTGTACACAGCTCAGGGGGCTTCTAGGCGGGCCCTAACTGAGGCCTGAGTCAACCCTTCGCCTGCCCTGAATCCAAAGAAGAAGGGGTGGGGAAGTTGCTGCCATTTCCAGCATTTTTTCTGCTGTGCCTAGGGAGTGAGCAGAGCAGGGCAGGGCTCCTGCTTGAGCTTCAGGCCACCCTCTGGCACCACTGAGGGCCCTCTGGGTGACGAACAGCCAAGAGGTGAGAAATCTGGTCATTTCTTTTGGCTGTCCCTGAACTCACAGGCAAGGAAGGGACCAGAAAGTCCAAATCTGGGGCCAGCTGCCCCATCTCCAATGCCTCAAATCAGCCATCTTTCATGGAGCACTGTCCTAGCCACAGAAAGAAGTGCAAAGACAACAAGGCTGGACCCTGGCCTCAGGGAGGCCACATGTCCTGGCAGGGGACAGAGTCACACTGGGTAAGCAGTCTCACTGCTGGCCACCCCCCTCTCACCAATGAAATGGTGGAAAGAGGACCCAGAGAAGACCTGAGAAGGAGGGTGTGGGGCTGAGCTGAGCCCGGCTGGGGCCAACTCACTCCTTTCAAGCATCCTGGGCTTGCATCCACCAGTTGAGCAGACAGCCCAGGCTGGGGCGCACAGAAGTCTTGGCTCCTGCCTGCGGGGGACCAGGATCTGGGGCGGGGCCTGCCCCCCACCCAGCCACCTCAAGCCGTGACCCCCCTCAGCTCTGACAACCAGATCCCTAGAATAAGCCTAAATGATTCAAGCCAGATGGTTCATTACGGCTTGAGCCAGGGTTATGCTATTTGCTGTCCTAATTATTGGATTATCTCTGTTCTGACAAAAAGAAATTAGGGCGGTTGCTCTGTTGTGCAAGGCCAAGAGTGAAGTGCTGTTCATCGACTCGGCCTTTCTCCCCCCACCTCTTTAAATCCCACCCTTCATTAAGTCACTTCAAGACTCAAGCGCAGAACACACGTGTTCCAAATAGAACTAATTGAGGAATGGATGATAGGGAGAAAATGCAGTGAGATGCCCGCTTTAGCAGCACCCGCAGCGCTCTCCACTCCCCGTTACCCACAGTGCACTCTGGCTAAACTGGCCCCCGCTGCTCGCTGCCCCCCAGCTGCACCCTATGCTCCCCACCCCCTGAACGTGTTACTCCCCTCCCTGAGACATCCTCCTGCCTGATTCCTACCAGTGAAACCCAGTTCACTCTTCAAAGCTGTAGTGTCTAGAAGGTTTTGGGTGGCAAGTAACAGAAAACTGACTCACAGTGGCTGGAACCATGAGGATAGCTGATTCATTTTCATAAAAAAAAAAATTCTGAGGACGTGCTGCATCAGCATGGATTGACTAAGCAGCTTGTTGGCATTAGCAGGGATGGTGATTCTGTCTGTTTTTCCCCTTGGCCATCCCCTTTTCCTCTAAGACTGGTCTCCCTCATGGTCCAAAGTGGCTGCTGCAGGTCCAGGCATCATGTACAACAGTAAGGTCCTCAATTTGGCAAGAGTCTGTTTTACCCTCATGACTCAGTTTAAGATCAAGGAAACCTCTCCCAGAAGTCCCCAGAAGCCCTGTCCTCCTGTCTCTTTGGACAGAAGTGTATCCCATGCACTGCCTGGGTCACACGGGGGGCTGGGTCAGGGCTCAGCCTCCCCTGACCCCCATGGAGGTCTGGGGCAAGGACAAAGTGGTGGAATGGCTATTGGGTCTGCCCCAAAGGCCCTCCTCAGCTCAGGGCATTTCCTGGCCCCCGCTGGCTGTTCATTCCCCTTCCTCGGAGTCCAGCCCTTCATTGGCCCTCCCTGTGTTCTGCCCAGCCCTTTCTGTGTATTTTTATTCACTCAGCATTACAACCAACCATGTGTTGGGCACAGTGCTGGGCACGGAAAGGCAAAAATGCCCGAGACTTCCTCTAGTGTCAAGGGGTTCTCGAAAACAAAGACAAAGGGGTGGCTGGCAGTGGGGACAGGGAAGCAAAAGCTCAGAACTCCGGAGCTTTTTGGAGCTCTGAGGTACAGGGGGCCCCCAGGCTAAGAGGAAGGAAGAGAGGAAACATGCTCCTGGCCCAGGGACTGCCACACACACGGGTGCAGAGGCCTGGGAAGCACAGCCCAGGAGGGGTCAAGTGGCTAGGGTCGGGGGAGAGGCTGGAGGGGAGGCCGAGGAGGTTATGTCACAGAGGCCTTGAATGCTACACCAAGGAGGCGAGATGGCGTTTGGAAGGCATCTTCCAAATATTTGAAGCAAGGGAATCAGTCAATTTAGGAAACTCCTAAACCTCTGCCTCTAAGCTGCTGGGAAGCAGGGGGGTCATATGATTCATTCCTCTTGGCACCGCCTGCAGTGCCTAGTTCAGTGCCTCAGTTTCCCCAACTATGAAATGCTTTTGGTTCAGGCTTGATACTTTTCTGTGGTCCATTTTTAACTATGTGCAAGGCAGACATTTTTCTTAAAAAAATCAGGACCAAATTCCTATTCCCAAGGGCGTGGAGGGCAGGAGAGGCCAGGTGCAAGCCAAGGTCATGTGGCCCCGTCAGCCCGCATCAGCCAGAGTGGGGAGACGCTCAGCCTTAGAGGAGCCAACAAGGGCTTGAGCTTGATTTTCTCTGAATTAGCCCCATTAAAGCTCTATAATTATTGACAAGTGGTGACAACTCTCAAAGGCCCATTAGTGACCAGCCCTCATTATTTTTCCAAAGGTGTGAGCTTCGGCCAGGTCATGTGGTTTGAGTGGCTCTGAGGACAGAGAAGGTTCCATGGTACCTTCACCTGTCCTGGGGTCCCTGCTCACCCCACCACAGCTCCAGGGGGCATCTCTAACTCGAGGGGCCCCTCCAGGGCAGCAGCTGAGCCTCCACCCAACTTCTCTTGGAGCAACTCTGCTTTTCTCTAAGGTTTTCACTTCCTCTTCTAAGATTTCTGATGGACAAAGTGCCAAACAGAAATTTTTATGGAAATGAAGAAACCTGGATTCTAGGTTCAGCTCTGCTCTGCCACTCTGACCAGATCACCTCCCCTCTCTGAGCATCATTTCTCTAACTGAGGAATGAAGGCTTTGGACCGTAAGCTCTCTGAGTGAACTTCACTTCCAGCAACTCTAAAAATTGTGACCAAGTTTCTATTTATGAGCTACTATTTCTTACAAAACCCCCATTGAAATTCAAAGAAATTCATCAGTCACCTCCTGGCAAAACACTAGGCATGTTGTTACTTCCTGGGAAGTGGTAACAGGTGACATTTTTCACCTGAGCAGCTTCCAAACCCTCCTTATGTAGGGATTTTGTAGACCCTTAGTGGGTAGATCCTTGGAGTTTCCCGATGTAGAGCAGGCAGCCCTCCGTCTCCCTGGCTTGCCCTTCTCGGGGATTGGAAAATGGGTAGAGATCATGGAGGGTGACTGTTGCCATTGTAACCATTTTTATTTAAGGGCACAATCTGGTGGCATTGAGGACATCAACAATGTCGTGCAACCAACACCACTATCTAGTTCCCAAACTTTTTAATCACTCCAAACAGAAGCACCATACACACTAAGCAGTCACTCCCCCTCCCCCCTGCCCTTGGCCAGCACTAGTCTGCTTTCTGTCTCTAAGGATTTGACTATTCTACATATTTCATATAAATGAAATCTTACAATATGCGGCTTTCTGTGTCTGGCTTCCTAAATTTGGCATAATGTTTTCAGGGTTCATCCGTGGAGTGGTATGTATCAGACCTTCATTCCTTTTCATGGCTGAATACTATTCCACTGTATGGACATACCGCCTTTTGTTTATCCATTCGACTGTTGATGAACGTTTGGGTTGCTTCCACCTTTTAGCGATTGTGAATAGTGCTGCTATGAACATTCGTGTACAAGTCTTTTTGAATACCTGCTCTCAGTCCTTTGTGGTATATATCTAGGAGTGGAATTACTGAGTCATATGGTACGTCTACGTTTGACTTATCGAGGAGCCATCAAACTGTTTTCCATAGCGGCCACCCCATTTTACATTCCATCAGCAATGCATGAGGGTTCCGATTCCTCAGCATCTTCACCGACACTTGTTATTTTTTTATTATGGCCATTCTGGTGGGTATGAAGGGACATTCTCATTGCGGGGTTTGTTTTTTTTTTTTCATTATGGCTTTAATTTGCACTTCCAGAGTGTACATTTTTACATGGAGGCATCACACCAAATCACGGCTCTTGTGACAGTTAGAAAGAGGGTTGGATTGAAAGGATTGGCCGCGCAGGTTGAACGGCTGCCCTTTGCTGGTCTTGTGGCATGGATGGGGCGTGGTCCCTGCCCTTAGGAGGTGAGCGTCTGGGGGAAGCAGGCCTCGGGTAGGCCTGGACTGAACAGAGTGATTTACCGTCAGTTAAAGCTAACAGCTTTGGAGAGTTTTATTAGAAAAGCATGGGCCTGCTGAATCTTGGGCCCATGGCTGTAGTGGTTGCTACATGCATAGTGGGGTGTGTGTGTGTGTGTGTGTGTGTTATTGCACAAATAGGAACTGGGACATACATAGCAAAAGGCCAAATACAGTTATCACTAAATCACACATAAGCTACCCAGAGAAAAGTACCTTCAGCTCCACTCAAGGCCTATTGACTCTTAGTTTGGACACAGTTCTAACAGGCATTAAACTTGGTTTCACTGAAGAAACAATTAGCTGTTTGTGCTACCAGGAGGCAAGAACTCTAACAGGAGTTTCAAGCTGACAGCAAAGGAGGAGGCAGGAAAATGAAGAAATCTCAAAAGGCGTGGCTGTGTGGGACCCCTGGGTGGGGGTGGGGGACCCTCTCTCACCCCATTAGTGTCTGGGCTCTGGCTGTGACAGAGCAGTCATCGAAACCATTGTTAATGAGCCTGGTCATTCAGAGAGGCCTAAGTGACCATTTGTTTATCCGCTTCACAAAGGCAGGGAAGGGAGTGATCCGATTCAGAACCGTTTCGTTCCTCAATGGGTCTCAGAGGGGCAAGTATAGTACCTTCCGAGCCGGGCTTGCTCCTTCTAGAATTATCAAGCGAGCCCTTGCTGCAGTCCAGGTGCCATGTTAAAGCACCAAGCGTGAGCCGATTGTCTGGTCTCTTTACAGAGGAGGAGACTGGAGCACGGAGGCTGGATAAACTGTCAAAGGGCCCACAGCACGGAAGTGCAGAGCCGGGATTTGAACCTGGGGAGTGAGAGGTCAGAGGGCAGGTCCTGCGCCCCACACTGTGCTGCAGTCGAGGACGTCAACCCAGCTGTGCGCCTCACGCTCTGCTGGGAGCTGGGAGCGAGACACGCATGCGGGCCTTAATTTGCCCGTTTCTCTGCCGACCCAGAATCTTTGTCATGCCTGGGCCCCTGCCCTAGAGCGAGCTCTTCCTGTAAAGGGCCAGACAGTACATTGTTTTGCCTCTGCCGTATGGTTCTGTGGCTCCAGTTCTGCCTTTGTAGTGGGAAAACAGCAACAGCCAATATCTAAATGACCGGGTGTGGCCAGATTTGGCCAGGAGGCCATCCTTTGATCTAGACCTGCCCTGGGAGCGCCTGCTCTGAAGAACAGAGCCCAAACTCACCAGGAAGTCCTTTCAAATCCAGCCCTGCCCTCCCTGAAGCATCACCCCAGCCACCCAGCTCCCAACCCTGCAGAGGCTATGACCCCAGCCAACTCCAACCCATCCTTCATGGTTCAAGAAAAGTGTCACTTCCTCCTGGAAGCCTTCTTGGATTGCCCCAGTTCACATGGAGGTTTGGCACCCCTTGTTGAACCTTCCTATCCCCCAAAGCTCATGGCTCTTCAGTGTCTGTTATAGGTAATTCATTTCATCTGCTCCTCCTATTAGGCTTTTTCCTTGGGGACAGGAATCTTGACTTATTGATAACTTCATCTCCACCCCTGGCATATTGTAAACAATTGAGAATGAATAGATGGGTGGATGGATGAGACACCAGTAGACCAGCCCAGCAGCCTGGTAGCAGGAACCAGCCTTCTGAAGACATCTTATGACCGTGCATCTCACTGTGTGGCTCAGTCCCTGAGGTCCGTCCCACACTCACAACCTGGCCTTGGCGCAGGGAGCCGTGTCCGCTGAGAGGCCACAGTTGCTGTGTGTGATTGGCCCCAAGGGTGGCAGCTGCACCCAGTTATTGCTGCACCCTTCATCTGGCCCTTAGGAATCACCCTCTGGCTTTGCAAGGCTTGGGGACAGCAGTATGCAGACCCTGCTGGCTCCTCACTGCCTGTCCAGTGCCCCAGGGGGATTGTTGCCTGGTTTGGGGTGGGGGGCCCGCCTCTCCAGCGCTTACAGCCTCTCAAAGCCCTGCAGCTCCTTCTCATGCAATCCTTGTGACATTTTACAGGGGAGGGAAACCGAGGCATGGAGCCCAGACTGGCACTGCCACAAGGAGGGCAGGCGCTACCTTCTGCCACAGGCAGGGCTGCACGGGGTCAGGAACTGGGGCTCTGAGAGCCAGCACAGGGTTTGAATCTTGAGCTGCCCCTCGCCATGGCTGAGGCACCCCACCGCTCCCAGCCTCAGCTCCTGAGCTCCTGGGAAGTCGGCGGGGAGCGCCCGGCCCACAGTAGGAGCTCCCCCCAGCGCCGTGCAGGGGGGACCATGTCATCTGCCCCGGGGTGAGCTCGTCCAGGTGCAGGGGTGGGAAGGGCTGCCTCACTCTGCAGCCTTTGCTGTGACCTGTGTCCCTCCTCTGTCCGCAGCTGCCCTGGGCACGCTGGACTTCAGCCTGCTCTACGACCAGGAGAACAACGCACTCCACTGTACCATCAGCAAGGCCAAGGTGGGCGCCCGTCCGTCCCCCACCTGCCCCCCACGCTCTGGGGTCCTAGAGGGGAGAGGCAAGTAGAGGGAGGTGGGCAGGAGATGAGAGGAGGCCAAGGGGTCTTCTTAGGCCTTCCCGCCCATTTCCAGGCCAAGCTCCATGGTATCTGTCTATGTGGGGTGCAGGGCAGGGAGGGAATTCTCGCCTAAACCATCTCAGCTGTTCCCCAGCCCCCCCCCAAAAAAAACCCCTGTGCAGCAAGGTTTGGGGGGAAGGAATAGAACAAAGAAGAGAAGCAAGAAGAATGTGAGAGGATGGGGGTCTGGGTGGGGCCGGGGGCCAGAGGCCCTGCAGAGCCCGGGAGGACAGTCGAGGCAGGGGCTCGGGGGGGTGGTCTGGGTTCTGATGAAGTTTCCAAAGCCGGGGCCTCCCAGAGGTCCTGGGGGAGTGGGCGGCACCACTGCCCCGCCCTGGGTGCTGTCACCCCAGGAGGCAGACCCCACGCTAGGGGCTTCATCCTTCGCAGTGCCCAAAGGCCCTCTGTGCCTCACTGAATGGGCTAGTCCAGCTTCTCGCCAGCGTTCCTGGGGGGCCATCTGGATGCCAGATCCTACCCCGCTGGGACCCGGCCAGGCCCCCCCGCCCCCCGGGCACTCCCCCAAGGCCCTGTCCCTCAAGCCTGCATTTGTCAGCTCTGTGTTCTCAACCGTGCTGTTCCCTCTGTCCCCCACCACATTGCTCCCTCTGGGAGGAAGGTGCCAAAGCTGATGTTCTCTCGCAAGGTAAGGGAGGGCGGCGTGGCCTGCAGGCACCTCCCCACCGAGGCGTGCGCAGCCTGGGCCGGGGCTGGGCCCCACAGCTGACCCCTGCCGTCCCCTCCCACCCCGCAGGCCTCCCTCTGCCCCTCCCGCCCGCCTGACAGCTGCCTGGGGCCTGTGCCAGCCAGAGGGACAGGTCCCTGGTGCTGCCCTTAGGCTGGGCCGCCGCGGGCAGCCAGGGTTTCTGTCCATGTTGGGTCAGAGCCCGGGCGGGGCAGCTGGAGGTCTCCGTTCCATCGCCATCCCTGCCCCCGGGTTTGGGGACTGTGCAGGCTGCGACGCTGGCAGCGCACACCCAGCCTCGCCCTGCAGGGGCTCCAGACCTGCCCGAGGTACAGACGTGGGGATCTGAGCCCCTCACATCCCTGCGCCTGCTGGGCCAGGGCGGCAGGCCTGGGGGGACCCCACCCACCCTCCCTCGGCCCGGCTTTGTAGAGTTGTCAGGCTTGGGGAGTGGGGATGGGCCCCTACAGTGAGGCCCCTCCTCATCCCCCTCCCAGCTGTGCGCCCACCTTCCCTACCTGCTCTCCAGAGGGGCCATGTGGGCACACAGGTGTGTGCGTGGATGTGCACGCATGTGTGTGTATCTGTGTTTCTGCGTGTGCACACGCGTGTGTCCATGTGGGTACTTGTGTGTGTGTGTGTGTGTGTCATTCACAATGAGTCACTCAAGGCATTGGAGGTGGAGCTAGGAGGGCCCCAGGCCGCGGTGGCCCCCCCATCTCCAGGCCATTGTCTGCTGAGACCTGCAGGGAAAGGGGTGAGGGCAGGCCTGGGAGGAGCGGGGGTGGGTGGTTAGGGGGGTGCCTGGGGAGGAGGAGGGCACAGCAAAGCAGGGCTGATGGGTGAAGCCCCTCGGGGGTCTCAGGGAGGGGGCCAGATGGACCGGAAACTGGGCCCCAGCTTGGCCACCCACCGTCTGGGTACAGGCCAGACTCGGTTTTCTCATCTGTAAAATAGGCTCTTCACTCCCCCACAAGGCTGTGTGAGCACTGACTTACACACACACCCCGGAAGCTGTCCTGGAGGACACAGCCTGGTGGCCCCTGCCCACCCTCCACACGTGCACACACCCACGTGGATGCACACGCACTCACACCCACACACACATGAACATGTGGTACTCACATCCAAAGAGGACCTGGGAAAACGCCACAGAAAATGCTGGGACCTCTGCTTTGATGGGTTCAGAAAGTCCCTGTCTGAATGCTTTGCCAGCAACAGCCCCCGAAGGATCAGAGAGGAGCACGGGTGGCCCAGGGAAGGGCAGGGGCTCAGTGTTTTAGGGGAGGCTTTTCTCAAACCTGGGGCCACCCCTGCCCTGTCCCCTTCAGAACCCTGGCAGCCACTGCAGTGACCCCCTCAGCCCTTCCTCGGCCCGCCCCTCCCGTGGGCAGACCCAGTGCGCGGGGTAGAGCTGCGGGGTCCCCCAGCAGCCCTCTGACCTGGAAACAGGGTTCTGTCTGCTCCTCTTTCCGGGACCGAGGCAGGCAGCCACCAAAGAGGGGGTGAGGCCCTGCGGAGGCTGTGGGAGGAAAGCCAGAGGGACAGGGCGGTGGCGTCTGGGCACAGGCAGCTGATGGCAGTGCGGGGACGTGGCCTAGAGGCAGGCTCGCCAGCCCCTCTGCTCTGGCCGGGTGCCTGGCCCCTCGGGGTGCACAGGGGCTGCTGGGAAAATGGTGGGGAGCTGTGCAGGGGTTCATTCATCCCCGTCCCGGCTGCCCCTCTGCACCAGCCCAGCCCCATGGACATCCCGGGGGGACAGGGTGGCACCACCAGAACCATCAGATAACCATGGCAGAACTTCTCGTGGCCCAAAGATTTGCAATTGAAAACGCAATAAATCTGACCCATAAGTGATGAAAACATGTTAAGCTACAAGGAATACAGGCAGATTTAAAGAAGTGCAAAGATAGAACTTCAAAGACACTTCCTGCTGTCGCAGCCCTGCTGAGCCTGGGCCAGGAGATTCCCTGGGACCCCAGGGGTCCCTCTACCCCTCGGAGACTTGGTGGGGAAGGGCTGGGAGCCAGGACATGGGCCCAGGGGTCACCTCGTAGCCGTGGACACACATTGGGCCTCTGAGATGAGCTGGTCCTGGGAGTGGGCACCACAGTCAGAGCAGGGCTGGAGCCCCACCAACTCCGGGCACAGCTCAGAAGCCCCCCATCCCAGCTCCAGCACCCCACCCTTGCCCCGGCCATAACCTCTTCTCCAGCATCTTCCAAGGAGCCCGGTGCATCCAGGAAGGGGAGCGGAGCTCTGCCTGCCTGGCCCTGGCCCTGCGTCCCCTCCTTCATTCTCACTCCAACCCAGAGCAGTTGGAATTATTGACCCCTTCTACAGATGATAAAACTGAGGTTTAGGGGGCAGAGTAACTCATCCCAGCTAATTAGCGCAGGAGTTGAGATTGTAGGCCAGGCCAGCCTGTGTCCTTCCCCGGCAATGCCATTTGTGGAGCCGTGGCAGGTAGGGAGCCCCCACTGCAAATCTCAGCCTCCAGCTGGGGGGGGAGTCCTCTAAAGCCAGGGCTGGTGGACCCCCGAGAAGAACTTCGGGCTCCCCTTGGAGGTAGGTTGGCCAAGAGCAGCCGAGCTGCCTCTGCATCCGTCACCTGCCTGTGTAGACGGCCTCTGCTCATCCTTGAGTAATGCCTCGGCGTTGCCGGCTGGCCCCAGGCCCATGCAGCTGCCTCCCTCCGCCTCTAGTGCCGTCCCCAAAGGAAGGACATGCAGTTTTCAGACACAGGAACATATGTGTAGTCCCCCAAGCCTGTTTGTTGATGGTTCCTTGTGTTCGCTGGGCTGCGCACACTTACCTGCTTTTTCTGAAAGGAGCTGAAAGCCAAAATTAGCAAGGGGCGGCAGCCTGAGGCAGGCCCCACTGTGTCCGGTCGGTCTGTGTGACCCCAGGGGCTGGTGGGCTGGGAGCCATTCAAATCCAGAGGGAGACTGAGCCTGGCCCCTGCCCGTCCTGCTGGACCCCAGCCATTTCCCCACTGGCCTCCGCAGGACGCGTGTGGGTGAGTGAACAGAGGCCACCTGGGGTCCCAAACTGCAGGGGAAGGCTCCCTGGAGGAAGTCTTGTTAGGACTCTCAGAGGTGGGGTGTGGGGAGGGGAGTCAGGGAGAGGCCAGGGCCTAAGGATGATGTGATGCCACCTGGGGAAAGGGGAGTCACCTGCTTTCACTGAAAAGGAGAAGAGAAAGAGACAGGCTGGCCCCTTGAGGAGGGCCCGGGGCCCCAGCCCTTCCGATCCCTGGACACTGATGTCCTTTGCTGTCCTCCCCTCTCAGGGCCTGAAGCCGATGGACCACAACGGGCTGGCAGACCCTTACGTCAAGGTGCATCTGCTGCCGGGAGCCAGTAAGGTGAGGGCGCCCACCCATGTGCCCGACCCGCCTGCCCACCGGGGCTGGGGGCTGCCCTGGGCTGGGGGCTGCCAGGGAGGCCCACAGCTGCCCCCACCACCCCGAGCCTGAGCCCAAGCCAGCTGACGGGACCCCAGCCCTTTGCGTCCACCCACAGCACCCAATCAGCCCCCTCCTCCAAGACCCCCTAGAGTCGGCAGTCCCCACTGCCACCTTGGCAGAGCCCTCCACTCCTGGAGAGCGTCCCAGTCTGTGTCTTATCAGGAGCAGCCTCCTTACGCACAGGCTCCTGAGAACAGGCTGAGAGACAGGCATGATCACAGCCAGCTGCAAAGAGGGAAGGCTGACACCCAAAGAGGGAAGAGGGCGGTGACCCACAGAGCTCGCCACCGGAATTCGAACCCAAGGCTGTCTGACCTCAGAGCTGGAGCCGGTGTGACAGACCCCAGAGCAGATCAGACAGACAGGAGTGGAGGCTTCCGGCTCGGACGCCCTTGGAAGGCGACCGCCCGGAGAGGGTGGCACCCCTGGCAGAGGAACAGCCTGAGCCAAGGCGAGGCAGGACAGACCAGGGTGGCGTGCCCTGGGAAGGGAGAGACTCTAGTCCCACAGCCGGGCTGCCTGGGAGCACCACGCCACCTCCTCTCCCACGGCTCCCGGGGACCTCCTCTTAGCAGCTCTCTGTGGCTGCTGTAGCACATTCCACAAACTTAGCAAGCAACCCAGAGTTCTTCATTTACAGCTCTGCAGCTTCCAGCTCCACCAGAAATCTCCCTGAGCTAAAATTCTGGTGTCGGGGCTGCGTTCCTTTCTGGAGGTTCTAGAGAAAACCCACTTCCTTGCCTTTTCCGTCTTCCAGAGGCCACCCCGCCCTGCCCCATGGCCCCTTCCCCTGTCTTTGAAACCAGCAGCTGCCTCTCTCTGGCCATTCTTCCCAGCCTCGTCTCCCTCCTCCTCGGCCTCACTTCTTCTGCTCTTAAGGACCCTCGTGATTTCGTTGGGTTCACCCAGATGTCCAGAATAAGCTCCCCATCTCAGGGTCAGTTCATGAGCAGCTCGGCTCTGGCTGCTGCCTCAATATCCCCCTTTGCTGTGGGGCCTAATGGAGCCGCAGGTCCCAAAGACCTGGGGCCGTCGTTCTGCTCCCTGCAGCCCTAGCTGCCCCTCCGGTCGTCTGCCCTCCGCAGGCGAACAAGCTCAGAACAAAAACCCTCCGGAATACCCTCAACCCAACGTGGAACGAGACCCTCACCTACTACGGGATCACGGATGAAGACATGATCCGCAAGACCCTGCGGTGAGTGAGGGCCTGGGTCCACCTGCTCCCCTGCCCAGCACCCCCAGCACCCCCAGCACACCGCCAGCACCCCCAGTACCCCCAGCACCCCCACACCCCAGCACCCCCAGCACCCCAGCATTCCCCCAGCACCCTCAGCACCCCCAGCACCCCACACCCCAGCACCCCCAGCATCCCCCAGCATCCCCACACCCCAGCACCCTCAGCACCCCCACACCCCAGCACCCCCAGCACCCCAGCATTCCCTCAGCACCCCCAGCACCCCCCCAGCACCCCCAGCACACCGCCAGCACCCCCAGTACCCCCACACCCCAGCACCCCCAGCACCCCAGCATTCCCCCAGCACCCCCAGCACCCCCAGCACCCCCAGCACCCCGCCAGCCTTACCCACAGGGGCTGACGCTGCCCAGGCCCCGCTCCTCCACCACCGGCTGGCACCCCCTACTGAAGCCTGACCAGGCCCTTGCCCCCAACCCAGGATCTCCGTCTGCGACGAGGACAAATTCCGGCACAACGAGTTCATCGGGGAGACCCGCGTGCCCCTGAAGAAGCTGAAGCCAAACCACACCAAGACATTCAGCATCTGCCTGGAGAAGCAGCTGCCGGTGGGTGGCTGCGGCCTTCGTTGCTGTGCGGTCACTGGGCACGTCCCATGTGCATGCTGATGTGGGTCTGGGTGCCAGAGGTACAGACGCGGTCCTCAGGAAGCCTGGGAAGAAAACCCTAAACAAGAAAAATAATCCAAACAGATGGCATGTTAGATAATGATCAGGGCTGAAAAGGGAAACCTCAGACAGAGGAGGGCAATCAGACATGTGAGCGGGGTTGGCGGTTTATGTGGTCACCAGGGAAGGCCTCGCTGAGTAAGGCGAGAGCCAGGCAGATGCTGTTCCAGGCAGAGGGAACAGTACGTGCAAGGTCCTGCACGTGTGAGGCTTCAGGAGGCAGCCAGGAGAGCAGAGCATTGACAGGGAAGATCAGAGAGGTAAAGGGGATGTGGAACTGAGGAAGGACTTGGGCTTTCAGCCCAAGGGAGATGGGAGCCACAGAGAATGCTGAGGGGAGGGGGATGTCTGGCCGCATTTGAACAGGCTCATGGCAGCTGAGTTCAGGCAGAGAAGTGGGCGAGGGCGTTGAGACCCGCTAGGAGGGGATGAGCACAGCCCGACCCTGACAAGGCAGCGGCGGAGGTGGGGGAGACTGTGGGTCAGGAGGTGCCAGCGGACTGGGCGTCGGGGGGACAGAAAGGGCAAGTCCAAGGTTTGGGGCCTGAGTCACGGGAAGTGGCCGTTCCCTGTGAGGCTGAGGACGGTGGGAGGGGCCTCCGGGGGACACTCGGGTGGGTGTGGTGCTTGCGGGGCTATGCCATACCCCAGGGAGACAGGAAATTCTTCTTCCCTAGAAAATGCAATTGTTTGAAAATGATGTCAAAACAGATTTCTCTCGAGCTGTCTGCAACAGCTGAGCCCTTCCAGCGGTCTTAGTCCATTCGTCCCTCTCAGCTCTCCCTCCTTCCCACCGCGGGGCAGCGAGCCTCACCCGGCCCAGAAGGTCGGGGCGGGGTTGGCCAGAGGCCCCCAGTGCCCCAGGGTCGAGAATGGCTGGGCCTGCAGCCGCCCAGCTTCCCAGGTCAGGGCCAGATGCAGAGGCCTGCACGGGGGGCGCAGGCCTGGGCCCACCCCGGTGTGCCTGAGTCTGGGCGGGGCCTGGGGGTCTTGGGGCATAGATGCTCAGGCACAAAGCAGCCCAGAGGCCAGTTGTCTTTGACTAGAATCCCACTTCTCTTTTTGCACAACTCAATCAAATGTTATTCCCTTGTCACGTTCTCTCCCACTCAGACATTCACGTGATGCCTATAACCTTTTTAATTTTATTATTAGTCACTAACCACGGGTGACCCAGTTTTTCCAAGTGATATATGTCACTTATAAAAGGCAACATCAACTCCCACTATGGTGGTGTTCCTGAGTTTCGATCCCTGGCACAAACAAACGTGGGGGTGGGTGTGAGGGTGTGTGTGCATGTGAGTGTGTGTGTGCATCTGTGTGTGTGACTGTGTGTGCCCTGCATGTGGACACACGACTGTTTGCTTGTACATGTATGTGCATATGTGTGTCCCAGGCCTGGCTGAGCCTCACCTGAATTTGCTAGTAGCTCACGGATCCAAATTTGGGGGCGCACAGTCTTCAGAGGAGAGTAGTTTGTGATAACTACTGTGGCAGTAAAGACATATTTTCGTGGCATTTAGTAGCTCACGGATCCAAATTTGGGGGCGCACAGTCTTCAGAGGAGAGTAGTTTGTGATAACTACTGTGGCAGTAAAGACATATTTTCGTGGCATTTTTTTAGATTCTACGTCGTCTCTAAACGTTGTTCATTTGTTCCATATGAATACCGAACAGTGCCCAATGCAAGGTCTTTATAAGATACAATCCAAAGTGTAACATCCCGCCCCTTTGAAAACAACCCTGCTTGCTGAAATTTTGTTTCCCACACGGCACACACAGCTCGAGAGCCATGTTTTAATGAAGCCCCAGACCAGGGAGGCAGAGTGTTCAGTCTCACAGCCCTGCTCGGGTCCCCCGTCAGGACTGCTGGGGTGCAGAGGGGTGCCGCAGTGTTGACGCCCGGGGCGGAGGCTGGCGCCTGTTAGCCGGGTCTGCTCTGGGGGTGGGGGGAATGGGGCGTCCTCCCTGCAGGCGGCCCTTCCTTTGCCTCACAGGGGTCCCATCTCCGGAGAGTCTTAGATGAGGCCCCTGCCTCTGTGGGGTGCCGTCGTGGACAAAGGGGCGGGCTGGCACTGCATGCTAGAGGAACTTGCAGAGGCCTCAGGAGGGGATCCCCGGGGGAGACGGAGCTTGAGCCGGTGTGTCTGAGGGGACAGAGGGTTCCAGGTGAGCAGTGGCTGCTAGGGAGAAGTGGGTGACGAATGGACAAGCACCCAGCTGGCTGGGGATGGAGAGGGCAGCGTGGAGACTGGGAGTTGAGATCTGGTCCCAGAAGCAGACCCTGGGCAGCTTCCCAGCTGGCTCCCGGTTCTCCCTGGGCTTGGCAATGTGTCAAAGCTCTGTCTTTTGTGTTTCCCCCAAGAGGGCTGCCCGCCCCCCACCCTCTGCCCTAAGAGGCTCTAGGAAGCACCCTCAGGTGACCCCTCACCATCCACGGGGTGCATTTGGCCTGGGTGGACTTTGTGGTTTCCTCTGAATCTGCACAGGCTGGAGTTTCTGACATGAGGCTAAATGCAGAGGGGACCAGCCGTCCCACCGTTCCCGTCGTCGTTAGGACAAACCTCTGCTGGGCACATCAGTGCCAGGCCCTTGCCCAGCTCTGGTGGCATAAACATGACATGGACACAGCCCCGTCTTCAGGGAACTTAGTCCAGGGGCAGACCCACAAGGAAGCAGGAGGCCACCCAGCACAGGGGCAGAGGGAGCTGGGGCGGTGGGGACACGGAGTGGGGGCAGCCTGACCTCCCGGGGCCGGGCCACCAGAGCCGAGCTGGTGCCCAAAGGACGAGGCTCATTGTCTCACACGGTGAAGACAGAGCAGGAGTGTGCAGTGGCCTCGCAGTCTGGGCGACTGCAGAGAAGTCCGGTTTGGGCTGCAAAAAGGAACAGAGCTGAAGCTATCTAAGAAGAGGCAGGAGCTAGGCCAGGGGTTGGGAGAAATTTTCCATAAAAGGCCAGTAGCTGTCGTAGGCTTCGCAGGCCTGAGTCTCTGGGGCAGCTTCTCAACTCTTGCTCTGGCCAAAGCAGCCACGCCGCATGTAAATGAATGGGCGGGGCTTGTCCCAGGGAAATCTTTTTTATTGGATACTATGATTTGAATTTCACGTAATTTTCACATGCCACAAAAAGTGATTCTTCCTCCAATTCTTTCGCACCCACTTAAAGAAGTAAAAACCACTCCTGGCCGGCGGTCCACGCAGGCGCGGGAAGCAGGCTGGAGTTTGCGGAGTTTGCCAACCCCAGATCTGGTGGGGCTCAGGAGCGCGGCCTTGTCCTGCAGGCGACGGAGAGCCAGGGGCAGGGCTCGGGCGCCAGCTCAGGAGGGGAGAGGGGCAGAAAGGCTGGCTCTGTCCAGCTGCAACCGCTGCGGGCAGCTCAGACGGGGGAGGGGGCTGGAGGCGGGAGGCCCCGCCAGTGGTGGGAGCCGGTGGGGACTCCAGTGACCGTCCTGTCCTGCCCTCCAGGTGGACAAGACGGAGGACAAGTCCCTGGAAGAGCGGGGCCGCATCCTCATCTCGTTGAAGTACAGCTCGCAGAAGCAGGGGCTGCTGGTGGGCATCGTGCGGTGTGCGCACCTGGCTGCCATGGACGCCAACGGCTACTCGGACCCCTACGTGAAAACGTGAGTGTGCGCACTCAGCCTGCCCCCTCCGCCACCTTGCCTCAAGGAATGGGAGGCCGTTTGGATAGTCCAGGAATTTAGCTTGGGGAGCACTTGGAGGTCATCCAAAGCATGGGGAGCCCTGAGCTTCAGGACCACATGTTTCAGGCACAAGCTCTGCTGTGCTCCTGAGGCAGCCCGTAGGTTAAGTATGGCCAGGCCCATTTCGCAGATGAGGAAACTGAGGCCCGTAGAGGTGGAATGGAGTCCCAGGGTCATGCAGATGATGCAGCTGTGTCCTGATGCCACGTCTAGGCTTCCCTGTGACCCCAGGCTCCAGGAGGGAACACGAGGGCTGGGGCCTGTGCCAGAAGGAACTCCGCCAGGACTGGGGGACAGCGCACATGGGCCCAGGCCTGTGCTGTGTCATAGGTGCTGATGAGGAGCCACCCAGCCCTGCCACGGGGCTCACGGTGGTTCTGGGAAGAACTCAGGGGGCCAGGCCAGGTGACCTGTGCCCTAGAGCTGCGGGGTCAGGCAGCCCCTCTCCGCCTGTCCCGGCTGAGAGCTGAGCCCTGAGGGGTGGGCAGGAGACCTGTGGCCTTTGCAGTTCAGGAGCAGGGGCCATGGTGAGGAGCTGTGCTGTGGCTCTCCACAAACATGCCACCTCTACGGGCCTCAGTTTCCTCATCTGCGAAATGGGCCTGGCCGTACTTAACCCACAGGCTGCCTAGGTTAGCCTGAGTTCCCAGGAAGACTTGGGGAGTGTTCTAGTTGCTAGCTACCAGAATGTGATATGCCAGAAAAAGAATGGCTTTTAAATGGGGGGATTTATTAAGTTGCAAGTTGACAGTTCTAAGGCCATGAAAATGTCCCAATTAAAGCAAGTGTATAAAAATGTCCAAATTAAGGCACCAACAAGAGGTTACCTTCACTCAACAAAGGCCAATGACGTCAGGGTTTTTCTCTGAACTGGAAGGGCACATGGTGAACACGGCGTCGTCTGCTAGCTTTCTCTCCAGGCCTCTTGTTTCATGAGGCTCCCCCTGGGGTGTTTTCCTTCTTCATCTCCAAAGGTCTCTGGCTCTTGGGCTGTCATGGCTGTCATCCAGCTTGGCAGGCGAAAATTCTTGCCACTGAGCCACCGTGGCCCCACCCTGTTTCCTCTTTTAAAGGATTCCAGTAAACTAATCAAGACCCACCTGGAATGGGTGGGTCACATCTCCTTCTAATCAGAGGTTAATACCCACAGTTGGGTGAGTCACGTCTCTGTGGAGATGATCTAATCAGGTTTCCTATTTGCAGGGCTGAATAGGGATTAAAAGAAACGGCTGCCTCCACAGGATGGAGCAGGATTAAAACATGGCTTTTCTAGGGCACATAATCCTTTCAAACCAGCACAGGGAGGACCTGAGCTAAGGCAGAAAGGAGTTGGGGGTGGGACAGAGGAGCTGACACCCCGAAGCGGGAAGGGGCCTGGCCTCAGGAGGGCACACCGAGGGGGAACATCTTAACTGCAAAGGAGGCCAGAGCTGTTGCGGGGGGTAATGCTGACGGCACATCTCCCCCCCACCCTGGCCACTTTTGAAGTCACTTTGGGAACAGTTAGGCAGTTCCTCTGACAATCCCTTGTGACCCAGCAATTCCAGTCCTAGGCAAATGCCCAAGAGAAAGGAATACATGTCCATGTAGAAACGGGTGCATGGGTGCCGATAGCTGTGCTGTTCATAATAGCTAGAGGGGGCACAACTCACGCATCTGCGACGGGTGAATACATGAGCAAAATGGGTGATAGCCAGGCAGCGGAATATTATTCAGCCATAAAAAAGGTAAGGAAGGACCGGCATGTACTACAACAGTGAGCTTTGAAACACGATGCAGTGTGAAAGAAGCCAGTCACACAAGGGCTCACATTGTACAATTCCATTTATATGAACTGTCCAGGATAGGCAAATCCGCAGGAACAGAAAGTAAATTAGAACTTTCGGGGGGGGCAGGAGGTGGGGGTGGGTGGGTGGGTAGGTGGGAGTGACTGCTAGTGGGTGCAGGGTTTCCTTCACTGCAGACAAAACTATTCTAAAATTGACTGTGGTGGTTGTTACACGTCCTGTGAATACACCAAAAACACTAAATTGTACACTTCTAAAGGATGGATTTTATAGTATGTGAATTATAGCTCAGTAAAGCTGTGATTTTTTTTTAAGCCGATTCTGCGGGGCTCCAGGCGCAGAGCACGGGAGGCGGGTTAGGATCTGCTGCGGGAAGCGGGGGCGCTTCCCTGCATTCGGCTCGGGACCGCTGGTTTTCATGTAGGAAAAACAATAATCTGTGCCCTAACCTCAGCCATTAACAAAACAATATATTCCGGTGGATGAGAGACCTGGTGTGGAAGGCAAAACTACAAACATTTTAGAAGACAATTAGCAGGCTCTTTATAGCCCCTGGAGAGAAAATTGGCAATAAACAGTAATGCTGGAAAACGGCACGCCCTGCGCCCTCCTTATTTTCCTTCCAGGTTTATATCCTAGAAACTCACGCACAGGTGGGAAGCTATTTACTGCAGCATTTCTTGAAATCGCAAAACCTAGAAATAGCCACGTGTGCACCAGCAAGAGAATAGATGAATAAAATGTGACATATGCAGAGAATGGAGGGCCTTGCCGTTAACAGGAATAAATTAGACCCCCGAGGAACCCTCAGGACCACCAGCCGAGAAGGGGACTGCGGCATGACAGGCACGGCATGGGGACGTGTCTGTGCATTTCTCAACCCGCGCAGAGCGTGTCTAGGGAGGTGGAGAGGCATCCGCGGCGCTGTCTGCAGTGCTGGATTTCTCTTACAGGAAGCAATACAATCTGAAGCAAAAATGGTGAGAAAAGTTTAAATCCGACCCAGTGCCACGGCCATGCGCTGGGTTTTTGAAGATCCGGGGGGATCTTACCTGGGGCCAAAAATAGTGACCAGCGCAGCTCCGCGCCCAAGAGCGCAGTCTGGGGCCCCGCGGGACACTCATGGCAGGCGGCACAGCTCCTGGGCCCGCTGCGGCGTGTCCGGCCCTGGGGGGGCCAGCGGGGCCTCTTAGGGGTGGCAGCTGTGTGGGCAGGCTTCACCTGGGCAACATTCCCCCCCCCCATTCCCTGGGTGAGATGTAGGGGCTGTCACTCACGCCCCCTCAGGGGTCCCTATCCCTGCGAGGCTCCCTAAGGGACCGCCGGCCTCCTCCTTGCTAACAGCAAAGGAAGTAAAAGAGCAGGTTAGATTCTGAGCGGGACACGCCCTCGGCTGCATCCTTGGCAGGGCGCCTGTGACCTTGGGAGAAACCAGCTGGGGAAGGCACAGGACAAAGCTAGACAGGTCGGCGTCTTTGCACCCCCATTTTTATAATCCTCACCTCTTGCATGAGTCAGGGTTCTCCAGGGAAACAGAACCAACACAGATACGTACATATATATATATATATAACGTAAAGTTATGAGACCTACTACGGGAATTGACTCACATAACTGTAGTGCAGGCTGCAAGCAGAGGACTCCATTGAAGGTTTCCGTGATTCCCCAAGAGGAGGGGGCTGGCTGAAGTGGAGATATATCTAACTGCCCAAATCTTCACATCTCCCTTTAAAGCCTTCAACTGATTGGATGAGACTTCTCCCATTCCTGAAGGCATCTCCTCAGTTGATTGTAGATGTAATCGGCCGTAGATGCAATCAACTGAGTGACGATTTATGTCCACAGAATAGCCTCCCAGTTACAATCAGGCCAGCGTGTGCTTGACTGAACAACTGGATACCACAACCAAGCCAAGATGACACGTGAGCTTAACCATCACAGCCACGGTGACACCTGCCTCAGTTTCCCCATTTTTGCACCAAAAAGGTCCTTATAGAGTCTAGTTTCACAAAGACACATTTGTGCCCCCTACACAGAAAGTGCTTCTTGACCCCCGGCCTAGCTCTTCAGCGCATTATGGAAAGCATAATCCTGTGCTGGGGGGGGCCTCATTCAACTCTCCCAATAGTCCTGTGCGGTTACTTTTGGGGTGGGGGGGGGCAGTTTCAGTTTTACAGGAAAATGTGCCAGAAATTCAGAGTTCCCATAGACAATGCCCCCCAGCTCTTTCTCCTGTTATTAACGTCTTGCATTAGTGTGACACATTTGCTACAATTGATGAACCAAATACTGCTATTCATTATTATTAAATTCTATTGTTTACATCAGGCTTCACCCTTTGTGTTGTACAGTTCTGTGGGTTTTGGCAAATGCATCATGTTGTGTAGCCACCATTACAGGATCATACAAAATAGTTTCACTGTGTTAAGAATGCCCTGGATCGCTTCTCGGCCTTTTGGCTAAGATCAAATGTAGTATCTGTTCTTATCAGTTTAATATCTGATACGTCCTCTATCCGAGGACAATATATTAAATGGATTTTTGGACTTAGGAGATGGAATAGGAGCTTGCTCCGTCCACTCCACGCATCGACCTGGTATTGCAGTACTTCCAGGAACAGTGCACCCCCTTTGGGGAAACAATAAAAAAAAAAGAATGCCCTGGATGCCACTTATTTATCCCTGTCCCCACTGCACCTCCCAACCCCCGGCAAACGACTGACTTTTTTTTTTTTTTATCCACTACATTTTTATTTTTAAAATAATAATGTATTATACTTTTTTTATTAATTAACGGAAAAAAAGAAATTAACCCAACATTTAGAAATCATACCATTCTACATATGCAATCAGTAATTCTTAACATCATCACATAGATGCATGATCATCGTTTCTTAGTACATTTGCATCGGTTTAGAAGAACTAGCAACACAACAGAAAAAGATATAGAATGTTAATATAGAGAAAAAATAAAAGTAATAATAGTAAGAACAAAACAAAACAAAACAAAAACCTATAGCTCGGATGTAGCTTCATTCAGTGTTTTAACATGATTACTTTACAATTAGGTATTATTGTGCTGTCCATTTTTGAGTTTTTGTATCTAGTCCTGTTGCACAGTCTGTATCCCATCAGCTCCAATTACCCATTATCTTACCCTGTTTCTAACTCCTGCTGAACTCTGTTACCAATGACATATTCCAAGTTTATTCTCGAATGTCGATTCACATCATTGGGACCATACAGTATTTGTCTTTTAGTTTTTGGCTAGACTCACTCAGCATAATGTTCTCTAGGTCCATCCATGTTATTACATGCTTCATAAGTTTATCCTGTCTTAAAGCTGCATAATATTCCATCTTATGTATATACCACAGTTTGTTTAGCCACTCGTCTGTTGATGGACATTTTGGGTGTTTCCATCTCATTGCAATTGTAAATAACGCTGCTATAAACATTGGTGTGCAAATGTCCGTTTGAGTTTTTGCCCTTAATTCCTTTGAGTAGATTCCCTGGGTCGTATGGCAATTCTATATTCAGCTTTTTGAGGAACCGCCAAACTGCCTTCCACAGTGGTTGCACCATTTGACATTCCCACCAACAGTGGATAAGTGTGCCTCTTTCTCCACATCCTCTCCAGCACTTGTCATTTTCTGTTTTGTTGATAATGGCCATTCTGGTGGGTGTGAGATGATATCTCATTGTGGTTTTGATTTGCATTTCTCTAATGGCCAGGGACATTGAGCATCTCTTCATGTGCCTTTTGGCCATTTGTATTTCCTCCTCTGAGAGGTGTCTATTCAAGTCTTTTTCCCATTTTGTAATTGGGTTGGCTGTCTTTTTGTTGTTGAGTTGAACAATCTCTTTATAAATTCTGGATACTAGACCTTTATCTGATATGTCGTTTCCAAATATTGTTTCCCACCACTGACTTTTTTTTTTTTAAAGAAGCTATAGGTTTACAGAAAAATCATGCATAAAGTAGAGTTCCCATATACCACCCTATTATTACCACCGTGCACGAGTGTGGTAGATTTGTTACAACTCGTGAAAGAACATTTTTACAATTGTACTATTAACCTATTAACCATACTCCATCATTTACAATAGGGCTCACTGTTTTTGTTGCACAGTCCTATGTTTTTAAAATTATTATTCTAATAGCATATACACAACCTAGAATTTTTTCCTTTTAACCACATTCAAATTTATAATTATAATTCAGTGCTTTTAATTATGTTCATAGTTGTGCCATCATTACCGCCATCCATGACCGGAACTTTCCATCAATCCAGGTAGAAAATCTGCACAATTTAAGCATTAATTCCCCACCCCCACCCCAACCCCTGGGAATTTATATTTGTTTCTGACCCTATGAATTTGCTTATTCTAATCCCTGATCTTTCTACATTCTCTATCATTTTATCTTTTGAAATCATAGAGTATGTAACTTTTTTAGACTGGCTTCTTTTATTTAATGATTTATACTTAAGATTCCTCCGTGTCTTTTTTTTTTATATATGCTCTATGGCAGGGTCACATTTCATTATTTTTCCATGTAAGTAGCCCATTGTCGCAGCACCATTTGTTGAATTTTTTGTTTGGTTGGTTGGTGTCCTTGTTTGTTTGTTTTTGGGAAGTGTATGGCCCGGGAATTGAACCCAGGTCTCCCACATGACAGGCGAGAATTCTGCCCTTGCACCCCCGTCCGTGTCTTTTTGTGGTTTGATAGCTCTTTTTTAAAAAATACTTTTATTGGCATTACATATAGACAACTCAGCACTTCCATTTTTTACCACTTTCAGGTGTTTAGTTCAGTGGTATTAATTACATTCACAATATTGTGCAACCATCACCAGCATCCATATCCAAACTTTCTCATAGCCCCAGACACAAATTCTGCACTCATTAAATAATGATGCCCCATTCTCCCTCTGTGCCGGTTTGAAAGTATTATGTTCCCCCAGAAAACCCATGTTTTAATTCTGATTCAATCTTGTGGAGCAACCATTTCTTTTAATCCTGATTCAATACTGTAGGGTGGAAACTTTTGATGAGATTATCTGCACAGAGATGTGACCCGCCCAATTATGGGTGTGACATTTTGATTAGATGGAGATGTGACTCCACCCATTCATCACGGGTCTTGATTAGTTCACTGGAGCCCTTTAAAACAGGAAACATTTTGGAGAGCATCAGAAATGACAAAAACCTCAGAGCCCACAGAGAGAAAGCCAACAGAAACTTCAGAGCAGAGCTGACGTGCAGAGAACAGAGACATGGATGCTTGGAGCCCAGCCTATGTCCCCATGAAGTGTTAAGCAAACCAGAACCTGGAGAGAGCCAAGGGAAGCCAAGAGATGAAAGCCAGCCCTGGAACAGAGACTGACAGGAACAGAGACTGAAAGCAACAGAGCCCAGGAGCAAGGGACCAGCAGATGCCAACCACGTGACTACCCAGGTGACAGAGGTGTTTCTAACTCAGCCTTTCTTGAGTGAAGGTGACCTCTTGTTGATGCCTTAATTTGGACATTTCCACAGGCTTAGAACTGTAAACTTGTAATTTATTAAATTCCCCTTTTTAAAAGCCATTCCAGTTCTGGTATATCACATTCCAGCATCTTGCAAATTAGAACACCCTCCCTACTGGCTCTTGGCAATCTGTAGTCTACTTCCTGTGTCTCTGTGAATTTGCTTCTTCTAGATGTTTCATATAAGCTAGACCATAAAATATTTGTCCTTTTGTTTCTGGCTTATTTCATTCAACATCTGTGTCGTCAAGGTTCATCCATGTTGTAGCATCTATCAAAACGTCATTCCTTTTTATGGCTGAATAGTATTCCGTTGCATGCCATACCACAGGTTGTTCATCCACCCGTCTCTTGATCGACACTTAGGTCGCTCCCACCTTTTGGCTATTGTGAATGATGCCGCTATGACTATCAGGGCACAAATACCTGTCCAAGTCCCTGCTTTCCTTTCCTTTAGATTAACACCTCCAAGCGGGGTTGCTGGGCCATATGGTAATTCTATGTTTAACTTTCTGAGGAACCACCAAACAGTTTTCCACACTCGCTATACAATTTTACAACCCCACCAACAATATATGAGGTTATAATTTCTTGGCATCCTCACCAACACTAGTTATTTTCTGTTTGTTTTTAATAACAGCCGTCCTAGAGGGTGTGAGACGGCAGCTCGTGATTTTGATTAGCATTTCCCTGATAACCAATGATGTTGAGCATGTATGTGCTTATTGGTCATTTGTATATCTTCTTTGGAGAAATATCTATTCAAGTTCTTTGCCCTTTTTTACACATTTTTAATTGTGAAATATAACATATATACAAAGCAATACATTTTAAGGTATAATGTAACAAGTAGTTATAGAAGAGATTGCAGAGTTTGGTTTGTGTTACAATTCCACAATTTCAGGTTTTTCCTTCTAGCTGCTCCAAGACACTGGAGACTAAAAGAAACATCAGTATAATAATTCAGCAATCATAGTCATTTGTTAAACCCGACCTTCTCTGTGTAACTCCACCATCACCTTTGATCTTTCTCCCTCTCTTTAGGGGTATTTGGGCTGTGCCCATTCTAACTTTTTTATGTTGGAAAGGGCTGTCAATAATATGGGGTAGGGGGATAGAACTGGTTAATGCTCTGGAGAAGTTGGCCCTCTCCAGAACATATAAACAGCATTTACTTTCCCGTCTCAACCACACCAGGGACCCAGCTTTCTGGAAAGTTATTCTAGTGCATGGAACCTTTGCAGAATCTTATATAAAGCCCTAGGTGTTTATTAGGATTGGCAGAAATGGTTTTGGTTGGGGTTTGGCAAACTATGATGGATAATAAGGTCTCACTGAAGATTGCATAAGAGTGGCCTCCATGGAGGCATGTCCCCACCACTTGAGAGGGTCTTGATTAGCTCCTGGAGTCCTGTAAAAGAGGAAACATTTTGAAGTATGAAAGAGATTTAGAGAGAGCAGAGAATGCTGCAACAACACGAAGAAGAGTCCATCAACCAATGACCTTTGGAGATGAAGAAGGAAAACACCTCCTGGGGGGCTTCATGAAACAGGAAGCCAGGAGAGAAAGCTCGCAGATGATGCCATGTTTTCCATGTGCCTTTCCAACTGAAAGAGAAGCCCTGACTATGTTCACCATGTGCCTTTCCACTTGAGAAAGAAACTCTGACTGTGTTCCCGATGTACCTTCTCACTTGCAGGAGAAACCCTGAACTTCATCGACCTTCTTCAACTGAGGTATCATTCTCTGGATGCCTTTGATAGGACATTCCTATAGATTTGTTTTAATTTGGACATTTTTTCAGCCTTAGAACTGTAAACTAGCAACTTATTGAATTACCCCTTTTAAAAAGCCATTCTGTTCCTAGTATATTGCATTCTGGCAGCTAGAAAAATTGAACAGCATGCAATAGCAATTTCCCCCGATACCTTGATCTTCAACACTCTTTGTACAAATAATCATACCTTTGAAGTAGTTTATGCAAGAACTTCGATTTGTAGCATTGATCAGTGGGCCACATGTGTCCACACAACCCCTTACAATCATGTTCACCTTCAATATGTTGATGTTACTTATAGACCCACTAGTGAAACACCTTCATTGCAATATTTTCCCATACATTTGAGTTCAATCTTATGAGCTAACCACTCACCCATCTGTAAGTTCTATGTAACTCTAGTCCCCTACCTTCTGTATTATAAGCCTCCAATTTTACTTTCCCCTTTGACATAAAAGTGGATTCATGAAGAAAAAAAAAGAGTGGCCTCCAGAGTCTCTTGACTCTTTTTGAACTCTTTCAGCCACTGATACCTTAGTTGTCCCACTTCTTTTCCCCCTTTTGGTCAGGATGGCATTGTTGATCCCACAGTGGCCAGGGCCAGGCTCATCCCTTGGAGTCATCTCCCACGCTGCCAGTGAAACTTTCAGTCCTGGAAGTCATGTCCTACGTAGGAGGCAGGACGATGATTTCATTTGCAGAGTTGGGCTTAGAGAGTGTGAGGCCACCTCTGAGCAACAGCAGACGTCCTCCAGAAGTAACTTTTAGGCAGACCCACAGGTAGGCTAAGCTTCTCCACTACCTACATAAGCTTCACAAGAACAAGCCTCAAGATCAAGGGCTTGGCTTATTGATTTGGGTGTCCCCAATGTTTGACACAGTATCCAGGGTTTCCCCGGTGGTGAAGTTTAATAGTTCCATATTTTTTCTCCCGTACCTCAAGGTACTTTGCCATCTTTGCCCTTTTTTAATTTTAATTTTTAATTAAAAAGAAAACTTTTTATCTTGACATAATTTAAAACTTATAGGACAGTTGTAAAAATAATACAAAACTCCAGCGTACATGCCACAAATACCCAGATACCCAGGGCCACCAACTTTTAACATTTTGCAACGTTTGCTATATCATTCTATCATCTATCTATCAGTCTATCATTTATCTGTCTACCTATCCATCCATCCATCCGTCCTTCTATTAATCTATTTTGTAAACATTGAGAGTAGTTTATATACATCATGCACCTTGAACACTTCGTTCCCTAAGAACAAGGATATTCACTTATGTAACCAACATATACACAGTTATCACGTTCAAGATATTTAACATTGATATAAAGCTTATCAATATGAAGTCGATATGCCAGATGTTTCACTTGTCCCAATAATCCCTTTTGGGTCTTTGCTCGTCCATTATCAGATCGATTATTAAATGCAATACTTGTAATGCATTATTAAATGTATTGCATTTAGTTTTTATTGTCTCGTTAGTCTCTCCCTCTCTTCTTTTAAATTCTGGAAACATTTCTACAGCATTTGCTTTCCCATCCCAACCACTCCCAAGCAGACATTCAGTGGATTAATCACAATCACGTGTTATGCTTCCCTCACCACCACTTACTTCCACAGCTTTCCCATTACCCCAGATAGAAATCCTCCCCTCTCCCCACACTCCGCCCTTCTCCCCGTGACCTGTACTCTGCTTTCTATTTCTGTGAATTTGCATATTCTAGCCATTTCACGTAAGTGGAATTGTACAATATCTGTCCCTTTGTGTCTGGCTTATTTCACTCAGCATAGTGTCTTCATGGTTCATCCATGTTGTCACATGTATCAGAATCTCATTCCTTGTATAGGGATGCATATTCCATTGGGATCATATACCATTCATCTGTTGATGGACACCTTTTGGCTATTGTGAATAATGCTGCAATGAACATTATTATACAAATGTCTGAGTCCCTGCTTTCAATCCTCTGGGATATATGCCCAACAGTAGGATTTGCTGAGAAACCACCCAACTGATTTCCATAGCAACTGTATCATTTTACTTTTCCACCAGGGTTCCAATTTCTCTGCATCTTTGCCAACACTTGTTATTTTCCATTTTTTTAATAGCAGCTATCCTCGTGAGTGTGAAATAGCATCTCATGGTTTTGATTTGCATTTCCCTAATGACTAATAATGTTGAGCTTCTTTTCAAGTGCTTATTGGAGATAGTTAAGTCCTTTGCCCATTTTTAAATTGGGTTGTTTGTCTTTTTTTGTTATTGAGTTGTAGGAGTTCTTTATATATTCTGGATACTACACCTTTATCAAATATATGGTTGCTGTATTAGTTAGGGTTCTCTAGAGAAACAGAATCAACATGGAACACTTGCAAATATAAAATTTATAAAAGTGTCTCACGTGACCGCAGGAATGCAGAGTCCAAAATCCACAGGGCAGGCTGCGAAGCCAACGATTCCGATGGATGGCCTGGATGAACTCCGCAGGAGAGGCTCACCAGCCAAAACAGGAATGGGACCTGTCTCCTCTGAGTCCTCCTTAAAAGGCTTCCCATAATTAGATTTAGCATCACTAATTGCAGAAGACACTCCCCTTTGGCTGATTACAAATGGAATCAGCTGTGGATGCAGCTGACGTGATCATGACCTAATCCTATGAAATGTCCTCATTGCAACAGACAGGCCAGCACTTGCCCAATCAGATGAACAGGTACCACAACTTGGCCAAGTTGACACGTGTCCCTAACCATGACAGTTGCCAAGTATGTTCTCCCGTCCTTTTGGGTTGTCTTTCACTTTCTTGACAATGACACTTGATGCATAAAAGCATTTAATTTTTATGAAGTCCAGTTCATCTATTTTTCTTTTGTTGCTTGTGCTTTTGGTGTAAAGTCTAAGAATCCATTGCCTAAAACAAGGTCTTGAAGATTTTTCCTGATGGTCTCTTCTAAGAGTGTTATAGTTCCAACTCTTATAGTTCAGTTGTTGGTCCCTTTTGAGTGAATTGCATACAGTGTGAGGTAGAGCTTCAACTTTTTAAGTCAGGATTTATTGAGGTATAATTTACATACAGCAAATTCCTCCCTGTTTGAAGTTTGACCGATATACGCTGTCATATATAGTCTTGCTACCACCAGGATAATCAGGATATAGAATATTTTTGTCATCCCAGAAAGTCGCCCCAGCCCCAGGCAAACACAGATCTCTTTTCTGTCCCAATAGTTTTGCCTTTTCCAGAATTTCATATCAAGGACATCACACAGCACGTCGCCTTTGGCGTGCGGCTTTCACATAACATAAGGCATTGGAGATTCATCTACGAGGTTGTGTGTATTGGTAGTTTATTCTTTTTTGTCGTGGTTGTGGAGTAGCCTTCAATTGTGTGGATAAACCCTAAGCTGTTGCGTAGGACCTGTGGGTTGTTTCCAATTTGGGGTGATTACACAAAGCTGTTATAAACGTTTGCAAACAGTTCTTTGTGCGGGTGTCTGTCTTCATTTCTCTTCTCCGCCTCCAGCTTTCATCCGCCCATGGTTTCTAGTGTTTCTATAATGAACCAGTATTATTTACGTGATAAAAATCACGATGAAAAGATCATAATAAATGCAAAGTAAAACAGCAAAGCAACAATGTGATACCATCTTCTGCCCGTCACACCAGAAAGGATTTAAAGCTTTGGTCCTCAGCTTTGCGGTGGCCTCTCTGTGTGTCAATCACTCGGCCTTTCCAGAGGGCAATTTGGCAAAATGAAACAAGCAGCTTGACACGCATGTGCCCTTGGGCCATCATTTCACTTCTAGGAATTCAGTCATTCATTCAACAGATGTCAGTTGAGCACTGAGCTGTGCCAGGAAGATGGTGCTGGCCGAGAAACCTGTGGGACAAGATCCTGCCCCAAGACACCCAGCGGGGGTGAGGCACTAGCGCACAGCTATCTAGTCAGGGAAAAGGCAGCCTGCCGGTGGCTCCCTGTCTTAGGGAAAGGAGCCCAGCCCAGCATCCCAAGCACCTGCCCTGCTGCTCACCAGCTGTGTGACCTTGGGCAAGTCACTCCCCCTCTCTGAGTCTCAGAGGAAGCAACATCTAAGGAACATCTAGCTGGCTTGAAAGGTGGACTTCCTCTCCCTGCGGGAAGCATCCCTGTTACTGCCCAAAAGGCCTTTTACCTTTCTTGAAGCTCTACCAAGATAATGGTGATGTTTGCCCAACCCTATGACTATACTAAAAACCACTGAATTGTACACTGTGAAAGATGAATTTTATGGAATATGAATTACATCTCAATAAAGCCGTTATTAAAAGAAAAAAAAAACTCTAACAAGGGACTAACTCCACTAAATAGTCTTTTTTTTTTTTTGGTGGAAAATGCAAGCTTTGTGAAAATTAGACTTCCAAAAATAAGGAAAAGCCCCTTTCTTAGGGAGATGGCAAGGATTCCCTGCTTAACTCTGGGAATGGGCGTGTGAAAAGAAGTTCCGGTAATGAAGGAACCGCTTCCTCCTCCCGCTGCAGCCCCAGGTGTGCTGAGGCAATCCAAGTATCAGGATGAAAGAGGGATCTTGGGCCAAAACCTCGGGCTAGATCTCCGCCCCATAGCTTTTCCCATCCTCCACCTGCCCTTGGTTGTAATTCCAGGTACCTGAAGCCAGATGTGGACAAGAAATCCAAACATAAGACAGCGGTGAAGAAGAAAACGCTGAACCCAGAGTTCAACGAGGTATGAGGGGTAGTGACACGGGCTCAAAGGTCACTTGCTGTCCCCACTGGGCAGGGATGGGGCCAGGGCAGGGGAGACTGGGGGAAGGGGTGCGGGGTTTTGGAGCTGTGGAGCAGGAGGGTGGTAAGAGAGGTGGGGAGGAGCCGACAGGGCTGCCCCCTAGCCACGGGGGAGGCACTGGCCCTGCTGAAGCAGTGTGACAGTGCCGTGGATGGGGTGGGGGCTGGGAAAGCTCCCTAGAGGATCAAGTCCAAAGGTCTGGGGGCAGGTGGATCCCCAGGTCCTCCGCTCAGGGGCATGGGTGTGGCTGGAGGTGCAGACCTGGGAGCTTTGGGGTGAGGGGTCCCCCAAGGAGCAAGAAGGGGTGGGGGTAGAGCAGAAGAGGTCTAGACAGATTCAGCAGGCAGAGGAGGCTGAGAAACTTCCAGAAACTGATGTTGGGGAACTGATGGGAGGGAGGGTTCCACCAAGAAGGGAGTAGTCAGCACAGTAAAGCCCAAGAGCTGTGGAGGACAACACAGGCTGAGAAGTGTATGCTGGATGTGGCAATAAGAGGCTCTCAGGGGTCCTGGGAGAGCAGCTTCAGTGACAAAGGGTAGGTGGGCTTGGAATCCAGGGACCCCAAGGTGCTGGCCGAGCTCCCTGTGAGAACCCACCACCCCCCAGAGCCGCACACGCGCCACCCTGCACCCACACGACCTCAACCCCCACCCGGGCCCCTGCCCGCCACCCGGCCTCGTGGGCTTTGCCCTAACACTCCCCTTTGGCCCCAGGAGTTCTGTTATGAGATCAAGCATGGGGACTTGGCCAAGAAGACCCTGGAGGTCACTGTTTGGGATTATGACATCGGAAAATCCAACGATTTCATTGGTAAGAGCACCCGTGGAGATGAGGTTTAGCCATGTGCACATCCTGGGTTCAGCCAGGACGGTGGCCCCAAGTCAGAGCAGGCCCCTCCTTCCTGGCTTCTGGGGAGATGGGTGGGAGGCACAGCCCTACCCACCTGCAGGCCACCAGGAGCCTCCGACCTTGTCTGGCTTGACCCCACGTAACAGAGGAGGAGCCGGGCCCAGAAAGGGACAGCGGCCTGCCTAAGGCCACACAGCAGCGTGTGGTGGAGCCAGGGCAAGAGATGCTAGGGCTGTGCCGGGCCATGGGTCAGTGCCTCTGATCCCTGCGGCCCCAGATTCTTGGTGGGCCTGGTGGTTCTGCATGTGGAGCCCTTTCTTCCCTTTTTTGGTCCCCCACCTGCTCCGCCTTACCTCACTCAGGTGGTGGAAGGGCGCAATCCTTGGGCCCTGACCTGGGGGGTGGGGGCCAACACCGGGGCCTGGAGGGCAGGCGGCCAGGTCCAGGCCCTGCAGGCGGGGCAGGAGGTCCAGCCCTGGAACCCGGGGTGGGGTGTGGGGGGAGCTGGCCGGAGGGCTGGCCTGGGGGAGCCCGTGCCCAGGCCCTCGGGGCTGAGCGGCCGCCCTGTCCCGCCCCGCAGGCGGCGTGGTTCTGGGCATCAACGCCAAGGGCGAGCGCCTGAAGCACTGGTTTGACTGCCTGAAGAACAAGGACAAGCGGATTGAGCGCTGGCACACGCTCACCAACGAGCTCCCGGGCGCCGTGCTCAGCGACTGACGCCCGCCCCGCCCGCCCCAGCGCCGGCCCCCACCTGGGCTTCCTCAGCTGCCCCGAGGGCCGTGGCCACGCTGGGGGGGCCCCGGGACGCCTGCTCGGACCCAGGGCCACCGTGGCCTGCCTAGGAGGGCGGGGACGGGGAGGGGCGGTAAGCTGGGCCTGCTCAGTCCCCGGGGCAGCAGGGAGGGCCTCAACCTCGGCACCCACCCAGGGGCAGGGGCAGGGGCTGGGCCACCCAGGGGGGCTGGCTGAGAGAACAGGGGGCCGAGGGGGCCAGTGAGCACGGGGAGGGGAAGGGCAGGACTCAGAAGGTTTCTTCCCAGATCTACCAAAAGGAGGCTGACTGCCTCCAGCTGCTCTTTGGCATACCTGGGCAGCTGGGAAAAAGTTAGTTGTCCTGAGAGCCAGGAGTCTGGCAAAGTTCCAGATGTGCTCCCAATGGACATGAGCAAATTGGAGGTGCTTTACTTATTGATTGTGCAAGCATCTAGGGATGCGTGCAACACGGGGCACTTGGGAACCACCTGTTACAATAGGGATGAGAGATGCCAAGAGCAGCCTGGCCAGCCTGTAAGTGCTGTAGGCACTGGCGACTCTGGTGGGAGGCAGGGCAGGCCTCCTGGAGGAGGTGATATGTTCAGAGAGTCTTGAAGGGTGAATGGGGGTTTCCAGGCAGACAAAGGGGAAAGCCAGGCCACGGGGATAATCTTCAAAGGCCTGGAGGAGAGAGAAGGTAACTGGGCCAGGGGAGCTGTGCAGAGCTAGGGGTGCTCTCTCTGGGGGGAGAGGGGACAGAAATTGTGACAACCAGCCAGCCCTGCCACCCCACCCCTGGCTGCCAGGCTAGTCCTGACTCATCTTAAAGAAGGTGATGTTGGAGAAGCTTCAAGTTCGATCCCCAGACCCAGCTCTCCAACCTTTGATCTCTTTCTCTCCCGAGGGGCCTCGAGGATGGACCCTGTCCCTTGCTCCTCCTGGCAGAAGTGTCAGGTCAGTGGCAGTTGAGAAGAGGGTCCCTTTTCTGAGACAGAAGCAAAACTTCCTCATCCTCATTCTCCTCTCAACTTCCCCCTCCCCCTTCTCTCCTGCCTCCCCAAACCTTGCCTGGGCCCTTCTGGGTTCAAGGCTGGGTACAAGAAACCCCATTCATTTGCCTATGGCATCCTGGCCTGATGTGACTGCCAATGTCCCCCTTGGGAGTACTCAGTGGCACTTCAGGGTCTTCTTTCTGGGAAGTCCTGTGGGGCTGGGAGAGAGGGATGCCCCGCCTGATGGGCCTGTCTGCATCCCCAGGTCAGGTCTCCAAGCAAGGGGTGAGGGCATCTGTATCTTGAGCCCCAGGCCTGAAGCCCCCAACCCCTTTGCTTGCTACCAAAGGGCCTCAGGAACAAGTGCGGAACCAAGTCATTTCAGAGCTGCAGATCCCCACTGTGTTCACTCCTCACTGCACTGAGGGGGAAACCGAGGCTTAGAGAGGGAAGATTTCCTAGCACAGGTGGGACCAGGATCCAGGGACCTGCCCGACCCCATCCCAGAGCTCCAGACACTACCCTTTGGGGGTAGTGGGAACTGGGCTCACAAGGGAGAGGCTCCCAGTAGCCTCTTGGCTGGGACTCGCCCCTGCCTGCTGCTCACCCTGGCCAATGCCGGTAGCAGGACTCGCAGGGCCTGAAGATTGGACCTTTTGCTGCAGACACAAAGCACATCACCATCCAAGGCCTGGGATGATGCTTCAAATCCCATTAAGTGCCCATCAGCCCTTTCCCACCTTGCAGGGAAAACAGGACTCCAGCCCCCACATAGTACCTGGCATCCTTTGTTGCTCACAGAGCCTCAGTTTCCCTATCTTTAAGAAAGCTATGCATTGTGTTAAGGGATTTACAGGCATCATCTTAATGAATCCTCACAGCCCTGTGAGGTGGGTTCATCGTCCCCATTTCACTGATGAGGAAACTGAGGTTCAGAGAGGCTGAGCAGTTTGCCAAGGTCACACAGCTGGGAAGGGGCAAGCTAGGAGTCAACCCCAGGTTGGTCCCCTGCCACATCCTCTGATGGTCTGGGGACCAGTTGTCCCTGCTCTCTTGCTACTGGACTGTTGGGGCTCAGCAGAGATAACTCAGGTGAAGGCTTGGTTAAGCTCTGCCTGATGGAGACATGGGGCCATGTCACTGCCCTGCCTCCATGTCCTCTACCAGGCTTTGGAACCATTAGTGCCACTTAGGGCCCCCGGGAGGTGCCCACAGCCTTGGGGCCTAAAGTGGGAGGCGACCTACTGCCGAAAAGCGCGTCTGGGTGTGCGCTGGGTTTCTCCTTAGCTTCCTCTTTTGGGGGAGGGCTCCTTCAGCAAGGAGCCTTGACACCCTCTATGTGAAGAGGTGGGGATGCTAACGGCAAAACCAGAAGGGGCCACGAGCCCCACTTAGTCTGACTTCATTATTGGACCCATGGAGAAACTGAGGCCGGACAAGAACCCAGGGCTCACCCGGTCCCGGGCCCTCTACTGCCCCAGGCTGTGCAAACGTAGGCTTTGTCCCGCAGCCTGGTCTGAGCAATCCTGGCGCACCAGCGCAGGGCGGAGGGGCTTCGGGCTAGCCAGCCCCGGTGAAGGGCGGGCTGCTGCGGCAGGAGGACCCCCCAGGAAGGGCCCTTCACTAGGGCCGGGCGCCCGGTGAGGCTCATCTCTCTATCAAAGAAAAAAAGTCAGTCTCTGAGAAGCTGCAGAATCGGCTCTGCGTCTGACCCCAAACTAGCATCCTTCCTCTGGTTCATGAGCACCACAAAGACGGGAAATCCGACGTCCAGAAAACCTTCACTTCAAAGTCAGGTGTCAGTACGCAGGTGGCCAGGTGCGCGGCAGTCACCTCCGCCCGCCTCGCGCCGCGGCCTTCACCCCGCCCACCGCCAGCCACTAGCCAATCCCCGACGGGCCCGTCTTCCAACCCTGACGCGGTAACCTCCTGACCTCTAGTGGCCGGAGCGAGGAATTGCAACTCCTCGGCCCGCCCGCCGAGCCCCCGGGTCATGCATGTCCAGCCCTTTGTTCCTTCTCAAGCCGAGCGAGCCTCCCGCTGCATGGACTCTGGCCGCCGTCGACGCAGACTCTTGTGCACTGCTTGACACCGTTTTGCTGCCGCGTGATGGCTGCAGAAACCGTCCTCACACTGCAGCCCCACAACACAATTTTGTACTTTTCGTCTGATCTACCCGGAGGTGTCCTTTTTAAGTCATATTTGTTAATATTTATAATTACAGATAATCCAAAGTAAATGGAAAAGTCATTGTGAGCATATCGGCTTGGGAGCCTCCCATTGTAATAGATTGGGGTGGGTGGCTGAAAAGAAGATGAGGATTTATTCCACACATCCTCTTATTTGCCTCTCACCAAGAACCCCTTAGAGATGGATTCCCATATTACAGATGGGGAAACTGAGGCTCCATGACATTAAAATATTTGTGCCAAATAATTTACCCAGGATTCGCACTCAGGCCCACAGGCCTCCCAAGACCAGGGGTTGTTCACAACAGCACCAGACGCCCGTAGTTCTACCAGCCTCTCTTCCACGACGGCATGGAGAATTCATTACTGCTGGGCACTGGCACCTGGGATGGACTCATCCGTGAACAAAACAGTGTCTGCCCTTACAGAGCTTACGTTTTAGTGGAAGAAAAAACTCTATAATTAAATACAATAAATGGTATGTTCGGTGATGAGGAAAAAAAGGTGTATTAGTCAGAGTTCTCTAGAGAAACAGAAGCAACAGGAGAGATCTGTAAATATAAGATTTATAAAGGAGTCTCAGGCAACCATGGGAATGCAAGAGTCCCGGGTCTGTAGGGCAGCTGTGAGGCTGGCAACTCCAATGAAGGGTCTCAACGAACTCCACAGGAGAGGCTTGCTGGCTGAAGAAGCAGTGAAAATTCTCTCTTCCCCCTTAAATCTTTGACTGATTGGATTAACTCGTCTGTGGCCGACACGCCCTTAGTTGATCACCGATGTAATCAGTTGCAGATGCAATCAGCTGACTGATGATTTAATAAAGCAGCCTTCTGGTTTATCAACCAGCCACAAAATAGTCTTGCAGCAATGGTTAGGCCAGTGCTTTCCTGACTAGACAACTGGGCACCATCACCTGGCCAGGTTGACACCTGAATGCAGCCACCACAGGCCATCCTTTGTCAACTTGGCTATAACATCATTAATCTCTAAAAAGAACATAATGACACATGTTTTTCACCTAACAATACAACTGTCCTGCCTACAACCGGAAACTCATTGTATCTTTCCAGAATAGGGTGCAAGTCCTTAGGTGGCATTCACTCTTAAACTTAATATCCTATAACTTAAATACTAGACCATGAACAATACAACTTATGTCATATGATAAGAAGAAAACAAGATATTTGCTTTATGTACAAATACAAATACACTCAGAACAAGGAGGAAATATTCACAGCATCACACCGGGCATAAAGGCACCAGGTGGTCAGGGTGGGCCTCAAGAGGAGGTGATGAGCTAAGACGTGAAGGAGAGGGAGTGAGCTACGAGGATATCTGGGGGCAAAGCAGGGTGTGCATGGCAGGACTCCCGCCCAGGCAGCCAGGTGGGGCAGGGGAGAGTAGCAGAGGGGGCTCGATCGTGCAGGGCTGTGGCTTTTGCTCTGAGGAAGGTGGGGAGCTGGCTTGGACGCTAACAGGTGGGAAACAAACCTATGGTCTGGAGCAGGTAAGCGATAGGTCCAGTTTGGAGATGACGTCCCAGCAGGTGCAGGGCTGAAACCCAGCTGGGGACCAGTGGCCAGCAGTGGTAATGACTGGGTCCTAACCAGGCTGAGGGGTGGGAGACAGGGGGCACTTTGGCAGTGGTGCTGGCTGCCACCCTCCCTTAGCAGCCACCTGTGTGCCAGCCTAGTTTTCCAGGCCTGCATTCTCCATGTACTCTTCCAGTACATTCCTCTTCTGCTTACGTGACACAGAGTCGGATCCTGTTATTTGTGGCAAAGAACTCCACATGATGTTCCGATGCAAGCCCATCATCTGGGTCTCCACTCCCATTACCTCCTTTGTGATTCCTGCCCGGACACCACTGTCACATTTTACCACGTCACTCTGCTTTCTTTCCTTGGTGGCATTTCTCACTGAGATCACCGTGTATATTTGTTTGCTGATTGCAGTTCCCTCCTTGCTAACCTTCATGAGAACAGGGGCCACCTCTGTCTTATTTAGCACATTAACCCCAGACCTCAAATAGGGCTCAGCATCTCGTAATCATCTAAGAAACATTTGCTGAGTGGATGGATGAAAGCTGCCCACGTGGACGTTATATGAAAAGAGCCAAATCCGTGTGATTCTGGAGCATCTGGTTATGGGCTCATCCAAGCCCGGCTGCTAGCTCAGGAAGACTCCTGGGGTTCAAGTAAGAAAAGATTCTACTCCACTGGGTCATCCTAGGGAGACAAAGGACGAGGGTGAGAGGAGGAAGAAAAGATGGAGGAAGGGAGAGTGGGGCAAGAAAGGGGAGGAGAGAAGGGGAAAGGAAGGTTGAGGGAAAATAAGGAACAGAGGGGAGGCAGGAAAGGCAGAAGTGGGGCCAGAAAGAGCGGGAGGGTGGACAGGAAATTGGGAAAGCTAGCTGACCGCCCCACTCCACTGTCCGAGCCCCGGGGGACGTGGCTGCCCAGGACCACCTGAAGATGCGGCTTTCTGGCGTCTGCCCCCCCAGGAGAGTGCTCCAGGCAATGCAAAGAGGAATCTAGAAACAGTTCCACCAGGACAGGCCCAGCCCCACAGATCCAGGCCAGGACTGGGGATAGGGAAGCAGAGGAATCATTGAGTGAAGCCAGTGTTTTAGTGATAACCCTGACTGCTAAGATTCGTGGGGCATAAAGAAGCCCTGGACTGGACTCTTTATGGGAACTGACAAATAGACGAGGAAGAGTATAGAGCAGCAAGTCCAAGAAGGGTGGACCATGAGGCAGTGCCCTGACAGCCTGAAGGATGAGTCCAGGCCACGGCCGGGCTCCAGGTGGGGCCTGAGGCAGGCACAGCTGAGGGGTGGGGCACGGGGCTCCCGGGAGCAGCACCTGCCTCCGTGGTCTCTGTGCCCGGGTCAGGGCCTGGCCTGCTCAGGAGGGGACCCTGGCAGAGCCCACATCTCCCGAGGGGTCTCCAGCATCAGCAGATGCTATGGTGGGGCAACTTCTTCCAGAGACTCTGCGTTTCCCCGAGAGACCACCACGTTGAAGGCAGCAACCCCACAAAGTCTGAGCAGGAGAAGGGCAAAAAAAAAAAAAGTCAATTTGGGGGCAGGCAATTAGTTCCTGCTCTCTTTCAGCAGGAAGGACAGTCCTTAGAACTCTAGGAAAATAACAATCATCAGAGAGAAGGTGCCAGAATTCAATATGAGCAGTTATAACACCCATAGAGAGTTCTAAGCACTTTATGTGTATTAACTCTTTTACTCCTCAGAGTTATGAGATACTGTTTTTGGTATGCATGTATGTATGTATGTGTTTCACATGGGCAGGCACCGGGACTCGAACCTGGGTCTCCTGGCATGGCAGGCGAGAATTCTACCTGCTGAGCCACCGTAGCCCACCCCCGAGATACTGTTTTTAATTCCCATTTTACAGATGGGAAAATGAGGAACGCAAACCATGTGACTCTAGAATGCACCCTCCTAATTTCTACGCTATGTGGTGGAAGAAGCAGATGGTGTTGTCAGACCTGGCAGGGGACAGCCAGTTGCCACCAGGTCCTGTTGCAGGTTCAGGCCCCTCTGCCCCCAGCTCCCAGAACCAGCAGAGTCCTGCTATGCTGGGCAATATGTCGTTTTTTAAATTTTCTGATGTTTATGGTTGTATTGTAATTATGTTGGAGGAAGTCTTGGTATCACACACTGAAGTTTTCAGGAGTCATCATGGTAGAGCAAATCGGCATCTTACTCTCGAACAGTTCAAGAAAAAAAAAGTTGAATTGTTCTTGAAACTTTCCAGTAACTTTTAAATTGCTTCGGTTTTAAAAAAACAAAAACAAACTTTTAATCTGCTGTTAAAGTAGGGATTGAAAGTCCAGTCTTTAAAGCATCATGCACAGCTGAGATCAAATTCAAGTCCATCTCTTATTAACTAAATGATATGGACAAGTTATTTAACCCACACACATTTGTTCAATATTTCATGCAAACGTTAAAGTACCTCATAAGTTTTTGGAGGATTAAGTTATTTAATGCTTGTGAAGTGATTAGAGAAGTGCTTGACACAGAGGGCATAAAGCAGTTTAGCTGTTATTATTAGTGGTATTGTTGTTAATTGTCATAATTATTCAATTGAATAGTTTCACTTGAGCGCCTTAGAAGAAACAGGTTAGTATTTGCAGTCACAGAGAATGGGCTCAGAGTATGATTCTAATTAGGTAGGTGGCCCAGAACAAGTCCCTACCTATGGGAAGTCTCATGTTTTTCCATTGACTTCTACGACCTTATTTTGAGCTATACTCCTCTTTGCTTACTAAGTCCAATTGTTCTAGTTTGCTAAGATATTCACCGTAGATGCAGTGAAATGCATTGGCTTTTACAATGGGAATTTATTGGGTTACAAGTGTACAGTTCTGAGTACTTCACAATTCTTCCTGTGTCTATTCATTAACCAATCACAAAACCTTTTTAACATTTTTGATATTTGCAATAGCAGTACCCCATTCTTCTGGTACCAAAATCTGTTCTGGTTTGTGAGGCTGCTCAAAGCAGATACCATGAAATGTGTGGGGTTTCACAATGGGAATGTATTAGCTTACAAGCTTACAGTTCTGAGGACATGAAAATGTCCAAATCAAGGCATCATCAAGACGATACCTTTTTCTTGAAGAACAGGTGCCACATGGCAGGCCTATGATGGCACCTGCTGGTCTCTCCTTTCTCCCCTGGGTTTCGTTGCTTCCATGGCTTTCTCTCCTTGCTGTCAGTCTTGATTGAATGTAGCGGCTATCTTTGCCCAATGGACTCCCAATTTCCACAAGCGCCATTAATGGCATTTGCGTGCTCCTTAGTTGTGCCCAGGGGTGTGGGATCTTTACGTGGAGAAGAAGAGAGGAGGAGGGAGCACGCATGCAGATGCCAGGGAGCAGCTGTGAGCCAGGTAGCTTACCCAGTGTGAATTTGCATTATGGGAATCAAAAAATGGAGAAAAACCAAGATCTTCTTGTCAGTCTGTCAGGGCCCCATGGAGGTATCTGCCCCCCTGCTCTCTGCCCCCTACTCTGTCCCCTTCCTCTCTCAGCATTCTCATCAGCACATCAATGGTTCAAAATGGTGGCATCAGCTTCCAAATCTGGGTGGCTTTTCAGTTTGGCTCTCCATAGCTACGTGACAATGTTCTCTGTGTGTCATAGTTAAGCTTCTCAGGAGAAGAAATATCTCCATCGGGGTTGTAACTCACCTCCTGGGTCAAAATCAGGGGTTGAGGTCCTGTGGTACAACTGAGGCTGTGCGATAGAAAATAATCACATGGCCTAACTGCAAGAGAAGCTAGAAAATGTACCTGTCAATTGGGCCACCATATGCCTACATAAAAATTCTGTTGCTGTATATTTCAGTTATCTACCGCCAGAACAATGCCATGTTAACAACCATAGAACTTCTTGAGATAGACTATAAACATTTATTTGTGCTCTTGAGTTTCTGGGTCACCTAGACAGTTCGGCTGATCTGCGCTGGGTTTCCCAGGGCTCACTCATCTACAGCACACTGTGAGCCGGTTAGGACACTTCGCTGATCTGGGCTGAACTTACTGAGGACTCGCTTGGGACTACTGAGCAAACAAAGTTCTCGTCCGTGTGGTCCCTCCCCATCCAGCAGGCTCGTGGCATGGCAGGGATCCAGGAGAGAGCAGAAGCCTCAGATTTGGCATACGAACCTTCCCACCACATCCTATTAGCTAAAGTGAGTCACAAGACAAGCTCAGATCCGAGGGGTGGGGAGTTAGTGTCTTCCTCTCAAAGGGAGGAGCCATAAAGTTGTATTGCAAAGGTGTGGAAATAGGGAGGTCATTAATTAGGGCCATCAATGTACATGATCTATCTCAGTATATGCAAAGGGAAGAATGGATAGCGAGAAACAAACGCCAGCTGTCACACATTAGCCAGGAAAGATCAGCTAAATCAAGTTTAAGAAATCAACGTGATGACAGATGTGGCAGCCATATAACTTCCACATCCTGATTCCAGGTAGAGGAAAGGACGTAAGAAGAAAGACTGCCAGGGAATACATAAACATGGAATACTTGAATTTTGTAGGTGGGATTATTTTCAAAATGTTAAATTTTGTGTGCTTTTCATGATTAAAAAATACTTAACTTTCAACGCAGCAAGTCTACTTCTAGGAATTTATCCTAAAAATCAGGTCTTCGAGAATCAGATAATTGCACCAAAGGTATTCCTTGCAGTATATACCAAAAAAGTGCAAATGATCTAAATGCCCATCAGTTAAGGACTTGTTACATAAGTTAAATAAATTATAGCGCGCTCCAAACAGGGATACCATGGTCATTAGAGATAATGATATAGAATAGATCTTTATTCATAAACAGGGGAAGAGGGTTATATTATAGTAAATGAAAAAGCAGATTATAAAACAGTATAAACGATTTGATCACTTTTTGTAAATACATATTCATTTGTATGTTTGCATAATAGTCTGGAAGGATAACAGCCGGAATCTCTGCGTGACAGGAATCATACTTTTTTTGTGGCTTAAGTTTTAAATTTTTCCACGAAAAGATGGACATCTTCTATATAAAATAAATAGTTGGGGGTAGTGCTCCAGAGAGCAGAAAAAGTAGTTTATGCAGATAGGAAGACAGAGAGATGGCCCAGGTTGGGTTCCCTAGAAGCAGTACCTGATAAGTCTTCTTGGGTCTATTTTGATTGTTCTCAGGGAAGGAGGATACAACAGGGGAAGGATTAAGTAAGAACGTGCCTTTGTCCTAGGAGGTTAAACCTGGTCCCACAGTGAGCTCTGGAGCACAAATTGCAGAGTTAGCCCTGACTTGGACCTCCATGTCAGAAGGTCATCAGATGAGGAATTTCCCAGAGAATGCAGGTTCTGTTCAGCCAAGGACAGTTCTCCAGGGAAGCAGGCAACCATGAGTCCCTACAAAGCAACACTGACAACACCTGGGAGGTGAGCCCAGCAGCCCATGAACAGCTCCGGGAAAGCCCACCAAATGCATCCTTGCACTACAAGCTGACTTGGCCAGAACGTAGATGCAAAGACCTGAAGCAACACTAGTTCTAGGCACTATCAGAAGGAAAAAAGCCAGGTCAAAAACTCGGAAAAGTGGGGAGAAGGGGAGCCAGTAAAGGCAAGTAGCGATGGGGACAGATAACAGCTCTGTGGGTGAGGTGGGAGTGGGAAGACTGTACATGGGACATTAAAAGGTAAAGATTTTTCTTTCTGACAGATTCCAATTATACCCTCCAAGTCCTGCAATTCAAAGATCAGGTTTCCTAGCAAACACCTGTGAGAAGTACACACTGATGGTTGGTTACAGGAGTCAAAGTTCAGGTGCACCCATGGCAGGGTGGCATGAGAAAGAGAAGAGAGAGAAGCAAGGAACAGAGTGGACGAAGCAGAGAGAAGGAGGAACGGTATTGGGGAGAACAAACAACGGGCAATTCAGTAGCAAAAGAAAGAAGTATTTGAAAGGAATTAAAGCCTGGACTAGCTTAGCCTGTGAATAAACAATTTTAGCAGCTGTTTTCTCATAAGAGACAATACAAGAGAGAAGATAGTAGGGCAGCCTCGTCAAAGAACTGGAAGGGAAAGAACTGGCAACCTAGATTTCTATACGGAGTGAAATGCATTTAGGGAAATGCAAATCAAAATCACAATAGGAGGAGAGATTTTGAGAGAGCAGAGAATGCTGCAGCACCTCCAAGTAGAGAGTCCACAGCCAGTGACCTTTGGAGGTGAAGAAGGAAAACGCCTCGCAGGGAACTTCATGAAACAGGAAGTCATGAGAGAAAGCTAGCAGATGACGCCGTGCTCGCCATGTGCCCTTTCAGCAGAGAGAGAAACCCTGACTGTGTTCGCCATGTGCCATCTCACTTGAGAGAGAGACCCTGAACTTCATCGGCCTTCTTGAACTCAGGTATCTTTCCCCGGATGCCTTAGATTGGACATTTCTATAGACTTGTTTTAATTGGGACATTTTCTTGGCCTTAGAACTGTAAACTAGCAACTTATTAAATTGCCCTTTTTAAAAGCCATTCCGTTTCTGGTATATTGCATTCCGGCAGCTAGCAAACTAGAACAGATTTTGGTACTGGAGAGTGGGGTGCTGCTGCTGTGACTTGCAAATATCAAACATGTTGGAATGGCTTTTTAAATGGATAAGGGGAAGAATCTGGAAGAGTTGTGAGAAACTTGATAGAGAGGGCCTAGAATGCTTTGAAGAGACTGTTGGTAGAAATGTGGACTCTAAAGGCACTTCTGATAAAGACTTAGACAGAAATGAGTCATGTGTTATTAGAGACTGGAAGGAAGATGAGCCTTGTTTTAAAATGGCAGATAATCTGGCAAAATTGACTAGTGGCTTTGGCTGGAAGGCTGATTTTAAAAGCCATGAACTTGGATATTTAGCAGAAGAGATCTCCAAATTAGATGTCAAAAGTGCAGCCTGGTTTCTCCACAGCTTACACTGAATTCTTTAGTACAAAGAAACCAGAAATTGAAGCCTGGAAAATTCTGGGCTCCCAGGAAGGGAGACCCCAGAGAATAGTGCTCCATGTGAGGATTTGACCAGATGTGGAACCAGTCAGCTGTTCCAGAGAAAGCCAGGATTGGACATAGAGTTATCCAGGAAGAATTTGTGGAAACTCCTTATGTCTGATGGGCATGATCCAAGGCTACTGCATAGAAAGCCGATGAGAGTGCTGTGGGACCTGCATAAACAGAGCTGCTGCCAGTCTAGACTGGGGGTTCAGAGAAGGGACACATTGGAGGAAAAATAACTTCAGAGGCAAAACCATGGAGGCTGAGGTCTGAAGTAAAGAAGCCTCAGGCCAGGAGGGCAGACCCACCCAAACCCGTGGAGAGGGTGAGCTTGCCCCAAAGGCAGAGGATGGGCCTTCCACCTGGTTGCAGTGGAAGAGTCATGCCGCCTCAGGCCTTGGAGAGGGTGAAGTGCATTCCTTGGAGTGTGGGGAGAGCCTGGCTGCCACCCCATGGAGCGGTTGAGCATGTGCCCCAGAGAAGGCAAAGAGCCAATGTGTGGCCCCAATGCGTGGAGAAAGTGGAACCGAGAAAAAGGTGGTCTCCCCAATATCCCCCAAGGTTGTGTTCTGAGAGAGGCAGGCCTCTGCGTAGGCATTTGGAAAGGGTGGGACTGTTGCTTTCTAAAGCTCTGAAGATAAATGATTTTCAGACTTTGAAATCTAATGGAATTTGCCCTATGGGTTTTCGAAACTGTATGGGTCCAGTGACCCCTGTGTTCCTTCCTCCCTATGGAAACGCATATATGTATCCTATGATTATTCTTTGTATGTTGGCAGTAAATAACTTGTTCGAGTTTCACAGCTCCAGAGCCAGAGGATAATTTTTTTCCTTAGAACAGACTATGCCTGTAATTAACTTTGATAGGAGTTTGTACTGTTTCTAACTTTGTATTTCATTTGTATTGCTACTGAAATGGTTTAAGGATTGCTGATATTGGTATGAAATGAATGTATTTTGTATATGGGGAAAACATGTCTTTTTTAGGGTCCAGAAGGTGGAATGTGCTGGTTTGAAAGGGTGTGTGTGTACCCTAGAAAAGCCATGTTTTAATCAAAATCCCATTTCATAAAGGCAGAATAATCCCTATTCAATACTGTATGTTTGAAACTGTAATCAGATCATCTCCTTGGAGGTGTGATTTAATCAAGAATGTTTGTTAAGATGGATTAGGTGACTACATGTCTCCACCCATTTGGGTGAATCTTTATAAGTTTCTGGAGTCCTATAAAAGAGGAAACATTTTGGACCAAGTGAGAAATTTGGAGAGAGCAGAGAGTCACCTCCAAGCAGAGAGTCCACAGCCAACCTTTGGAGATGAAGAAGGAAAACACCTCCTGGGGAGCTTCATGAAACAGGAAACTGGGAGAGAAAGCTAGCAGATGATGACACTGTCCTCGCCATGTGCCCTTCCAGCCGAGAGAAACTGTGACTGTGTTCACCATGTGCCTTCTCACTTGAGAGAGAAACCCTGAACTTCATTGGCCTTCTTGAACCAAGGTATCTTTTCCTGGATGCCTTAGATTGGACATTTCTATAGACTCATTTTAATTGGGACACTTTTTTGGCCTTAGAACTGTAAACTAGCAACTTATTAAATTTCCCTTTTTAAAAGTCAAAAAAAAAATCACAATAGGGTACCACTTCATACCCACTAAGATAGCTATTTAAGTTTTGGCAAGGATATGGAGTTATAGGAACCCTCATATATTGTTAGTGGGAATGTAAATTGGTGTAGCTGCCATGAAAAATAATTTGGCCCTCAGAAAGTTAAACATAGAATACCATATGATCCAGCCATCCTACTTCTAGGAATATACCCAAAAGAATTTAAAACAGGGATGCAAACAGATGTTTGTACTCCAATGTTCGCTGCAGTGTTATTGAAACTAGTCAAAAAAGAGGAAGCAACCCAAGCATTTAACAACAGATGAATGAATAAGCAAAATGTTACATACACATACAATGGAATGTTATGCCATGAAAAGAAGTGAAATGCTGATACAGGCAACAGCATGGATGAACCCTGAAAACATCATGTAGAGTAAAATATCCAGACACAAAAGGATAAATATTGCATGACTGCTAATATATCATACCTGAAATATGAAAATTCATGAACCTATCTATAACTGGAATTACCATGTCCTATGGCAATTCTATGTTTAACTTTCTGAGGAACTAATAAACTGGCTTCCTCAACAGCTACCCCATTTTACATTCCTACCAACAATTTCTCCACATCCTTGCTAATAATTATTTTCTGTGTGTATGTATGTACGTATATAAAATAGCCCTCCTAGTGGGACTGAAATGATAGCTCATTGCAGTTCTGATTTGCATTTCTCTAATGTCTAAAGAAGGTAAGCATCTTTCATGTGCTTAGCAGCTATTTGTATATCTTCTTTGGAGGAAAATCCCTTGTTCACTTTTTAATTGGGTTGTCTTTTTTGTTGAATTGTAGGATTTCTTTATATATTTTGGATATTAAATCCTTATCATGTATATGGCTTCCAAATATTATCTCCCATCCTGTAGATGGTGTTTTCACTTTCTTGATAATGTCTTTTGATTCACAAAAGTTTTAAATTTGATATAGTCCAATTTATTTATTTTTTCTTTTGCTGCTTGCACTTTTGGAGTAAAATATAAGAATACATTACCAAATACAAGTTCCTGAAGATACTTCCCTATGATTTTCTGAGAGGTTTTTATAGTATTTGCTATTATACTTATGTCATTGATCCATTTTGAATTATCTCTTTAAAGGTGGGGGTCTAAATTCATTCATTTGTTGAACAGAGCATTTTTTGGCCCATTGAATGTACTTGGCATCCTTGTCGAAAATCAACTGGCCATAGATCTGTGGGTTTATTTCTGGACCCTCAATTCTATTCCATTGGTCTGTGTGTCACATCTTGTGTCAGTACCACACTGTTTTAATTATTATCACTTTGTAATAAGTTTTGAAATCAGGAAGTGTGAGTTCTCCAACTTTGTTCTTTTTCAAGATCAATTTGGCTATTTGGGACGCCTTGCAAATATGAATTTAAGGATCAGCTTTTCCATTTCTGCAAAGAAAATGTTGCTGGAGTTTAACAGGGATAGCACTGAGTTTGTCAATCACTTTAGATAGTATTGCCGTCTTAAGAATACTGTCTTCCATCCCATGAACAAAGGATATCTTTTCATTTATTTAGGTCGTCTTTATTTTTTTTCAGCAATGTTTTGTAGTTTCATTGTACACCTCCTTGGTTAAATTTATTCCTAAGTATTTTATTCTTTTAGATGCTATTGTAAATGGAATGATTTTCTTAATTTCCTTTTCATAGCATTCCTTACTGGTATATAGCAATACAACTGATTTTTGTTTTGATCTTGTAACCTGCAACTTTGCCGGACTTGTACATTAGTTCTAGCAGCTTCCTTATGGATTCTGTGGGATTTTCTATATATATATATAGGATCATGTCACCTGCAAATAGAGATAGTTTTACTTCTTCCTTTTCCATTTGAATGCCTTTTAGTTCGTTACCTTTTCTGATTGCTTTGGCTAGAACTTCTAGTACAATGTTGAATAACTAGTGAAAATGGGTATCCTTGTTTTGTTCCTGATCTTAGGGGGAAACTTTCCAGTCTTTCACTATTATTACAATATTTGTTGTGGGTTTTTCTTAAATGTCCTTTTATCATGTTGAGAAAGTTCCCTTGTATTCCTAGTTTTCTGAGGGTTTTTATCATAAAGCGTTGTTGGGTTTTGTCAAAAGTCTTTTCTGCATCAATTGAGATGATCGCATGTTTTTTTTCCCCTTCCTTACTTTAAGTGGGGTGAATTCCATGTCAGTAAAAAGAGAGGTTAATTAAAGACGTTTTCGGACATACAAAAGCTGGAAGTGTTCATTGCTATCAGATTCACTCCACAAGAAATGTTAAAGGAAGGCCTTAAAGCAGAGTGAATGATATCAGATGGAAACGTGGATGTACACAAAGGAATGACGAGCACCAGAAATGGTAACTACATGGGAAAATATGTAACATTTTGTTTTTGGATTTAAATCTCTTTAAATCATAATTGACAGTTTAAACACAAAATATTGTGGGGGTTACAATATATGTTTAAATAAAATGTATGACAACAAATAGTGTGAAAGCTAAAAGGGGAGAGATAGACATACTCTTGTAAAGTTCTTATACCCTACGTAAAGTGGTGTAAAAACGTATTGTGGGCGGGCCACGGTGGCTCAGCAGGCAGAGTTCTCGCCTGCCGTGCTGGAAACCTGGGTTCAATTCCCAGTGCCTGCCCATGCCAAAAAAACAAAAACAAACAAACAAAAAATGTATTGTGTACATGCTAGGGTTGAGACAGGCAAAAGTTTTTGAATTAGGATTTTTTAAAATTAATTAATATTTTGTGTTTATTATTTACATGGTAAAAGGAATTAAATCTATATTTTTCACAATATTACATAGCTGTGCATTTATCATCACAATCGACTTTTTTCTTTTTTCTGAGAAAATAACATATACAAAAAACCAATAAATTTCAAAGCACAATTCAATTAGTTGTAGAACAGATTCAGAGTTTGATATGGATTACAATTCCACAATCTTAGGTTTTTACTTCTAGCTGCTCTAAGATACTAGAGACTAAAAGAAATAACAATATAATGATCCAGCAATCATACTCATTTGTTAAACCCTACCTACAAACTCCACCATCCCCTTTGATCTTTTGAATGAGGATATTTTTGATTGGACTATTTTCAATGAAGTTATTCTAGGGTGAGCGAGTGTATAAATATAAAGCCAACTAAAAATAAGAAGCTAATTGAGATGCTTACCACTGCAGCCGGAAGCTGGACTCTTCCCCACACACTGGATAGATTTATGTCTAGGCAGAGTGCACGTGCTCTCAGGGATACACGAGGGACCTCAAAGAAACTCAGCAAATGGCCTGACTCCTGACATGGACACACAGCCTTTAGGGGGTGGAGAGTTCATGCCTCTCGAATGGAATTCCTCTATCCACGTTCTTTCAACATACCATAGAACTTGTAAGTCAGTTATTCTACTGCTCTTATCAGACCAAGATAACTGGTGTGTTAAGAATGTATGTGCTCAAGTATTCTCAGAGGTGTGTGATGCTATAACACTGCAGGTTAATTTTGCAATTCCCTAGTGACAAATGATGTTGAGGCTATTTTCACCTATGTATTTGCCACTTGCATATCTTCTTCATTTCAGTTTCTCTTCAGAATTTTTGTCCAATTTTTCAATTAGGTGTTATCTTTCTTTAGATGGGTGCTAACCATTCTTCATATGTATGAATACAAGTCATTTATCGATATCTATCATAGAGCATAAGTTTTATATTTTAATGAAGTCCAATTAATAAATGTTCTCTGTCATGGATCATGATTGGGGTGCTATTTCTAAAACCTGATTACCAAAGCACAGACCACTAGATTTTCTTGGATGTTTTATTCTAGAAGTTTTTTAATATGCATTTTAATTTTGAGCGCAGATTCATTTTGAGTTATTTTTTGTGAAATGTATACAATGTTTGGCTATGTTTCTTTTTGTTTTGTATATTTTATATGCCATTGTCCCACAGCGTTTATTGAAAGATCTTACTTTTTCCATTAAATTGCTTTTGTTGATTGTCAAAAAGAAAAAAAAAAGAATGTATGTGCTTGTATGTTGTATCAATAAAAATTTACCAAAAAAAAAGATAACTGGTGTGAGTAGAGGACGGAAAAATAAAACTCAAGTAAGGATGATGTAGTGTTAGAAAGAGAGAAAAATAGATGTCATTCAATTTTAAAACTTCAACTTCTGTGTGAGACTAAAGCAAGAAATGTCTGGTGCAAAATGTATATTTTGACTAGTGCGTTTCCTAATCTAACTCTTATAGGCAGTTTAATTGAACATCGTAAGTACATGGAAGCTTGAATAGGGCATGAGATTTTGTTGGTTTGTTCAGGTAACTATGATGCCCCAATAAATCCCAGAGTGATTTGAACAGTGAATAAAGAAGTATTTGCAAAGCCCCTTTGAGGGAATAGTGAGAAAGGGGAAAATTAGACTTCCCCATTTGGAGAATTCCTGATATTCTCGTAAGCAGTGGGGACAACCAAATCAATAGGCTGAGCCCTCAATCTTGAGGTTTGCCCCTATGACACTTATCTTTCACAGTGGGACCGTGTGACTGTGAAAACCTTGTGTCTGATGCTCCTTTTATCTACAGTATGGGCAGATGAATAAAAAATATGGATAAGAAATAAACAAATAATAGGGGGGAAATAAGGTATATATAGAAAAGTTTCCCTCTATCCCCTAACAGAGAATCACTATTACAAGCTACTTACAAATTATTCTAGAGTTTATGTATATGTATATAATGTTACATATACAATCATCTCTATCTAAGGTTATATATAATAAGACATATTTTATGTATAATATTAAGTAAAAATATTCTTCCCCTCTTTTTACACAAATAGTAGCAAATTACATATTCTGCATCTTGTTTTTTTCACTTAACAATATATAGAATTTTTCTGTATCAGTTGCTATTTGTTATAGCTTTATAGTAACCCATTGTGTGACATGTTTTGTTGTTGTTGCTGTCATCAAATCTGAATTAAACACTTTATATTCTAAAATGCATAAAAAATCTGCACCAATTAAATACAACAAAGTTGAAAAGGAAAAAATATATATGGATACAAATAAACAAATAATAGGGGGAGCAAGGTTAAAATGAATTGAGTAGATTGAAATACCAGTGGTCAATGAGAGGGAGGGGTTAGGAGTATGGTATGTATGAGTTTTTTCTTTTTCCTTTTTTATTTCTTTTGCCGGAGAGATGCAAATGTTCAAAAAAAATGATCATGGTGATGAATAAACAACTATGTGATGATATTGTGAGCCACTGATTGTAATCATGTCAAGAATGTTTGTATGTTCGTTTGTTGTTTACAATAAAAATATTTAAAAAAAAAGAGTGAGTGAGCGAGAGAGAAAGAACTCTCATGGCCCCAGAATTCTGGACCCCATGTCCCCACCCTTAAGGCTTGACTGATTTCTATTTTTGGATTCCCACAAGTCACCCATGTACCCTCATCATAAATTCCTTTTAGAGTTAAGAGATCTATCTAGTGGACTCATGTGACTTACAGTCAAAAGGGTGATAACTCACTTTCACAATCACTGACGGGTATGAAAATTGGGACAATCTCTTTGGCAGTTTGGCAATATCTATTCAAATTGAAAATACTCTTACCTTTTGATCTAGCAATTCTATTTAGCAATTTATCTTATGCATATGTAGAACAGTATCTGATATCTGTTCATGGCTTTTCATTGCATTCTTGTCTGTAATAGCAAAAGACAGGAAATAATCCACAGTCAACACCAGACGATTAGGTAAATAAATGACAGGACATCCATATGGTGGAAACAGTTGGATATTGGGCAATCTTGAAAACAAAGAAGGATGCTGTATCTGTACTAACAGGGAACTGTTTCCAATACATATTAACATGCAGTGTATATAGAATACTGTCATCTATGTTTTTAAAAATAATATTCAGTATTATATATATTTCACAATTAAAAAACTTAAAAATGTAATATTCAAGCATAAGATCTACAAGCATAGGAAAGACACATAAGAAACTTGTAACAGCTATTAGACAGGAAGTTATCTTTGATATTTTTAATCTTTTTACATTTTTGACAATGCACGTATATTATTTTTCAAAAATACGAATTAGAAATAAATAAAAATTTTAGTTAGTCCTGTGAAAAAAAGGGATAATTAAAGGGGGCTTTGGGGAAAAAGATTTCATGCAACCAGCAACCACATAAAAGCTGGAATTGCTACACTGGTATTAGACAAAATAGACTTTTAGAACAAAAAATTCTATTAAACATAAAGAACATATGATGATAAAAGGATCATTCTATCAGGAAGATACAACACTTTAAGACATTTATGCACATAACAGAGCACCAAAATACATGAAGCAAAATCTTACAGAAATTAAGGGTAGAATAGACAATTCAACGAAATAGAAATAAGTACTGACAAGGATATAGAGAAACTGGAAACTTGTGCATTGTTGGTGGGAATTTAAATGGTGCAGTCAGGCAGAAAGCAATATGTGGTCCTCAAAAAGTTAAATATAGAATTACCATATGACCCAGTAATTCTACTACTAAGTGTATACCCAAAGAAATTAAAAACAGTGACCCAGATACTTACATACCAATATTCATAGCAGCATTATTCACAGTTGCTGAAAGGTAAAAGCAACCCATCAACAAATGAGAGGATAAACTAGATATGGTATATACATACAGTGGAATATAACTCAGCTATAAGAAAGTATGAAGTTCTGATATACGTTGCAACATGGATGAACGTTGAAAACATGCTAAACGAAATGAGCCAGACACGTAAGGGCAAATATTGTGTGACTTGACGTATATGAAATATCTAGAAACAGCAAATTCATAGAGACAGAAAATACATTAGAGGTTATCAGGAGATGGTGGGATGGGACAATGGGGATTTGTTGCTTGTTAGGGCGGGGTGTAGACAATAGATTTTGGAAATTTTCTCATTAATAAAGCAACTATAATCCAGGTTTGTCTATTTTTCCCTTCAATTTCACTAGGTTTGCTTCAAGCATTTGCTTTTATTACGTACATATACACATTCATGGTTATGTCCTCCTGCTAATTTGATCCTTTTACCATTATGCAACATCCCTCTTTATTTCTAGGAATACTTTGTCTTGATGTATGCTTTTTCAATATGAATATATCCACTCCAGCCTCTTTATGATTTTTATTTTCTAGAGTATTTTCCCATTCTTTTAATTCAACCTATTTCTGTCTTTATATTTAATGTTTGCCTCTTGTAGACAGAATAGTCTTCCTTATATATCACCCGTGTGATATAATTGGAGTGTTTAGTTCATTATCATTCAATGTAGTTATTGATTTGGTTGGATTTAAATGTACAATTTTACTATTTGTTATCTGCCTGTTTTGTTTTCATTCCTTTGTTTTCTGTTCCTTTCAAATTATTTTTTTAGAACTCTATTTTAGGTTATTTGTAGTTTTTTAGATATACCTCTTTGCATTATTTTTAAGTTCTCACTCTAGAGATTACTGTATATACATACCATATATATTTATATATTCTTAATTTCTCAGGTCTGTTTAGAATTAATATTGTACTGCCTCATGTAAAATGTGAGAAGCTTGCAATCAAATGGATTCAATTACTACCCCCTCCCTGCCTCTTATGTGCTAGGCTGTCATATTTATTACATCTACACATTAACCCCACAATACAATGCTATTATTTTTGCTTTAAACAGATATATGATCTTTTAAAGATATTGAGAGAAATAATACTTACTTCCATATTTACCATTTTAAATGTTCTTCATTCTTCCTTCCACCCGGTATCCTTTCCTCTAAGCCTGAAGAACTTTCTTCAGCACTCTTGTTGTCAAGACCTGCTCACAACTAATTCTGAGTTTTATCTGAAAATGTCTTTATTTAGCCTGCAGTTCTTAAGGATGTTTTCACTAGATATACAATTCTGGGTTGACTTTTTTCTTTCAGCACTTTAATTTTGTTGTTCCATTGTCTTCCAGTCACCACTGTTTCCAAGAAACATCAGTGATTTAAACTGTTGTTCCCTTGTATGTAATTTAACTTTCTCTTGTTGCTTTCGGGATTTTTTTTCTCTTTATCTTTGATTTTCTGCAGTTTGTTTATGATGTGCCTAGGTGTTGGTTTTCTTTGCATTCTTTTCTGCTTGGGTTTTACTTAGGCTTCTTGAAGTGTACATTTGTCTTTCACAAAATGTGAGAAGAAAAACAGCTATTCTTCAAATATCACCCCATTCTTCAAATATGTTTCCTTTCCTCTCTTCCTGGAACTATACTCCTATGATATACTTCTTGGTATCGATACTGTCTTCAGGTTTCCTGAGGCTCTGTTCATTTCCTTGTGTGTGTGTGTGGGGGGGGGGTGTCTTATCTTTATTTGTTAACCAGCTGTTGACTTTCATCTACCTTGTATGTTTGTGAAAGTAGTGACTGATGGATAGCTAACCAATACAGAAAGCAGGTTTGGTAAATCTTTATCCTCATTACATTTTCTGGACAACTGTACATGGCTGTGGTATGGAACATTAAGGAATTCCTTTGCCTCGGACACTTTTGTTGATTCTGGTATCAGTGTGCACATCTGGCATCCTTATCTCCTTCATGGCAAATTTCCAGATCCCTTTGTGTGCCCAAAGGGCATGTTCGTGAAGCCTATCCATGGATGTGCTTATGAGTGTTGATGTGTACTCCCTCGTCACCACCCTGCTAGTGGCAGAACAGCCCATCTTCCTGTCACTCTTGAGTCACTCTGTCAGGACCAGATTGGAATGAGAACCTGAAGGATTGTTTCTGCTCATTTAAAAATAATAATAATTTTTCTTTGTTTTTCATATTGAGGAATTCCTACTGAACTAGCTTCAAGTTCACTCATTCTTCTATCAATTTCCTCCTCATTCTTCTAAGTACATCCAGTGAATTTTTATTTCAAATGTAATTTTTCCACTCTAAAATTGATACTTGCTATTATACTTTTGATTTATCTGGATGAAATTTCCTATTTTTTAAATTTGTTGTGAATATATTGTCTTTCATCCTTACACTTAGTTGTAATAGCTGCTTTAAGGTCCTTGTCTGCTACGGTAAGGGGACAACAATACTACTTTTCCCGCTAATTTCTATATATGGATCATGTCTGGGACAATTTCCATTGATTGCCTCTTGAATATGGGCCAGGTTCCTCTGTTTCTCCATCCTGAGCAGTTTTGGAATACATCCACATTGTAAATGATATGCCATGGAGAGTCTAGATTCTGCTATGTTCCTTTGAAGTCTTTTAATTTTTGCTTTATCAGGCAGTTACTTGACTGATAACAAGCAAAATCTGTATCCCCGACAGTGGGTGGCAGCTGAAATATCAGTTCAGTTGGCTAACATAGTTTTAAATGAGGAATTTGGGCATTTTGTAAAGAGTGACTTTAATGTTCAAAGTACAACCTGGAATAATCTGGGTAACTCTGTGAATTCCTCAGAGGCTTCAATTTTGAATGTCAACTCCCTACTGAGGAAAGTTTCCAGCAGTCAAAAACAAAAGTTTCCAAATATCAAAACTGGATCTTATTGAGCTTTCAATCTCTCCTTGAGAGAACGTCTTGGAAGCACAAGAGCTCTGGTCTTCTCCTGCCTTGTTTTGGATTAACTTAATTTTTAGAATTTCATTTAATTAATAGATTTTAAGCTATGTCTCTGCATTAATTTTTTATTGCTTGCACTAGGTATTACAATATATATATGCACACAATATTTCTAAAAGTCTTCTTAGAACTAATGCTATTACTTCAGATAAAATGTAGGAAACTTGCACTCAAATAGATCTATTTACCACCCTCTCATTGCCTGTCTTATACTATAACTGTCACATGTATTATACATATACATGTTATTAACTCAATAAAATATTTTGGCTTTAAAGTCACAAGAGTTTTAAAGAAATTAAGAATAATTGAAAAAAATAAAGAATTGAGCGATACTCTCATATTTACCATTTAAATGTTCTTTATTGCTTCTTTAAGATCTATTATAAATATTCACTGTTCTGCCTTGCCACAGACTCCAACAGAAGAGAATTTTCGTCATTACTATCATTTCATCACCCCAGAACTTTCAGGCATGGTCTAACAGTATAACCCAGTGCACAGATGAATAAAGAACTGTCTTTTCCGAGTGGCTTAATCATACTTTTGATCCTCTAGGAAAAGATAGCTTCAGAAACTAAACTACCTGAAAACAGGAAAGATTTTATCTCCAGACAAAACTAGAGATAAAAGTTTTCTCTAAGAGCTGGGACTCAGCATCAAGGGATTGAGAAAAACTTCTCGACTGAAAGAGAGAAGAGGAATGAGACAAAATAAAGCGTCAGTTGGGCTGAGAGATTTGAGTCGAGAGGTTATCCCAGAGGTTATACTTATGCATTACATAGATATCCCCTTTTTAGATGAAGGTGTATTAGGCTAGAGGGAAGTGCCTGAAGCGGTAGAGCTGTGTTCCAGTAGCCGTGTTTCTTTAAGATGATTGCATAATGATATCGCTTTCGCAATGTGACTGTGTGATTGTGAAAACCTTGTTCTGACGCTCCTTTTGTCTATGGTATGGATAGATGAGTAAAACATATGGATTAAAAATAAATGATGGGGGAACAAATGTTAAATTGGGTAGAGGGAAATACTAGTGGTCAGTGAGAGGGAGGGATAAGGGATATGGTATGTATGAGTTTTTTCTTTTTTCTTTTTATTTCTTTTTCTGGAGTGATGCAAATGTTCTGAGAAATGATCGTGGTGATGGATATACAACTATGATGATATTGTGAGCCATTGCCGGCACACCACACCAAGTATGGAACGTTCAGACGTTAAGAATGTTTGTGTTTGTATGCTGATTGGTTTTACTAATAAAAATTTTTTTTTAATTAGGAAGATATGACTAGTAATTCTAACTGTGCTGGAAATTAGTGCGCTCCTCCTTGCATCATTTTTCTTCATTGTGAAAATTTCTAATATGCAAAAAGGCATAACAAATAATATGAGAAATTACCATGAAGCTATAATCCAGCTAAAGAAATAAAACATTACAAATACAGTTAAAAAAAAAATTTTCTCTAAGAATCTTGCCTGGTGTTTAGGAAGGTCCTTAGCTACCTTCCTACTCTCAAAATGGAGCTGCACTGTGGGCGGTGATGGTGGCACAACATTGCGAGTGTAGTGACACCGCTGAACTGCATAAATGCAAGTACACAAAATGAGAAATTTTAGGTTACATGTTCCCAGAATAAAAACTTTTTTAAAAATCAGAACTGTACAACACTAAGAGTCCTAATGTAAACTACAGACTATTGTTAACAATACAGTTAAAATAATGTTTCATCAATTAAGACAAAGGTACCACACTAATAAGGGAAATCGTGTGTTATGGGTGTGTGTGAATAGCATATAGGAACTCTGCTATGTGCATGATTTTTTGGTAAACTTACAACTGCTCTAATAAAAAAAACTCCTAATTAAAAATGTCTCATTGATCCAAATCTAGAATAACCAACAAAATCCAAGCACTTTCTGTTTGCTTTCAATTACTATCTGCTTCGAGATACTTAAACTACTGTTTGAGTTACTTTACATAAATACACTCATCACAATAACATTATGTGGTAAATAAATATTATCTTTAATTTACAGACAAAGGAAACCCATATACTGAGAAGTGAGGATTCATATTCGCCAAGCTAGGATTCAGTCTCAGGTGGTCTGGCCCCAGAGTTCAAACTCCTAACCACTGATCTATATTGCCTCACAGAAAGTGGTTTGGAGTCCAAGGAACAACTAATCCAGTTGCTAAACAGAAATTGTACCAAATATGCACTTTGCCAGAAAATTAAAAATGCAATGATTTGTTAATTATATGTTCATAAGAAGACACTCAAAATATACAGAGTGGTAGCTACTTCTCAGAAGTAATCAGAGCTAAATGTTCTAAATAAAGATTTCCGTTTCTGGCCAAGATAGAGAAACAGGGATCAAATTTACCCTCCTGCCTTGAAACAAAAAAAAAAGGAAGAAAAGAAAAACTAAATACATTTAGGACACTGGGCATCAGGAAATGTTCCCTGAGAAGCAAATGGCCAGACAGATCAGGAAAAAGAAAAGTAAAACCATTTATATTCACAGACAACAGCATGATGGCCTACATAGAAAATATGGTGAAATCTACAAAAAAGTAACTAGTAATGAGTGAGTTGATCAAGGTTGCAAGATACAAGTTCAATGCACAAAAAAATCTAATTTATTTCTATGTACTCTTTTAGCAACAAGCAATAAAAAATGGCAGTAAAGAAAGGTGTTTACAAGAGAATCAAAAATTATGAAATACCTAGAGATCTAGCCAAAGAAAGTGGAGGATCTGTACAATGAACACTACAAAATACTGATGAAATTTTAAAAGGCCTAAAACAAATGGGGAGATACACTTTATTCATGGGTCAGAAAACTCAATAGTAGTTATTCGAAGAGGTACTTCAAAGATATACAGATGGCAAATAAACACAAAAAGATGCTCAACATCAGTCATTAGGCAAATACAAATTCAAGGAATGAGATATCACTTCACATCTATTAGAACAGCAAAATTAACAAGATAAAGATTAACCATACAAAGTGCTAGAGAGGACGTGGGGGAACTGGACGTTCATACACTGCTGACAGAAATGGCACAATCATTTTGAAAAACAATTTGACAGTTTCTTAAAAAATTAAATAGACACTTACCACATGATCCATTCATTTCACTCGTATGTATCCCCAAAGGAAAAACAAGCCCATATAAAAACTTTTACACAAATATTCAGTTTTATTTTTAATAGACAAAAACTGTAAACAACCCAAATGTCCATCAATAAGTGAATAAACAATTGTGGTATATCATACAATGGAACACTTCTCAGCAGTAAAAGGAATGAACTATTGATACATGCAACAACATGGATGAATCACAAAATTATGCTGAATGAAAGGAGTCAGACTGGCATCGGCCCCCCACTCCCTCAAAAAAAAGAGTACATACTGATTCCATTTATATAAAACTCTAGAAAATGCAAACTAATTTAAAGTAATAGAAAGCAGATCAGTATTTGGTTGGGGGATGCAGGAAGATGGGGACAGGAATGGATGGAGACAGATGAAATTACAAAGTACAAGGAAGCTTTTGAGAGTGTATAATATATTCACTATTTTGATTGAGATTATGGTTTCATGGGTGTGTATATACATGTCAAAACTTAAACTGTACATTTTATATATATGCAGTTTATTATATGTAAATTATGCCACAGTAAAGCTGTTTTATTAAAAAAATTGAAAAAGAGAAGTCCAGAAATTTTCTAAGTATGTGCTAGTACACACAGGTAAATAATTTTCCTGTTCAACACATATAATAAGATTATGCATATTCTGCATCTTACTTTTTTCTCATTTAACATTATATGCAGATGTTTTCCTCTATCAACAAAAATCATTTATCTCATTTTTTAAAATCAGCAACACAGTATACATGAGGACGTACCATGATTGATGGGCATTTAAATTATTCCTCATTTTCTACTATAACATATTTTGCACATATTTTTGAGTATACGCACTCATGCAAAGGATACATGCACTTAAAATTTCTATTTATCAAATAATCCTCTTAAAATATGACCCAAGCATCTGCATCAAGCTATTAAGCATGAATCAATTTAGCAAGGTCACTGGCTACAAAGTCAATATACAATAATTAATATTTCGTAAGTTGCAACAAAATGTGAAAATGAAATTTAAAAAATACTATTTAAAACAACAGAAAAAAAGCGAAGTACATAGAAACACATCTAATAAGATATATCAGCCCTCTACAGAGAAAACTTCAAAATACGAAATTAAGGATCTAAATAAATGAAGATTATGCTCAGGGATTACAAGGGTAAAAGATGGTAATTCTTTCCAAGTATATCTATACATTCATAAAATCATAGTCAGAATCTCATCAGGTTTTAGTTATTGTGGCTGTGTTATTGGAACTGATAAGCTGATTTGAAAACGGACGTGGAAATGCAGAGAGCCAACAATGAGACGCCTTGAAGAACAAAGCTAAGGAGGACCCATTCTACCTGATGGTGAACTGTTCTAAAGCTGCAGAAATTAAGACACGTGGCATTGGCACTAGGACAAAGAGACCAATGGTGATGTGAAAATTGGTTATACATGTGGAAAAATATTAACATCTACCTCATAGCATGTACAAAATAGATTCTAGATGGTTCTAGATCTAAATGTGATAGTTGTAAAAACTTTTTTTTCTCCTAAACGTTAGATTATCTTCATGATTTTGGAATAATCAAAGATTTCTTAAATAGAACATATAAAATACTTACCTTAAAGGAAAAGATGAATAAATTGGAGCACATTAAAATTAAGAACTTCTGTTCATCAAAAAACATGATTAAGAGAATGAAAAAGCAGGACACAGAACAGAAGACAGTTGGAATAAATATGTCTAAAAACAAACTTTTGATTCCTAAACATATGAAATCTACAAATCAATAAGAAAATGAAAACCAACATAAAAGCAGCTAACAAAAGAGGATATCTAATGTCCAACAAACACATACAAAAGTGCTCATCTGCATTAGTCATCAAGGAAATGCAACTTAAATCCAGAATGAAATACCATTACACACGAACCAGACTGGCTATAATTAAAAGAATGGCCCTACTAAATCCCAGCAAGGATGTGGAACAACTGGAACTCTAGTGTACTGCTGTTAAGACTGTAAAATCCATCTTGGATGCATATGTAACATAAATGCATACATTATATATACCATAAAGACAAGTACAAGAGTACACAACCCTATAGCACGAGACCTTAAAATTGCAAAGAAAAGGTGGAAGACCAAGAAGAAGGCAATATGAGACAGCTCATAACATCATGTATAACACGAAAATTGAAGAAATCCCAAATGATGATCCTAAGGATAGTGGCATATTATTGCAATAGAATACTATATAGTGAAGAGCACACACTATTATCACAGGCAATGACACAGATGACTCTCACAAACATAATGTTGAAAGAAGCCAGAAAATACTGTACAGATTCCATTTATATCAAGGTCAAAAACATGTACAACTGATAGGTGATGATAATCAAGATACTGATTTCTGTGAGGGCAATTGATAAAGAGGAAACATGAGGGAGTCTTTAGGATGTTGCTCCTATACCATTTCTTGATGTGAATGGTATGCATGTTCTCTTTGTAAAAATTCGTTAAGCTGGACATTTGTGATTTGTGGGCTCTTCTGTTATACTTAAATAATGTTTACTTTAAAAAAGTATCTTGCATCAACTTAAACTCTCATCAACAGTATGAGAATGTTTCTCTACAGCCTCACCACAAGTGTATAATTCTTGCCAATTGTAACAGGTGAAATTAAGCATCTCATAATTGTGTTGGCTTACATGTCCTTAATGACAAACTAGGTTGAATAAAAGCATTGTTTTTAAAGGTTGTTTGTTCCTAGAATTGTTGAAAGCAAATTCTAAAGGAGTTTGATAGTTATTATAGCCTGTTATCATGGTTTCATGTGTGCCATTACTTAACAGGAAAGAAGCCCTAGGTGCTGAAATAAACCCTCTCACACCCCTATAACATCAGACCTTAAAATGGCAAAGAAAAGGTGGAAGACCAAGGAACAGGCAATATGGGAGAGAAGCATGAATGCCAAATGAATGGCAATTCCGGCACAATTGATGAAATGGCCAATGATAGCTTTAGACTGGGTAGAAAGTTCTTGGACACGATTCATTCTGTCTGGGTTGTGGAACTACACATTAATTTCAATGTGAGAAACCAATGTCCCAAAAGCAAGGGACTAAAAAGACCAAAGGAAAAGTTTTCATCTGACCCACCCCCATACTTAGTAGATCTGTACCTACAGCCTGGCACAGTGAGCTGATGTACTAGTGACAACCCAGGGTCTTCTCCAAAGCACTAAATGAAACCACACAGCACCTGTTCCTTAAAAAGCAAGGGAGGGATACTTTAGCAATATCGCCACCAAGAGTAGCCAAAAATGAGTTTGACCTTCAAGTATTAAAACTTTGGTTGTCCTTTGTGATGATATTTTGAGTTATTGATTATATACACCAAGAAAGGAATGATCACATGGTAAGAATGTTCGTGTTTGCATGTTATGTTTAAAAAAATAAAAAAATAAAAAACTTTAGCTGTCTATAAAACTCAGTCACAGCACTAAAGTAGCTTAACAATCTATAATCACTAGTTATCTATGTAGACTGTGATTCTATTTGTCCAAGCTAAACTACTTTAAATTGAAATAACTGTCCCAACTACAGAAATAGATTTTATTTCCAAATTAAGCTATAGATTCAAAACAAAACTTAATTGCCAAAAAACTTAATATGAATAGGCTTACTTTTAGACTGTAGCCTCTTAAAAACCTTAAATATACTTAATGCTTATGCTGTATTTCTTCCATTCTAATATACTGGCCATCTAATATACATATTGTTGCTTTCAAAAAGAGATACATTTCAATTATGAGGCATATGCTGACCTCAGAAATGTTAAAATACATTTTTAAAAGATTACTTTAGAATATAAAAAATATCCTATATCAACAAAATACTAAGAATTTTGATAAAGAACAAAGAGAATAACTTAACGGTTAAGAATATGGGTTCTTTTATCAGACCCAACTTTGAAACCTTTTTGAATTTTAGTAGCTGGGTGGCTTTGGCTAAGTTCCTTAACTTTTCCCTGTTTTCCCGCTTGTAAAATGCAGGTGACAACACACCTAATTACTACTGACCCCCACTATGTGCTCAATCCAGACACTGCTTAATGATGAACACTATAATGAACAGTTAATATGCCTGGCACGCAGCTAACACTCAATGTAGCTATTACTTATTGTTCAAGTACAAGCCTAGTAACTCAAAGAAATGTGAGAAAAATGATAGGGCATTTGCCTTGGTTAATAAAGGGTGAATTCAGGTATCACCACTTCCTCTGCTCACAAAGGATTTAACGCCACATCCCAGCATCTTACCAGAGATTCCTGTGAGCTGCTAAAATTTTCAAAACAAAATAAAGGTTCATCTTTACACCAATTATTCAGCATGCTCCCTTTCCTCTCTCCTATTCTGTGATCAACAGCAGATAATTTGAGTTCTTGTTCATAATCTCTCAAGCAGCACTTATCTGGTGCAACACTAGGACACTTACATTTATTCCATCATTTCCCCATACAATGATCTAAAGTTCATTCTCATTGTTTTAGAAGCAGATGAAGATTTGCTTTTCTGGCCACCCATCAGAATACCAAGCATGGATAGAAAGCCCTGTTTATTGCTGCTCATAATAACATAACAGATAGGTTTTCAGATTTCCAACTTTTTTTTTCAAGGCAACGTACTAATAAAACACGAATCAGACCTGCAATTAGTTACAAATTAATTGCATTCAGGTTGTAATTGTAACTCAAAGTTCCTACTTAAGTCAACTGATCCTCAAAAATGACTAAAACCAAGAGCTGAAACTTGGAGAAAAATATACTCCACCTTTTCAGCCCAGAGATCCACAAGTGGGGGACTGGAGGGCAACACAGGCCTCATACTCTTCTGCAGTCTTTCCTGGTTACCTTCTTCCCATCTTTGATAAGGATCTTTCTAAATACCTATAAACTCTCTTTCATAATCGTCTTCACTGGTTTCTCTGGGTGGCAGGTTATTTTTCCTCAACAAAATTACACCTCCTGAAACTGCTCATGGCATTTCGAATTTGCTGAATACATATAATGTAGTCCATATTGTCAACTAAAGAACAATTTCTTATGATTCCACAAATACCACAACCTATCTTGACAAGTTTTATAAGTCTTTTTACAACAATGGAAAAACAAAAGAATCACCTTCAGTAGTCAGACTACGTTCTAAAAGTATTATTACCTACATTTACTTAGCCCATGCATGACTGTTTCGTGTGGTAGCAGCTGCAGAATCCTGCATCCCCTAAGTGTTTCTTAACCTGCAATAATTTTATGAAATCATTTAGTTTGGGACTGAGATGCAGCAAGCATCTAGCTACTTTACTACCAAAAACAAAGCAAGTCATATATATATTGACTTGTTTTCAATATATACAGTATATATTCTGCTGTAAAAATTATCCAAAGAAAAACGTTACTTTAATAAGAAAAAAACTTCGAGGATCTCAATCTATTAATTTCCTAAATCTCTGCTACTAAGTACATAGACCAGGAGATATTTTCAGAAATGAGTCAAGTATGGTAAGGAAACAGGTATTCTCATACATTGGTGGGGTTATAAAGTTAAAAAAAACTCCCACAGAGGGAAACAGACAGTAATTACCAATTGAAAATTGTGTGTGTTTTCTAACACAGAAAATCTAGAAATGTATTGTACAGATACACAAGCAAATATTTAAGCAGAGATTATTACAAGGATATTCACTGCAGCATCATTTACAACAGCAAGTGAAAATGGTATTTAAAAATCAGGAATAGTTCAAAGATGGGCAATCAGAATAAGACAGATCTACACATATTAGCATACAATTATATATAAGACTAACTAAATATGCACCAATGCTTACACTGTATCTGGAATTGAGTACTCTGGTAAAGGGGACTACTGTTATATTTAAGTATTTTCCTGTGTGTGTATGTATTACCAAGAATAAATTTAATTATTCTCTGCTGCCACTGACTTTTTTACAAAACAATGGAGGAGGGTATAGTTTTACCTGAGCCTAAGAATTATTCTGACATATTCAGATTATTTTATTGTATAGTCCAAAATTCCATGCTAGAAGACGATCAATAATTGTACCTTGTATTTAATATGCATGTTGCGCTTCAGTGATTAAAATCAATGCCTTCTAGTTACCTGGCGTGGAAGATATGATAAGCAATCAACTGACTTGGACTACTCAGTGTTCTTCAGAACCAGGTTACAGGTAATCTTTTTCCCCAAAATACTCAAGCACCTTCGGAAAACAAATAATTTGTAGAAGAAAAAAGGGATCTTTTCACATTCAGGCAAATATAATACTATCAATGTGTTTGGACATGAGATTTTATTTTAGAAGTATAAAGGATGGAGGCGCAATAATATTTGGCATTTTTAATTTAGGTTTGTTTTATTTAAGTTTAATGTTAATTCCATGCTGTGTTTCAGTAAGAACAATACAGATTCTGTATCTGTGGCTCCAGTCAGATATCCAGTAGTACAAATTAGCTTCAAGTTACACATACTGAACAAAAGAGGTTGAGCGAGCGAAGGAGGGGGCAAGGGAGGGGGAGGGAGACAGGGAAGGAGAAGAAACAAAGAACTGAACACGCATGCAGGCTTTTCCATACCACCTTCAATGCTAACCTGCTTCAGAGGGTGAGTAAAAGTAGGCAAGAATGAGTAGCCACGGATTGTTGAACTGTTACCAGCACCATACTTTTCAGCAACATTTCAGCAGAGTTTGAAACACTTTTTACAGCAAAACCATTATAAGTTTCCCAAACAACCTTTAGCCCATCAAACTAAGACCCAATTAACTTTAAACATTGGTATAAAATTTGATTTAAACATTTAGAAAAAGGAAAACTGTAACCACCACATATGTCTCTACAGTGTGATTAATCTCTCTTAGATGCTCACATCGCCTAGAAATCTAATGGCTTTCTAATGTAATTTCCATTTCTAATGGTGATCTTGCCACACCTGGCACACAGACAATACAGTAATGCTGAAAAAGCCTCTATGTAGTCCTGTTAGTGTCTTAAAGAACCTAATAGCTGGGACCAGTAAAATCCACAGAAATTCACTCTTGCCTTTAAGAACTTTTGAAAACTGTTTTTTTTTTAAAAAAAAAAAAACGAAAACAAACAAACAAACAAAAAAACCTAAAATAAAAATAAAAACAAAAACAAAAACCAGGGCAGGAACCTAAATTCTGAGACCAAATGTAAAAGTCAGATTTGGTGGTTCTCAGTGACAATGGGGAATTTCCAAGGGGTGGGAATGGGGAGGAGTGGGGTGGTCAGAGATGGTTTCTCTTGTTGGCTTTTATGTCTCACTGATTTTCATCTTCCACATCCTGCAGCGCTTCTTTATTCTGCTCTTCACCTGTAAAGAAGAACAACAACTCATTATTTCATACTCACTAAGGCTATAGTGGTCACAAAGGTATCATTCTTAGTGTGTAAAGACACGCCACCCCCCCCCCCTCCACTTTGCTACAATTTGTATTAAACACACGCAGGCAAATGACTTCTACTAATCCTTAATATCTGAGATGAAAAAGTCAAAAAGGGCTGCTGGATTAATAGTATATGATCAATAGTAAGGATGAAAAATAAAAACTGATACCCAGTAAATGTCAATGTTTTTCTGCTAAATGAGCTCTTTAAGTGGTTAACCAAGTTAACCATATTATTAAAATGATTTTCAAGCTTTCATGTATGTACTGGGTCAAAATACTCTACCTCAATAACCTCACCTCTTTAAAAATCAAGAGTATTTCTACAATTGTTTTGCAAAATCTAATTTCATGCACAAGTTCAATCTCAGAAAAACTTTAATAAAGTGCAACAAGCAGTAAAATGCTCCAAAGAAATTCTACAGTTTTGGTGTGGTCTGCTCTGATAATGTGAACAAACATTTTACATTTTGTATCTTGACCAGTCATAGCAAACTGTAACTAGATTTTTCACTCCAAAGTGCAACAGTATGTGCAAAGTAAACTAGACCACTGAGGTTATTAAAGAAGGGCATTTGGACCAGTTTGCTCATGCTATTTTTCCCCCTTTGAACATGATGATTAGCTTGGGGACAACTGCACTATGACATGCAATAAAAAGCCAGCCTGTTCTAACTGGAATGTCATCTACCTATGAATAAGCATTAAACAAGTCAGCCATAAATAAAGAAGCATGCACGCTTTTGCTAAAAAGTTGATGAAACAGGTAAAATTACATTATTTTGCGTCTTAACAAACCATTTAAAATTCCTATGCAGTTACTAATTAGAATAAAAACAAAATATCAATGAACCCACCCAACAATTATAAAAATATGACAAAATTCAGACCATCCATTCATATTTATTAAATTATTTAATTAGGATGAACAAATGGACTCAAACTGGCTGCCTACATGCATAAAGTTTTTATACTGAAAACAGCTTTTTCATAGTTTAACAGCTCAACATGATGAATAATAAATGCTGCCATTGCAACATGGGTTAAAGTAAAAATAATTTCAGTCACTTTTAAAACACTTATAGTTAAATATCTGATACTGATATTTGGCTCTAAAAACAGTTACTTTACGGTACACAAGAACTTTGACTCATATTATAGAAAGACATGCAAAGACAAAAACGGTTGTTTACTGAGAAAGAAACTCATGGAACACTCAATTATTCCCCACAGAATATGTATTTTGAACTTAAAAAACATGAAACATTCACTCTCATTCTAAACAGCAAAACATTGTTGAAATATGGTTAACAAACAATACCAGAGCACATTCTAATACATTCATAAGCACTATTAGATTTGCCAAAGTTCCAAGTAACTTTGGCATAGAAATATTGCCAAAAGTCACACCCAACCAAAAGGCATGGGTAGCAGGCCATAAATATCTTAGAAGGTCTAGCAGCCTGGAATTTAGAACAGGCAGTTTTATAAGCAACAAAATGATGACAGGCAGGCATGATTAGTGAAGAACTGAAACTGAAAGCATAATTCACTGTGCCATGATAATGACTTACAAAGTAGAGTTTTTAGGAAAGGAAGAGTTGGATTTTCCTTTAGGAATCTATATTGCAAGGAAAAAGGGAGGGAGAACAATCATATGAAGGCAACATTACAAGAAAAATAAACCAAGAGAGAAGGACAAAGGAAAACAACAATGATTTTAGGGAGTCAAATTTGGGTTTTTTTTACTTTGTATAAACTTCAGTCTAAGAAACAATCTATGCAATCCTTCCTGTTATCCTTAAGGGGATGTTAATATCCTCCTACAAGGTATACAGAAGGAAAAAACATTTTTTCTTTGCCCATTGTTTCAAGATTTGTGTGCAGGTAAGGTGATAAAATGGGCAGAGAGAAAAAAACTTCTCTCTACGGACTTGTGTATGAAACAATCCTATGATCACAGCTTAGAAAAAAAGGATTGAAATCACGTGATGAGAAAAAGCAGTGATCCTTTTTAAAAATTATGTTTCAACACATCTGGACAGACATAACACACTCTACAGTTAAAAGACATAAAAGTGCACAGAAGCACACGTCTGTGAACCATGTATTTCTTCCTCTAGAAACCATAAATTCAAAAGTTTTATGCTATTTTTCATAGTAAAGTAAAACAGGAGAAAAACATGCAAATAATCCTTAAGCAAGTAACAACCTAAAAAATTTACAAATCCTATGACAGGAATTCTCCTATCTTCAGCATTGATTCTAATCATGAAACCATTTTAATAAAATGCGTAAATACCATATTGTTTAGCAAAACTGGTGAATAATTTCCTAGTAGTACAACCATTTGTAAATTCAGATTATTTTCTGTTAATTTTATTTAAAATTTTCAACAGACTACCTGAATTTTCCAGTCAAACTATCATATTTCATAATTCCTTTCTTTTTTCTTTGCACGGGAAGGCACCAGGAATCAAACCTGGGTCTCTGGCATGGCAGGTGAGAACTCTGCCTGCTGAGCCACAGTGGCCCGCCCCACAATTCCTAATTTTTAAGATTAAGCTCATAAGTGAAAACTAATCTATTTTAACCACATTTAAACTGAAGCAACTAAAATTCACCAGATTAAAAAGAAGTGTTATACATATGGATTAAAAATAAATAAATACAGAAGAACAAATGATAAAATATATTGGGTAGATGGAAATACTAGTGGTCAATGAGAGGGAGAGGTAAGGGGTATGGTATCTATGAATTTTCACCTTTTCTTTTTCTGGAGTGATGCAAATGTTTTTAAAAATGATCATATACAATTATGTGATGATATTGTGAGCCACTAATTTTACACCATGTATGTAATGTTTTATGTTACAAATGAATGTGCTTGTACGTTGTTTAATCAATAAAATTTTTTTTTAAGTTTTGTATTAAAGAGAAATCTGTACTAAGATGTAACAAAACATTTATATGAAGAATCTCCATCTATACGAAAAACTGAAAAAAGTTAAGTAATTTAAGGAGGATATTACCCTATTTTAAAATAAATCCATTTTATAAAATTACACTTTGTTAATAGAACAAGACCAGCTTGGTTCTCTGTACAACTGGAGTGATACATAGTCTAATTCAGTTAATTCAATTCTTGATTATCAGTGATAATAAACAACAGCAGCACTATTTAATACTGTAATCTAACAATTTAGCTATAAGAGCTAAACCATTAAATAACATTTCACCTCAGTTCACCTTACTGTTGCTTTGCAACCTTAAAAATCCCTCAGAAACTGGAGGAGTACATTTTAGGTCATACAGCTTACCAAACTCTCCACATGCTTTCCTTTAATCCCCTCAAACAAACAGAGAGATATTAGTCTTCTATGAGCTGGGGGTGACTGTGAAGAGTCCACAGCTGTTAAGCCATTCTTCTCAGTAGTTATTGTTAGAATATAATAGCATTTTAGAGCTGGAAGGAACCTTAAGTCATTAGTTCAGAGATGGCAAAATGGGTTTGTTTCCTTAGACTGTAGTGGTTGCCTGAAGTAATGTACTGAAAGTATTTTGTGGCTTTGTCGAAAAAGTGTACAAGTAGGTCACAACTCATGCCAACCCTTATCTAGTAAAAAAACTTAACTCACAGAGTTAGCTGAGCAAGTACATTGCCTAATTTCCACTTTAGCACCATAACCCAAGAGAAGTTAAATATCTGGCTCAACTACTCTTGAATAAGGAATATACAACTCTGAGGCGCCTTAAAAGTGTAATGCTTCCAAAGACAGTAATTATACTGGTATGGCCAACAGAGACTACAGCTAGTCTTAAGCAATGCAATATATACTTCAGTCTGGGTAATAACATTCTCTTATAGTAACAGCAGCTAAAATTAACAACAAATTTTTGTTTCCACCCACCCCCTCCAACTTGACAAATGTGAAACTGTATTATAATGGTCACCTCATACTAGTGCTGTCCTCTTCCCTGTTCAATGGAAGATAAAAATGATGCTTTTAAGGTATGCAAAATAAAATACATAAAAATTAACAGATGGTGACAAAGCTGAGCTTTTAGATTTAAATATTAACCAATAACAACAACAACAAAAATATACTAGCTTACTTTATGAAATACTCTAGTAACTGTTTCCAACAGAAAACTTCTCAAAAACAGACTGCACCAGAACTCTTAAATACGGGCCTAAAGAGTAGGACATTTCATTTGGTCTACACAATCCAGAGGGAAATAAGTACCTTTTGCAACAGATTTCCACAATAAGAAACGCTTCTATAGGTATCAACTGTTAACTCTCTAGTTTTAACCTGAGAACACTATTCAGCCAAAACAGTAATCATAAGATTCAATTACAAAATTAAGACAAGTCACCTAAAATTGAACCTCAAGATAAAATGAGTTGCTTCCTTCCACTTGCCCCCAATCTTTATAAACAGTGGAAGAGGTAAATTAATTTAACAGGATATTTTTAACTAGAGGCAAAGTTTCAAACTCTTTCAATCAGTGAAAGACCCCCTTTCCCAAGTAAGTCATTTACTTTATCATCTTACAGCCCAAAATGGAAGACTGTTCTGCGGCACCATTTCCTGTAAAAGCATTAATTAAAATTGAAACGCGAAGAAGCTGTAATTCTCAATTGTAGCTTAATGTAAAAAGATTTTGAAAAGAAATACATTTAACTTCAGAAAGTTTGCTTACCATCACCCTGCATGTCTGAAGTCCATAGTGTCAGATTATCACGTAACAACTGCATGATAAGTGTAGAGTCCTTATAGCTTTCTTCACTTAGGGTATCCAGTTCTGCAATTGCATCATCAAAAGCTGCTTTTGCCAACCTACAAGTATTTAAGTACATGTATTACAAAACAAAAGTCCTCAAACAGAATTAGACATCAGTTGTTAGACTGATCTTTTCTTCAATTATCCCACACTGTGATTGGTGATACATGAGTAACTGGTTCAGGAAATGATAAAAAAAAAAACAGTGAAAATTAACTTGGAATACAAATATATTTGGAGGACTACTATTTACTCTGCTTTTTACAAGCCCTATCAATAAATAAAAACAATCTACTACAAACCAAATTCCACCCTAAATCATCACCAAAATGTACAAGCAAGGCACTTTCAAATTCTAGCCAACTTAATTTAATCAAGTTTCAATGCAAAGGGGGAGCTTCTGGACAATCCTTTTTTAATTCAACAGAATTTAATGTTAATGGAGGCAGGGAAGCAAAAAAGGGCAATACAGAACCTAGGGAAAAATGATCACACAAGCCATTCAATACGATTTCAAAGAAATACAATCCATACACTGTTGCATACTTCTGTGAACTATATACACAGAATAATGATGGACAATGTTGGGGAAAGGGACAAAAGCAGAATGACAGAATCTGAATCCACAATGTATTTGAAGTATGTAGAGATGGAGGACTAACATGCAACTATTACAACAGCAGAGTGAAGTACTAATCTGGAGAAAATACTTCAAGGATCTGAAAAAAAGTGCAACTAATGGGGAAATCCATCTTAAAGTAATCTTAATGGGTAGGAAAAGAATAAAAATGGTATTCTTCAGATTAAAGCAAGAGCATGAGCATAAGAATGGGGGTGAACCTATATGCAAGAGAGGTAGACGACATGGGGAATGACAAAGAAAGATTCAATCAATACTATCAACAATAGTACTGCTTTGCTCAGTGAAGACTTTTATCTGTTCGGACAAACGTCCTGACCACTTATAATGTTTTCAATGAATTAAAGCTGGTTTGCGGCCACATGAATTCACTTTATATCAGGAAAACTTCTCTTTTCATGAAATATGATTTCTACTTACTCAAGAATATTAAATTTACAGATTATAGTTAACCCCCTTCCACAATATTTAAAACTTTCATTCTTAAAAGTTTTTGCCTATGCAACATTTACTGTTAAACTATAAAAATAGAAAAATAAAATTTCTTACAATGTGTAGTCAAAAAGCCCTCACAATTAGGAGTAGAACAGTAAGGACACAATTCAACAAAAGTAAAAAGCTAAATACATAAAAATATTCCTTAAATCTGAATCTATAATCTCAAAAACTGCAAATTATTTAAAATGTAAATAGAAGAGTTTAACATGTATCAGTGAAATGGGTAGCTATTTGTCATTAAATTACAAATGGTGCTCACTAGGAATATAACTATTTAAAATATACCTAGAAATAAAGAAAAAATATATATACCTACAAATAATAGAGGGGTATAGGGGGAAGAACTAATATGGCATGTTATGGCCTATAGTTAACAGGAAGACAGCAGTACACAGCAATACTGGGGTAAATAACTGGGGAGGAGGGATAAGAGATTAGGGAAAGTTTTGATTGGTATTTCGTGAAGCTGTGTTTATTGACTATCTCTTTGGACCAATGAAAACTATCTAAAATTGAGAGTGCTGGTGATTGTACAACCAAGTGATGACACTATAAAACATGGTTTGTTTATTTTGGACATTATCCACGATGCCCAATGGATGGCGAGGACCAAAGGGTACAAGGACTGAGAAATCAAATAGTGAACTGTGATAAATATATATATATTAAGATGGATACTGTGTGGCTACAAAAAGGAATGTCATGAGGCATGCAATGAACTGAATGAACCAGAGCTGGAGTTCTGAAGCTCTGAAAATCAGCATTCCTACATACCATAACAACAAAGTAATTGGAAAAGAGAACAGGCTTCAGTCAGACATAAAAATGGAGCCAAATCTGGATGAGTCTAAGGTAAATTTTTCTTTCTTTTCTTTTTTTTGTATATCTATTATATTTCACAATAAAAAAAATTTTTTTTAAATATATGCCTACAAAGAATGAAATACACAAAATTTCAAATAATTCTATTATAATTTTTCCATTTTCCCTGTCCCAACACTTATTTTCAATCTACTAAAAAAAAACGGGGGTGGAGGGGAAATCCTCCCAAGAATGAATATAATTATCCTAACTGCTATGCAAGTGAATTGAAATAGGTCTCTCTATAATCTATAGCAGTTTCATTAAAAAGCCAAAAGAAATTATTTATTACATGGCCAAGTCTACAAAGACAGTCCCAGGGAATAAGACAAAAATACAACATCTATTGCTTTGTAACTTCTTTCACTTTCACAGTAAGTTTTTGTTCTCTTCCATGACTTACCTGCAGGCACGGTCAGGGGAATTAAGAATTTCATAGTAGAATACAGAAAAATTGAGAGCAAGACCTAAGCGAATTGGATGCGTTGGTGGAAGTTCTGTCATTGCAATATCACTAGCAGCTTTATAAGCCACTAGGCTGTTCTCTGCAGCCTCCTTCCTGTCATTTCCTGTGGCAAATTCAGCCAGATACCTGTGGTAGTCCCCTTTCCTAAAAAAGAAAAAGAAAAAGTGAAACAAACAAAAAAGAATTAGGCATAACTGCCTTTTAAAGAAAAATAAACTGTAAAAAAACTAATCTATATTATACAAAGTTAAAATGTGACAAAAATATAATTAACAATTAACATTTATAGTCAGTATCTTTAAAAGTTTATTTCAGGACTGATCAACACATCTATTTTTCTCTTAGAGACATTACTGAATAGAAGGCTAAAAATGCCAGAGAAATCAACTGAAAAATTTCAAAAGCAACACTAGATGAGTGACTGTTTCAGAGAATGGCACAACAGCTTGTTAATCATGAAATAAAATTCCCGTATAAGTGTTAAGACTGAACTATGAAATGTATGTCTGTAGGCTGGGATAGGGGTGTGGAAAATCCACAAAAGCAAAAGAACATAATTAATCAGGTAAAGCAAAATTTAGCATATTTTTATAACAAAGCTTGATCATCTTAAATGCAACAAATATATCAATTCTTCATCAGGGAATTTTTCAACGAGCATTCAAAAATTAACTCAAGTTTTGAGAACCAGTCCTCCCATGTAACTATCCTTCCATGGAAAAACTAACCTACATGGAAAAAGTCATGACTCTAAGAAGGCCAACTTTTAATCTTACATTTTCCCTTCTGGTATGGAACCTACATTTTATAATAGAAAACCTTGGACTCGCCAGTGTTAGCTGCTGGAATGAGATGTTTGTCCAGTACATCCAGTATGTCACAACAGATTAACTTTAGTTCAGTCTCAACCTGAAAAATTAAACAGATTGTTTAAGACTAAGAAATCCTATAAATATCATATGCTCCACCCTCTGGTTTTGAGGAAAAGAGCTGAGAATTAAGCAGAATGAATAATCTCTCACAACCCCCCTTCTCCTCTTGATAGAAAAGCAGAGAAAGGGCAGCTCCAGCTTACAGAAAATGTCTTTTCCTTTCTGCATGCTGTTTAAACAAGCACTTTAAAACAAACCAAAAAAATCATAATTCAGCTACAAAATTGTAAATGTGATAACACTGACTGAATAGCACTTATGAAGTGCTGAGCACTTACAGGAATTAGCTTCTTTAATGAGGTAGTTACTGCTATCTCCATTTAGATGGGAAAACATATGTTAAGATATTTGCTCAAAGATCACCACCAACTTAAAGGGGCAGAGCTAGGATTTGAACTTGGGCAATTAGGCATCAGGACTATAACCATGGTTTGTAAAGGAAAGAGTCAAAATTCAAACCCAGGCAGCTTGCCTCCAGTGCTCACTTTATTACATTTTATTTACCACTATAATGCTCAATAGTAAATCATTTTTGTGGTAGAGATCCAGAGCCAGTTATCAGTATATATATACCTAGGTAAATGTTGTCACTGATCTCTATAGGTAGATGTTGTCACTGATCTCTATATAATACTGAAAATGCACACAAAATACACATACCTTGCTCTCCATTTTCTATTAATTCATGGTGACTATGTTGAAGCTTTCCAAGTTCTTCCCATGGCCTCTGGAACCTCCTTTCCACTGTAAATAATTCTCACATTCTCTCTGCCCCTATAATCTTGTCTTTGTCCTGAGTAAACCTACCTCTTTCCCTGAATAAACTACCACCTCTGGAGCTTTAAGAAGATTTCTACTGTAGGCTTCAGAAAAAAGCCAGAAGTGGGTAAGTTAATAAGACAATACTCAAAAGAAAATTTCAACATTGGATATAAAAATGAAGTCCTTCAATGGAAAGAGAAATGGTATCAAAACAAACTCCATGTATTAAGCAAAAAAGAAAAAAAAGAAAAGAAAAAAAAGAAGAAAGTCAATGCCTATATTTATGAGACACTAATCATTTTTCTTAGAAGACATCTAGAACACAATAATCTCACCATTTGCCGATATTCCCGAATCATTTTTAGTTTGTCTTCTCCTCCCTTGTTTTCTTCTTTCTGTTCAATGCTGCTGATTATTCTCCAGGAGGCTCTTCTGGCTCCAATCACATTTTTATATGCAACAGATAGGAGGTTTCTTTCTTCAACTGTCAACTCCACATCCATCCCTGCTACTTTCTTCATAGATTCCACCATTTCTATTTTTAAAAAAAGGCAAAATAAGACCTTACAAACACATCCCACCACAGTAATTTTTTTCTTTTGCCAAGCTAATGAAAAACAAAGAATTTTAACAAAAAAGAGTACAATTATCAAAATTAACATGAATAAAAAGCCAAGATTGTAAAAGAAACTAAACTAAGAGCCAAGAACCACAGCATAAAAAAAAAAATTAAGATTATAAATTGTATTAACTCAGAAAGACTTCAAAAGAACCTAGTATAATTTAGTATGATTTGGAAGCATCTCTCCCATGTTAAATAAGGGAACTAGGAATGCACAACTATGCATTTTCCAGGAAAAATAACTGAGCTGATAATTTAAGGCAAAGATTTAAAAATTATAGACTCCAAAATGTACTTCTTTACTCAAAAATGCAAAGTCATGGGGGAAAGGGGAATTCATTCATACAGCAAACATATACTGAGCACAAAAACAAAAAAATACTAGTCACAAGCACAAAAATATCTTTAGATGTTTCCATTTCTCCTTTAAAAGGGCCAGACACTGTCCACCTCCTTTAAATCCATTCACCGGTAAAACAATGATTCCTATTTGCTACCACTAGGTGGCAAGCAAATAAAGGGACACAGATATACTCGGGAAATCCTGATCTAAGCAATTACATGGGAATGCAAAGGAAGAAACAAAAACAGCCCAATAAATATTAACTGAATAAATATATTAATGAAAATTATGCGTTTAGGCAAAACTCGATGTCCTATTACCTCATGGCCCTCCAACTTTAATGCTTTAGAAATTTTGGCAATGGGATACAAAAAATCTGTGTTTTAATAAACATCCTATGTACCATACAAATGGTGACAAAACACTGTTTAACAGGTATCCTACATTAAAGGGCGGTCTTCCTAATACGTAACCCCCAGGAAAAGATGTTACAAAAATTATTCCATCAGTACAACCTCTCTCTCTCTCTCTTTAAAGCTCAACTCTGCAAGGAAAATCATTACCCTTCCTGCTATATGGGACATGACATCCAGAAGTGAAAGTCTCTAGCAACATGGGACATAACTCCCAAGGATGAAACTGGCCCTGGCACTATGGGATTGAAAATGCATTCTTGACTAAAAGGGAGAAAATAAATGCAACAAAATATGGCATAAGTGGTTAAAAGAGTGCCAGAGGCTACTCTAATGTAAGCTTCAACTAGATATTGCTAATTGCCATGGTTTGCCAAAACCCAACCAATATCATTCCTGCTAAATATAAGAACATGTAGGGCTATATTTGAGAGTCTACAAGTTTCATACACTAAGTTTACTTTTCAGAAACTAGAACCTCCAGATGGTTCCTAGGCCAGACAAGTTCTGAAGAGGGGTCAGCCTCTCCAGAACATCAACTAGTTCCATCCCTCTTCCCATTTTGTTGACACCCCTTTTCAACATGAAAAGGTTAGAAAGGACATGATCCAAATATCCCTGAAGACTGGAAGAAGGATCAAAGCAGAAGGAGTAGTTATAACAGAGAAAATAGGATTTAACAAATGAGTAAAATATGCCTGCTGAGTCATTAGACTGGTATTTCTTTTAGTCTCCAGTATCTTGGAGCAGCTAGAAGGAAAAATCTGAAATTGTGGAACTATAATCCATACCAAAGTTTGAAAATTTTCTATAACTACTTGTTAAAATGTACTCTGAAATTTATTGCCTTAATATTATATATATTTCACAATAAAAAATGTTTTTAAAAAAACTAAAAGAAGCCCGTGGGGTGGCCAGGGTGGGGGCAGGAAATAGGAAGTTGAGTTAAATTGTACAGTTTCTGTTTGGGACAATGGAAAAGTTTTGGTAATGGATGGTGGTGATGGTAGCATACCATCGTGAATGTAATTAATGGCACTGAATTGTATATTTGAATGTAACTTAAACAGTAAATTTTAGGTTGTGTATATAGGACTAGAATAAAGAATTTTTTAAAATTCATAGAAATATTAAGATGGTAAAAGCTCTTAGAAAACTCTTTAATTTCTTAAAGAGTTAAGTAAGTACTTAACTTTACAACTCAGCAATCCCAGGCCAGGTATTACCCAAAAGAAATGAAAATACATCTTCCCAAAGACTTTTACACGAATGTTCATCAACAACTTAAGTCATAATAGCCAACAGTTGTAAACAACCCAAATGTCTACCAAAGGGGGAATGAATAAACAAATCAAATTGTGGTACAATCATATGCTGGAGTATTACTCAAGAATAAAGAGGAACGAACTATTGATATAAATAAAGCAACAATTATGCACAAAGTTAAACAGATATGGATGAGTCTCAAAAACAATATGCTAAGTGAAAAAAGGCAGAACAAAGGACTGTGAGATTCCATTTATATCAAGTTATAGAAAATGCTAAACAACAAAGACAAAGCAAATCAGTGGCTGCTAAGGCACAGGTTGAGGTACAAAGAAAATTTTTGGAGTAATGGAAATGCTATGCTGTAGTAGTTACATGATCGTGTACTTTCATAAAAAGCCAATGAATTATATACATAAAAGTGGTACATTTTGTAGTGTATAAACTACAATTCAATAAAGCTGATTTTTAAAAATTCAATTCTGAGGCATAAAAAGGTATTACAGTACCTAAGACTAATAACACATTTCAGAAAGTATTCATTTGAAACATAATCCAATTTTTTAAATCACAGTCATTAAACAGGTTAAATTTAGGAGCAATGGAATAAGAGGTTATCATTTCAGGCTTACTCTGTGCTAGTTTATTCTCAAAAACCAACAAACCTAACATACCTCAGAAGTGAATAGATAACTCAAATCTCTGTCTCTTAAAAGAGTAATTCAGAAAGTAACCCAGCTACACTAAAGACAATACCATTACTATTCATTGTGGAAAAGCCAGACACGGCAAAATATCACCAAAAATTTAGCAGTGCTGTATCTCTGGGTATCAAAGCGATAGTCTAGATTCCACTGAGAGCCTCCTATTCAAGTCCATTTAGACAGCAACAAAACAATGCAGAGAATTGTGCAGTACAACTACAGAAGCAGTGGTTAATTGTTTTTAAAATAACAGCTTTATTAATGTGTAATTTAGGTATCATAATTACCCCATTTGAAGTATATACATATTCAGTAAACTTTCATAGATTCACAAGAGTTGTACAATAATCACCACAATCAATTTTAGAACATTTTGATCAATCCAAAACAAAAAGCTGTTACCCATTAGCAGTAGGTCCCCTTTACTCCCAATTCTAGGCAATCACCAATCTACTTTCTGTCTCTATGGATTTGCCTATTGTGGGCATTTCATATAAAAGGAAGCATATACTACATGACCTTTTATGACTGGCTTCTTTCACTTAGCATTAAATTTTCAAGGTTCATCTATGGTGTAGGATCTATCAGCACTTCATTCCTTTTATTGCCAAGTAATATCTCATTCTATTTCATTCCACTACATTTTATTTAACCATTCATCAGCTGATGGACATCAGGGTTGGTTCCACTTTAAGGCTTTTATGAAATGCTGCAATGAACATTAATATACAAGTTTTTGTGTGGACATACGCTTTCAATTCTCCTGGGTATATATCTAGGAATTGAACTGCTGGGTCATATAATACCACTGTTTAACTTTTAGAGAAACTGTCAAATTGGTTTCCACAGGGGCTGCATTATTTTACATTTCTACCAGCAATGTACAAGATTCTAATTTCTCCACATCCTCACCACTTATTTTCTTTTTTAAACAGCCATGCTAGTGGGTGTGAACATGTTTTGGTTTGCATTTCTTTGATAACTAATGATGCTGAACATTTTTTCACCTGCTTATTTACCACTGGTCCTCTCTTCTTTGGAGAAGTATATACTAATAGTTATTTGAGTTGTCTTTTTATCATCAAGTTGTTATCCACTTTTAAAATCCCAAATGATTTCATTTAGCCTCTCACCTTCAGAAATTTCTCCATTCCTTAAAGTATTAGATGAAGGGACAGTAGTAGTGTGAGGAGTCAGAGAGGATTTTCCTAATCCCCCTAAAAAGTTCTACAACCAAAGTTTTGTACAATTTGTACCAACTACAACTATAATGAAATATTCTCATGATAACATTGGTGTTACTCTTAATCCTTTTAAAACCAGCAAAAGAAACATGATCCTAACTGTAATGTATAGTCCAAACTATATGTGAAATCTGATTAATTAAAAACTCTAAACTGACCACACCCTTAAAACCTCTACCACAGTGGATTAACATCAGCCATTATTCACGTAAATTCCTCAACACAACTAGCATTTCATGAAATCATCTTTGCAATATGTATTTATCAATGAGATTTAAGCACTTCTTGGGGGAAGGGATAGAAAGAAAGCTGAAATTTGTTTGCAGTAGGTATGATCATAATTTATGAACCAAATGGACAGCATGGTCAAATCACTATTTGTGGCTGCACAAGCAGTTTGAGGAGTAAAGTTTAGGCAATGAAATAAAATTTCTGGGACTTTAATCGTTTTTGGGCAATGGTTAGCCAACTAGAAATCACTACTGTTGCAGAAATTCTGAAATATAATTCCTGTAAATCAAAGGGCATCTTGATAATCTAATGTATTTGGTCCAGATCATTTTCGCTTCATTGTGTGATAAAGGCTTAGACAGCCATTCCATTAAACTAGCTTGATTCTGGGATATCTTTCTTCTTTGCTACTGGTCTATTCTGCCAGAAAACGAATAAAATGGTTTCCCTCTTGACTTCAAATCAACTTCAGCTTTGTTTTTGGCTTTGTTCTTTGACATATTTACACATTCATTCAACAAACTCATTCACAAATAAAGCACCCTACATCAAGCACTGTTCCAAATGCTCTGCATGTATTAATGTATTTAATTTTCTCAGCAGACGCTGAAGAAGGTACCAGTATTATCCCTCATTTTTTATGCAGAAACTAAATAATCTGAGGGCTAAAAAATTGCTTAAGATGACCAGGTAGGTCAATGGAGTTTAACCCAGGAAACCTGACTCCAGAGGTATGCTTTGATTTAATCACACCTCAAGCGCAAGTATTTGTACAAATTCACTTGTACTGGAATCCCTTTGCTTCTGTAGGAAGTGATGCAAAATCACTGGTTTCATTGACCATATAAGACATAACACCTTAACATGTGAAAATGTGGTTTATTTATCCTTAAACTCATTCCTTCTGCAGAACATTGTCTCCAAAAAGCTTCTGCCAATGCCTAAGAGAGAACAAATTCTGCCATGTCCCTAACATCTCCACATCAACAGTCCAGTAAATGATTTTTCCAAGACTGTCCCTGACAGCTGGTAAAACAAGTCTTGCTAAGTTTAAATAATCCTTTAATCATAGAAAGACAGGGTACAAAATAGAAGAGGTGGCATGTCTCCACCTATCAAAGTGACTACAAATTACTATAAGGTCCAACTCTGCAGTTCCTACTGAGATCCAGAATTAGGAGGGAAGCAAACTGTTCAGAACTAGTCAGGGGAAAAATGAAAAGCTCTTTTACTGGCTGATAGGATTAGCATGCCTCCCACCAAAGCACATAGATCATAACCATTTCTCTCAACATGGAAAAAAATGTTTTCCAGATGTGAAAATATGTAATCTTGATTTTTAAAGACAGGAAACAGAAGCTGCAAGTAATCTGCCTAAAGTCATTCAGCAAATAAATGAATTCAAGCACGAATTCAAACCTAGACAATCAAACTTCAGAGCCTGTGCTCCTCACCACCACTCTCAAGTAGAGTGCTCATTTAAAAAAAAAAAAAATCAATCCAAGAACAGTCACACTGAAGAACAATCACCCCAAGGGAAGAAAAGGGTGCAGCATAGCATCAGACATTGCTTTAAAAAGGTTCTATCACTCAAGATCCTGATGACACAAGTCTAGGTTTACTTTACATAAGGGTTGTCAGCCCTTTTTACCTAAGTGGTTGCTTAGGAAGCCACTCATCCCTCTGGATCAAGCTCAAATACCTCAATCTGTTAAAGCCTTCCTGGACTCTCCAATCCAAGACCACATTTCTCTGTGTTAGAGATCAGTGTTCATCTCCCCATCAATTATTACCTCCCTAAAAGGGTGTGGACTGCGTCTTCATCTCTATATTCCCAGAACTGCACACCACCCAAAGCACAAAAGGTATCCAAATATTTGATGGAAGAATGAAAAGACTAAGACAATCTACTTTAAAAATACTGAGAAATATATTTTGGTGGGCTTGACTGAATATGTCCTAGGTAAATGAATCCTATTTATGGATCCCCTCTAGACAGAGTCAGAAATTCTGTAGTCCCTTCTGGGCAGTTTTAGACCCTGTTTCTGCAGCCTATTTTAACTAATGGAAAATTTAAAAAAAAAAAAAATCTTTAAGACCCCAAGAATCATCCTGAAGAGCTAAGGTCTGTTCACATTAAAATTAAAGGGAAATTTAGTGTAGGTGTCCCCATGTTATCCCACTTGAGCAATATGCCTACAGAGCCAGACTATTTCCAATTAACAAGAGTATGGAATCTACAGAGACTTAGAATATGAACTACTATAAGATCTACCTTGAATCATAAACACTTTTAACACAGAAGCAACAATATTTCTTAATAGAAGGGTCAAGGGATTGGGAAACAGTCATAGAATCTGTATATCCTAGAAATCTTACAGGTTTGTCTGTGGATTATTTTTAAAAAAAGAAGGTGGCATTCAAAAATATAACTATTATAACACTTTTAAAAAATAGAAAAGGAAGGCATATTGTCTAGGGTTATGATCCATCTTTTATATCAAGAAAAGCGCCTGGGAGATGTAAAAACAAAAATGGTGGGGAACCTATCGAAGCAATTCAAAACAGAATAGAAAACTATTATTTTACAAAATGACCAAATCTGATTCCACTCAAGAGCCACTGCTGCTCATTTGGAGTTAGAGTTAAGGAAAAAAACTAGTTCTTTATATCTATTTAAAGGACTAATCTAGGAATAGATTAGGGACCAACGCTTAAAATATACAGAGCTGGCCCTTCCTCCCTCCCCAGCCTTTAGAAGGTAACTGTGGGACTGGAGCTGCTCCCACTTTCCACCCAAAGAAAAACTGAGGTAGCACGGTGAGTCCCCAGGAAGGTGCAGCCAAGCAGCAATGAATGTGGAATCATGAAGTTAACCTCTTAGTGAAATAAATTCAATGCTTGTCTTAAAAAACGCTAATAGAAATTAAATGTGAAATTTAGGATCCTCTTCCAAGATGACAAACGTGCCAACCTCTCTAAAGTACTATAGGAACTCTGAAGCACTAATAGGAACCCTCAAGGCTGTAAAACAAAGGAAGATTGTTACATACCCGGGAGAGCTACTTGTGCAAGGTGTTCATGACGACGTTGGCATCATATTGCTGCAGAATTAATGTGGGTTGCACATACTTGCATACTGTATTATTTTTTTGTTGCTGGTAAACTGGATTATTAAATCAAAGGACAAACAAGAGCATAATTAATGTATTTTTATATAACTTTAAAAAAAAAAGGAGGTTCATATTTTGGAAGTCTCTCCTTTTTTTATATCTTGAAAGAAAATTAATGTATTACTCTGTAAAATAAAAAAACATTATTCTTTCAGGAATCTGATTAGAAAGCAGAGAAAATGAGGCTTTTTTTGATGGGAGTAGCAGACTATTTCATAAACCATTCTTAGACAATTTCGAAAGATATTCACCTTCTGTGAAAACAAGAAACAAGCTGAAGATCAACTCCCACAAAAAATATAATACATATATGCATTTGCAATAAAGACGCAACTATCTTGAAAAAATTTTTTTACAGAGTTTCTACATAGAATGATGGAAATGTTTTGGAACTGGGTGGTGGGGATGGTAGCACAACATCACGAACGTAATAAACAGCACTGAAATACATATCTCAATGTGGTTTAAAAGGGTTAGGTTATATATATGGTACTATAATAAAAAAAATTTTTTTTTAAATCCATGAAACTGGGGTGCAAGAGTAGTTCAGTGGTAGAAGTCTCGTCTGCCATATGGGGGACCTGGATTTGATAACCAGACCATGCACTTCACCCCCCACCCTCAACATTCAACAAATGGCGCTGCAATAACAGGATAGTCACATGGAAAAAAAATGTAACACGACTCCCACCATACAGCAATAAAAAAAAAAAATCCCATGGAACTGCACAAGTTAATTAAACCATGGACCATAATTAAAAATACAATTATAAAAATGTACTCTCATCACTTGCAACAAATATACCACACCAAAGCAACCTGTTAATAGGGTGGTTTATAAGAATCCTGTTATTTTATGCATGATTGTGCTGTACACCCAAAACCTCTCTAATTAAAAACCCATATAAATACACTTCAGGCAGCTTTTTCAATAAATTTTTACTTGAATAATTTTCTCAGAACATTTTTTTCTCCATCAAAAATAAATCTCTCTCAATTTTTGTGTTAAAAATAAAAAGTTGAGCCTGTAAATTCATTGATGGCAGTCAAAGTGTGTGGGCATTAGAAGGTAGCATACTATCCAAGATCATCCATCATGCTGTAGGGGGCTTGGTGAATATGTGGTACTAAGGAACTGGGTGACATGGAGACTGGCTAAGCGGAGGTCAGTTTAACATGCTTCTTCTTCTTATGTACAGAACAAAACCAGGTATTATCCATTATTTATAAAGCAGTACGTTAAATACTCATGTTTTACTTTCCACATCTTCCCCATTAATATTAAAAACTCATTAAGTCTTCTTTCCATCTATCATATACTATTTATTTTGCCATATTTTCTGATATACATCCCATTAAACTTGTGCACAGTATACTAATTTTAACTTTTAGTTTCTATTCTAGCTCAGAATCTTAAATTCTACATAGCAAAAGGGAATGTCCACGATCATTTAAAAAAAAAAAAAAAATCTAAGCTGAGCAAAGTAGCTCTACTTCAAACTTTGTTCCCCTTCTCAATGAAGGAAAAGTTATCTAGATGACAAACATGATGAGGGTGCAATCTTCAGTTGATTTGGAAAGAACTGTTGAAAAGAACGCCTCTAAAGGTTCAAAATGAGACGAGACCTAAAACTTTTCAATAAAATGTCACCATCTTTCCATAATATTCAATTTTCCTTTCTATCTTTATGATGATGATTTAATTTATAGAAATTTTGCAAAGTAACTAAAAACCTGAAAGTAGGGATCAATACAATAAAATGATTCACCATCACAGAAAGCCACTCTGCACTAGAAGAGAATAGCAAGGGGAAAAGCACAAATACTCTGAAGTATTTTCCCAGTTGCTGTATAATTAGAGGCGGAAAAAGGATTTTATCTTCTGATGGTAATGAAGCAAGAACTGAAGAAGGAGTGAAGTGTCAATAGTCCAAATTTTAGGCATGTTCCCATTTCAGAGAAACTGAGTGTTGGGATTCCTATATGGAAAAGAATGACTCTTGCAACATACATAGGAAAAAAACAAGTTTTTTCTGGGATTTAACAGAGTAAAACTAAAGTCTGATGCCTGAGTTGGTTAAGAAATTAAGAGATGACTTCTAGGCATATATACCCAAAAGAACTGAAAGCAGAGACTCAAGTATTTGTATACCAACATTTACAGCAGCATTAGCCACAACAGTCAAAAGACTGAAACAACTCAAGAGCCCACCAACAAATGAACAGATAATAAAATATGGTATTTACACACAAAGGACTATCACACACCAGTAAAAAGTAATGGAATTCTGACACATGCTAAAAAAAATGGATAAACCATTATTAAGACACCATGTTAAGTGAAATGAGCTAGACACAAAAGGAGAGATACCATATGATGGCACATGAAATAACCAGACTAAGCAAATTCAGACACAGTAGACTGCAGAATACTGGTGGAGGAGTGGGAGTAGAAAGTTAACATTTAGTGGGTAAAGAGTTTCTGTACAGGGTGAAGGAAAAGTTTTACTATGGATGGTGGTGACTGGTAGCACAACATTGTGAATGTAATTAACACCAATGAATTGTATACTTGAAAGTGGTAAGATGGGAATTATGTCATATATATGTTGCCATAAAAATCTTACAAAAGAAACAACCAAAAAATGGAAATTAAGGGATGAAAAGGAAAATCTCCGCCAGAGAATCAGCCTGCACATTACAGGAAGATGGAGGGGAAAAGTGTTAAGAACATTCTCTTTCACGATTCTTTCATATTCTGAGGCATGAAAATAAAAATGTCCTTCTTCATACGGCATGTACATATTTAAACTGCAAGCTGGAAAGGATTATTTTACACATGTTTAGAGAAACTGGGACATGATTTTGAAACAGTTCTGCTTCCCTTAAATCTGGATGGCAGAGGAGCCGCAATGTGTTCTATGTAGCATCTCAAAATTAAGAGTACAAGTGAGACACTATGGTTTTAAACCTTTCTAAAGAATCAATAACCCTGAACTGCAATGGATAAATCTGCATTCCAAAAGGATCAGTTAGGTGTGTATGGAACTAAATTACTCCCAAAATCTCAGTGGTTTGACACAACAATTTCTCACTTACATGTCTAATTGAGGGTCTACCATTTGGTATCTGAGGATTCCTGGTCAAGAAGAAGAGACAGAAAAATCAGGAAAGGGGTTACACACCTAACTTCTGTTCACATTTCATTAGTCAAAACTAGTCACATGACCCTGCCACCTAACTAAAAGAAGCTGGGGAAGGGAGAAGCACTACAAATTATTCAATATACTAAAAAAGTCAACTAAACCACACTTTTTAAAGGCTGTCAAGTTAGATGGGATATCATTTAAAAGGGCAGAGATATAGATATAAAGCATCAGTAATTAATGTGCAGTAAATCTTGGCTAATGAGTTCAACTGCTTTTAGTGTATCTGACAAAAGCATGCAAATTTGCTGGGAAAATAATTTCAAAGCACTACCTTAAATTCTAAAAGGAATTTCCATGTGGGCTTTTATTTAAAAAGGAGTAGCCTAAGAAAACCTTTGGTGTGATCTGCAAAAGAGAAGCAGTCTTCAAATGGTCTTTTCATCTGCTAAAATCAGTAAAGCCATTTCTGTAGAAAGTTACATATGTGTTCAGGTATTGTGTTGCTTTCAGATGATATGCTGAAGCTTAGACAACCTAAGGAATGAATGAAATAAATATCAACTAGGCAAAATTTTGACAAGCATTAAACATAATCAATTCATAGATAATGCAATGACAAATCAATATTCTTCCCTATGAATTCCTAAGAAGAAAAACCAATTATCTTGGTACTTTAAACATTTAGAAAATGCAGACAGGGCCAATCTTTTTCTCAAGAAAGTACCATGCACCATACCTTCTCTATCAACACTCACAAATATTGTTTGAATCATCACATCTGTACCCTAAGGTATGGGAAAAAATTTTAGTTGGCCTTTTTTAGTGGCAGGTATTATAAGTTAACCATGAAAGGAATTCACCATGACCCCAATGAAACACTTGATTTTTGATAGAGCTGCACGCTAATGCCTCACTCAGATTTACCCAACTACAAAACAGTCTCACCTGGCTAAACTGATGTCAATTGGTAGTTTTAACATTAAACTTTTGTCAAACTTGGTAATTTTATCATAATAAGTAATCCAGCTACTTCCAGCTTCTCAAAATTTATGATGCTAAAGTATATCACTTTAAAAGGGTGATTACTTGCACTGATGTTTGTATGCTTTCTCAAATCACTTACAAGCTCTATAGGACACTAAGCCACAACTTAAGACTTGATTCAAAACTACAACTCAATCTATTAAAAAAAATTTTTAATTCTAATAGAAAATAATGTGAAAAAGATCTCAGGATGCAATAAAAATCTGAAGTTTGCTGCCTGAAGAGTCTTAATGTCATACACTTTCTAAGGAGAAAAAAAAATGCTATCTTAGTAATCACCAGAATAGCTGCGCTTAACTAAAACCAGCAAACATTTATGACATCGATCTTAAAGGAGGTTGTTAAGAGGCCTAAAGGAAGGACTATTTAAAGTAAACAGTTTGGTAAGATTTGAGAATGGAAACACTCCTTGGATTTGTTTTTCTTTAAGCAAAACTTTTAAATAGGTTAATAATTGACAGGTAAGTACAATTTGTGTTGAGTACTATGAAAGAAACAAACAGGATAATGTTAACAGAAAATAATGAAAGGTCTGAGAAACCTCTCTGAAGAGGTCCTACTCTATTCTAGCAACACTTCCACTACTTTTATCACATCTACATACCACTTGTACTCTCATTTATTAGGTGGAACAAATAGCATACCAAACACACTGTGGTAGCAAAACACCACCTTTATATAGCCAGAAAGATTCAGACTCGATTTTCATTCCGGCTTCTTACTTAGATGCTATTTGTTCTAGTTTGCTAGCTGCCGGAATGCAACACACCAGAGGCAGATCAACTTTTAATAAAAGGGGATTTATTTTGTTAGTTCTCCAGAGGAAAGGCAGTTTTCAACTGACGTTCTTTCTTACGTGGGAAGGCACAGGACAACCTCTGCTGGCCTTCTCTCCAGGCCTCTGGGTTCCAACAACTTTCCCAGGGGTGATTCTTTTCTGCATCTCCAAAGGCCTGGGCTGAGCTGCAAGGGCTGAGCTGAGGTATGCCAAGCTGCTTGGGCTGTGCTACGTTGCGCTCCTTTCATTTAAGCACCAGCCAATTAAGTCAAACATCATTCATTGCAGCAGGCACGCCAATTGCAGATGTAATCAGCAACAGATGAGGTTCACATACCATTGGCTCATGTCCACAGCAACAGAAATAGGCACGTTCACCTGGCCAAGCTGACAACTGAATCTAACTACCACACTATTTGAACTCAAAGGTGCCAGTGAACCTCTCTGAGCTTACATCCTCACCTATAACATGGGGAAAATGATACCAACTTCTCACTGGGCTTTGAGAATTAAAATGAAAGTGCATAGTAAATCGCCTGGCGTGTAACAGGAATTCAATATGATAAATTCCTTCTCTTTGCCTGCTTTCCTTCTAAGATTTGGGAGTGGGGGGTGGGAGACAGGAACCCACAAGGACAATGTGTTTGATACAGTAATGTGCCATAAACAGAACACAGAGCCTAGAATGTTAAGTCCTTTAAAATAAGGCCTTTCATATAATCTTGCTCCATTTTTCCTTTCTAACCCAAATCTTCCATTCTTAGGCCTCATATGCTTAATCTCATTCTCCGTGCCTTTGATAATTTAGCAGAAACTTCTCTACACCATCCAAACACTATCCATTCCAAGCAATGTCCCATCTTCAACTGAAGTTTTCCCTGACAACTACAGCCCACAAATTCCCCTATTTTAAAAAAGACTATGAACTCCTTTTATTAGGTATTCACAGGGGAAGTTATTCCCAAGACACCATAAGCACATGGAACCATGAACAGGGAGTGACATCTTGTTGGTTTGTACAAGTTGGTGTGATGTCCTGATACATCACAGAGTAATCTGGGCAGAAAACAAAAAAAATTACTTGTAAAGTCTCCTTGAGGGACTAGAAGAAAATATAGAAATATTAAACTTCCTTACCAGGGGAATTCCTGATATTCTCACAAGCAGTGGGGAGAAGCTAAGCCTACTTATAATTAGGTCTAAGAGTCACCAGCAGAGAACCTCTTTTGTTACTCAGATGTGGCATCCCTAGTCAGCTCTGCAAGTAAACTCACTGCCCTCCCCCCACCATCCCAACCCCCGACATGGGACATGACTCCCAGGGGTATTATCTCTGGCAACTCCAAGGGCATGAGCCTGGACCTGGCATCATGGGATTGAGAAAGGCTTCTTGACCAAAAAAAGGGAAAGGAAACGAAACAAAGTTTCAGTGGCTGAGAGATTTCAAATACAGTCAAGAGATCATGCTGGAGGTTATTCTTATGCAGTATATAGATATCACTTTTTAGCTTTTAGTTTATTAGAACAGCTAGAAGGAAATACCCAAAACTGCTGAACTGTAATCCAGCAGCCTTGATTCATGAAAATGATTATATAACTATATAGCTTTTAAGGTGTGACCATGTAATTACGAAAACCTTGTGACTGGCACACCCTTCACCCAGTGTATGGACAGATGACAAAGAAAATAAAGACAACAAATAAATAACAGGGGGTATGGGAAATTTTAAATGTTCTTTTTTATTTTATTTTTATTCACATTTTTATTTTCTCGGGGTAGTGAAAATGTTCAAAAATGGATCGTGGTGAGATTTTGTTGGTTTGTCCAGAGTGATACCTCGATAAATCCCAGAGTGATTTGAACAGTGAATAAAAAAGTATTTGCAAAGTCCCCTTCGGGGAATGGTGAGAACAGGGAAAAACTCAAATTCCTCAAGTTGAATTCTTGATATTCTTACAAGCAGTGTGGACAACCAAAGCTATAGGCTGAGCCCCCAGTCTTGGGGTTTGTTCTTACGAAACTTAACCCCACAAAGGATAGGTCAAGCCTACTTAAAATTTAGGCCTAACAGTCACCCCCAAGAGTGCCTCTTTTGTTGCTCAGATGTGGCCTCTCTCTCCAGCCAACACAACGAAGCAAACTCACCACCCTCCCCATCTACTTGGAACATGACTCTTAGGGGTGTGGACCTTCCTGGCAACGTGGGACAGAAATCCTGGAATGAGTTGAGACTCCACATCAAGGGATTGAGAAAATCTTCTCGAGCAGGGAGGGGAAGAGTGAAATGAGACAAAGTGCAAATGGCTAAGAGATTCCAAACAGAGTCGAGAGGTTATCCTGGAGTTTATTCTTACGCATTAAGTAGATATCACCGTGTTATTCAAGATGTAATGGAGAGGCTGGAGGAAACTGCCTGAAAATGCAGAGCTGTGTTCCAGTAGCCATGTTTCTTGAAGATGATTGTATAATGATATAGCTCTCACAATGAGACTTTGATTGTGAAAACCTTGTGTCTGATGCTCCTTTTCTCTACCTTTTCAACAGACAAGTAGAATATATGGAACAAAAACAATAGGGGGAACAAATGTTAAAATAAATTTAGACTGAAATGCTAGTGATCAATGAAACGAAGGGGTAAGGGGTATGGTATGTATTAATTTTTTTGTTTTTGTTTTATTTCTTATTCCGAATAGATGAAAATGTTCCAAGAAAGGAACATGATGATGAATATGCAACTATGTGATGATATTGTGAATTACTGATTATATATGTAGAATGGAATGATCAAAGTAGGAATGTTTGCATTTATTTGGTGTTTTCTTTGGTATTTAAAAAAAATAAAATAAAGTGGATTGTGGTGATGAATGCACAATTATGATGATACTGTCAACCGCTGATTGTACACTCTGGATTATAGACTGTGAATATATAATATAACCTCAATAAAACTGCATTTTTAAAATTCACATTTTGCTGAGGGAAAAAGGCAAGTTGCAGAGTAATACGTGTAAAACCCTATTTTCTACCAAAAAAATGAAACAAAACAAAAAAACCTGTACATATTCACATCATTTCTTCCAAGAACCATTTTTTTTCCACTACTTATCATATCTGAAGTCTAAATTCTTCTTAAAATCAATATGGGTAATGGTGCAATTGTCAGCATTTTTCTTTATAAGTGTTAGGTAAAATGGTAATGCATCTCTTATCAATGAATTATGAGACAATAAAATAAGGTATATTTTTGTGTTTATACACACCATCAGCACTTGTTCAAAGAAAAAGTTCTAGAAGAGTCAAACCAATAATAACAGCTTTAAATATTTACTTCATAACTGGATTTGACTTTTTACATTTAATTTTTATAGTTAAAAAAAATCAACCATCAGTGGGAAAATTCCAATTCATACTTTAACGAAAGTTTAAGAGTATTAAGATACACATATTTTTATAGTTTACAAATTAAAGTTGTTGATACTATAAACTGATAAAATCCTTTTGGAAAACAATTGGACCACACATGTCAAAAGCTTTATATTCATTCACTCTGACCAGTAACTCTTACTTATCAAAACCTCTCCTAAGAATACTGTCTTCTCTGTTAACGAACGAATATGACTGCTAAATCATTATATTGGTATTTCTGTTGGTCTCAGTGTCTTGGAGCTGCTAGAAGGAAAAATGAAAAATTGTGGAACTGTAACCAATACCAAACTTTAAAATCTGTTCTGTATCTACTTGATAAAATGTACTTGGAAACTTACTGCTTTTTTGTATATATGTTATATTTCACAATAAGAAAACTCTCCTAAGCAAATAAACTCAAATTACAGAAAAATTATATACATCCATATATAAATATTTCATTACAGGATTACATATACTAACCCAAAACTCAAAAGTAGTTTGTTATTGGATATTAATCCAATAAAAATGTTTATATGCAGTTCATGATATAAGAAATGTTTGCTACAAAATTAAATTTGATATACATATATAAATACAATGAAACCATTAAAAAAACCTTTTGCGTAGAAAATACTAGATAATACTAGCAATTTTCTTCCCAGGCCTTTTTAATTTTTAAAAATTTTCCCATTTGTAAACAGCTTTATATTGAAAAAAATACAAAAAATATACAAGATACTTTAACTGGAAAACAACAAAGTTGACTTTAATACAACATAACTAGCTACCATTTTTACAAATAATTGTTTTACTAATAAAAGGTAAATAAACACATGACCAATTCATACAAGTATCTGTGAATTTTTAAAAATCAGTTTCAGACTCCTTTTTTTAGTTTCAAAAATTTGGATGACATCAATAAAGAATATGATACAAAAAAGGTATATTTTAATTCCCAAACACATCATCTTGATTAATGAGGTAAATGTACTTGCTAATCTATCCAGACACAGACTTGAGGATCTCTAAAAAAGGTGTAAATCAAATACTTTCCTAATTATCTTCAAAGTCATGCAGCAAAAAGAGACTCTAAACAGAATACTATTAATGTCACAAAATTCTTTGTTTTTAAAAATGAAGAAAACTGGGAATACTACCACAATATGAAAAAAGGATAAATGGTAAACACAAAATAAGTAAAGAAATGCTGGAAACAGTACAATGAAATGAAGAAGGCAGAAGTCAAGGAAGTCATAAAAAAATAGCTGCAACAGTACAAATAAAGGATGAAGGCATATGGACCAGGTTAATGGTATCATATTAATTGTTAAGGGAAGAGAAAAAGGCCAAGGTACCTTTGTCGTTATTCCCCTAACCCCACAAACTACATGCCTGAAAAAGGTTACCTAAGTAGATACTTAAAAGTGGTTAAAATGCCTGAAATTAAAGTATAATTGTTAGGATTCAGGCTCATAAAATATGTAATTAAAATCTATACTTTAGTGCTACAATCAAAGTCTCACTTATTTTTGGTTATTTTTCAAGCCAGAAAGTAAGTGAATGAAAAACTGCTTTTTGTGCACTTTTAATTGCAGATGCTGAGAACTATTAGGATGAGCATTTTAATTTTCTCTTCAAAGCTGAAACTTCAATGTTGCTGCAGTGATGGGAAGTGGACTGACTGTCCCATACGGACACACCTAAAGTCTGATTCTACGATTGTTTAGGGGAATTTTGCACACTGTTCCCTTCTGATCGCCTCATCTCTACAACACACCTAGACACTTAGCTTCCCCAATCTGTGAGTATATTATTCAGAGTGTACTAAAGTTCTAGATGCAAGCAGTGGGGCTACTTGTAGAACTCAGAATGCCTGAATGAACAAAGTGCTTTCTACACTGAGCTGCAGCATCATTGTAGAAAATACTACAAGCCTTGTCTCTCTCTATTCACTTTCCACCCATCTCTCCCTCTTTTCATCAAGATGAAGCCTATTAGGTAAGAAATTTTAAGGGTTCTAACAAAATATTATGATTTTAAGCTTAGAAATAAACCTGGAGTTTTCTTGCTATCCCTTTTATTATAGGTATTTAATGTATATTTTAATGATTGTAGAACCTGAATTGTTCTAGAATGTGAATGGCTTGCCTTGTTTTATTCCTTTGGGTTTTTGTTTTGTGAGGATCTCCTGTGAGTTCTCTTTTTAGAACTTAGTATCGTGTGGTTATTTCCTTGATTTTAGTGAAAAATATTAGAGTATTTTATATGCCAGTATCTAATCTAAACTACAAGTATTAAATAAGTATATCTTTTATATTTAGCACAGGTACCAAAACCAAAAGATACTTCTTAGTTTTGGCGGGTTGAGAAGTAGTTTTCTGCTGCGTATTATGGAAGTTACAGACTTGAAAAGCATAACTGAACCAGAATTTGGATTACAAAAGTAAACTTCCTATTTTTTTATTTAGGTATAAGAAAACATGATGAGAACCTCATGCTTAGAATGTAGCATTAGTAACAGAGGGTAACTACACTGCAAGACCTAAAAGGTTTGTACATATGACACTATCCCTTTGTTGGTGGGAGCAGGGTTTAAAGTTATACATACAGGAGACATAGAACAGTTAACAGTAAAGTCCTATATGTATGCTTTAACTTCCATGATAGTTATTATTTTGTAGAGACATCTATAGAGTTATTATTTTTATTATATTTATGTATAAGGTTGACTTTCTGAAACAAATAAGCCAAAAATTCTTTTTGGAAAAAAAAGGGGTTAAAATGGAAAATGTTTTATATATTTTTTTTTTCACAATTTTTTAAAAGTTGCCTATAGAGAAAGTACATAAAGAAAAAATAGAGGGCCATACTGCTATGACTATCAATTAAGTTCCTAGAGCTTCTTTCCCTATCTAGCCCTTTATAAAGCTTTAGTTTCATATATCAAGGAGTTATAGTAATATTTTTCTTCTGCTCTCCACTGTTTAGTTTCTCTGTTCCTTTATTAAATATAGAATAACATTTGAACATATCCAATGACCATGTGAAAAAGCTAGGGAAATGAGGAATTAAGTCAAGGGCTTGATTCAATTTCAAAGCCAGAAACAAAGAATCAAAAACAAAGGGGAAGAGGAAAGGTCAATATTCTTTAAATAAATATAAAATACTAAGAAATTTTCCACATTACAGAACGGGATTCTACCAGTTACAGTTAAAGAAGCATATTATTACAATCAAATAAACCCAGACATTTCTTTACAACTATATTTACCAATTGTGAAGTATACCACTAAAACCAAGTCTCTTCTAAAAAGAAAACAGAGATAGTGGCCTTTTCCATTCTTTGATGATGTTGGCAACTAGCAAAAGGGTAAATTCCATTCATTTTCTTTGAAAACAAAATAGTATTTCATGTACCACTTTTCTCCAAAAGTATCAAAGTTTTTGGGGTCCCTACATTGCAGTTCCAGAGAGAGCTATACAACATGACATGTGGCCCTGAAATTATTGCATTAAAAGAACCGCAAGAATAGCAAAACTTGAATGAATCCATCTTCTGATAAAAAAAAAAAAGGCAGAAGACAGACTCAGAGAGTGTAAACAGACATCAATTTAGGTAAGTACAAAAAGTAAAACCTACCTTAGGGAGAAAGTGTGTGTGTATAGTCCTCAATGATCCTGGTGCTTCCAAAAGGCCTTGATATATTTTTGTAGTTAGTGAAGCCTTACCTTCTAAGCCCTCCCAACCATCACTTATTAGGTCGAACCATATGAAATGACTTTTTTTAAGGTAAAAAATGATTGAAATTGGCGATTTCAACAATATTACCTCATTCAACACAAGTAGGAACATGAACAAAAACTTAGAAAATGGGAGTTTCTCTATTAATTGGACCAGTAGATAATTTGGCTGGAGTAGAACCCAAAGTTGCTGTCTCAATCCACAACTTAACAGATTCTGTTTCACAGCCTTTTACCCTTGTCACTATTCTTGATGCTGGTAACAAGTATAATAAGCTTCAGCCTATAAACTCATCATACAAAACATCATTCAGAAAAGAGCTTTCTCATCATACAGATGAGAACATAGGCCCTGAGAGATTAAGCAACATGTCCAAAGGGAAAATAGTTTAGAAGTAGTATCCTGACTAAACAGAGTACCCCTTCCACCAACGTAGTAACTCCTGGCCCAGTGCTCATTCCAACGCCTCTCCATTGGAAAATATATCCAATTTCCAAACCTTCACATATAAAAGATAATGGTTTTATTATTTATTACTCGACAGAAAGAAATTAAGTCAAAAGACTGACAAAAGTAATTTTTAAATCACAAAATTAAAATCTAAGAAACACAGGGAATGGGGAGTTGTTGCTTAATGGGTAAGGAGGGTTTGTATGGGATGGTGAAAAAAGTTTTGGTAATAGATGGTAGTAATGGTTATACAACATTGTGAACATAATGCCACTGAATTATACACTTAAAATGGTTCGAATAGCTACATTTTAAGGAACAGAGCTGCATATATACATAAATATATATATATAAATAAGGAATAGAGCTGCAAGCAGTTTGGATTGCTATTTACTGTTCACAACATACACAATGAACAAGGAAGTTGAGGAGCAGGGGCTTTGGAGTAAAATAGTTGGCTAACTCCTAGTAATGTTATCTATTTGTTGCAATCTTTCCAAAAGTACTTAACCCTGATCTGTAGTGGGATAGTACCTACTCTGCAGATCTGGGGTAAGCAAGAGACTGAAAAACATTTAGCATCGTACCTTGACACAGTGTTTAATAACCGGATCACATTATTGTTATAGGATTTTATTATCACAAAGTCAAAGAAAATAATTAACATTTTAAAGAACTTTTCAATTTTTTGGTATACCACTTTATACCAGCAGTCAACAAAAAGGCACTTGGCTTTTCTAGTCATATTTGGGATGGAACAGAGACCAGCACCAGCAGCAGATATAGTGCCCTACATGTAGCAAACACCACTTGTTGTTAATGACTAATTCAAATTAATTCAATTACACACACTAACAGAACGGTAAGTCTAAAAGCATTTATATACTAAAATATAAGCTCCTTGAAGAAACTGCTCGTCTATTTTGTTCTTGATTAGTGCCTAGTACCTAAGTGACACTCATTCTATTTTTGAAACAGTCTTATTGTAAAACACATATGCAGAAAACTGATAGATTTCAAAATACATTTTAACAAGTAGTTAAAGAACAAACTTCAAAGTACGTATGGGTTACAGTTCCACAATTACAGGTATTTCCTTCTAGTTGCTCTAAGACACTGGAGATTAAAAAGAAATATCAATATAACGATTCAGTAGTCATACTCATTTATTAAATCCTAGCTTCTCTGTTACAACTCCTCCTCACATTCAATCCTTCTCTCAATCTTTAGAAATATTTGGGCAATGACCATTTTAATTTCTTCATGTTGAGAAGGGGTGTCAACATTATGGGGTAGGGGGATGCAATCAGTTGACTTTCTTGAAGAGACTGGTAGGAACACAATCTGTTTTTATAAAATGATTTTGAAATTTATTTTACTACTTTGACTAGAAAGCTTTTTAAAACACAATAATCTTGATAATAAAATATGTACCAGCCTAAGCAGAGGTGTGTGCCTCTCCTCACTTTACTCATACCGTCCCTAGAAAGACTATGAAAAAAATTGTTTAGCCTTCTAAAAACTTTTAAATTTACTTCTCAATTAGTTTCTGATAGGTTAAAAAAAAAATCCAGATATTTTGACTGCAGAAAAGTATCTCTCCCATCAATCTCAATACCAGAGGGAAAAGAAATCTTACTCCATCAAAAAAAGAACCTTTTTCTCCTCTTGGCATTTAAGAAACTACTCCCCTGGGCAGCCATGTGCCTGATGACAGGAAAATCAAGGGGTAAAGCTCTAGCAGAAGTAAAGATGGAAAGTAAGAAGCTGGAGAAGGAGATGATCCACATCACTGAAGTATGGGAAAAAGAAGGAAAGAGATCAAAGTTTAAACCTTTTTCCACAGTTTTTGTGGAATTACAGAAGACAGTTGAACAAAAACCATTAAAATTTTGTTTGGGAACATATGAAAAGAAAGTGTCTAGAAATGACACTTGCACTAAATATAGGTTAGGAAAAGTATAATACTATCCACTTACATTATTAATTTGACTTATCTTAAGTCTTCGAACAGCTAAGAAACCCTCATCTTCCCATAGAAAGAAATGCTCAGCACTTTCTATACAAATACATTTTGAAGTTTAAAAAAAAAGCCCATTTTATGTAGAAAAATGTTTCATATTAATGAATACCTTCTGAAAACCCTAGAAAAACAAAGTCATAACTGTCATAAGATAGTAAGAATGTTTTCTGGTTAAAGAGCAAATGATTTCAATATGTATTAGTAATCCCATTATAATTTTTTTGCTAACTTAAGTTACGGTTTAATCTATTTTGATTGAACAATTAATTAATGTCAAATTCTTAAGTAGAACACAACAATTCACAACACAATGGCGTTTACAACAATCATTCTAAGGCCCTACAAACTTCTCAAATGGCTATTAGGGATTAAGTAATACCAATCAGTAGCTTCCTATTAAGCAGAAGCTACCTAGTCACTGCCCAAGACTTCCTAAACCTTTAGATTCCCATCTCACAAAACTGGTCATATGCAACAACCTAGAAATATTTCAACACTGATTTACAATTCCATATTAAGAAACCTTTCACCCCAAATTCATAAATAGGTGTTAAAATGCTAGGGAATGTGTCTGATGCTCCCTTTATCTACCTTGTCAACAGATGAGTAGAATATATGGAATAAAAACAAATAATAGGGGGAACAAATGTTAAAATAAATTTAGTCTGAAATGCTAGTGATCAATGAAAGGGAGAGGTAAGGGGTATGATATGTAAAATGTTTTGTTTTATTTTTCTGTTGTCTTAAAAAAAAGATGCTAGGGAAATAGGTACTTTCTCCTGAATATTAATCTAAAATTAATACTGCAAGAATGACACACAAGCGCAACATGACAACAGTATATATTATATTGCTTGGGAATAACAATTTGGGCAACTTTCACTTCCTGGATATGCAAATTCGCAGAGTTAAGATTAAGGCTTTTATTCTGAAAAGTATATCTGCTAAGAATAACTCAAAAAGGTAGGTTATATTCTACTATCATCAGCAACAAAGAAATTTCTTTAACCTTTTACATTACCCAATAAGAATTTTTCACAATAGTACAATCTGACACTTTTTAAGCCTGTAAATTACTAGGCAGAGCAGACATCATTAATCTCCATTCTACAGATGAGGAACCTAAAGCTCAGAGTTTAAATTACTTGTCTAAAACCACACAATTGCCACTGGAATCCAGATAATTTCAAGGCATCTGCACTATACTACAGCTGCCAAAATAGGAAATGTTGCCCTAACGCTCCTTATTCATACTATAACCTGTGCCCTTTGAATTTTAGATATAAATGGAGAAAAGAGTTCAACACATTTCACAGCTTTAGCTAAAAAAAAAAAAAAAAAAAAATCGAACCTGATCATAAATCAAGCCTAGTAATGACATAACTGCCCAACTATTGTGATGGATCACTGAAAGAAGGGCAATAAATTCAAGACTGATTTCAGCAAAGATAAACCAGGATCACAGCCAGATGTTTTAGATTCAATGTTCTAAACAGAATGGTCAGAAGGTATGGGTGAGACATTTTTAAAATGTTGGGAGAAAGTTCTGAGCTGAAGACGCTGTTACCAAAACCTAGTGTCTTGCAATTGTAAAAACAGCTCAAAGTAGACATACCTAACAAAACCAACATACTTGGCTTTCATGCTATCAGTACACATTTACTAGTCGGTATGCCAGCAAGCTCTATTTTCAGCAACTAAAAGATCCTTGACTTTTCAAGCTCCCACAGGGGAGGGAGGGGACTTTCACTTTGACTTTGATTTTTCTTAGGTTCTGCCAAATGCTAACCTCACTTAAGAAAGCAAGCCAATTTTCTGGAGACTCAGAACTAAGATATCTCAGTGGTAGTAGAGGGATGGACCAAGTTTAGGAAACTTTACTGTAAATTTAAAATGAGAAAACCTGTAGTAACAAATGGGCTAAGTAGTATGACCACAGAGAAAGTTTATCACCCAAGATAATTTCATTTGTGTCTGCTCTCCCAGTAATTAGCACCCCTTTCTTTCAAGGTGTCCTGATTTCACAAATTATCATGACGACCCTTTACTTTTATGGCAGTTGTTACTATGATTTAGTACATTTAAATGAGCTTCTGAAATTGTTCCTAGCAACATAACTAGTATAGATATTTAATTAGATCAAACCAGGAAGTTATTTATCAATCCAATTTGTCAACTTGGATACATCAGTGTTTATCAAACTAGTACCTAATCACTGAAAACAGTAAAAGTAAGTAATTCTGTTGTATTCCTTACTACTTTTTAATGGCTTCTCTGACATCCATCAGGGGTTATTTGGAACATTTGTAAATCATCAATCTTTTTTACTCAAAGTTTTAATGACTATTTCATTAACTTAAACCCCACATTCAATAAAAGTATTTTATACAAATGCATGGCAGCAATCATACCCCAGTACTAAACAATGGTTTTTAAAGGTACTGGTCACAGAAGCTGTAAGTGAACATACATTCTACAATTACTTAATTCTAACTGCATTCACTATGCTTTGAGTTGGGATTTATGTTTTATCTACTAATAATCACTCTTTATAATACTAGTCAAGTCATAAAGATGTATTACTAATTTGAGGTAACTGCTTAAAGAAAAACAAGCACCACCTTAGTTATATATAGGTTTTTTGTGAGCCGCTAAGGAAAAATAAGAGTATGGGTCTAAAGGTGACCAGACAAATTTGCCATTTACTAGCCAACTAGTCATGTGACTATGTGGGGAGAGGGGAAGATACCACTAAATCTTGTCAAATTCAGCTTTCTGAACCATAAAACAGAAGTAACACTACTTATACCTCAATGATGTTATATGAAGTAAAAACCTCATGTGAAATGGTCTGTGAACTGTGAAAACTATATACAGTATTATATAATGTAAAGTCTAAAAAGTTAACCTTTAACCTATCATTGTTTACATACACATTTTCTTCATATAAAAGGTAAAAAAAAATTCCTGCAAAATCTGCCTTATGGTCCTCTTTTTAACAGTCATGCTTTCAGTTCAGCTTCTCAAAAGTATTTGAAACCCATCTGTAAAATCAGACACACTAATTTACTGGGCTATTTAAATATTTAAAATATATTTCATATTCCCTTGACCAAGCTAAAAAACAATCATGAAAAGCATGCTTGTTTGTACAGACCTTCCATGCACATGCTTGTACTTAATGAATCCAAAGTTTGCTTAGTTTAATACTTATGTATTCTTCCCCATACAAGAGTTCAAATTGAGACTTCTGTTATATACAGGTGAAAAAGGGTGCTTAGGAATGTCCACAATAGGGTCCCCACCACTCTAACTAGAGTAAGATAGAGGTGGGGCTCTGGTGTTTTACAAGGACAGTTCTCAAGTAAAAGATTCAGGACAGAGATATTCCTGGTGTTGATGCATTCATCACACAGAAAGTGAATAAAAAGTGATCATCAAAAACTCTGCAACCAATCTTCACAGGAGTAAACTGAGGTAAGAACAAAAGAACTACCCCACAAGCCCAAATGTAGTTTATGCCTACTCCTCTACTCCTCCAAAATGGGAAAAGGAGCCTTTGTTTTCCTCTGTATTCCCCAATTTTCTAAAAGTACTAGTAAGACTTGGTTCAGGATTGCTAAGAGATGAAGGGACTTGCCTAATATGGCTACCAATACACAATCTGACTTGCTCAAGTGACAAGATGTCAAATTTAATCTTCAAAGTGAACGGTCTTAACAGCAAACTTCAATATTTCATATATATATCCCCAAATTATTATTTTCCTGAAAACAGCTTGTCTCTTCGTCTAATACCATTAAAAAATCTATAAATTGATTGCAATTCCCTAGGACAGAATTAAATAGGAAACGAATCTACAAAGAAGTTTAGACATTAGGTTCAACACAGCACACAAAAGACAAGGATACTGCAAGGACAGAGAAAAAAAAGCGATTAGTGCAGTTGGAAAGCCAATATTTACCCCTAAGTACCCCAAATCCAAACCACTCAAATGAATTTTTCATCTTCTTCCACTCACTACACCTGATAAATTTTTTTTGGTGTAGAGAACTATGGATCATTTCTTCGGCAACAAAAAATTGAATTCATTGATTGTGCTCAATAAGAAACCTATGCATCTGTGGACACAGGTAAAGACTGATCCCCAGTGAGTATTCTTCCTTTCCACTGAAACTCATCACAAATAGTCACAGGAGTTTCCCCCACCTTTGTAGATCCTATTTTCCTCTCCCTTTAGCCCTTGAAATGAAAACGTAACATTTAAACAATGTAAAAATCTGGCTCCAGCAAAAAAAAGTCCTATATTGAAAATCAATAAAGACTTGGGTCAAAATTCCTCAGCACTCAATCCCAAAACATGATTATCACTAAATTATCCTTTATTTGGGAGATACAATCATGAGCTCCCAGATCAGCTTTTAAAACGAGTTTTGTTTTTTGGTGTTTTTTTTTTTAATAAGAAAGCATTCCTCAAGATCCTTTTTGGTTATCACAGCACGTTTACTCAGAGTCTAAATCCCTACAGAACAGAAAGCATTCAAATATAATTTAAAGTTTCCTCCCCCAACGGCAACAGCAGATTAAAAGGGGAACCTATTTGGGACACCAAGTGGGAAAAAAAAACTCCCACTGCAAGCATACCTACAATTGTTTGAATTTTAAACACCGAAATAAAGACAAATCTGACCTTGAGCTGTACTTCCCATCTTATTCCCTCATACAAATAGCAATGTAAGGACTTAGACGATGAAATTTAGTGCAGTATCCTTCTCTAAATTTGAGTTCTAGCCACCTACCAAAATTTCAAATTCCCGAATCCTAATTTCTGGTGAAACACTAGAGCTAGCCCTGAGGCTATTCGCATGACCAAAGTGGTATTCAAGGAAAGCAAGAGCTCTACGACATTTTGAAAAATAAGTAGTTTAAAAAAGTAAGAGAATTCTAAGGATCGCACTTAATGACGACCATGCCAGACCCCCCCCCCCAAAAGCATAAAAACATCTATCTGCATAGGGACCATATAAGATTTTTTTTCTCATATGATGCATCAGTTAAGTACCTGGAATAGCTTAAGAACCACTCCGATCCTGGGGAGTTAACCAAAATGCAGCTACTCTACCTTATTTGAAATAATTTTATTCTTCTACAGAAGGTCGTTACGTTTTTCATAAAGGTGCATGTGAAAAGAAAAGTCATTATTTTTACAACCAGTAAACTGAGACACGGGAAAGATTAGAACACGATCTCCTTGTCTCCTCTTTAAGGTTCTATCCACGAGAACCCACTGCTCCTGGAACCAAAGATTACAAGAACTTCAAGCTTCTCTGAATAAGTCCGAAGAAAAGGAGAATGGATGAGGTTTTCTGGACCTCCCCAGAAGAACAAGTAGGCGAGGCTGAACGTAAAGCCCAAAAAACCATCACTACAAGGTGTGCCACCCTACGGGAAGGGAATTCGATCGCAGCATCTCAGCTTGCCTCCGCCCAAAGATGAACTGCAGTGATTCCCACTCTCCCACCAACACCAAGAATGTCCCCCACCCCAAGTCCAAAGAAACCCTCTGCTCGCAACGGTCCTCCTTTGTGAGTCTCCACAGCCGCCGCCCCACACTGGGCCTCCGGGGAAAAGCCACCGCCCCCACCCGCCATGTTTCCCTGAAAGACACCAGCGCTACAGCTCCCAGTCTCCACCGTCCCCTATGTGGCGGGTGCCTCTTCCCCATCACCCCACCCAACTGTTCTCCATATCACAAGACAGTCCCAGAAGCTTCCACGGAATTGCTCGCCTGGAGACAGCACGGGGCCATCTCCTCCCCCCTCCCCCGCCCCAGGACTCGCCCTCCCCCAGCCGCCATTTTACAACCAACTCCTCCACCCTATCGCCTTAGTCTCCTAGCCCGCGAATGGCTGCAACTGAAGACACCGAAGGGGTCTAATTCCTGGGCCTGGAGCCTCCCACAGCTCCGGCAACCCAGAGGCCATTTCCTCCTTCCCGAATCCACATCCCCAGGTCAGGGCCGGAGACGATGCCGCCATTTTGTCTCCTGCTCCTGGCCTCTGTGGGCGGCGGCAGAGGGTCCGAGAATCCCAGCCCCCAACTGCACCCCCCAACTCACCGTCGTATCGCTCGGCCTGCTCGGCCAGCTTCGCCTGGTACACCAGATCTTCCCGATCATCCATAGCGGCGGCGGCTTCGGCAGGGTGTGCACGACGGATGGAAGCGGATAGCGTCTCGACTCTCTCAGCCTCTTGCTCCGCGTCCGGGCAGCAAAAATGGCGGCGCCTCAATCCGGGACTTCCGCCTGCGCACGCGGACAACTGCTCAGCTCTATGGCAACCGCTCCCTGGCAACTGGCGCGGGGGGCGGGCCCTCGAGCTCGGCTCTCGAAGAGGCTGAAACCCGCGAGACGCCCCGCCTCCGTTGGCTCCGCTGGAGCTGGAGTGTAGAGACTGCAACCGCAGCTGAGGGGCAGCGCTAACGGCGAAGAGGGAGAGAGGACAGCCGGAGGCGCAGCCCGTGTGAACCGCGCCTGAAAAGACTGAGCGAGCGATCTTGGGCTACTACTGTGGGCCCATGCCTAGGACTGAAGGGCAGGGAAAGGGACAGGCTGTTTTTGTCATGGCAGGCCTCCCTATCGAAATCAACTGGCTTCCTTTACCGTGCCCAGGTTCTCACGACTAAACCCAGTCCTGGGTCTTTTCAGACTTTTTAAACCCGGAGTAAAGTGTTGGGCTCTTGCTAAGGGGGGATTCCAGTTTTTACATCTCGTCTTCTTCCTTGCACTTTCTATTTTTTCTTCTCCCCTTTAGCCTTCTTTTAATGCTTAGGTCCACGTGGATAGGAGCAGGAAAGTTGTTCGGGGAGCCTGCTTTGGGTTACAAGGTGCCGAAAAGTTGAACCAAGGGAAAACTTGATTTTGAGGAAGTAGGAAGATCTGTCAATGGAAATTGCTTGGTGTTAGCAACGATCTGGACCGTTTTACTTCTTTCACCTACCTTTGAAACACAGGTGTTCTCCGAGGTTTGCTTGGCGTGCTGCTTCACCTCCAAACACTCTCTAGCTGCTTCCATGGCAGCCTACCTTCTATTTCTAACTCCAGTCTCCCTTTCCAAGTTCATGCAGGGTATTTCTACTTGGATGATCTTTGGGGACATCCCCTCAGAATCAACATGTGTTAAATGGAACTCATCTTTTTCTGCAGTACACCAGTAATTTATTGAGGAAATGGATTTCCCAGTTCCTCAATAAATGGCTGTGCAAAGAATAAAACAGGTAAATAAAACCTAAGTTATGTGGTGGGCTCTGCAGTCGATGTGGAATGAAAAGTAGGTTGTAGCCAAATTACCAAGAGTCTTATATGGCAAGCTAAGATGTTTGTATCTTATTCTGTGGACACAAGGGAGCTATTGATGATTTTGCATGGAAAGATAGTACTGGCAAAGATAGTACTGGCATAGAGATTAGTAGGTGTTGAATAACAATGGTTACAAGGTATGTTAAATGATCAGAATATTACAATAGTCCAGTCAAAAGGTAATGGATAGTGGCAGTGAGAATAGGAAGGAAAGGATAAATAGGAACGGCACTAGAGAGGTAGAAGCCCCAAGAGTTTGTAGATGACAGGATTTAGAAATATTCTGAGAGGGTGAAAATCAATACTAACTTTCCATCTTCCCACCCTGAGTCACTGGGATAGTGAGTGGCAGTACCATAAACAACGAAAAATGGAATGACAGGAAGACTTACTGGTGTACTGCAGAAAAAGGAGATGAGTTTCATTTAACACATGTTGATTCTGAGGGGATGTCCCCAAAGATCATCCAAGTAGAAATACCCTGCATGAACTTGGAAAGGGAGACTGGAGTTAGAAATAGAAGGTAGGCTGCCATGGAAGCAGCTAGAGAGTGTTTGGAAGTGCAGCAGCACGCCAAGCATAAAACCTCAGAGAACACCTGTGTTTCAAAGGTAGGTGAAAGAAGAGCCAGCAAAGGAGACTGCAAGGCTTCCTATTGCATTCCAAATTAAGCTTCTTCACACTTATTATCACTTAACAGATTTCAGTGGTAAAAGACTAAGAGTCAAAAGATCTAGGTTCTAGCTCTAATTCTACGACTAAATAAATGTATGACCTTCAGCAGGACACTTCAACCCTCTGAGCTTTGAGTTCATCTGTACAGTAAAGGAACTGGATTTTCTGGACTCGAGATCCCTTCCAGCTCTGTACGATACATCACAGCAGTTAAAGCCATGGGCTCTGGACATCTTGGATTCAAAAGCTACTTATTGCCTCTGTTATGGGGGCAAATCATTCATCTTCTTTAAATCTCAGTTTTCTCACCTATAAGATGAGAAAGATATTTTCCTCATACAAATGAGAATTAAGTGGGAGATTGCATGAAAAGTGCCTGAGACTCCATAAGTGTTTGGCAATTCTTATCAATGGTTCTATGATTCAAGCTTGAGTAAGAAACATAAGTTAATATAAGTGAGAAGAAAAAAAAAAGGGGGTGGTAAGTAGTGTGAAATGATGGAGAGATATCCAATAAGATAAGCACTGAGGAAAAGCCACTGGGTATAGAGTTAGGTCTTTAGTGTCCCTCATGAGCAACTTGGAAAAGGTATTGGAAGCCAGGCTGCATTTGGCAGAAGCTCAAAGAAGGAGAGGGGGTGGAAGGGTTGAGTATAGGGCTCTCTCAAGAAACAGCAGTGAAGAGATGGAGGGTGAGAGAATAGTAATCTGAGAGAAAGGAAAGAAAATGGAATTGTGAGTGGCCAAAAGGGGTGGTCACATATTGTTGAGCCACAGGTTTGTTCCACATGTTCACGTATCCCACCCACCTTAGAAAGCTGGCTCTGCTGCCAGGTCAAATACAGAGCTGTCACGGACATGCAGAGATTAGGGGTGGGTACGCTTCTTCCCAACTGCGTCTTCTTTCCTTGCTAGGAGCTTCTCAACACTGCTTCCAAAGACTAGCAGAGTCTATCCGAAGGTGCCCCTTCCTAAGAAACTGCTGAGAAGGCAGAAATCTTAAACTTAGATTGATTCTCAGATTGTACTGCCTATTCTCTAAGTAAACAAGGTTTACAGAAATTGTTTACAGGGCACCAAAAATTGTGAACAGACTTTGAAATGGCATCTGGAATTATAAACACATAAAAAAAAAACATGGCTGTTTAGCATATAATACTGCCCTTTTTACCACTGTTGTGTTAATAGATACTTTACACTCCATTGAAAATCCTCTAAAACAACAGGTCATTAAGGTCACACCCTTAAGTAGAAGTCTCCAAACTTTACAGAATTTGCTTTAATAGAAATAAGAGCTCTTTTGACCTGTCTGGATGAGAGTATCCACAGATACATGTCAGCGTACTAAAAACACTCACAGAAGGAAATACGTTATTAAAAAAATGTGATTAGTCATTGCCCCCAGGAGCTTGCAGTTTTATTGCTTTTCTAACATTTACCACTATTGTGTTCCTAAAGCATTATTTTATTAAAATATTATTATAAATATAGGCTCATTTAAAAATCTTAGACCTTTCTGAGTTTAATTTTTTCCCCTATATATCTTTATCATCAAAATGCATTTTTGAAGTTATGCAGTCACATGAAAAATTCTCACAATGTATGTAGAAGCCAAGATATAAAATTACATATTCAGTATTGTGTTGTTAAAATACAATTATACCTATTTAAAAAGATCAGAAAAATAAAACAATATTAAATAAGTTTTGTTTCAGTAATGGGACTACAAGTGATTCATTTTCAAATTTATACTTTTTTGTATTTTCATAAATGTCTTTATTATCATGCATTAATTTATGGAATCAAAGGGTGGAAATTTTTAAATGACTATACTACATTATTGTTCTGCAGATTGCTTTTTTCATGAATAGTACCTATAAAACTACTTTATTCTTTTTAATTACCTTATGGTATTCCCTTGTATGGATGTTTAAGAAAGAAATCTTCTACTGATGAACATTTAAGCTCTCTGCAGTTTTGCTATTACTATAACCGGTGCCCGCTGGCAGTGGTGCCAGCTGAGCCCCAATCCAGGTTCGATCCAGGTTCATTATTAGTCTCCACACTAAAAGAATTTAGAGGTGAGAGGGCCAGTAGGAATCAGTAGTAAAATTTGTTAAAGGAGAGAGTACACGTTAAAGAGGTTAATGAGGATGCTCCCAAGGGAGGGACATGGGCTGAGTGTAGTGTGTAAGCTTATTTTATAGGAAAGGTTTACTGGTGGCAGGTTTCCATAGTAACTTTTGAAACTAGGTGTCTTCTTTGTTTTAGGAAGAGATAACTAGGGGAATTCATTCCTGGTTTGTTGTCTCATACCTAAAATTTGTCTTTGGGCAGATGGTTAATAATCTTTATGACCCTATACTTCCTATTATTAACTAAGAATTTGTTTGATGCCCAGAATATTACAAACTTTTGTGGTTTAGGAAAGTTTCCATGGTTTGGGGGAGGTTTGGGGGCTTTAGGGGAAATTTTTGTCCCAGAAAGTTTGCAGCTGAAGTTTGCAGTTTGCGTTAGTTCCTTTGGCACGAGATAAGAAGCAAGAGACTTGCAGTTGTCTGTTAACTCATTGAGAGCTGAATAGGAAACCAGGAATTTACAGTTGTCCTATTTTATCCTGCTTCATTACAATTAATACTGCAATTAACTCCTTTTTATCTTTACACATGTATATGGGTATTTCTGTAGGGGGATTATTTTCTAGAAGAGAAATTATTGTCAATGAATTTGCACACTTTTTTTGTAATCTTTTTAATAAAGTGTAACATGCAAACAGAAGAGTGACTGATCACACTGCAATAACAGTTCACAAAGTGACGATAACTCATATAAACTGCCCCTAGTTCCACAAACTCCCCAGAAACCCCCGTATATGCCCACTTTCATTGTTATGATCACTGTGAAATTGCTTTTCATAAATGTTATAAAAATATGATACTGCCCAGTTCTCTACATCCTCTCCAACACAGATATTATCAATCTGCTTTAATTTCTGACAATTTAATGGGTGAGGAGAGACTGTCTCATTAACTTGCATTTCTTTGGCTGTTTTATAAGTTTGAAGATAATTATCTATCATTTGTGTTTCTTCTGTAACCTTTCTGTATATTATCCTTGTTCATTTTTCTATTGGGTTGTCTTTTTCTTATTATTTTGTAGGAATTGTCTGTGTTTTATGGACATTACCATTTGGCAGTTATATATGATGGAAATATTTTTTCTTCTTTGCCATTTGGCTTTTAACTTTATGGTGACCTTCAGAGAAGTTTCAAATATTTTTTAGTCTGATCCTACAGTCTTTTCCTACGGGCCTCTCAGATTGCTGTCATCTTTATAAAAATCTTCCAGACATCCAAACATATAAAAATTTGTGCCTATACTTTCTTCTTGTTCTCTTACAGTTTTTTATCATTTATATCTTTAATCTATTTGAAATTGTGTGTGTTGGGAAGGTAGTCATCCTTCAAAAAAATCAATAGTCCTAATACAATTTTAAAAAAAAGTTATTTCTCCTATGGAACTATTAAACCTGACCATCAGGGAATCCCCTGATACTGTTTCCAACTTTAGGGACACAAATCAATAGACCATGCCCTCGATCATGAGGTTTACTCTTGTGAAGCTTATGTAGGTAGCATAAAAGCTTGGACTACCTATAGGCATGCCAAAGAGTTACTTTTGGAGAATCTCTGTTGTTGCTCAGATGCGGCCTCAGTCTCTCTAAGCCTAACTCTGCAAGTGAAATCAATGCCCTCCCCCCTACATGGGACATGATATCCAGGGGTGAAAGTCTCCCTGGCGACATGGGAGAGTTCTCCCAGGGATGAATCCAGACCTGGCACCGTGGGATCAGCAATTTCATCCTGACCAAATGGGGGGAAAAAAGCATAATTAATAACGTATCAGTGGCAGAGAGAGTTCAAATAGAGTTGAGAGGCTACTCTGGAGGTTGCTCTTATGCAAGCTTCAGGTAGACCTTGCTACCTATAATAACCTGCCAACCCCGAACCAGGATCATTCCAGCCAATCCCAAAGAACACCTAGGGCAATTTATAAGATTCAAGGGTTCCAGGCACTAGAGTAACCTGCGAGAAACCTACAACTTCCAGGTGGGTTCCTGGTCCAGATAAGTCCTGAAACCTAGCCCAGCCTCTCCAGAACATCAGATAGTTCCATCTCCCTACCCCATATTAGTGATAGACCCTTCCAATATCAAAAATTTAGAATTGCCATATAGCCCAAACAACCCCAATGAGTGGTATGGAAAGATCAAAGGTGATGGTGGAATTGCACATAGAAGATAGTACTTAAACGAATGTGAATGCTGAATCATTTAAATTTTAGTCTCCAGTATTTTAGAGCAGCTAGAAGTAAAAACCTAAAATTGTGAAATTGTAACCCATGTCAAAGCCTGAAATATGTTCTACAACTAATTGTGGTGCTGTGCTTGGAAATTTATAGCTTTTTTGTATATATGTTATTGTTCACAAAAAAGGAAAAAAATCACATCAATTGTGATGATAAAAAAGTATTTAAGCCTACTGGCTTCCTATATTCTGGAGCAGCTAGAAGGAAAAATATGAAAGATCATTTGGTAGTCCATGACAAACTCTGGGATCTATCTGGTAACCAGTTTTTGAACAGTGCTTTGAAAACTATTGTTTTTTATTTCTTTTTTTTTTTCACATGGGCAGGCACTGGGAATCGAACTCAGGTCCTCTGGCATGGCAGGTGAGCATTCTTGCCTGCTGAGCCACCGTGGCCCACCCACTTTTTTTATTTCTTTGCTTTGTATATATGTTACACTATACAATAAAAAAAGCTTAAAAAAAAGTCACTTCTCAACTGATTTGAAATGCCATCTTTATTATGTACCAAATTTTCTTATATGTCTGGCTCTTGACTATTTCTATTCCATTCCACTGAACTGTTTGTATTATGATATTATTTTAATTGAAATGCTAGTATATTATTTTAATTCAAATAGCTTTATAGTACATTTTTCACATTTGATAGCCTAAGTCTTTTCTTCATAATTTCCCTCATTTTGAATATTTATACTTTCGCTTGAACTTTAGAATCAATTAGAAAAATTCTTTTACAGTCCATTTTTATTTTGATTGAGGTTACCCTGCGTTTATAGATTAATCAGGACAGAACTGAAATTTTTTCAAAAATAAGTCTTCCCACTCAGGAATAGTTTCTGCATTGTTTTTAAGTCACACATGGCTGTAGATACATTTTTGTATTCTTTTCTTTTTATTTTGTAGATACATTTTTATAGTTAGATTTATAAAGGGCTTACATATTTCAAGTCAATTCTGTTTCCAAGTATATGGATATTATGTAACTGGAATCTACCCCCTTTACATTTTTGATTGGTTATTGCCAATACATCCAAAAATTAATGATTTCTGAATAGTTATCTTGCATCTCACTGCCTTATTGAACTTTTTTATTAGTTCTAATAGTTTTTCAGTTACAATTTTCTGAGTGAATGAGTGGTGATTTTGTCTCTTTATAATATTTATAGCTCTTATTTCTCATTTCTTATTGAGTAGGCTTGAAACTTCAGAGAAATTTTGAATAAGAGAAATAATGAAAATGGACACTATTGCTTACTTCCTGATTTTGACAGGAATGTCTCTAATATTTCTACCTGAAGTGTAATTTTTACTATTGGTTTCTCATAAATAGTCATTATCAAGTTAAGAAAATCCTTGTATTTTGGGTTTGGCAACAGTGTTCATTAAAAATGAGTGTTTATGGTATGCCGAACCTCAACCAACAGTATTCCTGAAAACCCTAAAGAATACCCAGGGTTCTATCTGAGACTCTGTAAAAAGTTTCACTCACTAAGTTCATTTTTCAGAAACTTAAAACCTCCAGATTGTTCCCATGCCAGATAAGCCCTGGAACCCAAAGGCACCAGTCTTTCCAAGAGCATCAACTAGTTGCATTCCCCTACCTCATAATGTCAACATCCCTTTTCAACATGAAGAAGTTAGAAGAGTCATTGCCCAAATATCCCTGAAGATTGGGAGAAGGATCAAATGAGAGGGAGGAGTTGTAACAGAGATGACAGGATTTAATAAATGATTGTGACTACTGAATCATTATATTAATATTTCTTATTAATCTCTAGTGTATTAGAACCGCTAGAAGGAAGTACCTGAAATTGTGGAACTGTAATTCATACCATACTTTGAGATTTGCTCTATAACTGTTAAACTGTACTTTGAAATTTTTTTAAAAAAAGGAGTGTTTATGGGTCAACAATAGGGGGGATAAGGGCTGTAGATAATTTGGGTTTTATTTTTTATTCTTATTTATTTTCTGGAATAAGGAAAATGTTCTCAAATTGATCATGGGGATGTATGCACAACTATGTGATGACACTGAACCACTGATTGTATACTTTGGATGGCTTGTACAGTGTGTGAATATATCTCAATAAAATTACAAAAAAAAAGTGTTGAACTTTATTAAATGCTTTTTCAGTTTCTATTTTTGTGAACTATGGTTTCTTCTTTAATTAGTAAATATAATTACATTACTAGATTTCCTAATATATACCTTATATCATGCCAATTTATAGTGGAGAAACTGATGACAGAGTCATCTATCTAATAGCACAAGCACATAGTAAGCTGCAGAAGTAGCATGTGAATCTATGCAGTCCACTCCAGAATCTGGTCATTAGGACTCTGCTGTACTGCCCCTAAGGCCTAAGGTCGCTGTGGTTTTCATTAGTTGTACCAGTCTCACCAGGTTTTGACTAGCCAGCCTCTTTATTGGAATGAATTGGGAATCTTTAGAGGACCTTTTCCGTTTCTTCTACGGTTATTGTTTCATTCAGGTATTTTACCTCTTCTTTAGTCAATTTTAGTATTTTATATTTTGCTAGAAAATTGTCCACTTCATTTAGATTTTTTGTTTCAGTTATATAAAACTTTTCATTGTAATTCATAATTTTTGAATTCTCTGTCTATTGGTAAATCCTTTCTCCATTCTAATGATGTCTTATTTGTGTTTTCTTTTTTTCTCAAGACATTCAACAAATGTTTATTTTGTTGTCTGTTAGAGATGTTACCTTTATTCATATTTTAGTTTTATTTGTTCTCTACTACATTAATCTCTACTTTTAAAATATTTTCTTTCATACATACACACACTCACATATTTGTTGTTATTGCTTTATTTTGTTGTTATTTTCCTAGCTCCTTGAATTGAATGATTAGATTTTGGTCATTCTTATTTTATTTATTTTTTAATAAAATCATTTAGCTTATGACTGATCATCTGAGAACCACTTTGACCATATCTTATAGATTTTGATGTATATCAAAAAACATTATATGCCTAAATGGATTGTAGTTTCAATTTTGGTTCTCTTTTTTACCCTAAAATAATATAGAAGGATGTTTTAAATTTTTTCTCTCCTTTTTAGCTTGTTTTATTACAAGTGTGCTTAGATAGCAAGTGTCCTTTAAAATTGCTTTTAGAAATTGATACAATTTTTTTCGTGGCTCATGGTCCATAGATATTTAAAAAAGAATATGCACTTTATGTTTACTGTACATAAAATTTCACCTATATAACATATTGTGATAGTTAAGTTCTGGTGTCAACTTGGCCAGGTGATAGTACCCAGTTGTCTAGTGTTCTAGTTTGCTGTCTGCCAGAATGCAATATACCAGAAACAGGATGGCTTTTTAAAAAGGGAATTTAATAAGTTGTTAGTTTACAACTCTAAGGCCGAAAAAATGTGCCAATTAAAACAAGTCTATAGAAATGTCCAATCTAAGGCATCCAGGGAAAGATACCTTGGTTCAAGAAGGCCGATGAAGTTCAGGGTTTCTCTCTCAAGTGGAAAGGCACATGGCAAACATGGTCAGAGTTTCTCATTTGGAAAGGCACATGGCAAACATGGCTAGCTTTCTTTCCTGCTTCCTGTTTCATAAAGCTCCCTGGGAGGCATTTTCCTTCTTCATCTCCAAAGTGCTGGCTGGTGGACCCTCTGCTTCATGGTGCTACAGCATTCTTTGCTCTCTCTGGGTGTCTTTGCTTTCTCATTTGTTCTCTTTTATAGGATTCCAGTAAACTATTCAAGACCCACCTGGAATGGGTGGAGACATGTCTGCACTTAATCCAGTTTAACAAGCACTCTTGATTGAGTCATACCTCCAGGGAGATGATCTAATTACAGTTTCAAACATACAGTACTGAATAGGGATTAGAAGAAATGGCTGCCTTTATAAAATGGGATTAGAATTAAAACATGGCTTTTCTAGGGTACATACATCCTTTAAACCAGCACCCTCTGGACCCTAAAAAAGACCTGTTTTTCCCATATACAAAATACATTCATTCCATCACAATATCAGAAATCCTTAAACCATTTCAGTAGCAATACAAATGAAATACAAAGTTAGAAACAGTCCAAACTCCTATCAAAGTTAGTTACAGGCATAGTCTGTTCTAAGGAAAAAATTATCCTCTGGCTCTGGACCTGTAAAAATTCAAGATAAGTTATTTGCTGCCAACATACAAAGGAGGAACAGTCATAGGATACATATGCCCATTTCCACAGGGAGAATGAAACACAGGGTCACCAGACCCATACAGTTTCAAAAACCTGCAGGGCAAAGTCCATTAGATTTCAAAGTATGAGAGTCATTTATCTTTGGGGCTTTAGAAAGTTGCAGTCCCACCCTTTCCAAGGGCCTACACAGAGGTCTGCCTCTCTCTGAACGCAACCTTGGGGGACATTGAGGAAACCACCTTTTCTCGGTTCCACCCTCTCCAAGCATTGGGGCTGCACCTGGGCTCTCTGACATCTCCAAGGCACACACTCAACCCCGCGATGTAGAGGCAGTCAGGCTCTCCCCAGTCCCCAAGGAATGTGCTTCACCCTCTTTAAGGCCTAAGGCGGCATGAATCTTCCACTGGAACAAGGTGGAAGGCCCATCCTCTGCTTTTGGGGCAAACTCAGCCTCTCCATGTACTTGGGTAGGTCTGCTCTCCTGGCCCGAAGCTTCTTGACTGCAGACCTCAGTCTCCATGGCTTTGCCTCTGAAGTTATTTTTCCTCCAAGGTGTCCTTTCTCTGAGCTCCCCCAGTCCAGACTGGCAGTGGCTCTGTTTATACAGGTCCCACAGAATTATTAGCTTTCTAATAGCAGCTTTCTATGCAGTAGCCTTGGGCCATCCATGCCCATCAGGAGTTTCCACAAATCCTTCTTGGATTAACTCCATGTCCAATCCTGGTTTTATCTGAAATGGCTGGCTGGTTCCACATTTGGTTAAATCCTCACACAGGGCACTATTCTTTGGAGTCTCCCTTTCTAGAGGCCCAGAATTTTCTAGAACTTCAATTTCTAGTTTCTTTGTATCCAAGAGTTAAGTTTTCAACTTATCTCTTTCCTGTCACATTTCACTGTAAGCTGCAAGCAGAAACCAGGCTGCACTTTCCACATTTAATTTGGAAATCTCTTCTGCTAAATGTCCAAGTTCATGGCTTTTAAAATCTGCCTTCCAGTCAAAGCCACTAGTCAACTTTGCCAGAATATCTGCAATTTTAAAATAACGCTTGCTTTCCTTTCAGTCTATAATAACACATACCTCATTTCTGTCTAAGACTTTATCAAATGTGTCTTTATAGAGTCCACATTTCTACCAACAATCTCTTCAAAGCCTTCTAGGCTGTCTCTATCAAGCGTCTTACAACTCTTCCAGAATCTTCCCCTTATCCATTTAAAAAGCCATTCCAACATGTTTGGTATTCGCAAACTGCATCAGCACCCCACTCCTGTACCAAAATCTGTTCTAGTTTACTAGCTGCCAGACTGCAATATACCAAAAATGGAATGGCTTTTAAAAAGGGGAATTTAATAAGTTGCTAGCTTATAGTTCTAAGTCTAAAACAAGTCTATAGAAATATCCAATCTAAGACACCCAGGGAAAGATACCTTGGTTCAAGGAGGCCAATGAAGTTCAGGGCTTCACTCTCAAGTGCAAAGGCACATGGTGAACATGGTCAGAATTTCTCTTTCATCTGGAAAGGCACATAGTGAACATGGCTAGCTTTCTCTCCCGGCTTCCTGTTTCATGAAGCTCCCCGGGAGGCATTTTCCTTCTTCATCTCCAAGGTGGTGGCTGGTGGACTCTCTGCTTCATGGTGCTGCAGCATTCTCTGCTCTCTCTGAATCCCCTTGCTTTCTCTCTTGTTATTCTCGTTTATAGGATTCCAGTAAACTAATCAAGACCCATCTGGAATGGGTGGAGATATGTCTGCACTTCATCCAGTTTTAACAAGCACTCTTGATTGAGTCACATCTCTAGGGAGATGCTCTAATTAATTTCAAACATACAGTACTGAATAGGGATTAGAAGAAACGGCTGCCTTTACAAAATGGGATTAGGATTAAAACATGTTTTTTGAAGATACATACATCCTTTCAAACCAGCACTCTAGTTAGGCGAGCACTTGCATAACCATTACTGAAAGGATATTTTATGCCTAGTTGATAAACCAGAAGGCTGGTTTACTAAATCATCAGTTAGTTGATTGTAGCTGTGGCTGATTACATCCATGATCAACTAATGGCGTGCCTCTTGCAAGTGAGATAATCCAATCAGTTAGATTTGGGCTCAACAGTTGAAGACTTTTAAGGGAGAAGAGAGAAGTTTCAGTGCTTCTTCAGCCAGCGAGCCTTTCCTGTGGAGTTCGTCGAGACCCTTCATCAGAGTTTTCAGCTTCACAGCCTGGCCTGCGGATTTGGGACTCTTGCATTCCCACGGTTGGGTGAAACACTTTTATAAATCTTATATTTACAGATATCTCCTGTTGGTTCTCTTTCTCTAGAGAACCCTGACTAATACACATATGTTAATTATATTACATTATCTTGGTTATTTTTGTCTATCTAATCCAGCTAGTTTTGTCAATAATATGAGTCTCTTTCTACAATTGTGACTTGATCAAAATTTCTTTCTTTATATATATTTTTTCTTTCTTTATATATATATATATATATTCTGTTGTTATATAATGACAAAGACCATTATATCTTTTAAATGCAATTTTATTGAGATATATTATATATTCATATACCATATATATTAGTTAGGGTTCTCTAGAGAAACAGAATCAACAGGGAACGCTTGCAAATATAAAATTTATAAAAGTGTCTCAAGTGACTGCAAAAATCTGCAGGGCAGTCTGTGAAGCTGACGATTCCAATGGAAGATCTGGATGAACTCCACAGGAGGGGCTCACCAGCCGAAGCAGGAAGAAGAGTGTGTCTCTTCTGAATCCTCCTTAAAAGGCGTCCAGTGATTAGATTAAGCATCACTCATTGCAGAAGACACTCCCCTTTGGCTGATTACAAATGGAATCAGCTGTGGATGCTGCTGACATGATCATGATTTAATTCTATGAAATGTCCTCATTGCAACAGACAGGCCAGTACTTGCCTAACCAGACAAACAGGTACCACCACTTGGCCAAGTTGACACATGAACCTGACCATGACACCATATAATGATCCACAGTGTACAATCAGTGGTTCACAGTATCATATAGCTGTACATGTGTCATCACAATAGATTTTTGAATATTTTCTCTTTCTCAAAAAAATAAATAAAAGTAAAAAGAACATCTAAAACATCCCATACCCCCCAAACACTCCCTATTATTTTTATTTTATTTTTTTCACATGGGCAGGCACCAGGAATTGAACCTGGGTCTCCAGCATGGCAGGTAAGAACTCTGCCTGTTGAATCACCATGGCCTGCCCAACTCCCTATTATTTTATTTACTTTTTGTTTGTTTTTTCTTATTCTATATCTTCTTAATGGATTGTGGCTTTATAACAATATAAAATATTATTCTTTGTTCCATTTAATAATTCTGTTAATTATGCCTTTTTTATCTTTTATATTGGTGATCCTACCATCCTTTTTACATCATTTACCTGTTATATCTTTGCCCAACCATTCCTTTTCAAACTTTTTGATAACATGTGGTTCCACTGATCTCTTTTACACACATTATATAGGTGGATTTTGTTTTTTCACTCAGGCTAACATTGTCTTTTTATAAGGGAATTTAATCCAGTCACATAATATTGTGATTATTGGTATTTTTGTCTTATTTCTACATTATTTTATGTAGTATAATCCTTATTTGTTCTTTCCGTGAAGCTTGATCAAGTTCCTTTGTATCTTTGTACCTCCAGTAGTTTAGAAGTTTTATATTCTGTGTCTTTTCTACTAGTTCTATATTCTGGTTTGTTTATCCTTTTGCTGAAATTCTTCCTTGAGAATTTCTTCAGAAAGTCTGCAAGGATAGTATCCATTTCAGTTCTCATACATGCACAAATTTCTTAATTTTGCCCCCCAACTAAATAATAGTTTGGTTATTTATTTGCATGTTCACAGCCCTTTCCTTCAGAATTCTTTAGATATTGCTTGAGGGTTTCTTAGCATTAAATGCTGCAAGGAAGACATATATTTGTTTCCTTGTAGGCCCCCTCCCCAGTACTATACAGTCTCAAGTCCTAAAAATAAAATGGTTCGCTTTTTCCTTCAATCACTGCTTTCCACCATGTTCTATCAAATATCCATTTCCAATCTGTTACCTATGCCTTACACAGATTTTTTTTAACTCCCTAGTCACTTTCAGTTATTTACAATTTTGTTGGAAAAACTAGTTCCATATCATCATGTACCCTCCCCTAACACAGGCTACTGCTGGGACTGATGGCGCCCCTGAGAACACCTGTGTGAGTTCTTTGGCGGGTTCTGCCAGGCTTCTCCTGTTGGGTAGTTTACAGTCAGGCAGCACCACCCAACAACTTATTGTCATGTTCACCTGATCCTCAGGAACTTTCCCACATTCTTATTGTGCCACAAGAAAGGAGTACAGGTGGGTCCCCTGACCCGCCCCCCCCCCAAGTCTTCTCATGTCTCTTCTATCCTCCCTCGTGTGCCCAGAGAGGTGAGGGCACAGGAGCAATCCACCACATCTGTATCCTGCTACTTTTGTGGCTAATTCAGAACAAGATTCTGCTATTCTCCAAATCACTTCTAAAACCTATCACTTCAAAATATCCTTGAAATTCCATTACATAAGAGTATAAAAGTATTATCTAATAAGTCACTTGAGGAAAACAGTAAATTAGAAAAAAAGAAGTTATATTAAACCATTTATCAGTATTTTTTAATTTAATGAGATAACTTTATGAACAAACTTCCAAGTCACACAACTAGTCGAATGAACATTGATGAGACTAAGTTGAGTGAAATAAGCCAGAAATGAAAATATAAATGTTATAATGCCTCAGTTATTTGGACTATAATGTGTAAACCTTGAAAATTGAATTCAAGAGCATAGGTTATCAGGTGAAGACCTATCATAAAGGTTTCTAGATTGCAAGCTCTCACAGCAGTCACATCTATTCCAGAGTGGTAATGTTATTTCTAAATTCTGAGATACTTAGCTCTTTGTGTACAACCTGGTCATTCCAGAACTTTGGGTAACTGTGTGATACCTGAGACTCAGAGCTAGAGTTCTGAAGATATGAAAGTCAGCATTACTCCATGCAGCAACTGTTAAGATCACTGAAAAGGTGATCAGACTTCAATTAGAGATATGAATGAAGTTGATCTTGGTAGGACTAAAGTAAATCAGACTAAAAGGTAAAGGAATTTATTGACTTGTATTTTAAAACTTCAACTTCTATGTGAGAACAAAGGAAGGGGTGTTTATTTGCAAAATTATACTTTTGGTAGTCCTTTAATTTAACATATATGGTCAGCTTATTCGATTACCATAATTACATGGAACCATGAACACAGAGAGCTTGTTGGTTTGAATAGGTTGGTGTGGTGCCCCAAAACATTCCAGAGTAATCTAGGTAGATTAAAAAGTATTTTCCAAGTCTCCTTGAGGGACCAGGGAAAAAAGTGGAAATACAAAATTTTTCCACCTGGGGAAAACCTGTTATTCTTCCAAGTATTGGGGACTACCAATGCTAAGGTCCTCAATTGGGGGACTACCAATGCCAAGATTGCCCTTGTGAAATTTATTCCTGCAAAGGAGAAGCTAAGCCTATTTATAATTATGTCCAAGAGTCACCCCCAGAGAATCTCTTTTGTTGCTCAGATGTGGCCTCCTTAAGCCAACTCTACAGGTAAACTGTCTGCCCTCCCCACTACATGGGACATGACTTCCAGGGGTATAAAATCTCCCTGGCAACATAGGACATGACTCCCGGGGATGAGCCTGGTCCTGGCATCACAGGAAAGACTTCTTGTCCAAAAGGCAGAAGGGAAATGAAGCAAAATAAAGTTTCAGTGGCTGAGAGATTTCAAACAGAGTTGGAGAGGTCTTTCTGGAGGTTATTCTTATGCAGTATAGTATGCAGATATCCCTTTTCGGGTTTTGGTATTGGAGTAGCTAGTGGGAAATACCTGAAACTGTTGAACTGTAATCCAGTAGCCTTGATTCTTGAAGTTGATTATATAACTATGTAACTTTTATGGTATGACTGTGTGATTCTGAAAACCTTGTGATTGATATTCCCTTTATCCAGTATATGGACAGATGAGTAAGAAAAAAAAAAGAGACAAAAAAATAAACAATAGGGGGTTATGGGATGTTTTGGGTGTTCCTTTTTATTTTTATTGTTTTTGGAGTAATGAAAGTGTTCAAAAATCTATTGCAATGATGAACACACAGCTTTATGATGATATTGTGAACTACTGATTGTACCCTTCAGATGATTGTATCTTAAAAAAATCAATGAAGAAAAAAGTACTTGGAAATTTATTGTTTTTTTGTAAGTATATTTCAGAATAAAAAAAGTTAAAAAAGAACCAATTTATAGAAATAGTATAATATATAGTCAAATATGTGTCAGATCTGTGGAAGAATACTTTTTCAGCTTTGAAAAAATGGATAATTTGAATAAACAGTAAAACCAAGCACAAATAAAAAAGAATGAGATAAGAAAAACTATTTATATAATGTATGATTTAAGAAATAATAAATAATCTATAAAGAACTAATAATTTATAAATATTGGGTTCTGTGCTGGTTTGAGGCTATTGTGTACCCTTGTTCTTTTTCTTAGTCCAATCTTGTGGGGGCAGACTATTGTAGGGTGGGATCTTTTCTTTCCATGGAGATGTGACCCACCTAATTATGGATGGGACTTTTTGATTCAGTGGCTTCCATGGAGATGTGTCTCTGCCAATTCAAGATGGGTCTTAATCTACTTATTGGATTCCTTCAAGAAGAAACCATTTTGGAAAAAGCTACAGAGCTGACACAGACAGAGATGTTTGGAGATGCAGAAAGAAAATGGCTCCAGGGAAACCAAAAGTCAAAGGACCAGCAGACGCCAGCCATGTTCCTTCCCAGATTGGCCTTTCTTGAGTCAAGGTATTTGACTCAAGGACATTTTTATGACCTCAGAACTGTAAGCTAGTAACTTAGTAAATTCTCTTTATAAAAGCCAACCCATTTCTGGTATATTCATTTCTGGCAACATTAACAAACTAAAACAGGTCCCAACAAATAAAAATATGCAAAGGATATGACCAGATAATTCATAAATGAGGAAGTACAAGTGGTAAATAAACAAATGGAAGTATAGATATTTTCACTGGTAATACAATATGTACAAATAAAGTGACTGGGATGGACTTTTTAAAAAAATGGTAAAATACATAAAACATAAAATTTGCCATTTTAACCATTTTCAAGTGTACAATTCAGTGATATTAAATACACTGACAACGTGGTGCAAACCATCACCGCTGTTTCCAAAATTTTTCATTATCCCAAACAGAAACTCTGTACCCATTAAGCAATAACTCTCCATTCCTTCTTCTACCCAGCCCTGGTCATCTCAAATCTACGTTCTGTCTCTGTGAATTTGCCTATTCTAGATATTTAATTTAAGTGGAATCATATATTTGCATCTGGCTTACTTCACTTAGCATAATGTTTTCAAGGTTCATTTTGGGGCAGGTATCAGAACTTCATTCTCTTTTTATGGCTGAATAAGTATTCCATTATACGCATGTTTCACATTCCATTTATCCATTCATCTGTCAATGGACATTTGGGTTGTTTCTACCTTTTGGCTACTGATAATAATGCTGCTATAACCACTAGTGTATAAGTATTTGTTTGAGTTCCTATTTTCAATTCCTTTGGGCATATACCTAGAAGTGGAATTGCTGGGACATACAGTAAATTTAACTTCTTGAAGAACTGCCAAATTGTTTTCCACAGCAGCTGTACCATTTTACATTCCCACCAGCAATGCATAATGGTTCCACTTTCTCCACATCTTCACCAACACTTGGCTATGTTCCATATTTTTGCCATAGCCATCCTGGTAGATGTGAATAAGATATACTTTTAAAACTATTAAAATATTGGGTGGAGGGGGAGTTGAATCATCGTCTGCGCTTTCCAGTTTACTTATGCGGATTGTATTGACAATTGATAAACACCCTTTGGAAAATCAATATATTAAAATGTAGTTAAAGCCATGACCCAGTAATTTTACTCCTGAAAATTTATGCTAAAAAATAATTCAGTTGAACCAAAACACTGTTTCATGAAGGTATTTATATTAATTTCCTATTGCTACTGTAACAAATTATCACAAACTGAATGGCTTAAAACAACACAAATTTATTATTGTACAGTTCTGGAGGCCAGGAATCCTAAAATCAAGGTCGACAGGGCTGCATTCCTTCTGGAGGCTCTAGACAAATCTGTTCCTTTGCTTTTACAGCTTTTACAAAAGCCACCTGTATCCTTGCTTCATGGCCTCTTACTCTATCTTCAGAGCCTATCATTCCAACCTCTAGTTTCATTGTCATATCTCCCTTTACTGACTCTGGCCAATCCTGTCTCTCTTATAAGGACCCTCATGATTGCATTGGGTCAACCTGGATAATCCAGGATAACTCCCCTTGTCAAGCTCCTAACTCAATCACATCTGCAAAGTCCCTTTTATTATATAAGGTAATATAGTTACAGATTTGAGGGATTAGGATATGGGCACCTTTGGGGGGCCATTATTCTAACACAGTATCACTAAATATTTTAATATAACCACAATAACATTATTACACTCAGTAAGATTAACATTTATTTTTTAGTATAGTCTAATATCCAGTCCAGGTTCAATTCCCCATGGTTGTCTCACATGTCTTTTTCCAGTTGGTTTATTGTAATCAAGCTATAAACAAGATTCACACAGAGCATCAGTCGGTAGGTCTCAAGTCTCTCTTTGTCCACAACAGGATCCTCCTCCCTGTCCTTTTTCATCTTCATGCCATTTTCCATTATTTAAGAGGGAACTGGGCCATTTCTCCTATAGACTATCTCACACTCTGGATCCGAGGTGTTAATTTAACTTGTTCCTCTATTCTCCATATTTCCGTGAACTGATGATTGGATTAGAGTCATGCTCAACTTGAGGCCAGAATGCCTCCGGATGGTGCTTGTTGTGAACTTCCTGTTACATCATATCAGAGACATACAATGTCTTATCCACTTTTAGTGATGCTATTTTAAAAATACCTTGAAAATAAAATCCACCCATTTTAAGTGTATAATTAAATGAATTTTAGTATATTTACAGAGTTGTACAACCATATACCACAATCTATTTTAGAATGTTTCCATCACACTAAAAAGAAACTTTGTGCTTATATACAGCCAATCTTTATTTCTAACCCCAGCCCCAGGCAACTAATCTACTTTCTGCTCTCTATAGATTTGCCTTTTCTAGAAACAAATTTTGCCCACTTCACTGTTCTGATCTCTGTTAACTCTCAGTTGGTTTCTGAATTCAATTCAGATATAAATTAATGTCGTTTTTTTTTTTTTAACTTGCTCCCATTTCTCTCAATCCCTCCTTCATTTATCGTGATCCACCTTTAAGAATTGTGCCTCTCGTTTTGTACCTACTTTATTTTCTTGCTTTGTACATTCTGCACCATCTCTTATTCCTCAATAACCAGTTCTCTGCTACTTGTAGGTGGAGTAAGCAGGGCCCTGACAGCCCCATAGGGAAATTTTGTGAGGCTTAGAAAAATGGGTCCCTTTTCAGCAGATACAGCCTTGGAGACTCACTGCTTGGCAAGAAAAATGTGTCTTTGTTTCCATTTTTAAAAGATGCCCGCCCCCCCCACCGCCCCAGGGCACATGGCTTGGGGATCACAGGACAGGTTGGATTTCAGTTCTGCTCTTTCCTCACCACATACACTGTGTCTGGCATGTATGGCAGCACAGCTGGCAAGGCCAGACATTCATTTCTCCTTTATAACCTTCTCTGCAATAGTAAATAAAGGTTTGGTTGACCATTATTTTTCCTCCAATAAATATCTGCTGAGTGTTTTCCAAGTGCTAATCATGTAAAAGACATTGCAGATCAGTTAATAAAATGGACACAATCCCTTCTTTTATGAAGCTTACTGTCAGAGTCTTTTAATCTATGGTGGTCTTTTCCCAAGGGCCTTCTTCTCAAATAGTCTTCGTGGCCCAGTTCCAAGCATCTACTTTGACAGTGGCTAAAAAACATGCTTGCACATGCAATTTTTCCAAGCTATAAAATAAAGGAAAAAAACCACATCCGGGCATTGACTCAATGACACTTCCCAGAAGAATCACACATTTTAATCAACCAGTTTTTTTGCTTTTTATGGGAAGTCTGTGTAGATTGTTCACAAAAACAGTTGCAATCCTTCATTCTCCTTATATCCATACCCCTTTGCAGTACCTCCCACCAAGAGGTGGAGTATATTTCCTCCCCCTTTGATGCTGGGCTGGCCTTGTGATTTAATTAACAGAGTGTAGTGCAACTGACAATGTGTCAGTTCCAAAGCTAGGCCTACAGGGGCCTTGTATTATTGTACCTGCTCTCTCAGAACACTGCAATGGTCATGACAACTAGAACAGGCTACTCTGCTGAGAGATGGAAAAGCCATGAAGCAGATATAAACTGCCTCAACTGAGTGCCATCCAAGATCAGTCAGCCCCAAGCCAACTTAGCAGCTGACCTCAGATGAATGAATGAGTCTAGCCAAGACCAGAAAAACCACCCAGCTGAGCCCAACTCACACTGCTAACCTTCATAATTTATAAGATAAATAAATGATTGCTGTTTTAAAACACTAAGTATTGGGGTGGTTTATTTTGCAGGAAAATACATTACTTTTATCAAGTCCCAGTATTAATACTGCCAACCACTCCCACTTGGCCTTTTGTGATTTCTAGCCCACCTATCCTGTGTGGTTCATTCTTGTGTTCAAAACACATCCCCTGTGTATCCACTGACTGTGAAGATCTGACTAAATGTTGGAAATATAACAACAAATACCTCTCGGGAGGTATACATGCATAGTCAATTTCAGTTCAGTGTGATGTTACAACAGTGAGCAGATATTGCCAAGGTAGACATTTAGGACAGGCACCTAACCCAAATTAGGACATCAGATGAGACAGATACATGAAGGTAAGGTAGGGGAAGGTGAGCCAGATAGAGGTACAGTCTGTACAAAAGCCTGGATGGGAGAACAGATGGATTAGGTAAAGAAAGGCCAAGAAATACAGTATGCCTGGAGCCCAGAGTACAGAAGGGAGAGTAAGGAAAGATGAAGCAGAAGTAGGAAGCAAGAATTAGAATATAAAGAGTGCTGTATCCTTTTGCAGGGTGTTTAGATATCTGATGAAGAATATAAGCTAATGTGAACTAGAGAATGCTCACTATGGCTGCAATGTGGAAGGATTAAAGGGGCCAAAATTAGAGGCAAGGAGACCAGTTAAGTGGCTAAGGTCATCCAGATTAGAAATGTTGGCAGCTTGAACTAAAGTGGCAGAAATGGGGATGGAGAAAGGGGGACTGATTCTAGATGCTAAGGAGTTAGGACTTGGTGAATGACTAGAAATGGGATAATGAAGGGGGGGGGAGGAATAAAGGATGGCACCCAGATTGGCATGGTTCAAATGGTGACAGACATTGAGAAAGAGAACCTAGAGGAAGAACGGACTGGGAGGGGTGTGTGTGAGGCATTCAGTTTGGAATAAGCTAAGTTCAAGGTACCTTCAGAATATCTAAATGGACATGTTTGGTAGGCAGCTTGATATATCTAAGACCTGACATTATTTTGTATATTTGCTTATTATCTAACTTGAAAAATAAATGTAAAGCTAGGAGGAGGCTGTAGTTGAGCAGTCTAGGGACTAAAGGACTTCTGGACTGAAGAATAAGGATACTAGGAAAACAGTGAGGCAACTAGTAGTTGGAAAGTAGGATCTTTAAGATTTCAGGCATGTTAACAGACCAGAGAATAGAATCGAGGTGTTCAAAAAAGATGAGAGGCCAAGTTAATGGGTGGGTCACCCCAGATAGCAGGCTTTGGGGTGGAGAAAGACTGTGAACCAGATGTTAAAATCCTTCCTAAATAAGCGGAGATTGGTTGATGACAGTAAAGAAGGTGGACAGGCAGCAGAACAGGATGGCAAGAGTGTCAAAGGTTGGAATAAAGTCCAGAAGTGCACATATATGAGAATGATGAGGAACAGTAAGAGACTAGGGAAGAGAAAACCAAGAACAGTTTAAGGATGTCAGTAACCAGATGATAAACGACTGGCTGGACTTACACTTGGGGCAGTTACAAAGATGACAGGAATGTGAGCTATGGAGTGAGCTGGTTGGTCCCAGCTGTCCTGATATGGATTGCTTCTGCCTCAGAAGGAATGATCCTGAGGAAAGAGCAACAACCCTACAACAGGGTTTCCTACGGGCAATCCAGGGATAGGGTTACCAGATTTAGCAAATAAAAATATGAAATGCCGGTTTTGAATCTGAGATATTACATAGGACATACTTATACTAAAAAATTATTAGTTGCTTATTGGAGGTGCCTGAAGCATCTTAACTGATTTTACAAAGCTTTGGCATTGTTGTGGTCCTAATGAGCAGCCACTTGGTCAACTTCTCACCTACCCAATTAAACCCTCTTTTATTATTCAGAGTAGGGTAACTACTGTAACTAGTAGACCTTAAAACATATAATGGTTGAATAGAAATTGGTTTCCTACTCACTAAGCTGAAAACGCTCTTTCCATGCAGTGATTTAGGGCTCAGGCAGACGAAGGCTCTGCCCTGGGTGTTGTCTCCATACAGGCCAGCTGGAAGGGAAGAGCATGGAGAATCACCTGTGGGAGGTTTCTAAAGCCCAGGTCTGTAAATGGTGCAGGCACTCTGCACACAGTCCATTGGCTGGAACTCAGTTACATGGTTATATATAACAGCAAGGGAGGCTGGGAAATGTAGTCGAGCAGAGTGCACAAGAAGAAGGCCACATGGATTTGAGTGAGCAATCACTGCCATACACTCCTCATGAGGCTTATATGTGCATCACCTAGGGGTCAAAAAAGACTCTGGATTAATAACTTTTGCTTCATATGAACAGGCATACAAACCATTCTCATACCCTACATTCTCATTGTTACTGGAAGTGTGATCAAGGACAAGAAATAAAGAATATCACTTTCATTCCTTTTCCCTAGATATTGCAGTTTTGATAGCCAAAAGTAATATTTATCAAATCACTCTCACTAAAAGGAATAGGAAAAGTCTATTTTGTTGTTTGTTCCAAATTCTAGTTACAAGTCAATCAAGATGGTATGTTACCTTTTTCCATTATGATGAAATTTACCACAAGTCATTCCAAACAATTGTTTTCCTCCAGTTTTTATTTATACAAATGTTGGTAGCCATGACAACAAAAAAGACTGCCTTTGATCATATACTAGAGCTTGCTGAGAAAGAAAAACTAGCTGACTCAGACATAAAAACCTAATCCCACAGGTATGCCTAACAAGGGAAATGAGAAATGGGGGCAATTTTTTGTTCAAAAGAAAAAGTGAAAGCAGAGAAAGCACTTGATTCTAATGGGAGAAAAGACGTAGCCCAAGATTTTAAATAAACCATTTTCTCTTACTACATTATTTTTCGTGGATAGGATCTGGGTTTTTCCTTTTTTCTTGTTATACCACAGATAGGCTTCTAAAAGGATTTGGGCCCTAGACTCAAGCCATTTCTTCTCCATCCATCTTGACAGGATGGGGTCACACCCTTAACCATTATGCACAGAGAGGAGAAGTCACCCACATTAGTTGTGTTGCTGACTATGGAATCTATATTAAAAGATCTAAATTATAACAAGATAGGTATTTCTTTTGAACAACTTTTGGGACATACTGAGCAACTTCCATACAACAGAAATTTAGTCATCTTGACATCTCTGGTAATGAGATTCTTTCAGCCCTTTTGAAAAGTATGGCTACAACCAAAAATACAAAATAAGATACAACTGGTGAATAATCGACATTATACGTATATAGCCCTCCTCTCAGCAGTCCAGTCAGTCTACTTCCCCAGAAAAGGAAAAGGAACACGGTCACAGGACTCATCACAATACTGGGAGACCCCCAAAGCCTCGAGATTGGTCTTTGAAAAGCATTTCCTGTTTCTACAACAGAAGAATCTGCCTAAATGAGTTTTACTTTGACCAATATTAAAATGAACATACATAGGAACAGGGGGGATAGAAAAAGCAGCTGAGAACTTCTCCTGATCAGGTAAGAGAACTTGCTCTCCCTAGTTCCCAGCACTTAAAATCTGAGAAATCTCTATTCATTCAACAGGTAACTATTGTCTGCTGCAAGTTAGGCCCTGTGCTGAACTTTGGGAATACAATGATGAGACAAATCAGATATAGTTCCTGCCCTGCTTGAGCTCAGTTTAATGGAGATGGAATTAAATAATCAGAGAAATGTATGAAATGTATTACTAGTCTGAGTGGAGCACCGTGAAGGCAAATAATGCAATGAGATATGATAAATGAGATTTAGGAGTTCAGGGAAAGCACCTCTGAGGAAGTGACATTTAAACTGGAACCAACGGAATAAGATTTAGCAGGAGACTGAGAATTCTGAGAATGGAGAAAGGAATTCCCATCTGAAGAGCTCAAAGGAAAGCCTGCCAGGAGCAGAAAGAACAAGATTGGGGGCAGGGAAGATCAACACAGCAGTACAGACCAGTTTAAGGGATATGGATTGTATCTTACGGTCAAGAGGAAACCGTTCAAAGGTTTTAAACAAGGGAGTGCCATAATCATGGTTGTCTGTGGAAAGCTCATCCTGGTTGCTCTATAATGAATAGATTGGAGAAAGTGGAGAGACAATGGCTGTTTGGCTGGTGATGATGGAGAATGTAGGACAGGGAACACCGCATGAATGGAGCTGGCAGGACTTGGGGATGTGGGGAGAGGGAAGCTTATATATGGCAGTCAACTAGAACATTAAGTATCATAATCAAAGTCATTATTTATAGTGTACTATGTCCAATTGTACACAAGGGCACTCAATTGAGGTGGCATCTGAAGGCTGATATCCAAACCACACTCCAGCCTGCACTTTTTATGCCATGAGACTGGCACAGTGCTGCACCAATAGAGGAAGGGGTTTCCTTCCTCTGGTCACTCACCAAAAAGTACTAATTACTCACCAAGCTGTGCATCAGGTGACCTTAACTGAACAACTTACTTTTAGAGAGCCATCAGAGGTGAGGATTATGGATATGGTTTTTGTTCCTTTACTCCTAGAATGTAAGATTCACAAGGCCAGTGTCTATTTCATATGAGCTATCACACTGGAACTATTTTAATTTGATCAAAGCACCCAGTCATTCCTGACAGATAAACAGTCAACAAAATATGGAGTCAAATCCCAATATGGTGATAGTGGATTAATACTTCACATTTAAAGTAGCCCCTTCCTAGGGCACTAGAGGTATTCTTGGTTTCATGTGATATTCTCAAAATACAAAATTATAAAAAATGATGATATATGATGAGGTTAAGGTTGCTATAACGTTATAGGCAATCAATGACACTGTGTCAACACTAGCCAAGGTAGCCAATGCTTTGTGATAAGGACCCCAGCTCTGAGGGGCTCACAGGAACCCTTGGAGTCAAGCCAGGGGTCCAGGAAGAAGAGCAAGACAGGAATGTCAGTTCAGGAAACTGCAAAACTGGCAAAGCAACTCTATCCTGCACTACAGAAGACTCTAATGCAGCCAGAGGTATTCAACAGGATTTCTATGCCCTGATATAATACCAAACTCATTTCCACTCTCAGAAAAACACACTTTCCCGGTATTCAAGAGAAAGGAGCCCATCTTAGACCTTACCTCAAAGCTCCACTTTCCTAGTTCCCTTGTTGGTAATTATATTCTTGGAGTAGCTAACTTATCCCACTAGCTTGAATGAGGCTAAAAACTCCATATTTTCCCATAGGGAATAGAGGTGGCTTTGAATGATTCTACCTTCACTATGTCTAATATACAATCATCCTTTTCCTTCTCACCCCCAGGAAGTAAAAATATGTAAAACCTCTCCAACCTGAAGAGGGAAGATTGAAGAGATCTGCCCAAAGCCAGTTTACTTTTGACTACTAATCAACATGTATTAAGTGCCACCTTTGCTAGGATTTCAACTAAGGTCCAAAATCTGTCAGATCAACCACATATACACTGAAAGTACCCTCTTGACCAAAAGCCAGCCTTGGTGTGCATTTATTTCTGCTTGCTGTCTTCCTGTATCCCTGGGTGAATCCTCAACCAGTTTTCATTTTGAACTTTAATTCCTGATGGCTAGTTCTTGGCTCCCCACTTTATCTCCCCATTTCTTTTTCTTCAGGACGTGTGTGGCAGTAGAGCTATATATTCTTAGCCTTCCCCCTCCCAAACTTAGGACTACTTTCACATTTTCTTCTATGAAGGGACCCTCTCCTCTCTTCACCCTGTAAGAGGAAGAGGATTTAATCTGAAAGTCACAAAGAATGACAGCCAGTATCAGTGCTCCAGACTATGTATAGGAGACCAACACTCAACATACTATAACATGATTTTGGCAGTTTATTGTTCATTGCTAAAACATTAAAACATACTTAAATCAACTGCTTGGTAAGTTTGTGTATTAACAAAGTTGACTCACTTTGGAGTAGTTTCCTTTAATTCTGGGTTGACAGATTGTTTTATCCGTAGCATTGACTAGATGCTGTATTATGGATCCAAGGCAGAACACCATATAATAGAGGCAAAGCTTGAGTTTTTCATTTTAAAACCCACAGGACACAAAACTATATAAAATATCAACTTTTAGGTATAAAAGTGCATGTGTGTGCCTATATATATGCTTTGTTAAAGGACAGGAAGAAAATACATTAATATTGTACCTTTTTGGGGGAGGGAGGAGTAATGGGGCTGGGAGGATTTCCTAAATTATCTAGCCTGAACAAGTGCTACATACATAAACAGGAAGAAATCACATGGGATAGCTACATTAACACCTAAAAAACTTGTTTGCTTTACAAAGCCCTCTACTACATCCTCATTTTTGTTATGCCCATATATATCCACTTCTGGAAAAGTCTGAAATTTTCTGTCCACATAATTCCAGCTTCCAGATCTTCATATAAAGCTTCTTCTTGTTTCCTTCAAATCAGCATTTTATGACTTCTGGAGACCCTTCAAAATCATCACCAATGATTAATCCCACCTTTAACAATCACCCACAGAGTGTGTATAATTATTTCTTTATCTGATTATGTGATTGTTCTTAGGCTATTGAGGGCACACACCTCCTATTCCTTAAGCTCCCTAAGGATTTAGCTCTTCTGTGAAAAATATTCAAAAGATTACTTTCTTCAAAAGATCACCAAGCCAAACATTTGGCCATATTTTTATTTACTACATATACTATAAACATATACAATACATGCTACCAAAAACAAAAAAAAAAAAACAAAAAAAAACGTTTTTTAAAATTTAACTGTCAAGAAAGTGTATAGTGTTATAATACAATGGCACATGTTCATATCTTATTTCAAACTGGTTTGCTTATCACCCATTTCAAACCATTAATAGTGAAATGTTACTTAAGGATAATTAAAGTTATCTATTTGCATTATTAACAATAAACAATTCCAACAAATTAATAAGAATTAACGATGTCAAATATTAGTATCCCAAAACTGGGTATTTGCAGAAATGATTATATAAAATATAGCAGCCAATTTCAGTTTACTTTGCTCTGTGACAATGTACATATGCACTTGAAAAGGATTCTAGCATTTGCTTTTGGAAGCTACTTTTAAAAAGTCATTTGATTTCTTGAGGTCCAAAAACTGGCACATACAGTCAAACTCAACCCAACAGTTCATGTAATAGCTCTGGACAACCAATCATGAGCAATTCTTATGATTTAGGTAGAGCTGTATGTTCCACTAATATTACATGTGATGAAAAGACATTACAAGCCAATAATCAAAGTCAAAGGCAAAAGGAAACAAACATTCAAATAAGTTGTGACAAGATTTCTCTACAAATATTTCAGATGTCATACTTTGATGGAAAATGAGATTTAATGTGTATTTGGATTTTACAGTATCAATGCTCTAACTGAAAATTAACAGAGCAGTCAGATGGAATTAAGTCTAATATTGCAAATCTGTTCATCCAACATTATTGAGCACCCACTGTGCATAGCACTATGCTAACATTTTTAAAGTCAACTATTAATGTCTTTATCAAGCCTTACCTTTGTGTGAGGTAAAAATATATTAAATTAGCATCAACTCACTTTGCTTGTGGTAATTTATGAACTCCTGTGCCAGCTGGCTCTCTGTGCCATATAACAAGCTTCTGCACTCCCCTCATTCACTCTCAAAACATCTGCACACCAACCGTATGACAAGTATTGTACTAGTCACTTAGATACCATGATTTGCTATATGTCCAAATAATAGAAAGTTATATTAACCTATGTAAAACAATTATAAAGGTATATTACTTTTCTAAAATGAGAACCAAAGTAAAATATAAGGTGTTTCTATTGGTCATACCACACCACAGACCAATAAGTGCCTTTTTGAACTGGAAACTAATTTTGAAAGTTTTATGCTGTAGTATAAATAAGCCTAGACCATTTTTTGGTCTCAGAAGTCTATTCTTTGGAGCACCTGACCTTATATATGAACCATTCCACTCTTAAAAGAGTTTGTAAACTAAACCTGAAAAATTAAAAAAAAAAAAAAAAAAAAAAGGCAAAAATGAAGGCATTTAAAAATGTACTTCAAGCACTATTCTGGCCATGTGAAACAAGTAATACATAAGTAATTCATGACTGGTTCAGACATATTTCAAAGCACTAAGCCTACCCCCACACTTATGTAATTCTAACTTGACTTTTTATACAAGTTGCACATAAAGCAGAGGGTAGATTGGCCCAAAACCTTCTATGGAATATTCTAAGTGATTGGTCCTTCCACTCCAAGTAGAATTTAAGAATTCCAACAGTCCCCTAATAGGATACCGACACTTAGGAGAAATGACCTGCTGGATCCTGTCAGCCAGGAGTCCATTTAACTTCTGTAGCAGTGTGAACCTACTATGACCCCTTGGAGGAAGGCAGAGAACTGGGCATTTGGCTGTCCACTTAGTGAATCCAATACTGGCTTAAAGCTATGCACTGAATAAAGTGCTCTGCACATTCTGCTTCTCATTTGGAATGAAAATATACACTCACTTATCTTAAGAGTTAAACTACTTGCAGGTTTGGGGTAAAAGAATGACAAAGGTTGAAAGAATCCCAAGAAAAAGTATGAAGCATTGACTAGGTAGGAAGACAAATGCCTCTAGTAGTGTCCTCAGAATTCTCAGGATCTGAAATGTCAGAATGAGTCATACAATGGTCATGTTCTATAAATGAAAAAGCAATCCCACTGGGTACTATTCACACGGTGCATGATTACTTCACGGGGTGGAAGAAAACAGTCTATTGCCATTTGACAGTATGGTTTCAGAATGAAACATAAAATAAAATAAAACCTTTACTTAAATCAGGGTAAAGCAGTGTCCAATCCTCCCCTCCTGTCCATCAGTTTTCCACAGGTTGAACTGCATTGCCTGAGAGAAAGGAGGCAAGACCCCTTTCCCTTCTGATGCACACAGGCACAGCCACTGCCACCTAAAACTGCCAATTCAGAAGTTAACACACAAGCCCTCTAGTTTCGTACCCTGAATACGGTGAATAAGACTAGGAATTGAGTCTAAAAAAGATCACAGGTAACAGAATGCTTATATAAACTAGACTGCTTTTGACATCTGTAAAAAAATTGTATAGATGGCAGTTGGAAAAAAAAAAAAAAAGGATTGTTCCCATCTGTCAGCAAAACTGTTTGTTGAGCTATACTCAGCTGAAGTCCTCATCGGGATTCTGTTGATCCAGCAGACGGACATGTGTGAATGGGAAGTGACCTCGTTTGCCATTACACTCCCCTTCCCACTGACCACTCACATTAATCTTCGTAACCTTTACCAGCTCACCGACCTGCAGGAGGAGAATAAGGAGAGCACTTTATTTCCAGTTAAGAATGCAAGCTGAAAAACTCCATTCTCTGTTTTAGGCATTCCCTGCTTATGTCATTACTCTAGGGCTGTCATTACAGAAAAATGGCTATTTGCTTCCTCCCCAGCCCCAGCCACCAAACTGATTACTTATGGTTAATGCAGGCAGAAGGAAGGTGTGTTTATAGCAGTGCAGAAAATACACAGAGGACAGAATGTAGAAAAAGACTCTAGAAAATGATTTGAAAATCTCAAGAGTCTCCGGGATGCACAGAGACTACAGTGAGCTAGTATTACTTTACTTTACATCCACTACCCTTTACTTCCTGCCTGTCTCACAGACCCTCACTGGCACACGGCAGCAGCACAATGCCCCTGCCCACTCCAATACACTCGTCCTGGCCTGCTACTGCTTGCACAGCAGATGACAATCATGGGAAGCATATTTCATTTGGTCCCAACCAAAGCAAGCCTTTCCCACTTGGATTGGAATAGGCCAAAACTGCATATCCATCAGCTTCCTACAAAGCTCCCACCTTCTTCAGGAACTTTACTTGAAAGTCCTCCCCGCCCATACCCCATGCACTGACAAGACCTTGTAGCTTCCTCAACACCACTTGGCACCTGCTAATTACTCAGTGAGGGAACAAAAAAATAAACAAAACTACCATGATCTTGCTTCTGTTTATAAGAAGTCTCCTGTTATAACATCAAATAAAAAGTGTTAACAATAGAGGACATAATTTTATCTTGCTGTGAGACTTAAAGACAAGTTCAGTCTGGTGAATGGATTCATCTTTGTAGCAAAATATAATGGTGAGTTAAGGCTCCAAGTGTTACAGACTAAAAAACTTTAATCCTTTAATTATCATTATGTGAGTTTTGAGCGCAGAAGTAGTTTCTAAGCGTAACTTGCTCATTTTTATTACATCAGTAACTATTTGTTAAACTATTTTATAGTACCATAGAGAACAGTTCTACATAAATTTTCTAATCCTCGTAATATCCCTGGCAAACAGGAACTGTTCTCATTTTACAGATGAGAAAACTAAGGTTCAGAATGATTACATGATATAGCTGAAGTCACACAGCCAGTGGCAGGACTGGGATATAAGCTCAGGACTGCCTGGTTCCAAAACCCATTTATGTTCTTTCTACTACTCCAGAAACTTTAAAATTATGCGTCCCGGGTTCTAGGGGTTCCCTGAGGAAGTTTCCTGGCCAACTACTAGCCAAAGCCAACTCAACTCCAGGTCCAGGATCTCCTCTAGAATCACTTTAATCTTACTCACAAAGGAAACATCCTGCTACCACAGAGCCTTCAAGTGGCTGTGTGGGTCTTAGGATGCTGAGAAAAGGACAACAGAAACTAGGGAATAGTAAATATAAGAGTGAGAAAAAGCAGAAGCTTGATCTGCTGATATTGTTAAAATTAAGGCAGACAGTATAAAGGGAAGAGAGGAAAGGATGATACTCAATGATCATCCGTGCGTGCAGATCCAGCTCCTTTGGAGCACCAAGGGTCTAATGCATATTCCCAACAATTTTCCAATTCATAATTCCTGACATCTGCATAGGCCAACCATGACAAGCAAAAATTTTCATATATCCTTTGGGGAAGAGAAAGACTAGAACATCAAGTGACGTTTGCTTGCTAGTAAGAATAATCTAAAGGATTTAGTTCTTCACTCCCAAGCCTAGTTCTAACTTCATCTCACTTGTTACCTTTTACAAAATCTTGCAGTATTGCAAGAAGCTAGGCTTGATATCAGCCCATATTTAACTACTCCTTAGTAGCTCCTCCTTGTTTACAACCTGTTATCTGCCCTTGACTCCCTGCCCTATAGACACAAACACGCACACTTAGGCACAACTCACTGAAATCAATGCCTCTTTGATGGTAGTCACTTGCTGTGTTAAGATCAACTCTATCCAAGTGTACTTCTTTTCCCATTATTTTTGGTATTTACCTGTACTATCTGTTAAATACTTAATTCATAAAAAGTTCTACTCTGGGAGCTGGATCAAGAATAATATCAGTAAATCTCTGATCTTAAGAAAGAGAAGAATATGTGAGGGGATGTGAATGCTACTCATGTCGAAAATCTAACTGCTGTTCATGTTAGGCTCCCCTTTAGGTAAGGAATGAGGTACACACACAAGATATGAGGGAGCCTTCTAAGTGCTGGAAATGTTCTATACTTTCATCTGGGTATTTCTCATATAGGTGTACATACATGAAAATACTCAACATGTATACTTAAGATTAGTGCATTTTACACCTAATGATTATATCAAAAAGTGAAAAGAAAAAGATGTTTGTTATATTTTATCCAGCTCTCCTAGGTGTTTTGCAGATGGTTCTTCAAGATATCTAGTCCACCATTTTGCTTGATACCAAAATCTAAGTTTACTTTAAACATATCTATTCTCTTTTAATTTTTCATTGTCTTTGTTTTTAGGCATTCAAAGAACAATCTCAAATGCATCTCATGTAGTTCTACATAGCTCTAGGAAGTTGCAATGTACCAGTATCACAGAACAACACCAGCTTCTCTATAAGCAGGATAAAACCTGCTGATCTGCCCACCAGACCTTTTCTCTTTCAGAGTTCTAAGGAAGAAGTGGGTACAGTTCCTATAAAGCAAGATGTTACTAGGGGAGAGGAATTATATGCAAACTAGATCTCTGGGCAACACTAAAGCTATCTTTAATATATAGGCTCCCTTAGTTCTACCCTTCAGCGAAAGGCTCAGAAAAACCATGCCATATTCCGAAATCCAAAAATTTTTTAAATAGTTGATTAGGTTTTCAGCAGAGAGGTCTAAATGTTATGGGTATCGAAAAACCATGATGCTATGACCCTGAAATGATTCTGATTTTTGAATGGATATAAAAGAAAAGTTGAAAACAGTTAATTGGATTAACTAACCCACCCAAAGTGGCCTTGAGGTACAAATACTTTGAAGTAGACTTTATAACAATAAATTAAGTAACCTTTTTGTACCCAGTATGATCCTTCTCCTGTAACTGTCAAAGCACATGGTGACTCCTGGGGCTAAGGACAGATAAGACCAAAGGCAACATGATCATAGTTGGAGACTAGGACTATTTGTGATGCCACAAGAGGCCCTAGTTTTTCAAGTTTGGAAGAAAGGGTGCTGTCAACCCTGGAGGTGAGAGTGGGGTAAGGGGGCAGTCTAAAAACAAGGTGCTATAGTTGGACATGCAGTTCTTTCTCTAAGTCACAGACAAATGCAGGATTAGTGTCTCTTCTATTAGGCAATAACCCACTAAATCATAACTCCTGAAAGCCAGACCAGGGAGGGTAAGGGGGATGCATATGAGTTGAAGCTTAGTGTACTATTTCAAAAACAAACAAAGCAAAACTGAACATTTGCCCCAGGAATGTTATAATCTTAAAGATAGTAAAGAATGTACTAATCAGTGAATGCAGCAGTAACAGTATTCCTAAGGCTACCGATTTCAAAATTCAAGTTGTAAATGGAAAAAAGATCCTAACATACAAACCAATGAACATGAAAAACTTTAGAAAATATTCTACAAGGTAGTTAACCTTTTTAAAAATGAGGCAAACTCAGTAACACTTGGTAAAAGAAAGGGTCAGTACTGACTCTTTCACCACTGAGAAACTGCCTTAGTGCCCAGTGTGTTCCTCAGCCTCCTCATCCCATACCATAATCGTAGGAGCAAGTCTGCATGTAAAAATCATGGAGCTCTTGTAAAGGGGACTGAATGTGGTTACTTCAGTTTCTTCATTCCCAGGGAACTTGATGAGCACAGGTTTTTCCTCTAGTTCTGTGTAGTTTCCAAAACCAATGATCCTGATGCAGATGTAGTCAATCTAGAATTATTTCAGAATCATAAATTACCCAACTGCCCTTCACCAATGATTTCCAGAGATAATGAGAAAGAAACTGGAAACCAAACGACTATTTTCAGTATTTCACTATACAGGAGTTATTAAGGAACTATGTGACCTGCTTAGCTGGTGTAACCCCAAGTGATTGTTTTTCTAGCTTCTGTCCCTAAAATGGAACAGGAAATCAACAAATGCCACATTCATTTCCTTTAATCCAGACATGCTGCATGCATAGTTTCAGTGAATGCAGTGCAGGAAACACAGACAAGTTCATATAAATAAAGCCAGGGAAAAGTAAATACAGAGAAGCACTACAGGGGCCTTGTCTTCAAACATTTTCAAGCATACCAAGAACACATTTAGTAAATATTTCAAGACCTGGCTGGAGGGAAGTTAAGAAAACTACAGCAATCTAAGGCAGGGATCAGCAAACCATGGCCTGAGAGCCAAATCTGGCCTACTGCCTGTTTTTGTAAATAGTTTATTGGAATACACACAATCATTTGCCTAAGTTTTGTCTATGTTTTCTTCCTTGCTACAATGGAAGAGCTGAGTGGCTGTGACAGAGACTGTATGGCCCACAAAGCCAAAAATATTTACTCTATGAATTTTTACAGGAAAAGTCTGCAGACCCCCAAACTGGAATAGGCAATATTCACGACTCATCTACAGTCTTCCAAAACAACAGAAACAAGGGAGGACAATTCATCCTTTATGATTTACCTGCCTCCAAGTAAATTTGGAGATTTAATTGGCATGTTTCCAGGTGAAGAGAAAAACCATTCCACAAAACCCTAGGGTACAGGCAGCACCAGGAATATAGCCCAAGTCAGAAAAGATCTTCCCTGGCTCAACAAGTGATAATGCCTGAAACTGAGCTCTCCACTCCACGAATGACCATACTTAGTTGGTACATTTTAATTTGACAAAGAATTTTCTAAAAATTAATACAAGGGACTACACTCAAGGTTCCCAAAGTGTAGTGTCAGGGTCACTGCAGCAAACTCACTGAGGCACCAGAAAGTATTTTACATTTTTGAGGGACAGCAATACTTAAATATCTGTGATACCTTATGAATTTCTAACTCAAAATAGCTTACAATTTCAACATTAGATCATGCTACATTCCTTTCAAAGATAATTTTCTGTAAAGCTGAGTTTTGGTGGTTTTAACATTAAAAAACAAGAATCTCTTCTATCATATGAAATGTGGAACATGAAGTGAGGGTGGTTATGTTCAACATGATTCCAAGGTTTGAAAAACTGGGCAGTGTCCAACAAGCATGTACATCTCTTTAGTTAACTGCAATTATTTTTAAATAAACTAAAACAAAAACATTTTTTCCTTTAATTATGGTTATTTTTTTCAAATGGCTACTATTAATAGGTTATAAATACTTAAACTGCTTAGACTTAATTTCTTAATAAATCGAACTGCTGGGCATTCCTTTTGTGCTGTGAAAATTTACTGAGAAACTTGGGAGTTTGGGATCTTTGTACTCCACTGCTGTGGTTGACAGTAAGCTCTCCAAAAGCAGAAATACTGAAACAGACGTTAAAAGATCATCTGTGGGGTGCATGGGCAGTTCATTGGTAGAATTCTCACTTGCCATGAGGGAGACCCAGGTTCAATCTCTAGCCTATGTATCAAAAAACCAAACCAAAACAAGAAAATCCAAGACAAATGGTGCTGTGATAACTGGGTTTTCACAAGGAAAACAGTGAAATGTAACCCCTACCACACAGCATATAAACAAACAAACACACACACAAAATATCTGTGGCTTGCCTTAATGAAACTTATTACTACAAAGATGAAGCTAAGCCTACTTATGATTATGCTTAAGAGTCACCCCCAGGGCACCTCTTTTGTTGCTCATATATGGCCTCTCTCTCTAAGCCAACTCTGCAAGTGAAATCACCATTATGTGAGACATGACTCCCAGAGGTACAAATCTTCCTGGCAATGTGGAACATGACTTCCAGGGATGAGCCTAGACCCAGCATTGTGGGATTGAGAAAGCTTTCTTGACCAAAACAGGGAAGAGAAATGAAACAAAGTTTTAATGGCTGAGAGATTTCAAATAGAGTCAGGAGGTCTTTCTGGAGGTTATCCTTATGCATTATATAGATATCCCTTTTTAGTTTTTGGTATACTGGAATAGCTAGAAGGAAATTCCTCATACTGTTGAACTATAATCCAACATCCTTGATTCCTGAAGATGATTATAACTATACAGCTTTTAAGGTTTGCCTGTGCAATTGAGAAAACCTTGTGACTAACACTCCCTTTATCAAGTATATGGATAGATAAGTAAGAAAATATGGACAAAAAATAAATAAATAAATAATATGGGAGGATGGGGAGAATGAGATGTCTTGGATGGTCTTTTTTAATGTTATCTTTATTCTTTTTTATTTTTTTTGAAATAATGAAAATATTCAAAAATCAATTATGATGATGAATGCACAGCTTTATGATGATACTATGAACCACTGATTGTACATTTTTGATGATTATATGGCATGTGAATATATATCAGTAAAATTGCAATTAAAAAAAAAGGTCATCTGTGAAGATACCAGAGGGCCTTGCCCTCAATGCCTTAAAGGTTGAATCAGTCTTTCTCATCAGGATGCTAAGGTCAGAAAGCTAAGTGCATCCTAATCTTATTCCCCAGCTTCATCACAAAAGGGACAAGACATATACTCCTATGAAAAAAAACAAGATAAGGAGAACTATATCTGCTTGTAATTGAGAAATCACTATCAATGAAACTACACAAAATTTGCATTGAGGAGGGCAACAGCATTGTTGTAAAAAGGACCAAAGACTGGATTTTAGCATGGAAGAAAGGGCTCCGAGGTAAATCTGGGTTCTTCATCTCTTCGCCTCTAACTATGGACAACTCATTCAACCTCTCTAAACATCTATTTTTTCCCACATATCAAATGAAGATAGCTAAGGTCCTTTCCAGGTCTAAATTTCTGTGCTAAACTAAAAGTTTATTTTAAATACTTAAGAAAAGGTGTTTTAAAGGTTTCGTATGGCATATTTGTTCTAACTTAAACGTGGCTCAAAATCAATATCCAAACCAAAAAAGAAAACTTAACAAAATAAACTTTTCTCTATTTAAATCTTCATTTCATTAGATTTATATTTCACAGCAGGGAGAGAAACTCAACCTTTTTTGAGCCTACAAACCTCCAATAAAGGCAAGCATCATTATAACAATTGTTGAGAAAGAAAATGCAAATAGAAGCAAAATTAATGTGATAATTATTCTCTCCTGGGTGCTAGCTGGCTTGTGTCCTATGAATGTCTTTCACACTCCAGCCCAGTACTAACAAGGTATATAAACAAATGTCGAGAGTTATCATCCCTCATGGGCACAGCACCGTGTTTCATATTATAATCATCCAAACTTAAATGAAAACATGAGGCTAGAAACTTGTTTTTCTTATCCTCCAAATTCTAAATGGGAAAAGAAATGGTGTGACTAAACACGCACTGCATTTCTCATCAGAGCAGGGACATGTCACTTTTAAGTCACACAATGATCTCAAAGAATACGAACTTTAAAAATAAACACTTTTTTTCAGTCAAACCTTAAGACTCAACAACCCTGAAGAAGGAAAACGCCTCCTGGGGAGCTTCATGAAACAGGAAGCCAGGAGAGAGAGCTAGCATATAATGCCATGTTCGCCATGTGCCCTTCCAGATGAGAGAGAAACCCTGACTGTGTTCTCCAATGTGCCTTCTCACTTGAGAAAGAGAGAATCTGAACTTCACTGACTTTCTTGAACCAAGGTATCTTTCCCTGGATGCCTTAGATTGGACATTTCTATAGACTTGCTTTAATTGAGATATTTTCTTGGCCTTAGAACTGTAAACTAGCAACTTATTTAATACTCCTTTTTAAAAGCCATTCCATTTCTGATATATTGCATCCCAGCAGCTAGCAAACTAGAACAGTATGTATGATTTTTTCTATTTTCTTTTTATTTCTTTTTCTGAATTAATGCTACTGTTCTAAGAAATGATCATGATGATGAATATACAACTATGTGATATATTGTGAATTACTGATTATATACGTAGAATGGAATGATCATATGGTAAGAATGTTTGTGTTTGTATGTGGACACATTTAATAAATAAAATACATTTTTTAAAAACCAAAAAAAAGACTCAACAACCCTTCTTTAAATCCACTAGATCAGAACTTAAAAAGAAAACTTGCAAATTCAGTAATATTAGAGGCTGGTTCAGATAAATTCTAGCTTATTCTGTGGGTTAATACTTTCACTTAGAGGGCAGCTCCTATTCCTCAGCATATGAACATCACCCAAAGTAAACAAAATTTAGTTATTTCAATGTATAAGAAAACACTTTTTTGACCCTCCTCTGCTAATCTGTGCTCACATAACTTCAGCCTGTCTAGCTACTTGCTTATATTCATCACCATATTAGTAGGCGCTGAAAGATGAGATAGCATGCTACCTCTTTACTAGCTTTTATACTTCATCATTACCTCTGCATAACGACCAAAACAAAAAAATAAAAAAGAGGAAGACAGAGAGGGAGAAATGAAGAAACAAAAAGAAAAAAGAGTGAGCACTAAAGAAGGGAATAAACACAATATAATGGCTGGCAAAAAGGAGATATGCTACCAAGGATAATTATTTACCAATAAAAGGCAAAAATTAATTCTTCAGGAAAAACTGGCTTATTGTCTGTAAAATGCATTAAGTATAAAGATCAAGTAAACTTGCTACTTCTAGAAATTACTACTTTAGCATTTGGATCTCCTCACACTTGTAGTATGCTTTACTATTTCTTCCTGAATTCTTATTTGATGAATACAATTAGTGGTAAGGAATCTCAAGACCCCAAAAGTAAAAGTACTTTACTTTAAATGGGAAAACTCCACTTAAGTGCTTTGAAAGAGACCACTCATTACCTTCATATCTATGTGAACCCATCTTCTTTTAGACAATGACAAACAGAAAGAAAGAAACAGATTAGGATACAGATGAGAAATAATATTTTAGGTTAATTCCTATGAATTAGGTGCTGTTATTAAAGTAAAGTATGCTTAGTAGGTGATCAATCAGAACATTCAGTTATACCATTTTATGTTTACTCATTCTAGAATAGGTTTTCTATAAAAAAAGAGAAAACTCAACATTAAAAATGCCAAAATCAGAACTTAATGATTTGACATCTACAACATCACAAAGCTGGTGTTGTATTCAGCATTCCTAAAAAGTTCTAAGAGGTCTGAGAGGGAGAGCTCTTCTTTCTACATTTTGCATATTATGTACCTCCAAAGCCAAGGCTGTCTTGTCGTAGGCATTAGGGACTCGCTTCTGGATAACCCTGGCATAAATGGGCCCATTCTGGAGGTTAGGGAGCGGAGTGTTGACGCTGGGTTGGGCATAGGGCCCGGGCTCCGGCCCACCCAATGGCTGTGGGTGGGAACCCTCCTGGTTACCTCCAATCAGAGCCGATACTGAGGCGGAGGCAGGTCTATACTTCTCGACGTAAGGGACTGGGATCATCCCTCTCTTGCCTTCGCTGTCCTCTGCATTCCACCACTGCTCTTCAGGCTTATCTCGGATTCTCAGGATATCTCCTTTCTTAAAGGGAAGATCTTCTTCATCATTCCCATTAAAGTCAAAGAGGGCTCGTACATACTCTGCCTCTTCCTGCCTGAGAATCACTCCACTACCCTGCCTGGATCTGGAAACTGGTTCTATCAACGTTGTAGTGTCCAAATAGTGTATTTTGTAGAATTCCAGTAACGCAGGCAATGAATCGAACTCTTGATCTCCTATTCGAAGTCTGGAGGGGCTCACCCCTGGAAAAAACAGAGCAAGGTATTATTTAAAGACATACTACACTACAGATGAAATGTGTAGATTTTAAGCATTTCCCACACAGTTAGTAGTATTTAATCAGAAAAAGAAAAAAAAAACCTGCCTAGAAAAAAATTACCCCTTTACTCATACTACACTCATACTTTGTAGCTGAAACATCTCCGGGGCAGATACACGTCATCAACCATTCCAGGCCATGATAAGTCAGGCCAGTCAGGACATGCTCTCATACTGGATAAAAAAACAGTACTTTCCCCCCCAGTATGCTCTATTGCCATTCCATTTATAGAGCATCACAAGGCTCAAGGTTTTGTTGCAATCTTTTCTTGGGAAATGTAGCACTGCAAACTCTCCTTTTTCATAGGTCCCAACAGCTGTTCCAGAAAGAGGTGAGGAGAGCTTAGCATTTATACTAGGCTCACACACTCATTCTGATGACATTTGAAATGTACAATAATTCCAAAGAAGAAAAACACTTTTAAGACTCTACCTGTTTAAAATCTAACTAAAAAAAAAGTTAAGACAGCTAAAAAAGCTTAAGAACCAAAGAGGTTACAAAAGAGAAGCTAAGACACTAACTGCTTAAAAATGAATTCCTAGGATACATGGATAGTTCAGTGGTAGAATTCTCTCGCCTGCCATTTGGGAGACGGGGGTTGGATTCGCAATCCAAGCATCTCCTCTACTCCTCCCCAAAAAATCAGTTACTCAAGTCTTCACTTAAATAAAACACAAAATTCAGATTGCTCCCCTAGAAGCAAATAGGTCATGAAAAGGAAACAAGGAAACTTGGGAAAATAAAAAAGTGCTAAAAAACCCAATCTTTGATAACACACTTGAGGTTCAAGGAGACAGAACTTACTAGGAATGCTTAAAATGTATATGTCAGAAAGATGTGTGCAGCTTGGACACAAGAATACTTTGGAATGTATTCTCTCTATTCTGAGAGTCTAGCATTCAAAGACAAATGAACATGCATCAGTTCAAATAAGAAACAAAGTTTCTAACAAGGAATATAAATAAGCCTTTAACTTTCATTCTGCTAAGCACCAAAAATATTAAACCATCTTCACTGGAATTTTTACCTTCTTGATTTCTCGAAAAATAAATAGCTCCACAGAAAATTTGGAAAATATAAAACAAAGTGTGTTCTTGTTGGTTTTTTGATCTTTAACTCTTACCATAGGACAACTTTTAGAATTTGGGGTTATACATATTAATGCCTTTTATAACTGGATTACTATACATGGTGTTATAACCTGCCTTTTTTCCTATTACAAAATAAACTTTCTAATATAAAAATTTCCTTGTAATCTTAAATACTCTTCAAGAACATGACTTTTTTCAGACAAAATATAAGTTTATTTAAAACTTAATTCTCACCTTGAGCATGCAAAATACAACCTTCACAAAATGTCCATTTTTTTAATTTCATAGTTTACAAATATACAAAATAGAAGTTTGCTTAAATTAACAATACCTATTTATTAAGGCAAGTAATTATATAGGTAGGACAAAAAAACAAACATTTGCTCTGCTTAAGGCATACTCGGGAATAAACCATTGTACAAATTATTACACATTTGAAACCAGTGTTTAAATACAGTCTGCTTAACAAACGTTAAAGCAACCCAGGTACATTTACCTGACTTAGATCATAAATGTAGATTGGAAGGCAAAAAATAGATTTTCCTTGTCAAAACCTTGCAGGTGTTTGAGAACTTTGGCTTCCCTGTTTGGTAACTTGAGAACCAAGATTCACCAAACACTATCAGTAAGGCTATTAAAATGCATTTTCTGTACCTGAATTTCTTCCTCTTCTTCTAATATCATAATATTGGCTTTTTGAAGGTAAAGAGAATACATGGTGATCTTTACACTTACATTGCATTGAAACACAATTCAAGGGAATGCGGCCTTCCTACCCCCCAATGCACACTTCTTATGTATACCCTGATATCCACAACTTCCATGAAACACCAAGGGAGTGGCTGGAAGAACATGACTTTTAACAGCTATGAAGTATTTCCAATTTTTTTTGCTAACTCAAACAATGCTATCATGAGCATTTTTGTTCTTATCTATTAACGATCATTTTTGGTTACTTCCCTAGGATAAACTCCTTGAAATACAAATGCTGGATCAAAGGGTAAGGACATTACAGCTGTTACCAAATAGTCCTTCAAAAGGTTTGTACAATTTTATACTCCCTGCCAGTGGTTTATGGTTCTCATTTCAACCTACCCTTGCCAAAATGGCATTTTAAAAGCCACAGTCAATTTAATAGAGAAACTGTTCCCTGCTTTAAAATATCATTTCTTTTATTGCTTGATGCAAACTGTTACTATTTGTATTTCTTTTGCAAACGTTATTTCTCTAGTCCTTCATTAAGGGAAAATGGCCAATCTACCCTCTCCATTACTATTAACAAGACTGCACTGTCCCACCTGTCTAAAAGCCAGTGATTAATGCTGCAAAACAGGTGACAGCCCAGATGTCTAACACAATTTGCCACTGAAAAATGAGGCCTAATTATTTTTATTCAATGACAGAAAACAATTCTTCCAGGATGTCAGAAAAAGTACATTTAAAACTCAGTTCAACATCAGATAGTTTCATCTCCCTACCCCATACTACTGACAGACCCTTCCAACATGGAAAAGTTAGAATGGCCACAGCCCAAGCACCCCTAAAGAGAGGGACGAAAGATCAAAGGGGATGGTGGAGTTATACAGAGAAGGTAGGATTTAACAAATGAACATGATTGTTGAATTATTAAATTGGTATCTCTTTTAGTCACCAGTATCTTAGAGCAGATAGAAATAAAAACCTAAAATTGGGGAATTGCAACTCATAACAAACTCTGAAATCTATTCCACAACTAATTGTGGTGCTGTGCTTTGAAATTTATTTCTTTTTTGTATGTATGTTATTTTTCACAAAAATTGCGATGATAAAAAAATATTTTAAGCCTCTAGCCTCCTATATCCTGTAGCAGCTAGAAGGAAAAATCTGAGAGGATCATATGGTAGCCTATGACAAACTCTGGGATTTGTCCTGTAACTACTTGTTAAAGAGTGATTTGAAAACTATTGCTTTTTTATTTCTCCGCTTTATATATGTTACATTATACAATAAAAAAGTTAAAAAAAAAAAAAAGGAAAAACTTTGTAAGTTAAATGCAAGTCCTCAATAAAGAATGAGGACTCCTAAGTGTCTCCTCTTTTCACCCAAATGACTGATGACAGACAAGGCAATTTAAAGGACAGTAGCAATTTATAGCAGTAAATACACATTTCTTATATTGCAAAAAGTTCATCTACGCAATTCATGGTTGGAAGCTAAAATAAGTTAATAGCCCAAACTCGGGTATGCTGGCTTTTCTCCAATCTGAGATACTGAAGTAGATGCCCAGACCTAGGACCATTCATCTATGGCAAGCACCCATCAGGCAAGCAGAAATTACCCCAACAGTTCTAAGTGCAGGCCTGGAAAGATGATTTTTTTGGTTATGACCATCCCAGAGCTCGGTGGTGCTATATTCTGGAGCTTCTCTGCACTGAAGCGCATCACTGATGGGGTTATTATTTCTATTGCAATCTGGAAGGCACTAAGGAGATGTATGGCTACCTTGTCTATCACTGCTAGGCTAATTCTGGATGATTCTACAGGCCTGCTGAGCAACTAGGTTAAGGATAGGGTCAGGGTAAGCCTGGTCAAAAGAGCTTTCAGGGCAGAGTGGCAGTGGTAGGGGCAACAGCCTGGGGGAGAAAGCTCCCTGGCTATAGTTTGCCCAACTACATGCCAACGTGCAGCCCAAATGGTTTTCACAAGCCCCACACCCAGCCCTCCCCATTTTGGTACAGTGGTTGGTAGCTAGGAAGTACCCAGTTGTTAACTATTATTCTTAATGAACAGAACTCTGAAGTGAGGGAAAGAAGTAAACTGAGAATCTGTTTCCAGCTTGAGAAACTCTTAGGAAAGTTGGGGGATACAAAAGTATGCACAGTGTGGATGCAAGATGCAAAAGCAGCATGTCTTAAGATATTTCCCCCTGGCTTTCACTTTCCACTCTCCTACAAAGAAAAGACTAAAAACAACAGCAATAAACTGTGACCTGAGAACAAAATGACTATAAATGAGTAGCTCTGACCATTCTTGAACACTTCAAGGTACTCCTTTCACTCTAACAAGGCAAGACAACCAACCACTCCCTGTTATCCATTATTATGGTTCCTCCACTTTAGTACTAGTCTAAATGTGTTTTTTGGGGGAGGAGGGGACATGAGAAGAACAAATGAGATTAAGCCAAGTATCTCAGAAAGATCAGTGGGACAACTGTGAAAAGACAAACAGGCCGTTTCTCTGGCACAAAGGTAGGAAGTAGTTCATTTCTTGTTCAAATGCTGCTTGGTGTGACGTGGGCCCACTGAAACTTATTTTTTCCACCCACAATCCCAAGACACAGAGAAAAACAAACAAAACACCAAAAGAAACCTTCATGTTTAATCTATAAATTATTTTTCTATTTTAATGACATTTGAATAATTCCACAGAGGAATGCTTGTTTCTGCGTACCGCTGGGGTTAATAAACATATGGGGCAATCAAGCATCACTGATCCAACTCCAGAAGAAGGGAAAGGAGGGAAACAGAAAAAATTTATGTCGTAGATAAGCCCAAACCTCACCACTACGTGTTCCGACTCCTCTTTCCTCATTCTCATCTCCTTCCAACTACAAAATGAGGAGACTGAAGGAGAAGGACAAGAAAGGAAGGAGATACAGTCAGTCTATAGGCTAGAGAACACAACCATTGACAGGGTTCTCACAGCCATCCGGCATTTTGGAAAACCTCACTGACTTGTTCTGTCAAATATATGCTGTAGCAAAATCAATGTAAGCAGATGGGTATTCTTTTCACTTCTCTGTACCTGCTCAATTCATATTTCCGAGCATTTCAGCCCTCAGGTTAACATCAATTTTTACAACTCTGCTCCCTGAAGGCTTTATGAACAACAGCTTAGAGTTCTGTGCGTTAGAAACAGGACAGGTCAGGTCACTTGTGTCACAGTTACCACAGAAGCTCCATTATCAGCCTCTCCTTGACCTCACAGCACTTCTCTCTTTTCCTTTTTTCTTAATTTCCTCTCTTCACTCTCCCCTACCTATGGTATTTATAGAGGTTGCTTAGCTACACACCACCCCCACCCTCACCCCCACTACAAAAGGCTGTGGACATCCATCTAAGAAGGTATTCTAAAGAGGTATCAAGATGTATGGCCTCCCCTCTATTAGCCAACATGACAAGCAAACTCACTGCTCTCCTCCTCTCTACGTGGGACATAACTCCCAGGGGTGTAAACCTTCCTGACAAAGTGGGACAGATATCCAAGAATGAGCTGGGACTCAGCATCAAGGGATTGAGAAAATCTTCTAACCCAAAAGGGGGAAGAGAGAAATAAGACAAAACAAAGTGTCAATGGCTAAGAGATTTCAAACAGAGTCGAGAGGTTATCCTGGAGGTTATTCTTACACATTAAGTAGGTATCACCTTTTTAGTTAAGATATATTGGAGAGGCTGGAGGGAAGTGTCTGAAAATGTAGAGCTGTGTTCCAGTAGCCATGTTTCTTGAAGATGACTGTATAATGATATAGCTTTCACAATGTGACTGTGTGATTGTGAAAACCTTGTGTCTGATGCTCCTTTTATCTACAGTATGGACAGATGAGTAAAACATATGGGTTAAAAATGAATAAATAGGGGGAACAAATGTTAATATAAATTTAGTAGATTGAAATGCTAGTGATCAATGAAAGGGAGTGACAAGGGGTAAAGAATAAAACAGGAGAACAAAGGCTAAAATATATTGGGTAGGTGGAAATATTAGCAGTCAGAGAGGGAGGGGTAAGGGGTATGGCATGTATGAGTTTTTTTCTTTTTATTTTTTTCTGAATTGGTGCAAATGTTCTAAGAAATGATTATGGTGATGAATATACAACTATGTGATGATATTACGAGTTACTGATTATATACCAAGAATGGAATGATCATATGGTAAGAATGTTCATGTCTGTACGCTATTGTGTTTTAAAAAAATAAAATTAAAAAAAAAAAAAACCTGGCAGAGAATAAGTAGTCAATAAATGTCAGCCTCTCTAAAACTAAAGAAATGTCTCAGTACGGTTTCAAAAGAAAAAGAGGTTAAAGGCGAAGGAGAGAACAAAGATGAAGTAATCTCTATAAAGACAGCAGCGAATCAACTGTCCTGCATGGAAATGGGGTACAAGGCAGAAAGAAGCATAATAACCATGAACCTTCCACATCCCATCCACCAACTTATGCAACTTTACCTTCTCTTTTGGGCTGAGGGTCTGAATTCTTAACTGTTTTGAAAAGGTGGAGCTCTATATCAAAGTAAGTGCTGAGATATAAAATCACAACACCAAGGAGTGGAGAAATCTCAAACTAACAAGTCACCCTGCTTCCATTTCTAATTTTGCAAACAACAAAATATATATATATATATATAAACAAAAGGTTGAGAATTACGTTCCATAGTGCTACTGTACGTGATGCAAAACCCTAGATAACCATTCAAATGGCTTAAAAGTAGAATATGTATATGGTTTAAGGCAAATTTAAGCTCCATCAGTAATTTCCTCTCATGTTATAACACTATGAAATCAAGCATTCTGAGAAAGACCTTGTGGACCTAAAGACCTCACACTCTTTTGTTTTTTTCAATCTTACCAACAAAAGATTGCCTATCCCATCTCCCCATTTCTGGCCAGAATGCTTAAATCTATCTTAAAAGAACAACCGCACAAAGGCTGGCTGGGAAGCCTCCTAATTGTATGACTACCCCGGATCTAGTCTCAGCTGGTCAGGAGGAAATTGCTTCAACTTGGGGAAAGTGAAATGACATTAGGACTCTTTGGTTACAGATTCTGATACTCTCAGAATGACCCTGTATCTCAAAGCTCTGAAGTACTATGTGCATAAATCTCCTTAATAGTCCCAAAACAATTCCAATGGCATGAATAGGAAAGTCACATCCCAATAATCCTTGGGAATGACCCAGTGCAGATCATTTAAACTCAGAGAATCTGCCCAGGTGGGCCTGTTACCAGCTTTCATGAAGACTCAGGTCACAGCCCCAATTTACTAAGCTAAGAAACATACTGAAGTACAAGACTGGCAATGTTCAGGTCCAAGGAAAAATGAAGTTTCATTCACTTTCTGGAAAGGGATTGTTTTCAGTACCTTATTTCTGGTTTATTTTCTTAAGAAATTCTTCCTCCACTAAACACCTTGAAAACGAGAATCCCTTAATTACAAGGGGGATAGTTTTTTGACCACTAAGATCTCTTGGTCAGCCAGGCATTTACTTTTTCTGGACTGGCCACAGAGGACTTTCTTCCATCACCTAAGCACTTAGCTCACCACCTTCGTCCTCCACAAGGGAAGAGGACGGTAAACGTATTTTGGAAACATGCCCAAGAAAGGAAAAAGCTGACTGATTTCCTGAGGGTGTCTCCAACCCTCCCGGCCAGTATGTGGTGACTTCCTACCAAAGGCCACCAGGGGAGTATGGCCAAACCCGGCTCTCTAGCACTGCAGGAAGTGTTTCAAGCCCAAAAGCCACTTGTAGGATTATCGGATTCATTCTGGGCACCGCTGCCAAGTGATGCCCCCGCAGTGACAACATCCCCCTCAGTCCTTTGTCCCCACACTGCTCGGCCCTGCCCTTGCAGCCTGGCCCGGCGTTAGCCCCACCCTGGGGCCGAAGCAGTTCCCCTTCCCCTGGGCCGTCCTCCCAAGGCACACCCAGAGGCCTCGGTCAGCGGCCCCTCCTCCCCCACATATTCCCGCTCGTCGGTGAGAACGAGCTTGATAACAGGGTGCCCCCTGCACGAGTCATGCCACCCTCTGCCCACGACCCGCGTGGGGTCAGCGTGCAAGGAGCAATCGGCCAGGTTGGAGAGTTCCGGGGCCCTCAACCCCCGCCCAGGGACCCCATCCCATCCTTCCCTCACCCGGCGGAGGCTGGGCGGGCGACGGCGGCACTGGCGGGCGCGGGCCGCTACTGTTGATGATGTAGTGGGAGACGCGCGAGTTCTCGGAGACGCTGAGCACATAGTCCCCGGGGCTGGTGCTTGAGTCCCGCACCAGGAACACCCCGTGCCGCTGGCCCTGCAACAGCGCCACCGCCTCTTGTCGGCTCAGCCGTCCCCAGTACCAGCTACTCCGCTCCTCCGAGTCAAAGTTGCCTGCCATGGCCGCCTCCGCGCCTACACGTAGGGCCGCCGCCACGCGCGCCCCTCCAGCCCCGACGCCCGCCGCCCAGCGGACCGGCTCGGGTCTCAGCCTCACAGAAGCGCCCGAAATGGCGGCGGCAGCCGCGGGCCTTCCCCACCGGAAATGACGCCACTCCCTGCCCGAGGGAGGCCGCCGGGAAGGGGACCGCAGCTCGCCATTGGGAGAAGGGCAAGGGAGAAGTCGCACGCTCAGTGCGCATGCGGCCTCATGGGCGTCGCCGCCTGGCTCAGACCTGGACTGCAGAGGGTGAGGAGGCGGAGTCTAGGAGGGAAGGGGCGGGGCCTAAGTCAGGCGTCCGCAGGGATTTGTGTTTGTTCTATTGGCCACGGGGGGGTTCTTCGGTCCTTTAGCTTTCAAGTTACTGGAAGACTCAGGGCTTCTCGACAGCGGCTCATAGAAGGAAGGTAGAAAAGGTGGCTGTGGCCCCAGGTCCCAAGGCTCCCTGAGAAATCTGGCTTTCTCTGCTGGTTCTTCTAGTTTCCGGCTAAAGTTCTTGTTTTCACTGATCCATTCAGCAGTTATTGACACTGAACTTGCTCTCGGGTGCAGAGGTGATCGAGGCTAGGCCCTGCCCTTACCAAATTCACTGACCAGTGAGAAGAACCAGGAAGCAGGCAAAATGACGAGAAGTGACAACAGCTATGATGGGGGCTCTAGGAAAACAGAGCAGGGCCCCTATCCAGTCTGTGGAAGGTGGCATTCAAGGTAAAGGATATCAGGCCAGTCGCTGTGGTCATCTGTCCTCTGTATTCCCGTGAGCATCCCTCCTTGCTGAGGGTCTTCAGTCTTACTGCCCCTGATTGCACATTGTGCCTGGAAGTAGCTGCCAGTGTGAATTTTTTAAATGAAAATCTGAATCTGTTACTATCTTACATAAAACCTTTAACACAGCCTTGAAGTGTTAAAATTCCCGTTTTACCTCACAGCAGAAAGTTGGATTTAGCCTCATCTTAACTACCATTACACGGAACTCTGTTCCTGGAAGATCCTTCCACCTTTACAGAATCTCAAACTCAAATGTCTCCCCTTTTCTTTCCACCCCATTCACTTCCTCTCTTTATTAACAAATACTGTTCATATTCTCCCATTACAGCTCTTACTCATACTATACATTTTCATTAACAGGCCTGTGTCATCTAGCTTAGTAGGCACGCAATAAATATTCCCTAATAACAGGTACCATTTATTCAGAATCCTACCTGCCAGACATCCTGCTAAATGTCTTTATGTGGATCATCTCATTTAATGCTAGCAACAACCTTATGGGTAGGTATTTTACAACTAACTCCATTTTACAGATGAAAATCCTGGAGCTCAGAGAGGTTAAGCAACTTGTCCAAAGTCACACAACTGCTGTAGTGAGGAACTAGGATTCAAATCCTAAAGGAGAGCCAGAGCTGTCAATCACTGCTATATTTTTAGAATTCTGGAATGGAAATCTTGGTAAGGAAAGGGTGAGGGACAGAAATCTATGTTAAAAAAAAACATCTGTCATACCTGGTTTATGACCTGTGAATAACACAACTCTTCCTGACCCCCTCCACACACTCCTGGGTCTGCTTACTTGAGGATTAGGGAGGGAAATCTTCCCTGCTGTGTGTGACTCATGGTGACCCTGGTTTACTCACAGCGTGTCACCATGTGCTAGCAGCAGAGGCCATCCCAGTGTGAATTCCAGCTCTTTGGGAATGAGAAGATCCTGCTCTTTATTTCCCCAGGAAAGCAGGGTCTTTGGGTCAGGACCTGTCTCGAAGACTGCCTCCGGGGATCTAAAGCCGTGCCTCCACCCACCCCCCTCGAGGCACGCGGTTATGACTATATATATTTATTTTAAAGAAGAAAAGGGAAAAAATGAACAAAAACCATAACTGAGTTGGAAAAGCAAACAAAGAGACAGAAGGGGCAACCAGCCCCAAGCAGCCACTCAAGTGGGTCCTTCCTGGAAGCATAGAGAATTGACAAATTTGGTGGGGGGCATAATGTAGAAATAGGAGTGGCTTTTGGAAAAACTAATTAATTCCAGAAGTAAGCAAACCCACTGTTCCCCCACCCGCCCACCTCCTTTCTCTCTTCCTCCTCCTCTCCTCTTCTGGCCCCTGATAAGCCTGAGATCTGCCCTACAAAGAAAGTGAACCCTTGCTGAGGAATATCTCTGCAAGGAGGTGGGTGAGATGGGGTAGGTGGGAAGGTACCTGAAAAAGAATGAGATGTGAAAGGTGAAAAGAAAGAAAAGCTGCCCCATCTGAGAGGAAAACACCAAAGTCCTCCGTTCTCCAAGCCACAAACCTGAACTGCAAAAGGCACTCCTTAGTTTAGAAATAGAGGAGGGCAGAGGGCAACAATCTGCCTACCTACTCTCCATCCTCTGAAGTGACCAGAGGATGTAGCTGTCAGCTACAGTCCTGCAGGTTGTAAGTGCTGCACACTTCCAGGGCACTGGGTAAATGGTACCCACTGGAGCGGAGTGACTTATACTTACTTTCCCCTTAAAAAAAAAAAAAAAAAAAAAAGGCTGAAAAGTTTATTTGTATCAGGAAGGCAAAAATTGCTGTTTAAAGGGAAAACTGACAGTTTGTGTGTGTGTGAGAGAGAAAGTGGGGATGGGTGGGGAGGGAGATGGGAACATAAACTTCTGCCCTGTTCTCACTCACATATGGGAACAGGGAAACAGGAAGGAAACAGGGAGATTTCCAAGTGTCTGCTAAAGATTCTGGACTATGAAAAAGAGAGCTATCTCATCCCTAGTGGGTAGCCCTTAGTTTTGCAGAGACAAGGACCACTCTCAAAAAGTGCAAAGGCACGGTCTGGAGGCAGGCATTAGGAGAAAATTCTGGGGAGAAATGTGAGGAGACTCCGAGAAGCGTGGGGAAATCGTGGGTGCTGGAAACACACACACAGGAGGCTGGTCCTTCCTTGTAAGGTCAGAGAAATGTTTCCAGAGGCCACATGGCTGCAAGGCTTTTGAGAACAAGGCTGGAAACTACTCAACTTTGAATTGTTTGCTTTGCTGCAGTGTAAACCCCCCTCATTGCATCTGTCCTTTGCGAAAGTGTGCTACTTACACTAATGCCTTTTGGGGGATGGAACCAAGCCCCCCACGCTGCTCCTTGCTTTGCACTTGTTTCTTCAGCCTGGAACACTCTTGCCCCTGAACAGCCTGTTTAAAATTGCAAACTGCACACCCAACACCCCCCTCCGCTTCTTTACTTAATTTTCTTAGCACTTACCATTTCTAATATATTACGCATTTTACTCTTTTATTTATTGTATCTCTTCCCCTCTGAATGTATGCCCAAGAGCAAAAGAAATTTTGTCTTTTTTGCTCCTGTTTCATCCCAAGTGCCTAACAGAGAGCTGACACATAGTAAGTAAGCATTTATTAAATATTAGAGGAATGAAAGGAATGGATGAATGAATGGAGTCCTGTGGAGGCTGTTACCCAGAGCCAGAATTAGCTCCCTAGAATTTGTAGATATCTCCTGGACGGCATTGGATGTCTCTCAGGATGTGAGCTGGGGTGCAAATCATTATGGGTTATGGCTCAAAAGGACAGAATGCCCTTAGCTGACATCTGATAATATGTGCAATGTCACTCTCAAACACATTCCAATTTGCTAGAGAAAGGAGTGTAGTTGCAGTTATAAAACTGGGAATGGCACCTAACTCAATGCCTATCTTATCTACCAGCTTCTTGGAGCCACTGTCACTACTGATAGAGTGGATAAGTTGTGTTCCTTTCATTTTCCATAGATAAACTCCCCCCCCCCCCCATAGATTAACTTTTGGTGGAGGTGTCAGAATCCAGGTGCATTCACAGGATTGTCAGTCAAGCCGCAGATAGCCATAGACTGCGTGGTACCTCGTTCCTTGAGAACTTTTGCCCTAGGTGATGAATCTAAACTCCTCTGGCAGGTAGCCTGGCCCCAAACCAACCTTTTCTTACCTGGAAGCCCTGCACACACCATTCCTTCTGCTCCCAATGCACCTCCCTCAGGAAAACTCTTAGCCATCTGCTGATGAACTCTGGATGTGGCTGATCTCATTCCCTTTTTTTTCTGGGGATAATGCTGATTTTCTTTGGGGGAGTCATTTGCTCCCATTGTTGGTCCTTGTGGTTGAGTGGGTGATTTGTGTCACTTTTTGCCTGGGGGTGGGTGGGTGGTGGGGGCACATGACCCAAGCCTGGCCAGAATGTGCTCTTCTCCCTACAACGGTGGGGTCAGGAAGGAGGCACCTGGTCCAAGTTGGGCCACCGAGAATCAGCTGAGATTTGGGTCTGAATTATTGGGAGAGGGGTTCTTTCTCTTTTGGGCTCCATTGCTCATTGTAGAATAAAAGCCTGGAACTGCTGGTGGCTGTTGCTCCTACCATATGGGAAGGTCCTGCCTGAGAATGAAGCCACCAGAGGGCTGAGCCAGGGGATCGTTCCACACACATTCCTACAATACTGAGCACTTGGACGCAGCTTTCCCTAGAACTATTAGGTTGCTAATGCTAATAAATGCCTTGTTTTGTCCAAGCCAGTGTGGGTGGGGTTTATCACCCCTCACCCTGACCTGAGGAGTCATCTTCTCATCAGTGTGCCTCTTGGACTGTTTCTGTTCACCATCCCGCTTGACCAGCTGAGGACCCTGTGGGCAGGGACCATGCATGAAGGATCCTTCCCCACTGCCCACAGCAGTGAGCCAGGGGCAGCAGGCTTTTAGTAAGCAGCTAGTGAAAGAGCGCGTCCATAGTACAGCTATTGGTCACTTCTACTCACTCCCCCCAGGAGTTGTCCTGGGGACGAGGCAAAAATGCAATACGAGGCTCCAGGTTACCTCCTAGGGGCCCTCTCCCTTTCCTAATATTCACAAGAAGACCAGTGTCGGCAAATTCATATTGCTTTATTTAGTGTTTCTCTGGATTACAGAAGTGTCAGCAGTGGGCTGAGACCCCCCAGGAGAGCACAAAGGTGGCTGGGTAGCCCCCGGGCCCTCTGGGCGGAAGCAGCAGAAAGAAGTGATGCCCCTGCAGCTCCTCCCAAGATCAGCCCCTTCCCCAGGCTCCCAGGCCAGGGATGGAGTCAGAGGCCAGGAAAGGTCCTACACCCCTGAGTTGGGGCTGAGGTGAGTGGGCAGTGTGTTTGTCACCCTAAGGCACTGACTCAGGCAGAAGTGCTCCTCCCGCCTGGCAGCACCCCCAGGGTGACTGCTGGTTAAGGAGCCAGATGCACACTTAAGACATTCCCTGTGTTTGACTGGGCTCCCTGTCCCTGGGAGAGGCAGTGTGGTGTGCTGAGGGAAGGGCTGTGGTCCTAGCTTTGCCCCAACCTGCAGTGTGACCTTGGGCAAGTCCTTCCTGTCTTTGGGGCTCTATCTTCTGTTCTGTAACTCCAGAGGGTGGACTAGATGATCACTCAGAGTCTTCTAAATTCTGTGGTCTAAGACTCCTTTCCCCACTCTAGGACCCCCTCAGATTGGAATGAAGATATTGAAAGGGCATTCTTAAGGCAGGAAGAAGGGGTCAGGCTGGGATGGTCTCAACCTCCAGGAGGAGGAAGGAGTGGGCTGCAAAGGTGCAGGTGGGCAAGCGGACAGATGAAAGATGGATGGACAAGGTGCCAAGGGAACAAGGAGGAGGGTGGCCTGGGCAGAGAAGAGGGCCCCAGAACCCAGACCACTCACCCTCCCAGCTGCATTCCCTGCCCTGCTGGAGTCAGGGAAAACACATCCAGTGTGTCTTGGGGGGAGAAAATGGCTTTTTTAAAAAATAGTTTCCTATAAAGCATCAAAAATTCTCAGAGAAAACCTCAGCAAAAGTTCCCTTCTCTCAGATATTTGGCATCAGTGGTGGGGCTGGCATGGCTTGCTCTAGCCCTGGCTTTCCTATTGCTGTGGCCCGGCCTGGCCCACTCCTGGGGTAGCTCCCTGGCCCCCGCTTCTCCCCCAAGAGAGGGGTGAGCAGAGGGCAGGAGTTTGCAGGTGGGCTTTGAGGTGTCCCTGGGTCCCTGTCTGGAAGCTCAAGTCTTTGGTAACTGGGAAGGGGAGGAGGGGATAAGCAAAGCATTAAGGAGGTGGGAGAGGGTCCAGTGGGTGCCTTTATCACCGAGAATTCAGGCGAGGGGCCACCTGTAGAGCGGAGGGAGAAGCCCATGAGGTAAGCAGGAAACGGACAGAAGGTGCTCCAGGCACCTGTATTAGCAGGTTAGATCCATATAGCAGAGATCTGGGGCTGGGCGCCAAGTAGCCTTGGTCCCAGGACTCTGATCCTATCCCTGTAGGAGTCCCTGCCCTGGCCAGGGTGGGTCTCTTCTCCCACCCAGCAGTCTCCACCACCCTGGGCCTCGCCAACTTGCCCACAGTGCCATCTTCATGGCCCTTGGCACCCTGGGGCTCAAATGCCCCCCGCCTCTGGATCTCAGGGGTGGGCAGTGGGATGAAGGAGGCAGTGTGGTGTCCTCTGGATTGAACCCACGGTGTGGGGCTCAGGCTCTGCGTGCTCACAGGAGGCCCAGCCCAACCCTAGGACTGTCTGTGGGGAAGCGGGGATGGCCTGCCAGGCCCCACTCACCACAGCCAGGTGTCCGTTCTTGGCCTTGGTGATGAGGAGCTCCGAGCCGGGGGTGAAGTCAATGATGCCATCCCTGCCGGGGCCCCCTGAAAATGTGATGCTGGGGGAAGGGAGTAGTGAGGACTTCACGTGGAGGCAGCACCCCTAGGGCCTGCCCTGTCCCCGAGGCACACGTGTGCCCCTCCGCTCGCCTCACCTGCCCTGGTTGATATTGATGTTGTTCACACAGTCGGCGCTGAGGGCCGTCTTGGTCAGCGTCTCAATGACATGGTCACTCTGCAGCACCACGTCCCCCTGGGGCACCCAGAAGGGTGGAAGGATCAGGCCCTGCCCAGAGCTCGAGGGCCCACCCCTGCCCTGCTGCCCAATCCCCAACCCTGCACCTTCTGCTTATTGTCCTCACGTTGCACGTGAAGCACAAACAGGCTGTCACTCAAGCTGCTGACAGAGATCCCTGAGGGGGGAGGGCAGGGGTCAGGGATCAAAGGTCAGAGATGGGGCCTTCCCCATTCAGCCCTGGACTCTGGCTCACCGGTCAGGTTGGCGTAATCGATCCTCTGCTTAACTTTGGCGTCCTCCACAATGACCACAGCATTGGGTGTCAGCAGCAGCTGCCGAGAACGAGGCTTGTAGCCCTTGCGGTCGTATTTCACTATAGGCACTGCATACTGAGGGCAAAGGAGAGGGTGAAGGACAAAGCAGGAGCCAAGGGCACTCCTCCCTTACCCTCTGTCCATACCCCAGCCAGCCATACCCGGGCAACAGAGCAATGCTGGACTAAGGGCGGCAAAGCAGGGCTCACCTGGATGGGCTCAGAGCCCAGGGTTTGCAGCACTTTGGGGCTGATTTCATCTGCACCTGCAACCCAGACAGAGGAGCGGGAGGTTAGAGGAGAAGAGAAGGGACCGGGAGGGTTTGAGCACCGGAAAGTCAGGGGCTCACCTAGCCGTGTGCTGATGAAGAGCCTGGGGACACTCTGGGGATAATTATCCTTCTTGCCCTTGAAGATCTCACTGGCCACGGCCTTTTGTTGCAGCTGAGGAGATAAGTAGGGGTGGGGACCATCAACGCCCAGCCTCAGGAACAGGACAGCCTCCCTCCCTCCCCCTATGTTCCCTGCACCAAGAGGATGAGCCCTGCCACCAACACTCCCGTCAGCCCCTCCCCTCTTCCTCACCCCTAGACCCAACCAACCATGGCAGAGAGCTCCCCACAGTAGTCATGACAGCTCTGTTGGGTTCCATACCCGAATTGGGGACGAATCCCTACCATATCAGGCCCTGGAGCCTCAAGATTCAGTTCCTGCCTGGAATCTTGAAGCTGGCTGATTGCCAATACTAAAAACTACATGTTCTCTGAGCTGGGTGGGTCCTTCAGCATCATCCAATACAAGGTTGGAAAATACAAGGCACATCAGCCACCACCATCTGTCTCTGCAGCCATGGCCAGACCTGACCAACAGATCGCAGCACTGTCTCCCTCAGAGTGAACATGCAGCTTCAGGGCAGCCTCAACCATCCAAGTGGAGTTCGCCCACAAGATGAATCCTGTTTGCCATCCCAAAATCTACTCAAGCCTCTGCTTCATGCATAAAACCAAAAAGGGGCTGGGATCCACTTGAGATCGGGTGATACATTGGGGTACAGGGCCCCTCTGGGCCAGCATTCCTTATGTGATGCCCGATGCCTGGCCCCCTGCCCAGGGCACCGCCACCTCTTGCTCTCCCAACCTGCTGCTTCCACTCGGGGCTGATGCTCCGGCAATACTTCCACACCATGTTCTTCATGCACAGCTCCCGCAGGAGCTCTGAGGCCTGTGGGGAGGAGTGCAATCAGTTTCCCCATCAGCCTGGCTCCCTTCCCACTGAGAACATCAGCATATTCCTACACCAGGCTTTGCCTAAGTTGTGCCCCTCAACCTCAACAACAGCGCCATTCCTGAGTTGTTTCTCTCAAAAGGACTTGTCCTTTATGGTTCAGCTCCAGTCCTCCTCCTTCAGGGAGCCCTCCCTGACTGTTCCCATGATCGCATGACAATCAGGGCCCTTTTGCTGGTCCCTAACTCAGTACAGAGGGTCCACAGACCTCACGCAAGGCAGGTGGGGGTGTGGGCCAGGAGGTGTCCAGGACATTTCGGGGCAACTGCCGTCGCAGTTTGAGCAAAAAAGAGGTGCGCACGTGGTCCAGGAAGAAGGCGTTCTCGGGGCATCGGGGAGCGTGGCGCAGAATGAAGCCGTGGATGAGCCTGAAGGGAGAGTCCAATAGGCATGGGGGTAAGAATGCTGGCAACAGACCACCCCTCCCCACACGCACACCCTGCTGAGTCCCAGGACTCACCGCCGGATCGTCTCTGCTGCCCACTTCCTCTTGGCCGCCTTCCTCCGGTCCAGTGTCCCACGCCACCATGACTGGATGCAGATGGCTGCAGAGACCACAACTGTCTGACCCCTACCCCCCCCCCCTTCATGATGGCCTGCTCTAGCCCTGGCTCCACCCTGCCTGAAGACCCCTGAGCCCGCAAACCTGATCGCTTCACCCGGAGGAATTTCTGCCGCCAGTGAAAGCCCCTCCAGGCAGACTGGATCTTCGTGGCTGTGATTATGGAAAGAAAGTCGATTGGCCAGAGCTCAGAGGAACCAGCGGGGAACCTGGCATGGTCAGAGCTGAAGGAGTGGCATGAACGAGGGAGTGGCTGAACTAGCTAGTGAACGAGAGGATAAATAAATTCAGGGAGAGTAAATGCAAGCATAAGAGAGAGCAAACAAATGTGGAAAGATGCTTGGAATTTGCATCCGGGGGTCCGGACAGATGGTGAGTGCTGGGGCTGGACAGCCTATGGAGGAAGAACTGAATCTGGACCAGGTGGACTTTCTGGAGGAACCCAAATGCAGCGACCCCCTCCCCTGGCCCCCAGAACAGACCCCAGTGGGAGGGGAAGCAGAGGGCGAGGGTCTCACTCTCACCCAGGCTCTGCCGCCGGACCTCCAGGGCATCCTCTGTAGCAAACAGCGTCTTGGGGAAGCGGATAAAGACCTTGGTCCTGGAGGACAGACGTGATCAGCCCCTGGGTCCTACCCCTTCCTCCCTCCCCCTGCCCCCCTGGCACGGGCATCACTCACCGGCCCATCTTGTACTCCTCAGGCTTGTAGCCGAGGTGTCTGACCAGTACGGCCACCCCTTCCTGGGGCCGCCCTGCCCAGGTGGGCCACGTCTCTGGGCATAGCGACTTGTACCTGGGGACAGGGAGGAGCAGGAATGCACCCCAGCCCTGGCCCTGGCCAGTACCCTTCTGCAGAGACCCAAACCAGCTCTCCTGGGCACCTGCTGGGAGCTGACACTGACTCACAGAAAGCCTAGGAGACCAGTGTTACCGCCCTCATTTAAAGATGAGGGAAACTAAGCTTATCTGCCTAAGGTCAGAAAATGGCTGAACTGGAAGGCCCACCCTGATTGACTCCTCAGACCCCTAAGTCAGGATAACCATAAAACTTCTCTATCCCCTCTAGGCTCCTTGAAACCTGTGCTCCTGACAGGCTTGTTACCTTCTGCCTCCGGTGGCAGGCATGCTGGCACGTGTCTCATGCACCCTCACCAGGTGCTCCGTGAGGGCGGGACCTAAGCAGGCCTGCGGTCACATTACCAAGCTTCCCTAACGTGAGTCAGCGTGCAGGGGGGCACTGGCCCGGGTCCCACAGCACCTCTGAGCCTCAGGGTCTTCATTCTAGTGAGAATCCCGCTGCTCCCCCCTCATTCTAGTGAGAATCCCGCTGCTCCCTACTAGCTCTGGCGCTCGCCCTACCAGTCCACGCCCTCACCGGGGCTGAGAGCCAGGCCCCGCCCACCTCTGCAGGAAAGCCTCGTATTTGCGGCGATAGGCAAATCCGGCTCTGCGAACGCGAAGGTTCTCCATCAGCCCCAGGTACTTCACCTGGTGCCTAATCAGCACCTCATCAAAGCGGCCTGCGGGGGAGAGGCAGTGGGTAGGTCAGTGGTCCTGTGCTGGCAGATGGCTTGACACCCCCGCAGGGGTGACCCATGCTCCACCCCACCCCCATGCGGTGGCAGAGGTCTACCGGGCTGTTTGGCATCGTTGGGCTTGATGCAACGGATGTAGGCAGGCTCCTTAGACTTCAGGATCTCCACCAGCTGCAGAAGGCTCATCTTGAACTGGGTGGCGACCTGATAAGTCAAGGGTGAAAGGAAAGTTGGCTGGGGCAAAGTTCCCTAGGGTAAAGCTGCACCAATTCCCACGATTGCTCCACCCCTCTGCTGCCCTTCCTCACCTCCTATCTCACCAACTATCCCTCAGAATAAAGGGACCAGACTCGGCCTCTTATCCCTCTGCCTGGGCTACAGACCTCAGCTTAGGAACCTCAATCCACTGCCTAAAAATCCTGCTCATCACAACCTCGATCCTACATCTCCCTTTAGCAACCACCCTTTTGCTTTCTAGAACTTCATGGCTGCATTCCCAAACAGGGAGTCCTTTATCTATGCATTCAACCAAAGGCGTGGTGTATGCGGGGAGCTACAAGCAGTGCAGGGAAGCCACGGGGAGTAATATAAGATGGGGCTGAGAGCCAGAAGAGGCAGTATCATGACAGGACTTGAGAATTACATTAGGGAGACTAAGACTTTACCCTGAGGGAAACAGGGAGCCACTTAAGAATTCGGAGTGAGGGCATGACAGATCTGCACTTTGGAAAATCATGATAGCACATATGTGGAGGATGGGTGGATGTGGGTACAAGGGAAGCAAGGAGTCTGGGGTGCAGCTGGTTGGCTCAGGTAAGAGATTACAAAGGACTGAACTGGAACAGTGGTTATGGGGAAGAACCTGAGGGAAAAGAGAGTATTTCAGATGACAGAAACTGGCAAGACCCAGTGGTCTGAATGAGGGAGATGGGGGAGAGGGAAGAGCCTGGGATGCCACCCAGGTTTATGGCCTGAGGCACTAAGTGGAGGGTGCTCCCCATCCTGAGCTCGGGATGCAAAAAAGAGGAGGCTGGGTACCCTCAGGCTCGTTACAGACCAGTGGAGTATGGGGTGCCCGGGGCCATTTGGGGGAGGTATCTGGATCCATATACTCTGTGGCTTACTGGAGAGGCTGGGCAGGAGTGGTTACATAGGCAGTGTCACCGGGCAGATGCTAAAAGACGTCAAGAGGTGCGGGGGGTGGGGTGGAGAGTAGCAAGGGACAGGGTCCCCAGACCCTGGGGAGCAGACTGCCTCCACAACCTCCCTCCCAAACATGTCTCAGCCCATGGCACCCTGGCTTCCACCTCACAACTAAAGTCTCTCTTACCAGCTACACTGGGCCCTGGTCTTGCCAAGCCCAACAGCTGACCTCTGCCCTCAGCTCATTGGAGCTCCTCCAGGGCACCTGGCTCCACTGGCCATGCCTGCCTTCCCAAGCTCCTCTCCTGGCCTCTCCTGGACTCTCTGTGCATCTGAGTTGGCCCGTCCTGCTGCCTGCAGTGCCCATCCATAGGTCCATATGGCAAACACCT